>NC_137889.1:150512328-151712328 GCF_963455335.1 Martes martes | reverse complement strand
GTTTTGTACAAACACTGGAGACCTCCAAATCAAGTTGACCAGAAAGAGAAGAAATTGGTTGCTGTACCCTAAGAGGTTGGATCAAGACTTCATATTTTAACCAAACATGAAAACTTTTTTTTCTCCTTCTTTCCTGTACTCTGGCTTTGGCCTGGAAAGATAACATCATCATCTATATCTCTCAGGCAATTGATGGGGACAGAGGGGTAATCTCTAGAATTTAGAACAATTTTTTATTTCAATCTTGGCGAAAACCTAATTGATCCTTGGTTTCAACAGGTAAATGCAATAATCCCTACCATTAACAGTACCACCTTAGTGGAAATGATTTGCACCTAGATATGACTTATCTTTGACTGTGGTGGTTGCATTCTCCTGGTGCCCATGGATGCCTAGATGGATGGCACATAAGTGGGCAATGCCTCTTAGGTTATCTGATTGTACCCCTAACTGTTCACAGACGGATTGAGACACCTCATTGGTCAACCCCCCTGAATTTACATTGTTGAGTTAGAAAGGACCTATTGGGAGACATTCATGATTCAAAATTAACTTCCTTTGGTAGATCCCCACTTCCCTGGTTAGAAGCAAATGCAAATGAGAATATGATCAGGAACCTCTCCTAACTCTTGAAAAATATTGCAGATTGTGCTGCTAGATCACTAGCAGTCCAAGAAAAACATCTAGACTCTCTGGCCAAAGTTGTTCTTGATAACAGGATAGCCCTTGATTACCTTTCAGCTGAGCAAAAAAAGGTGTCTGTGTTATGGCCAAATACCACCTGCTACACCTGGATTAATGCTTCTGGGGAAGTTAAAACTCATTATGTAAGATTACTGAGCAAGCCACTTGGCTTAAAAAGGTGATTCTCTCGGGGTGCCTCGGTGGCTCAGTGGGTTAGGCCTCTGCCTTCGGCTCAGGTCATGATCTCAGGGTCCTGGGATCGAGCCCCACATCGGGCTCTCTGCTCAGCAGGGAGCCTGCTTCCCTTCCTCTCTCTCTGCCTGCCTCTCTGCCTATTTGTCATCTCTCTCTGTCAAATAAATAAATAAAATCTTAAAAAAAAAAATAAGGAGGTTGATGGTACCTACTTCATGGAGTTAAAAAAAAAAAAAGGAAGAAAAAAAAGTGATTCTTTCAACAGGGTGTTTCTCTGACTTAGTTGATTTTGATTGGTTTGGATCTTGGGGACCATGGGTCTGAGGTGCACTCCAGATATGGGGAACTATCCTGCTTATAGTAGTCATAGTAATCTCCCTGGTGTGCTTTATTTTCTCAAAAGCTCTGAATGCATGTTTGCAGCCACTAACCACCAAGCAGATGATCTCCCTAAAACTGGAATGCCAGAAAAGGAATGAAGAAAATGAGCAATGAAAAGTTGTGAACCTGAAGTCATGACCTGTGAATATCACACATAGGATCAGTAAAAGCCATAGGAACTATAGAATGGTGGCTGAGTGGTGCAAATGACTTAATTTTTTTATCACATCTCTCAGGCTGAGAGTCTGATCAAAAGGAGTGGGGGGGATGGTTAAAAAAAAAGGAAAAAAGGCCCCAAATGGAGCCACTTGTCCCCAGGACCACAAACCAAGAGTTAATTGCAGTTTCAACCTCTCTCAGGAACGTGACCTTTTAACCAGTCAATCTGAAATGTCCTAATCAACACCGGTAAGGTGATCTGCAGGATAGATGCCCTTCTTCCCCCAAGAAAGGCGCCTTGCCTGAAACAATCTACTCTTTGTTAGAAACGTCCTTTGCTGCCTCTTTCCTTTCCAACAACCTTCCATGTTGTGCACCTCCTCAGAGCTCCTTTTTAGAGGTTAGAGGGGATACTGCTCAATTTATGAACCACTGAATAAAGCCAATTAGGTCTTCAGATTTATTCAGTTGAATTTTGGTTTTGTACACTCTTAAATAAAGTTATAATTTTCTTGTTCCCCATTAAACTTTGAATTCTGAAAACTAGGTCTTAATCATTTTTAACATCCTTGATATCTGACATGTAACACGTACATTTGGAGGGGTGTGGGTATGTGGTTGGTTGTCTTTCCAAATAGCGGGCTGAAGTGGTAAGGTTCTCTGTGTTATTCATTTCCTCGACTATAACCAGAATCCTGTATTATGAAAGGCAATATATTGTTAGCAATTCTAGAATCACAGGTAGTATTTTTTCATGGAGCAGAGATAGCAGTAAGGAGCAGTGGGATAGAATGCAGGCTTTGGACTGAGAATTAGCTAGATTTGAATCCTACCTTTATCACTTGCTACTCCCACAACTTGGAGTGACTTCACCTCCTTCAACCCTAATTTCTTCATTTAAAAGTGGGAACGATAAGCATTGTTATCTCATAGGCTATTGTGCGGCTTAACGAGATAATGCAAGTCAGCACCTGGTACAGGGCCTGGCGCTCAGTGTCATCTAGCAGTGATAGCAAAAATAGAAGAAGAGGAAAATGAATAGTATCTATGATTTGATCATGGCATTTTCATACTTCTTCCCCAGAAAAAGAAAACATTAGGGTTGCTTTCAGATTTTCATTTATGTTATAATAGCAGAATTTGGGAATTTTGTTTAATGCATGCAATATGTATGTTTGGAGGAATCATTAGAAATAGCCTTCCCAAGGGGCACCAACCACCATCCATCTGTGTAGAGGAGAGCTAACCTGCCAGATGGTAGGTGAGAATGTTTCCCCTCATCTCCACAGCAGATTGTTGCTGGGTAGAATCACCTGAGGAGGTTAATATCTTGATTCTTGGGTAAAATAAAAATATGATTTATAAGAAACAGGACCACAAATGGAACCACAGCTGAGTGAGGAGTAGGGAAGAAAACTTTGCAACGTACAGAGAATTTGCAAAATAGAGATTCAAAAGTTTCATAGAACTGTGTAGGCTCTGAGCCAAGGACCTGGGACAGAGTGCTGGTAACTTCACTAACTAGCTGTGTGACTTTGGGGAAAGCCTTTTTTTTTTTTTTTTCTTCCAAGCATATTTTCCTCACGCACAGAAGGGGCATAAAAATTCTAGTTTTGAAAACTGGGGTTTACAAAGCACCGCTCAAATGCAAGAAATCTGATACTAATGAGGTTAAGGTAGACATCAGCCAGCCCCTCCCTGCCCCTCTCTGGCACCTTGACCTGAGCGTGACCTTCCTGTGGTAGAACCAGAGAGATCATATCTCAACTTCCATGTTCTAGGGCAGGAAGTAATTGAAATTGAAAAATAAATGGAAAAACTCATATCTTGTGCTTTCTTCAACCTCTGTACATTTGGTCTGAAGTATTAAAAAAATGACTTCTGAAATATAAATATATTCCAAAACCTCAAGTTTAAAAATCATTGTATATAATTTTTGATGAAAAGAATCTTTTACTAAATCTCTAGTATTCTTCATTTTAATTCTTTCTCTTCTTCTTCTTCCTCTTTTTTTGTAGTTTAATGTAGGTGTGTGTGTGTGTGGGGGGTAATGGCTGGGGTAGGAGTGTTGTACCATTGCAAATCATTTATGGAATAAGGCAGCATATATTTACATATACTTAAATATCTCATTTAATTCTCACCATAGATTTACGAAATGAGCATTGTAGCCCATTTTATAAATGAAATAACTTGGTATCAAAGAGTTTAAGGAAGGTGCCTACCTCCCCAAATCAAGGAGGTTTCACATCCAATCCCAAATCCCACCCCACAACTCTCAAGTTCAGGATGGGGCAGGA
Source organism: Martes martes (assembly GCF_963455335.1). Classification (NCBI taxonomy): domain Eukaryota; kingdom Metazoa; phylum Chordata; class Mammalia; order Carnivora; family Mustelidae; genus Martes; species Martes martes. The sequence goes on along the minus strand of NC_137889.1, from coordinate 151,708,609 downwards.
ACTTAACTGAGTGGCACCCTTTCCTTAGAGCCTCACTGTGCTTCAGAGAAGGACGGTCCCCAAGGCTGAGCTGGGCAGACGTGTGAGCAGGATATTCTTGCTGCTTGATCCTTTCAGTTATGCAAAGAACAGGTATAGCTTAATAGAGCATTTGAATTCAGGTATCTTTCAGCCAGGCAAGAAAGTGATGGGTCAGGGGAAAGGATCCAGGATGCTTGACAAGAGATTCTGGATGGAGACATGCCCTCCGGGCTGAATATTTCTTATCTGAGTACTTTAGCTAACAACCATGGACTCAAACTCATAAGTTTCTGTTATATCTGAAACAGCTGGACCTCTCAGCCACTTCTGGACACCTGGTCCGGTGGAAGTGCACATTTGCTCATCAGTTGGTGAGAAGTGTGGAAAATTCTTTTATCCTTGGCTTTAATTCTTGGAATCCTCTCTCAATCCCAAACTTGCCAATTCCTTCCTTTCCCCCATAACATCACCAGGAAGTGAGAACTCATCCCCCTTGCAGGTGTCAGTGATACTGTGTTCCGAGTTCCTGTAAACAAACCCTACCCAGAAGCGTCTTTGAGATTTGGGCTGTTGTCAATACCCCAGGTTTTTTTGTTTTGTTTTTTGTTTTTTGTTTTTTTCCAGAAGGAATCCTGGATTTCTGCATTTCAAGGCTAATCATTGAAATGCAAGTGATTGTTTTTGGAGGGCCACTCCCAAGCGGCTTCAAACTCCCTTTTGATCTTTTCCTTCCTCTCCCAGCCTCCTTGAAATGCTCACTTTTTCCTGGAAAGGGAAGCTCTTCTTCTGTCCAGATGCCTACGAACACTTTTCCTTCCTGACTTTCAATAAGGCTGGGAATTAGGTGTTGGGGATGACAGGGCACCCTAACGTGATTTGTTTAGCTCTGCTGGGGGTACTTGTGGAGGATTTACTTAATGTTGCTGTCGGAGCTGCCATGAAGTTTTCAGAAAAGTCTTGCCTCCTCACTACACATCCACTCACTAAGAAGACAGGGAGTATATTTCCTGTTTTCCCAAAGATAAGAATATGTCATGAAATGAGCCTAAGAAGAAGAAAAACAAGTCCCTAAGGTCACTGCAACCAGAAAGCACACTATTTCATGAATGATTTTAAAAAGAAACATATTCATATAACATTTTAGAATATTCTTGATGTCTAATCTGAAAAGGGCAACTGCACTTCTAAATTTTGCTTTCAAACCAGCAAAACCAAAGTATTCTTGGCAGAATAAATTGTGCCTCCCAAACCTACACTAAGCTGGCTGCCTCCAGACAAAACCCAAAGCAGAGTCTGAACCTGGGTTTCAGAAAGGGCTCTGGAAAGTCATGCAAACTTTCGCAGCGGTCTGTGTGCACTTAGCATTTTCCTAGGGACAAGGCACAGAACTTCCATTGATTTTTATAAGGGACTCATGGCCCTAAATGTTTTACCTAAAATGACCTAATGCAACACTGAAAAGAATTTTCTAGCTTGAACTCAGCCTGTGCCCTACTGATTAGACCTGAGGAAGTGGGAAGGCAGAGGAAGTGCCTCATTTAATGACCTGCCATCAGCTTGATTCAGTCAGTCAGTCAACAAACATCCAGCCAGCGCTAGCTTTGTGGAAGGCGTGAGATTTGACTGTCTCTCTTTTAGAAAGTGCAATCATAAATGCAATTGTTAACTGCAAATTGCCCAGCCCCTTTCAAATCTCTGGCTGTAGGATTGAAGTCTCAAGCCTTTCAGTTCCCAGGGGAGACTGCATGCTGTGTGATGAAGTGTTCATTAGTTGATTTGTGTAAAGTGCTTTGAAGATCTGAAGAACCAAAGTGGTAGGAAGTATTATCAACCTCCTTAAACTTTCTTTGTCTTTTTTTTTCTAAAGGCAACTTACAGTACCCAAAATACAGACGTTGCAGCAGAGTCCTCATTCTCCCTAAGTAGGCTGCCTGAATAGGGGCATTTCTTTTTCCCTCCTGAAGAAGGGAGAACTTGTCTCTCCCGAGACTAGTCGAACAGGTGCTTGCCCCCTGTTGAGCACAAAGGCAACTTTATACAGAGATGCTTATAACAAGTTAAAGCCTAGCGTGTTGGTGATAAATTAAATCAGAGGGCCTGCTGGCTGGGTGCCCCCGTACGTTTGGGAGGCCAGCTCCTGGCAGTATGATCTGCATGAAGCCCAGGAAGCCTCCACAAGGGGTAAAAGGATCAGAATTTACAATCTAGTAGGGGCAGTAAGATAAAGAAGCACATAGATCAGTACAATATGAGTTACGATGTATTCGTAAAGCCATCTGAGAGATTCAAAGAACAGAAATGGGGCTCGACATTGGAACTGTCATACTTCATAGCTGGAAAGAATTTTTGAGTGGCTTTGGAAAGAGTAACACACATTACGAACAATATTCATTGAGCCCCCCTCCCCCCGTGTGTTCATTGAGCGAAATTCTTTCCATGCATCCTCTCATTTAATGGACCTTGACTGATAGGCGGGGTCGTGCCTGGTCGTTATGGCTGAGGATGACCTTGCTCAAGGGAAAAGCAAGGGCAAGAGTCAGAGGGTCTCAAGCTCTTCTCTACAGATCTCTCTGCTTTTCATCACTCCTGATTTCTTACATACCAATGTGAATTTTTTTGTTTTGACTGAGTTTCTGCTTATCCTACTAACATAGGCCAAGAGCATCAAAATCGCTGTCTCAATGTTTACGTCTATGTCTTGATTATAAGGATCATGTGGGGTATAACAGCATCTCTAGAGCGTCGATGTGAAATGAGGATGAGGCATCTGTTCAGAAGGACTGTCGGACACTTGTCGGGATGAGGCATTTTCCTGGCCAGCACACCATATTTAATTTATTTGAATTTACCTGGGTTAGATCGCAGATAGGAAAAAGAACATTAGTGGGACGATTGGTAAAATTTAAATAAGGTGTGTCAAGGGGCTCCTGGGTGGCTCAGTGGGTTAAGCCTCTGCCTTCGGCTCAGGTCATGATCTCAGGGTCCTGGGATCGAGCCCCACATCGGGCTCTCTGCTCATCAGGGAGCCTGCTTCCCCCCCTCCACACCCCGCCTGCCTCTCTGCCTACTTGTGATCTCTGTCTGTCAAGTAAATAAATAAAATCCTTAAAAAAAAAATAAGGTTTGTCAATTTGTGAATTATATCAGACTGATGTTGATTCCTGATTTTGGTCACTGTGTTATAGTTATGTAAAATGTTAATATTTGGAGAAACTGAGGCAGACTATAAGTCAACTCACTGTACTTTTTTTTCAACTTCTCTATAAGTCAAAGTGAAGAGTTAAAAATAAGAATAAGTAAAAATATTTCTGGATATACAGGGACCCTGGTGGATGTCTGTTGGTGTCTGTGTTTGGCAGGGTAGGGGTGGGAGGAGTTGAGCCCTGTCCTTGATTTCCTTGCCACTGGAAAGCCTGTTATAAGCACAGTCTTGGTGTAAGAAGCTTCAGGAAAGGGCTGTATTTGGACAAGCTTCTCCAGAGGATCTTTCTGAAGAGTTTGGGAAATAGCATCTCACTTGTGGTTCTGATTCCCCTGGCAGGTGAAAACCTGTTTTCTGCATTGCAGGAGGGAGAAACTGAGACCTTGGGAGGTTAAACTGCCTTAAGTCATAGGTCTGGTAAATGGCAAAGCTGCAATTCTAACTCTCTAGTAAAGCTTTTCTTAGGATTCTCATCTAACCTTACCCTCTTTGTATCCTTGCCTTTCCCAGAAACTCCCGGCAGGCACTCTATCCTGTGCCTCCCCTCTTCCCAGCATCCACCTCGATCCCAACACATAATGGGGCTGCTTTATATCCTTATTGGCCTCTAGTCACCATCAAATTGTTGTTATCCTATTGGTTGTCCTGTATGTGTGTCCCACCTGGGGGCTACAAATTGAAAAAGTATTTTTGGCTGGGAAAGCTCCTGGATTTATAGCCTTTTCACTTCGAGAAATGTTTCTGTTGATTTTCATGCAATTTCAGGTGTGTAAAACACACACAGGTAAGTGGAATTAAACCATTTCATCTAGTGTCAAATATTAATTAAAAGGTTAGGAATACAACTTGGATTAAGTGATTTAAAAGCTAGGAGCAGGCTTCCCTTTAAAATTATATCCAACCCCAGAGCCACTTCTGGGCATTCCCTCTCCTGTTGTAGGTTACTGGGAAGCAGGAAGGCGCCAGGCTCGCTGTATTAGTGAGATGTTGATAACTGAGACCCATGAGCAAAGATCTAACATTCTGGGCCCTTCCCTGCCCGGCACTCCTGCTTTAGTCTGGTTCATTCTTGATACCAGGAGTAGGAGGGAAGAGAGAAGCTGTGTGAGACTCCGTGGAAGGGGGCAAGAAGAAAAAGAAACCATTTCATCCCTGAAAATTGTGTTTTATAATTAACTACCTTTTTTTTTTTCTTTCTGCCAGAGAGTGCCATGTTATCCTTTCCACAATATTTCAGAATATATTTATAGGCAGTACTTTTAAGTCATATTCTAAGAAGACTAAGATAATAAAAACATGGGGTTCAGAGACAGGCCTACATTTAGATCTAAGCTCCAATACTCACTATGGGATCAGAATCACCGTGGCTATGGGATTGGAAGGAGCCGATTACCACATCATGGCTCAGTTTCCTCACAGGCGAAGCAAGGCCAAGAGCACTGAACGGGAATCTAATGCGCGACATGGCACAACCCGCAGCGAGGTCCCCTCCACACCCAAAGCCCTTCTCCTTCCCTTCAGCATTCCGATGCCAAGCACCAACATGCTGCCTCTGTCGTCTGGCTGACTCTGGATGTCCTGGTTGCTTCTGTTCTCAGTGGTCCAGGAGACCCTCCCATATCACTTACTGCATCACGTCAAAACTTACTAGTCTTGCCCCCTTCCCTCAGGGCACTGCTCTCTGCTCATCCCTAGCTCTAAACAACAAGTTCTCTGCTAACCTGCTCATATTTAGTGATGACTTAATGGGTTATTATGGGACTTGTCCAAAGTCATTCAGTATCATAGTAAGAAAACAGGGGCTATGGCTCAGGACTCCTCACTTCTAAAGCCAGGCTGGGCGGTGTATACTTTCCTTCCCATTCTATCTGTGGCCCTAGAATGCTGTCCTTCAGCCCCTGAATCTTGTTGGGGTTCCAATGGTTCCTTCTCTTGACACTATTTACAATTTTGAGTGTGCTCTGGGTTTGGGATTCAGCTCAGAGACTTCTGGGACTGATAGTGAAGTCTTGGGTTGTGGGGTGTTTTGTTTTGTTTTGTTTTGTTTTTGTTTTTTTTTTTTTGCGCTTTTGGGTTTCTTTTCCTTAAGCCAGTAGAATGCTTTGAAAGGGACAGCATGTCAGCAGTAGCCTGGACCTCATACTTTTACATTTATTTTGCTCTTAGCTGTGCTTTGAGGAATTGGAGAAAATGCCAATTCCTGCACTGCATTGCAACATATTGTGATAGATGCTTCTTCTGAGATCCCATATGCTTCATATTGTCATGGAAAAAGCACTGGCATAGCAAGATTTTTTTGCTATAAATTTCCCTAGAGATTGAATTGGATTTCTGTTGGTTGCTTTTACAGCAACATTGTCTCAGCAAGGAGAGAGAGAGAAAGAAAGAGAGGTTGCACATTAACAATTGGAGTAGATTTTAATGCCATTTGCTTTAAGATAGCAGCAGCCTGGAGGACATGGCTCCAGAATGTTTCTGGTTATGATTCTATGAGCTAATATTAGAAGGGATGTGTCTTGGAATAATGGAGAAATAGTGCATTTAGGAGAAGAAAGCCACAAATCCTGATTTGGCCATTCACCATCTCTGGATCTGAGGCAAATCTATCAATTAGGTTTTGCTGAAGTGATTTAGTGATTCAAACATAACTTTTTGAATTTCTCACCTTCTGGTCTGAGCTGACTCTGATATGGTCTATGAATGGTCTAAGGTAACTTTGCTCACATGTCTGGTGTTTGGAGTGAGGTCAGCTGGGGAGACGGGGTAATTTGGCCATGTGTCTCTCATCTTCTGGTGGGCTAGCCATAGCTTGCCCCTGTGGTGATGGACATGGTATTGGCAAGCCTTCTGTCCACACCTCTGCTTGCATCAACATTTGCTAATACCCAGCTTGGTCAAAGCAAGTCACATATCTAAGGCTACCTTCAAGGGGGTGGAGAAATAGCTCTCCCCCACCTTAAAGGTCAGTGTCACAAAGTCACACTGTGTAGGGGTGGCATAGACAATCTATGGCAGCAAGTGAATTATGCTCTCTGAATGTCCTCAGAGTTACAATGGTCACCACTACATACCTAGCAGTGCATATTTATCAGATCAAATGTGAACTCTTGACTCTGTGTGCCACTCCATCCCCCTCTTCCCTGTTCTTCCAAGCAACTCTAGCTATTCCTTGAGGAGCTGAAAGCACAAACCTGAGCATCACTTTTTACTCCTCTTCTTCCTCCTGCTCTCCCTCACACCCCATCCATCTGCTGAAAGATCTATGAACTCGAACTCTGAACATAATCTTGAACCTGTCCCCTTTTCTCCCTGCTTCTGCCCTTTCTCATTCAGCAAGGGTGATCTCTCTTCTTGGAAGAATCTTCTTGCAAATACTCACATGGCTACTTCTGGTCTTGGTTCCAGGTCATATTCTGAGTGAGGCCCTCCTCGACCACTAGGTGTTATCGTCAATCCCCCCCCCCACCTTATATTTCTTACCCTGTCTTGCTTTATTTTTTCCTGTACACTTATCACCATGTCATTTATCTTTTAATCGTCTGCCTGCCCCACCAGAAATTCAGTGCCATGAGAGCATGAGGTTATTTGGTTGCTTGGTTCACTGTTGAATCTCCTATGCTTATACTAAAACATATTTAGTGATACCAACTTTTTAAAAATAAATAATAAAGGAAGATTTTAAGGAGTGTGTTTAACCCTATTGTCTAAATTAGTATGTTGATACCTAGCCTCATCCTGAATTATAATAAACTGTTTCCTCGTGCAAAGGCCCTGAGGCACCTAACTCAGACCTAAAGAGTCAGAGAAACCTGCCAGAGAAGTGAGATCTGAGACCTAAATGATAAGTAGTAATAAAAAAACAGGGGAATGAGAAGATAGAACAGGGTAACATAGTGGGCACATAGATGGCCCATCGGGTATAGGTAGATCGCCCATTTATGTTTAGTCCTTATAAGAATAAAATAAGCTTTGCTCATTTTTAATGCGCTGATTAGTACTGAGGTCCTTAGTAAGTTCCCATGTGAAATAAGCAGAAGTCTCTAATTGTCTGATGCTAATGAGACTTAATCAAAAACACTGGCCAGACTACTTATAACTAAACTAACCTTCACAAAACGAACAAGCCACTTGGACACATTCCCGGTAAAGAAACCAACTTGTATTGCAGATAGTACTGTTCAAGCAAGCATAATAGAAGACCAAGATGGTAGAGCTCATATTTCATCTGCTTCTAAAAACAATGACAATATGATCAGATTAGACAAGAAAGTCTGGATGGGGAAAGGTAAAGTAGCCTTGTTAAGGAAATTTGAGAAATAAATTTTTATTAATTATTGTTAATAATTCTGAGCAGATTATGCTCAAGCTCTTAGCAAACCAGTGGTATGAAATATCATGTTGAAGAAGATATAAAATATTGCTCACTGAAATTTTAATCTTTTCTTAGCTTCTTTTTTATTGAGATATTATTTGCAAACAATAAACTCTACAGATGTTAAGTATTTGGTTCAGTTAGTTTTGAATAATTTTGTACAATTATACAATAACCACCTCAAACAAAACATGGGATATTTTGATAAACCTGGACGTTTATGTCCCCTCTTTGAATAAATTCCACCCCCCTGGACAATTCAACCATTTCCTAACCTCTGCCACCACAGATTAATTTTGCGTTCTTGTACTTCGGTCATTCAGTATATCTGTGTGTGTGTTTGTAGTTTTTTTGCTCAGTTTAATGTCTACAAAGTTCACCCATGTTATTTCTATCACTAGTTTGTTCTTTTTTATTATTAAATTGTATTTCACTGTATAAATTAATCATAAATTTAAAATTCATTCTCCTATTGATGGACATTTGGATTGTTTCAAATTTCTAACAATTGTTTGAACATTTATGAACATCTGTGAACTAATTTTAGTGGACATTTGATTTTATTTCTCTTATATAAGCACCCAGGAGAGAAATGGCTGAATCAACGGGTAGGTGAATTTTTAACTTTGTAAGTAGTGGTAGCATTCTGCATTGACACCAAGAATGTACAAGTGTTTTTAGTGGCTCTTCATCCTTACCAATGTTTCATGTTCCATTTATCTAATTTTAGTCATATTTTTGTGGTGATATCTCATTATAATTTTCATTTTCATTTATGTGTTTCCCAATATCAGTGGAGCATTTTTTCACATGCTTATTTGTTATTCCTATAACTCTTTTTTTAGTGAAGTGTTCATGCTTTCAACCCATTTTTTTCATCTGTTTTTTTCATTATTGAGTTTGAATTTTCTGAAAGAACTTACCGGATATATGTATACCAGTATTTTTTCACTGTCTGTGTCTTGACTGTTTTCTTATGGTTATCTTCTGATGAACCAATGATTTTAATTTTGCTGAAATATGATCTATTTTTTTTTTCTTTTTGATAGTTCATAATTTCTGTATCCTCTCCAGGAATCCTTGCTTATCAAAAGGTTGTGAAGATTTTCTCTCTCTCTTTTACTTTAGAAGACTTACCTTTCTGGCTTTTATGATTAGGTCTATGATTCACCTCAAATTAATTTTGTGGGTAGTATGAGGTAAGAATGCAATCATTTTTCCCCCCTATATGGATATTTTTAGTTTCAGTGCATTTTTTGAGTGGACTTTACTTTCTCCACTGAATTGCTTTGCACCTTTGACAAAAATCAATTAACCATATGAAAAGATCTATTTTTGAACTACATTTTGTTCCATTAATTGATTTGTTTCTCCTTATGCAAATGTCACTCTTTTGAAGACTTTAGCATTACAATAGATCTTAAATTACTTAGTATAAGTGTTCTTGAAGATTGATTTGCTTATTCTAAATTATTGTATTTCCATATACATTTTAGATATATCTTGCAAATTTCTATTTTAAAAAACCTGCTAGCATTATAATTTGGATTGTGTTAAATTATTGGGGAGAATTGACAGCTTAACAATAGTAAGTGTTTCAGCTATAAACAGGTCATATCTTCTTATTTATTTAGGTCTTCTAAATTTTCTTTCTGTAGACTTAAAAGTTTTGAGAAGAGAGTTCTTATCTATTTTTGATTAATTTTTTTCCTAAGTGTCTTATGTATTTTGACACTATTATAACTGGAATTTAAAAAAAAAAAAGCTGTTTTCCAATTGTTTGCTGATCATACATAGGAAAAACTAATGACTCAATGTTGGCCTTGCTTGTTGAATTGTAAGACCTAAATTTATAGGTTTTTTGAGACAGAGAAGGTTTCCTTATGATGTTCTATATAAACAATTACAAGTTGCAAACAGAGAAGTTTTACTTTTAAATTTTTTGGAATTTTATTTCTTTTTCTTGCCTTATTGAATTGGCTAGGACCTCCAGTACAATGCTGAACAGAACAGCAGGTAACCTTACTTTGTCCTTGAAATGATGAGAAGATGCTTTAATATTTCACTGTCAAGTATGACTTTAGATTTAAATTTTGCATAATTGTCTTTTTTCAGATTGAATAATTTCCCTTCTGACTATAAATTTCTAAGAGTTATTATTATGAATGAAAGTAGAATTTTATGCATTTATTGAGTTGACCATATAGCTGTTCTTTAATCTGTAAATATGGTGAATTATTTTGATTGATTTTTAAATGTTAAACCAAACTTGCTTAAATCCCATTTAGTCATAATGTATTATCCTTTTAATGTATTGCTGTATTATATTTTCTAAGCATGTTTGCATCTAAACTCATGAGGGATGAGGATATATATATATTGTTTTCTTGTAGTCTTTGTCAGGTTTTGGTATCAAAATAATTTATTATCATAAAATAAGTAGGTAAGTGCTACATCCTCTTCTTTTTGTGTGGAATTGCTATTCGGTCTTTAAAGAATAGTACTTTATTTTGTTTGATAGAATTCACCTACTCCTAGATATTTCTTTCCTTCTTTTTTTTTTTAAATGTATTTTTTTTAAGATTTATTTATTTATTTGCCAGAGAGAGAGGGAGAGAGAGCCTGAATAGGGGGAGCAGCAGGCAGAGGGAGAAGCAGGTTCCATGATGAGCAAAGAGCCCCATGCAGGACTCAATCCTGGGACCCTGGGATCATGACCTGAGCTTAAGGCAGATGCTTAAATGACTGAGCCACCCAGGTATCCCTACCCCTAGACATTTCTGTGTGAAATGGTTTTTCATAACAAATTCAATTTTAGAAATATGAATCTATTCAGATTTTATAGTTCATCTTTTGTAAGTTTCATTAAGTTACATTTTAATATATTCTTCTATTTCATCTATGTTGCTGCATTTAGTGGCATGATTCTATTCAAATATTCTTTTATGATCCTTTTCATGTATATAGAGTTTTTAGTGACAACTTCTCTTTCATAACAGATTGGTTATTTATATTTTTTCCTTGTCATGGATCAGTGTCCCTAGGAGTTTATCAGTTTTATAAATCCTTTTTAAGAAACAAATTTTTTATTTTTGTTAAATTTTTTGTGTTCTCTATTCCTTGTTTGTTTTCTATTTTATTGATTTCTACTATGATCTTTCCATTCTACTTTATTAGGATTTAATTTCATCCTCTTTTCTAGTTTTTTGAGATTGGAAACTAGATAATTAATTTTTCTCTTTCTTATATAAGAATTTCAGATATGATTTCATTGCAAATTGTCTCCCATAACTTTTTATAGGTTATATTCTTAACCTCATTCATTTAAAAATATTTTCTAATTTCACTTTTTATTATTCTTTGACTTGTGGATCATTTAGAAATAACTTGTCTGGCTTCCAAGTATAAGGGAGATTTTCTCAATGTCTTACTGATATTAATTTCTAATTAAATATTATTGTGGTCAGAGAACATACTTTGTAGATCTCAGTGTTTTGAAAATATTTAAGTTGCTTTATGTTGATTTTTAAGACGATTTTGCCTAGGTTTTATCACTGTTATCTGAAATTCTTATATAAGAGAGAGAAGACTTAAATCATTATTTAGTTTCCATCAAGTTTTTTCACCTGCATTACTTATCCATTGCTGTGTAACAAATTACCACAATTTAGCAGGTTAAACAACACAGATTTATTATCTCACAGTTTCTGTGTGTATGGCTTAAATGGGCCCTTTGCTCAGGGTCTCACAAAGTCACATTTGTGATTTTGGTTGGTCTACAGTCCTTTTTGGAACTCAGGGTCCTTTGCTAAGCTCATACAGTTGCTGGTAGGATTCCATTTCTTGAGGTCTCCATTATCTAGAGGCCAGTGGCAGGTTCCTGCCATATGGAACTCTCCATAAGCAGGTTGCAACATGGTGTTTTGTGTCTTTGAGGCCAGCAAGAGGAGTTTCTCTCATCTTTCTCATGCATACTAAGAAAATGTGTGTGTGTGTGTGTGTGTGTGTGTGTGTGTGTGTGAATCTGATGTATATGCATATATATATGTATGTATACCTAGTTCCAGGAGTGACAGCCCATCACTTTTGCCATGCTTATTGATTAAAAGCAAGTTACAGGTCTCCCTCAGCCAACACTCAAAGGTAGGGGATTCTGCAGTGTATAACATGAGGGGCCAGAAGTCGTGGGTCACATCTTAGAATTCTACTTACCACACCACTCTTACTAGAAGGCAGAATTTGCTTTCCTTTTTAAAATACATATTTGCAGGGCACCTGTGTGGCTCAGTTGGTTGGGCGACTGCCTTCAGCTCAGGTCCTGACCCTGGAGTCCCAGGATTGAGTCCTGCACTGGGCTCCCTGCTCAGCAGGGAGTCTGATTCTCCCTCTCACCTTCCCCCCTCTCATGTTCTCTCTCTCAAATAAATAAAATCTTTTTAAAAAGACATATTTTCTAGACACAGAATTCTGTATTGACAGAATTTTTTCTTTTTCTTTTTTTTTTTAAAAAGATTTTATTTATTTATTTGTCAGACAGAGATCACAAGTAGGCAGAGAGACAGACAGAGAGAGAGAGAGGAGGAAGCAGGCTCCCCGTTGAGCAGAGAGCCCGATGTGGTGCTCGATCCCAGGACCCTGGGATCATGGCCTGAGCCAAAGACAGAGGCTTTAACCCACTGAGCTACCCAGGCACCCTAGAATTTTTTTCTTTCAACACATAAGTGATATCATTCCATTGTCTTCAAACACTTTTTATTCTGGTGAGAAGTTAGTTGTAATTCATATTGTGGTAATAAGTTTTTAATGTCTTCCCCAACACCCCCAGCTTTGTTTTAAGATTCAATTCTTAATCTCTTGTTTTCAAATAGCTGACTATGATGTGCCTGCATGGTGTTCTTACATTTATCTTGTTTGGGGTTCATTTGGTTTTCAGACTTATAAATTGAAGTCTGGCAATTTTGATATTAAATTTTATTTTGAGATAATTGTAGATTGGAATGCAATTGTAAAAAATAATACAGAAAGATCCTGTGTACACTCTGACCAGTTTCCCACAATGATAGAGTCTGGTAAAACTAGTACAATATCACAATTAGGATTTTGACATTGATACAGTCAAGATACAAATTATTTCCATTACCACAAAGATTCCTCATGTTTTACTTTTATAGCCATATGCACTTACCTCCCAATCTACTCTCTCCTTAACCTCTGATGACCATTTATCTTTTATTATTTATATAATTTAGTCATTTCAAGAATTTTATATAAATGAAAGCGTAAGTTATATAAAATTTTGGAATTGACTTTCTTCGCTAATCATAATTCTATGTATCAATAGATTGTGCTCTTTTTTTGCTGAGTAGTATTTTATCATAGGAGTATACCATGCTATGTTTAAACACTCACCAATTGAAGGTATCTGGGTTATTCCCAATTTGGGGGTATTACAAATAAAGCTGCTATAAACATTTGTGTACAGGTTTTTGGATAAACATAAATCTTTTTTTTTCTGAGACAAAAGTTGAGGAATGCAGTTGCTATGTTATTTGGGAGCTACATGCTTAATATTAACTTTTTAAGAAATTGATCATTCTCATAAGTAACTATATAGATTTACATTCCCACCAGGAATATATCAGTAATCCTTTTTCTCTGCATCCTCCCCAACACATGGTGTTGTCACTATTTTTTAATTCTAACTTGTAATATCTCATTACACTTGTAACTTGCATTGCCCTATTTATGTGCTTATTTGCCATCTGTATATCTTCCTTAGTGAATGTTTCTTCATGTATTTTGCCCATTTTACAATCAGATTGTATGCTCCTTTACTGTTGAGGTTTGAGAGTTCTTTTTCTTTTTTATTATGTTATGGTAGTCACCATACAGCACATCATTAGTTTTTAATGTAGGGTTCTATGATTCATTGTTTGCGGATAACACCCAGTGCTCCATGTAATACATGTCCTCCTTAATACCCATCACTGGGCTAACCCTGCCCCCATCCCCCCATCCTCCTCCCTTCTAAAACCCTCAGTTTGTTTCTCGGAGTCCATAGTCTCTTATGGTTCATCTCCACCTCCGATTTCCCCTCTTTCATTTTCCCCTTCCCTTTCCTAATGTCCTCAATGCTATTCCTTATGTTCCACAAATAAGTGAAATCATGTGATAATTGTCTTTGGTTGATGTGTTTAGCTTAGCATAATCTCCTCCAGTTCCACCCATGCTGATGCAAATGTTGAGTATTCACCCTTTCTGATGGCTGAGTAATATTCTATTGTATATATGGACCACATCTTCTTTATCCATTTGTCTGTTGAAGGACACCTCGACTTCTTCCACAGTTTAGCAATTGTGGACATTGCTGCTATGAACTTTGGGGTACGTGTGGCCTTCTTTTCACTACTTCTGTATCTAGGAAAAATACCCAGTAGTGCAATTGCTGGGTCATAGGGAAGCTCTATTTTTTTTTTTTTAAATTTATTTGACAGAGATCACAAGTAGGCAGAGAGGCAGGCAGAGAGAGAGAGAGAGAGAGAGAGAGGAAGCAGGCTCCCTGCTGAGCAGAGATCCCCATGCAGGGCTCGATCCCAGGACCCTGAGATCATGACCTGAGCCTAACGCAGAGGCTTAACCCACTGAGCCACCCAGGTGCCACGGGAAGCTCTATTTTTAACTTTTTGAGGAATCTCCACACTTTTTTCCAAAGTGACTGTACCAACTTGCATTCCCATCGACAGTGTAAGAGGGTTCCCCTTTCTCCACAACCTCTCCAACACTTGTTTCTTGGCTTGTCAGTTCTTGCCATTCTAACTGGTGTAAGGTGGTATCTCAGTGTGGTTTTGATTTTAATTTCCCTGATGGCTAATGATGTTGAACAATTTTTGAGAGTTCTTTACCTGTTCTAAATGCTAGTCCCCGTTTAAACATATGGTTTGCAGATATTTTCTTCCATATATTGCTGGTCTTTTCATTCTCTAAACAGGGTCTTTCACAGAAGAAAAATTTTTAATTTTGATGAAGTCCAGTTAATCAATTTTTTCCTCTTACGAATTGTGCTTTTAGTGTTAATCTAAGAACTCTTTTCTAGGGGTGCCTTGGTGTCTCAGTTGGTTAAATGTCTGCCATCAGCTCAGGTCACGATCTCAGTGTCCTAGGATTGAACCCCGCATTGGGTTTCTTGCTCAGTGTGGAGTCTGCTTCTCCCTTTCCCTCTTTTCCTCCCCCCCTCAATGCTCATTTGCTCTCTCTCTCTTAAATCAATAAATAACTTTTTTTAAAAAAAGAACACTTTTCTAGCATCAGAGTCCAAATATTTTCTCCATTTTTTGTAACATTTTATTCCATAATCAATTTTGAATTAATTTTTGTATAAGATCTAAGAAAGTTCAAAGGTAATTTTCACATCCAACTGCTCCAGCACCATTTATTGAAAAGGCTGCTTCACTTCTAATGATTTAGTTTTTTTGTGGGGGACCAAAATCAGTTGAATTTATTTATATGGGTTTATTTTTAGGTTTCCTAATTCTCTTCTGTTGATCTATGTGTCTATCCTCACGTTCATTCTTGTCACACAGACTTGATTACTATATCTATATAGTAAGTCTTGCAATCAGGTAAACTGATTCCTTCTACTTTATTCCTATTTTCCAAAATTGTTTTACTAATTCCAGTTTCTTCAGTTTTCTGTGCATATTTTAGAACAATCTGTATCTACACTAACAAAATATCTTGCTGAGATTTTGATAAGAATCGTGTCAAAACTACAAATGGGTTTGGGAAGAATTGATATCCTATGTTGAATCTCCTAATCCATAAACATGGTATGTCTCTTCAATTATGTAATTCTTCTTTGATTTCTTTAATCAGCAGTGTAGCTTCCATTATACAAATCCTACCCATACTTCGTTAGATTTACATTTAAGCATTTCTGCATTATTTTACCTGATATAAATGCATTGCATTTTTTATTTTTTGTGTCCAAGTGTTCATTGCTGGCATATAGATATACAATTGGTTTTTATATGTTTATTTTTTATCTTATGATCTGGCTGATTCTAGGAATTTTTTTTTATATAGATTCCTTGGGTTTTTCTATGTAGAAAATCATGTCATTTTCAAATATCAACAGTTTCATCTCTTTCTTTATAACCTATGTGACTTTTATTTTATTATTTCTTCTTGTGGGACTGGCTAACTTCTGACATGTTGAATAACAGTAGTGAGAACAGACATCCTTGCTCTAATCCTAATCCTAAGGGAAAAGTATTTAGTCTTTCACCTTTAAGTGTAATGTTAATAGTTTTTTTTGTTTTTTTTTAAAGATGTTCTTTATCAAGTTGAGGAAATGCTCCTTTATCTTAGTTTTCTGAGTATATTATATTGAATAGGTGTTGAACCTTGTCTTATTTTTTTTCTTTATTAATTGATAAGACCATGTGATTTTTCTTCTTTAGCAGTTAATATGGTCAATTATATTGATTGATTTAAAAATATTGAGTCAGATTTATATCAATGGGAAAAAAAACAGTTTGATCATGGTGTACAATTCTTTTTATATGTTGTTGAATTCTATTTGTTAAAATTTCATTAAGAATTTTTGTGCCTGTATTCATGAGGAATGTTGAGCTGAGGTTTTCTTGTTTTCTCTTTTCTTTTCTTTCTTTTGTTGTACTGATTTTGTCTGGTTTTGGTAATACTAGCTTTATAAAATAATTGGGAATAATTTCTTCCTCTTCTATACCTGAAAGAAATTGTGTAGGATTGGTTTTCATTCTTCTTTAAACATTTGGAAGAATTCTATGTTAAAACCACCAGAGTTTGGAGATTTTTTCCTTGGTGGTCTTTATTATTATTATTTTTTAAGATTTTATTTATTTATTTGACAGACAGAGATCACAGTAGGCGGAGAGATAGGAGGAAGCAGGCTCCCTGCTGAGCAGAGAGCCCGATGCAGGGCTCGATCCCAAGACTCTGGGATCATGACCTGAGCCGAAGGCAGAGGCTTTAACCCACTGAGCCACCCAGGCGCCCTCTTGGTGGTCTTTAAATTAAAAATTCAATTCTGTTAATTACAGGGATATTCACATTAACTATTTCATATTGGGTGAGTTATGGTAATTCATATCTTTCATGGGATTGGTCCATTTTATCTGCCACAAATGTATATGTGTAGAGTGGTTGCAATGTTCCTCTTGATGCACAGAGTGTAATATCTCCTGTTTTATTCCTGATATTGGTAATTTGTGTCTTCTTTCTTTCTCTTTGTCAGTTTTGCTGGAGTTTTGTTGATTTTATTGATCTTTTCAGAGAACTATTTATTTTATTGATTTTTTTATTGTTTTTCTGTTTTTAATTTCAATGATTTCTGCTTTATCTTTATTATTTCTTTCCTTCTGTTTGCTTTGGATTTATTTTGCCCTTCTCTTTCTAATTTCTTGAAGTGTGAGCTGAGATTATTGATTTTAAAAATTTTATCTTTTCTAATCCCTACATTCAGTGCTAAAAATTTCCTTTTCAACACTGCTTCACCTGTGTCTCACAAATTTTGGTAAGTTGTATTTTTATTTTTGTTTCATTTAATATATTTTTATAATTTCCATTCAGACTTAGATTGACCCATAGGTTATTTACAAGTGTGTTGTTTAGTTTCCAAATGTTTGGAGATTTTCTTCTTTTCTTCCTGTTACTGATTTCTAGTTTGATTATACTGTGGTTGGAGGATGCACTTTGATTTCAGTTTTTTTTTTTTAAACTTTATTTAGATTTCTTTTATTCCTTGAATATTCTCTATCTTGGTATATGTTCTTTGGGCACTTGAATGAAATGAGTATTCTGTTATTGTCCTATAAATGTTGATTAGATCTTATTGTTTGCTAGTTTTACTTAGTTCTTCTATATCTTTGCTGATTTTTTTCTTTTTTTTTTGGTCTAGTTGCTCTATCAGTTATTGAGAGATGGGTGCTGGGGTCTCTAACTATAACTGTGGATTTCAAAAACAGTCTCTTTTGCCTTTCTATACTGTAGCTACTCACATAACCTCTCTTATTTCATTTTATTTTTATTTTAGTATATCTTTTATAATAAAATAATATGTTAATACAGTAGTACATAAAGAGATATACATTAGGAATGCATGTTAAAAAATATTTTTCTGGGGCGCCCAGGCGGCTCAGTTGGTTAAAGCTTCTGGCTTTGGCTCAGGTCATGATCTCAGGGTCCTGGGATCGAGCCCCGCATTGGGGGGGGGTCCCTGCTCAGCAGGGAGCCTGCTTCCCCCCCCACCCCGCCTGCCTCTCTGCCTGCTTGTGATCTCTCTGTCAAATGAATAAATAAAAATCTTTAAAAAAAATATTTTTCTGATTAGAATGTATGATTAAGAGTTTGGAAAAATCGGGGCACCTGGGTGGCTCAGTGGGTTAAGCCTCTGCCTTCAGCTCAGGTCATGTTCTCAGGGTCCTGAGATCGAGCCCCATGTGGGGCTCCCTGCTCAGGTGAGAGCCTGCTTCTCTCTCTCCTCCCCATTCCTGCTCTCTCTCTATCTCCCTATCTCTGTCTCTCTCTGTCAAATAAATAAAATCTTAAAAAAAAAAAAAAGTTTGGAAAAATCACCTGAATTAATGGCAGGGACCATACATTAAGGAGCCTTGTAAGTCATGTTAAAGAGTTTGTATTTTATCCTGATGGCATTGGGAAGAGTTAGAAGACCTTAAATAGGACACTAAGGTGAAGAAACATACTATTTATATAGATTATTCTTGCTGCAGAGTAGAAGACTGGCATCAAGGGAATCATTTGGAGGCTGGTAAAGTTCTGACTCCATCAATATTTTCTTACAAGTTTGTACTGGTGTAGGCCATATAAGTGTTCACATGTGACATATGAAAGTTATTAATCTCATAGAAAAGCATTTAATTGCTTTTGCACCGTTTTTTTATACCATTATTTCTGTCCCATTTTGGGTGTCTTTAATATTCCCATGGATCATGTTTTTCTTGGTCTCTTGGTTTTTCTAACTTCTGACTCCGTGATCTTTGATGTTCTACCATCTTACCCTTCCACTGTCATAGTCACACACTACCCCTTGTCACAGCCTTGATCTCAAGCATTAGTCTCTAACTATCCTGTCTTTCCAACATATTTTCATACTCTCAATTTAGCAATTATTTTATTTATCAAGACCCCAAGTTCATTGACCTATCATTTACTTACCATCAATATGTCTCTTCCTGCCTCCAAACATGTCCCATATAATTCAGAACATCCTAAGTCAATTATAACAATCCATTCATTCCCTCTACTAGTAATTGATTAAGGGGTAGGCATGTGAACCAGAGCTGATCATTGAGAAATCATGGAAAGTCTCTATGACATTTTGTCACACATAAGAGATCTTGGGAAGAATAAATGTGGTCTCTATATATGCATATGTATACCTATTGTGCATTACATATAAGCCTGGATCAGTGACAGCCACCTTGAGGCCATAAGGGGAGCCATCTTGTAGGAAATCTGATGTGTTGAAGGTGGAAGAGCTGATTTACAGAAAGAACTTGGGTCCTAGATGGTATCGTTAAGTCACTGTTGGATCAACCACCCTTGATCCCTAATCTGCCTTTGAACTTGATGTGATATAAGAAAATACTTACCTCTGCTCAATTTAATTGAGTCAGAGTTTTTTCTGTCTCACTCTCTTTTTTTTTGCATGACTAAACATATCCAAAATTATACTCTCTTTCTCTTTATGAATCTTCTGAATGTGTCCACATTTTACCTGACCTCATGAGCTATCCTCCATCCCACACTCCTTGAAATTCCTCCTCTCCTCTCTTCTCTATCTTTCCTGCCCCCCCCCATGGTTGTTTATATTTTCCAAAGATAATTGCAATAATATTCTTATCCCATATGCTCTGCTAGAAACTTATTACTCTCCCATCAAGCTTATATATCTTATTGAAATATTTTGATGGGTTGATGAATAAAACATGGTGAAAATAACACTCTGACTTCTAAGACTACATCATAAAAAACAATTCAGTTTCTGTCCTTCTTGTTGGAATATTCATTCCTGAATCCTCCAATTACTATGGAAGCAGTCCAACTGCCCTGATGCTGCCATGCTGTAAGGAAGCTCAAAGTAGTTCTTCCAAAGATACTATGTGGAGCATCCCTGAGGCCAAATTAAGAAAGAGAATCCTTACCCATTTCCTGCTTTTCCAGATCCAGCCAAGCCTAACTACAACTCTCAAGAGAAACCCTGGGCCAGATCCACTCAGCCAAATCCTTCCCAAATTTCTGACTACAAAAATAATGATAGATATTTTATATATATATATACACACACACACACATACATACACACACATACACACACATATATGTATATATACACACACACACATATATGTGTGTGTATATATATATTATTGTTTAAACTACTAGATTTGGGAGTGACAACCAATAGAAAATCAGTAAAATTACTCTAATAAGAATTAAAAGTAGCATCATGTGAAAATGTGAATCTTCCTTTAATATTTGGACTGCTTTGTGAATGGGTGGAATTACCATTCTGTATTTAAGGACAGAATTTGAGTGCGCAGAGGGTAAGGGAAGGACAGTTGAGACAGGGCAGCAGCAAACAGCTGTCTCTTGCTGAAAAGATCTTCTCTACTTTTTGGCATGGCTAGCTTTTTTCATGCCCAGGTCTCCACTAAATGGTCACCTCCTCAGAGAGGCCTTCCCTGAATCTATAAAATAGCTTCTTTGTGCTGTTCTTTGTCACTACACCCAGACTAATAGTTTACTTCATTGCATTTATTACAGTCTGAAATTCTCTCTTTATTGGCTTGCTTTCTTGCTGATTGCCTTTCTTCTTGCTGTAAATCAAAGAGGGAAGAACAATGCCGTTTTTCTTTACCACTGTCTGCTTAACACCTACCTCAAGCCCCCCAGTCAGGGCTCAGTAAAGATTTTAATAATTTTAATAATCTCAATAATCTGATTTTAATAATTTGAATAAATAAAATAATTAATAAAATTTGCTTGGGGTCCTTCATCTAGCATCCACACACATGGCCAACTTGCCTGTCCCAGTGTGACGAGGTTCTGTAGATTTACCCAGTACTAAGAAATAATCCAAGGAGCTCCAAGTATTAAGATCCACTGATTTGGAGCAGTATGTGAGAAAGGACCCAAAAAGGGGCAGGAAAGAAAATTCTAAGGAAATGAAAATGTCCTATATCTGGATTAGGATGGTATTTATATGGGTATATACATTTGTAAAACTCATCAAACTGCACTTAAAATCTGTGCATTTTATTAAATTAACATTTCACTTAATACTATTAATGGAAAAATCCACTGAACTTGCTTCATCATATTCTTTTTCAAGCTAAAACAAAGAAAAGGCTCTCAACAAACTACACATTAATTTTAAACCCTGAATCTGCTCTGGCCTTCAGTATGAAAAATTTAGAGCAAGCCAGTTTAAGCTCTGAATTCTTTTTAGGGACCTTTTTCACCCTTTTTTTTCCACTTACTCTCTTTCCCCAGATTGCCTCACTTTTTTTTTTTCCTTATGTGCACACATAAGAGAAGCCAGCTTACAACTCTTAAAATCTTCACGAACACATGGAAAATGAAATAATTTCTCTTGTAAAATTATAATTGATGACAGAAAGCAATAAAAGACCAAAACCATGGAGAAGAAATGGTTTTTTGACATCAATTAGGAGTTAGGGCTTCACTCTTCCTTTTTGTAAAAGAAAGACATGAAGAAACTAATAGATATAATAGTTCCTATATGCATAAGACTCTTGTTGGGTAATTTTACATCATCAAGAGCCCACAAAGACCCGCCTTGGTGAGGTTAATTGCAAATGTATTTTGGAAATTGAAATCCAAAATGCCATATGTGCTGGTGCTTTGGAAAGTAAAAGGGTTTAACAGCGTGGGAGAAATTTTTCATAACAGAATTAATAATGACACCTTTATTTTCTGAGTTTGTTAGGTCTGGAGATTTTGATGACATTCATTCATTCATTTGGTAAGTATTTGAAAAGACCTCCTTTGTGTAAGAGACCACTTCAGGTCTGGGGGTTCATGAATGAACATGGATTGGTGCCTGCCACTGAGGAATTTCTAATATGGTAAGGGACAGGGACCTAAGAAAGAATAGTAGGACACGGTAGGTGTTGTAATAGTGGTGCATGACTCATGGAATGGGAGTATGCAGGTGGAAAATCACCTGTGGCTGGAAAGTCAGGTAAGCTTTTACACTGGTGGTTAAATTTTAGCTGGGTTTTTAAAATCTGATATGACTTATATTTTATTAGTTATTTCTCATTCTATGCTGTTGTATATATGTTCTCATGGTCAATATCTTGTTAATATACTAGAAAGTAGGTAGTATTCTCCTGAAAGAGAAACCTGAGGTTTGAAAAGGTAAGAAAAACATTTGTCTAAGTGACATAGGTGGTACGTGGCAGAGCCAGAATTTGAATCCAGGATTTGGATGACAGATACAATCTTTCTTCCTTCTTTCTTTCCTTTCTACTATTGTTTCTCTTCCCAGTGCCCTTCCCACCATTTCATCTTGGATATTGAAATATTAAAAGAAGAATAAGAATTAGCTGAAAATTAATAACACAAGAAACAGCAGATGTTGGTGAGAATGTGGAGAAAGGGGAACATTCTTGCACAGTTGCTGGGAATGCAAACTGGTGAAGCCACTCTGGGAAACAGTATGGAGGTTCTTCAAGCTATTAAAAATAGAATTATCCGGGACGCCTGGGTGGCTCAGTTGGTTAAGCGGCTGCCTTCGCCTCAGGTCATGATCCCAGCATCCTGGGATTGAGTCCCACATCTGGCTCCTTGCTCGGCAGGGAGCCTGCTTCTCCCTCTGCCTCTGCCTGCCACTCTGTCTGCTTGCACTCATTCTCGCTCCTCTCACTCTCTCTGACAAATAAATAAATAAAATCTTAAAAAAAAAATAGAATTATCCTATGGTCCAGCAACTGCACTACTTGGTATTTACCCAAAGGATACAAAAATATAGATTCAAAAGGGTACATATGCCCTGATGTTTATAGAAGCATTATTTACAATAGTCAACTATTGGAGAGAGTCCAAATGTCCACTGAATGATGAATGGATAAAGAAGATGTAGCATATATATACACACACACACACACACACACACACACACATATGTATCTATGTATATACACAATGAATATTACTCAGCCATCAAAAAATTGAAATCTTGCCATTTTCAATGAATGATATAGATGGAGCTAGAGCTATTATGCTAAGTGAAATAAGTCAGTCAAAAAGACAAATATCGTATGATTTCACTTATATGAGGAATTTAAGAAACAAAACAAATGAATATATGGGAAGGGGGAAAGAAAAAAGGAGAGAGGGAAACAAGACATAAGAGACTTTTAACAATAGAGAAAAAACTGAGGGTTGTTGGAATCGGGTGGGTGGGGGAGGATCTAGGTGGGTGATGGGCATTAAGGAGGGAACTTGTTGTGATGAGCGCTGGGTGTTGTTATGAAAGTGATGAATCACTGAATTCTACTCCAGAAACCAATATTGCACTGTAGTTTGCACTAGTTAGTTAACTAGAATTTAAATTAAAAAGAAAAATGAAAAGGAATTAAACAACTGGAAAAGGGCATTTCAGTCCCTAAACCCACCCTCCAAAAAGTCAATATGAACAAAAGGCCCAGAAGTATCCAGATTTGTTCAAGAAACGATCCAGAGATGGCAGAAATTTTTCAAGTTCATATCCTATTTTTTTTACATTTCCCCATTCTTATAGAATGTGCTTCCATCCCAGCTCTACCCATTCTAATCACCATGTTGAAGTTCCAGATCCAATAACACCTTTTCATACTTAACAAGTATTTTTCTGATTCCTTATTTTTGTCAAATTTACAATCTATGATGTGATACCTCATAAATTTGAAAAGAGGGGAAATAAAATTGCCCTCTGAGAGCTCAAATACGAAATTAATAGCTTAAAAAAATCATGACAGAGATATCCAAAGTCTTTTTAAGGAGAAAGAATGAGAAGTCATAAGCCACGTCTGCAACTTGAATGAACAGGTAGGCAATTGAGAAGATCCATGATGAAGCACGGGAGGGTCCCACAGAAAACCAGAGAAGATTCTTCTCAGAGCAGCCCACATTTGTGTCTTCAGATCTTGATGAGAAGATGATGGTACAATGTCTTCTTTGGAACCAATCCGATAAACACTCTAATAGTTTGACAAACTCTCTAATAGTTTGACAAACTCATTTTGTTCTAATCTGTGCTCACCTAGCATTTTGTAATTGGGGTATGGCTCCCTGAGCAGGTTGGCCTGCAGGAATTGGAAGGTATTGGCCATGCCAAAGAGGGCACTGTGGCCCAGTGGACATCATTCTTCGTGTGAATCAATACATTGCTGTCTGTATTAGAGAAGACTTGGAAGGGAATTCTCTATTGGTCTGAGTCTCTAAAATGTTACCATGGGATGACTTCCTGCTCAGATGCAGCAAGTGAGACCAGCAGACGGTGACATTGTTTAAAAAAAAAAAAAAAAAAAAAAAGTTCTCCTTTCCATAAGTAGACCACATCAAAGACAAAAAAAAATATCACCCCAGAATAATTTTTTGTCCCAACCCTCTTTGTTTATGGTTTCTGCTATCTTGTTTTCTATGCTTCAATTATAGAAATGCAAAACATGCAAAACACTTGGTCTTCTGTCTGCACAGCAGCAAAGAGTTGTGACTATTGTCTCTTTCATCTCTAGAGGAGGACAACATGCAGGATCAGAAACGTGGAGAAGGATTACCCACCTGGCCTGAAAACATATGGATGCCCCTTTTCTCCACTGCCTGCAGATTATTAAGCGATTCCATGTCAGCTCACAATGGAGTATCATTTGCACAATGGAAGAACTGCACTTGGGCAGAGAAGTAGTGGCTGGGCCAGTGACATCTCAATTGGCCATGGCCTTTCATTTGTCAGGAAATAAACAGTGTATCTGAATAAAAAATAACCTTATGGCCCATTTGTTTTGTGCCTTGTTTCTCCCAAATTTCCATCTCTTTGAGATTAAAAGCAACTGTGACAGCAAACAAAACAAAATAAGAGAGGAATCCTTGGAAGAGAGTCAAGGATCCTCCTCAGGGGTGACCTCTGATCACAGGTCTTTCTTAGAGGGAACTGCTCGCACCCTTCTGTGCAAGTCAAGGTAATGAGTGTTCTTGAGGGTAAACACATGAGTAAGACAAGCCTTCTAAACCTTAAGAAGCATAGTGGTCAAAACAAGCTTGCAAACTACTCAGTTCTACATAGGGCAGAATGATAATGCTAAATAGTTGCATGCATTGGAAGCACTGAGTGAGGAGTGATTCCTTTTGTCTGGAGGGTTGGGAGTTCTTCATGGAAGAGGCAGCGCCTGAACTGTAAAACCCTGTGATGACTACAGGACAAAAATATAAGAGATAATGCCTGGTCTGAAACAAGTGTCCATCAAGTGTTGGTGGACCATTCATGTACGTCAACTCTTCTTTCCCTAGGTTCATGCTACATTTGTGAGCCAGTATCACAGAAGTACTGTACCTCCCACCCTTTTTTTTTTTTTTTGGCTTGCTTATTCTTACATACTAGACTATACATTCCTTAGGTCCACAAATTGTATGTCTTTGAACCCTTTCTGCTGGTTTACCACTGCCGGGCACCCATCAGGTATTCCAAAGATCTTGTTTCTGTACCTGGGTTATTTAAAGGTTCATTAGCAACATCTATAATAAGTCTCTTGAGTATGTTTCCCTTTCAACATTTAACACAAAGTTGCTTCACACAGTTGGCACCTAATAAATGTTGCTGACTATGCTACCGAAGGATTAAGAGAAAACAAACAAACAAACACCTTTTTTGAGATTCTGCACCTGTCTCTCTGGGCTAAGGTAATTACACAGGTAATTAAGGCAAAAAGAAGCTTGCTGTTTTCATTTGCACTGGACTACCAGAAGTCTACGTCTGCAGTGATCAAATTCTCTAGTTGATGATTTAACTCTCTGTCTCCCCAACTTTTACAGACAAAATTGGAGCCCTGAGCCACCTTAAGGAGGCAAAAAGAGTTAGAGGTACCATAATGGACAAGCATCAACTTTAGGAGGGAGAGAAGAGAAGAATAGATATGTCATTTTTATCTTTAGAAAAATGATCACCCTGCTCACTGCATTTTGGTAAGTGATGGGTAGATCCCTATGAAGCTAATGATCAAAAAAGCTGAGTAGAATTGCAGAAAGAAGTTGAGAGCAGACTGTGGGAGACAGGTGTTTGATATTTGGTAAGATAAAATATGGTGCCCACTCCCTCCTGCCCCCCCTTCCCCATTTATCTCTTAGGATGAGGTCTTATCTTGTGATCCTTGTTAGGGAAACCCTGTCTACTGGACACAGGGGAAAACTGAAACCCAAGAGAGCAGTGACACTGTTGTGTTTTCCAGGCACACCTAGAGGAAAGGCCCCTTTAGGCCCATGGGAGTGTGAGGGACAGGAAATGCAACATGAGCTGGTGATGAGGGTTCCTGGGATCCTGGTAAAGATGGGCCACTCTTGGGACAGAGGCCTCCTGTCCTCTTCTCCAGTGGCTCTGGGCACTTGTCCTATACAACCAGCAAACAAGACAGGCACTGACCTACACATTTCTTTTCTTTTTGTCATTCACTAAGGAATGTATTAACTATTTTTATAGCATGCCTACGCATGCATAGTTTAAATGCATGTGTATATATAAACACTATTGTACTAAATTTAGTATTACAACGACTTTGTTAAGATTGCATTAAAAAGTGTCAAATAACTGGTATGAAAAATAGAATTATATAGTTCTTTCAAATGCAACAGGTCCTAATATTAATTCTTTTACATGTTTCAAATAAGAATCCCTGCAAAAAAAATAAGCAGAGGAATCTCAATTACTATTAAATGCTGCTGAGCATTATAGGGGTGATGGTTTTAATCATTCTTTTCTTTTCAATTTTATTGAGGAATAATTTTTGCCCAACACTCGGCCCTGGGTTGCCTTCTCGTGTCCCTGCCTGGAGTCAGCCAGTATCATTCGGTGGGGTCCGCCGGCAAAGTACAGATTCCATGCGTTATGAATAAACAAAACTCAGATTCAGGCTGAGAAATCATATGGAGGAAATGCAAGCGGTTCAGTGTTGCCTAAAAAATCGGAGACAGGAAGTGGGGAGAATGGAGGGTGGGGATAGTTGGGGACTCTATCCAGAGGCACAAACTCAGACATCCTGAAGGTGGGACAGGGCTTCAAGGAGGGATGCACTAGGGAGGGGTGAGGACCGCAGAGCACTCCTGCCCCTTCCAGACACATCTCAGCTCCAGCTGAAGGCCACACCAGCATCTGTTGTCATCCTACTGACAATGACATGTACTGGTCAAGCACGGTTTCCTTTATTTTGTGTTATTACCGAGAAAACAAATTTTACTGAGAAAAAAAGACTGAGGCATGAAAAACCTTCTCAAGATAAGCTAGAAACATGCACCTTTAAATGGAAATACTAAAATTATTAGGGCACCATGGGCTGAAAAACACCTTCTCCATAGACTAGAGAATGGGTTTAAAGGCAACAAGCTGTGTCAACAAGGCAGGGCTGGGGCGTGGAGGCACCAGGGCTGCACCCAGAGCCCAAGGTATAAGGGGGTGCTCGCTCTCCGGGCCCTGCAACTGCCAGTGGACGAAGACCTGAACCAGCTAGAAGAAAGAGTCCAAAAGGTGACAGCAGGATTAGCAGATCTCAGGGCTGATTGGATGGGGGATAATGCAGAAATAGGGATATTCCTGGGCTTAGATCACATAATGTGGTGGCCTGGGGTTTGGGATGAGTTTGTCTACATTTGACATCTGGCACCTTCACTCACCCTCCCTACGATCTGGTGTGGCTCTTGAACTCTCTGAGCCTCAATCTCTGCTGTAACCAAAGATGAGAATTTGCTCTCAAGTTGGTGTGGGTATCAAAGGAAAGAGAATCTTATAATCTGGAGGGAAGGAATATTTATAAGGATCCCACTGGGAGAGGGAGGTACTCCTAGAAATCTGGGTCTGGTGATTCCCAGTCCCTGAGAAACTTGTACCAAGTCAGGGTGCACCATGATCCTGGCCCTGACCCTTCCTGGCTGTGTGGCCCTGGATAAGTCATTTTACCTCTCTGGACTGATCCCATTTTCCAAAATACAAGGATTGGTTTACATTTGTAAGGTTCTTTCTGACTCTTAAAGGAAAAAAAAAAAAAAAGTGTGTCTATGATTCCATAAACGTAGAAGAAAAATTAGACTAAAAGACTAAAAAATTAAAAAAAAAAAAACAAAAACCTTCCTGGTCTGAAATTATCATGTCATGTGGTACAAGTGGACGTTTCCTTGTCTGCCATAGATAGTCCTCTTGTCTTCTCAAATCTGGATGGTGCTCCATTGTAAGGAATGGGACTGAGTCCAAGGGGCTTGGTGGTGTTCTTCGGACTCCCAGCTGACCCTTTCTACTAAAGACCTTCCCTGAAGATACCACGACCGTGGTCCTGTGTTTTGGGGGAGGAAATGTTCTCTTGGAAGCCTCTTTTAAAATGCAAACATTTAGCTGAAATCTTCCCTGAGAGCAGCTCTTATTCTTATACTCTGACCCTTGGCAAGGCTGCCTCTCCCTGCTTCTTCCTTCCCAGGTCACCATGCATGGCAGGCTGTAATTTGGCTTCTCCCAGAAGTGCTGGCTGGGCTTCCAGATTCGGCAAGAGCTCTGGCTTCTCTCTGCATTTCCAGAAAAGGAGGGAGTGATTCAAATCAGAGCCCCAAGATTAAGAGGTTTTATCTTTCTTCTGAGAGTTAAAGCTGAAGCCAAACGTTATGTAACAAAGCAGATATGTTCATACAAAAACAATAGCAGTTACTAAAAAAAAAAAAAAAAAAACAAAACCTCACCAACAATAACAGTTACGAGAATTTATGGAGCAGGGTGGACAAAGCATTATTAGTAGCTGGCATTAGCATTTGTTTTAGGGGAGACTTGATACATTGAGGAAAATCCTTTGATTAACCTCCTGGGGATGAAACTCTGGGGGCATGGATGAGCAGAAGAAAACAAAGGAAAAAATGCTTTTGCATTCACAAATGGAGGGAGAACTTGGGAAGTAGTAGATAGATGGAAAATTAATGTAGTGGGAGTGTAGGGCCAACTTGAGGTACTTGAGGACGTTTTTAACAACTAACAGTGGTGATGGCCACAGCAAACATTTCCCGGGGTGCTTGTTAGCCACAGAATCTTCTGTCCTGTGGGGGCAGAGTTCCCTCTTCCCCTGGCTTTACTGGGAGACCATACCCTGTTGTCACCTCTCTGTGAAGGTCTCACACTTGTCCCAGCAAAAGTATTTACTCTCCTCTGGATTTGGTGATGCCCAGCCTGCTGCTCCCTAGTTCATTTGTTTGTTTGCTCATTTGGAAAAACAAGGGCCTGCGTTCAAATCCCAGTTCCACCCATATCCTGCCATGTGACCTTGGGCGAGCCATGTAACCTCCCTGTCACTCTGTTTTCCTTTTTGTAAAGTGAAGGTAATTTGAGTGCCTACCACATTGGGCTGTTGGGAGAATTACAGCAGTGCTAGGCACAAGGTTAGTGTACTAGTGGAATTAGCTGGTGTCCATTTGCTCCCCTCCTACCTCTGGGCAGGAAAGCCAGAGCTCAGAAAAACATTTCCAGGTTTCAGATGGGGTGGCGTATCGAAATGCAGAGCTCAGGAGCTGTGGGGATCGAGCAAGGACCCACATCATGCTGACCACTTTCAAAAGGTTTGCTCTACACTTGTGCCTTAAATACTGATTCGAGTTTATAGAGCTTTGATGGAAATGAAGATCCAAAATCAGAATTTGTATAGAACCAAAAGTTCCACCATGTTATTTTTTCTTGGCGTCGGGGGAAGTCTCCACTTTCAGGAAGACAGACTTTTCTAGTAGGCATTCACAGGGAAAGAGCCTAGGGTGGTGAGGAAAAGGAATCTGAAGGCAGATAGACACGTGGTAAGTGTTGTGTAGGAAATCACGGTGGTGGTCTCAAGTACAACACGAGGCAGGCTTTCCCACCTGGCACAAAACAAGAAGGCTCATAGATCAAAGTAAGATACTTGAATCCATTTATTTGATCAATGTTAGAAAGTGCAAAATGCAATAGAAAATAGAAGGTACAGGTTAGCACGCTTAGGATAGGGTGCAAGTGGGGTAGATTCTGGGTTAGTCCATTTTCATATATCTTTTCTTTCCCCACCCATCCCCACCCCTTCACAAGTCTTCCCCACTGCCCATGTGATGTGGAGGGTTAGAATTGGGGTTTAGAGAGGGGCGTGGCAGAGGGGCGTCCCTTGCTCTATTGGAGAGACTAGGGGAGGGGAGCAAGCATGAATGGATACCAGCTGTAGCTGGCCCATCATCTGTTGAGCCCTTACAGGTTTTATCCATATTTCTTGGGCAGAGCACACCCACGGCCAGATTGAAACCACAGTGGATATTACAAATCGGAACAGGTGTGTGCATACTGGGGTGTGGGGGTGGGGGGCGTGAATTACCAGCTTATGACTGGGTCCTTCCATCCAGAAACACTCTCGTTTGTTCCATTCATTTCATTTACATTTAACACACACGTACTCTCATCGTTTTATCAACATGCCTCATGAGCTGCATGCTTCCGTACTTGGTTTCTATTTTTTAGCGCAAAAAAATTTTTTTAAATAAATTAAGCAAGCATACTTTACACTGGATGAGTCACTTAGGTTTTCCGAATCACAGAATTGATGAGAGGAGCCAATGAGGTAGACATAAAAGCGTCAGCGAGAGAAAAATGCTGTACACATCCCAGTTTTTAGACGTCGTAACCGTGGACGTGGCCTAGGACATCTAACAGGGCACTTTCTGAGCTACAGTTTTGCCATCTGTAAAATGTGGATATTCATACCTGCCTCACAGATCCCGGTGAGAAGTAAGCCACATGGTTGTGGGAAAGCTCCCAAATCAATGGGTGGCACGGGGAAGGGGACAAGTGGCCACTGGCATTCATCTTGTCCTACTCTCCTTTTTTGTCACCTGCAATTACATCACAAGGTCAAAATGGAACAAAACCTTTCCCAATGTGGTTCTTTTAAAAAGAAGCAAAACAGGGGTCC
Organism: Martes martes; assembly: GCF_963455335.1. Classification (NCBI taxonomy): domain Eukaryota; kingdom Metazoa; phylum Chordata; class Mammalia; order Carnivora; family Mustelidae; genus Martes; species Martes martes. The sequence goes on along the minus strand of NC_137889.1, from coordinate 151,677,789 downwards.
CTGGGCGGTTCGGTGGGTGGAGAACTCTTGGTTTCGGTTGGGGTCATGATCTTAAGGGTCCTGGGACTGAGCTGGCGAGGGTCCACGCTCAGCAGGAAGGCTGCTGGAGATGTTCTCTCTCCCTCTCTTTTTGCCCCCCCCCCCGCTGCCACGTGCTCTAAAATAAATAAATAAATAAAATCTTCAGATAAAATAAAAATAGAAATGAATAAAAAGAAGCAAAACCTCCAATCTGACCCTTGGGAAGGAGTTAACGTGAATCCACAAACTCGTACAGATTTGTTGAGCACTTCCTGTGTCACTCAGGAAGGTGGCAGCCCGCCAGCACTCCACGGTTTGACGGCGGAGGGAGGGTACATATCCATGTGAATCTACTCATCTCTTGTCTTTCTATGTATCTGTGTATCTATGTATGTATCTCTCGCCTATTGTCTATCTATGCATCCATCAATCATCTATCTAGATATATCTTAGTTAAAATGCAAACATTTTTCGTTGATGTATTCAGCAAATATATTTTGGGCATTGTATTACTTTGCTAGAGCTGCCATAATAAAAATCCCCCCAGACTGGGTGATGTAAACAATAGACATGTATTTTCTCACCATTTGGGAGACTAGAAGTTTAAGATCAAGGGGTCAGCAGGCTTGCTTCCTTCTGAGGTCTCTCTCCGGAGTTCACAGGAATCTTGCTACTCCCCGTGTCTTCACGTGGCCTTCCGTGAGCACGTGTCTGTGTCCTAACCTCTTCCTATAAGGACCAGTCAGACTGTTTTAGGGCTGAGCCTAATGAGCTTAGTTTTCCTTAATTAACTCTTTAGAGATGATCTCCAAACACAGTCACCTGAGATACTGGAGGTTAGGATTTCAATAGACCAATTTTTCAGGGGATGCTGTTCAGCCCAATAACAAGCATCTACTATGTACCAGACCACTGTTCTAAGGTGTTAGAGACACAGCAGTGAATGATGAAAGTGGGGAGAGGTGACTACTAATAATAATGAATGATAATAAGGGATAATAAGGGAGAGAGAAGGAGGGATGCCTTCTTGGAAGTCTCCTTGACTGAGAGGAGAGACCTTCGACAAGTCTTACACCTCTGATCCCTGTGATCAGTAAGGTCAGTCCTGTGGCTTGCTTTCTTTTCTTTTCTTTTCAAGATTTTATTTATTTATTTGACAGAGAGAGATCACAAGTAGGCAGAGAGGCAGGCAGAGAGGGAGAGGGGGAAGCAGGCTCCCTGCCAAGCAGAGAGCCCGATGCGGGGGCTCGATCCCAGGACCCTGAGATCCTGACCCGAGCCGAAAGCAGAGGCTTAACCCACTGAGCCACCCAGGCGCCTCCTGCGGCTTGCTTTCTTACTGCCCCTCCCGCACCCTCTGGAGGGGCTATAAGTCCTTGCCTCTGTTTCCTGATAAAAATTCTTAATATTATATATATTAAATAATATATATAATATATTTAAATATAAATGATATATATGTGTGTATATATGTATGTATGTATATGTGTGTGTATGTGTATATGTGTGTGTGTGTGTGTGTGTGCATATATCTGACTCCCCTCCTGGCTGTGAGCTCTCTGAGAATAGATACGTTATCCTAGCAATGGATCATGGAGCTGGTCCAGAGCCTAGCACAGTGCCTGTCATATAGAAGATGCTCAATAAATGTTTGATGAATAAATGAATAAAATGGGAGCAGGCTCTGCTCCACAGTCTTTGCAGTCAGGGGCCTGTGGGATCAGACTATGGGTGAGACAGAATTTTAATCAGTAGTGGAAAATTCAAGAATCCGAGACATCTAAAGGCTGCTCGTCTGACTTCCCTGCCATCAGCTGCAGGGGATCTGAAAGGCAAAGACGGATAAAAAAATTTTGTGGGCTGGTTAAAATAAAAATCTGAAGAGGGAAAGTTTTATTTTAGTTTTTAATTGTGAGGCTTTCTGCAAGAACTGTGCAAGGAGAGCTCTGCTTACCCACAAATGTAAGTCTGAAACTGTGGTTTGTCATTTCTTTAATCTTAAAAGTGCAAGGCAGGAGGTGTGCATGGTTGGAGAGAGGTAAGACTGGTATGTTGGGAGATCATAAAAAGTACAACGTATTGAGTTCTCACATGCCTCGCACATTGCTCAACTTGTTACGTACGTGATCCTATTTCATCCTCATGTCAACAGGTGAGTCTGAATGCTCTCATTTCAAATATGGGAAAACTGCTCAGAGGGTGGAAGAAACCCACTCCAGGACCCACAGCGTTCCCGTCTCCATGCCAGGAGGAATCCCGGGCCCTCCTGACCTCCGTGCCTCCGCTTTAGACCGCTCTCCTTAGATCATCTTTGTCCTAAGATATCTCAGTTGCCTTCTCTCAGCCCTTGATTACCCAAAATTCTGCTCTGACACTATTGTACCTGAGCTGTGCACCGAGACTCTTCATTGCAGCCAAACTCTGGAGCTCAGGGATCCTGAGTCAAACCCACAAAGCGTGAAGCTCAGCTGTGGAGCTAAGAGGTAATTTTCTTTCTTTCTTTTTTCTTTCTTCCTCTCTTCCTTTCTTTCTTTCTTTTTTCCTTCCTTCCTTCCTTTCTTCCTTTCTTTTTTTTTTTTTTTTCCCCAGTTTTTATCTTTGCAGAGCTTGGTATTCAGTATTGAAGGAAAAAAACAAAACAATTAACTCTCAAGAAATCATACCATCATATATTGCTCTGTGAAAGGTCAATGTGTGAATCCTTTTCAGAAGGTATGGTCCCCGTCTCAGTCAGTTTGGGCAGCTATAACAAAATGCCACAGATTGGGTGGCTCAGACAACAGACATTTCTTTCTAACAGTTCTGGAGGCTGAACAGTCCAAGATCAAGGTCCTGGATGATTCGGTTTCTGGTGACAACTTTCTTGAAGAAGGCTGCCTTCTTTTTTTTTTTTTTAAGATTTTATTTATTACTTGATAGAGAGACACACAGTGAGAGAGGGAACACAAGAAGAGGGAATGTGAGAGGCAGAAGCAGGCATCCCGCCGAGCAGGGAGCCAGATGCGGGGCTTGATCTGAGTACCCTGGGATCATAACCCGAGCTGAAGGCAGACACCTAACAACCCAGGCGCCCCAGAAGGCTGCCTTCTTGCAGACTGATCGTCCTCACAGGATGGAAAGAGAGAGTTCTGGTCTCTCTTCCTTGTTCATGAGGACATTATTGCATCATGGGAGCCCCACCCACATGACCTCATCTAAACCTATTTAGGACCTGCCTCCAAATGGCATCACAATGGAGATTAGGACTTCAAATTTGGGGAGACACAAATATTCAGTCCACAGCAGTTCCCTCAGCTCATTTTAGTTAACTTAATCTGGGTCTTGCTTACTGAAACAAAACAAAAAACAAACAAACAAAATCTGTCTTGATCCACAGAAAGCTCATCAAGGTGAACAAGAGGTTGGATCTGTGCCTGAGACTAAAAAAAATTTTGATGGGTTTGTGATCTGATAGGAGGAAACGCCCACGAATTTGGTAGCTCAGTTTCCTGAAAGGTTTCAACTGTAAGCTGAATGCCTACTTCTCTTTGAGCAGCCTGATCTGTACTGATACCACCTCAGGAGCATCTTTCTTCTTCCACATTATTTGTGTTGTGAGGTGAAAAAATAAATATTTGATGGAAGAGACTCATTTACCCAAGTTAGGATGCCTAAAGTGATTTCTCTTCTTGATGTGCTGCTTGGCATCCTAGTGAATGTAATCACTTGGAGTGTTTATGAAGGTTGAAGTGCCCATCTGTAAAAATATGCCCAACTCTGTCCTTCTATATGTGTATCCTATCTAGGTACAATATTACCAACAAGAGAAAATCATATTTAAAATAAGGACATGCAGGGGCGCCTAGGTGGCTCAGTTGGTTAAACGCCCGACTCTTGTTTTCCACTCAGCTTATGATTTCAGGGTCCTGGGATGGCACCCCAAGTCAGACTGTGGTGAGCAGTGAGTCTGCTTGAGGATTCTCTCTCTCTCTCTCTCCCTCTCCACCCGTACCCCGCCCCCATGTGTGCACCTCCCCCTGCCTCAATAAATAAGTAAAACCTTAAAAAATAAAATAAGAACAAACCAAGGGCAGTTCTAATTTGAAATACAGGACTATAAAAAAAAAAAAAGAAAGAAATGCAGGACTATTTCTGGGCAGAGATGGAAAAAAGGGGTTCATTTCTTTGGCAATTATTTTTCACTTGTCTTAACATTTTACTTTGTTCACAGACATTTTCTTCCTAGTCCCATCCTCCCAAACCATACTCTGTGCTCCTTCGACAAATCCTATATGACGTGCGTGTGTCACGAAGGGGAACCTTAGCAGGGAAATTGCGAGAGGGAGCTGCATACACACAGTAGAGCTACATCCCCTTGCAAGTTTTAAATAGCACTGAATGTTGAGCTAGATACTGGTCACTCAGCCCTCAGGCAAGATACTGGGATCAGATTGTTTGTTTTGGAATTCAGAATTATTGAAGTTTTAGAAAGGTAACTCAGGGTGTATACATTGAATATGCTCGGTGATACTCCCAGGAGAAGCCGTGGGAGGCTCTTGGTATTCCAGCCTTATTATTCCTGCAGGAAAATATATCAGTAAACACAACAAGCGGGATAAAGATCATCATTAACTGTTAGGTTTTGCAGCATAAATTAATTTTGAGGAAAACTTTCCATTTTGGGGTATTTTGGATTTCAGAATTCCAAAGGAGGGATTGTGAAGCTATAGGGTGTAGTTAAAAGAGGGTACAGTTTCTATAATCTCATTTTCAGGCCATCAGCTGTCTTGGAGAAGAAAATCCTCTGGAGAAATCTGGAGGAAAGTCTTTCCAAGACTTCTCCCCACTGTCACGTGTCTCAATGAAGCACACGGGAATCTGTGCAATTTAGATTCAGTGTCAGAGAACTCCCTCCTCGGCACCCCTGCGCCCTGCCATGCCTCACCTTGTCTCCTTCCTCAGTTTGGAATCATAGAGATTTTAGAGTCTGTGTGGATACCGTGGTGGGGGGGCGGGGAGGAGAGGGGCAGATGAGTAGGTTTTCTATTTTGTTTTGTTTGGGGCTTATTGTTCTTTATTCCTTTTACAGAAGTCATATAAATTCGTGGAAAAATCAGATACAAAAACAAGAAAAAGGGTTTTAAGCTCCTGACCACCCAAAGATATTGTCAACAACTTGCAATGTATCTTTCCAGATTTTTATTTTTCTAAGTGTTTAACGGTCTTTTTCAGCAAAACGAATAAATACTATGCACAATTCTGTAACAGAGGATGCTTAGGGAAGGCAACGTTGTACACATGTGGTATCTATTTTCGGCAGGCAGAAATTAAGAACAGAAACATCTGTAATCCCGCTGCTAATATTTTGGGATGGGGCTTTAAACAAAAAAATCTTACATTTTGCTTAGGCTTTGTGTCAACTTCTTGTGCTTGAGAACCCCACTCAGAACCTAAGCCTGGAGCTGCCATGACCAGATCTTTGTCTTCTTTGTAATGCAACGTGCAGACTGAGGCACAGAGAACATCGCGGCACGTTAGAGCCAGAAGGAAATGTAGAAGTGAGGCTGAATGGGCAACCCTCTCATTTAACAAAAACCCCGGGTCTGTGGATAGCCCACTTCCAGCAACGTTGGGTCCGAATGCCAGGGTTCCATGCCAGCTACTCCCCTGGGCAAATCACTTTCCTGCTCTGAGCTTCAGCTTCATGACCTGAAATGGGGTTGTACTTGTGCCTACTTCATAGGGCAACCTAAGGATGAAGTGAGCCGACTCACTTGGAGGGCTAAGCATAGTGCACAGCTGCTTGTGAGAGCCCAGTGGGTTTAGCTCTGCCTGCTGGTGACAGAACTGGAAGGGGGATCCGGACCTCTTTACTCCCAGCCCCGGGCTCTTCCCCTGACATCATCCAAGAAGCCTGGGGGAGCAGCGTGTAAGGGATGGGCTTTTGGAACCATGAGGTAGAAGGAAGGAGTGAAGACCACGAGAGAGCAAGCTGGTTATACTCACCCTCTCTCTTCCTTTAGAATAATCATTGCTGGGGTGAGCAGCTGTGAGAACAATCTTCCTTCTATAACTGAAGCTTGAACTGTAAGCGGAAGGTCATGTACCTCATGACTGTCTCAACAGAAGAATAGAGAGGGGCATGGCTGAGGATGTAAGGGAATATGGACTATGATTCTGGAAAGGAGTCATTGTGGAAGCTATGAGGACATCCATAAGGCAGGCACCTGCCCTGAGAAAACAGTCTTCCTGCCTAAATATGGGTAGGCTTTTTTTTTTTTTTTTTAAGATTTTATTTATTTATTTGACACACACAGAGCAAGACAGCATAAGCAGAGGGAGCAGCAGGCAGAGGGAGAAGGAGAAGCAGGCTCCCTGCTGAGCAGGGAGCTCCATGCAGGGCTGTATCCCAGGACTCCTGGAATCATGACCTGAGCCCAAGGCAGACGCTTAACTGACTGAGCCACCCAGGTGCCCTTGGCTAGACTTTTTATGAAATTAAATGAAATCTGAAAAGCATGGTCACATGCTAGGCAATGTATAGATTTCCTCATTAGTGCATGAACACTGAAGTTTAATATCAACTTGCTACTTGAAAGATGTAAAAAGACAACAAAATTTGGCTTAAGCTTGATTACTGAAGAAGTAGACATGGCACATTAACATAGATATGTCTGGCTGGAGGAAATATTAACTGCCCTTGTGTGGCTTGAAACACCCAGGCGCACATAAACACACACACACACACCTATGCGTGCACACATATACACACATCCATACACACCCATGCGTGTACACACACCCACCCAGCCATGCACATGCACACACAAACACATGCACAGCTATGCATGTGCACACACACCCACGCACGTGCAAACACATGCACACATACCCGTGCACATGCATGCATATACACACCCATACACATGCACATACACTTGCATGTACACACACACACACACACACACACACACACATTCTCTTAAATTTCTTGGTGACCTGATGGATTAGCAAATTCATGGTGGGCTCATGATATATGATTTGCTAATCATATGAAATCCCTTTTCTTTGCTGAAAATCCCTCTGCTGTAAGATCCATCATCTTATATCTATTATTATTTTAAAATGAGGTTGTCACAAAAGAGAAGCCACGTTTGTAACAAGCAGCCCTGTCTTCTAATCATATTTACTATTAGGTTTCAGGAAATCTTAAATGTTCTTTTAACTGGGAGGATTCAAAGCACCCAAGCCTCTTGGAAGACTGTGATATATAACCTTAATTTACTTAAAAGAAAACCCTAATAGGGTCCAATAATTTGTGGCCTGATACTAATTTTTATGCAACACTAGGATGGCCATTCATCCTTTTCCCCAGGGAAGTTCTGGGGGGAAGGTGCAATGCCCCCTAAATCACAAATGGAATTAGCCTGCAAGCTGGAATGGTATTTTTGAAAGAAAAAAAAAAAAAATTCCACACCATTTCTCTTCATTGCCGTCGTTGTTCAGAGGAGCCTGCTTGGTGATCCCTGGGGAGGAGAGAAAAGAATTTGGGGTTTAAATATAGTTTGGCATCAGTAAAAAGAGCAAAAGGAATCTAAGACTCAACTTTGGTTTATTAAAGAATTGGGGAGGAGCTGGAAACAGAGGAAAGAAGGGAGAGACTGAACTTACTTACCTATTTGAATAAACACCATCCACATTTAAAGAATCAAACCTGTTTTATCCCCTTTGCACAAATTAATCCACTAGGGCCTTCAGAAATTCCCTCCTTAAGTGTGTTTTCTTGACACATTTGGAGTGGGTGATGGTGCAAATGGATAATTTATGAGAAAGACCCCCAAATGGAAAATAGAAAAACCCGGACCAGGCACCTTACCAGTGTCTCAAACTTCCGTGAATCGAATCTGAAATGGATATAGGAAAATATCTCCTTTCCCCTCTGAAAGAATGAACGCACACCCAAACCTACTTCCTCCTTTACCGGGAGAGGAAGAAATCCCATTAAGGCCAAATATCATGTCCTTTCAAATCTGAGCTAGGAACCCAGCCCCACGCCCCGCGTGCGCCTGCGCTGTTGTTTTAAATGCCCCAGTGTGCTTCCAGGAGCTGGGTTCATGCCTGCCTTTTGGAAACGTGCACACACATCTAATCCAGCACTACAAAGCTGCCCGAGCCCTACCCCCAGGAGGCTCTGAGCTCCTGGCAGAATCTCAGCTTCTCGGAATAAGATGGAAATTTATTAGGAGGAAATTATTCTGGTGTCTTCAGAAATACAACATTCCTGATAAAAATCTTGCTCCTGACAGCAGACTAACAAGATACATTTGTTAGCGGTTTCTGTTCCTGGGAATCCGTGGTGAATGGGCTGCCCTTTTATTGCACCGTTTGAGGGAGATGCACGCAGTGACAGGCTCAATTCAAGCTTTTCATTTCACAAACACTGGAGTCGGATGTTACGTGCCATGCACTCTAGCGAAGGCGCTCTACAGGCCTTGCACTCTTTGGAGTCAGGCAGTGTAGTGAAGCATGTTCAACTCCTCAGCACCATTTACTGAGCACCTACTACGTGCTGGCAGTTGTATAATTGGCAGGCAATACAGGGTGGCCTAGTTCCCAGAACAGGGGGTCATTGCTTTATCAGTCCTGGACAAGTCACCCCGTTTTTTGATATCAGTTTCCATTTTTGTCAAATGAGGACTGGAGTAACTACCTCGTGTGTGTGTCTTAAATGAGATTTGTAAAGTATTTTATACAGTGCCTGGCACATAGGTAGATACATAATTGAAGGTGCAGAATAAATAATTACTATTTAAGGTTTATTGTTAAGATATAACTTTTGCATCAGAGAATTCATAACCTGACAGAAAAACAGATAGCTTCAGGTATTGGAAATCCGGCCACAGGGCCTTTGCATAGACTTTGTGTCCCTAACTCATATACTCTCGAACTCATAAAGAAGCATGTATGTACTTTACTCACCTCTTAGAAAGCCTCTTAGAAAGCTGAGCTTGTTTATTTCAGAAACTGTTGTTACAAGTTAGTTTTCTGATTTCCTAATTGTACATCAGAAGCTGCAATTAAGACAGGCTAGAGCTTGCTCCAAGAAGACACAGAAGCAGCTGCACAGAGGTGTCCTAGTCACGTAGAGAGCAAGGAAAGAGAACAATTATAGTAATCTGGCCAAAGAGTTCAGACACCAGAGATATTTGAGAGTTGGGGTAGGGTTGAAATAGAAATCGACACAGTCCTATATTATACCTCGGTGCATTAACCACATTTAAGTACATGGATGTTACCTTACATAGTTACTTATGACCTCTAGTTACCAGAAGAAGAAGAGGAAGAGGAAGGAGGAGGAGGAGGAAGAAGAGGCAGATGGAGAAGGACGAGAAGGTTTAAATCTGTTCAGGGTGTTGTGTTGAAGAAAACCGGGAATATGTGATTTTCCAAGAAAAACTTCTGGCAAATGATAAGATGTTGAAATTTTGGCACTTTAAAAGGAAGCTTCACTCTCTGGACAATTGGCTGATATACTTTTCTCGTTATCCACTCTGCTAGATAGGTAAGATCTCCCAGCATTTGAGGCAGAGGTAGCTCCCCGATTTAAGTAGAGTTTATCACATTGTATAATTTTTTTCTTTTCTTTTCTTGGTTTTTTTTTTTTTGAACGGACACATTGATTTATTAGTGAGTAAATAACCTACTATATTGAGTCTAAATTATTTTAATTGGTTTTCAAAATACTGGACTATCTATCCTCTTCCAAATACATCTTTTCTTCCACAGCACAGTGCATAATTGCAAGGAAGAGAAAGGATGTGTGTTTCTACTAAGCTATAGTTAACAGAGCCTTCTAAATACTCCCTGTAAATCTCAGACATAGTTACTGCATTTTTCAGGATCATGTGTTGATCATGTGATCATGTGTTTTCCATTCTTGCTGTAACAACAGAATACAAACGTCGCGGCTCAAAACAACACAGATTTTTTGTCTTCTACTTCTGGAAGTCAGAAGTCTCAAATCCGTTTTATCAGGTAAAAGTCAAGATGTTGGCTGGGCTGTTTCCTTCTGGAGGTTCTGAGGGGAGAATCGGTTTCCTTGCCCTTCCCAGATTCCAGGGCCTTCTGCTTTCCTTGGCTCCTGGCCTCTCCATCCATCTTCAAAGCTAGCAGCAGGTATCGTCACCTTTCACCATCTCTCCTATTTTCTTCCATTGTCACGTGGTCTTTGCCTTTTCTGTAGTCAAATCTGCCTCTGCCTCCCTCTTATAAGGACACTTGTGATGACATTTAGGATCCATCCAGAAAACCCAGAGTAATCTCTCCATCTCCAGAGCCTCAACTTAATCATATCTGCAAAATCCCTTTGCCATGTAAAATGATATTGCCATAGTCCCAGGGATTAAGACTTGGGTCTCTCTGGGGACCCTTATTTGGCTCTACTTCTGATCATAAAAAAGCATTCGTGGGGGGGGGAGACTTCTCCTCCCCTAATCTGACCTGCCCGTACCACCTCGATCTCCCTCTGTCTTCCACCACCTCTCTATTCTAGCTGAGAAGGTGCTTAATCTGATGGACTAGTATGAAAAGAGAAAGAGTCATCTTTATATCAGCCTGGCCCCTGCAGTAATCTTAGCCCTAAGGGCCGTGTCCCAAGTTTGGGGGCTGGGGGTTGAGGGAGGCTGGAATCTCTTATATGAACTTCACTAGTAATGATAATATCATTCATGGTCCTAGTTTCATTGCTGTTCTGTCATATATCACAACTGATGTCGGTCTCAGGGAAGAAGAGGGGTGCTTTGTCCAGGAGAGCCCCTACAATAACACATGCTTCTTATTAAAATGAAAATAATACACATTTCATTAAATAGACTTCATAATATTTCTCCTTAGAGATAATGGCTGTGAATACTTTGATGTACATAATTGAAAGTCTTATGTATATTTAAATAATTATATATACATTATCCTCCTTTTTCCATTGAATAATATCATAGTTATCTGTTCATGTTTCTCTCTCTCTCTCTCCCTCTCTCTATATATATATACTTCATACTTGTCAACAGAGGCATCCCACTGTGTAAATGTACCCTGGTTTATTACACCAACCACCTGATCTGTTAAGATGCACCCAAGTGTCTACTATTATAAACAATAGTACAATCGGTTTGCTTTCACATTTCCCAAGGAAATTTGTTAAATTGTTTAACTTCTCTAAAAAACAGTTTTCTCAACTGTAAAATGGGGATAATAGAAGTATCTCCCTCTAAGTATTTTTTTGGGGGGGGGAACTAAATCAGTTAATGAGTATAAAATGCTTATCACTGGTAGATAGCTCTATCAATAGCTATTATTCACTATTGTTTCATTGTTTTTTAAAAAATGTTTTATTTGTTTATTTGAGAGAGAGAGCAAGAGAGCACAAACAGAGGTAGAGGGTGAGGGAGACGCAGACTCCTTGCTGAGCAGGGAGACAATGTGGGACTCATCCCAGAACCCTGGAATCATGACCTGAGCCAAAGGCAGACGCTTAACCTACTGAACCACCAGACACCCCCTGTTGTTTCATTACTATTTTCATTAGTACTACCAGGCATCTTTTCACACTGTCTTTATTGACTCCATTGGATAATTTCTGAGAAGTGGAATTACTGGATCAAAGAGTATGCACATTGAAATTTTGATTCATATTGTCAAATCTCCCTCTTTGGTATTTGAAAATACCAAAGTATTGGTATGTGAAACTGTGTTTGTGAAACTGTTTCCATGTCCCTTCATCGATAATTAGGCAATATTCAATCTTTGAAGTCTGATTACATAAGATATCTATCTCATTGTTTTAATTTCCATTTACTTGATTAATTCTGAGCTGACACTCTTTTTAGGACCATGGCCTTTTTTATTTATTCATTTAGGATTTGCATTTTTTAAGAAACTGAATCTCTTTTCTTGTTGATCTATAGAAGCTCTTTACATATTAAAATTTTCTTACTGTTTTTAGTTAATCTATTTTACAAATATTTTCTCACACTTTTTCTTTAGTCATCAAACCTTATTTATATTATATTTTCAATATTTCTAAGGCATTAACACTTTATAATGGCACATTCCTAAAAATTCTATGGTAATAAGAATATTCCAAATAATATCTTAAGAACCAGTAATTAATTCAAGTAAATGTTGAGTTACTACACCTCCAAGAGTGGATGAATATAGTCTTTTCTCATTCATAAAAGATAAGAAATAAGTTAGTGGATAGATTTTCTTAATTTTTAGTTATTCTCCTTTAACTCATTAACCTATTGCCTAGTGAGAACTAGTAAACAACAAAATTAATGAAGGATAGCAAGGGCATACTAAAGAGTATATTTAGAAATAGTCAAGCTTAGATAATTACTCTTTTTTCATAGATACATGTGCTTATTGGAGTGTTTTTACTTGGGATATTTACTTGAAATCTCTATCTCTCTATATCTATCTAGTTGGCTGTCCTTATAGCTCTTACATCCTTTTTAATATTCATTTACAAATTTATTCAGTTAGCATTTGTTGAGTTTATAAAACTAGGCTCATTTTTGTAACATATTGTTTTTCAGAGTGTAGTGGGTTAAATTGAGCCCTGGATTTCCCAATATTTTCTACCACAAATACCCTCCTTTCCCTTGTTCTTTCATAGTGTGTCATTTCCCTGCCCTCCTCCCCCCAACCGCATTATAGAACTTCATTACTTTCTGCATGCATCAGAGTCTCTCCAAGTAGATAGCAAACTTTTTGAGGGCAAGTGAATATCCTACTCATCGAAGTATCTCTGCAAATCCTAGGACAGTGATTTGTTCATGCAAAGGGCTCATTAAGAAAGTTCTCATTGGAGGGATGCCTGACTGGTTCGGTTGAGGAGTGTGAAACTCTTGATCTCAAGGCTGTGAGTTCAATCCTAACATGGCATGTAGAGATCACGTAAATAAATACAAGAAAATAAGCTTCAAAAAAAAAAATTGTTCTCATTGGGTAAGCTGAAGATTAGGGTTCAGGTTCTGCTGTTAGCTGTGTGTTTCTTCAAAAGAAAATAATACTCAATTTCCTGATCTGTGAAATAAATGGCTCAGATAGAGGACAGATGGGCCGATGGTGTCATTTGTCCTGCCAAAGCTGATGATGTGTAGTGGCTTCTTGGAGTGAAAGACGCAGCACAGACACACACTGGCAGAGAAAGAAAAGGCCATTATTGAGTACCACTGTCTGCCATGGGAGAGCCGACAGAAACACCATGCCACAGTTCCTCTCTAGTGGGCTGGAACAACCCTATGGTTCTTTCTACCTGGGCAATATCTACATCCCACATGATCTGTTTATTAATCACCCAGTTCCTTTCCTTTTATTTGAAACATTCTGAGCATATAGCATTATTCAAATTTGAAGTAGCTGTTTTCCCTCCTTACTATTCTGAAACTCAGAGGGATTTACAGCCTGTGGAAAGTTGCCCATTTAAAGCCAGTGACACCAGATGGTCCCCAACCAAATATATAATTACTTCTGACTTGAGCTAACAAACCAAGCAATGAACTCATGAAAAGGTAATCGCGAGGCATTTGTGATTTTGACAATTTCAAAAATGACTTTGGTTTTTTTAGCAAATGAATAACTTTGGCATTTTCTTCAATAAAATGGGGATATACTTTTGGTTGTAGACTCAAAATGCATATAATCTAAAAGAATATTTTAAAACACCCATAAATCTACCACCTCAAGATAACTGCTATTAAGCATTCATGCTGCCATTTCAGACTTTTTTTTTTCCTATTGTTAAATGTTACATATAAGTAAATATAGGTTTTTGAAACAAAACCAGAATCATAGCATACATTCTATTTCATAATCTTCTTTCTTAACGATGTATGATGAGCATCATTCTATCATTCTGTCAATAAATATGGATCAATTAAATTATTTTAAACATTTAGCATGATATTTCATGATATTTCATGCTATTATGTTAGAGCTTTGAGAATACCTGCAAAATAGCCACCATCCTTGCTACCTGAGTTCTGAACTATTTGAGATATAAGTATTACCTTCATCTTTGATGAGGCTGATATTAGACACAGCAGTGAGTAGCTGAAGATTGGTTTCCTAATACAGAACCTTACAGCTTTATCATCTCCTATCCAGCCCCAGGCAGTGCTGGGCAGGCAGGTCCTGCTCCTACGAAGGACCCCTGTGGGCCTCTCATTCCCAAGAGATTGGAGAGAGGAACTGTGCAAAGCACGCCCAGTTTACTCTTCCAAACTCACCAATTATAAAAGTCACCCCCCCCTTTCCTATGGAAGACTGAAATGGGCAATGGAGATAGAGATGACTGTGTTAGTGGACTTTCCTCCACATCAAAGGAAACATCAGAAATGGGGAAGAGCTCCCCCAAGGTATGGATGTACATAATTTATGGGACCTTAATTTGTGAGACCTCTGGGCTTATTTCCAATCATTCCATTAGATCACAAATTATTTGTCTGGACATGATTATTGCCCCCCACAGGTCCAGAAAGGGACGCTCGGGGAAGTTCCCTGTTTTGTCTGGGAGTATGTGAGCAGGGCTAGACCTGCACTTTGAATTCAAGTTCTCCCGACTCTAAAGTCTAAAATCCCAAAACTACAAGCTGATTTAGAGATTACCCAGGCCAGTCCTTCAGGCAGCTTTGGGAAAGGCTTGGCAGTTAAATGTGGAACTTGCCGGGTCTTAACTACAGTGATAGAACAACCAGAACATTAGCCAAGGTTGTGTAAAACAAATGCAGGACGGTCTGGTGCAGACCAGGTGCATAGATGCTGCAGGTAAACGATCCCAGCGGAAGGAAATTAAGTAGACAATATTCTGTGAAGAGAGAACTCGTGCTCCTTGCTGCTAGCATCTGTAAACACCCACGTCTGTCCTCGAAGCTTCTCTCTATAGGACTGCCCTGCTTCACTTCGACTGACAGTGACCATGCCTTATCTTCACTTCCTGGAATATGACAAGAGAAATTACAGACATGTGTCTTCGGAGCCCAAGTCCCAGAGGCTTTTTATTGGAGACTTTGTCATAAACTATAAAGCAGAGAAAGCAGCGCCCAGGTGTCAGTGATGAAATTCAGATGGCAGGGGTTGGCAGCCTTCTCCAGACACCACACGTCTGATCTGAAGGCGGATGTTTCATTGACAGCAGGTCCTTCTGGTGTGTCACATCCCACACTAACAGATCACTCTTGTTTTCTAGTTTCGGGCCTAATGGTCTGCCGTGTGTGAGTAGTTTTTTCTTCTCTTTGTATCTCAAAGCGCTGCTACTCACTGGGCCTTGAGATATAGTCACAATCTTGCTTTTCTGTTAAATGTGTGATGTGCTTCCTTTAGATGGGGACTGCTACGATGCTGTAGATAATTCTTGGTCCAAGCAAATCTTGGGCTGGTTTGTTTGGTGGCAAGTCTTGATTCAGTGCTGGTGGTTTGAAAAACAGACTGCCCTATAGAGGGGCGCTCTAGTTCAGAAGAGACTGGAAAAGAGAAATGAGCAGGGCCACGGGAGTGGGAATGCCAGAGGACTCACTCATTCCACTATGTATTCCTTCTAGTCTCTAGGCAATAGGCGCTTAGCAAACGGGATGCTCTGATTCAGGAACTGCTTTGTGTAATGCGCTTGGATGCTACAAAAAGGAACAAAACATATTCCCTGTTTTCTAAGGGCTTAAATATGAGATACATATACAGCCAGTAAGTGAAACAATGTGTGATATGCATGTAATGGGACAGCCTGTTAATTTGTATTCTGTATTTGAGATGTTAAATTGTATTTTGTTTTCAGTCTGTTTCTCCTCCTCCTAGGGTTTCCTGAACACTCTATACACTCTCTTGTCCCAGGGAAGTGTTCTACTGAAGAGAGAGAAGTAGGCTGCACGCCATGTATTGGCCAACGCTGCCTTAGATCGTGTGTGTCATTGGGCATGAGGCTAAACCTAATTAACCTCTTAAATTATCTGATGAATGTTTAGTTTTAACAATATTTATTAAGCACCACCTTAAAGCCTTATTATGATTGTAGTAGTTGTCACTGGTGTTGCCCCCATTTAGGAGATGAGTAAACTGAGGCCCAGGGTTTAAGAAACATGTCCTTGTTCTCACTGCTAAAGTAGTGGCAGGAATAGGATTTAAATCCCACACTTACCTCCATTGTAGCCACTTGCCATGGATAGAAGTGTTGGAGGGTGGATTGCAAGCAGTTCTTTGCATTTGGTGAAGAATCAGTCAAGCTACTGTTTTATCTATGTATGAGGACTCTATAGCCCAAGGACTTGAGCAACTCACTGAGGACTCAGCATTGAGCAAAGGGAAGGCCAGGCTGGTGTAGCAAAAATAAGGGGGTTGATTGGTCTTGAGTTGGAGCTCACCTCCATCTTGAACTACTGTATAATTTTGGATCAGTTATTTCCCTCTTTGGTCTCACACTTCCTTTTTTACATTGAGGACATCGATCTGACAAACTCTCAGATCTCTGCCAGGTGAAAGTGAATTGAAAAGAGAGTTTAAATCAATTCTGTAAGAAGAAAGAAGAATTGCAGTTCTCAAATGTAGACTTTAGAAGGATGGATGAGCTTAAGTCTTCAGTGTCAGAAAGGACACATTCCTTTACAGACAAATTTACTGACTTGTATTCTTTCAGAAGCCTGGTACCTAGGACAGTGCCCAACATGTAATGCATGCCCTTACTGGTTGACTACAGTTCATATTATAGGAGCTGAGATTTAAGTCACATTTTTAAAAAACATGTGGCTCATATTAAAGTTAAATATTTAATTAGTTATTGGAGGAAAATCAGGAATCTCTGGTGTACTGAGTCTCAAAATTAGGCAAATGTTCACCCATTCTGATACAAAGATAATTGTTTCCCAGAGTGTATTTTATGATGTGCTTGTCTTTGGGGTCTTATGTGATAAAAAGGTTTATGTTCACATAAGTTTAGCAAATAGTCATTCATGCCATACCTCATCTTAGAGATTCAGTTTTTACTTTTGCACATCAAAGGCCCTGAGAAGTCCTGCAACAAGTAAATCCATTTAATGTCATCTCAGAATTCCCACCATTACTCCCTCTTCTCTAAAAAGGTGATATTTATTTATTTATTTATTTATTTATTTTAAGATTTTACTTATTTATTTGAGAGAGAGAGACAGTGAGAGAGAGCATGAATGAGGAGAAGGTCAGAGGGAGAAGGAGACTCCCCATGGAGCTGGGAGCCCGATGTGGGACTTGATCCCGGGATCATGACTTTAGCCAAAGGCAGTTGTCCAACCAACTGAGCCACCCAGGCATCCCCCAAAAGGTGATATTTAAATGCAGATTAATGTGTAGTCATTTTTCTTGTTCAAAGGAAGCTGATTATCAAAATACATATTTTTAGAATTTGCAAATAAAAATTTTAAAACCCAAGAAAAATCTAAAAAATAAAAAATGTACTATTTATTTACCTAGATGGAGTAAATTTCTTGAAGTAGTAGATTAAATATAGCTAATCCAGGAAGACAAAAATTGGATTATTAATTTCCAAAAGTCCAGTTTGTTGTTATAACATTTAAGCATTATAAGTGCAAGGTACCCCTTCCCCTTTAAATATTTGGAGATAAATATGTTATTTTATTTCATTTTCATTTGGTCAACATTTTAAAAGTAATATTTGGAATTCTATTTTTAGGTTCATAAATTTGTTTAGTGCTCTTTTGCAGTCATTTTCCTGCTTTCATACAGCACTTTATAATCTAAGGACATCAAATTGCTTTCAAAGATATATTATTTCCTTCCTCTGGAAAATAATATTAGGGCACCTGGGTGGCTCAGTCATTAAGGTTCTGCCTTCAGCTCAGGTCATGATCCCAGGGTCCTGGGATCAGGGCCCACATTGGGCTCCCTGCTCGACCGAAAGCCTGCTTCTCTCTCTCCCACTCCCCCTGCTTGTGTTCCCTCTCTCACTGTGTGTCTCTCTCTGACAAATAAACAAATAAAATCTTAAAAAAATAAAAATAAAAATAATATCAGACAATGCTAGAGATAGAGGATCTAAGTCCATATATTCTCACAGACTTCTACTTTCTAAGGAGGGTGATCTTTTGAGTTGAGGAAAATGGGGATATATCTGTCTGTGTATATACACAGAAATATATATACTTGTCTTCAGGGTCTTTTGTGATGAAAGGTTTATGTTCCTGTAAGTTTAGCAAATAATCATTCATGCCAGACCTCTTGTTAGAGATTCAGTGTATGCATTAATACATCAAAGGCCCTGAGAAGTCCTGCAAAATACACACACACACACACACACACACACATACACACACACAGTATATACTATATATAATATAGTATACTATAATATATACTATTATATATAATAATATATGCTATATATATTGCAGGACTGCTCAATATTATATACTATATATTTTATATATATATACTATACTTTAATATTATTTTACTATACAATACTAAAGTATAGTATATATATTACATATAGTATTATATAGTAATATCCTATAAACTGAAGTATTACCCAAATATTAAGATGAGTCCTTATATTAATCTAGAAAGTTGGTGGTCCTACACATATATGAGATTCTTTCCTGTATAATTGCTAAGCATTCAGTATACAAAGCGTATGATTCCCAATTTCATGTTCTTTCAAATCTACTGAAACATTTCCCTTCCATGTCATCTCAGATTTTGCTTCTTAATGTTTACTGCTGATGCTCTATCATCTAAGAAATCCTGTCTTCCCTAGTTCTCAGATTCTACTGAGACAGATGGCTCTAAAGGGTTTTGAAGTGGTATCTCCAGCAGCATGTCTAAACTGGACGTATCATCTGTCCCTTGAAATTTGCTCTTCTCCCCATTTCCTTTATAAGTAAGTTGCACCACTGTTCACCAGGAATCCACTATTCACAGACTATTTACCCAAGTCAGCTTTCTGAATAGTATCTTTGGTTCCTTTGTACCCCTCGCCATCCCCAATAATCAGTTACCTGTTAATATCTCCCAAATTGTTTCCTTAATTCCATTCACTTACAGATTGAAACATGTCTCCCTAAAAACATGTGTTGAGGCCCTAAACCTCAGTATCTGTGAATGTGAGTTTTTTTTAGAAATAGGGTCTTTGCAGATGCAATCAATTAAGATGAGGTCATCCTGGATTAGGGTGGGCCCTAAGGCAATGATTGGTGTTCTTCTAAAAAGAGAGAAGTTTGTGGACAGAAAAAAAGATGCACTGGGAGAATGCCACGTAACCACAGAGGCAGAGGTTGGAATTTACATGCCAAAGAACACCAAACGTTGCAGCCAACCACCAGAAACCAGGCAGCAGTAAGGAACAGCCTCCCTGAGAGGCTTCAGAGAGACAGAATGACTCTGACAGTTGCTTGATTTCATACATCTAGCCTCTAGAACTGTGAGAGAATCTATTTCTGCTGTTTTAAGCCACAAAACATGTGATGCTGTGTTATGGCAGCCCTAGGAAACTAATATGCATGCCAGGATCATTTTCCTGAATCAGGCTCCCATCAGCTCCTCCCTGGATGGCTGGCTACAAGTGCTGCCCATAGATCTGCCTGCTCCCACCCTGCCTCTGGGCTTCCCAGGCAAGTTCCATTCTGCACATGGCACCTGAGTGATCCCACTAGAATGCATGGAGACCATGTTCCTTTCCGGGTTAAAATTCAGTTCTGTTAAGATAAAACCTCCACACTTTCTGACCTAGTTTCTTGGTTCCCTGCCCCTCCAACTTAGCTCACTCTCTGTCCTGGGCTTGCAAGACACACCCACTCCCCTAATTGAGGGCAGTTGTCTTCTCTATGAGCTTCCAGAAGACTCTTCACTGACTCAAACGTTTCACATGATATTAGAGTCGCCAGTTTGTTTCTCTTCACTAGACAAGAAAGTCCATGAAGAGAAGTCCCTGGGTCAGTCTTCATCACCGCTGTTTTCCTGGTCAAAGCACATGCAGATATATGAATGCTCACTCTACTAACTAATGCATCACTGTCTGAGGTAGGGCTGTGCAAACCGAGGCTTGGTGTTTACATGAGCTCTCAGGGGAAGTGCCACGGAATTGTTAGCATTATAGCGATCCTAGAATAGCCTGTATTTGTTACCAGGACTGAAACATCTTCACAGCAATTCTTTGAGGGGGGGTGCTTTCTCATGCCTCTTTGCAGATGGAGCAACTAAGGCACAAGAGGGTTAAAGAGACCTGCCTACAGTCATACCTCTAGACAGTCCCTGGACCCAGGCAGCTGGACTTGACACTTCACACTGAGCTCCATTTTCCCAGGATACTTGGGGTCAAAATATTCAAATCTGTTTTGGACCATGTTATCAGAAGATCATATATCTTTATTTTTGTTTTCTGTGTATAAAGAAACAGATACTGTGCATATACCTTCTACACAATGCTTTCCTGAAGCCTAGATAACAAATTCAAGGTCTGACTTAATCTTCACTCAGTATCATTAAGTGAGTACCTCCTTTGCCCCCGGCACTATGACAGGCACCGGACGTACAGACAGGATCACAACCAGGAACTGACTTCAGGAGCTCACAGTCAGACAGGAAGACAGGCAAATAGAAAATACTGTAGTTCAGTGTGATTAATACAATCAGGGATTCATATCCAAGGTAAAGAGGTGGTCCTGGGAGGGCTGGGCTCATTCAATCTGGAAAAGCTTCTGGCTGTTGAGTTGTGGAAGATGGTAGAATTTTTTCCCAGGGCAAAAAGACTTGGAAGATACTATAGTGTTTTCTTTTTCTTTTGTTATTAATTCTAAGCAGTTCAGTACTATCAGAACAGAACAAAGAGGGCAGAGAACAAGCACAGGGAAAAAGGCTGAAGCCAGAAATAATGGGATATCAATATTGTTCTATGAAACCTGGATTTGACCACAGCAGTGTTATAATTACCAAAAAATTTAATGAAGAGGAGAGACACAAAGAGTTTTGTTTTAAAAGGTCATGTGGGTTGTCTCTTTGCATTATAAAAAGTGTGCTATGTTTATATTACATGTACATATATGTATTTCTTCTGTGTATGCATTTTCATGTGGTTATTTACATGTATACACATAGGCATATATTTCTACTACTATTTAGTTGAACTGTATGGTATTGCCATTTTAATAGGTCAAAAAAAAATGGCCCAATACCACAATTTCACAGTTGGTTGTATAATCAAAAGCTTTAGGTTTCAATCTCATTGTCTTGGTTTGAGTTCCTTAGAACCAGACTCTGACACACGACTCAAAGTCGAGGAGTTTATTTGGCAAGTGAAGGGAATGCTAGCTGGGGAATATGACATAGACACAGGAAGACCAACAAAGGGTATATTATCAAGCCAGTAGAATGACAGGCAATAAAAGCTTGATCTCACTGAGGATACGTTGAAACATAGATGCTCTTCTCAGAGGTTTTACACCTAAGGGCAAGGAGCTGAGGTATTTATACTCCTATTCCCACCAGTAATCGGTTGAGGCTGCTCCCAGGGGTTGTTAATTTCAGGCACTTCTTGCTGGGAGACAGGCAAATGACTTTCCAAGGTTCAGAGAAGAGCCAGCCCCCATGAATGAGGACCAGATGCTGGCAGTTGGAAGTCAGCCAGGCTACATTAAAATGGAGAGACCCCAAGAGCCATCACACCCACTCTTACCTGTTACCAACTGAACAGCTCTGACCTAGTCCCTTAATTTCTTGAGGCTCATTTTTCTCATGAGCAAAATGAGGATGATAGCTATTTCACCTGGTTTTATAAGCTGAATTGTGTCCCTCCAAATTCATAATGTGACTGTATTTGGAAACAGGGTTTTTAAAGAGATAATCGAGGTAAAAAGAGATCATATGGTGGGGGGAGGGTTTAATCTGATATGACTGCCATCTTTATAAGAAGAGATTAGGACTCAGAGACATGAAGAGGGGTGACCACATGAAAACACAGAGGAAGACAGCCATCAACAAACCAAAAAGAAAGTCCTTAAAATAAATGAACCCTGCTGACACCTTGATTTCAGTCTTCCAGCCTCCAGAATTGCAAGAAAATTAATTTCTACTGTTGAAGCTCTCTGACTTATGACACTTTGTGGCAGCAGCCTCTAGTGTCCCAGGGGAGGATGAATATATTTTACTAATCGTTTACTGTGATTTAGACAAACACTACTAATATAGTGTATTTTGAGTTCATAAGCACCAGAATACATAGCCTTCTCAAAATCTGAGAAACAATTTCACTTTTCACTTAGCCCTTCTTATGACTGAGATTTCGCCCAGAGAAGTCTGCTAGGTAAGTTGTGTGAACCGAGAACGCTGAACTTCATGGGATAAGCTCTTAAAATTGGGAAGTAAGATATGCCTATCCACAGTGTTCCTTCCAGATAAAAACAGCTCACTTATTGCTAATAGTATTTCTGCTGTTTCATCCAAGGAGGATGTCAGAGGCAGGGTCACTTGTGTGGCCTGTAGAGAAAGCTAGTGCCGTTTCCATGGTGTCACACGAAGAATTCTGGATTGCCACCATAGCAGGAGACTTTCAGACCGCAAGGATAGCTGACTGCCCTGCCTTGATGGCAAGCAAAGGTGCATTCAGGTTTCTCAGGATGATCAAAAAGAGTCCTGAGTCACCCAGGTTCACCCCTGGCAGAAAGACCAGGTAGGTGTGTCCTTGGACCTTAAAATACCTCCCTTGCTAATGTCTGAAATGCCACCGCTAACAGCACATTCCTTTGTGTTGGGGATTTCTCCTCTCTCTTTCTTTAAATTGGAGTATAATTATATAGGGTAAAATATACAGATCTGAAGTGTAGAATTTGATGGGTTTTGACAAATGTATACACCTGGGTAACCAATAGCCTACTCAAAATAATAGAACAATTCTGTCACCCCAGAAAGTTCCCTCCTACCCTTTTCCATTCATCTTCCCCTGACAACCATTGTTCTCATTTTTATACCTACAGATCAATTTTGCCCGATCTTGGAATTCTTCACAAAATCATACAATACGTATTCTTTTGTGTAAGGCTTTTAAAATTGAACACAGTGTTTTCAGGATTGATTTATGTTGCTACATGTAACAGTAGTTTGTTCTTTTTAATGCTGAGTAATATTCCATAGTATCATATGTCATCATTTCTTTATTTTCCTGTTGGTGGACTTTTGAGTTGTTTCTTTTCTTTTCCTTTCTTTTTTGCTATTATGAATAAAGCTGCCATGAACTTTCTTACACAGATCCTTTTTAGGGCACATGTTTTCGTTCTCTCAGGGAAAGTTAATTGGAATAATGTTTCACAAAAGAAGATACACAAATGCCCAAAAAACACATATGAAGAAATTCAACACCTTTAGTCCATCAAAGAGATGCAAATTAAAATCACTATGAGATACCTTTACATCTTGTTAGTATGTCTACATTTTGCAAATACTCTATTAGAATGGGCAAATTAATCTGGAAAGAGTGTTCTTTTAAGTTTGTAATGTTTTTGTTAGGAAAGTTTGAAATGCACAACAGTAGAAAGATAGTATAATGAACTATCACCTACTCATCCCACAGATTCAACAATTATCAACAGTTTGCCTCAATTACTCTGTGTCATTTTTCAACAACAACCAATTCTTCAATTCTCCAACACCGAATGAGTGACTTCCAATTCAATTCAATTCTGATACTATCCACCTGGAGTAAGTACAGACTCTACAAGTCAAAGACTCAATCCAATGGTTAACCATTGGTGATGGAACTCAATTTCCAGCCCCTTTTCCCTTCCCAAAGGTTGGGAGTGGGGCTGAAAGTTCTAACCTTTGAATCATATGGTTTGTTTCTCTGGTGACCAGCCCCCATCCTGAAGCCATCTAGGGACACCACCATGAATCATCTCACTAGCATAAATTCTGGTGGGGTTGAAAGGGTTTCCTTTTGTGAAGAACAATCCTATCATTCAAGAAATTCCAAAAATTTTAGGAGCACTTCTCCAGAAACAGGAGACAAAGACCAGATATATATTTATTGTATACCCCAACTATGTCTTATTTGCATATTTATCAATTGTTCTATTTATTTATTTTGCTCTAGTATTTTAAAAAGAATCCTTTACATCACATTATTTTACCCTTACATAACATTTCACACACAACCAAAATACTGTTTTCCTACTTAGTGAACAATAATAACTTAGTATCATGTAATTCTCTCTCTCCCTACTCAGAGTTCCCTAAGCACCCCAAAACGTCTTATGACAGGTTTGCACATTGCATCTGGTTGTATTTTTAAGTCTTTTTTCTTCTAGAAGAGTCCCCCTCATATCTCCCTTCTTTTCCATGTCATTGATTTACTAAAGAAAACGGGTCAGCTGTCCAAAGTATCCACATTATGTTTTTTTCTTGATAGTATCATGTTATTTTTCCTTGATCTCAGTCTTTTCTTTAAATAAGAGGATTGCGCTAAAAGACTCAGGTTTATATGCAATATTTTTAAAACAAAGATGCTTTATAGGTGGTGTTGTGTTTTTGGAAAGCATTTTATTTTTATTTTTTAATTTTTATTTTTTAGGGTCTACCATGCTTTTTAGTTCTGGAAATTGCAACAGTAAATACCATATCATAGTATACCATGTCATAGTCTTGCCATTAAAGATCTTACAGCCTCTTAGGGGAGAAAGGCATTGTGGGGGAAGAAAAAGAATTTCCCCTCTACCCTTCCAGGTTCTTAGCTGAGACACTCCTGCAATAAAAAGACAGATTAACAGAAGAAAAACAAACAGGTTCCATGCCATGTTTACCTCCTGTTTACATGGGAGATATGCAGGAAAAGCAATAAGTGTCTGAAATGGCCCAGGCCATCATGATAAAAATCATCTTCTACAAAAGCGAACACATTATGTTGAGGATTAGGACACCACTTATGGGAGGTTACCAGAGAGCACAGTAAACAAAGTATCATTGTACTGAAGATTTAAGTCCTTGAAATCTGCATTGGTAAGAGTTTCAGAGATTTGGCCATCCCCCTTCCTGGTGCAGTGAGGGAGACGCCCTATGGATGGAGATTTTTCTAATACACGTACCTGTCTCTTACAAAAGGTGACTTCTATCTGGTTATCAGAGCTTCCCCTGTGTCTGTAGTTTCTTAAAAACAAACTTAGCTTAAAATAATCCTTATGCTAAAGAGGCATATTTGGAGGTGACAAATTCTGATCCCCTCTGGCATCTAAACCAATCAATATAATAGTAGAAAGGCCATGGAGAATTGGGTGTGGGTATAAATTCTGAAAGGGCATCAAGGCTGCAGAGAAAGTGAGAAGTGAACTGATTCTGGAGGAAAATATAGATTTTGCTGGTTAAAAGAAAGAATGTGGAGAAGTGTCTTCCTTTTTCCTGGATAGCTGAGGGATGCATCAGTCCCAGCTGCCTGAGGTCCAGCCATGGCTGACTTCCTCAGGCCCTTTTTGCATATTAATGTTTGGAGGAGTAGCTGTAGCACATGCATGCTCAAAGGAATCAATGGCAGGTCCCTAGTTCTGGAAGACTATAAGAGTGATTCAACAAACAAAACAAAACAACAACAAAAAAACTGCTTGGAAGTGCTAGAGCAGAGAGAGGACCACCAAATGTCACCTCCCTGGAAAGCTGCGGACCCTGATTCATTCTTCTTAGCTGCATATGGAGTCCAGAGACCAGATGTAAGACCATTACAAAATAGTGTCTTCCAGCTCTTGCTCGTACACAATTCCATCAAGGTGAGACTTAGGTACCACTTTTCAAAAAATTTCCAGGTGATTTTAATGCAACTGAGTTTGGAAATATAGGAGAAAGGGTGGAAACAACGCTCCCCTCCCCCAAACAAGAACTTTTCCTCTACTGTCTTATGTTCAGTAGCTGGGGTCCATGAATTAAACCAAGACAAGACAGATTAACAGGAGAAAAGGTTAATTTTACAGGCATATGGAGGCTTCACAGAATAGAAGTAAAAACCCCGAAGAAGTGGTTAGACCCGGGGGGCTAATATACCATCTTAACAAAGAGTAATAAGGCATGGAGGAGAGTACAGGACAGCAGGGATTGGGGCTTCAGGGAGGGAACCAAGGTATGGGAAGGGGACTGAGAAATTAAGGTAAATCAGAGTTGATTAGTAAAGCTTGTTATGCAGATTAAGTCCTCTCAGATGGTAAAAGCTGTCTCCCAGAGGAGGACACCTATACAAATGTAAATTTTCTTCACAAAAGGGAATTTTATGCCCTCCCTTTAGGCAGAAAGAGAGAGGGCAGAGAGCCCCTCCTGTGTTTGCTGTTCCTTGATTGCCTTCAGCTCAAAATAAGTCTAATGCCAAAGTGGCATATTTGGGGATGTCATATTCTGATCTTCAAACAAGGGAGCCAACACAAGAAAGGAAAAAAGTCAAGCTAGATGGGCAGGCAAGGAGGGGGTGGGCCAATGCTAAGATAGGCAGGGAACTTCTCAGCAGCCTGGTAGGAGTTAGGAGGAGACCTCTCTACTTTTGCACCAGAATCCCCTTTACAGGTCACACATGATTACAGAGGTATGACTGCTATGGCAATAAAGAGATCCCGGATAGCAAAAGTCAGGAGGAAGAATCAAATTTGCAGCATGGTGTTGGCCGGCATTGGCTTAGAGACCAGAGCAGCGAGCAAAGTGAGTGTTCAGGAGCACCTAGCTACAGGGGGAGGCGCTGAATTCTTCTCTTGGAGCCGTCTGGCATCCTCAGTCCTGGCACCCTTTATGGAGAGCTCTGGCTGTACATTCAGAATTTGCTTGGAATTTCTAGTAGGCAACAAGGAGCCTGTGCTCTGTAGGAAAGTAAATGATTTTAAAAAACAAACAAAAAACCAGCCCAAGTTGCAATCTACCAGGAGTTTAGGACACTCAGGGAGGAAACACTTACCAAGTATGATGTAGGAGTGTGGCTTCTGTTGGACTCTACTGAAGCAAGAGGTGTGTTTTTTTTTCCCTGAGAGACTGGGGACACCATATGTTAGTATTATGAACTCTAAAGGGTGTTTTTCCATAAACTCTTACCAGTAAACTAAGTGGGTGTGAAATATCCGGAGTTATTCACAGACAACTATCTACAGAGGCTAGTAAAAGTCAAATATATATATATATATATAAATCAAGCAGCAAATGTTACTAAACACCTCTTTTATGCTTCTCTACTCTTTCATTTTTTCCATGCATATTTCACCATCTAACATATTATATAATTTATTCATTTAAGGTGTATTGTTTACGGTCTTTCTTTTCTGGTTAAAACATAAGGTCCTTTTGGGGGCGCCTGGGTGGCTCAGTGGGTTAAAGCCTCTGTCTTCAGCTCAGGTCATGATCCCGGTGTCCTGGGATCGAGTCCTGGGATCGAGTCCAGCATTGGGCTGTCTGCTCAGCAGGGAGCCTGCTTCCCCCTCTCTCTCTGCCTGCCTCTCTGCCTACTTGTGATCTCTGTCAAATAGATAAATAAAATCTTAAAACAACAACAAACAAACAAACAAACAAACAAAATAAGGTCCTTTGTGTCTGTCTTTAGGGATTGTCCCAGTTCCTAGCTCAGAGCCTGGCACCGAGTAGGCGTAGAAATGACTTGTTGCATGCATGAGTGAGGGGTGATGGGTACTGGGTTTCTGGGGATCAGAATCTAACCTTAATGTGATAGATGTAGAGCCTGATTTATAAATCCAAATTGCAATTTATGCATAAATGCAATCCTTCCTGGAGAAGTAGAAAAGACCAGAAGTTTACTGAACAGAGGGCCGTGGGCAGGTCCTTTCAGAGAATGAATCCACACCAGCAGTCAGCATGGTGAACAAAGTCACAAAATAGTTCCATTCTTTTAGGCTGTATGTTCATCTAGTTGGGGTGTTGTGAACATAGATTTCTTCTGAGGGGAGCAGATTTTTCTATTTAGATCACTGGAACCAGTTTTACTTCATTTGCAAAATCATAGGGACACATTACGATCTTCGATTATTAGGATGAGCATTTTAGAACTGAAGAAATAGAGATTTACTCTAGGCTGTGGATTTTTACCACCTCAACATCCGTGACCCCACTTTTTCAGGGATGGCACACAGAAGACGCTATGTTTCTTATGTGAAACCAAATAACTTTCGTCACTAGTTCGTAAAAGGAAGGAAGATTTGAACTAGGTTCATTCTCTTTCCCCTGCCCAGGCTGATGATAATCCTGATTGCTGAAATTTCCTGAGTGTTACTTAAGTGCCAGATACTGGTCTAAGTAGTTTTTATTTTATAACTGACGTTGGAGGTGAGAAGGAATTTGAGTCTAGGCTGTTTTCCTCCAACCCATGTGTTGTTACGTTTGCACTTTGGTGCCCCTCAGATTGGGATTTGTACATGGAAAACACTATTCAGAAGTTGTCTCTTGCCTTAAACAGTTGGTATTCAATTTATTAACATTACGGATTCACAAAACTTAGTTCTTCCTTAGGGTGTTAGTTTCATCTTGTAAATTTATACTTCCCTTACAAATATAACACATGTTAGCAATCTGTTTATTTTTATGATGTTGATAATTTTTTTATTATTTTATTTTGGAAGATATCAAATATATGCAAAAAAGGAATGAATAATATAATAAATCCACATGTACTTTTCTTTTTTTTTTTTTTTTAAGATTTTATTTATTTGACAGATCACAAGTAGGCAGAGAGAGAGAGAGAGAGAGAGAGAGAGGAGGAAGCAGGCTCCCTGCTGAGCAAAGAGCCCGATGCGGGGCTCGATCCTAGGACCCTGGGATCATGACCTGAGCAGAAGGCAGAGGCTTTAACCCACTGAGCCACCCAGGTGCCCCCACATGTACTTTTCACTCAGTTTCAATGATGATCAACTAATGGCCAATTTGTTTCATCTGCCGTCCACCCATTTTCCCTCTGTTATTATTATGACTTAATCAACATTATCATATCATTTCAGCCATAAATACATCCATGTGTATGTTAAAAAGGTAAGAACTCTTTATTTTTTAATTTTTATAAACGTTTTTCTTTGTTTTAAATATTTTATTCATTTATTGGACAGAGAGAGAGAGAGAACACAGGGGGAGCAGCAGAGGGAGAAGTAGGCTCTCTGCTGAGCAGGAAGTCTGATGTGGGGCTTAATGCTGGGACCCTGGGATCATGACCTGAGCTGAAGGCAGACTGAACCACCCAAAGGCCCCAGAACTCTCTTTAAAACATAACCTCATTTCATTACTATACAAACAAAATGGCCGTAAGCTAGCAATATCAAGTCTACAGCCTTATTCAAATTTCCCATTGTCTCATCAATGCCATCTTTTAAAAAACATTTTTTTGTCTGAATAGGAATTCGACTAGGTGTATCTACTGTGAATGTTCCATAGATGTTTTAAGTTTATTATAATCTGTAGGTCGTCTCTGTCTTCCTTTCTTTTTGCTACATGTGTTTATATGGAAGAAAAAGGGTGATTTATTACATAGTCTGTCCTTGACTGTAATAAAATTGATATTTGACATAATTACCCAACTGCATTGTTTCTCAATACAAATACCACAATCTCCAAATAATATTGTCATAAACAACATGATTACTTTAAAAAGCGCACATACGATTGGAGTGAGGGGCAGTTCTTTTTGTCCTTAAGGTAATATCCCACTAGGCATAAAAAATCAACTCACTGTGCTTCATAATTGCTTGAATTTCTTTTTCTCTTGTGAATTTGACACAAACTGGACAGTCAGTGACGTTCACCTGTTTCATCTTACTTTTACTAAAAAATGAAAATTCCACTGAGTAAATCTAATGAGCTAATTGGCTTCGTCCAGCAATTTGTGAATCAGGCAGCATCCCATCTAGCAAGCAGTAAGGGGCTGAGTAGCTGTACAGAGTGAAAGACTTTTATAGGCGGAAATATGTTGGGATGAGGAAGTTACTAGTAAAAGGAAAAAAAAAATGTTTCAGGCAAAGGTCCCTTCCTTTGGGGGAAGGGCAGGAGTCTATCATGGTGTTCACCTTGCTAATGCTAATCAGGAAATTCCAGACTGACAGGGTAAAGGTCACATTCTTGCAATTAAGTCTTGGTTTGCTGTCATAGGGGCAAGTGACCCCATGGTGGGCCTGTTGTTTCTTTTTTTTCTTTTATTTTCTTTTTTTAAAAAAACACTTTCTGTTATTAGTAACTGATAATTTAAAATTAAATTTTCTTTTAAATTAGGTAAATAATTTGCATGATTTGAGAGTCAAACCTATAATACCAATCCCCTATATGTACTCGTTTTCTCTTGATTTTATGGTTTATCTTCTAAAAGGGTTCAGAATGAGTGTCCCCAAAATGTGCTGGTTGGTGTGTCAGTTATTTTGAACTGAAGTCAGTCAAGGTCCAAAAGACTTAGGAAGATGTTTTACCTCCTCCTTAACTACCTAAAGGAATTTAGATAGAGAGGCTGGTCCAGGAGAAAACTATCACTAGCGATAACTATAAAGATCATGGGTTAGGTGTGGTAAGGCAGGGGTAAGCTCAGCAAAGCCTGGAGAGCAAATTCTTCTCTGTGTCCCATTGCCTGTGCACGGACTAACAAACATTGGTATACCAAATATCTGCTCTTCCTAATTTCCTATAAACTGTTTTTCTCTCCTTTGAAGTCTCAGATCCCTAATCCCTTCTCTTTAGCACAGAATGGCATATAAGCTTCAATTGCCTGATTACCTGAGGGTCTCATATTCTTATGGGGCTCCTGCATATATGTAATTAAGTTTGTTTTTCTTTTGTTAACCTGTTTTATGTCAGCTTAATTCATAGACCCATCAAAAGAACCAAGATGGGTAAAAAAAAACAATTTTTTTTCTCCCCTATACTTTAATCATTTGCTTTTTGTTAATATGAGCAGGTATGAACTTTTACTCATACTCCCTTTACTTAGAAATAGAACACTATTGGGTTGGGGCATCTGTTGGCTCAATTGGTTAAGCACCCAGACTATTGATTTTGTCCCAGGTCATGATCTCCATATCATGAGATCAAGCCCTGTATCACTATCCACACTTGGCAGGGAGTCTGCTTGATTGTCTCTCTCTCCTTCTCCCTCTGTCTCTCCCTGCTGTGGTCTCTGTCTCTTTCTCTCTCTCAAACAAATCTTAAAAAAAAAAAAGCACACTATTTACATTTTTCTTACCTTACTATTTTCATATAGCATATCCTGTGTATCAATCTATAATAATCTATATATAGAGCTATTCCTTATTCATCTACAAACTTCATGTTACTGCATTGTGTGACTGTATCAGAATTTATTCACCAATCCTCTTTTGATGGGCATTTGGGTCATTTCCATGTTTTTGCTATTATAATTAATACTGAAATTAATAGCCTTGGAATTATAGTCTTGTCTTCCTTCCTTTCTTTCTGTACTTTGCCAGCGTATCTTTGAGATGTATTCCTAGAAGTGGGATTGTTGAGTCAAAGCTTAAATGCGCATATAATTTTGTCAGATATTGCCAAATTCCCTTCTATAAAAATTGTACCATTTTTTACTTCATAAACAATTTATGAAAGTGCCTCCTTGCCTAAAAAAGCCTTGTCCAGAAGATTTTTGTTAAACTAATAAATCTGAATTTGCTACCTAATAGATAAGAAATGACATCTCAATCTGAATTAGATTACCTTTATTATGACTGAAATTGAGCAACTATTCATATGATTAAGTCATTTAAGTTTTTGTGTGTGTGTGAACCATTTGTTTATTCTCTAGTCTGCTTTCTATAAAAT
Source organism: Martes martes (assembly GCF_963455335.1). NCBI lineage: Eukaryota > Metazoa > Chordata > Mammalia > Carnivora > Mustelidae > Martes > Martes martes. The sequence continues at coordinate 151,645,995 of NC_137889.1, read as the reverse complement.
TATAGTTATTTTTAAAAAATGTTTGAATCTTTATATGTGGTAGGGATATTTACTGACACAACTTATTGTTATATAAGGCGCTAAGGTTTTTGCCAGTTGGGCTTTTATCCTTTTTGTTTATGGTATCTTTTCCTATGCAAAAGTTTCTTTTTTTATATATACAGTTTATTTTTTCTTATAGTTCTTTTGGATTTTGAATAATAAGAAAACATTTTCTGACACTAAGTTCTAGTATAAATTCACTCATTTTTTTCTAGTACTTGTATTTTAATTTTTTTGCACTTTAATTTCATCCATTTGGAATTTCTCCTGGTGTGCAGTATAAGAAATAGATACTTTTTATCTTTTTCACATTACTACCCAGTTATCCCTACCAAAAAGTTGATCTAGTCTACACTGGTTTGAGAAGATACTTTTATCATATACTAAATGTACTATTGTAATTGTGTCTATGTCTTCATTTTTTTCGTGGGGGGGGGGGGAAGGAAGGGCAGAGGGAGAGGAGGAGAGACAATCTTAAGCAGGCTCCATGCCCAGCATGGAGCCCGATGCAAGGCGTGATCTCAGAACCCTGAGATCATGGCCGGAGCCAAAATCAAGAGTCCTCACTTAACTGAGCTACCCAGGTGCCCCACTAATTGTGTCTATTTCTTTCTTTGCTCTTCAGTTTCATTGGTTTGTCTGTCTTTTCAGGCACCACTACTGCATGTTAGACTTAAAAACTTGGTAAGATGTTTTCATCTCTTAGAAGGCTAGCCTCTCTCCTACCTCTTTTCTTCCAGGGTTTTTCTGGCTATTCTTGTTTGTTTAAACTTTCAAATGAATTTTGTAATCCGCATGTTTAGCTTGAGAAAAAAGCATCACCTGTGATTCTTATTGGGATTGTATTATATTTATAAGTTAACTGAGGAAAAACTGGTATCTCTGTACAGGAACATGGATGACATTCTTTTGTTTAAATCTACTTTTGGGGACACCTGGGTGGCTCAGTGGGTTGAGCCTCTGCCTTTGGCTCAGGTCATGGTCTCAGGGTCCTGGAATCGAGTCCCGCATCGGGCTATCTGCTCGGCGGGGAAACTGCTTCTCTGCCCCCTCACCCCGTCTCTCCCTGCCTGCCTCTCTGCCTGCTTGTGATCTCTGCCAAATAAATAAATGAAATCTTAAAAAAAAAAAAAATCTACTTTTGAGTCTTGCAGGAATTTTCTTTAACATACGAATATATATGGATTATAGAAAATTATGTTATAGTAGTTAATATATTATATGAATTTTCTATTTCATTATATTAATAAATATAAAAATGACATATACAACCTTAGCAACAGAGCCAGAGACTTTTCCACTAAGCTCAGGAATAAGAAGTGTGAAATCCACTGCTATGTATTAGTCATTGCAAATGTTACATAGTAATGGATTCCATGAGCATCTGTGTATGGAAATGATAGACATCACTCTTCTTATTACTAATTTTAGTGGCTTTGGTGTTAAGGTTATATATGTAATTTTTTATATGTCAAGGAAATAGCCATCAATTCTTATTTTATCATTTTATTTTTATGTAACTGTGTAAAATTCATAAATAGATTTTGGTAGATGCCTTTTCTGCATCTCTGGAAATAATCATCTAATTTTTCTCTTTAGGTCTGTTGACTTGATGAATTATATAAATACAATGTCTAATATTGAAATGCTTCCGTATTCTGCAAAAAAAAAAAAAAATGAACACCTGTTTGTGTTTAATTGAAGTACAGCTGATATATAATGTTATATCAGTTTCAGGTGTATCACATAGAGATTTGACGATTATATACATTACTCAGGGCTCACCATGGTAAGTGTACTTACCTCTGTCACCAAAGTTATTACAATGTTATTGACTATATTTCCTATGTGGTACTTTTCTTCCCCCATGACTTATTTTATAACTGAAAGTTTGTACCTCTCAAACCCCTTCTATTTTACTCATCTCTCAATCCCCTTCCTTTCTGGAAACCACTAGTTTGTTTTCTGTATTTATGACTCTTTCTTTTTCTCTTTTCTTTTCTTTCTTTCATTTTTTTAGATTTCACATGTAGGTGAATTCATATATTTGTCTTTTTCTTCTTAATTTATGTCACTTAACATATTACCTTTTAGGTCCATCCATATTGCTATGGATAGTCAGCTTTCTTTCTTCTTCTTCTTTTTTTTTTTTATGATTGAGTAATATTCTATTGTGTATATATACCATATCTCCTTTACCCATTTATCTGTCAGTGGACACTTCGGGAGCTTGAATATCTGAACACATGGTTTTAATGTATATTTTTTAGTGGGCTATTTGCTCTTTTTTTTTTTTTTTTTTTGCAAGAGAGAGAGAGAGGAGAGAAAGGGAGAGAGTGCAAGTGGGAGGATGAGGGGAAAAGGGAGAGGGAGAGAGAGACAATCTTAAGCAGGCTCCATGCCCAGTGTGGAGCCTGATGCAGGGTTCAATCTCATGACCCTGAGATCATGACCTGAGCTGAAATCAAGAGTTGGACATTCTACCCCACTAAGGACCCAGGCACCCCTGTTTGTTCATATTTAACTGAAGATTTTTAGTATGATTAGTCTATCCTTTTCGGGGTGGAGGTGCAATTTTACCATTTTTAAGTATTAGTATATTTACTTTATAAAATGCATTTAGGATTTTTCCTTATTTTTTTATATTTAATCCTTAATATCACTGTGGTTGAAAAATATATATTCATTAAGAAGTGCTTTTACTATTCCAATTAACTAAGTTTGCCTAGTCATTAAGGAAGGCAGATAACATCTCTAGTTAACTGTGTAAGAGGCTTTGACTATGAATGAGGGTTGAAGCTGCAGACAGCTATGGGTCAGACTCTCAGAGCTATTTTTTCCCATTTCAGAAGACTGGATGGCACACAGTAAGTGCTCAAAACTATTAGATACTATGATAAGATGGACAAAGGAACATGAGCCTGATGAAAATCATGAATCTGAAAATAAGATCAGTACACATAGTCTGGCAATAGGATGAAATATTTGAAACTGGGATTATTCTGGAAAATCCTGGGCGTATAGTTATGGCTTTTATAGACTCTCTAATGTTTAATTGACTAACATTCACCATATAAGGAGAAAAGGAAAAAAAATAAATGAGTTAACATTGAGGGGCACCTGGGTGGCTCAGTTGTTAGGCATCTACCTTTGGCTCCAATCATGATTCCAGTGTTCTGGGATCCAGACTGGCATCGAGCTCCCTGCTCGGCGGGAAGCCTGCTTCTCCCTCTCCCACTCTCCCTGCTTGTGTTCCCTCTCCGGCTGTGTCTCTCTCTGTCAAAAGAATAAATAAAATCTTTTTAAAAAAACAAAACTAACATTGAGAATATTTACTAAGTGAAGCTCTGTGCTAAGAGCTTGGTATTAGTTAATTCAAACCACAAACCTGTCGGGGTCGTTGTTAGTTATTTACACTATTTTCAGGTGAAAAAGTAAGGTTTGGGGTTATTTTTATTTTTAAGATTTTAATTAATTTATTTATTTCATAGACAGAGATCAAAGGAGACAGAGAGGAAGGCAGAGAGAGAGAGAGAGGAGGAAGCAGGCTCCCCGCTGAGCAGAGAGCCTGATGTGGGGCTCAATCCCAGGACCCTGGGATCACGACCTGAGCTGAAGGCAGAGGCCTCAACCCACTGAGCCACCCAGGCGCCCCAAGGTTTGGGGTTATTAAGTAACTTTTAAAAACTTTTTAATTTGTAAGTTTAGGAAGTGAGCAATAAAAAATTGGAAAGGGAGCTGGACATTTGGTTGGAGAGCCCACTTTCAACTACTATATAAGGAACTTCTACATTTCTGAGATTATTTGGGTAGTATATATTAGTAACCGAAAATTTAGGAAGAAAAATGAGGAAAAAGGAAGTGAAGACCTGAAATCTCATCATTTAAGAAAATAAGTTTTGAATAGATCCTTCCAGAACATTTCCTGTACAAATTCATGAGATATATATATACACACACACACACATATATATATATATATATATAAATCTTTTTTTAGCAAAAGTGGGAACATTATACACATAACATTTTCTTAACTTTTTTTGACTTAATAATGTCTGGAGAATTTTTAAGTTTTCGAGATTCTACCTTTTAAATTTTAATCACAGAATTTTCCCTCTGGCTCAGATGTGACCATATGCAAACATGGGCATCTTTTTTGTGGGCACTGAGGGCTGGGCTTGATTCCTCTGCCATTGTTTCTTAAAGGGTTGTACATATTTTATAAGCAAGAGCAAAAGGGTTGAGGACAGATGGCTAAAGCGGGACCTGGCAGATGTAGGTGGTCAATAAATGTTTGCTAATTGAATTAAAGAATGCATGAAGAATTACATTTTTTTAATGTAAATGCAATCACTACATCCTTTTAGCAAGTTATGAGGGGTGCAAGTTCCTGGGGATGCGGCCACTGGTAAGATACAATTGTGATTATATTACTGTTTCAGTGCAACTGACTTCATTATTGAAAGTGAAATGATAAAGGAGTTCAATAGTCCTTATGTGATGAAGCAAATTTCAGTGCCTTCCTTGTGCTTCTCTGTGTCGCCAAATCTTACTCAGATAACAATCTAATGGTAGAGAAGCAGGCAGAGGTCATACAGTGGCAAGTTCAGAATAAGAAAATATGGAGATAAGCAATTAACATGAAAAATACTTCATCTCACTCATATTCAAAGAAATGTCAACTATTGCTGACACACTTAAGTGTGAAATTGTTGTTTATATGCGGTATACATTTTGTACTGACAAGTTACCTCTCCAAAGGGCAGTACACCTTTACACTCTTCCCCACAATAACAATGGCTATTTCTCCACATCCATGACCGCTTTGGGTCTTTTTTGTTTCATTAATGTAATAGGGGGGGGAAAAACCCTCTATGTTGAGTTTCATTTTCTTGATTATAAATGTGGGTGAATATCTTTCCACTTTGGGGACAAATTTTTTCATTCTGCTCTTCTAGGTTCTTCAGCTGGTCTAATAGTAGACTGATAAAAGATAGATTAACAGGAAAAAAAAATCCACAAATTTAATTTCATATGTATGGGAGACCCATGCAAACATAAGATGCCAATGCAGTCAGGCAACCGAAGCCTATATGCCATCCTGAGCTAAGGAACAGGATGGGAGCGGGGGCTTCCCAGGGGAGGAGGGCAATTCACAGGAAGATAAGAAGAGCGGATGTTTGTCTGGTCCTGTAGGTAAGTCTTTCAGATAAAAGTTACCTCTGGTAGTATCTCTCTTTCTCCGCCAGACCCTCTGTCTTAAATTCTTTGAGGTAGTTAACGGAGAGGTAAAAGTCGTTCTTGAGTTGGCTAGGTCCGGGCTGCCTTCAGCTCAAATTACTCCCCAGACCAAAGTGGCCATTTTGTTGTGCTCCATCTTGCTTCCCTTGATGCTCTTCCACCGTCCGCACCAGAGAATCAATTGTGGATTATCTCATGTTCGTTTCCATATCACTGCTTTCTCTTTCTTATTAATTTGTACGATTAAAAACAGTTAAGGTTCTTAATCCTCAGTCATTTGCTCTGCAAATATTTCCCTGGAATGTTTCCCTCATCTTTTACCTTGATCTACTGTGTCATAGAAACATTTCACGTTTTTATTGCCAGATTGTCAATCCTTTCTCTATTATCTCTTGGCCCTGTGCTTAACTTTAAAATATCTTTTCCATTGAGATTTTTTTTTCTCCCAGTGCAATATTAGAAGAATATTCCCCCTTTGAATATCATCTCTATGTTTCTTTACATACAGCTCTTTACTCTGTCTATAATTTTTTTTTTTTCTGTTTTCCTTTTGTATATGGGGTCAAGTTAGGATCTCTAGCAAATTGTCTTCTTGGGGCTGGAACATGCAGTGGAAAGAGGACCACAAATGATTAATTCTATCTGCCATGGATGTTGGGTGGGAGAATGGCAGGATCGATTCATTAATAAAAGCACACGGAGCCCCTCTCTACCCATTGCTCCACAGGACTTCAAGCACTTGGAATGCAGAACTAAACAATACAAGCAGTGTCCTGGCATAGAGCTGTCATTTAAATTGCAAAAGAAACAACTTAATAGGAAGGTGAACACGAAAATGTAAAGTAGTGATGAGTGCCCTGAAGAACTAATAAAATAGGGCAATGTGATGAACAAAGAGGGTTTCCTTAGCTGAGGCAGTCAGGGGAGACTTCTCTGAAGAGGTGGTATTTAAGCAGACACCTGAGTGATGAGCAGAAGCTAGGTGTCAAGAATGTGGGAGAAGAAAACTCTGGAAAGGGAAAAACAAGTGCAAGGTGTCCAACAGTTGCACTAGCTGGGAATATTTGAAGTTCGAATGAGGGTGGTAGTATTGTGAAGAAGAAGGGGAAGGCGGTTGAGGTAAGCAGCGTCCAGGTGCTGCTTGGCCTTGTAGAGCTTGGCTTAAAAAAAAAAGAGAAGGGTTTATTCTAAGTGATGGGGAGACACTGGAAGATGTTCAACAAGAGCACCTGTGATTTACACAGGTATTGATTTACAAGGATATTGTGATTTACAATTTACATCTGTGTACCTGCCATCCCAGAAGCTGCCACTAGAGGGAGGCAGGGGGCGATGGGGCAGTCATCCCGCAAGCTCCCCAGTTCACATCCTTCCACAAGGGAAATCACCTTCAATTAGGGCATTACCTGCTTAAAGAGAAGGAAATGTCCAGGAGGAGAACAGAGTCTGTATGATTAAGGGAAGAGCACAGGAGCTTTGTCTAATTAAAAAATAATAATAATAAGCTGGGTGTTAAATAGATTTTTATAGATACATTTCTAAGATTATTTTCAGTAGCAACTAAAGAAAGAGGCATCCTCTGGGTTGACCAGCTGGCTGGTTCCTGGGTGGCCATGCAAACCTCACAAAGTGGCAGGGACTTTGGTGACTTTTCCAGGAGGTATGGCCCTAGCTCAGCAAGTTTGGGAGTTTGATGTTTTATCAGTGCTCCAAGGCAATGGAATGATAGAAGCTGAACTACTTTGTCATCTCTAGAAAGCCTGGCATCTGTAAGCCAGGATAGCCTTATACCAGATTACAGAAAGAACTCCCCCATCCCCAGGCAATTATGTCCTGGTACATCTTTCCTCTAATAAAACATAACTGGAAGTCAAACCTTTGCCAGCCACATGCTTAGTGAACAGAGCATAAGTAAAAGAGATGAAAATGCTTAATGGCATCCAGCTCTGATTTTCCAACTTGAGATAGTTGCCAGGTCCCAGTGAATTTGGTGGTGGGATGGGGCTTTGCAGGGGGAGGTGCTTCTCTCCTGGCAGTTCTTGAATGGGCACAACCAACGTTTGTCTTAGTGGCTCTCTTGGTTGCAGGTGCCACTCAGCATGGTGCTTCAGAGAGTGGGTGTTAGAATAACATAAGTGAATTCTCACTGTGGCTCAGTCTCCCACTAACTCTGTGATCTTGGGCAAGTGACAACCAATCCGAGACTTACATCCCTCATCTCTAAAAGGGAATGATGGAGTAACAGTGCTCACTTCCTAAGATTGTCATAGGACTAAATGAGAACATGCACAATGTGCGACACAGTGCCAGCTCATGGCAAATGCCGCAAAATGGTGGCTTTCATCCTGTGGTCAATACCCCTTTTTGACTGACAGTTTTTCCTTATATATACTCAACTAATCTGTTGGATTATGTTTTCATTATTTAATTCTAAATAGGCAATCATATTCCAGATATGGGAGTGAGTGGGTCGCTTCCTGTTTATTAACTATATACACTGACACCACCCTGTAAGACCACCATCCCCTTCCCCTTGAGTCACCACCTTCCAAAGCATGAACCTTCAGGCCACTACCACGACCACCATCTTCCAAAACTCCACCACACTCTGGATCTTAGGTCATTATCCAATTTCACCATTACCTTAAGCAGAATCCTCTAAATAGCAAAAATGGATGGATCCAGTTTTCTTGCAGGAAATGCAATGGAAAGAAAAATGTGTAATCAAATTAGGTTCTAGTAGTTGACAAGCTCAGTTTTGAAACTATTGAAACTCATGCATCAAAATTCACACATAGCAAAATAATTAGGATGATGTCTTAGATTTTAACATAGCAGAAGGTGAAATGAAGGAGCTGATACAAAGATTTTAATGGCAAAAGAGAACCATCTTCAACATTTTAGGCTCAGAAGAACACATTCCTCACAAGGGAATGTGATCTAAGATCTGGGTCACTGACTACATTGACTGCTGAAGCTGACACACTGTAGAATTCTAAGACAACACTGTTGCCATTTACGTGGTGACTAAAAGAGATACCGAAATTCTAACTTGTCTTAGGAAATATATAGTTATAATAAATACTCCAATGGCAAAATTAAAGTTACTCAGTAACTGGGAGACAGGAGGTAACACATATACATCCTGGAACAGGACAAGTCAATGACGACCAAGTTTTCTTCTTAAATAAAACAAAGACATGATTATACTTTTGTTAAACATTGCTAGTGGTCTGTGTGTAGATGGCCTATATATTTCTGATAGACCAGGAGGAGTTTGCATTTAAAGTACTTTCGTCAATATTCCAGCCACTTCCTTGCGTGCTGAAAAGCATTTTGCATTTTCAAGAAGAAGCTTCAAAGTTAGTCAATACTGTACGATAGTTATAATCAGACTGGAAAATACCCCAACTATGCTGCCCTTTGACTTCCCCCCTAGATGACTTCGGGGAACAAGATAAGTGATAAGAGAACACACTTACATCAAAAACACCATAGAACAACTGTATTAGTTAGGGTTTTTCAGAAACAATCAATAAGAGATGTATAGATGTAGATATATAAATATAGATCCCATTGATTCTGCTTTTCCAGAGAACCTTGACTAATATATTTACAGCTCTGTCAGGCAAGAAGAACTGATGTTTCAGATGAATTCTGAAGGAAAACTGTTGAAGAATTTTCTCTTACTTGGGAGAGATCAGAGTTTTGTTCTATTTGGCCTTCAACTGATTGGCTGAGACCCACCCACCTAATGAAACGCAATCTGCTTTACTCAAAGTGCACCAACTTAATGATATTCTCACCCAAACACATCCTTGCAGAAACACCCAGAATAATGTTTGACCAAATATCTGGGTATCCCATGGCCCAGTCAAACGGACACATGAAATTAATGATCACAACAACCTACTTGTAGAACATGTCCTTGGGTGAGAACGCATTCAACCCAGTCTACCCTGTAGACCGTCAGCACCAAAGCTCAGGTAGACTCTTCAGCTTGGGGGACATAATGAATTCATCAAAAGAAGATGTTCTTGTAAGTACTAAATTTAGGGATGTGGCTAAAGAGAAGGCAAGAGCAAATGTTCCTTTAGTCTGCAGCAGACATATTTAAAATCTTAGAATTTGTTTCTTCAACTGTAAAAGGAACAAAAGACTATAGTACCTGTCTTCCTAGTCTGGGTTTTGGCCAGATCAATTTGGAATCATCACACATCTGAGAGAGCATTTTAGAAGGATGTTTGGCCAACCTAGAATGAGACGTATGTTGGTAATGATAGTGTTGAATTCAACAACTGCAGACATTGCTTGCATGAACACACAGTAGGGCCTCAGATAAATGCAGTGAGTTTCTGCTGATGAGAATAGCTTAAGCAAAAATACAGGAACGGGGGGCACCTGGGTGGCTCAGTGGGTTAATCCGCTGCCTTTAGCTCAGGTCACGATCCCAGGGTCCTGGGATCGAGCCCCACATTGGCCATTCTGCTCAGCAGGGAGCCTGCTTTCCTTCCTCTCTCTGCCTGCCTCTCTGCCTACTTGTGATCTCTGTCTGTCAAATAAATAAATAAAATCTTTAAAAAAAAATACAGGAACAGGAAGCAGAGTTTGGAGCAAAAGGTACAATTTGAGGACTCCACAGAGCAAGGTCTCTAACATAGACTGGGCAAAAGGACCCACCAGGCATGGGAAAATCATATTACAAATTCTACTAGTATATATAATTATTTTTATTTAGAAAAAAATTTTACAGTTACAGAAAAGTTGCAAAGATAGTTCAGAGAGGTCTTCTATGCATCTCACCTAGTTTCGTTTACTACCATATCTTACATAATCATATTACAATGATCTAAGCTGGGAAACTAATACTGATACAGTACTATCAACTAATCCACAGACTAAATTTAAAATTTTGATTTTTCTACTAACATCCTCTCTGGTCCTGGATCCAATTTAGAATTCTACGTTGATTTAATTGCCATATTTACTTGGTCTTGTCCAAGCTATAAGAATTTCTCGGTCTTTGTTTTCCATCTTTGAAGGCTACTTGTCACTTATTTTGTAGAATGCCCGTCTGTCTGGGTTTGTCTGATGTTCTCTTGTGATTTGACCGAGGTTGTAACTTTTTGGTAAGAACTTCACAGAAGTGAAGTGCTCTTTCCAGCACATTATATTCAGTACATACATGTATATTGTATATACTTGATGCCAACATGTCTTGTTACTGGTAATGCTAACTTTGATCACCTGGTTGAGATGGCATCTGCCAGGTCCACTGTAGAGTTAATAATTTTTTTGAAGATTTATTTATTTATTTGAGAGAGGGGAGTAGGGGGAAGCACAGAAGGAGAGTAAGAAGGAGAAGCAGACTCCCCGCTGAGTGGAGAGCCTGACATGGGGCTCGATCTCAGGACCCTGAGATCATGACCTGAGCCAAAGGCAGAAGCTTAACCAACTGAACCACCAAGACACCTGAGTTATTAATTTTTTCCCCAGCAATTAAAAAGTTTATGATAGGAGAGAGTTTGAAATTATGTGTATATTCTATTCTTATCCTACCTTTGCCCACTAAGATTCGCATGCAGCACTAGCCCCTTCCTGCCACAGTAATTTTTGTGGTATTTGCCTAATGGTGATTTTCTAATTTTATCAAAATATAAGAGAGGAAGTTAGGTTTATTAATATTTAATTGGATTTTCACTATTGCTTTTGTTGGGTCTATTAATCAAGATACATATATAAGGTTTAAAAATAATAAACTTAATCTGCCTAATTCCAAATTTGATGTTATCAAGAAAGCTATTTAAAATATGAACTTTTATGTCCATTATCAATAACCATAAACTTCTTCTTGAGTACATATTGCATGTATGAGCTTTTCCAAGGTAATTTTTAAATCTTGACAACTATGATAATCAACTATATAAGTAAATTGTACTTAAAACCTAGTTTTTAAATACTATATCCCTATGTTAAACTATGATTCACCAAAACGTATTTTTTTTTCCTGAATATTTTATTTATTTGACAGAGAGAGAGATCACAAGTAGGCAGAAAGGCGGGCAGAGAGGGAGGGGGAAACAGGGTCCCCGCTGAGCAGAGAGCCCGATGCGGAGCTCCATCCCAGGACCCTGAGACGGTGATCTGAGCCGAAGGCAGAGGCCTAACCCACTGAGCCACCCAGGTGCCCCACCAAAACATATTGTTATCAAAAGCATTTATCTATAATAACTTTAGTAAGATTTCTCCCAAATTATCATTCATAGTGTTATTTGTTTCATTTTTATCTAATCTTTTAAAACTCCTATGCTAGGAATAGTTAGCATTCAGAAACAAATAAAAAATAAAAAAGTAAAAGACTTTTTTTGTAGTCACTCATCCAATTTTTTTTCCTAATTAAGACGTATAAGCAAAAGATTTTGGAGCCCTTTTGCTTTTTCTTTCTTTCTTTTTTTTTTTTTTTTGAATAAGTAAAATTTCAAAAATGTTTCCAAAAGTTGCTAATTTTTCAGTTTTTCCTTTAAAAATCCTGTATTAGGGGCGCCTGGGTGGCTCAGTGGGTTAAAGCCTCTGCCTTCTGCTCAGGTCATGATCCCAGGGTCCTGGAATCGAACCCTGCATCGGGCTCTCTGCTCAGCGGGGAGCCTGCTTCCCCATCTCTCTCTGTCTGCCTCTCTGCCTACTTGTGATCTCTGTCTGTCAAATAAATAAATAAAATCTTTAAAAAAAATCTTGTATTATTTACTGTTGCTATCGTTTACTAAAATAAAGAACATCTCAATACTGAAAAGATAAGGACACAATCTTAGAATGAAATAACAACCCTTTCGATGTAATACATTGAGGTTCACTTAAAACCTATGTGATAATCCTTCTTACTGCTCACTGGGGAAACTTTCTAGAAGATTCTAATATTATAGAGGTTGAATTGTGTGTCCTCTTGAGAAAGACAGGTTGAAGTCCTAACCCCTTGTACCTTAGAATGTGACCTTGGAAATATTGTCTTGCAGATATAATTAGCTAAATTAAAATGAGGTCATACTGGAGTAGGGAGAGTCCCTAATCCAATGCGACTGGTGTCTTTATAAAAAGACAGCCACACAAAGACAGAGACACAAGAGGAGAACACTGTGTGAAGATAAAGATTGGAAAGATGCATTTATAAGCCAAACAATGCCTGGGGCTACAGAAACTAGGAGCGAGAGGAAGACAGATTCTCCCTCAGAGCACTGCTCCAAAGCCAACTTTGTCCACACCTTTCTTTTGGATTTCTAGCCTCCAGAACTCTGTGTGTGTGTGTGTGTGTGTGTGTGTGTGTGTACTATAAATATATTTTTTATATATTTATATATATAAATGCATGCACATATAGTATGCATCTAGGAAACAAATGCATTCAATAATTAGCAATATTTGGAGAGAATCTGGGCTATCCTATATTGTGGAAATTCCATAGTGAGTTTATGTTTCTTTGACCCTTAGAAGATTAACAGAGATGTGGTAGGCCAGAATCCAGCTTTAGTAAAATTATTCAGGCAGTGGGGTGTAGAATAGATTACAAAATGAGGTGCTTACGAGTGGAGAGCATGGTCAGAAGAGGACTGCAAAAATTTGCATAGGACTATCAAGAACCCAGCCATGAAAAGGGGAGTCCCTGAGAAGGAACAGATAGCCCCAAGATTAGAGAAATACCGGATTTTTTTAAATAGAAAAAAAAAATAATCGTACTCATAATTGTCAGAATATTTATCGAATAGGAAAGAATTTCTAATATTTTTCAAAAGCCTTAAAATTGGTTCTGCCTTTAGAACTTAGAATCCCATTCATGGGAATGTCTCCCCTGGGAGTCACAAAAGTGAGTCTCTCAGGTCTCTGAATGCCAGGAGCATAATTGACAGACATCCCAGCTGCTGCTCTCTGAAATCCACCATGGCAGCCCAGCTGAGACCACTCATACCCTGGGCTGATGCTGCCAATGGCTGGACGCAGCAGGGATACCTAGGCAGGACATTCCTGCAAGAAAACGCAGGACTCTTCTGTTGGGTAACTTGAGTTTGCGTACTCCCCATTAAACTTCTGACATTTTCTTAGAACCGCATGTCTGCTTTAGACTCTCCTCCCCAACTTTCTTCCCTTCCCTTCTCTTTCCTAGGGGTTAGATCTGCATCAGGAACACACAACTCTGCCAGCCGCCCCAGCTCCCTTCCCATTTCCCTCAGGCACTTCCCCTAATAAATCTCTTCCATTTCTTTTTTTTTTTTTAATTTTATTTTATTTTTCCAGTGTTCCAAGATTCATTGTTTGGGCACCCCACCCAGTGCTCCGTGCAATCCGTGCCCTCCTTAACACCCACCACCAGGCTCACCCAATCTCCCACTCCCCTCCCCTCCAAAACCCTCAGTTTGTTTCTCAGAGCCCAGTCTCTCATGCTTCGTCTTCCCCTCCAATTTCTCCCAATTCACTTTTCCTTTCCTTCTCCTAATATCCTCCATGTTATTCCTTATGCTCCACGAGTAAGTGAAACAGTATGATAATTGACTCTCTCTGCTTAACTTATTTCACTCAGCTTTTCTTCCAGTCCCATCCATGTTAATACAAAAGTTGGGTATTCATCCTTTCTGATGGAGGCGTAATATTCCATTGTATATATGGACCATATCTTCTTCTTTTTTTAAAAATTTTTTAAAAAGATTTTATTTATTTATTTGACAGAGATCACAAGTAGGCAGAGAGGTAGGCAGAGAGAGAGGAAGGGAAGCAGGCTCCCTGATTAGCAGAGAGCCCGATGTGGGGCTTGATGTGGGGCTTGATCCGGGGACCCTGGGATCATGACCTGAGCTGATGGCAGAGGCTTTAACCCACGGAGCCACCCAGGCGCCGCTGGACCATATCTTCTTTATCCATTCGTCTGTTGAAGGGCGTCTTGGCTCTTTCCACAATTTGGCAATTGTGGACATTGCTGCTATGAACATTGGGGTACACATGGCCCTTCTTTTCACTACATCTGTATCTTTGGGGTAAATACCCAGTAGTGCAATTGCAGGATCATAGGGAAGCTCTATTTTTAATTTCGTGCACTTTCTTGCATTTCTAATCCTGTCTTGTGTCTGCCTTTCAGAAAACCTAGCCTAAGGTATCTCTAAAGGAGGTATTAAGAAACAGTGCTGGAAACTTCAGATGAATATTCATCATGTTACTTTTCAAAAGAGAGAAAAATGGGAAATTTCCTAAAAATCCAACAAGAGGAAAATGTTTATGCTAGTTGTGGTATCCCCATAAACTAAAATATCATGCAGTTATTTAAAATTATGCTTTTAAGATTAATGATAAGAAAAAAAGTTTTATATACATGTATATAATGTTAAAAAGATACAAAATGTTAAATATAGTCTTATCACAATCTTATTTCAAAATAGTTTATGTATGCATAAACTAGGAAGAAATATGCCAAAATGTTAGTGATTATATTCCTGGGTGACAGAATTTCCTCTTAATTGTCTTTTAATTTTTAAAACTATCTATAGTGATTATTACTATAATTATAAATGGAAAACCACTTTACAACTTAGCAAATAGCTTGCTCCTTCAGTTTTATTTAAATATAATATATAAAATATATGGTATATCTGGGAGATTTTTCTATTTTACTGCTTACATTTTCAAGTGATCTCTCACTTAATTCCTCTTTGCAACTCTTGACTTGTTCTTGTGTAGCTCTCTCAGAGAAAGGGTGTTGGCATTTCAGAAGAAACGAGTCAATAAAAGAGTGTGGTATGGTGATCCCAAGAAGAAATGACCCGTGGAGTTATGTTCACTGTTAAGAGAAGACTTCCTAGTTCCCAGAGATTGGAATGAATGACTTTGCACTCCCAATGTCCTCAGCTTTTATCCTGACCACTTGGCGTTCCTCACTGAGAATCATATCCTAGGTACACACATTATTTTGGAAGCACTTTGAGGGCATGTATTTTGTGTCCCTCTCAATACTTAGTGCCTGCTTCCAACCATGGCGAGCATCTGATCATGGCCTGGATCATCAAACTGAATCATCTGTCATCCATAAAGCAACGTAAAATTTTTTTCTTAACCGGTGGTACCAAAAACAGTACTTAACTTAAAACAATATCATTTTCATACCCTTTCTGTTATTTCATACCAGAAAGTATAGGTGGATAGTCTTTGATGTGGCTATGCTTGGATAATTCTTCTGGACTGGAGTTTCTCTCTTTCTTTCTTTTTTTTTCCCAACGATTTTATTTATTTATTTGACATAGAGAGACACAGCAAGAGAGGGAACACAAGCATGGGGAGTTGGAGAGGGAGAAGCAGGTTCCCTCCTGAGCAGGGAGCCTGATGGAGGACCCGATCCCCAGACACTGGGATCATGACCTGAGCAGAAAGTAGATGTTAATGACTGAGCCATCCAGGTGCCCCTGGAATTTGGAGTTTCTAATCACATATTGCCGATCTATTCTTCTATGACTTTGCACATTCCACTCTCTTGGGTTCGAATGTTACACAACTTTCATGCTTCCACCTGATGATAGAGTGCTGCTGTGCATGCCCAGTTTTATGGCGTGGTGGGTCAAGTAACACCCAGTTGATGATGAGTAGCTCAGGTCACAGTGGAAAACTTGATAGCCCCTGGTTTAATCATTTAGTCTCTACTAAGGTCCTATAGCAGCTCAAGAGCTGTTTTGCAAAAGGAGAGTAGTTATTCCCAGAAGATGGCAAGGTTTTGCAGGACCATCCTAAGTCCTGTGTGATGACTCACCACTAAGAACCCATCAAAGGCTCCATACTGCATTCCTGTCTGCCACTGCCTCTCGGAGCCCCGCTGGATCTGCTGGGTTACATGCCCCAAGTGACAGAGCAGCTTGCCTGGCAGCCTGGACCTGTGGAGAGCCCTCTTTGTTCTGGGATGTAGCCCAAACTATCAACTTTTTGAGTGACTTGGTAAATGGGCCAGAGTCACACACCCTAATAAAGAATAGGTGCCTCCAAAATCCAAACACCCCACTAGGCACCGTGCCTCTTTTTGTAGCAGATGCAGCAATTTATCTCTAAAAGTCCCATACCACTGAATCCCTAGAAATCTCACTGCGATAGAAGGTCTTTGAATTTTTGTTGGATTTATTTCCTGTCTTACATGAAAATGTTTATTTATTTTTTTTTTAAAAATAGACTTTTAAAATTTATTTATTTGTCAGAGAGAGAGAGCACAAGCAGGGGGAACAGCAGGCAGAGGGAGAAGCAGGATCCCCACTGAGCATGGAGCCTGATGCCAGACTCGATCCCAGGATCCTGGAATCATGACCTGAGCTGAAGACAGACACTTAACTGACTGAGCCACCCAGGCATCCCATGTGAAAATGTTTTAACCAATAAGTCTAGAGTAGGTGTAACTTCTTATTCACTAGGACCAATCAGCATAGCATTATCAGTATAATGGACCAGTGTAGTGTCGTGGTGCTCTGAGTTGTGAACCACAGTGACGTTTTGGGTTTCCTAGAATCAGTGTCAGTTCAGAGCTGAGGTCCGGTAGTCCCCTAAAGGTCTGATTATTTTCTTTTCCCCAATGCATGTTATAGATAGAAGGCCATAGGTTCCTTTGGGGGAAAGCTGAGAGAAAGATAAACAGTATAATTTTTGGCAGTGTTATCACGATGCTTCTTCAAAGGGACCCAATATCCCTCTCATTTAAGGTGTTTTGGGTCTGTAAAGTGGCTCAAGTCTGAGAATTGATTGAGGAGCCATGACTTTCTGTTTTTAAGATTCAAGTTATACTCTTCTTCACTTAACCTAGAACTTGTCTGCTTATACAGATCAAGAAAGAATTTAGTAGACTTCCCATTAATTTCACTTTCAGGAATACAATGGTCAACCAGTCAATGCTGTAGCTCTCTGTGAATCAAACTATAACTCACAAAGTCATATGTGAGCAGCTCCTGATTTGATGCTGCTTTCCACTATGGTAACCACATCCGCCTTGTCTTTGACAACTGAGCCAAGTCTCTTGTTTGGTCCGTGTCATACTGGGATCCAGTTGTTCCCACTGAATTTAGGTTTCTCGATTTAGTGAATGACCTCACCCACTGTGAGGTCAGAACTAGGGAGAGTAGTGATCACAGAGCTCTGCAAGGTCACTAATGTTCCACTCATAGGTTTACTTCGTCATTGTGAAAGGTGTCTTATGGACCCCTGTCCCCTGCAGTGTTGGTGAGTAGGTCTTAAATGGCAAGTCCACTCCCAGTCTCTCTGTAAGCCTTCGAACCCTCCATCTACAATGAAACAAGCTGGTCCAGCATCTCCAGCTCCCTCACTATGGATTCCCTTTTGCTCTATGTTTCAGCCAAGGAACCAAACGGTTAAAGTCCTTTCTAACTCCTTAAGCTGCAGCATTAAATGCAGAGTCTCTTCTTAGTGAGCCCAGTTTGTTCTGACCCAACTTTCTGTTCCTTCCACCAGGATCCCATACCCTTAATATCTATTCCTAACATGTTCCCAGATTCCTCCCAGTATAAGTTGGAAAACTCAAGCAGTTCTTCTGCAGTTGAGTGCATGTCCCCATAGGTCACACCTTGTATCTCACCTTTAAGGGCCTTCTGGGACTCAAGTCTAGTTACAGGTTTAGAAACAAAGAAAGGTAGTGAGTAGGGGTTAGTTCTGGGGAGAATCAGTATCGTCTTGCATAACAACTGCCTCAGGGGAGGTCATTGCTGTTTCCTCAGATGACAAGGGTTCATCCCCTCAGACAGTGGAGAAGCAGCTCACCTCTGGAGTGCAAAGACCTATTTCACTAATAAAGAAGACTCATTCAGAATTTAGGGGCTCATTGTCCCCAACCTCATCAGAGTTCTCCCACATATCCCCATTTCAACTTTCAGGATTCCAGTCCTTCCCAGTTTCCCCACTTTAATAATAAACACGCTATGAACACACAAAAGATTTCAGGTCATTTATTCAGTGCTGGAGCTGAGAATTTGAATCCCTGAGCTCCTCCCTTTCTCTCCCCACTTTGTTCAGTGACATTAGGAACAACCGGTCAATGCCATTATATTTGTTAGTTTGACAGAAGTGTTTAATAGTATCATATACACAGTCACTCAGATTATTGCTTCTTTTAAGTGGGTTATTGGGAATACCCATTGGTGATATTGTGTGTGTCTCTATTGCAAGATTATGCCTTTGACAGTCAGCCATCTTTACTATCTTTAAATCTGATCAGATTAGAGAGCCTATTCCAGAAACCACACTTCAGGAATTTATCCTCAAAACTGTTCCTCTAGAACCACTCTCAGTTCCAAAATCTGTCTTAATAGCATTCTCCAGAGAAACAGAACCCATAGGATGTTTATTTCCATCTCTGTCTCTGTCTCTAACTCTATAAGGGACTTATTATAAGGAATGGGCCTCATGTGATTGTAGGACTGACAGATCCCAAGATCTACCATCAGTCAGCAAACTGGAGACACAGAAAGCCATTGTTTCAGTTCCAGTCTGAAGCCTGTCTTGAGACCTAGGAAGAGCCAATTCAGTTTTAATTCAAAGGCAGGAAAAAATTCTTCCTTACTTGTGGGAGTGTCAAGTTTTTTTCTTTTTAGACCTTCAACTGATTGGATGAGGCCCATCCACACTGGAGAGGGTCACTGGGGAGGGCAATCTCTTCTACTCAATGTACCAATTCAAGTGTTAATGGCATCTAGAAACACCTTCACAGACACAACCAGAATAACGTCTGACCAAATGTCCGAACATCCTCTTAGCCAGTCAGGTTGATACATGAAATTAACCATCACATTCCCAACTCTTGCCTAGTACATGATACATCACGATGCCACCAAATGTTTATTCAACTGAACTGAGCATACAGGGCATTGTGTATATAAAATATTGACCCATTTTGAAATTAGGTTGTAACTGATAAAATGTCTCACAACATATGTTTTGAAATGATTGGTACATATCCATAGATGTATCCGGACTTAGCATGTCACGATGTGCTAAGTACAAGAGACCGCGAGGGAGCTAGTTTCTCTTCAGAGGGCTCAGGACCTTTTGGGCTAGTTAATGAGCCAAAGAAAAAGTTGAAATGTAGACTGGGGAGCTGGGGAAGGCCCCTTAAGAAAGTGACATTTCCATCCAGATCTGAAGAATGTCTATCACGTCATTGTTTTTCTATAATTTTGAAAAATCAGAAAACAGCCAGGGATCTATCACCCTCCAAACTACACACCACACAACGGTTGCCCTTGCACCAGCTCCCAGTGGAGGCATCACAGCTGGGGGCCCTGCACATATGCTCCCAGAGGTGAGCTGCTGGGTCCTTTCCGAGTGTAGGCATGGAGAAAACCGGTCACATTTCACGTTTTCCTTCATACCGTGAAGTATTAGGTAAAACTTCTTTCATGAGGGTGAGTCATGCTTCCCAACAGAAGAACTAAGTCAAAATTGTATGTGGACCTGGTCCATCCAACTCATTTATAGGGCCTTTTGGCAATATGTGCAACCAATGCTTTACTCGGCACATACCCTTTGCCTTTAGGTGACTTTACTTTCGTTTTTTTGTTGTGATAAATGTAGATGTACAAAAAGATATGGATCACCACCCAAAAAGAGTAACCCTGGGAGGTGATGGATGTGCTTCTTAGCTTGATTGTGGGAAATACTTCACAGTGTGTATATATATCAAATCATAACATTGTACACCTTAAGTAGATACTTTTATTGGTCAATTATACCTCAGTAAAGCTGGGGGAAAAGATATGATATACTCATTCAAGAATTGTTGCATTAGAGAAAAATTGGAAATAATGCAAATATCAACTCTAGGGGACAGTTAGATCAGTTAAGGTCTATTCATGTAAGGAAATCCTCCTCAGGTCTTAAAAACGATGTGCAGAGAACGAGGTAATGACAATCCACTTGGGAAATAAGTAGATAAAAGCAAAAAGTGGACCGATAAAGCAGTGGGTAAATGATAAGTCCCCAGCAAATAGTCGGGACACTAAGAGCAGTTTTCAGGAACACGGGAGTTTCTTCAAGTTAACTTAGCTATTAAATACTTCAAAGCTGATGGCAAACGACAGGGGGAACCCGGTCAGTTCTAGAAAATGTACCATTATGTGCAGTTATTTTCCAAAATAAATTGTTTGATCTTGGATTAGGATAGGGCTTTTATGAAAGAAACACACGCGCGCACATCCTATGTCAGTTTCAATAATAGAGGGACTCAGAAGTCAATTCCGAGCAGGCTCAGGCGTCTGGCCTCCTTTGTCCGCAAATGATCGTCCAGGTCCAAGTTGTACCATCGAAGATCATCCTTGGCAGGCTTAGGAGACTTTGTGCAGCCACACCGTCTTTCCTCCAGCTTTCGGCGTGTCTGCTGCAGTCCTGAGGTCTGCAGCCAATCTGCACAGGGAAGCTCCTCGAAGATCCAAGGGAAGGAGAGGGAGGCAGGAGGCAGGGGACTGAGATGGATGAGGGAGGCTAGTTCTGGCAGGTCGGGCTGGGAGGCAGGCAGCAGGAACAGTAAGGTGGGGTAAAACAGAGCAGGAGAAAAAGGGGATATCACAGATCATAGTTTTTAGTCTGTTAGAAAAAAATCTGCAACAGTTAGAGATTTAGCTGGCATAGGTTGCCATTTATTCCTTTGTGAAATATTGGCCACCCATTTCGTTTCTTTCAAACACAGCTTGGTGGTGTAATACAGGTGCACTTGTGTGTGTGATTTGGGGAAAGGGTGCCATATAAAGATTAGTAAGATGTAGAACCAGCCTTCAGCGATCCTACCCATAATTTGAGAAGGGGGACCATATTCTGTGTAGGGTAGCTTCTTCATGCAGAGAGGGAAAGATATCTAACTCAACAGGGGCATCGTGAAAGATATAATTTTATGTAAAGCACCAAAGTCTACATTTGCAGGGCAATTAACAGGCAATCAGTAAATGATGCTATTATTATTATTATTGTTATTACTCTTATTAGTACAGGAAGAGATAACACAGGATCTCTCCTTGCATTCCCTTCCAGCTCATGTTGTTTTGAGGTAAGCAGGCATCTTTGTGCTTGGATATCAAAGGCTTTGCGTACCAGACCCATTTCCTATCTATTAAACTTCCAGGGCCACTATACCACATACTGGGTGGCTTAAATGATCAGCAATGCATTCTTTCAGAATCCTAGAGGCAGGGCCATGTTCCCTCTGAAGGCTTTGGCAAAAAAATCCTTCCTTGCCTCGTAGCTTCTGGTGGTTTCTGGCAGTCCTTGGTGATCCTTGGCTTATCAGGGCATCACACCAGTTTTTGCCTCTCTCTTCACATGGCTGTCTTCCCTTTCTGTGTCTCCGTGTCTCCAGTCATCGGATTTAGGTCCAGCCTAATCCAACAAGTTCTCATTTTAACTTCATGACACCCATGAAGACCTCATTTACAAATAAGGTCATATTCACAGGTATGGAGGATTAGGACTTGAACATATATTTTGGGTGGACGCAGTTCAACCCGCTACACCTTCCTTCTGCTAAGGACCCTGTCATTTGGTCAGGCGCCTAGATTTAAATTTTTTTTTTTTTAAGATTTTATTTATTTATTTGACAGAGAGAGATCACAAGTAGGCAGAGAGGCAGAGATGGGGGAGAAGCAGGCCCCCTGCTGAGCAGAGAGCCCAATGTGAGACTCGATCCCAGGGCCCTGAGATCATAACCTGAGTCGAAGGCAGAGGCTTAACCTGCTGAGCCACCCAGGTACCCAGGCGCCTAGATTTAGAAGGATGAACTCTGGCTCAGGCTGGAAAGGAGAACATGTGACAGGACTGGCCACTTTCTTGGCCACAATGATTGATTTAGATGTGGGTCTTTATGTCCAAACCAGGCAATGAGAGCCAACACTGGCATTTTTTTTTTTTTTAAGATTTTTGTTTATTTATTTGAGAGAGAGGGAGAGCCCAGAGAGAGAGAGAGAGTGAGACGGAGAAGCACGCTCACCGCTAAGCAAGGAGTGCAATGTGGGACTCCATCCCAGAACCCTGGGATTATGACTTGAGCCAAAGGCAGATGCTTAACTGACTGAGCCACCCAGGTGCCCAACCCTGGCATTTTTATTGAATCTCTTATAGAGGAAACTTCTCTTCTGGCTGGGCTAATTTGGACAGATCGAAGCTCAGCCCTGTCTACGGTCACATATGGACAAAGCCTGTCTATGAGTGAGGAAAGCTTGTAGGGCTTAATTTGGGCCCCTGGATCCTATTGTAACTGAACTCAGATACTTCTAACTTTTTCAATGACATAAGCCAAAAATTCACTTTTTTTTTCTTTTTTGCTTATGACACTTAGAATAACCCTTGTAAACAAAAAGGGCCCCAGATGATACACTGTATCATCTCATTTATATTTTTGTTTCTTCATGACAATATGTGTTGCATACCCATGAGGCCATGCCATATACTAGTTCTTCTCTTCTCAAGAAGCTCACAACCTAGCGTGGATCTGGACAAGGGCTGTGGACCATATTGGTTGACAGAATCAACAGGGGGAAGTCACACTGTCTGGGTTCAGAGCCCACTCCATCAATCACCAGCTGAGTAACCGTGGGCAAGTTACTCACCCCCTCTCTGCCTGTGCTTCCTCATCTATAAAATAGGAACAGATTCATCTTTATCTTATGGGATTGCTATAAGGATTAAATGAATTGATATTTATAAAGTGCTTAGAACAATGCCTGACATTTCATAACAGCTATATAAGGGATTAGTTATTGTTACTAAGTGTTCTTCCTTGAGTCCCATAATGGCCCTATGAAGTTAATACTATTACCTCCATTTTACCAATAAAGAAATGAAAACTAACTTCAGTCATACAGTGATTGTGTAGAATCCAGCTCATCCAATGGGAAAGAAACAACACTGGATCCAGAGGGCAGTGTCTTTGATACTTGACCACATGGTCTCCTGTAGGTTGCGCATCTCAATAGCAGCTCTGAGATCTTTTGGATACTGAACAATTCATGACAACAAAGAGCCTGATAGGTGACTGGATCCTGGGAAAGTGGTCTCTGAAGGTATAAATATTTGCTTTTTTTTTTTTTTGCCCAGTACTTACCATGTTACCTGACTTGTAGTAAATACCCAATACATGCTTTCTGAATGAATAAATGAATGAATAAGAATTGTATACATCCTTATTAAATGGAGGGCCTGGCCTGGAATTAGGGGATGAAAACAGCTAGGACAGCTCTCCTGGGATTCATTCTGATAAGTTTTCATCCATTCATTTTACAAAAACATACTGAGCCCCCACATGTGCCAGGCAGCATGTTACATTCTGAGAAAAAATAGGTGGATAAAACCAACACATCATCTGCACTCACAGAATTCATAAACTCATAGTGAATATAGGCAACATACAAGCAAATAACAAGTGCAGACCTGGTTACAAAGAGTGATCAGGGGCAGAGACCAAACCAACAGACTTCAGTGATAGAAAGTGAGGAGGCTGGGATTGGCTCTTAGGTCATTTGATTTTGGATGACCATTCCAAAGGGGTAGTATCTTGAGCTGAGACTGAGAGCTAAGGAGAGATAGTCACGCCTGGGACAAAGAGAGGAGGGTTTCTAGAATCTAGAGGAATGAGCTTGGTGTGTACCGGGAATGAAGCAGAAGGAGAGTCATGGGAAGAAACAGAGGTATGGATGTGGCCGGAAGGCGAGGAGAGGGCCAGCTCATACAGAGTCTAAGGGAGGAGGGTCCAGCACACAGTGGGCCCTCAGCAAATACTTCAGGAGTAATGAAATAAATATTGGATGGTCCATGCTGTGGGTTGGATTTTACTGTTGATACTTGAGAAATGAGTTGTTTTCAGTGGCTGCGGGCTTCCTTAGTCATTACAATTACTTATTAGATTTGGTTTCGTCAGAAGGACGTTAGAGAATGACAGTGAACAGCACAAGAAGGGAAACCCAATACGTCTTCAAAACTGCAGGGTGGAAACAGATTTTCAAGCTCTTTGGCACAGTCAGCAATGTCCTCCTCAACCACAGACTGACTCTGTAAGTCTGAAATGCCTGAGCAATGGCCTCTGGTACCGTGGAGAAGATGGCCTTTAGGAATCCCACAAAGTCTTCAGTCATTTTCATTCTAGGTGAGAGCCAAGAGCAACAAGTTTTTCAGTCTCTGTTCCGGGTCTTCTGTTTTAGATGTTCCAGAGAGAAGTTTCTGAGCAAAGGTACGCTAGGGATGCCACTGAGTGAAATCAACTTCCCAAAGCAGAGTTCAGTCCTTGGGTCTGTCTGAGTCCAATCTGTCCTCCTCATGTCTGCAAGTCATCTTGCTCAAACAAAGCATTTATCTTGTCATTTTCTGACTCCATGGTCCCATGAAATAAATTTTACTTTCCTTAAAATGGTATTTAAGAATTGGGCTCCAACAGCTTCTTACTGTCTCTACTTTCACCAAGTTTCTTGACTTTGCTTGACATCAAACATGTTCATTTCCATAGTGTCCCCTCAGCTTGGCATGACCTTTCTCAGACTTTCATGTCTGTCTCTATGACAAATCTGTTGAGGTCAAACACAAGTGCCAACGCCTCTGTGAAGCCTTCCTTGATTTCACCTGTTTCAATGAATCCCTCCTTCCTTAGAGGCTCTTTGTAGATTAGCATTTCATTTATAAGTTTGAAGATGTCTGCCATAGTATGCCTTAGGTTTTTTTCTTCTCTTCCATACCTCAACTGTTAATTCCCTAATCCCTATCCCAGCCTGTCTGTTAGACTTCACAGTGTCACTTTACATTTATTTCTGAGATCGGGGAATCCCTGTCACCTCTTCGGATAATAACAGTATTGTGAACATTTATTAAATGCCAAACACTCTTCTAGTCAATTGAGATGTATTAACTTACTTAATTCTCAGAAGAACCAGAGGATGGTTATCAGCCTCATTTCACACAAATAGAAAACTGAGGCACAGAGATGTTAAGGGCCGAAGGTCACACAGCGATATGCAAGATTCAAGATTCGAGCCTAGTCTGTGAGGATCCAAAGTTCATCCTCTAAAAGATTCTTCAAGACTCCTTCTCTATTGTAAAGACCCTGGGGCTGGGGATTGGTTCTGTGTTTATTTTTGTTTTGTTCCTGGAGCTTTATGCTCAGTACCTGGCACAGTGCTTAGTACAGTGTAAGGGCTGAATGTGTACTGGTTGTGAATGAAGGAAACACATGTCCGTGTATCTGGAAGTCACCTGAAATTAGACCACACCTTCTATATCTTTGTTTATTTTTATCCCCCAGTCACATCTCAGCTGTAGTTTGCATGGGTATGTTCGCTGAATGCTTATGGAATGAAGGGGCAGAAAGAAAAAGACAGGGGTCACAGAAATGGGTGAGGAAGGAAGGCCATGAGGGAAACAGAAGAGTGGTAAGAAAACTAGCTTTCTGAAGCAAGCAGAGCTGGTAGAGGAATTAGAGATTGTGCAATTGCATAGATTCCATAAAGGGTCAGGCAGGTAAATGGTAATTAAGGACGTTGGCTGGGGAGGGCCATCTCGTGGTGGGGACCTAAGCACTAGCCATCAGGCCCCCCTACATGCCACCATTCAGGCAGGGATGGGACCGAGGTTTGCCAGACCTTATGATTTTTCAAGACAAGATGAAAATCTGGATTTTAGAGGAACTTCTTTATTTTTGTACACTGTTGGCAAGTATTTCAAATTAAAGGAAAACAAAACACTCTGTGGTTTAGACCTAGTGTGAATGTAGGCCAGCTTTTCAGTCACCTTGAACGTCTCTGTGAGGACTTTTAGAGCTTATTCAGTACTCAGCATGCAAAATTATATGCGAACTCATGACTCAGTCTTTGGGGGTGGTACAAGTGTCACTCCAGGGGTTAGTTCTGTTCATTCTTCTATGGTAGACAAACACTGCTTATTGGATTTCCCTATGGTTTCCCAAAGGAGTTGATTTGCAGCCTTAAAATGAGCACATCATTTCTCTCACTTATCATGCTCAGCCCTGGGCCAGAGTGAAGTGAGTCTTAGCTGGTCCCTCCAGAAACAGGGAACTGGTAAAACCAGCCAGGTGACCTAATTGTGCAAAGCCTTAAAGACTTAACTGGGCAATTTTGGGAATATGTTCTGGAAGATTTGGGACAGAAAAGTAGGAGTAGCTTGGCAAGGCTTCAGGGAGAATGGATAGAAGTGGGGGAGGGGGACAATGGATGCTGAAATTGAGCAGGACAAAGAATAAAATCTAGGTAATGGGAGACATTTCATCCTTTTGTCTTTTCTTCCATTTAGTTAGGTGTGTATGATTTGAGCACCTACTGTGGGCTCAGTACCACACCAGCCACTTGGGTCAAAGAGCAGAGATGCCCTATGCTGAAGATGGACCTGGGCTTCCAGCAGCGAAATGCAGAAGAATCTTGTCCCTATCACTTACTAGCTGTATGACCTTGAAGAAGTTTCATAACCTCTTGAAGCCCCAGTCTCCATATCTGTAAAATGGAGAGTGTGGTCGAATCGATCTCATAGCTTTATTGCAAGATCAATAAAGAATATTTGTGTAAACCACTCAGCAGAGAGCCTCCCACATTAAGGACTTAATAAATGATAGCAATTAATACATTTACATGTAAATTCTCCAGAGGAAGAAAACAGAAGACACAGTGTTGACCCAAATGGGGACATCACTTTCCATCTCTTGCTTTTATTTACAGCAGTCCCTGCCACACCCCTTCTCCAGGGTTTTGCTTTCTGCAGCTTCAATGACCAGTGGTCAGCTGTGAGCTGCGGGCAGGTGCTCCTCCTGACGAAACGGTCAGAACATCAGTGGCAGGCCAGCACTACGTCACAATGTCTATGCCATTCACCTCCTTTCCTCTCAACACGCAGGCACTCTGTCATTTCACATCATCATAAGAGGGGTGATGCAGTACAGTAAGTACGTAAGTAAGAACGCAGTACAGTAAGATTTTGAGAGAGAGAGAGACTATAGTCACATAACTTCTATTACAGCATAGTGTTATAATTGTTCTATTTTTTTATTAGTTATTGTTCATCTCTTACTGTGCCTAACTGATGAATTAAACTCTATCAAAGATATGCATGTATAGGAAAAAACATAGTATACAAACCGTTGGGTACAAATGGCGGTTTTAAGCATCCCCTGGGGGGCTTGGAACATACCCCTTTGGATAAGGGGGACCTATTGTATTTCCTTCACAGCACACACTACAGTTCGAAATCATGTTCCCAAAGTCTTTTTAGTTCTCCTACACTGTCTCTCTTACCCTGAGTGGACTACAAGGGAAAAGAAGGCAGGAAGCATATCTGCTATCCACCTTGACCTCCTAATGTTCCCTAGTGCTTAAGCATGTAATAGGTACCTAATAAGAATAATATTTTTTGAGAATTTATACATGTGGATTCTAATATATTGTAGTGCATTATCTCATCTAATCCTTTGCAATGATCTTACGTATTGTCACTTTCTCTGTCTTCAGTTTTAAAATGGGGTGACAGGATCAAAGAGAGATGAAGTCACTCGCTCAAGTTTACAGGGCAGAGAAGTCGTGGAACCAGGGTTGCAAAGTGTTCTGGTCAGTGCTATGGTCTGTGCCCCCTTCTGCTATGGATGGAGTAACTGGAATAAATGCATTAATGAAGGAATAATGAAAATATTCACAGGAGAGGAGACAATTTAACTGGACAGAAAGATGAGTAAAAGTTTGCAGGGAAACAAAGGATGAAAGTACAAATGTGTGCATGCATGAAACAAGATTGTAACTTTAGGAAGACCAAGTGTAACAAACAAACAAATAAATGAGGTGTGTGTATGTATGTGTGTGATAGAGACAGAGAGACAGGGAGAGCACGCATGAGCACAGGTCTTAAGGAGCTCTGTGTGTCATGCTAAGGAGCATGGGCATTTTCTTCCTGGGGCAGGGAAACACTGAAGGGAAAATGTGGGGCAAGATCAACTTTTCTTTTCTGTAATCAACATTCTGATTATAATAAAGACGAAGTACAAGAATTGTGGATCTGAACAGGGAGACTGGTTTAGAGACTCCTGAAGTAGTAGAGATGAAAACCTACATGGCTCAAGCATGATAAACTTTCAGATACTTCTGAATTTGGAGTCTTTAGATATTAACAGGAAGCAGTATTTCCAATTATAACTTGGAATTGTCTGCAAGAATTAATGAGAGTAAAATTTAACCTTATTAGAAAGGAGTTCCCTAAATGGATTTTCGAGTTTTTCCTTTTTTTGATCAATATTGGGCTGTACATGCCCGCTAGGTGTGACTTTGCTTCTTCTTCCAAAACCAGCCACGTAAACACAAACTCAGGCAGGCACTAAACTTTTGGAAATTCTTTAGTTTGGGATCTAAACGCAAGGAGCCGTTAGATTTCGCAGTGGCCATCATTCCAAAACATAAATCAAGCCAAATTTGTTTGAAATCCTGTCTTTAGAAGGTTGTGTGTTTTGACAAACCTTGCAGCAAATTTAGTCCAGCTTTTGGATTTGTAATGAAACCTGAAACCAAGCATGCTGGCCTGCCCTGGGGTCTTCTCAAACAAGTTCCAAGCAGCCTTAGTGTAAGGCCTCCCCTAATCTCATCCTGGCAAGGGACATTACTGTGTTGGGTTGCACTGGAAGTTTGGGGTGGACTCTGCAAACATTTCAGACAATCACGGAAAGGGACTGAGCAAGACAACAATTTGGGGGTATTTCTACCCCTGAGTATTCTTAAGAGTGTAAATTACAGAATTAGCGAAACCTTATCCTCCGTTGGCTAGTGACTTGGAGATACCCCAAGCCATGATTGGGGCAGAAAGTTAATTAATCTGCTTATTAAAAAGAAGAAATGTCTCATTTGCATGCATTTACATTCAGGTCTTGCATACATCACCCTTTTTGGTGGTCTCTGCTTTCTTTTCTTAATACCACAGACCTCACTAGGTATTAGCTCAATACATTTACATTTTCTGTGTCTGGGCTTTGTTTAAGGGTATATGTCTGGTTATCATTGGTTCCAGTGGAATTTGATTGTCATATAGATCATTTAATTCTCCGTAGAGATCCTTACCCTTCCCTGCGCTGTGCGGATTTTCTTCCAGTTATCATATACCTCAGTTGCGAAAAGATTTATGTTCTTGACCAATCTTGGAAAATAAAGACCTTGCCTGCATCAGAGTTGGACATGTTATTTGGGGATGAGCCATTCAATTATCTGCAATTTCCTACTCAACCGAATTTTCCATGGTCATTTTTGGGGGAGTTTTCTCCTTCTTGCTTTTCCTATCTTATTTGGAGGGCGGCTTTGGGAGTAGTTTTTTTTTTTTTTTCTTTTCAAGAAGGGAAAAAAAAAAAAAACCAAAAACAACCCTTGCTCCATGGATATGTCTTAGGGATTCCACATTCTGAATGATTGTTTTTACCTGAAAACCCTCTGTAACCCGAACCCAGGCCCCCTTAAACCTGCTTGAGTGAAGCCTTGGGAGAAGAGGGAGGGCCTGGGAAAAGGATTGATTGTGGGGGAGCAGGGGGTGAGGAGTGGGTGAGTTGCAAAGGCTGTAACAAGCCCTTGGAACACCAGCAAGTAAAACCAAAACTATATAGGGAGATGAGTGCCGAGGGAAACCTTGGCATGCGAGTGAATCCCCAGCTCTAATACCAGGGACCCCCGTGCAGTGTTTCTGTATTTGGTAGTAATCACATTTCTGATCCACTACAACAGTGTGTCTGTCAGGGGTGAGCGACTCAGGCAGCGGTTAAACCACCTATATGCTAACAAGCTTAGCAATCAGGTTGTGAAGGGTCCTGGCTGGAGAAAAAAATTAAAACCAAACCTTAGACTTCTGTCAGACTGTGAGGAGAATTATATTTTTGAACTAGTCTACAGTGTGGACAGGAAATGACCTCTCCACAAACTGCTTCTTTAAAAACAAGCAGTGGTGCCTAAAGCTATCCAGCTTCTCTCTCTCTCTCTCTCTCTCTCATTCTCTCCCTCCCTCCCTCCTTTCCTCCCTTCCTCCCTACCAACCTCCCTTCCTCTCTGAAGCTCCTGCTCTCTCCCTCTCCCTCCTCTCCCGTGCTCCCTCCCTCCCTCTTTCCCTCCCTCCCTCCCTCCCTCCTCTCTCGCTCTCCCTCTCCTCTCCTGCTATAGAGGGCTCCAACAGCAGTTCCCAGCCAGTGTGTTCAGCCTGCCTGCCTGCCTGCCTCTGTGTGTGTGTGTGTGAGCGTGTGCGTGCGTCTACTTTGTACTGTGAGGAACACAGCCCATGTGCTCTGCATGGACGTTACTGATACTCTGTTTAGCTTGATTTTCGACAAGCAGGCAAGATGTCCAGCACACCACATGACCCCTTCTATTCTTCTCCTTTCGGCCCATTTTATAGGAGACATACACCATACATGGTACAGCCAGAGTACCGAATCTATGAGATGAACAAGAGACTGCAGTCTCGCACAGAGGTAAGTACTTCAACCTTGGGTGTGTGTTTGCGTCTTTTTTTTTTTTTTTTTTTTAAACTGGGCATGGGCTTTTCCTGGGTTGCTGGCTGAATTCTGTGGGAAGTGTCCCACTAGATACTACCACGTACGTGGAAATGAGCGCCAGGATGAATCCACTAGTTTGAACGCTGGGTTTCCAGGCACAGCAACTCTTGGAGCTGGGCACAGTTTCTGCCGGAATCTTGAAATAGACAACCCAGCACTTGATTCGCCTGCCTGGTCTCCAAATAGGCTGTTCTTCCCGAACTCTGGGGCTTGCAGGCTCTGAGTCGGTCCCGTTTGGTGTTTCGTGAGATATAATTCCCAGGGATTTGGGGAATCATTTGCATCCGGCAAAATAAATTTTTAACAAACCCCCCCCACCGAGGAAGTCTGCTTTGACCTGCATTTGCTTTTCAAAGTCATCAAAATCGAGGTGGAGTGGGCAGAAGGGTAACCCCCTACACTTTTCAGAACTAGCCCTGGAGGGACACATTGTTTGTGTATTTCCATGTTAAATTCAGAAACCAGTTGCTTGGGGTGAGGGGGTTCTCGACTTTCTCTTATCGCTGATGGGAGTGTCTCCCAAGGAGCTCTACCTTCCACCGGGAGCTGGCTCTGCATTCAAGTCAGCTCGAGTTTTGCATATTTGTAATCTTGTGCCTGAAAGAGGGAGCGAGCCTCTGCCTTCTCGGCCAGTAACTCTGGGAGCAGAGAACAGGACTTTCAGAACTTTGTAAATGCAAAACTCCAGACTGCCTCCTGCAATTTAAATATTTAATGCCAGTTGACTTTTTCTCTGTGCTAGCTAGGCTGGCGGGTCCTGCTGCTGGGCTGTTCGTTTGCTTGTAAGTTGGGGCTTTGTGTTGAAGTGTTCTGAGAAGGAGTTTGTTATAGGTGCACCAAAGTCACTTTAGGAAGTAGGAATCGCTGGGACTCCCGTCTTCTCTGCCAGAGTGCAAATACCCGGAGGGTTGGTGGCAGAGAGCTTTAAGGGAATAGCTTTGTTGGAATTTTAGATTGCAGACTGACTCTCAGCTCTGGAAAGGACTTAATTAGTGTTGTATGATAAAATAAAACACACTTGCTTAAATTGTCAACAGAGCCATGGAGAATTCATGACGCCTAATGTATTTAATACAGCTAACAAGATGTGACCTGCTTTCTGATTGGCTAACTGCTGGACAAGGGCTGATTTTTTTTTTTTTTTAAACTGGGTTGTCTTTAGGACTGCTATTTTCTTTATAGATCATAGAAGTTAAATATAATTGATGATCCTGTTGCTTCCCCAGAAGACAGTAGCTTTTACAGAAGTGTAAACCCTGGTTTGCTTAGAATGGTGACCTGTTGGCAGTAAATGATACTCTTGTGTCTTGTTGTTGTGTGTGCTACAGTTTGTATATTTCATTCAGTTTTTTGGAACTATCTGTGGGATTCTTCAATTCTTGCAGAAACTGTTGGTTGTCATAGCCTGCTTATCAGAATTCAGGGGATAGAAAATGTCTTGTAGTTCAGACACACATTCATTGCAATAAAAATCTGGGGTTAAAGAAGGTCTTAAAAATATACTTGGTTGAAAACAAGAGAACAAGGGCCATTAGGGCTCAGTTCTTGAACAGCAACAGGATTTAAAAATAACCCGCGTCCAGCTTACGTTTTAGAAAGTTTCTGGGAAGTTGTGGAATGAGGTTTTTCTGCCATCCTCTTTGGTTAGGAGAACAGGCAGATTTCCCTCATATCTGTGTTCCCCCTATGCTCCTAAACTATCACTTGGCCCGTTCAGAGCGAGATGATGTGGGCACTTCCCTGTCCTGGCCCTCACGAAAATCTGCAGATGCAGAAAGGTCCCACATTTGTTTCCCATTTGAGAGAAAACCTTTGAAAAGTCCCCTATTCCTAGTATGTTTCCTTAGAAAAGCCACATTATCTTTTGTGAGAGCTGAACTCAGGAACTGCTACCTTTTGGAATATGGGGTATTACTTTTCAAGATTTTTCTCTGAGTAAGAAAAAAAACCCAAACAGCTTCCTAGCTCAAGAAACTGGAGAGAAAAGCTTGCTCTGACATATCTTAAAGATTTTTTAAAACCTCTCTGACCGTGACAAAAAATCACCGTGAAGTGTTTTCTGGTATGTTCTAGAGCCAACCCCGAACCTTTCCCCCTCCTTAATTAGATCTTTTTTTACAATTACCCAAATAATTGCCCTGACACTTCTTTTCTCTTTGCCAAGCAGTAAATGATGTCATGAACCCAAAGGCCATAAATTTGTTTTCATTTCGTGTGAAACAGAGGAGAGAATAAAATAATTTCTCTTATGATATTTAAATATTAATATTGAATATTAAATTTTGATCATAGTCTGTAGTTGGAAAATAAAATATTTAGACAAAAAAACTTCTCATGAGGAAGTTACATTGTGCCTTCCACGATGGTTATTGACGATAAAGTTGTTCTGAGTTTTAGAGACGGTTGAAACAAAATATAATAATAGCCAGGAAAGAGTTAAGAGGTTATTCACACACAAAATCAAATAGATTGTTGAGTGACTTTTGCAACGTAACCAAGGTGTTCAGTCGTTTTGGGAAGAGACACTCACTTCTTTCTCCTGTCTTCTGGTTCCTGATCCTATACTACATTGTATTATTTCATTGATTCCTAATAACACACACACACACACACACACACACACACACACACAATTTGGGTAATACTGGGAAGCCCTCATTTCTATTTGAACATAGACTTGGCTAGAAAGAAATTGTTGCAGATCGGTGTTGATGAATAAATTGTAGTCAAGTTCATAGAAATTTCCTAGAAACCTCCTTATTTGTGGAAAACAAAGAACCTGGTAAAGAACCATGGGGCTTACCTATTCTCCTCTAGATGATCCCAGGGGCGTTCTCTTGAGATTGCTGCATTTCTTCCACCTAAATCAAAGTCCTTCAGAAGCTGGGTGGTAAGAATTTAAAGAGCATTGGATTGGGAGTTAATCTTGTTCCTTTCTTGTTTCTGTCACTTCCTAAAACTATTTGGCATAGATCATGGTTCCTCATCTGAAAATTACCTCACGAGACTCCTAAGAGTCTTAAAAATTTCAGATGCTGCAAACGTCCCGGGTTTGGTTTTCTTTCGTACGAGAACGTATTATGAATCAGCATGAGGAGCACAGACATGACTTCTGTGCTCATGGTGTTCAGTTTGAACTCACAAGTAGTACTGAAACAGTGAAGTCAAAGTGGAGAAAAAGCTGAAGGCAGAGACCTTGCCAGTCTTGTTTAAAGTAACGCTTGGAGCTCGCAGTTCCTGGGACAAAGTAGGTACTCAGTAAACAATTGTTAACTTGTCCATCAGTGAACCCGGAGATGGAAGAGGAGAGAGAGTTCAAGAACGATGTCACTGGAAATAACACAATCCCAGTGCCTCTAGGGGCCTGGTGTGCCCCGAAGCTGCTTTGGGCATCAGCCTCCTGTTCTCCTAAAAGTGCTCATCCCCACCCTCCCCACCATTAATTTATCCATGAGGTGATTTGTGTCCCAAATCTCCGTGGCAAAGGAAAGCAAGTGTCTCAGAGATTATAGGACCTTTTTAAAGGACCATGAATTGTATTACAAAGCGAACAGAAACAACAAAAAATACGTTTTAAATGCTATTGGCTGTTCTGGGAAATACAACTTAATTGCAACATCAGAATCTCAGTGGAATTTCATAAAGAAATGTGTGGGTGTCCTCTCCCCCTCCACCTTTTAAATGAAATTAAGAGAAACTCTGAGGTTTGCGTCACTGTTGGTCACTGTAATTCCCAGGCAGGAGGAAGGGGGTGACATTTTCCGTTGTGTATGCTACCATGATTTACCCGACATCTTCCAAAATATTTGTATTTGAATGGTCTTGCTGTCCCAAATGTATCTGGGAAGAACACAACTGCACAATTAAAGAGTTTAGCATTTCCGCAGAGTGCAGATAGCCTATGAAAACGTGGTCTACAGATACCAGAATTTGCTCTGTAAAAAGCTTCAGTAATTAGTTAACAGTAAATAGTATTTTTTTTTAATTTCCTGAGGTCTGTGAAATGAAAAAAATAGGTAAAATATGGGACACATCATAGTGACCTTCATTTTTAGTGAGAGGATTTCACTGTTGCATTACTATAGAATTTAAGAAAGTTTATCAAGTTATAAAAATCTTCATTCTCGTAGCTTAACTTTTCTGTACCTTTCTTTTTCCTCAAATGACCCAACATGTCTCCATTGCAACAAAGCTGTTTTTAAGTATATATTTATTTTTCCTGTTGGCAATACTCTAATTTTAATAAAACACCACAAACTCCAGGAAAGTGTGGGTTCCATTATGTATTTCTTCTGTTTCGAGGGTTTTTTTTCTTCTTTTATCAACATTACACATCCCACTCCAAAAGAGAAAACTGTGATTACAATTGGAAGCCACACACACAAGGTTTTTATTAGAATTACAGTTTTTGGTTTTACAGGATTTAATATGAACGCGAAAAATGTTTGAAGACCTTGAAATTTAAATCTGCTGCCTGCACCCCTCCTTGCTCAACTCTGCAGCTCCCAGGGGAGGGCGTGGGAGGGGGTGGGGGGCTCTCATTCTTCTCTTTCAGTTACATTTTTATATACTTCAGTCACAGGGTTTCACGTTGTAACATCATGTTTATTCATGGGGTAGCTTAGTATCCATGATGTTCAGACGGAGTCTAGTTAAAATGAGATTAGGTATTTTGGATAGGTGGAAAAACATGAGAAATGTTTTGTGATAACTTGGATTTTTTTTCCTAGAAATTTAGAAAGAAAAAT
Source organism: Martes martes (assembly GCF_963455335.1). Taxonomy (NCBI): domain Eukaryota; kingdom Metazoa; phylum Chordata; class Mammalia; order Carnivora; family Mustelidae; genus Martes; species Martes martes. Next base: position 151,610,412 of record NC_137889.1, on the reverse strand, counting down.
GCTGCTGTTACACTGCGTCTTATGAATGATTTTCAGTGTTAAACAGAGAACTTTCCAAGTTTTTCCGAAGGGGTTTGTGAGGAGTGGGGGGAGGGGGCGTTGGTAGTGGTAAGGAAAGCTGTTTTGAAAATGTTAAATGAAACCAAAAGTGCAGTTTTAAAAATGAGAACTTCCAAACTCTCTTATTTTTCAAAATCTCTACATGACCTCAGAAAACAAATTGCAAGACTCTCGTACTGATTTTATTTTCCTGACGTCTTTTTTTCCCCCATGTTCTTACTATGGGAACTGTTTTTAATTAAAAATTGCTGCAAACTAACTATTAGTAGGAGGCCAAGAAGAAAAAAAAATCTCTCAACTCACAGTCAACACTGATTCTTATCAGTCTAAAATCAATGCACATTTAAATTTCTTCCTTTTTGGTGTGTAAATTATGATATAGGATTTAAAACCCGTATGCATTTGTTATGCATTTAGCTTTTTGTTTGGGTTTCAGAAAGAAATTAATTTAAATTGTATGGAGAACAGGGCTATAAATCTCCTTTTATTACATTTGTCCACAGTAACTCATTTTTCATGAGGAACACAGAGCACCTCCTTTCTGAACAAGCAAACAAAACATAAAACAAACAACTCTAAACATCCAACTTTATCCATTGTCAAGAACAAGATTCATAAACTTATTTGGGTTTGGTTGGTGGGTCTCCAAATACAATTGATCTTAGAAAACGATCTCTTTTTTAAAGTGTCAGAAAACAGCTTTAAGGAATGTTCAACTGACTACGTAGATATTACATATACCTTTGTCATTATCTGACAAAGATATTGTTCTTTCTCTCTCTCTTCCTTCCTTCTTCCCTCCCTCCCTCTCTCTCTCTCTTTCTCCCTTTCTCTTTCTTTCTTTCTTTCTTCTTTCTCTCTTTCCTTCCTTCCTTCCTTCCTTCCTTCCTTCCTTCCTTTCTTTCTTTCTCTCTCTCTCTCTTTCTTTCTTTCATCAGTTCAAGCCTAGCTTTTTAAAAAAAGCTTAAATTGTAGGAGTATGCATCTGGACACAGGGAACTATTAATACTTAAAACAAAATTTAGTTATTTCTTCAAGAATTGCCATATTTCAGGCAATGACAATCCCAGAGTCTGGAAATATAGAGTTGATTCCTCTAGAAGCTTACAATTTGGTAATGAAGAATACATACAAACTTACAGTAAGGGGCCATGCTAGATTAATACGGGGTGGATTGTGGGTGTGTCCACGTCCTAAAGGGGATATGCCCTTAAGAAAGATGGTCAGGGTGGAAATAGCTACCATCTACACGGTGCTCACTCTGTGTTGAGTGTGGTGTTGAGTGACTGTTGTGGGTCAGCGCATGCAATCCTCACAATCACCTCAGGAGGTAGGTACAACTAACTGTGTTTTCCCTGAGGAAACAAAGGGTTAAGTAAATTGTCCAAGATCACACAGATGCTAGTTGAATTTTAGAGGTTGTACTGTTAACCTCTCTGCTGTAGCACCTCTCTGGAGACAGGGAATACTAGCTAGGATTCTAGTTTCACCTGTAGAAATTTATTTGGTGAACAAATTCATTTTTTCTCCCTAGGACAGGTTGACTTTGGCAGTGGCTCGAAACGTGACCTCATCTACCTGACTTGATTTAACTATTTGTCTCTTAGACTCCTGACTGATTTCAAAAGAGACCCTGTGCAATTCCACAGGATGGTGCCAGAGATGGCCAATATACCCTGGTTATTGAGAGAAAAGAACCACAATGACACTCCCTCTTGAAGAACGAGTGTCTTCAGTATTCCTTGAAGTGGTCTCCTCTGGAGAGAATGATTATGCATAATCATCTAAATGTTTAATTTTTTTACCCAAGAATATTTAGGTGTCCGTCCAGTGCTTGACTCTTCTCAGGTATGCTCTGGGGAAGATGATGTTTTGATTGTCATAAATAATGAGATTAGGAGATTAAATTAGGATTAGAATTTGGTGTGGTCTTGGCTTCCTTTGCAGGTACTGAGTGAGGAATCTTAGGGAAAAGAAAGACACACAGGGGCTTCCCACTCGCCTTCTAAGAGGCAATCTCCACACCTTGTGTCTCCGCCTTTCTTTGCTGGGGGTTGATGTTCCCTCCCTATCCCTGCAGCCTACTTCAGCTCCCACTGAGGCCCTTGTCTTTACCATAAATGCCTGCCCATTACTGGACAGAAGATGGGTTTCCTTATTTCATCTACCCCAAGCCCGAGACACCTGCATTCTGGTTGTCCTGTAATGGATACAAGAAAAGTAGAGCTCAGAGACCCACGTAGACCGAGTCCATACCTGGGCATCCCTGGGGTTGCAGCTTCTCACTCCACCATCTAGTGTTCCCCCCCAAAGCAGGTGTGTGGTAAAGGCCCCCCATGCCCCTTTGGAAGCCCTGATTTGCCCTCACTTTACCACCACTTTCGACTAACCTAGTTTGAAATTGTAGTCTTCCAACTGCAAACAGAAGGCCCAGTGTTGGAGATGTGACAGACCCCTCTGAAGAAGAGGGAACTACTCTGTTCTGGTGATGTTGCAACCCCATCCTCTCTTTTCAGGATTAGGATGGCTTGCTAATTGTGCTCCCTGTTCCTTCTCACCACCTTTAAATCTATTCCCCCCCAAGCAGCCAAAGTGATATTTTTGCAGCATAAATACGATCACGTCACTCTTGAGCTTTCCCTTACACCTAGAACAAGCTCCTTGCTCTAGATAGAAGAATGGATTGATCTGCTCCTTCCAGATGTCCAGTCTTATCTCCTACCACGTGTCCAGCAGATTCCAGTCACAAGGGGCATTTTTGGATCTGTTATCTCTCCAAGCTCGTGCAAGTCTCAATGCCTTTGCCCTCAGTGGTAGGATGGATATACAGATTCCTCTATAATAACCCATAGAAGTATTAGCAGATCTAATTGGATTTAGAATTTGGCACAGTGTTGGCTTTATTTGCAGGTAATCAATTAATTGCCTCAAAGAAGATAGTGACAATGAAAGGCATGAGTCCCAGCACTTTGTAGGTCCTCTCCTGATCAGCCTAAATGTCCTCTTCACAGAGAGGTTTTCCTGGATCACCTCAATTAAAATGACCTCCCTTAACCCCACTCACTTTTCATCACATGTCCTGATAATTTTCTTCATAGAAATTATAGCAAGCTGATATTTTCTTGCTTCTAGTTTATTTCTGGAGCATCTGCTTGTCCTCCATGGAATATGAGCTGCGTGAAGGCAGAGGCCTTCTTTGTCTTGTTCGTAGTTGTCCCCCTAGTGTTCCTGAGCACATGGATGATATGCAAAATATACCAGTTAAATAAAGGAAATTCCATTGTATCAGTACTATCCACATCGACGCTGAAATTTACCTTGAATCTTACCGACAGTTACAGCTGGAAAAGAATCTGTGAGCCTAATAGCCCGGTGAGTGTTCATTGATAGAATGCTCAGCCAGACCTGCAGAGAAAAGAAGTCTGGAAAGGGAATTTCTTCTGAGAAGAAAGTGTTGACCTGAGAATTTTGCCTTCTGGGTGGTGTGAATCTGCTGGGAGTCTCCCGACTTCTGATTAAAAATATTTACACTTATCCTAGTGTTTTTTTCTCATTTGATATATCTACCACTTCTCCCTCTTTGGATCTACCTAGGGGCCCACAGCCATGAATTATGAGATGAATCATGAGCGTACCTTACATTTCCTAGAGCACTTTGCACTTTGGGAAAGGGCTTTCAGGGCCATTAATTAGCTTATTTGAAGTGATTTGCACAACAGAAAATATGGAAAGTTATATTAGTGTATGATCTTGTGGTTTATAATAACTGGTGTTTGCTGACTGTAGTGTGTGTGTATGTGTGAGAGAGAGACAGACAGAGGCAGACGGAGAGAGAGAGGTGCTCTCCCCAGTCAGAATGTGTTTGTGTATGTGCACACAGTGTTTCCACCAGTGCTTTTCTCCTCTGGAGCGAAAAGAATGATGTGCCTGGAATATAAAGATCTAAACGGAAGTAGGACTTACAGCAAGTCAGATCTGGATCCAAATCTGGGCTTGCCTCTTGCTTGCTGTGTGATCTTAGGGAAGTTTCTTGACTTTTCTGAGTGTTTGTTTTCTCTCTCTCTCTCTTTTTAAAAATATTTTATTTATTTATTTGAGAGAGAGAGAATGACAGAGAGAGAGAGCACGCATGAGAAGGGGGAGGGTCAGGAGGAGAAGCAGACTCCCCACTGAGCAGAGAGCCCGATGTAGGACTCCATCCCAGGACTCCAGGATCATGACCTGAGCCAAAGGCAGCCGCTTAACCAACTGAGCCACCGAGGTGTTCTGAGTTTTTGTTTCCTTAGCTTGAGTTTTAGCTCGGGAGGTGACTGGCTAGTGGATGTAAAATGCCTGGTGCAGTAGGACCCCCTCCTCCACTTACCCAGAGTTTTGCTTTGCTCGGCTTTAGTTCCCTGCAGTCAACTGAGGCCCCGGAGCAGAGGACCCCGCTTCTGCTATATTGTCGAAAAGTCGGTAGCAGGCTAACGCTGTATCTCGATGCCTACACCATTCACCTCACCTTGCCTTGTCATGTAGCCGTTTTGTCATCTCACATCTTCACTGGAAGAAGGGTGACAGTAGTACAACCTGGTATTTTGAGAGAGGGAGACTGTATCCACATAACTTTTATCACAGCAGATTGTTGTAATTATTTAATTGTTAGTAATTGTGAATCTCTTACTATACCCAATTTATAAGTTTCACTCTATCATAGGTGTGTATTCTAGGAGCAAACAGTACATATAGGGTTTGGTACTCTCCACGATTTCAGGAATCCACTGGGAGTCTTGGAATGCATCTCCCACGATAAGGGGAGGGGATTTCTGTGTATAGTAAATGCTCAAGGAATGGAACTAAGATGATGATGATGATGATTTGCAGTCCCTATTCTCTATCCCAGCAGCAAATTAAGTCACATAAGTAATATAAGATGGCTTGGTTTCCTGCCAGTATCTTTGCAAATATTTTTTACATGGCTTGTACTAGCATGGTGCAATTTTACTAACCAAATTTACAATGACGTTTTAAGACTCATGGATTTGGTAACACCATGATAAGGTAACGCCATCAGGGTCTCTCACTGTTACATAGTAGCACTGACATAATAATCATATGCCTTCTTGTGGCCGTGCTCCCCCCCCCCCCCGCCCGCCCCACCAAATCCAGGGTATAATGATCTCTGAGACTTATCTATAGTTAAGGATTAGGAATTGACCCATGTGTGGGACGCGTGCTCCATTCCGTTTGGAGAAAGCTGTGTTCGGGGCTCGCTCCTGCTAAGAACTCAGTGGATACAACAGAATATTAGAATGTTCCCTTGTCTCAGCAGTGCCTCTGCAGGGCCACCTAAGTGGGGGTCCCAGGGAGGGCTGGGGAGCCCACACCTGCTGTCCTGGACTGGCCGTTTCGTCTAAAGAGGCGCACCTCTCAAAATGCAGCTCTGTACAGACTTCTCCAGGGGAGCTGTGTCAGCACTGGTCGGAAGCCTGAAGCACCACCTGCGTGTCTGGACTGATAAGAGCCTTGCCAATTGATCCACTGTGACACCTTGTGGCTTACTCCCTAACACAGTGAAAATGCACGCAGGTGAAAGCGGTGGTGTGCTGAACGGCACCAGGTGGTATCTTTCTGGCCAGAGGAAGCAGGGCAACGCGTAGGAAAGCCGCGCCCTCCTGCTTTCCTTAGAGATGCACCTGCGCGTTATAAAGTGCTGATCTGTCCCGCTAGTCTCAAGGTAGAGCTTCCTTGATTTTTCATTATTGAATTCTTTCAATTATACTACCTTCTTATACTTTGTCCCCTTGACCAGGTCACCTGCAATTTTTTTTTTTTTAAGATTTTATTTATTTATTTGACAGAGATCACAGGTAGGCAGAGAAGCAGGCAGAGAGAGAGGAGGAAGCAGGCTCCCCACTGAGCAGAGAACCCGATGCGGGGCTCGATCCCAGGACCCTGGGATCATGACCTGAGCCGAAGGCAGAGGTTTTAACCCACTGAGCCACCCAGGTGCCCCACACCTGCAATTTTTATTGAGAGTACCACACAAATAATTTTTTTTTAAAGATTTTTGTTTATTTATTTGACAGACGGAGATCACAAGTAGGCCGAGAGGCAGGAAGAGAGAGGAAGGGAAGCAGGCTCCCTACTGAACAGAGAGCCCCATGCGGGGCTTGATCTCAGGACCCTGGGATCATGACCTGAGCCGGAGGCAGAGGCTTTAACCCACTGAGCCACCCAGGCGCCCTGGCACACAAATAATTTTTTATCAATCTTTCTAGTCAAGTATCTTGCATCGCTCAAACATTAAGTTGTTTGCATATCCATATATAAATATATATATATCCATATATAAATATATATATCCATATATATATATATATAAAATTTCTTTTTTGGAGAAGGTCGTGCTTGTTAAATTTTGCTTTCTGATATGGGTCATTTCTTAGGACTCGGGAAGTTTGTCTTGAGACTGAAAATTGTGTAGACAGGCAAAAGCTAAACGAATAAACAAGGTTGACCATTGGACAGTACACACGCCCACCCAAAGTCCTCTTACACGTTATAATTTTAGCCACGATTACCCTGCAGTTGGCTAAAATTTCTTGCTTGAATTGAAATTAAGTAGTTAGTGCGAGTCTCCTGACTTTGAAAGGTTTTGTTGGAGAACATTTGATGGAGAGCCTACCACTCTCAAATTAGCTGACTCCTAGAATTTCAGAGCTGGAATAGACACGGAAGATCATCTAGCCCATGCTCCTGATTTTGGAAGTGTGGAAACCAGACATAGGCAGGGCTTCTTTGGACTCTGAAGTGCTGCTAAATGGTCTCAGGTCTTGTAGATCATAACACTAGTTGCCTGGTAATAACCAGGGACTGGCCAAATTAAACACTCTTACCAACCACGAATTTGTACTTCGATCCTGCAAAAACGTCTATGTTTCGAACCCTTTTCTCCTTTTCCAGTTTTCTGAATGCCCTAAAATTGTATCAGTCTTTAGCATCATGCCACCGATGTTGAAAAACACATCACTAGCTTACCCTGTTTCAGAATGTATGATGGTTTTCTTTGCCAATTTTATTTAAAATTAAATTGTGTGTGCTTTAAAATCTGTTTAATTTTTCTGATTTTAAAAACACGGTACATTATCAATATAGGGTATTTATAAAATACAACAATATGCAAAGAGGTCAATACAAATTTTCTGTAATTCTGCTATGCAAAAAATTGCTGTTAATGTATTAATAGATACATGTAATACACACAAGCATACACATCCATCATGCCTAGGAGCATATTGAGCTCCCTTTTGAATCTAGCTCTTGACTAAAATTATGACTGTTTGACTGTGCTCTTAAGCCTCTTAAAAATATATTTTGAGTTGCCTGAATTCCTTACAATTATGCTTATGTTTTAAAAATTAACACCATATAAATATTTAAAAAATTATCTGGCTCCTTTGTACCATGATTTAAACTCAAAGAATTAGTATTTTTAATAACCAAGCTTGGCTCCCAGTAAGATGGGACGTTGGTGCTAAGGATTTAGCTATGGTGACTGTTACGATTACCATTAGCATTTAATACCAGGCAGAAACATTTACCCAGGGATCTCTGTCTCCTTTTTAGGATTTCCTCTCCCATTTGAGGACAGATCTTTTTCCTCCCTGTTTTTCTTTCTCTTGTATTATTTCTGAGTCAAGAGACAGTTGGCAGGCAACCTTGTGCAAGGTCCATAAATCAAAAGATTGCACAATTTATACTGGGAAGAAGGAGCTTGAATTAATGTTAAGAGTTAGTGTTGATCTAGAACCAGTAGGTTGGGATATAGCAAGTTAATTTATGATGCTGTTTGAAGGACATATATTTGATTCAAGGAGAAAAGTGAAATCTCAAAAAGTGAACTATGTCATGAGTTGTATGCAATGTTATCTTATTTTCTCCACTGGATCGAAGAGATCCTTGGGGTCAGGCACTATCTTATTCATGTTTGTATCCTTCGTGACAATTTACATTCTCTGTGGCCAATAGTGGTCTTTTTTTAAAGACACATTTCACAGAGGCAGCCATTTTGTAACCAGATTCTGAGTTATCACTGTTTTAATATGGGTAATATGCATTTTATAGATAAGCTTCATACACATATGCTTCTATTACAATATTGTGGAATGCAATATCATCCCCTACCACAGCACTAACATTAAATGACTAACTTCTGGAGTCATGCAGACTTATTTTTCCTACCGTTTGTACAAGCTTGAGTGAATTAATTTACCCCTCCGTGTCTCGGTTGCCCTCCTGGGTACTGTAGGAATGATGATAGAAACTATGGCTTTGGGTTTTTATGAGGACTGAGTGGGATCATTCTTAGAAAGTGGTTAGCATAATGCCCGTCCCCTGTAAGGGTTAGCCGTTACTATCATGGCTTCTCTGTTTAGTGGATTTGAGCATCTGTCTTATGTGGGCTTACTGGTCTAGAGATGAAGAGGGTGGCATCCTTGTGGTGAAGGAACTTAGTGAGAACATAGTAAGGATTTGTAGGAAGGAGGGTCTTCAGGGATGAGGGGGGATTTGCCAATCCAAGAAGGATGGTGGGAAGGAGGTTTTTGGTGGAAGGAACGGCACATGCAAAGAAACTGAGCTTTGAAAGGTGATACTCTATTTGAGGAAGGGTGAGGATTTTGGCATGGCTGAGGCTGAGGGTCTGGGAGTATGTTCAGTATTCATATATATGTGTCAGGTGGGGTTGGTGAAAGTGGTAGGAGATAAACCTGGAGAGGAAGTGGGGGACAGACGGTGGAGGCTTTGGTAATCCAAGCCAGGAGCTTTGGTCTTCACCTTTCAGAGACCATCCAAATGGACTTAACATGGTCAGTACAAACTGGGCCCTGACATGACTGTTTCATTTCTCTGTGCCTTGGTTTCCTCATTTGGAAAGTGATACAACAGTCGTCCTCTCCTCACAGGATTGTTTTGGGAGAATTTAATGAGATAAGGCCTTTAAGGGCTTAGATGAGCTCCTCAGACATGGTAAGGATTAAATCAACATTAGCTTCTACTGTATTGAACAAAGGGAACTGATAAAGGTAGATTTTTGCCTGGGTGGTGTGTGTGTGTGTGTGTGTGTGTGTGTGTATGAAATACTTCGATCTGCTTTTGGGCAAGATCACTCTGGTCACTTTGTGGAGGGGTAACAAGCAGTCTGTCTTGGAGCATATTTATCTGTTGAGAGAAAGGAATCAGTGAATGGGGAGATGTACAAAGGAAAAATTACACACAGTTACTGGCTGACTGAGCTATTTTTAGCTTGGTGTGTCTGAAGCAAAGGATGGATTTTCATGGCTTTTTTTTTTTTTTTTAAAGATGCAAAATTACTGTAAGCCAGGATTATGTAACTTGCCCAGGGACACTTTATTTGTTCACCCGTGAGGTCCACGAGATAGTTCATGAAACTTTCTGCAGTCATTTTAAAGGATGGGTCCCCAGGGTCTCCAGCCCTGAATTTCCTCCTGCCTTTGCCAGGATTGGGAAACCGAAAGTGACGGGCTATGCCTTCTATGAAAAACCTCCTTACATGGTAGCCAGCCTGGCACAAGGACCCCATAGTGATAAGGGAGTGAGTCAAGTGAAAAAACAGAGTGGGGAGAGAGAGTTGAAATCCTACCCTATCCAGGACGTGTAAGGTGAGTCTCAGAGACTCAGTTTCCAAGGGGGCAGATCGATAGTAGCCAAAAACATCAGGTGCATCTTGAACACTAAATGGGACCATGGAGGTAAATTGGCCAAGACTAGGGTAGCGACTCTTTCTTTTCCTACGGGATGCTTTGTGTGATGTCACAGGCTCTCACACTTGGTTCATTTTAGGGGTAGGTTTCCTGAGCTCTTCTCAAAACCACTTTCCATGCTAAGCTTGAGCCTCTGGCCCTGGATAAATCTTTCCTTCTTCCGGAGCCTCTACCCTCCCCCAACAGCTCTGGTGTAGATGAGATGTGAATGGCAAAGTTCTCTTGTTGGACCCAGAGTCTCTGATCACATGGACTGTTTGCTTCTGTTTTTTAATCTACCACATTAAAAATAAAATCAAGGTAAATAGTGTGTTATTGACTCTGTGTCAAGCCGCCTGTTCCTTTTCTCCCACCCTCCTTGGTGAGGGGAACTTGCTGAATCACAGCCTCTTGCCTTTCCCCACGAACTCGCTGGAGCTGGAGAACCACACTTCTCCAAATGCTCTGTGTGCCATTGTCTTAAAACCTGCACATGAAAGAAGGTCTAGGATTGTTTTTTCCGGTCACCATAAAAGAACCTTAAAATGCAAATGCAGGATGTACTAAAATTACAGAGATCAGTGGGTGCTCTGTACTGTCAGTTTTTTTTTTGTTTTTTTTTTTTTTAAAGAAAGGTTAAAATTCATCTGAACCAAGACTAGAAAATAAGCTTAAGGTGTTAGGTTATTCTTAAAAGACTGTTAATGCCTATTGGCTAAGTGCATTAAACTGCTTTGAAATGATCACTTGTGTGTACTATTTTAAAAACTGCTTGCTGGGATGGTGATTTCAACCTGTTTTTTTCTGGACTCAAAACTTTGCATTTGTCTATTGAAAAAAATGCTGTATTTGAGACAAATAAACATTAAAATACAGTTTATTATATTTCCAGGCGTTTGTCTGTAAGGAAAATATGTCAAGACATTTATAGTTAGAAGCTGAAATCTCTGCCTTAATTCACTCCATCGTATTTCCAAGGAGCCTAACCGAATATATAGTATTACCAGGTCTCCAGAGACCTCCTTGAAGGGATGGATACCAGATACTCTTGGTATAATGGGAGCGTGGGGGGTTGGGAGAGAATGGGTAGGGAATGGTCTCCAGTCCTAATTCTATATTTCCTGTGATTTTTTTTTTTTTTTTTAATGGAGGCAGGGGAAAAAGGAGAGACGAAAGAATGCTGTTATTTTTATGACGGCTTTGATTTCAAAACCCTTAAAGAAGTAGCATTTACTGTGGCACCCTGGAGTGTCGATGGTGGGATTGCATCATCCCTCAATATCTTATTGAGTTTTTTAATTATGTTTTTGATGAAGGAGGACGACAAGCAAGCCTTGCCCTCAGGATGCTCATAGCCTAGTGGGGAAGACTGCCAACTAAACATCTACTTACTGTGAAAGCGGTCCAGGGTCCTGATGGGCAAGACTGGGCTGTTGAGAGCAGTGAGGATGGAGGTCATCCCAGCAGAAACTAGTATTGTCACGTGCGTGCGCACACACACACACACATGCACACAAGTGTGCACACATACATGTGCACATTCGTACTCTAAGTTGCTTATGATATGTAGTAAACTGTGACCCAAACAACCATGTTTTTAACCTAGGGCACTCCTACCTTTTTGACAATGCTGCATATCTGATGCTCTTTAGAGGTATTAAGCTGCTTAAATATCCAAACCCAGAGAGATAAAGCCATGCAGCATTGAAGTGATGGCTGCAGCATTAATGTGATGGTTGCAAGGAGGCCCTTACCCTATTATAATCGAAACCTCAGATCAGGGAGAGAAAGAAAAAAGGCAACCTCTCTAAGCCTACTTACCAGCCAAGATACAGCAAAAACAATCCTTTTGTTTTTCCTTAGCCGAGAAATTGTCCGATGTGTAGGGTAGAAAACTTCCTCCTTACAAAAGTGTGGATTATAGTAATTTTTATGAAACTTCTAGGTTGTTACTTAGTGAATCTTTAAAAAAAAAAAAAAATCCCCCTCCTCCAACTATGGTATCTAGCTAGACAATACTGAGAAAAACTGAGGAAGAAACAGATCATGCAGAGCCTTGAACAGTTAGGAATCTCTAAAACTGAAGGCAGAGACTTAATGAGAATGAAGCAGGGTCTCAGAATTCAAAAGCAGAACCATATGAAAATCGTAGTGAACATTTATTAAGTTTTTGCTGCACACCAGTCTCATAACTAAGTGCTATGAGACATCATTGTCTCAACTAAGCTGCACACCAATGGTAGTATTGGTAGTATTATTAGGTAATCATAATAGTAGTACTAGGGAGTGTTATTACCACCATTTTTCCAATGAGGGTACAGAGGCTGTAAGAGGTTTAGTAATTAGCACAGGGTATCACAGCGAGCAGGAATCCCACTGTGGCTTGAACCTGGCTGCATCCAGGACCAGAGTTAATCTTCACTCCTCAATTCTATTGACTCTCAGACAGTGCCCCACTTTATAGATGAAGAAACTGAGGCCCAGAGAAGTTACATAGGCCCTTGGTCACAACAGGAGGAGTCTTTTTCATTGGTTGACGATTTTGTCTTCCATTCCTAAGTGGGAGCCAGTATGTGTACACTGAGAATCCACTGTGAGTGTCCCGTCACTGTGAATATCACATCACAGTGGCCTTCTTGAGGTCAGGGACCACACCAGACTCATCTTTGTATCAGCAATACAGAACGCAGGGCCAAGTGCAGAAGAAATGCTCTAGACAGAAGGAAGAATATGAGAGAAGTCGCAGGCTCAGAATTTTAAACACAAGTAACTATAAGCTCCCCACAGCATAAACATGTCTGTCTTTCTAGGCACAGCAGCCTGTAGGACATGTTTATGTGAATTAGTAAAAGGTGCTCCCTGTAGGTGAGCCTATGGCCCTTCTGTACAAAGGGAAAATTTATCTGGTTTTCCTGGACACTAGCCCTGAAGGACTTTGTGAAATGTTTTGGATTTCAGCCTCGTCTTCCTATTCTCTTGGCCAGCTGTCTTTTTGCAGTGTGGAAACTGCCCAACTGTACAAGAAGGTCTGTTTTTATTTAACTTAATCATCCAGAATCTAATACAGGACCTGGAATCTGACTGATATTCACTAAATATTGATTGGACACATGAAGAATTTTAAAGAAGTGTTAAATTGTCTTCTGGCCTTATAATGCCGTAACTACAGTAAAGTGTTTGGGCTATGTGTCATGGAGAAGGTTGGCATTGAATTGGTTCTGTAAGGAATTACAGGATTTGGATTTGTTGGAGGAAGAAGAAGGGAATCCCAGCAGGAAGGACCAAAGACTTAGGATGCACCAAGCAAACAGATGTGGGGGAGGAATAGGCCAAGGTTGGCTGACCTCTGCTCGGGGAAGTCTCTGCAGGTGTGAAGGGAGTTGCATGTCTGAAAGAGATACCGGTCTCATCCGTCCCATGCTTGGGCTCCACGTCCACAGCATGCAGTGTGAATGGGGCTTCACAGACTTGTTGAATTTGCTTCTGATATTTCTATCTAGGAAGACATTTATTATTGGAAGTCATTGGTTCATGTGATTATGGAGGCTGAGAACTCCCACGATCTGTCATCTGCAAACTGGGGATTCAGAAAAGCAGGTGGTGTGGTTTGAAGACCTGAGAACTGGAGGGCTGATAGCGTAGATTCCAGCTGGGGTCTGAAGGCCTGAGAACCAGGAGCACCGAGGGCAGAAGATGATCAGTATTCTAGCTCAATGAGTCAGCAGTTTATCTGACCTTCCTCTGCATTTTTGTTCTATTCAGGCTCTCAACCAATTGGATGATATGCACTCACACTGAGGAAAGGATTTGCTTTACTCAGTTTACTAACTGAAGTGCCAGTCTTTTCTGGAAACACCTCACAGGCACACCCAGAAATCATGTTTACCAGATAATCTGGCATTCCAGTACCTGGTCAAGTTAACATGTAGAATTAACCATCACACTTTTCCCTGCTGTTTCTGTCTTCTCAGCTGTAAGACAGTGTGGTATTAGAGGACTTTGAAAGCTTTGCTGAGGATTTTAGACTTGACTTTGCAAAAATGGGAACCATGACGTGTTGAGCAGATCCATTGAAATCTCATTCCTTCTCTCATCCAGTGTATATATATTGAGTAGTGGCCGGGTGCTTAGTAAACAGTGGTACATAAAAACAGGCACAGGCCTTTCTTGTAGGACACTTACAACCAAGTTAGGGAGCAAATAATCATACTAATTAATATATAGCTATAATGGATAAAATGTATACCATATAACACAGTGGGATAAATGCGCTAAAGAAATCAAGCATGTTTCTGTAGAGCATACCATAAAGAAACCTGATCTATGCTGGAACAGTAGTCAGGAAAGCCTTCTTTGAGGAAGTGAAGTTTTAGCTGAGATTTAAAGTACAAATGAGATTTCATTAGAAAAATGGGATTTAGAGCACCAAGTTGGCATTTTAAATGAGGAACAGCAAGTGCTAAGGTCCTGTGGTAGCCAAGGGCCAGGCTGTCTAGAGTGCAGAGTGCAAGAAGGATATGTAAGATGTAACCTGAAGCTAAAGATACATCATGTTTGACTGTGATTAGACCATGTTCAGGATTTTGGCTTTTTTTTTTTTTTTTAAATCATGCTCAGAGCAATGGGAAGTGTACTTTTTTGGTGGGGATTTGAAAAAGGGTGCAACAGTGGAATGGCATTTTGAAAACATTACTCAGGCTGCTGAGTGGAGAATGTTTTGGAAGGATTTAATAGCAGATGCAAGAAGACAAGTTAGAGAAAGATATTATAGTTTTCCAAGAAGCAGATGACCGTGCACTGGGTCACCTGGAGAGGGGACAGAAGAGCATGGATGGGACAGTGCTTGGTGTGATGGATTTGCTATGGATGGTGTTTAGTAAAAGAGGTCTCTAGGCTGGGGTAAGAATAGGTACTCTTCTCAGGTTTCATCTCTATCCATTCTTGTCAACAGCATGTACCTGTGTCCTCAAGCCCCATCTCGGTGTATGGTTTAATGCTTTCTACTCTACCTGCTTCTCAGAATCGACTTGAAATAGCTGTACCAGCATTATTTGTGTTCATCACTTCTGCCACACTCCTTTGTAGCCTTATCTATCTCCCGTGCATGGTGCACTTCCCAAGCTCCGTGCCCAGCTTACTTTTGATTACTTTCTACATTCACAATATCTTCATTACTTACCAGTTTGTTCAACATTCTTCGCATTTTTTTTAGAAGTAAAGATTGATTGAGTTCATTCTCTTTCCCATTTTTGAGTCTCATTATTTCCCTATTTCTTCCTGGTGATTAGTGGTCCTGTTTTCTTTCAAGTGCCTCTTATCTTTGAAAAGCTCTTGTGATTCTCTTAAACCCATTTGCCATTTTGTTGGCCTGTCTTCCTTTCCGTTACAAGCCTTAAGTATGGCATTACAGTTTTCTTTCATCCCCTTTCCTTCTTCAGGTACAACCATAGACACTTCACTACCCTAAGATTGCCAAGCAGTGTCTGACACAATATAGAAACTCAATAAATATTGGTTAAATTTGTTCCTTTTATTGCATGCACAGATTTTGATGGAACCACTTAAAATGCTTCTTGTACCTGCTCTCTTTTATATTTAAATATGTATGTGTGTGGCTACCTGAATCCAGGCTTTCCCTGGGGAGCTAACAAAATCATTCATTTCTCTGTGGCTCTGTAACAGAGAGGTAGATTTTCACCCATCCCTGTGGGAATGCCTCAGAAGTGTTGGGTGAGCATCATAAATGCATGTAAGTTCGACAGATCTTATCAATGCATTTATTTTCCCAGTCAGTTGCTAGATGACTTTTGATATCTTTGCGTAATGATTCGGGGTCTCAGTTTCTATGTCTGTTAAGTGACCATAATCAAGGAATTAGAAAAACATAGGGGCACTCAGAGAATGTGCATTTATTCCACATACGGAAATTGTGCTAGGATGCAAGGACGACTCCGACTGGGAATAAGAAGGAGAAGAGGATGATATGTTCAGTGAGCCCCTTGAAGATCCAGTTGAAAGTCAAAGGATTGTTTGCCCTGGATTGGAAGTATAGGTGACTCTTGAACCAGATGGAGGTTAGGGGCGCTGACCTCCATGCAATTGAAAATCCATGTGTAAATTTTGACTCCCTCAAAACATAGCTGCTCATTGCCTGCTGTTGACTGGAAGCCTTATTAATAACATAAACAGTTGATTAATGCATTTTGTATGGTATATGAATTATGCACAGTTTTCTTTTTTCTTTTTTTTTTTTTTTGAGAGCGAGAAAGAGAGAGTGTGAGCGAGCGTGCATGGGGTAAGGAGGAGAAAGTGGTAGAGGGAGAGAGAGAATCTCAAGCAGGCTCCATACCCATCATGGAACCTCATGTGGGGCTCAATCTCAGGACCCTGAGATCCTGACTTGAGCCAAAATCAAGAGTTGGATGCTTAACCGACTAAGTCACCCAGGCGCTCCACGCAGTATTAGAGAGAGAATCTCAAGCAGGCTCCATACCCATCATGGAACCTCATGTGGGGCTCAATCTCAGGACCCTGAGATCCTGACTTGAGCCAAAATCAAGAGTTGGATGCTTAACCGACTAAGTCACCCAGGCGCTCCACGCAGTATTCTTACAATGAAGTAAGCTAGAGAAAAGAAAATGTTATTAAGAAGATCCTAAGGAAGAGAAAATACATTTACAGTACTGTACTGTATTTATTGAAAATAATCCGTGCATAAGAAGCTCTGAGGTGTGCAAATCTGTGTTTTTCAAGGGTCCACTGTAGTCCCTAAAATGAGGTCATTTCTTTCCTCAAACCCTGTCTGGTTGTCCCTCTCACCAGATGAATGTTAAAGCTAAAATGAGGTAACAAATTTGAAAGTGTTTTGAATAAATAAAATTACTTTCCAAATCTACACTGGGAAATTACCACTGAATCAGTGGTTGGAAGGCTTATACAATGGATGGGGCGTTTGGTTAGTGGAAGGAGATTTTTGAGGATCAATGGAAATAGTTATTTCTGGAAAGAGCCTGTTGTTTGCTTATTACTGTTAGTTGGTATCAGTTTAATGCCTTCTCCCTAATGTACCTAGAGATTTGTGATGGAATTCTCTATGCAAATTGAATACTTTTAAAAAACTCTCTACAAACCTTTATGTTATATTTATAAACTTTACATTGTACTAAAGTCAGCAAATGTCACAGAATTAAAATCAGTAAATGCAAAAGTGAAGGTTTCCATAGCAACAGTAACTAACCCATATTGCATGTAAAATGGAGTGTACATTAGGATTTACATTTGATCATCTATTAGTAGAGAAAAATACTATATAGAACAGGTGCATATGGATACATTCGAATGACCTTAGCAGCTCTTTATCTTTTCCACTTCAGGTTTTAAGTTGCTCTTACTCTTTTGTATCTACCAAGCATTGACTCCTTCAAGGAAAACGAGGCTGGGAAAATTAGAGGCGACATTAGGGCAGAGGTGCTTACCCCTAGATTTAAATGCAGCAGAACATCATCCTTGCATAAATTATCAATCAACTCGGTAGTTGTTTCAGAGAAAGAAATAGACCCAGAATACTAAATGTTTAAGAAATGGTTGCACATAGGGTACTTAAGAATTTCTTTCTTCGTAGTCAATTTATCTAAACTAAAACATGCAATGTAAGATGAACTTGTGGCTTGGAGTTGGCTGTAGAAAAGCCCAATAGGACGGTGGCAGAACTGGGGGCAAAAGTCGGGTCAGGGCCCCAGACCTCCATTTCTATGCATCTGGCCTCCCTCACTGAATTCATTTTCCTCCTATAATGCATCCTTTACCCACTACCAAAGGTTCTCAGTATCTCAAATTCAGAATGGGAGGAGGTGGAGGATATGGGGGTACTTTCTAGACTCTAAAGTTCCCTATATGGACGATGGCCTTGCTAGTGTGTGTGCTGCCTCATAAGGAAGCAACCTCCTTCCACCCCCCAAAGTTAGACTAGCTGTGACTGTCTTCCCTGGGGAGGGCCTGTCCTTGGCCGTGGCTTACGTAACAGGATGTCTCTCCGCTCTGCAGGCCTTCCCGGCCCTTCTGGTTGAGCGCTCTGAGTCATCGCCCAGAAACAGTTAGGCCTCCCTCTCTGTGAGTCTAGATCGGGAGATGGCTCTAGATAGACGCTTTTTTATTGGACAAAATTTCCTTTTATAAAATTGGGAGAAATGTTGGTACTGACTAAACTTATGATTCACTCTAAAAGGCGGTTGATTTTAAAAATAATTTTAAGTAGAATCAATCACAGGTTCCCCCCACTCCCTCCCCACATAAACTTGACATGTCTTAAGTATTCCTTGGCTCCACTCTCAAGCTCTCTGATACTGTAGATCTGGAGTAGGACACAGAATCTGCTTTTCATCAAGTAACCATGGTAATTTCTAAAAATTTATTTTTAAATCAATCAGTTAATTTCGTATAGCTTAAGGAGTTAGGATGAGCTTATCTGGCTATGACCAAGATCAGAATTTTGCAGCAGCCTGGAAGTCCTGTCCTAGCCACAACCCCTCCTTGTGTAGTATCAGTGAACAGCTTTTGATATTAACTCTCTGGTGTTTTTCCTCCCAGTTTCAGCTGCTATTTTCAAATTAGCCTGCCTCACTTTCCAGTGAATACCTGTTGGCTATTTTTGGTTCACTTATTTTCTGTTCCATCAAATGAGCCATAGAGTCCTGCTCCTTCCTGCCCAGACTCTGATAACACGAATGTCTTGGAGCTGTTGGTGATCTGTCCCATCTGCTTGTGTTTGGGGATTCATCTCACCTTTTCCTATTACATAGAATTTGTTTAAGACTTTTTGAAAAACTCTTTGAGCCTTTGGCCTTTTTTTTTTCTTTTCTTTTTTTTTTTTTAAATCTAACACTAGTCTTGTGCATACAGAAACAGGAATATAAATAGGCTTGGCGTTTCAAAGACGCTTCATATTCAGGGTCTAACTTTTCAGAATTGTTCTTTGACTCATAGCTATCCATGACTTCCCATGTAGAATAATCTCTGTGCCATCAAACATGTTGATGAGGCAGCACTCTTCAAAATAACACATTAAGAAAAATTAGGGCTGGACTCTGAGCATGCTTTGCATTATGTAGAGCTTGCCTACTTTTGAATTCAGCTTTCAGGAATGTAGCTAATCGTGTTGGATGCACAATCTCCCCAACTCTTACTTTGAAACATCAATTCTGAGAGGTTAAGGAGGGATCCATTTTTGTCTTGCATTTTCTTCTAAGTCATTTACACCTGTTCTGCAAATTCTGATGCTTCTGTTTTTAATATCTGCACATGTACAATGACAACAATGGCTTGACAGAGATGGTAAATTAAAGTCTTATTGGGAAATATGCACTGAGAATTCAGAGCCCAGAGCCATTGATATTGGAAAATATGTGCATCCTTAGAATTAATGAAGTCATATACAGATATAAATGGTTTTACTGCACTTATTTTATAGCCTACTTTCTCACCTGAAAATATATCCTAAACATTTTTTTTTTCACTAATATGGTGTAAGACTGGACTTTAAGATCTGCATACTTTGCAGTCTATGTAGTACAATAGTATATATAATAAACACCTTTTTGTCTTCTTCCAATTTTGTTATAAGTGTTTTCCATGGGTTCTTGGTATTGTACAACTCAGTCTAATTTATGTGGAGAGTTGAAGATATTTCAAAAGGATGCTGTTTATTGTTTGTAACAGTTAAAAAGCAGAAATGATCCATATGTTTGTTGACTGCTGAGTGAATAAACAAAATGTGGTATATCCATTCAATGGAATACCTCTTTTTCAAAGATTTTATTTATTTGTCAGAGAGAAAAATAGCACAAGCAGGGGGAGCAGAGGGCAGGCAGAGGGAGAAGCAGGCTCCCCACTGAGCAAGGACCCTGATGTGGGACTTGATCCCAGAACCCTGGGGTCATGATCTGACATTTAGGCAGATGCTTAACCGAATGAGCCTCCCAGGTTTCTCTCAATGGAATACTCTTAAGCCATTAAAAGGAACGAAGTCTAACACAGGTTACAGCATGAATGAACATCAAAAATATCATGCTAAATAAAAAATTCTGTCACAAAAGACCCCAAACACATATTGTGTGATTATGTGAGTGGACATGGGGTGGGAACAGGAGTTCCTGCAGTGGGCACAAGGAAAATCTGCTGAAAAGGTTTGTGGTGATGACCTTACAACTTGGTATATTCACTAAGAATAAAAACAAATGAATGTTATAGTTTGTATATTATACCTCAAGAAAATCATGAAAAAAGCTATCTGCCACCACTGCTGTTTTCTTAGGACATAGTTTTAAGACTAAGCACAGGCTAAAAATATAAAATCTTAAAATGTTATTTGTTCCAGAAAACTTTTTTTTAGAATTCAAGTAATTTGTTTTTTTGTTTACTTATTTATTTCTTTTTTCTACGGCATAAGGTTAAAAGCGTAGAAAGCATAAAGACAAAGAGGACGTTTTGTCAGAAAATCTTCAGGTGAGCAGACAATATTTCCTATTGTGTGAGAGCTCCAATTGTTAGAAGGAATATAAGAAATTAACTCAAGTCATTTTTTTCATTGCTTTCAATCACAAGTCCTTTTCTGAGCTTGTAGGAAACGAGCTCATTCTCTCCTGTGAGATCGCTCTCCTGTTTCCCAATATTGGGAACTAATTAGCTCATGACTCTAGGTCCTCTCATTGCTAGGCACACTGTTTACGGGGGCTTAGCTAGTCCAGGGCCATGGAGACACTGTGTGGGCGCACATGCCATCTTACTTCACAACATTCTTGATGTCTGGTCTCTTGACTTGTCTGATGTCTTATTGGACAATAGCATCTCTCTTGCCTGGTTGCTTTTCCTGGCCATTGGATTGTCAGTGGGACTCTTAGAATATGGCCTTAGAAGCAGGAAAGCCATCCTGCAGTGGATGTGGCTGGTCTTGGTTCAAGTATGGTGGCTTCTCTGCTTTGTTTACAGATGTTATAAGAAACTTACTTACAGATCTGGTCACCTTTTACTAAACAATCCTGAAAGTTATGTAATAGTCAGAGGCTAGTTACACAACACTGACCAGAAGCTGTAAGATCTTTTCTTTTTCTTTATTTTTTCTTCCCTTCTCGTACTGATTTCTAGGTTACTTGCAGATGTTCCTCTTGAGTGTAACACTATGAGAGGGTTCTACACTCCTGCCAACATTGACTTATAACAAACAATGCCATGAATTTACCTAAGAATCTGAGAAGGCCAGTTGTACTCATTCATTTTTTCAAAAGTATTTATTAAGATGTCTTCTAAGTACCAGGCATCTATTCTCAGCACAGGGGGAAAATAAGTAGTAACCAAAACAAATTATTTTTATTTTTATTTCATTTTTTGCCATTTTAGAACTTACAATTCAGTGGAGACACCAGATAACAAACCGGTAAACAGATACATATATTACACAGCATTAAGTAGTGGTAAAATACTATGAAGGCAAGTAAAGTGGACTCAGGGGATAGAAAGCCATGATGGACCCCACTAATATGGTCTGAGAAGACTTCTCTGAGCCGATGGTGTTAAGCAGAGATCCAGATAAAATGCAAGAGACCACAGTTGTGTGGGTGACTAGCAATTGGTTCTCTAAAAAACAAACATGTTATACATACATGGGTTTTTTTTAATGAACTTTACTGATAGAAAGACGTAGTTCACAGTTTACATATAATAATAAAATACACAATATTCTTTATTATGAATTTTATATGGCCAGTTAATTCTCCCAAAACTCTTTTGATTTTCTCTGAACTCTTTGTAATCACAGCCAAACTAAAATTTTAATTGACAAGAGTAGTTCTTTTTTTTTTTTTTAAGATTTTATTTATGTATTTAACAGAGATCACAAGTAGGCAGAGAGGCAGGCAGAGAGAGAGAGGAGGAAGCAGGCTCCCTGCTAAGCAGAAAGCCCGATGTGGGACTCGATCCCAGGACCCTGAGATCATGACCTGAGCCGAAGGCAGGGGCTTAACCCACTGACCCACCCAGGCACCCCTGACAAGAGTAGTTCTGATGTAAATGTTGGCTGATATCTTCTTTTACCTTAATGAATAAGAAAAAGTGAAACAACAGATATGACTATCTGAATTTCACCCATTCATCAGTGTCCTTCTGAACAGGACAAGAGTTTTCAATACTGGAAGAATATGTCCTCAGATGTTGTGCTAGTCACAATGTAATGGGTATCAGCACAACACACTTTTATGCTTAATCTGCATACATTACTAGCATTTTTATCCATTCTTTTTGTAAGTCTAGAAAAATTAAAAAAAAAAAAAAAGCAAGCCCTGGTTTGTCAGATGTTCCGGTTTCTGTGGCAGAAATATGTCCACTATGGCCAGTTTTAAGCTACCCACACCAAGTCTTGAACGTGGAGTTGTAGTCTCACCAAATTGATACAATACATATAAGTAATCTCAAGGGCACAGGTAACAGTGAGTTGCAGCAAAGT
Organism: Martes martes; assembly: GCF_963455335.1. Classification (NCBI taxonomy): domain Eukaryota; kingdom Metazoa; phylum Chordata; class Mammalia; order Carnivora; family Mustelidae; genus Martes; species Martes martes. The sequence goes on along the minus strand of NC_137889.1, from coordinate 151,588,116 downwards.
AATTAGGAAGCACTGAGCATTTATTACCTTTGGTTTTCTTTAATTTTTAAAAAAAGATTTTATTTATTTATCTGAGAAAGAGAGAGAGCACAAGTAGAGGGGGAGTGACAGAGGGAGAAGGAGGGGCAGACTCCCCTCTGAGCAGGGAGCCATACATAGGGCTCCATTCCAGGATCCCTGGATCATGACCTGAGCTGAAGGCAGAGGCTTAACCCACTGAGCCACCAGGCATTCTACCTTTATTTTTAATATGGTAACATTTAACTATAAATTAACAACTATTTCACAAAATTTCTGAAAACTTGACAATAGGGGACCAGATTTGAGCTGGCACCCGCACACTGCAGAGTGAGACATGTGGGTATTTGAGGAAAGAGCATTCCAGGCAGAGGAAGAGGTATGTGCAAAGGCCCTCAGGCAGCAGCAGGTTTGACAGGTTAAAGGAAAGCCAGGAGGTTGGGGCTGTGGGCACAGAGTGGACATGAGTAGGAAGGTGGGTAGCAGAAATAATGGGGCCAGATCAGAAAGGAAATTTGCACCTGGGGAAGGGATCATTTTTAGGGAAGTGTGAGTGACCCACAGGGCTCCATATCCTCCAGGTGCGGCCACCCTTCACTCACACACAATGCCCCCTACATAGATGAGGAGCCCTTAAACAGAGATGTGACTTTGAGGGAGTCACTTACCTTCCTGGCCATCACTTTTCTTACATGTAAAATGAGGAAGTGGACTCCTTCATTTGACTATGAAACATAATGCAGTGGGAAAAGCATTTGGGCCTGGAGTTCAGGTTCTGCTTTTTATTCTATCTCTTCATGATTCCTTCCAATTCTAACAATCTCCGAATCAAAAAGGATTTGAGGCCTTTTCTTACAATGACTGCAGTGGGTCCTGCTACCTCTTCAACTGTCTATGTGGAGACTCCTGGGTTTTTTCTGCACCTCAGCCATATTAATATGGTTATGTTTTTTCCCCAAACACTGCGAATCCCCTGCCTTTTCTGCATCTCCTACTTGCCTCTGAATTCGGTGGCCTGTTTTTGCAGCTGTCTTGCAAAAAATATGGTGACTTGTTTTTTCCAGTGAAGCATTTGGGCTCAATGGAGAGCAGCCCTATTCATTTTAAATGTTGTTGCTGGCTAGCATTCAGCTTGGGTACCCACTCACATCAGCTCATGTCACTGTCACCCTGAATGAGCAGGTCCCCAGAGACTGAGATGTCTGGCTGAGGAAAGGCTGCAGGAGGGGAAACCGACCCATGGAACTTACTGAATGCTGCTCTTGGGTCTCTACATTGTTCTTCTAGACCACTTCCGAATGAGGAACTGACAACAGCTGGGTGTTCTTTAGGTTGTTAGGATGGAGGATGATTGAAGGTATTCCGGGAGAGTGAATATCTACATATGGCCAACTCCCAACCCAAGAGATAAAGCACATGAACTGTATCCTTGTGACTTAGGAACTTCCTGCTTCAACAATAATTGTGATTATGAGAAATACTCTTAATGCAGTGGTTAAGATTTCAGGCCACAGGATCAGACTGTTGCATTTGCATCCCAGGCCAACCATTCCTTGGCTAAGTTATTGGGCCATGAGTCAGTTTTCTCATTTTTAAATGAAAAGTGGTAGTAACAGTAACTATATTGGGAAGTTACTAGAATAGATGAATTAATGCTGTTACATCGTGTTTATAGAGCCTGGTAGTTTCAGAAGCCCCACCCTACCTATGATTTCATTTTTTCTTTAGAACAACCTCTGTCTTAGTGAGTTTGGGCTGCTATAACAAAAATAGCATAGACCAGGTGGCTTAAACAACAAATACTTATTTCTCACAGTTCTGAAGGCTGTGAAGTCCATGATCAAGGTGCTGGCAGATGTGGTGTCTGGTGAGACATACTTCTTGGCTTGCAGGCAGCTGCCTTCCTGCTGTGTCTTCATGTGGCTGAGAGAGCAAGCTCTAGTCTACTTCACTTCTGAGGAAACCAATCCCATCAGAGAGGCTCGACTTTCTTGACCTAATCACTTCCCAAAGGCCCTGTCACCAAATGCTATCACACTGGGGCATTACGGTTTCAACACATGAGTTTTGGTGGTGGTGGTGGGGAGTACAGATATGAAGTCCATAACAAGTCCCCGCTCTGAAGAAAGTTGGCCAATATTGCTCCCTCCATTTCAGAAGGGTCGGCATAGCATGATCTATTTTTTCCAGAAACTTCAGGCATTTGCAAACCATTTGTTAAGATTTTTGCAATATGTGTACTAGAATTCCACTTTTGTAGCTGGCCTGCCTGAGATTAACTTATAATTTTAATCATTTTACTACTTGAGAATCTTTGTGGAAATTAATTAACTTCTATAGGCCTCAGTTCCTCACCTGATAGAAGGGGATGTTAATAACAGTAATGATAGCCATGCCCACCTCATAGTGGCATGCAAATTAAATGAAGTGATCTTTATGAAGCACCAAGACACTCAGCGTGGTGCCTGACCAAGGGCAGGATCAGTCATCATCACCAGTGACATCATCAACATTATCCTCCTTCTTAGTAATATCATCATTATTGCCAGCATCATCACCACCACCATCATCATCATCATCATCATCATCATCATCGTCATGATCATCGTCATCGTCCCAGGAGAGGAAACAGAGCCTCAAAGAGGTTAAGTGATTGGGCTGAAGAAGAGCACCAAGGTGAAAGTCTCAGGCAGGAAGTGAGTGCCCTATGTGAATATGAAATATTTCTGTGTTACATTCTGCATGTGCATGGTTATGACTACTTTGGTCTTCATGCTTTGGAAGGATGTGTCCCTTCTCAAAAGACTCCTTTCTTTGACTGATTATGAAACATAATGCAGTGGGAAAAGCATTTGGGCCTGGAGTCCAGGTTCTGCTTTTTATTCTCTCTTCATTGACTAACCTTGAGTGTGACCTTGGACAATTCACTTTCCCTTGAGGCTCAGTTTCTTTATCTGGCAAATGAGGGTGTGAGAGTAGATAGCCCCTATAGTCTTAGGGATGTTACAATCGTCTTTGGTTTATTTATTGGATTTAGTTGATTTATATAATTATGTACTTATGCATTCTCAAAATTAATATAGTAATGTAAAGTACTTTGAGGAATTTCAAAAAATAAAGAACTTATTATTATTTATTATTGCATCACCTAAATCTCCTATTTATCTATTTTATCCTCATCATTTCTAGTGTAGTTGAAAGTGAGTGTGTTGCTTTGTAACCCACATTTTTCATTAACCTTGTATCACGTGTACTTTGCATATTGAGGCCTTTTTTGGGTATTGGTTGTTTTTACACGGCACTTAGAAGAAAAAAAAACAACAACTCTGCACAATCACCTTCCTTTTCTCCAGGTCTTATCATCCAGTCCTCTGTAGATATCCTGTTAGGCTAGAACAACAATTATTATACTTACATGTGGCGATAAAGCTCTTGAAGGAAAATAAAATGAGACAAGGCATTAGAGAGTGACTGGGGTGGGAGCAACAGACCTAGAAATGGCGATGAAAGGAAGTCTTCCTGAGGGAACAGTGAAGGAGAGGCCACCTGCAAGGAGGCAGAGGCATGAACCCCGTGAAGGTCCAGGGGAAGAATGTTCTAGGCAGAAAGAGAAATAAGCTTAAAGGTGGGAAAGAGTTTGGAATGTCCATGGGGTAGTCAGAAGACCATGGTGGCTGGAAGTGTAGGTGGAAGATTCTGTCCCTGAGCTCTCTGGGATGAATGACCCTTCTTCTCTTCTCTTTTCCAAAGTCAAACTGGATCCTTCCCAGAGTGACTATAGACAGCCAGGTGGTGGAGGCCTGAATCGTGTATTCTAACTCAGCTGCTCTGCTGAGGTGAGGCTGACTTGTTTAAGGAGAAAGGGAGGAGCTGGAGATGTTTCCTCCTCCATCTGAAGGATTGGCTTCACAGGTGAGGGTGCCCTTTTACCAGATGGAAAATGGTCCTGCTCTTGGGGCCCACCGTGCAGTATCCTCACTCTCACTGGGGCTGGCTTGTGAAGATTCTCCATATGAATTTCCAGTGGGGTTGTGGAGAGTCCTGAGCCTCGAAACATCAGAAACATCGGAAACATCAGACAGTCACACAGTTAAGGAGGCAGAGGCCTCCTGCCATGGGGCTGAGGGCAGCAGATTCTGAATACCTGTTTGTGGAGCCCAATGGGGCCTGAGGATGGCCAAGTGAAGCATACACATGGGCTCCTTCCTAGAGGATGGCTGTGGCTCCCTAGTTCCTAGCTTTGTGGCTGATTCCTTTGCATTCCTGGTGCCCCAGAGGGGCCAATGTTTCCCTGGGGATAACTACCTACCCCAGTGTTTAGTCTTTGCATTTCACTGGCATCTAACACTTACTGTATTAGTTTGGCTCCAAGGTCGGTAAAGGTCTAAGGTGTAAACTGGGATGTACAAAGAAAGTCCAAGGGACCTATTCAATTTTAAGGCAGCTGCATTCTCATATCTGAGGGGAGGACTGGATTTTGATGTGATGAATCAAGTTGGATTTTCCTGTGTTTGTTTACCAGTTTTGCCCTTAAAACATTTACCCTGGATCTTTAGAATGAAGATCTAATAAAATTGTAGAAGAAAGAAGAGTAATGTGTATTTGTCAGGCTTGACGAACCATGCTAAGAAAAACTCCAGAATCTCTGTGGCTTAATAAAATAAGGTTGTTATTTCTTGCCCCCCCCCCCAACCCCCCGGTCTTGTGACGGTCCAGCGTGGGCCTGGGGGAGGAGGGATGGGACTCTGCTCCACTTCCTCATTTGGCGACCTCTTCCGGCAGTACCTATGCTGCCTCCTCTGCCCAGAGCTCCCCTGGGGTCCTCTGCATCCAACCTGCCAACAACCACAGATGGTGTGTGGATGGTGCAGGAGGTCTTCCAGCCAGGCTGAGAAGTGGTCCAGATTGCTTCTCCCCACACTGGACAGAGCTCAGGCCACCACCCCAGCTCCATGCAAGGGGGATGAAAAGATGTATTCTGGGAACAGCTGTCAAGTAAGAGAGAACAGTTATGGGCTCTGGTGCTGTGTTTCTCAAAGTGGATTGTTGCCCGCCCGCATCACAGTTAATTGGTGTGGGAGGTGAGTGGTAAGAACGCACTTTCCTGGGCCCAAACCAAAATCTACCGAGGCAGAAGAGCTGAGTGTGGGCCCAGGAACCCGTATTTGAAGAAGCTGCCCCAGTCTAATCTTTCAACACCCTCATGTTTAAAATTCACAAGCTAAGAAGGTAGGGGTGAAGTTGTATTGAAGTCAACGTAATAAATGCTCCTCCTGTTCTGCTTTCTCTACCTTTGGCATCTTTTCAAAGAGGAATTAAATTAATAACTTGTTGATTTGTAACTCTTGCCCTTTAAACATGTACGCTCTCAGCACGCTGGATGTCAGAATCATTAGTCAATACATCAATACTCTTAAGGAGTCTGTTCACTTAACTAATAAAGCAAAGCCAAGGTTGTTTTTTTCCTCTGTCCTTGGCCGGCCGGATCCGGTGCCCTCTGTGACTGGAAATGTGCAGGCTGCCCGGGAAGTGTTGGTGATGGATGGTTCCTTTCCTCAAGTAGCTGTGACCCTCGGTATCCTCTTCCTTTTCCTGGTGACCAATCTCTGCAGGGCTTGGCATCCTTATAAGCGTTACACAAAGAACTTCAAATTCGCTGGACTTCAGGGGCGGAGGGCTGTGGCATTGTTCCTGTTTCTCTTATCGTTTGGTTTAATAATTCCAATTTCCTTATATTCCCGTGGGAAACTGGAAGCCTTTTGAAAACTACTGACGGTTGCAAACAGTGTGGGTTGCAGATAGCACTGTTTAGAGAGAACTCACCCAGGGCCAGAGCTGGAGGGCTCTTTGATTCCCACAGATAGGACTGTTTCTATAGTTACACTGGTATCAAACTTGTATTCCTGTCTCCGAATATTTAGGGGAAAAATCCAAAAACCAAAAATGGAAAAAGCGGAATATTACTCAGGATTCAGAAGAGGGACACTTGAAGGCTTTTAGTTCTATTTCTGTATTCCAAATGTGTGAAGATCTTGTAGCCAAGAAAGTGAGCCCATTCTTGTAAAACAATTTTCATGGATTGGTAAGTACAGCAAGATAAAAGAACTTTTTGTTGAGAACTTATTATGTGGCAGCCACTTAATGTTCTTTATTTCTCATAAAAACCTAGTGAGGAAGGCATCAGAGTGCCCATCTTGCAGAGGAGGTAACTGAGGTCTGTGCTGGTTGGGTAGCTTTGACTGAGGTTGGGGGCTGGGGCAACTGAAAAGAAGTCAGTTCCAATCAGTTCAATTCTAATAGCTCTTGAGCACCTGTGGAATGTTCACAGCAGGTGCATGGGTTCAGGAGGATGAATCACTCAGGATCTTTCTGGGAGGACAGGAACAGCATTGTGGGCAGAGGGAACAGTATGTGCAAAGAAGGAGTGGCCATGCAGAGTGTGTCTGGGGAATGTGTGCAGCTGCTGTGTAGTGGAAGTATCAAGGTGGGGTCTAAAATCATGACTGGAGGTCACACAAAGCTGTCTGTTGAGATTTTGTAGTCAGTGAGGGAAAAGCTTGTTAGTTTTAAAGCAGGGGTTCAGGGACACCTGGGTGGCTCAGTCGGTTAAGCACCTGCCTTCAATTCAGTTCACGTCATGATCCCAGGGTCCTGGGATTGAGTCCCGCATCTGGCTCCTTGCTCAGCAGGAAGCCTGTTTCTCCCCTTGCTTGCTGCTCCTCCTGCTTGTGCTCTCTCTCTCTCTGACAAATACATAAATAAAATCATTTTTTTTTTTTAAAAAGCAGGGGTTCAGCATGATATTACTACGATTAGAAAGAGGGCTGGAATTGATGAGAAAGTTGGAAGCGAATGGAGTCACCTGGGAAGGAACGAGGATACCTGAGTCACACCTCAGCCCAGGGAAGCTGGAGACTTATTATACATCTTGTCCTTCTTTGAACTTCGGTAGCACTGGCTTTCCCTTGGGGGGATTTTGCCCCACACACACAACGCTTGTCAATATCTGGAGATAGTTTTGCTTACCAAAACCAGAGGGGAGAGCTACTAACATCTAATGGGCAGATGTCAGGGATGCTGCTAACTATCAGACAAGGTACAAGACAGTCTTCTACAGCCAAGAATTATGCAGCCCGAAATATCAGTGGTATCATGGTTGAGAACCCTGAGCTACTGTGATTTGAGCAAAACTGGCTGGGTTAGGACTGAATGGCTCCAGAATCTTTGTTTCAGGAGTAATGCCTACCTTTTTGACAAATTATTTTAGATTGATTGATTGATTTTTTTTTTTTTTTTTGAGCCATAGTTACGCCTCTGGGGTCTTCAGTTTTTCACTGGGTAGATATGGATCCATGTGGTAAAGAACCACAGAGTTGCTGAGATTAGTATATTGCTAAATACGAAATAAATCCAGCAACTGTGACTTAGTCCACAAATGTGGGCCACTGCCAACATTGCTTCAGCATTATTGAGTCTCTCACTGAATAGGCTGGTCATGAAACAAGTGCTATTTGAATGAGATCATCTTAGAACACTTTGTCAAGGAGCCACAGAGCTCCTTGGGCTCCGTGGATGGGAAAGACCACTAATATCGTTCAGTCCACCTGTACTTTTACAGACAGACAAAATGGGGATTAGAGATGTTGTGTTAGTTGTCTGGGGTCACACAGCTGATGGGTGGCAGCCTTTGGGCTCAATTTATGTAGGCATGGATATTTAAAAACAGACCACTTGCACCCTGTTGACATCCTATATGCATAGATGACCAGGCAGCCCTTTTTTTTGTTGTTTTTGTTTTTGGATTTTTGTTTGTTTGTTTGTTTGTTTTTTGAGAAGAGGTGGATTAATTAAATAGACACCTTTGGGTCTTCATACTACTCATTGAACTGTGAGGATTACACATCTGTTTATACAAGAGCACTGCTTTGTTTTCTTTGTGGCAGGGTCTCCCTGTACCTAAGTGATCAAGGCTTTGAATTGGTCTGGAAGTGCTTTTATAACACATTTTTTTAAAAGTCCCATCAGTATTTAATGTTACAGGTAAGTACAGGTAAAGGAAAGTGCCTGTGGGGCCGGCAGATAATATCACTTTCCAGGCTACTGAAACCCATCTATCTTTCTCAGTGTTTGTCTCAGCACAAATCCATAGTTAGGAAGATCTGTTTCAGGTAGGTAAGGGCATTGGAGAGTGACATTCTATGTGCATTCTCCCCGTGTTTGTAGTAAAACAAGGGCCATCTGGCCAGAGAGGGCTGGGGCTTTGCATCCTACCTCTATGACCAGGTTACCTCTCTGAGAGGTTGCATCCTCTGTCATATGGGAATAATAATAGTACTTGTCTCAAAGTTGGAGAGGATTATTTTTTAAAAAATTTTGTTAAGCATTTTGCATCATGCCTGACAAAGTATAAAAGCTCAATATATATCAGCTATTATTTTTTATTATTGCTGTCATTATTATTATTTTGTTATGAAATATGTTGTCACATAAGAGGTTTTCAACAAACGCTACTCTTTCTCTCTCCCCCCCCTTTATTTATTTATTTATTTTATTGAGTAACTCCTCTGCCACCAAGTGACTGTGTGGCCCAGACAAAGGCACCCTCCCCTTTGGGCCTCAGGTTCCTATTTAGAATGAAACAAAGTTGGCCACTCCCACCTCTACACCTTCTCTGTAGTCTCTGAGTCTGTGAATCTGGCCCCACTACAGTTAAAGAATCCAAAGTGACAGTGTTGGGGGAAAAAGAGTGACATGAACCTATCGAAAAAAGAATGTTTTCTCACGATGTTGATTCCTTGTGAAGGGTCACCCTTGTAATCAAATAGAAATAATTAGGAGGGGAAAATAGGAATGAGGCATTGTGGCAGCTTCAGTATTGCCATATTGCTTATGGCTTTCAAAATGCAGTTAGCGGGCTCCTATTAATGGGCACCCAGCTGAATCATGCAGGAACGCTACCAGTTTTGACAACAGAAATGGGATCCTTGCTCCACAGAGCCCTTACTCAGGGAAGTCGGTTGATCACAAATTGAAGTGGCAAGATGTTTCAATGACGAGTCATTCCTCTCGTCTCTAGTGTAGAGTCTGCAGGAGGGCTTCCAAATACCAGACCACACACCTGTGACTTACTGAGAGTGTAACTGAACCCCTTTTCTTAACTCACTTTTGTCATCTGTAAAATGGGAAATATATTAACAGTCATGGAGGAAGCAGTATTTTAATGAGATGGCCTGGCCCATCGTAATCTCAAGAAACGCTATGCTGTTATTATTATTATAATGTAGAGGATGAGCCAGGTTCTACCGGAGGCTTCAAGTGTTGGCTTAAAAATGTATGATTTCGAGCTTGGAGGTTTGGCTGATCACGTGGCAATAAGCACACTCTTCTAATACATTTTAAAAAATGCACCAAAGAACATGGGCAAAACAATACAGAAAGCACTGTGTATTGACGCAGTTTGCAGAGTTCAATAAATACTGCATTGGGTCCAGGGTGGAAAAAGGATGTTGCCAAAATAATTGTGATGTGATAGTCTAAAAAAATAAACGCAACAATAGGCCAGTGAGCCGGCCAGCAGGAAGCCCCAACAATACCCCCACCTTTTTCCTGTACCTTACCCGGAGTTCCTTCCAGGAGACACAGATAACCTGCGGGTGATAACGCCGGAACCGGGTTCGGTGCCAGCTGAAAATAGAAGAATTCGTGTCAAATTGTTATCTGATCAGAAAATGGTCTTAGCAAACACCTTTCCCAAACTCTGTTTAAGAAAGTCCCTGGTGAGGAAAAGGCCCCTTTCCACCTGCCCGCCCCCCCTGCGCTTGGTGACGCGGTGCTGCTCACCCGGATCGTCAATGCGGGCGCACATCCGGCTCCGGGCCCGGGGCGTTATCACAACCTGCGCGGAGCCCTGGGGGAGTGTTGGTGGAAATAGCGCCTTCCGTTTAGAGAGAGCTCGGTGCTTCCAGTGTGCTCGCTCGTACTCTAGTTAACTCAGGAAGCAACTCCGGGCTGTGACTGTGCCCTCCATGACTTCCCGTGGGCTGTGACTCTCCCCTTATGAGCCTCAGTTTCCTCCTGTGTAGAGTGGGGAGATCATGATCGTGACACTCTTATTGGGGTCCTCGTGGAGATTCCGGGAGATCAGGTGGGGAAGGTGTGTAGCAGCCTGGCATTACTTGCTATATTTATGCATTGTAAGTAATGCCTGGCCTTACTTGCTATCCTTTAATAACGAAACAATAATGATTAGCCAAAGTGCTGTGTGGGTGAGTATTCTCTCCAAGTGAGAAGGTAGGAGCCTGAGGCTCATTCCATCAGTATACGGAGTGGTTGTGCCCCGGGAGCTATTTTCCGTTGGGTTGAGGGGAGAGATTGTAAGCAAATGCATATATAAAGATACCATATACTGGATTCAGGCCAGTGATTAGATTCAGCTGAGGAAGGGAAGAGAGAATGAAGGCGCTGGATGGTGATGGTCTGCTCATTTAGATAGCATGATCAGGGACACCCTTCCAGATGAGGGCACCTTTTAGCAAAGACCTTCATGCAGTGGAAGAGTGAGTCTTGCCAGCATCTCAGGGAAAAGCATCCGGGCAGAGGGAACAGCCCGTGCAAAGGCTCTACAGCAGGAGTGTCAGTCCCTCACAGGGAAGGACTGGGCACCCACCCCCTTGGTACCCAGAGCAGCCTGAGCCAGGACAGCTGTAACAAATGAGGTCAGATTGAATGAAGTCAAGCTTTGAAGGCCATGGTGAAGATTTATAATTTCATCCAATGGGAAGCCATTAGAAGCTTCAGAGCTTTTTTTTGGGGGGGGGGGGCCTGAATTGAACTCTGTATAAAGCTTCCCCTGGATCCTGTGGAGGGAACAGTTTGCAGGAAGGCGAGATGGGAGCGGGGCCATTGATCTGGAGATTTTTTCAGTTCAGCCAAGCTAAGGTGGTGACTTGGATGGAGGAGGTAGTGGTGGAGGGGTTAGAGATGGTGACAGACTAATGAATAAAAAGGGAGCTTAAAATCCACTTATTCTCAATTCTTTTTAAAAAATTTTTTATCTTTTTTTAAAAGATTTTATTTATTTATTTGACAGAGATCACAAGTAGGCGGGGGTGAGGGTGGGGGAAGCAGGCTCCCTGCTGAGCAGAGAGCCCGATGTGGGGCTCGATCCCAGGACCATGGGATCATGACCTGGGCCGAAGGCAGAGGCTTTAACCCACTGAACCACCCAGTCACCCCCACTTATTTTCAATTCTTAAAGAATTTCTGGTTTGCCAGGGGATAGAAGACAAATCTAGGCAATATTAAACTCTATACACTCAGGAGATAATGTTCTCTGGGGATTAAGAAGAGCGGGCGGGGATCATTACCGGCTGGCATGGTCAACCAAACTTTAAGGAGAATGTGACACTTCCAGTGTAAACTCAGCAAATTTTAATAGGCAAAGAAATGAAGGCAGGAAACCACTTAATTTAAAGAGATCTGTATGAGGAAATACACGATGCAGAACAAACTTAATGTTTAAAGTCTCTAAATATTTAGGTGGTTCCTAGATTTTTGCTATATAAAGTAATGCTTCACCAACATCTGTGTATTAGCTATATGGCTTTAAACGACTTACTTAACCGTTCTGGGCCTCAGTTTCTTCATCTATAAAGTGGAGAAACTTCACTATTTACCTCATAGGACTCTCATGAGAATTAAATGTGTTAATATATGTAAAGTGATGAGAACATTGCCCAGCACATATTAGATACTATATAGGTGTGAGCATTTTTTTAGGGTAGGTGCTTAAGAGCAGAACAACTGAACGTACAGTGTACACATTTTATTTTTTAGTTTTTATTTAAGTTCCAGTTACTTAACATGCAATATAAGTGATGAGAACATTGCCCAGCACATATTAGATACTATATAGGTGTGAGCATTTTTTTAGGGTAGGTGCTTAAGAGCAGAACAACTGAACGTACAGTGTACACATTTTATTTTTTAGTTTTTATTTAAGTTCCAGTTACTTAACATGCAATATAATATTAGTTTGAGGTGTACAATTTAGTGATTCAACATTTATATTCAACACTCAGTGCTTATCACAAGTGCACTTAACACCCATCACCTGGTTCTTATTTTTGTTGTTTATTACAAATGGTATCTTATATAAGGCAACTTTAAATATAAATAAAGCTTTTTCTTTTAGTCTTCATAGCAAAAGTTTGCCAGCCCCTATCATAGATACAGCCTAATTGTCCTACAAAATGGCTGTAGCAATTTATAATCCCTTAAGCAATCAGAGTATGTACTCTTACCAACACTTGGTATTATTAATTTTGAAAATTTTAGCCAAGCTGATGGGTTAAACAGAATATCTAAATTTAATTTGCATTTACTTGGCCAGAGGTTCTCAGAGATTTTGGTCTCAGGACCCCCTGTCACTCTTAAAAATTTTGAGGACCCCTAAGAGCTTTTGCTTCTGTGGGTAATGGCTATCAAGAGTCACCATATTAGAAATTAAAGCTGAGAAATTAAAAAAAAAGTTGCTACTCATTTAAAAATAGCAGTACCAAACCTATTACATGTTAACATAAATGACATTTTTTTAAATTAAAAAATTATATTTTTGCAAACAAATTAGAAGCTAAGTGAGAAGACTGGCATTGTTTTGCACATTTGCAAATTTAATGTTTGCTTTACAAAATATAGATGGAGTCTCATATCAGCTCCTGCATACAATCTGCTGATATGTTGTTTTGGTTGAAGAAAGTCTGTAGAAAATTGGCCTTGTATAGACTTGTGGTTGGAAAAGGAAGGAATATTCTAATAGGCTTTTGAAATAATTCTTCTTTGTTCCTCTACTAAAACTCTACAAGTGATAGTTTCTTGAAGATGAGCTTGATTGTGGAATGTGAAACCATTCATATGTGAAACCATATCATTGAGCCTTGCATGCTTTGTAATATTAAAATTCATTAGTCTATCTTGCATTTTGAATGGATCTTTCACCCACTCATGAATTTGAAATACCATGTGTAGGTTATTTGGAAAATATTTGTTCATTGAATTTTGCCAGTCTTCCAAATCTGACATTTTTCATTATGCAAGAGCAAAAAAAAAATAAAAATAAAAATAAATCACATGCGTTAATATCACCACCAGTCTCATCAGAAAAGTCTTTAAGTATTGTGAAGCTGTCAAGCTTAGAGTGGCAGATACAGGTCTACCATAATTTAATTTTTGCTTGAAAGCTCAAAGTTTATCGTTGGCAACAAATATCGTTAGTTGTTTTCCTTGAAGTGATCAGCTCACTTTGTTCATTTCTGAGAAAATGTCTGCCAAATATACATCTGAATAACTATAGTTTGTCAGTTGTTCTTTCAACTAAAATGGTATTGAAGGAAGTAAGCCACTGATGGAGCTTACAACAATCACACAAATGCTTTTCCTGGAGATAGCATTCATGCTTTTCTCATTTTGTTACACACAATAATAAAAAGGCAAATACTCAATGGTAGATATAGAATGCAGCTTATAATTTTTACTGCTTCATCAAATTTTGTTTTTAACTCCAAGTGCATGTTGGTAAAGGATACAATCACTCCCATATAGTTGGACCAGTGCCGTGATTTGTGCTAAGGCTCCCCAGGTTTGTTTGTTTTTTTTCCTCCATTGTTGTGCACTGTCAGTACAAATGTTAACACAGAGAAAAGAGCAAATAATATAAAATTATGATAAAAATAGTTTTGATCTCATGTTTTTCCTGAAATGATTTTGAGGACCATTTGAAAACTGCTGCCCTAGACAATACTGAGGTTGAGTATGTTTTTCTCTGTGTTTTCCTCTGGAACCTGGCTATCCATATCTTTTGTCAATTTTTTTATTTGGTTATTTGTTTTTTTCATACTGATTTTCAGAAATGATGTGTATATTGAGACTAGAGGACTTTGGTACATGTATTGCAGATATTTCTTCACCAATAGGACCAAAAGCCTAAATAATTATGTGTGTCCATACAGAGTGAAATATTACATTATGTGGGGTAATATAGAATACACTAACCTAGGAAGGTCTAAAAAAATATTTAGTGTAAAAAAATGGCAAGTTTTAGAAAACGTAGAGTGTATTAACTTATAAATTCCTTTCCCTCATACAAAAGTTTTTTATATAAGTGTGTATATATATAATTGTATAATAGCTACATATATAACATATACATAAGTGCACATAAATATTATGTATGTAAAATGTATATGTATAGGTAATGTATATAAATGCACAGGAAAATAAACAGTATCTTGAAAGATAAACATCCAAATTATAACACAAAATGATGATAATTCTTTTTTGTCTTTTTCTTTTTTTTTCTGGGGCTTTATCTCACAACCTTGAGATCAAGACCTGGGCTGAAGAGTCAGTCAACTAACTGAGCCACCTGGGCATCCCAGTAATAATTATTTTAGGTGAAGTGAGAGGACCCACAAGGGAGAGTTATATTGATTGTGACTTCTGATTTATTTGATATTTTAATATTTTTATAAGGAGGCTATATTTGTGAATTTATTAACTAAAATTCATAACTTTTTTAAAATTATAGAAACATGACTTCTTGACCTTTCTAGCATAATATCACATAAGGAGTAGGATTCCCCTGTGCAGTAGGAAGAAGAAGAGTGCATACATGCTTGAAAAAATAAAAGTGGTTTTTGGAAACTGAAGGGCTTTTTATCATTTGCTCCCTACTGAGAAGTGATGCCTACAGATCCTGTTATGGAGATGTGAGCCACAGTTTCACTAAACTTAAAGTGACCTTTTCTTTCTCCCTTTTCCAAATTTTGACCAACTAATATAAATAAGCCTAATTCAATATTTATATGAAATCCCTGGTACAGTAACCACTGTTACTTAAAATATTTGGATCAGTTTGCTGGATTTAAATATTAGTGACTGGCTTTTACACTTTTGTAACCACCTAACTTTATCTTTACCATAGGAAAATAAATAAAGCTAAGTTTTCAGCCCCAAAGGAACCATTTAGAGATTTAAAACAAATGTTACTCTTGTAGTGAGTTCATATAAGAAATGAGATCATAAAACCCTAAAAATAACTAATGTCAAATTAGGAAAAGCTGGAGCAGTTAATTTCCTAGGTATGATGTTCTGAAGTTGTGCATACTTCCTATCTTCCCACAATTCATACCTTATAGAACATGGGATTGGTAATGATCCTTGATATTCATGTAACATCTTTTGTCCAGATGACTCTCCAAGTGCTTTATGGAAGGATTTCCCTCCATGTGGCAGTACCAAGCTCAGCCCATGCGTATAAAAATTTACCACTTCATTGTGCAACAGATGGGTGTGAGGAGGGGAGGAAAGTTCCATCCTGTTTATCCCCTCATCTCCGGGAGCTGCATGACTTACCCAGCAGAAAGAACATTTCCTTCCTCCCCAGTCATGGGTAGCACACAGGATACCTTTGCCATTTTTGTTTAAAGGTCTCAGTGCTCTTGGTAAGGGGTGGAGCAGAGAAACTAAAGTTTACTTAGGGTCTGCTCTATGCCAGTCACCCTGATAGACCTTCACATGTTTTAGGTCATCACATCTTCATGAAAACCCTGTGAAGTGAAGTTGTTACTGTATCTGATTTCCAGCTTAGGAAATGAGTCCTGCCTGAGATCACAAGCTCAAATATGACAGAATCAGGATTGTTCCCAACTGTCTTTGGCCTTAGAAATCAAGCAGGGCCATCCCTATCTCTTTCCTGTTCCAGATGGTAGTCACAGAGCAGGTGGAGGAACGTTTCTCAGGTTTTTTTTTTTTTTTTTTTTTCCTTTCTCTAGCAGAGGGTGGCACTCCTGACCACCTGACCTGTTTCTTGTCCTCTTGACATGGTGGCCATTGTCCTCAGCCATGTTGTGGTTGCTATACTCTTCTTTATTTAGTGGCTCATGCCTCTCAGTTATTGTCAGACTGTACCTTGAGCCTGCATCCCATTGTGGCCATTGCTTTATTTCTCTCCTGACCTTTCTAAGCCAGTGTTTTGAAAGGATTGTCCACGCTTGTCTCCACTTTTTTCCCATCTGTTCCCTGTGAAGCCACTGCAGCTTGACTTCCCCTCCCCTCCCGCTGCTGAATCTCTCAGAGGCATCACTCACCTCCATGTTGGCAAATCGAAAGATATGTTTTGTGTTTACTTACTGAGCTTTTCTATTGTGTTTGCCACAGTCTCTACTGAGAAACTCAATACTTTTAGTTTTCATGAAACTCTTTTTCAAGTTTTTTCTTCTACTTCCTTGACTGTTTTACTGTTCAGATTTTCCTTCCTGCCATGTGTGGTATACTGGGTCTGGCTCCTAGATGCTTGTGAAAACCTATTGTTAATTTTTTAGAAACTCTCTGAACTTGTTGATGTCATATTGGTAGCTGGAAATTGGCTATGGTGGAGTATTGACACAAAGAAATTAGTAGTGTTAAAAATCAACCCCCCTTCAATCACAAGAGCATTAAACATTCACCAGCATCCCAACTGCTTCACCCCCCCCCCAATAAAGGAGGGTGTTTCCTCTTCTTAACAAGTTCCCCCTCTTGATACAACCTTTCTGGGTGATATCTTCCCCTCCTCAACACACACACACACACATACATACACACTTACGGTTTTGACTGTCACCTGTACCATCCATCACACCCAAGTATCTATCTATAGACCTGTACTCATGGCAGAGCTTCAGACCTGTATATCCAAGCACTTCCTGAAAATGCTCATTTCGATGTTGAACAGACATAAGTTCACCAAATCCCAAACTGAGCTCACCATCTTGTTCTTTTCCTATGTCCCTTACTTCATTTTATAGTTCCACTATCCACCTTCCTTCCATTCCAGAAATTTGGTATGACATCTCCTCAGCCCTGCTGAGCCCAGGAGGAACTTGTTAAAAGGGATTATCATTCTAGGAACTAGCTCTTGGGGTAGTAATGTGAAGGAAGCTGTGATGCTGAGTGATGGTTTTGTTTCCTTTCCTTTTTGATTCTTAGACTGTTCAAATTTCTCCAATGTGGGAAATCTGACATCCTTAAGTCCTGCAAAATTTCTGCAGTGAAAACAGCATCCTCCTCTGTGCTCAGGAAAGGGAGGAAATAAGCTCATTTAAATTAAGCATCTACTAGATGCCAAGACTTTCAGAAGCTTTTCCATACGTAAGTTTACTTAATTTCTGGATTTTTCTATGACATATACACTACCATAATACTTCCGCATGCAGGAGAAATTGAGCTTCAGCTAAAATAAATAGCTTGGCCATGGAGCACAGCTAGTAGATGGTAGAGCTGTGATTTGGATAGGCCTATTGGACTCCAAAGCTTATGATCCTTTCGTTACCACATGTTGCCTCTGGCCAGGTGTTTCTATGAGCGGAAACTACTCACTGTCAGCTTCAATAACAGACTCACAGAAAGGGCCTCTTACCCTCACCCTATGCAGGAGCTCCAAAGGCCCTCACTCTTCCTAGTGCTGCCTTTGTGTTCTCCTACATCTAAACCTCCAAACGCCCTCCAAAGGACCTGTGTAGGATAGCACCGGTTGAAATACCTGGATGGATGCATGCAAGGTTCATTAATATTTGTTGGAGTTTTTAGGCTGAGTGAACTTCACTTTTCTTGAGAACACTGTTTAAGGCACGGCTTTTGCACTTTGTAAAAGCCAGTCCCCAGTGTGGAAGTGCATCCCACGAGACTAGTTTGTGCACCGGGAAGGATCATGTGTAGCAGAGACCGGATGTAAGGCTGCCTTCAAGGTGCTGACTCTCCCGTAGGGGACAGGATCTCCCCCCGTTGGTGAAGATGGTCAGAGAGTGACAGGAGAGATAATATGAACAAGAGCTCATGTGGTCTTGATAGTTGCTTTTAATGGCTACACTTCAGAGAATGTGCTAGTTTTTGATAACCAGGAAATAGTCATGTCATGAAGTGTCCCTTGAGACTCCATTACTCACTGTATTGTTAAATGGCTCCCAAAGTGTTACTACATCAATCGGGTCAGAAGGATTTGAAGGAAGTTACACAACTCTCTAGGAACGCTCCCCAATGAGTCACTTGGCTCCTTAGATAGTGTCTTTGTGTTCTCCCTGTGTGGAATTTGGTCATGATACAGTATATCTAACATGCATTCCATTTGTATTAATTAAACAACTGCTTCATGCTAGGCATAAAAGCAATTTTACGATTGACATAGTCCCTCTCTCATGGAGCTTGCTTTGATCTAAATCGATTAAAAAAATAAGAAAATACCAGATAGTGATCTAAGTAATAGGAAGAAATAAGAGAAGGGGTGGGGGAGAACGTTTGGGGCTACTTTAGATAGGGTAGTTAGAGAGGTCCCCTGAGATGCTGATAACTGAGACAAAGACTTCTGTGCAAGAATAAGCTGGCCCCATGAACATCGTGGGAGAGAACATTCTAAGCGCAAGCCAATGGCAAGCACAAAAGAAAAGGAGAGAGAGCAAACCAATGTGGCTGAAGCAAACAGCCTGAAATTTGATTTGAGAGACAGTTGGGGACTGGAATTTAGTGGTCCTTGTAGAGCAGGAGAAAGAATTTCCATCTGGGATTATTGTACTTTGGAAGTCTTTGGAAGGGGACACGTAGGGGAATGGTATGATCTGATTTGCTGTTGATACATCATTCTGGCAGCTAGGCAGACAGTGAATTTCAGGAAATAGGGGAAGAGTGCAGACAGTGGGGGGCTTCTCCAGAACTGCACTGGAGACAAGATCCTGAAGTGGAGGAGGGTGGCAGTGGTGAGGTTGGGGAGAAGTGGATGAATTTGAGTTGTATTTTGCTGGCGGACTGCATGTAGGTGGTGGAGGAAAGAGAACATTCAAATATTCGTCTTCAGTGAATATATGGGTATTGGTACCATTCACCAAGATGGGGATTAGTCTGATGGAAGCCGGAGAAAGTTCAGGAAGGAAACGATTGCTCTTAAATCTTAGCGCACAGCCCTGCAGCCACTGCTAAATTCCTGGGCAAGCTGAGGAGTGTCAGGCTGCCCGCTGCTTTGTTGGCTGTCTGTAAAGGTGAAAAACTCTTCCACGTACTAATCTGGGCTTTGCCTTCTTGCAGCTTCCATCCATGTGAACATTCTTGCTTCTCTGAAAACACATGGAACACATCTGCTGTCTCCTGTAGAAAGTTGTGTTAAATAGTTGAATACTGAGATTCTTGACATTGTTTTAACACATTAAAATTTCAGATTAGTTTGGGTAAAAATGCCATTAATTAAATCATAGTGTGTAGGATTTACTGACTGTGTAATCCGCATGGAACCATGTTATGTAGCCCCGGTTTTGAATGGAGAGAGAAGTGTGTGTTTTTGTTCTTTTTCTTGTGAAGGATTAAAGGAGAGAATGCTCCTTGTTCTGCCTGGTGGTTGGTTGGAAGATTCTCCCAGCAGTGTCAACACCACCTTGGTTCATCTCACCAGGTCTCTGTTGTTGCACGGTGGTGGTGGTGGTGGGGTGGCTTCTTTTCATTCGCTGGGTGAGTATATACTGGACTCTGGTCATGGCCATTTGCACTGTGGTGAATAAGGCTGTGACCTGTGGTCACCTGGTGGGTACGCTGTCTTTGACCACTTTCTTGCAAGAAATTTTTAGGAACATTCTCTATCCTTCAAGGCATTTTCACTGAGTTCCCCTCATGGGGTGGGGGGACCTGTGATGGGAGCACCCTATTGCCACGCACTCCTAGGCCAGTGCCCAGGGGAACTTTTGCTGGTGGCAGTGATGATATATCAGGCAGCTCACAGCCCTAGGAAATGAGGCCATTGGGAGCGACATCCCCTTTCTTTCTCAAACCAGTCCGGGGTCTGATGGCTGCAGCTGCCGCCTGGTGACTCCACAGCCCCAGGAGCTGCATGAGGACGAGGGGGCAGTGATAAATGTTTAGTGATGACTTGTCATCAAGGGTCTTTGTGTAATTTTGTTTTGTTTTGTTTTCTGTTTTTTGCCTTTTGTAATTCACTTTGCACTTAGTTTCAATGTATAATATATGCTTATGGTAGAATATAAGAATAGAGACAAGTAGATAGATGGAAAAAATAAATACCATCCAACATCTCAGCACCCAAGGACCTTGACAATTAGTATTTGGCTTTTATTTTATTTTATTTTGGTGGTATTTTTTTCTTTTACTTTTTTTTTTTTAAGATTTTATTTATTTATTTGAGAGAGAGATAGGGAGACAGAGAACATGTGCCTAAGCGGGGGTAGGGGAAGAGGGAGAAGCAGACTCCCTGCTGAACAGGGAGCCCAACACAAGCCTCCATACCAGGACCCGGGGATCATGACCTGAGCCAAAGGCAGATGCTTAACTGACTGAGCCACCCAGGTGCTCCTTATTTTACTTTTTTTCAGGAGAGATGGAGTTTCTACCATACATTTATATTATGCTTTTCTCGTTTGCATTGTAACAAACATTTAAAAATACTACTTTTAAAGAGTTTCTCAAAGAGTATTTCTTATAATACTTCCTGAGTATCTTTTTTCAGTCAGTAAGATAATTTATTGCAGAGTTTTAATGATTGTTGCTATTTTAATGTTATTTTGGTAAACAGCTTTGATTATAAGAATTTTTTCCTAATTTGGGTACCAACCTTAAGGTGGTCACAAATTCAGAGAGTGTGGACATTTCTGAGACTCTTCATACCAAGTATCACCAGTAAATTTCCACCAAAGTTATACAATTTTCCTCTTATTAGAATGGCTGTGCCTTAGTGTGGTCATTTGACCCCACTCTGGCCTCTGCTGAGTATTACTGCAAGAAACACATGGTGATGTGATAGACAAAACCTGTTTGGTGTTGATATTCTCATTTGTATTCTGTGGTTTACTAGTGAGGATAAATATTTTTCTATATGTTTATAAGTCATTAAATTTTGTTTCTGAATTGTCCTTGCTTTTTCCCATTTAACGGTTGAATCTCTGTTATTTTAAAGACGCTTTTCTGCCCTCTACATTATTGTTCCCTTGCTTGTTATAAAAACATTTATAGGAGATTTTCATGAACTGGAGTCCAACTAACTTGAACATTAACTCTTCAAATTTTGGGTGAGAGGCGAATT
Organism: Martes martes; assembly: GCF_963455335.1. Lineage (NCBI taxonomy): Eukaryota > Metazoa > Chordata > Mammalia > Carnivora > Mustelidae > Martes > Martes martes. The sequence goes on along the minus strand of NC_137889.1, from coordinate 151,566,989 downwards.
GAAAAGAGAAAGATATGACACATACTCCAAAAGTAGAGAAATTCTAATAGAGCACAGCCTTTCTCCAGCTCTCAGTATAAAACTCATCAAAGCAAAAACTGTTTTATTTAGACATCTGGGAAATGTACTTTGACAAACATCCGCTTGATGACTGTCAGTGTCATAAAAAGACTTTGATATCAAAAATCCACAGAAACTGCTGAAATAAATTATATATTTTTATGACAAAGCTCTCTTTGCTGACTCATTTGCATTGTCCATGTGATGTGGCTTTAGCATCTTAATACAAAGGAGGGCCCATTTTCATGTAAATGACATGATAGAATTAATAAAGAGCTCTGGGGAGCCTACAAACTGCAAATGTGGCATTGCCTTCTACCTGCTCTGAGCAATGCTTACACGTGGTTGCTTTACGGTATTTTTAACATAGAAGTGTTTCCAAAATTTGCATATTCAGGGCTTTTATAGGTCTGGAAATATTCTCTCAAACTACCACAGAAGGTAACAACACATCCTTCAAAAGTCTGATTTCTATGCATGTAGGCCATAAAAAAATGTATAGATAGAATCTTTAGTCCCATTTCCAATAAGTTAAAATGCAACTAGTTCTGTTGAGAGTTTGATCTTTTGCTTATCAACCGCCCAAGAAAGAACTTACTTTGCCTTCTATTTATAAAACCTACAAGTACTGGGCTGGTCGTTGTTTGAAATGATCAAATCCAAGTCAACCATGTTGCAAGCTTCCATGTTACGGGTGAGGCTTCTGATCTGTTAACTAACCACTGCATGGAAAACCCAGTGTACTAGGTACTACGAAGAATGTCAGGAACCGGCCAAGGTCTTAGAGACAGTGTGGAGTGTAGACAAAGTATGAGAGTTGAGATCAGAAAGACTTGTCCTGGAAACCCAGCCTTGCTGCTAACTAGCTCATTTCTTCTTGGGCAAACTGTTTGACTTCTCTGGCACTCGGTTTCCTCATAAAAGACCCCATAAACCAGGATTAGTAATACCTGCCCAGCCTGAAAATTGAAGACTGAGTGAGATAGTGTATATGAGATAGGAATTCCATAAGTTGTTATGCTGTTGTTATCAGTATGATTATTATTACCTACAACTTCTGTGATCAAGGAATTTGTTGCTGGAGGAAGCAGTGTATGTGGGATAATAGGTGACTTTGTATTTTGTAAATACTTATATCATAACTAATATTAGCAAACATAACAAACATTTATTGAGCACCTGACATGTGCCTGGTCCTTGGTCCTGCCAACAGAAGGCAAGAGAGGGGAGTGAGCCCTACACATTGTCTGGGTTCCTTTGATAGGAAAGCTGTTACTGAGAGGGAGGGCTGACACACTCTCATGCTCGAAACAAACAGGTATGGCCATCGAATCTTCACATGACAGAGCTGGAAGGGGACCTCAGAGGCCCCTGGTACATTGTGGTTGTGGTTACCGGGCCTACTCTGTACCATGGAAGTGCAATGTCAACTTGGGAGTAGGGAATCCGCTTATACCCTGGACCTCACTTCTCTTGGGGAAAGAACAAAGACCAACGACCTGATAGAACCCCATCCCCAGCTTTAGCACGGTGATACTGAAACCCCAAATCTGAGGCAGTGGCCTCTAATCTGGGGCTGGGCTGAAACATTCACCCAACATGTCTTCCGTATTGACTTTCGAAGAGCCAGAGTGAACTCTCCTCCCTGTGGGCGGTGGATTTCATGGCATCTGCTTATGGATGTTTACTCCTGACCTACCATTAGCAGAAACAGGACATGATATAGTTTTCCCTCTTGTACCTTTTAACCGCAGACCACATTCCATTTGCTTTGAACGTTTACTACAGTATCAAGCCTGAAATCAAACAAATGTAGGTGGAAGAAAACATTAGGCTGTGGAGGTCAGGGAAGAGCAATGTTTTCAGGGCTTCTGAAGAATGTGCTAATGTGAAGAAGCTGGGCAACGAGATCAGGGAAGTAGCACTTTGAACCACTCTTTTCAGAAGTCTTTGAGAAAAAGATTCAAGGTGAGAAAAAGCATGGGGAATATTTTCTTGAATGCAAAGAGTCAATTATTTGATTCCTTAAAAATTAAAAACTTCTGTGCCTCAAGGACATATTCCAATTACATCATAAAAAGCAGAATTAGAAAAAAAATAGAAGAAAAATAAAAGACAAATCTTTAATATCTTTACTATTTAAAGGGCCTTGAGGGAGCCAAAGAGTTCTTGTGAAATAAAGTTTAAAAGTCCCTGTTCCAGATGTAGAACTGCAGGAATGTAAATAAAGCTTGATTGAAAGGATGTCTTTTTAGTGAAAGGATATCATTGCCCAAGGAATTTGAAATGAGGCACCCAAAAATGGGAGAGGACTGAGGGATTTAGTTTTAATCTCTGCACCTGCTTGCTGACCCACCATTAATTGCTTCTAAGAGGAAAAGCACACCTTGGTTTTCAAAGAAATAAAATATTAACAAATAATGTGTCCCCATTCTTATGTCATTTGATAGCTTCAATAATGTATAGAATAAGAGTATCCTGTATTTTTTACCACTTGACATTTACATTTTAATGTTCAAGATAAACATTTTCGTCCAATAATTAACGTATAAGAATCTGTTGAAGTGATTCATTCATTCACTCATTCATTTATTCACCAAATATTTCTTGAACCAGACTTTCTACTAGTCTCAGGAACTTAATAATAAAGAAGAAAGACATGGCCCTTAAGAACCATACATATAAAAAATGCATTCTTGGAAAATTATCTTGTATGTGGAGAATGCTATATTCACGAAGATGTTTATTGCAGCATTATTTTTAACACTGAAATTGGAAGCAACCTCACTGTTTAAAAACTAAGGAGATGATTACTTATAATAAATTTTCTGAATGTAGATATTAAACATAGTGTTTGTGAGAAAAGTGTTTATGCTATATTAAGTAAACACAACAGAGCACAGATTTGTATATACTGGATGATGACAATTATGCTAACAATGAGGAAAGGAAAAGATACAGCAAAAAAAAAATATGGTTGTGTGATGAGATTATGGTAGACTTCTCTTTTTCACTCGCAGTGTTTTCTTTTTGTTTTAGTATAATGATAACAGTATTCCTTTCCAATAAACTAACTCTACAAGGCTTCATGAGCTTTACATACAATGCTAATTTAATTTTTATCATAGCCCGATGTTACAGGTGAGGAACCTGGGCCCTGACAGGGTTAGAGCTTGAGTTCCAACTGGAATCTCTAGTCCCGCAAACTGGCCTCTCAACTATGTGCAGTTGCTCCTTCAAAGAGATAAATTGGTTGAGCTTTAAAAATTCAAATCCAAGCCATGGTCCCAGAGCTCAAGCTCTTAAGTCTTGTTGGTAAGATGGAGGTCTAATATCCACTACGTAAAGGCAATGGAAAATACCACACATGATGATGTTTATGGGTGTCTTTGGTAAATTTTAAATTTCCATTCAAATGTCAGTCATGACGTGTATTCAAAATATTTTTGAGTGTCTTAATAAATATGTATACTAAAAAAATTAAGCATGTTTTTGTTAAAGTATACAAATGTAAGTTAGCTGGTTTATACATTTTAAATAACAGCTCAGAACATGAAATTTTTTTAAATTGATGAAGAATTATACTGATTAAAGTCTGTTTTGAAAATTAGTTTCTGCTGCTGGGTCAGCATCTCTTTGCTCTCTCTCCCTTTTTCTCTCTGACATTCTGCTCCACCCGTTGTATGATTTTCTTGACTTTTTTCTTTCATTGAATGAGCTCCTTCAAGGTCAGGAAACCACTATCATCTGCACTTTGGAGGTATTTGGCAGCCAAAGTTTTAAATTCCCAACCAGCAATTGGGATTCCAGGCTTAGGTTGCTTTATTATGTTTTATATCTGTTGACTATGAGTCAAATATAATATGTGGGTAGAATTACAAAGGTGACTCTTGAAAGCATGTGGAAGGATTATAACCTTAAAATGTGCTCACCAAAGCCGTGAAAATAGATGAGTTCCCCAAGAGGTACCCAGCAATACGCCTTTATAGACTTCTAGAATGAATATATGAATTCCACGTGGGCCTTGATGGCCTCCTGGAGAAAATGGGGAAGAGCTTTGTGTTCTAAGAGTTTATGATGTTTTAGGCTGCATCGTAGGCAGTTGACATTTAATTTGAAAGTGGTCTGTTGAAAATGTCATCTGGTTTTCATTTGTAGGGGCCCACTTGAAAACGGGAGGTTGGACTTTGTGACCTCCTGGTTTCCTCCCAACTCTGGAGTTTTCGTAGTTGTTTGATTCTCAGATAAATGTAAAGTTTATTTTCTAGCACAACAACTGATATTTGAGTAGGGCTTCCGAGTTAACAAACCATTTTTCACACACTCCATCCTGTCTTAAAGAAGGGTAAAGGTGGGGGAAAAGGCCCTGTTAAATCTGGGTTTGAATACATACCATACAACACAGTCTGGTATTTTTCTGTGTGCTGTTTGCTTTCGAGATGGGAAGTAATGTTCTCATTCAAAGGTAACTATGTGAGAATTAGAATCTTATTCACATGCAACATCTTCTAAAGGATTATCAAACACCTGTTAAGTAGGTGCACACATGACGTATAATGCCATTGAAAAAGTTGTTTCACCAGGTGGGAGAATTTGAATAAATCATGTCATCATCTAATTTAAATATTTGGTTCATCTGCTTCAGATATTTAAGGGAAAATATTGATTATTCTGGAATATTGTGAATCCACTCACATTTTCTATGTTCTGAAATAGACCTTGGTATACTGGTTGTGTTAGCTATGCTTTCCCTGGAAATTCAGCTCTGTTCAGAAATGTCAAGGCTAGCTATGGTTATGCCTGCCCTGAATTTTAAAAAAAGTAATAACTGAATCTTTTTCTACGGGGGCTAAGGAAAAAAAAAATGGTATTCTATAATTTTCCTTTGGGACTTGGGTAGATAAGGCTAGGCATATGTGGTGTACCCAATCAAAACACAATTTCACAGGTTATGAGTTTGCATGAGATGCAGTCTATCTCGTGGAACCTGGGTTTGGGTGTGCATGCAGAAACGGGGGACACTGCAGTAACCAAACAAGCTCCCTTGGATACTCTTAATCGAGGCTGTTACTGACAGCAGTTGCTTCCTCGAAAGGTCTCCTCAGGTTGGAACCAAGGAGCTATGAGCTGCGAATGGGGCATCACCCCAGTTGCTTCATGTTGAAGAGAAGGAGATCTCTTTGTCCATTCTTAGACAAGATGATGGATGAGTGCTTTGTCATATCAAGGGCTCTTGTTTTTTGAGTAGTCTGTGCTTATTACTCATACTGTGCCAACCTCTGTAATACATTTGATTGTCTTTGTGAGTCAGGTATCTTGGTCTGAGACTGAGAGATGCCAAATATGTCATCCAGGGTCAGGGGTCGTGGTCTAACCACGGAGCTGTTCTATCACTCACACAATCCCCAAAAGCCTTCGCATTGTTGATGTACTGCTAAAGCCCCATGGTAGACATGGCCTTCCCTCGTTCCCTCTTTTCTCTCCCCAGTGTTGACCCTCTGTGAGCTTTCTTCTCTTAAAGCTTTCCCAGATAAATGTTTAGGGGCTGGGCAAGAATAGATAGAAAATACTGGCATGCATTTTCACATCTATTCGTAATCTGGTTCATTCAGAGATAATGGGAGATGTGTATATATAGTTTACGTAGCTGTGATAATAGTAACGTATAAACTTAGGTTACATTGTCACTGAAAGTCATGTCTCTATCAAGTTTACCACTGGTGCTGAGGACCCACTGGGCTCAGTGCCTGACTTTGCCTATTGGCTGATGGATTTGGAGTAAGTTCCTCAACTTCTTACATACTTAGCTCCTCATCTGTAGAGTGATTACATTTCATTCTGGATAGGGTTGTTGCAAGGACAAAACAAGATGATGATTCTGCAAGTGGTTTATAAACTAAAGAAGGCTATAGAAACAGAAGGTATTTATTACTAGCACACAAGGATTTAGAAGTCTCTTTTAACCCAAAGACTTAGTGAGCTCCATGAAAATGTTGGCCTCTTTCAAAATGCCCCCAAAGCGTGTGTGTGTGTGTGTGTGTGTGTGTGTGTGTGTACTATTAATGGGCCTGTTCACAAAGGGCCAGCTTCAGGCAGAGACATTTCCTTATCTGCAAATCAAGGGTAATAATTTCATCATAGTTTAAATAAGAAAACAGACATGAAGCTCATGGCACAGTGCCTGGCACATAGGCAGCTCATAATAATGGTATTTTTTTTTTCAGTTCAAAATTTCTTATAAAGAACATAGACTGGATTAGTTTTAAATATCTGTTCTACCATTAATTAGCCACCCACATCCACCCCAATGAATCATGGCAAATTCCTTAACGTGGGCAAGTAACTTAAATTGTGACATATTAATCAATTCGGGAAGATTACTTAACCTCAGTGTCCTCTTATGTAAAATGAAAAGAACTCCCTCCAAGCTGGGTGACGGTTAGGCCTAAACGTAAGCATGTATATTGAACCCCTGAAACACAGGAAGTTCAGAAGATGGTTAGTTCTGCTCTCTCCTCCCTTCCTCTCCCATTGCTGTTATTTGCAGTCCTGCCTTCCCGACATCTGGGGAAGCTGCTCTTTTCTCCTGAAAACAGAACACAGTTGCAACTCCTCCTCGGTCCCAGGGAAGGAGGCTTAACAGATGAAGACGATTGGAAGGTTCTGAGGCAGAGTCACTGATTTGGCTCTAGGCCCATCACACATTTAGAGTAAGCTCTTCCAAGAGGCCCAGAACTATGCCTTTGCTTCTGCACAGAAGGCTGAATCATTTATTAGCATTAACAGAAGATGGGTTAATGTCCTTAGCCTCACACTGGAAGTTGCCTGCTTTGCCAGGCAGAGAAATGGTTGAGCAAGAGTTTGTGACCTCAGTGTGTGTTCGGAGCTCTGCAGCAACGTGCTTCCTCCAGTGTGTCCTCTGAAGGGTGACAGTCCACTCTGGGTGTCCTTCTGTAAATAAATACTCACCAAGAAGTACTCTCACATGCCAATAGCACTTCCTCAATCTTGGCGCAAAAGCTCTTAGCTGTAGGTTTCACAGTCATGTATCTTGTGTTGTTAAAGGCCAAAAGGGAGCCACAAGTGTGCTTGTGAAATCAACTTTAAAAGTTGCTTTTCCAGATGTGGAGCCACAGAAATGTCAATACAGCTATGGTGAAAAGTGCCCTCGTGGTCACATGCCAAGGGATTTGCGGTAGGGGGCCTGGAAGAAGGAAAGGCAGGTTGGTGTGATTCTCTGCATCTGTTGCTCACTGATCTCCCTTTCTAATTTCCCCTAATTAGGGAGAAGGTCAGCTTCTTCCACCTTCAGGGCTGGAATGTGCCTTTCGATGAAAAGTCTGGTTCATACACAACTATGTCAGAAAAAGTCCAGGTTGTGAGAGAGGTCATTGCTCAAGAAGATGCTGAAAAGTCTTAGTCGTTCATATAAACAAAGCTTTGATTTTCTTTAAATGCAAATAGAGTCAAACTTCTTTTACTGAGGAAAGCCTGATTTTGCACCTTTTCTGGGTTGAGCTATGTGAGATGCCATGGAAGCACAAAACCTAGCTTTTGCCTTGAGAGATCTCAGTTATGTGCACAAGTTTCTCCTTTACAGAATTCACTGAATGTGCATCAGATGCCTTCCATGTATGAGCTAGAGTGCTAAGTGCTGGAAAGTTCAAATATGAAGGACACATTTCTGTCCAACACACTGCTCCTATGTTTAGTGGCTTGAGATAGCTGGCATTTTTTTTTTTTTTTTCATTTAAAATCCTGTGCATTAACAACTTTGGATGCACTGCCCTGGGTGGTCTTCTGTTGGTCTCCCTTGGAATCTCTCATGTGATTGCAGTCCTCTGGCAGCTCTCCTGGGGCTGAATGGTTGAAGATAGCCCCATGTACCTGTACAAGTTGGTGTTGGGTATTGGGCTGGGCTAAAGCATGTGTCTCCAGCACGCTAGCCCAGGCTTTTTCATGGGGAGGGAACATTCCAAGAAAGCAATCCCAGTGTGCAAGTGACTTTCAAGTCTCTAATTTCATCCCGTTTACTAATGTTCCGTGGACCAAAGCCAAGCCCAGAATCAATGTGGGAGAGGTGATGCCAAGGCATGGGTGTAGGAGGTATCATTTATTGGGGTCCATTACTGTAACAGTAAACTACAGGCTCTGACCTAAATAATAATAGTGAGTATTCCGCTTATTTAGCACCTTCCACGTGCCCAGGATGGGACTTGATGCTTCACACAGGCTTTTTGTTAAATCTATTGGATAGTTCTTCAAGGTAAGTATTATCATTCCAAATTTCTGAGGTTAGTTACGTTGTTTAAGGCCATACAAGTAGTAAATGGCCAGGATTTTGGCAATGAACTGAATAATTCCATAAACCAGGATCGACACAGGCCTGGAGTAGCACGATGTGGGACACGAAAGATGAGGCATGAGATTGTGTCAGACAGGTAATGTGGTCTAGCAGCTCTGCGCGTGCAAAAGATTGATCTGCCCTAAGGGCTAGTAATTCAGGAAGATCTTTTAATTGGGTCTGCCTATAAAGTAGGAAGCTTTTGGGCTTTGGTTGTAAGAAGAGTTATGTTCAAAATCTCAGTTTGGTTGTTAAAGGAGCTAAGTTAAGAGCTACTTTTAGTGTGTGATGATTTAAATTTTATGAGCCTTAGTGATCTCATCTTTAAAATGGGGACACTATTCTAAACAATAAACGATGCCATGTACGTAAAATTCTGAGCATAATGATGGTACCTCAATGGAATTCAACAAATGGGAGGCATGATTGATTTGGATGAGAAAATGGCAAAGCAAAGAAGAGGGTATTTTAGGCAAGAAGAGCAATGCTGGAAAAGGAAGAAGTCTGATAGAGGACTTGGCTTCTGTCTGAGCCATGGGAGAGGCCAGTATATAGCAGGCATCAGCAGAAAATACCAATGGCTAGGCAAGATAAAGCCCAAGAGGCTTCAAAGCTTTAAGAGGCTTTGATGTCCACCAGGTAGAGGAGATAAATTTGCAAAGCTGGAAAATGGACCTGTGGACTTCCGTGGCACCTGATAGAAACTACAGTGTGCATGTGATTTCAGACTCAGCCATCCTCAGAGTCCAGTGGGTTCTTCACTCTCCAGGTTCCCAGCCAAACTTTCCAATCAGTGCACATGAGGTTTAAATTGGAGTCCCTTAAGTTCAGTAATTTGAATTTCTTCCAGTGTTGTGACTATAACCAGTAGTGGAATGGAAAACCTCCTCTCTCTTCTTTGTTCGTGACCTTGGTTCACACCATGGCATGTTTATTCATAGTCATTATCATTGGAAAATGCAGATACTTTTCTATTAATTGAATCTCACTGTGAAGTACTGGACAGTAACGTGTTGCAGCAGGATCACAAGAGCCTAGGGTGCACATTTCTTCCCAATTCTGTGTTTACTGTTGGTAGCTTAAAATTGTCCTCAGTGGGTATATTTACACCACAGAAATCAGCAAACACTCTAAGCCAGGGCTCTCCAGCCCACCACTTTCGAAGTTCCCCTTTTTAAATGTTTACCAACACATTGCTGTGTGCAACTAACATAAGTGTGAAATTGAGGAACTCAGCTATCTAGTGAAGCTGGGAGGAAAATCTTACCTCTGAAAATTCGGTTTATTTTTTGAGTCACCTTAAAGCAAAACACCACATGTACAAAATGTACAAAATGGCTGAAACCATAGAGACTGAAAACATCACACACTCATGGAGATAGAGAGTAATTAGACCACTCAGATATTGGTGTTAGGAGTATAAAATGGTACAACCACCTTGGAAAACCCTTTGGCAGTGCCTCATAAAGTGAACCTAACATCTACCCCTATGACCCAGTGATTTCATTCTTAGCTATTTACCCAAAAGAAATGAAAACTTATTTCACCAGAAAGGCTTGTACACAAATATTGGTAGCCACATTTAAAAATCATGGCCGGAGTCCATAGCAGGAAAATGGATGAGTAATTTAGGTTTGTCCATACCATGAAACACTACTCAACAATAAAAAGGAATCAAGAACTGATACATGCAATGATAGGGAAGAATCTCAAAATACTATGTTATAGGAAAGAAGCCAGAACTTCTGGCTATTTCTAGGGGTGGTAGTAGGATTGACTGGCAAGGAGCCCAAGAAGATTTTTTAGGACAACAGAAAAGTTCCCATTTTGATAAGCATGGTGGTTACATAGGCATATACATTTTTCAAAATTCAAATTGTGAACTTGAGATCCAAACATCTCCTGGTACTTAAATATGGCTTCAATTAAAAAAAAAATCAGCACCCATATTCTACAATATAGGAGGTATCTGAAATTAATTTTCCTTTATTGTCTTTGTGAAACAGGCAACAAGCAATTGAAGTCAAGAGGTCTAGTGTTTGAATTCTATCTACCAGCTCTGGGATTTTGGGTGGGTTAATTAGCCTCTCTGAATTTCAACTTTCTCTTCTGAAATGTAGGCACAGCATATTCATTTGTTCTTTTAACCAATAATTCTATGTGGCAGTCACTGTGTAGATACTAAAAGTAGGTTGTGGACAAGAGCAAATCTTCCCATGCTTCATGGATCTTACCTCCTAAAGCTAGTGCCTATAGGGGTCACATGCCTACAGGGGTTAAGACAATAGCGAGCTGATGGAATTCTGTCCCAAATGGCAGGACTTATGCCAAGTGTAAAGGGAAGAGCCCTTACTCCACTTTAGTTAAACCATGTCAGGGAGGTATGATGGCTCAGTCATGCCAGATCTGATTTATGCCTTTTTTTCCTCCCTCCCTTCCTTCCTTCTCTCCTTTTTCTTCCTTATTTTTTTTTTCCCTGAGCTTGGAAATTCTGGTTGTGAAAGTTTGAGATTTCATTCACTTTTTTCCAAAATACATTATAGGCCAAATACTTAGGTTTATGATGTCTTGCAAAGTATACTCACTCATACAATAATTATTTTTAAGCCTCAGTCGGAGGTTTATCTGATTTTATCACTGTTTCACTTTCCTTAGGAGTCTAAGGAATATTCAAATTAAGTTGCGGAATTGTGTGGTAGGTGCTGTGTACATACTAAGTTTTCCTGAGTCCCTCAACTTACAGTTTTTTTTTTTTTTTCTTCAAATTGTTCAGATGGTCCTGCAATTTGGTTTCTAGGACTGTGAGAGGTTCTCAAAATTTCATCCCCATTCAACTCCAATGTCATTTATGTCTCCATTTGTCAACAGTAATGGTAGCACCTAGAGAGTTCCTGTGAGTCTGATGATCCTAATCTGGGCAATAGTCTTTCTCAGAATATTGTAGGTAGACTGTCAAATGCTCAAAAGTTCAAAATCAGCAATTGATCTCTATTTTATTCAAGTTCTAAGACTTAGTGTGTGTAATTTTGTTTCACTATGAGTTTTGAAGTTCTACTGTAGAAGTAGAGTTAGTGTCTATCGGCTTGGCAAATAACCAAAACATTTTCTTTAAGGAATCTTATAACTTAGAAACTATTGTTCTTTGATTCAGTTAGGATTTGGCTCCATTTTTGAGTGACATGATATCCCAAATCAGAGTGTTTCTAACAGTTGTAAGCTGAGTTATCGTTCACATGATATCGGCGATCCAGGACTAGTGAGGATGCATCAAGATCAGTAAGGACAAAGTCTTCTTTCTTGAGTGCTTGCACTTAAAAGTCTGAGATGGCTGCTCCAGCTCTGGTCATGCCTGCACAATTATAATGTAGAAAAGAAGAAAGATGGGAAGGTAGCACTCCCTTCCCTTAATGGCATCTCCTGGTAGATACATACACTACTTTAACTGATATCTCATTGGCTAGAACATGGTCACATGGTCTCACTTCATTGCTGGGGAGACTGGAATATATCGACCAATTTTTTTTCCCTCTGGGCCATTGTGCTCAGCTAAAATCTAGGGTGTCCAATTATTGAGAAAGAAGGGAACAACTAGCATCTTTCCTCTGTCACATTCTTCAGAGTGAAAGCCACATTCTTTTATGAAATTGTCCTCAGCTACTTGGATTCTTCTGATATTTCTTTCATTTTGGAGCATGTAAGCTATCCTAAGTGTTAGATATCCTGAGTCAGACTCTTCTTATCATAAGCACAGTCACCCTTGCTGCCCTTGTCTAGGCCACCATCTTTGGTCCCAGGATTATTGTAGTGGCCACTAATGGAACTTCTGCTTTTGTGCCCACAGTCTTTTCCACACAAAAGCCAAAGTAAGCTTTTGAAATGTAATGTCTCTATTCTCTTCAGTACCCTCCAATGACTTCTTATATTCCTCAGAGGAAAATATAAAGTCGTTGTGCTGCCCTGTGAGATCCAGATGACCTGGCTTTCTGAGTTTCTCTCTCTTTCACTCCCCCTCACTCTACCCCAGCTACACCAGCTCCCTCACTGTAATTCCTATACTCCTAAGGAAAGTATAGTCTTTCCTCATGCTCTTTGAGCTTCAGATAGAAGAACAAGTTCAGAGAGGCTGAGTAAGTTGCCTAAGGTCATGCAGTTTAGAAATAATGGAACCAGGATCCCAAAGCAGGTTAATCCAACTACAAGTTCTGTATCTTTTTATTCAACCCCATTGCATAAATTCTTAATGAGTGCTTGGTTGCTCAGTAATAGATTACACGGAGGCAGTCAGTCCTTTCTAAGAAAAGGCTATCAGCATTTCTAGGAGAGCCATGAGTCTTTCTGTAGGAGAAAACAATGTCTTCTCAGGAGAAAACAATGTCTTCTCTGCCCTCTGCAGGAACCCATTAGGAGCCCCTACTCTAAACCCTGGAGCTATAGAAAATTATAGGTATCATCAGGCATGAGGTTAGCACAAGCTCATTGGATCAGCCATCTTCCTTTCATGGACCAAGTGGAATGATAGGCATTGGGAGTTAAGGTTGGATCTCCTCTGGCCAATGAACTCTTCTGTTATTTGTGCCGAGTGGTCTCCATTTGGCACAGGCAAAATAAGATACAGTTCCTACCCTGTTCACTGAGTTGCCTCTTTTGCTGAACATTGCAGTTGATTTAAAGGAAATGAAAAGGAACATCCTTGCCCTTAAGGACTTCTTTGTTTAGATCAGCTATTTAACCTGGGGAGTTCTTGTTAGGGCTTCAGAGTGTCTTAGATTCCTTTGAAGTTATGTGTAAACTCTTGTCTGTGTACATACGTGTATTTGCTTTTCTAATGAGAGGACACAGAGACGTTATCAAGTTCTCTGAGGGGTCTGTTGCTCCAAAACAGAGCAAGAACTACTGGTATTCAAAACTTCCCTAGATGCCTATCATTTATTTAGCACAGAATATACACACTATGTTGCAATGCTCCTTTTATTCCTCAAAACAACCCTATGAGTTAGTATATTACCACAGTAATTTTATAGATGCAAAAACACAGGGCAGAGAGATTCAATTTCTTTTTAATATCACACATAGATTTTAAGCATGGGAATCATTATTTCAAAACCCAAATTTGTTATAGACCCCAAAATGTACTCTATTTTTATATTGACATTTTATCAAAGCAGCATATTGACACACGGTTTTAAATTCAAATGGTGCTTTAAAAAAAAAAAAAGTTTTCTTCTGCTTCCTGCATTGTCTCTTTCCTTTGGGTTTATTCCCCTCTTTTATTTGTTTCCATTTCTCTGTCTTATGTTGGAAACTTTGCTTAAACCTGGGGATCCTTGCTCATCCTTTTGTATTAAACACACACTGTCAGAAAGCTAATTATAAGCCCTGTGGGCATGAGTAAACCTTTTTGCCTGGTAGGTCACACAACTGGGGGATTGGGTGGCTGACTGGTGTTTTCACTAGAGGGACCTACATGAGTTTCTTGAGTTATTTTTTCTGGATCCTTTACATGTCTGCAAAGAAGAACTTTCCAATGTTCTGCTTAGGTTGTGAGACACCTGTTCTTGTGAAGAAGCATTTAGGAGTTTTATGCAGGTAGGTGGAAGTTGGGGCCAGGGATCTATGTAAGCATGTACATCCTCTGTAAATGGACCCCCTCTTCCCAATCCCACACTTCACATACCTTCATCAGACAGGCATCCATGTTCTGAGCCTTTCTAGGGTTCTGTAGGATAAACTGGCTTACTTGTCATGGAATCTCTTCCTGCAGACTGCCATGGTCTAGGTGTCTCCACTTTTAATAAAGATTCTTCTACTTCTGCATTTAATTCTCATCCTCCAAAAATTGGTTGAAATATCTTACACACTGTACCTTTCCCATTCCCTTTGATTTCTGAAGTTGTGTCTTTTCTATTCCTTCCCTATCTCTTCAGATGGAACTTAAAAAAAAAAAAAATGTATGTGGTCCTGTTCTAAAATGGAAGTTTCTAGGCTTGCTCCTTCTATCATTATACTATCTCTATATCTATCACAGTCTGCCTAAACTCTGGGAGAGATGCAAGAAAAACCTTCTAGGGATTCTGGCCTCATGTGTCTCATAATCTAGCTCCAATGAAATTATGCTGTAGATTCTGCACCTCGAATGTGGGTACACAACTGCACACCCTAGAGCGAGTTTACAGATTAAGGATTGGAAGGAGAGACCCTTCCCATCCAGAGAGATCCAGAGAGACACACTGAAGGTGAAGGGAAGTTTATTGAAGATGAGGGGAACAATAAGCACAAAATTCTCAAGGCAGGGAAGTTCAGGGGCAGAGAAGAAATAGTGAGTCCATGTGCTTGAGGAAGGGAAGGCATGAAAGGAAGGGCTAATATACACCAAGTGGAGGTGTACCTTGAATATCTGATTAGAAATTTGGGTATTATTTTGTCCTAAGGTGGTGGCTTCCCACTGACATCCTACAAACATATGCCATAAGGAGTGTCTGTGAGAGCTGGGGTGGGGATCCTAGAAGGGAGGAATTGAAGAGCAGAGAAAAACACACTGGGAAAGGGGAGGACATGAACTCTGGGCTGGAAGGAAAGGAAATAGTTTGGCGGAAGTGGGGGTGGAGCAAGAGAAAAATTCCAGGAGGGGACCAGAAGTAGCAACAACCAAGAGTCAAAGAGGGGAAAACCAGCGGTGCCTGCCTGCCTGGTGGGAGGAGCTTGTGTCAGTTAGGAGATGGGAGGCTGGAAAATCACCAAAGGGCCTTGAGGTCTGGTGTGTCACGTGCGTGCGCAGGGTGACATCCCAGATGTTGATAACCCTGGGGCTTTTCCATGAATCTGTGTGATTCCTCCTAAGATTCCTCCCCCACTCTCACCCCTCCAGTTATTAAAGTACAGACATCTGTGCAAAATTTTGGAATAGGAAAAACAAGATAATGTTGATTTTGCAGTTCGGGCAAAATCTGAATATTGAACTGTATGCAGACAAGAGAATTTTTATGATCTATTCACATTCCAGATTACTTTTTTTTTCCATTTTCAAAATAAGGACTCTTGAACACTAATCTGCTTAGCTAATCTTATGAACTAAATCGAAAGCCTTGCAAGCCTATTGCCAAGCATGTCAGAATCATAGACTTTTCTTAACCTGTTATGCTTGTTCTCATCGTATGTGTTTTTTTTTTCCCCTCCCTAAGTAGCATAGGAAAATTCTGAATATGTTTAAGAGCAAATAATGAATGGTGTCTTTTAGATGCATGTTCATACTTCTTTCGTTTTTCATAACTCCAAATTCTCTGAAAATATCAGCCTGTGCCCGAGCTCTAAGTCTGTCCACCTGGGAACAGCCTCCTCTCCTGGTGGGGGGCGGTCGGGATGCCACCAGGGAGACAGCCACAAAGCACAGCTCTCTATCTGGATCGCTTCCTGGTGGAAACATGAAGGAGCGCTATTTTTACCTTATGGGTGCTCCTCCTCTAAGTATGGCAGGGTGAGAAGATAAATAGCGCAGGAGAATTATCTAAATGCCTTTTCTGTGGAACTGGTTTTAGCTTTCTTCAGATTCGAGGTTCTCACGGGGAATCTTCCTCTCTCTTAGGTTCCGTCTCCGAATCATGATTATGATTGAACCTCTACACCAATCAAGCCTCGTTCAGTATTTAATCAATCTCGAATTACCCGCCAAGATATTGCAGATCAAACGTTAGTCCAGAAGCCTCCCCGGCTCTTTCCATTTACATTTAGCATACACTTTTCTTTCTTTCTTTCTTTCTTTCTTTCTTTCTTTCTTTCTTTCTTTCTTTCTTTCTTCTTCTTTTTCTTACTGTACTTTCTTTTCTTTCTTTCTCTTCTCCTTTTTAAAATTTTCTTTATGTCCTTGGCCTTTCCCAAAATGTTTAAGCTTGTTGAAAAAAAAGCAGATTTTTCTCAAGCATTTGCAGTCAAATGAATAAGCTAATAAATTATATATGGGCTTAGAAAGAGGATTTTCCCTTTTCACGGCATACATTAGAACTCAGCATTAGCAGTTGTTGGAAATGCTGCTGAAGAACTCTGTCTATCTCACAAAACCATCTGCGGGAGGAGCCTTGCTCACCAGAGTGAGGCAAAGGGAATTGCAATGCACCAGAGAGACAATGTCTTTTGCATAACAATTTAATCCATCCATTTGCTGGTGAATATTCATATTCTGGGGGTAGAAGTTTCAGTATTTACAAATTTGTGGAAGTAGGAAATGTAGATCAGCATCCTGTAAATGTAATATTTACTTCTTTGTTTTAAAGGGCTAGGATCACTGAAACTGAGTTACATTTTTGTCCTCTTGCTTTAATTTACACTGAAATAAAGCCTGGAAGGTTATAGATACTGCACCATTGGGACTAAATGTGCTCTGATGACTTTCATTTTGTGTTCAGTGTGTGATTTAAAAATCAATCTGCCCCAATTATGATCTGTATATTGTTTTTGTCTTTTGTCTATCTGGATCTATCATCTTTCTTTCTTTCTAATTTCTTCCGTCTTCTGTTGACATATTTCTCTATCTAATCTATAATCCATAAACAGATGAGATCAAACAGTAGAGCTAAACCAGTCTGACTGATATGGTTTATTTGTATCTGCAGAATGATTATATATGATAACATATAATGAATATATGTGTGTGTGTTGTGTATACAACTGTATACAAAAATTGCTTTAAGACTGATTTATAAGTAAATCAAGTTTTGAGTTCTTTAATTTTATTAAGACTTTCTAGAGAAAATGAAAATAAAATTGCTATTTATTAACCTCTTTGGGAAAGAATTTGGCCATATATCACATCTCATATATCATCTAATTCTTATAATGACTCTATGATACAGATGTGAGAAAACCAAATCTTGGAGACTGAAATCCTTTGCCCCAGATTGTCAAGCTGGGTCCAGGGTGTTTTCTAGTTCACTAGAAAAGCCAATCAATTTCATCTGACAAGGTCCCTCCTATTGATTGGTTTAGCTCCTGGAAGTGCAGTAGCCCTGGGCTCAGTATTAAAAACAAACAAAGAAACAAACAAAAAAAGAGTAGTGATCAATTCATTCATGCCATAAATATTTATTGAGCACCTACAATGTGTTCAGTGTTCTAGGAACTGGAAATATCAGTAAAGAAATAGATAAGTTCCCTGCCCTTAAGAATTTAGATTCCAGATAAGAGCAATAGATCAAAGAGTGATGTTTGCCATGAGTATAGATAGGAAGGAAACCCTTAGGAAGACATGCTGAGTTGTGGTACCCTCCATTTGACTACATGAACAGAATTAGAGCTAGATTGTGAGTCAGCCTCATTAACTTTAGGAGAGAACATTTTTCTTCTTTATCTTCCAAGGTCTTGGATTATCTATCATTGCATTATCCTCAATGTTTTGCATTGGTCTTGTTTGGGATATCATGTCAAAGACCCACAAGGATCATGATTAGATGTAGCCCATAGATGTTCAAAATACCATGCTTGTCTTGGGGTGTAGAAACTTGGGAAAGTGCTCCTCATGCTTTGGATCACTTACCTAGAAAACCCTAGCCCCTGTCTCAGAGTTATCATTTGCACTATTACTTGTTTTTGTTTGTTTTTTGGTTTAGCTCTTTATTCGATGAATGGTGCCACATTCAAGATTCATATTTCAGAAAAATAATCGGAGCTGCTTATTCCAAGTCTTTAAATCTCATTATACTATAAAGCAGGACTCTTTCCTCTGCCTGGAGTGTCCTTCCCACATTATATGCCTGGTGAACTATTCATTTTTACAAGGGCTCTGTCTATAGCAACCTCCTCCAGGAAGCCTGCCTTTTCTGAACTTACTAGACTTAGTATCTCAGTTCCCACTGTACTGCAAATACTTCTCTGTATCCCACTTGTATTTGCTCAGCACCTGCCACGTGCCGGGTATCATTTAGGTGCTATTAGCGTGTATTACCCTGTAGCTTACTGCTTACATTCCTTTATGCCTCTCTTGTATGGCCCTTAAGTAGACTGAGATGCCCACTGTCTTATTCACTTTCCTATCCCCAGGCACCCAGGCTTGTACTGGAACATGGCTGGCACTTGGCAATATCTGCTAAGGAAATCCCTGTTCATTTTATTTATTTATTTATTTTTAAAAAGATTTTATTTATTTATTTGACAGAGAGAGACAGCAAGAGAGGAAACACAAACAGGGGGAGTGGGAGAGGGAGAAGCAGGCTTCCCTTGGGACAGGGAGCCCGATGTGGGGTTTTGATCCCAGGACCCTGGAATCATGACCTGAGCCTAAGGCAGACGTTTAACCACTGATCCACCCTGGCGCCCCTCCCCCTTCATTTTAAAAAGCATAGATGAGGGGCACCTGGGTGGCTCAGTGGGTTGAGCCTCTGCCTTCCGCTCAGGTCATGGTCTCAGGGTCCTGGGATCAAGCCCCACATCAGGCTCTCTGCTCAGCGAGGAGCCTGCTTCCTCCTCTCTCTCTGCCTGCCTCTCTGCCTACTTGTGATCTCTGTCTGTCGAATAAATACATAAAATCTTAAAAAAAAAAAAAAAGCACGGATGAACACTCATGCTGTGGGTAAATGCTTTAGAAACTGGGTGGATTAAAGACACCCAAAGCTTTGCTCCGTGAGAAAACAGGAGAGTCAAATAGAGGAGTTAAGTGTTAAGTACATGGATCTTGGGGTTCAGACAAAGTTGAGAACACACAGGTTTAGCTTCAAATTCGCTTTGCCTCTTGGACAGAGGCAAGTAAAAAAAAATCTCAAGTAAAAAAAAAAGATTTTGATAACCTCCCACATAAGGGTGTTATGTGGATTAAATAAGATACTGTTATGTGGATTAATTAAGACCATTCTCAGCACATGGACTCATCATAGCCAAAAAATGCAATCACTTGGCCATGACATATGCATGGTGTGTGGTGTGGCCAGTATTCCAACTCTAGTTTTATATGTCCAGAAGTTAGTGGTGATTATCTGGTACCCTTCTGATTTGTAAAAACACCTGCTCATGAGGGTGCATGCACGTGTGTGTATACACACACGCACACGCACGTACACACACACACTCTCTCTCTCTCTCTCCCCCAGTAACTCTCATTAATCTTTCATTTGTGTCTAAAATCAAAAGGCAGCAGCCAGTCCTCCTTCCAACGGTGTCCTAGGTGGTGAATGATGGTGATACATGGGTTACCCCAGGGCGTTCCTTCACTCCTGTTTGCCCACCCCGAGGAACAGCACACCTTCACAATCACTGGTGTTGCGATGCTGTGTTTAAAAATAGACGAAAACAGTTAACACTTCTTTGAAAAGGAATCAAATCCTCACTTATAGCCTTTATCAACCAGCTGGTTCTTGTAAGCATCTTCCCGATCTGTGTGCAAACATTACTTTTAAGTGATCAGCTGGCGTAATTAGGTAAGATTGTACACTAGAAGCACAATCCAGTTCTCTCTTCATCTCGGCTGGAAGAGGAAACAAACATCAGGAATGATGATACGAGGTAAGTTAGATGTGGGAGGCTTTGCCAGCAGCTGCAGTACCTTGCTAATCAGCAGAGCTAGTTATTTATTTATTTGTTTTTCTTTTTTAGTTCAAAGGTCTAGCTTTGCAGGACCTCAGCCGGTGAGGTCCTGAGGAAGCCTGGTGCCGTGGGCACCGGCATCATCACTGGTACAGATCGCAGCTTGCGGGGGGCTAGGCTTCCGTGTTTTCTTTCTGGAGCTTTTAGTATTAACACCATTTTTTTTTTTTTTTTTAACATACTTAAAACTCTCGTTGTATCATAGACGGAAATCAGGTTCAGGGAAACAGAGTCAAAGACCCAGCTGGGGGTGGGACTGGGGTATGGCTTCAGAGACAAGAGAAAATAAATAGGGAGATGTTGAGTGAGGAAACCAACACAAGCTGGAGCTTGACAAGGTGAAGAGAAAATGGCCGTGGAGACCCGCATTCTGAGATTGGTGTTGCCCACTGGGCAGGTCACTAAACCTCTCCTGATGTCACTCTCTGATTGTGAAAATGAGGGTTTGGAAACCTCAAATGTATTGAGCACCTGTTATGTATCAGATTCTGTGGTAATTCTCACTGGTGGAGCTCCGCTGCCCAGGAAGACAGATGAAGTGGGCATAGACCAGGTGTGCCAAGGACCCTGACAGAGGTGGGTGTGATAGGCTACTAGGACAGCATAGCATTACCTACACAAAGTCTGGCGCTAAGCTGGGTCTGGTGTTATAGCCACAGTGACATTATTAGCTGTGTGTTCTTGAAAGAAAAACCAATACTGGGGCACCTGGGTGGCTCAGTGGGTTAAAGCCTCTGCCTTTGGCTCAGGTCATGATCTCAGGATCCTGGGATCAAGCCCCACATTGGGCTCTCTGCTCAGCAGAGAGCCTGCTTCCTCCTCTCTCTCTGTCTCTGCCTGCCTCTCTGCCTACTTGTGATTTCTGTCTGTCAAGTAAATAAATAAAATCTTAAAAAAAACAACAAAAAAACCAATACTTACTGGGCTAGTGTGAAATACACACAGTATTACCTGGTATATAATATATGCTCAATAAATATTAGTTGTTAGGGTGGGAGACAGACATCGAGTACTAAGATTACCTAGAGGGTATGGGAAGATTCTGAGAGAAAATATTAAACTGAGACCTGAAAACAATATAGAGGAAGATCTTAAGACGACCCCTACCTACCATGCTCCCTAAGTTAGCTGACATGCTTTCTTCCCTCTTTAGAACATACTGGTTGTTACCCAAAGCTCATGGCCAGAAGACCACACTGCATCTACTTTAACCAATGCTCTGTTAACCTACTAACTACCAGGCCTTCTGATTCCTGATTAAAGAGCATCTACTGCAAACATAATTGTCATTCACAGGGCCCATCCTGGGCATAGACAGCAGCTCAGCTGTCCATGACAATTATACATAGAGGATCCCATTTAACATTTCCTTTTTTACAATCCAAGTAAGTCATCTTTCATGCCCATTTTACAAAATGAGCCCCAACATCGTAAGTAAGAGCTGAGGTTGGAATCTAGGTCTCTTTGGGGGCCAAAGCCCCTTCAGCTGAAAGTTCTTTAAAGGGATGTCAGGTGAAAAGAGTGAGCCAGAGTATTCCAGGGAGAGCAAACATCCTGTCCAAAGCCTCAGGACAGAGATGAGTTGTAGGATTCTTTCCTACCTGCTCTAACATTCTATTATTTGATAACGGAGGCACAAGTGTCACCGTAGGAAGTGAGCCTCAGAGAACTTGAACAATTTGCCCAGTGATTTTTACTGGTAAGTTATTTCTCTATTTATTTTTTTCAAAAACACATCAGAATGGCTTCCATTTTCAGGTACCAAGGATAGAATTCTTTCAAATATTCCATGTCAAAGGCCAGGGGCTTGAAAGGCTGTGGTCTATTTTCAGCCTTTCTGAAAAACAAAAACAAAACCAGAGCTTGGGATATAGAAGTCCTGTGCTCCGGATATCGAAGCCCTGTGCTCAAAGTCCCAGGCTGGCTCCGCTTGTGCCGTCCGTCTCACGCCTCTCCCGTTGCTTCCAGTCCTCAGAACGTGGGGGAGTAGTGACTGATCCAGGAGAAGGGGGATGGTGCCACATGGGTGAAACACTTGGGGGGAAATCCACTCCAGTTTTGCATATTCACAAAAATAGTACTTTTTTTTTTTCCTTTTGCAGCTGTAAAGCTTTTGGTGATAGTCGACCCATTTTTAAATTATCAAATGGCGATTAAGAAGTAAAAAAAGCTGTAAATATTTAGAATGTGACAAGACCATGCTAATGGAAAGTTGGCTTTTGGAGAAATTAGGCTCCAGGGAAAGAAAAAAGATTCCTGTGCAATCCAACATTATCAGTCTGATCTTTGCCCTAAAGTAACTTTAAAAATGAGAGTTAAAAATTATCAGCCTATTTTGAATGTGTACCGTGCACAAAAATTTTACCGTATTTTTTCTCAAGCCTTTCTCATGTTTTCCTCAAAATATGAAATGCCAGGGATTGGGGTTAGAAGGCTTAAGAACAAGCTTTTTAAATGCAGCATATTCACACGGAAAGAACATGTTGGGTGTGTGAGATTCTTTATTCGCTGCCCTCCTCTTGCTCAGATCCAGGCGTGTTTCCTCCGGAGGGTCTTTGCTCCAGCAAGTTCACTGCCAGGAAAACTCTGCCCTCATGTTTGCACGGAGCTCCCTCCTTCCTGCCTTTCAGATTTCAACTGAAATGTCATTTCCTTAGAAGTTCCCTTGACCTGCTCATCTGAAGTCATCACTGATCATCATGAGCTGTTTTTCCTCTTCCATAACACTTACTGCAATTTGCAATGATCTCGTATCCCCCTCTGCTGTGCCGTACTCCAGGGGACCTCCTCTGGTTCACCATTGCCAAGGGCAGTGCCTGCCACAAACTTGGTACCCAATAAATACTGCTGAATAAATGAATGCAAAAGTGCCTTAAAGATAATGAAGTGCCCATAAATATTTTATTATGTGAAAATTAAGATCGGGGAAAAAAAAGGTATTTGTGATGTCATTTCTAAGTTTTTCTGAGCAATTAGTATTATCTATTTTCCCCAAAGACCATTTCGATTTTACTCCTCGGGTACTGTTTTACTGAGTGCCAATTTCTAGAAGTTTAGGAAATCAATATTTTCCAAAATAAAGTGCCTTTGCATTTAAAGTAAAACATTTATCTTGCTTGTTGGCCAAATACACAGGGAAGAGTCTGCATTATTTTATGTTTGAGAGAAAAAAAAAGATGACCAGACCCCATATTCTGGCCAACGGAATTCAGCGGATCAGAGAAACAAGGTCATCCACAATTCATGTTGATTCTTAATACTTCAGGATATGTGCCTGTCAACATTTCTAGAACTGTTGAATCATGGGATTTCAATATAAAAGGAAACTTAAGGTTCCTTCGCGTTACCCACTCCCCAAATTCGATACTTGTATCCCTAAATCAGTTCTTTAATTCTGCAGATTGTACCCTCTGAATTAATTTAGTATCAATATGTTATTGCTCACACTTGTGTTTTAAGAGATTCTCTTGAGGTTTGATTTCTAGAGTTAGCAAAATTTCATTTTAAAAAATACTGCTTGAAATGAGTACAGAATGTGTGAGTTAGGGCTTGGGAATATTTGCTGGCAGAGATTTTTTTTTTTTTTTTTTGCCCTGAGGGCAGGAAGATTGGGCACAGGAAAAGCTTTTTTTTTTTCTGTTTTTTTTTAAAACAAAATTTGACCTAAAGTAGAGGTTTTTGTTGTTGTTGTTGTTTGAATAATAATACATGAGGTGATAAATATGTCAAGTATATTCTAACGAACAGTCATTTATGCAGTGTCTTACTCAAAGCAAGTTAGATATAGTCAGTGGTTTTATGTAAAATTATGGTTGAAATCGTGACTGTTCGCAGAACCATAGCTTTTTGATCTGGGAAGGAATCATAAAAGGTCACTTAACCCAGTGGCTTTCAAACTCTTCCCTCATCTATAGTGAGAAATACATTTTTTTTTGGTATGGTCCAGTACACACACACACACATACAAACACACAGGCAACCCCAACCGAAACTAAAGAGTCACAGGTCTCCCCCTCCCTACATGAGATGTGTTCTGTTTTTTATTTTATACTACTTCACTTTAAAAAAATGTTGCTTTTGCTTTTATACACTGATTTCAAGACACGTTAGTTTGGAAAACACTAATCTGACTCAAGTTATTTACTTTACAAATTGGGAAGACAAGGTCTGGGAGGGGAAGTGAGATCGCTTCGTACCAAATTCAGACCAAATTGAAGTAACCCTGTCACTAAGCTGTGTGTGTGTCACTAAGACACACACAGTGTCTTCTCTTTCACTCCAATCTATGTTCCTATAAAATCATAAGAAGCAGCTACAGTTTAATTAAAAAGAAAAATACAACCTATTTCTTGGGTTTAAGTCCAAGTCCCCTGTGGGCACGTTCCTTAACCTCTCTGAGCCTTGCTGTGCTCATTTTTTATGCAGGGACTTAAGCTCTCATCATAATGAGCCTCCACATAGCTCAGTTAGGTGCTTATTGAAACAACTTTGATAAAAATGCCTGATAGAATTCCTGGCTCCTGCTTTTCCACTTTAACTTCCTAAGAAGTCATGTTAATTTTAAAAAGAAAGAATGGAAAGTAGGAAATAAAATACACAATATTTGTATTTTGGTTCAACTGCCTAAAAATCCAATACTTGATGTGAGAGCCTGAGCTAGCTACGGTTCTGCTACAGTGAGCCGGGGTCTGTTTCCTGTCTTCTTGAATTGAGGTGAGGCTGGGACTGGATTAGCCAGGGATCCACTAGGGAGGTGATGCTGTGCCAATTCTGGACCTGGTCACGAAGTGGACCAACAGTCTTTGCCTTGGTGCCTCAGAGCGCTGTGTCGTCCTCGGGAAGTGTGACTGCCCTGTTAAGGGACTGTGTGGAGAGGCCCCATGACTCCATGGAGAAGGAGAGGAGCTCAGCAGGGACCAGCTTTCAGCTATCCCCATCAAGGCGCCAGGCGGGTGGTGAAGTCTCAGGGACCCTCCAGATTACCCTGGCCTCCAGGGTAACCCTTTTGATCCTAGGTAGAGACTCATCTCGCTAAACCACTGACCCACAAAATTATGATACAACCAAATAGCTGTTGTTTTAAACGTCGTGTTCTAAGGTATTTTTTAAATGCAACCGTGGATAACCAGAACACTTAAGTGGTTACAAAGAAGAAGTTGAAGTTTTCTAAAACCAGCTTAGCTTGGCCCAAATTCTACAGCAAGACACTTCTCCGGAATCCTGGAGCTAGTTACTGAACCTCGTTGTGCTTTAGTTTTCCCATCTGTGAAATGGGAATAATAGTAGTCTCTACCTCATAGGGTTACTCTGGTCAATACCAGAATATATAAAATTAATAGAACAGGGCCCTAGACACAGAAAGGGCTATGCAAATCCGTGTGATTATTCTAGAGCAGGAAAATACATATTTGCTTTGAATGTCGACTTAGATTACAGCTCCAGATCAGCTGGTACTGCTTTCAGATGGTGAACAGGCTTCTGTTCTGGCTCTTTGGGTCTCTTGAAATCTGACTTGCAAAATTAATTCAAATTGGTCATAGAAATGAATATCCCCATGGAACCTAAAAGAGATTAAGAATTGTAAACAAGGGGCAGAGAGACATGCCGTTTGCTGGAGCGGCATTTCGTAACAGGTCCAGTGTTCTTTAACGTTGTTATTAGTGATGTGGGCAAGAGGTTGAGTAGCACATTAATCATATTTGCGACATCAAATCATGTAGAAGACAGGAGAAAACAGGGATTACATCTCTATATCCGGAGGGAGTAGGAAGGTGAGCTGGAAAGAAAATGAAACAGTAAGATTAAATGCAGTCAAGTTCAAGATTTTGAATTGGATCTGCCGATAGAGCAGTCCTTTCCAAAAAAATGATTTGAAGCATTTCAGTCGAACAAGTATTTACCAAAGGTGTGTCACACGCCAAGAACTGTGTTAAAAAATGGAAATTCCTAGGCAAATACAGCGTGTCCCTCCCTGTAAGGAGCTCGCAGTCCTGTAGGCAATGCAGACTGCAGCCGATACAAATACTACAGGATGATGGGTGCAAGAATACATGTACGTCCAGGGTGCAGATGTCCTACAGAGGACGGAGTCAATGTATCTCCTTGGGATGGTCTGTACAACAGCAGATATGGAAACAAAATCTGTAAAAATTAGAGACGGAAATCAGAAGTTGAGAGTGCATACGTAATGAGAAAGAAAAATAGAACCCTATGCGAGTTTGTATATTTGAGAATCAGATTTGGCTGTGTCCTTCTTTCTGTGAAGGACAAAAAAGAGAAAACAGGATGAGTTAATAAGCTGTCATCAGAGTTACAATCGAGATATAATTGGAGAAAAGTGATCCACGACAAAGACATTTTTGAACTTGGGAGAAATACACTGAAAAAGGGAAAACAGATTTCATTAATATCCATATCCACATATAGGGCACTTGCATCATCTTTGGAAATGGTAGGATTTTAAGGCAGATATATTAGAACTCTCTGTTCCTTGATTCATTCCATCCGTTAAGGCTAACACAAGGGAATAACAACTCGTAGTCACTGCTTTTCCAAATTGTTCGGTCCAGCTGGGGAGAATCGTTAATCAAATCATTATGCCAATATATAATCATAACTTTCTCACTTACAAAGGAAAGGCAAAGTGAGCCATGAGAGAGGCAACTGGGATCTAATATTGAGGGGCTTTTCAAGGGGTTCTTCTCTAAAAAGATGATGCTTGATGTGGGGCTTGAAGGGTGGGTTACAGAATTCGGGAGAGAAGGGGTAAGGAAGGGCAGTTTATTTTTTCAATTAAAAAAAAAGAAAAAAAAAGAAAAAAGAGAAAAAACTTCCTTTAATTAATTTTTTATTGTTATTTAAATTCAGTTAATTAACATGTAGTGCATCATTACTTGCAGAGGTAGAGTTCAGTGATTCATCAATTTTATGTAATACCCTGTGCTAATTACATCACTGCCTTCCTTAATACCTGTCGCCTGGTTACCCCACGCCCCCACTTCCTTCCCCCTTAGCAATACTAGTTTGTTTCCTATGATTAAGTCTCTTATGGTTTGTCTCCCTCTCTGATTTCATCTTATTTAATATTTCCCTCCCTTCACCTATCCTCCTCTATTTTGTTTCTTAAATTCCACATATGAGTGTAATCATATGATAATTAGCCTTTCTCTGATTGACTTATTTTGCTTAGCATAATGCTCTCTAATTCCATCCATGACATTGCAAATGGCAAGATTTCATTTTTTTGATGGGTGAGTAATATTCTATTATATATGCACACCAAATCTTTATCCATTCATCTGTC
Source organism: Martes martes (assembly GCF_963455335.1). Taxonomy (NCBI): domain Eukaryota; kingdom Metazoa; phylum Chordata; class Mammalia; order Carnivora; family Mustelidae; genus Martes; species Martes martes. The sequence continues at coordinate 151,539,720 of NC_137889.1, read as the reverse complement.
AGTGGACATCTGGGCTCTTTCCATAGTTTGGCTATTGTGGACACTGCTGCTATAAACATTGGGATACAGGTGACCCTTTGAATCCTTACATTTGTATCTTCAGGGTAAATACCCTGAAATAGTGCAATTCCTGGGTCATAGGGTAGCTCTATCTTTAAGTTTTTGAGAAACCTCCATACAGTTTTCCAGAGTGGCTGCACCAGTTTACATTCGTACCCCTTTCTCCACATCCTCACCAAAATTTATTATTTCCTGACTTGTTAATTTTAGCCATTCTGACTGGTGTGAGGTGGTATCTCATTGTGGTTTTGATTTATATTTCCCTGATGCTGAGTGATGTTGAACATTTTTTCATGTGCCTGTTGGCCATCTGTATATGTTCTTTGGAGAAATGTCTGTTCATGTCTTCTGACCATTATTTGACTGGATTATTTGTTCTTTGGATATTAAGTTTGATAAGATTTTGGATACTAGCCTTTTATCTGATGAGACATTTGCAATATCTTCTCCCAGTCTGTCAGTTGTCTTTTGGTTTTGTCAACTGTTTCCTTTGCTGTGCAAAGCTTTTTATCTTGATAAAGTCCCAATAGTTCATTTATGCCCTTGTTTATTGCCTTGAAAGACATGTCTAGCAAGAAGTCACTGTGTCCGAGGTCACAGAGGTTGCTGCCTGATGTCCTCTAGGGGTTTTGATGGATTCCTGTCTCACATTTAGGCCTTTTATCCATTTTGAGTTTATTTTTGTGTGTGGTGCAAGAAAATGGTCCAGTTTTATTCTTCTGCTATTTATCTATTTGAGAGAGAGAAAGAGAGCAGAGGGGAGGGGCAGAGGGAGATAAAGAGAGAGAATCTCAAGCAGACTCCCTGCTGTGCACGGAACCTAATAGGGGGTTCAATCCCACAATCCTGAGATCATGACCTGAGCTGACATCAACTAACTAACCTAACATCAACTAACACAACCTGACTGAGTGAGACATCCAGGCACCCCTAGGGAAGGGCAGTTTAGACAGAAACTATAGCCTTTACAAAGGCCCTGTGATAAGGGGATCTTACAAAACAGGCTTTGGGAAAAATAGAGATTTGCTGGAAGGGATAATAGATTTCAATAAATACCATAAGGCCTTTTTTATTTTTTCTATTTAACTTCAACAAAAATTCAGAGGTACTTAAGACCTTAATGATAATTTTTGGATAGTGGAAACCCTTTTGAACATAGGAAAAACAACTGAAGGAGGCTCTTCAATGCTTCTTTGCTTCCAAAAACGTCACTCATGTCAGGGATAATTTAGAGGTGATTTTTGAATCTGAAGTATTTGGTCTGGTTAGAGTGCTGACCAATATAGTATAATTATAGATTTTAGTTGGAAAATCTGGTTCTAAACCCAGCAGGACTTTATACCCATCCTAGTGATGACTGCAATGAAAAACACAATACTTTGCTTTGGACTTGCAATTACAGATGTTTATTAAAGTTTCTGTTCTGCTCTGTGATAATTTTCAGGCTTGATGTGAACAAATGCTAAATAATACATTTTAATGATCCAAATATATAGAATTGTATTTCCCCAAATCTTCTCCTTTTCCATAAATCAGTCATTGCTTCTTAGAAGGAAAATAAATTTGCTTCTGAATGGAGCACAAGTATTTTTTTCTTCCCAGTATTAGATTCTGCATGTTTGAATGTGTTACAAATCCTGCTCATTTTTCAGGACGCAGGTGAAGCTCTTCCTTGCAGGAAGCCTTTGTTATCTCTCTAGTTAACTCCGATTTGCCTGTTTTCTGATGCCCATCACTTTGTATTCCTGACTGTGGCATGTCATCATATTTTATTATTATGTTTTGATTTAAGTCACTTAGATGCTTGCATTTTTTTTTAATCCTGATTATATTCCAGACCATAATTCCTAGCATGGCAGCTGATAAATTCTCTGATAAATTGATAAATTCTCAGTGTGTCTGTTGATGGCATGGATGAGTGAAAGAAAGGGATGGCGTTGTTGCATCAGCTCAGGCCCTCAAGTTGCGGAAAGCAGGATGCCACTCTTGTTAAGTGAGGAGATAATTTATTGTAGGATTGCAGGGGTTGCTGGAAGCATCATCAGGGAGGTAGAGGAATCAGACTTGGGAGAGCTGGATCCGTAGACTCCATCGGATATTAGCAGTGGAAATGATGTCATGCTCTCATCAGGTTGCAACCACCGGATGGAAACCACTCTTTCTTCCAGCCTTTTTTCTGGGTGTTTAAAATTCAGAGTTAGAGGAGAGAGCACCCGACCATTCAAATCTAGGCCCACCTACTGACACTGGCTACACTGAGGCGGGAAGAGAAGAGACCTGAAAGAGTAGCATGGAGGAGTCTCTCAGCTTCTGTAGGTGACATGGTTTACCATCAAACCAGGCCTGCACCCGCTGAGTTAACTTTCCAGAAGGAAGTCAAAGTTCTATTAGGAAGATCAGTACATCAGTATGTGTAGTGGAGGGGGAAAAAAAAAAAATTCTGGAGATACTCATTGCAGGTAACTCCATGGTAATGAAATTGGTTTTGAATTTGTCTTGACTTCTAACTGGCTGGTGACCTTGGGTATGTCATTTATCATCTCTGGTTCTTTGCTTTCTCACTTATTAAATGTAATAACCTTGGCTTCTCTAAAAACCTTGCAGGATGGTTGCAAGGGTCGTAGAAGAGAACATATCTAGAAGTGTTTTGTAAATGAGAAGTGCTGTTTCAATGCAGAATACTCTTTTTATGGGTTTTTGGTGCATTCTGCAGTGCCACGGTTGAGTGGGTGGTTGCAGAATGGAATTGAGAGCTTTATTCCCATCTTGCCTGTTGAGGCTCCAGAGGAAATGTGAAGGTGATTTTCTCTTGTTTGCATATCCTGCATTCTAATAGTAATAATATCCTCCCCCATTTACTGAGACTTTACTATGTGTTGGGATCTCATCTAGGCCTGTTCAGTGTTTTTACTCATGTGATCCTCACAATAACCCTTTGCATAAAATTCTACGAATATTCTTATCCTAGAAGTAGTAAACTGAGGCATGCAGAAGAGTCAGCAATATCTGCCATCAATATCATCATCTACACTCTATAGCCCATTGGTAAAATTTGAATGTTAATTTTTTCTTCTTAACCATCTTGCCAGATTATGAAGAAGATTAATGAGGTAATGCAGGCGTAATATTTAGTGTTTCTAGGAAGAAAGCTTCTGGTGAATGCAATTATTGTTGTGCATTTTCATAATAATGAAATATGAAATACCATAGTATTTTTATGCTTTGTTCTCTTTAATTAATCTTCCCAATCCTAGCTCATGATCAATTTATTTTTCAAAGCCAAAGACTTCAGAATGTTACTCTTTCTTAAATTTTTCTCCCTAATTTTATAAATATATGTTGTTGATTTCAGTCTTAAGTATTTATCATTTTTGCTTTTGTTTTTCCCTTGAAGGTCAGAGGTGTAGGACTGTAAGAGATTAAACCCTGGGTCAAAGAAGATTTGTAATTCCCCTTGTAGGGAGATCAGATTTGGATTTGGGGGAACCAAACAAACAGTGTCATATTAAAACTTTGACTGCAACCACAAAGTTAATGTCAAGCTTCTTAGATCCTAATAAGGAACACTTCCGTGTCAGAGGAAAGGGAGGGAGAGAGAGAGAGCGAAACTGATCTGGAAAGAATTTCCCCTTGATATCTTGTCACTCAACCAAATGGCTGGTGATAATTGGACATAGGAGACATTTGTAAGATCAGACAGGATATCACATCCTTAAGAAGCTGCATCTCTGACAATGGAGTGTCCGTCATTGTCTCCAGACACACAGGGGCTCTATGCCTTCCTAATGTCAATGTGCTAAACCTCAATTATCAGAACATACGGCGAGAAATTATAAAAGATGGGACAGAAGAGTTCATCTAGGTGATAGAGTTTCAGATTATTTGTGAAAATACCAGTGTCCCCATCAGCAAAATAAGGATGAAGGCATGATGGCATGTAACCAGGAGCTTAAAAGGAAAATAATTGATAAAAATAATTGGAAAGATTTCCATAAGCCTATGAATGAGCTCTGATAATTTTGTTGACTAGAACAAAACAATATTCTTTGTGTCTGTATGGCCAGTCTTCTAAGTTTAGGAAAGTACTTTCAAATATCAAGTATACATATACTGGCTTCACTCTTTCTACCTGCCCTTGCTAATTACATTTTTCAGCACTCTTCCACCATGGAGAACAAAATGTTTTATAGCAGACCTACATATAACTTGATATGTCTGCCTTATAATGTAAATGGAATGGTTATTCTATTAAATTAAATTTATATGTTTAAGGGGTAGCAAGTGTACATTTAGGGATGGAAAACTGAATTTAAATATATATCATTCCATAGAAGGGTGCCTGGGTGGGTCAGTCAGTTAAGTGTCTGCCTACAGCTCAGGTCATGATCCCAGGGTACCAGGATCCAGCCCCACATCAGGCTTTCTGCTTGGTGGGGAGCTTGCCTCTCCCTCTCCCTCTGCCTGTCCTTCCCCATGCTTGTGTGCTCTCCTCTCTCTCTCTGTCAAATGAATGAATAAAATCTTTAAAAAAAGTATATCATTCCATAGAAATAACAAATTGGAGGATCATCATAGAAAATATGTTATGATAAATAATAAATGATAAAAGATTTATTTCAAGTTTAATGAGTATACAATGGATGCTTATAACATAGTATTAAAAAGTTTAGTCAATCGCAATATTTGAGTGCTTGATTAAAATAATCCAGTAGGATGATTTAACAGCTGTTCTATCCAGTGATAAGGGCCCCAATCAACCTATTGAAAAACATTACTTGAGCAGCTCTGGTCAGCAAGGGGCTTTGCTGGATCTGGATGGATCAGCCATGGGATATAGCAGTTAGTCCATACCTAGTTCCTGATGAGTGCTCAATAAATGTCTATGACATGAAGGAAGAAATAAAGTCAGAAATCTTCAATGAAGGGCCCCTGGGTGGTTCAGTTGGTTAAGTGTTCAACTCTTGATTTAGGCTCAGGTCATGGTCATAGGGTTGTGAGACAGAGCCCCATGTTGGGCTTGGCACTCATCAGGAAGTCTGCTTGAGACTCTCTCTCTCCTTCACTTTCTGCCCCTTCCCCCCAACATGTGTTCTTTCTCTCTCAAATAAATAAATCTAAAAAAAAAACAACAACAAAAAAAAAAAAACCTTCAATGATACCAGTAATTTTTTGGGAGTTTGTACTATGTACAAAGCACATCCATTGGACCAGTCTACTTCAGTCTATCCTCACATGATACCTCTGTCAGAACTGATTATTCTTGTATTAAGGATGGGTAGACTGACAGATGAGAGACTAAGCGGAGGTCAGACATCTGGGATGTAATGGAACTGGAATCTGATCCTGGGTTTGATTGTATTTCCTTTGGAGGTTCATGGACTCCCTAGACCTTCTGTGAAACCCCTGAAAACCTTTTTAAAATTTAACTGTAAATCTTTCCAGGGAAACCATTAATAGCCTTCATCATCTTCTCATTGAGATCCACACGGAGATCCTGTATCTTCCTCCTAAATTTCAAGAGCTTGTGTATCATTGAAAAAAATAAGATTTAGTCATAATACAAAGATAAGTTCAACATATATAAATGAATAAGGTTCCACATAGATAATGTGAGATTTGTTGCCAGGAATTGTATAGGGTTTGAAGTACAACAAATCACAAATGGTGTGATTTTTGGAAGGTTTTTCCTGGGAAGAGGGATTTGAGATGGGCCTGGATGGTTATTGCTGTGCATGTGGCGTGGAACTAGGTTCCAGCCTTGTGCACTCTGACCGGGTTCCCCCTGCCTCCCCTCTCTCTACTTAGAGTGACATTTGACAGCAAGGAAGAATTAATTACCACACGTTTCCCTCTGCCAACAGCCGATTACCTGCAAGGCTGCTCCAACATGAGGCTGAAAACAGCAAGGAAAATGCCATTTGGAAATGTTCTGCTCGGAACGGATGTCCAGCTGCTCATTTAGATCATGAACTGTTTGTCAATACTGACAATTAGTGAGCTAAAGATTGCATTGACCACATGACAAGAATCGATATGTGCAGTACTTGTTAGTTATTTACCGCCAAGTATATTAAAGCCTGTAGATTTCTTATAAATCCTTCAAAGCCATCCTGCTATGATCCTCTCGACAACACGCATTGACACATCGATAAATCCTTTTGACAAGGGTGATCTGTGAAAATCAATACCAGTTTATCAGCGATTCCCATGTAGTTCTTTTTTTTTTTTTTTGACAGGCCAGCGGAGGCTTAAGATCATTTCCCAAAGCAGGAACACTGACATGGTCTAGGTGCAAGGCTCGTACTCACTCTGCCTGGGGGCACTGACCTTGATTAAAGTCCTTTGCTGGAAGATTCTTTGTAAATCCCTACAAAGGAGAGAGACCCACTCATGGATAGTGGCGATGGGCAGCCACCTTCAAAAGAGAAGTGGATACTTAAGGGTCTCAGTGCATAGTAATTTCTGCCTGTGCTGGCCCACTGTTCGGCCCTTCTCTATCTCAAAGAAAGCTTGAGAACTTACAAGCCATTCTTCACCCTTATTCTTCGACAGACTTTAACATTGGCACTAAGTATCTGTTTGCTGAGCAGGTTTGCTTTATAGTTTTTTAATATGAGCTGACTTAAACCTTCACACTAAGCAAAAATACCCACAAATCAAGTTCATATATAAAAATAGTGTATTAGTTAGGATAAGGATAGCTGCTGTAACAAACCAACTTCAAAATGTCAATGTTGGCCATGTAATATATGGTTCCCTATAGCCCTTTCTGGACAGTGAGTGATTTTCTTCCACATAATAATTCAGGGACCCACACTCCTTCCATTTGGGGCTCTGCTGTCCTATAGTATGGGAGTGACCTGAGACTTCCAGTCTGAGGAAGTAGAAAAAGAGAAGAGAGAAAGAGAAAGACACCCACTTTTTAAAATCCTGAACTTAAAATAGGACCACAAGATGCAAAAAGGGATTTGTCAGTTAGTCCTAGATGGGCAGCCACCTCCCAGTGACAATCCCACTTTGCAAAGGGAACACAAATTTTCTGTGGAGAGATAGACATTATTGTTTACTAGGACCTGCCCCATACTGCTGTTGGAAGTCCCTAGGACAGACAGGGAAAATACGTTGTTTCAGTACTTCATGAAGTTTGCTAGCAAACGCGGAAGACAATCCCTCTGCCCTAAGGTAGCAGGATTTATGGGGGTTTCTTTTCTCCTTCTATTCTCCCTCCCTTCTTCCCATCCTCACTCCCTCCCTTCCTCTCCCCACCCCTTTTTCTTTCTTCTTTCTTCTCTCTCTCTCTCTGTTACTAATCTCCATAGCAAAACTCCCTAAATGCTGAGAACCTTTATTTCTTTGGGCTTCCATGGACCTCTGCTTTTGGCATAAAAGTTGTTACATCAAAACTGTGTCTCACATCTCTCCTTTGAAAGTCCTGTTATCAGGGGCGCCTGGGCGGCTCAGTGGGTTAAGCCTCTGCCTTCTGCTCAGGTCCTGGTCTCAGGGTCCTGGGATCGAGCCCCACATCGGGCTCTCTGCTCAGCAGGGAGCCTACTTCCTCCTCTCTCTCTCTGCCTGCCTCTCTGCCCACTTGTGATCTCTCTCTCTCTCTCTCTCTGTGTCAAACAAATAAATAAAATCTTAAAAAAAAAAAGAAAGTCCTGTTATCAGCAATAGTTAAGCAGTTTTAGGGGATACTGAGAGTTGATAATAATCTCACGTTCTCTTTCTGTTTTTAGAATATGACCTCAAAGAGGCAACTGCACCAAACTTTCAGGCTCCCAGGTTCCGCTGGTCCTTAATGAAATCTGCCTGCACTTCTGTTCGTCTCAGGACTTTCTCACTACCTGCCTTCTCTCTGCCTCTTATGAAAGTCTTTGCTGAACAGCTATGTCTAGGTCTTGCTGAAACTAATAAAATTATATCTATCACTCTCTTGGGGAACTCAGAGTTGCATTTGAGATCCAAAGACAAAAAGAAGTTTCTGCTAGTGTTTTGCTAAAGATCCCAGAGTTTTCCAGACAGGCATATTTGAAGAAAGAGATGTCCGATAACTTCAGGATGTTTGAGTTCCCTCCCTTTCTTTCTCCTTCCCTCCCATACTCTCCACTCCCTCCTCTGCCTCTCCACTCCCTCCTTCCTCTTTCTCTTCTTCATTTTTCTCTTTAAATGACTATACAAACTACATTAAATATTTAGAAGTTATCTGTTTTCTAATACTTTTCTTTTTGTTTAGCATGGAAACTCCTTGACATACGGAATTTGGAGAAGAAAAAAAAATGCTTTCAAGAAAGCCTACCTTCACCTTTAGTGGGTAAACGTAAATATTTAAATCCTGGAGAAAAATTCCCCATCAGCAACAGAGACTTCCTATGCAGTCTTTATTTATTTACTTACGCCAAGTTTTGAACTCTTTGGCAATTTCCTATTTGCTGGGGATGAGAGATAAATGGATATCTGAAGGACACAGACAAACCAAGATTGGATGAGCCAGAAGAGGAAGCTGTGACTTATATTCTAGCCATTTAGTTAGTCTCTCTAACTACAATATTTCAAGAGGACACGAGTGTGGGGGAGGGTTTGATGTCTCTACAGCTCACTTGTCCATGAGAGTCAGAATGAAAGATCTGGTGGGGTTTCTGCAGTGTAGCAAATGAAAGAGCTCATTAGCTATAAGCAGCCAATAATCTTCCGTGATTCCCCAGTAGCAGCTATTCCTCGGGGAAATTTATGGTAGGCAAGGCTGGAATAGTAAGAAAGCAAGAAGAAAGGGGTCGTGTAAAGCCAAGCAAGAATGAGGGAAAGCATGCTTCCCGTCCCTGCAGAAGACCGTTCTGTTTCTGACATACTCAGAGAGTTTTCATTGTATCCCAGCCTTGCGTATGGGCTATTTTTAGCATCCAGCATTACTCCTGCTTCGAAGGATGACTTCAGTTATTAGCTATGATTAATTAAGGCCATATGGCTCTTGAAAATGTTCTACTTGTGAATATAATAATAATAGGACCATAACTGTTTACATTTTTCAAAGCATGATCACATTTAGTGTTAACCTTGGGAAGTAAACAAGACAGGAATTTATAACCCATTCTACAGATGGGACGATGAGATGACACATATATCTTGGGTATATATTTCAGGGGTGAGAACTTAAAACAGGGCCACCGCCCTGTGGAAGAAGGACTTGTCAGTATGGTTCCAGTGTGGAACTGATCCAGGACAACAAACCGTTTTCTTAACTTCCCATCCATGGCTCTTTCTGCCCAGGAGACTTGAAATAGAAAAAGTCTAATAATAGCTAACACCCATATAGCCTTTTGTTAAGTCCTTTTCATACATTAACTCACTCAATCTTCAAAGCAATGCTATAGGGTAATTATTAGCATGATTTTATAGACGAGAAAGTGGAGACAGGGAGAGGTCATGTAGCCTACCTTTAGTCATGTAACTGGGGGGAGAAGGAGCTGGGAGCCCTACCCAGCAGTTTGTCTGCAAAGCTTGTGGTCTTAACCTCCACATTATACCTCCTCTCAACAAAAATCAGCTATAAATTACAAAATCTGTGTGCAGTTCCTGAAGGTGTTCCATGGCCTTGAGGATTCAGAATTCAGGTTTAAGATGGATCAGTCTTCTTTCCCGAGTCCTGATGAACTTTTGCGGGAAAGGTTTGCAGATCTGTGGAGACCAAATAACCCATAAGGCAGATCTTCTGCCACAGTGACCTCCCTTAACCACCGAGGTGCATCTACATCCAGCTCCACAGATTACCAGTGTCCAGTTGTCCTTGGTGCAAGAACCAGACCAGCATGATGGGCATTATTTATTCACTCAACTTCCGTGTACTTAGTACTCACCACGAGCCAGGCACTGAGCCAGGCATATGAGGACACAGAGATGAAGAAGTCCTGGTCTTTGCCCTCATCGAGATCATAGTGTCCAGGGAAGAGAGAGATGTAGAATGAGGTAATTAATGATAAAATATGCAGTACATACTGCAACAGACGTATACAGTGATCGTCTTGAGCCAGAGAGAAGAGGGACTAATTTGGGCTAAGGAAATAGGAGTCAAAGCAGTGGGGTATTAACTGTGTGCTCAGGAACTGAAACGAGAGAGATTTGGATTCAAGTCATGGTGAAGTCGATCTATACTTGGGAGATGCTAGAAAAGTTACTTTTCTATGACTCAGTTTCTTATCTTGGCAAATGTAAGTGATAATTCTGCCTCCCTCAGGCCACAGGGAGGATCACAGGAGGAATCTCTCTATACAACTGGTCACAGAGCAAGTGTTTGGGAGATGTCGTGATAACTCTCATAACCATCTCGAAAGCTTCACGGGGGTTGTGACACTTCACAGATGGCTTTGTGGTTGACGTGAAACCGGCTGTCAGGCAGAGAAGAGAGGGTGAGTGAGAAGAGGGAGGAAAGTCCCCCCGCCAGAAATCAGTGCATACGAATCCACAGAATAATTTGTCCCCATAGCACAGTCCTAAGAATACTGTCTGGTGATAGGCTCCACCTGCCTTTTCTCTCTGTAGGCTTTTCCTACTCGAGTTGATTCTACATACAGTCAGAGGAATCATCTTTCATTGCCATAATTGCTATCATAGCATTTTCCCTCCTGAGAAGTAGGCAGTGGTTCCCAATTGCCTCTTGAATCAGCGTGAATGAAATTGATCACAGACTTCAAGCCCTCCCTCATACCCAACAGGCTCATCTCACCTCCTGCTGTACCCTGGATTTTCTCTTCTCTTCAATCAAGGGAGCTGGTCATGACTCTGTACATAATTTTCTGTGTCTCCCTCCCCAGAACAGGGTTGACCCCTACATAAATATTTGACAGAATTTCTAAAGCAAGTGTGTGCACATGTGTGTGTGTGTGTGGTATGTGTGTGTGTGTGTGTGTGTGTGTGTGTGGTGATTTTAAAGTGACAAAACATTTTGAATCATGGTGGGTAGGATCTATCTGGTTGACCAACCAATGACTTGAGTCGACGAACACTTCCCCATATAGAGTGAGTTTTGTTGGCCCACCAGTACTTTTGAATATTCGAATGGAATGTTACAGACTAAATGTTTGTGTCCCTCCCCTGTCCCCAGCCCCAATTCGTTAAGTTGAAGCCCCAACTTCCAGTGTGTAGGTGTTTAGAAATGATGTTTTGGGAGGTGATTAGGGTTCGATGAGACCATGAGGGAGGTGCCTTCATGCGTAGGGTTAGTGTTCTTATAAGAAGACATAGCAGAGCTTGCCCTTTGCTGTGTGGGGATGCAGTGAGAAGGTGGCTTTCTGCAAGTCAGGAAGAGAGTTCTCACCAAAACTGGTTGATGCTGGCATCCTGATCAGAGACTTCCAGCCTCCAGAACTGTGAGAAGATACATTTCTGTTAAGCTACCCAGCCCACGGTACTTTGGTATGTTAGTCGGGGCAGACTAATCCATCCAGTTGCATACCACTAAACACAGAAAAAAGAATAAGGAAAAATCAAATAAATAATAAACAAGCAAACAAACAAACCAAAATCAAACAAGAAAGCTCAGTCGATACCTGGCATTGCCTGGACTCAGGACAGGTTCCCCTTCTTCCAGTGGGATGCCCGTGTGCCACATTCCTCAGTGATTCCCACTGCCTCCCTCTGCTCCGCATGGCAGACCATACCTGTACATTACCCACAAGACAGGCCTTGTCATTTGAACCTGTGCTTTTGAATTTTGGGGTGGACACCCCTTCATTGAAGACTGATCTCTGCTTGTATTTGCGTAAAAATCAAGCACAATAAAGTTGCTTATGTGGGTCATAATAAGTCTCAAAAAATCTATCAATGATATCAATGATAAGGTGCAAAGGGCAACTTAAAGGAGTTAGTTGTTTTTTACTTGCCATTTTGCATCCTGGTCACCCCTGGAGAGAGGCCCTTACAAATGTGGATTTATCTCTGTCTTTTCCCCTTGGTTTCACTCACTCATTCTATGTGTGTGTGTGTGTGTGTGTGTGTGTGTGCACGTGCCCATGTGTGTATGTACAGATGTGTATCTACATGTGTCTATACATACACACATATCTATATGTATGTATATTAAGTGTGCATATATATTATATATATAAAATAGAAAAATGTGTATCCATCTATCTTCTCAATTAACACATCTACATGAGTAAAAAAAAAAACAAAAAACTACGTACTTTTTCCAAAGTGCAATTAATAACTATATTCTAAGGGTTATTCAGTCAAGTGATGAAATCAATTCACTCTCTTAAGGAATCTGATGGATTTTGTTGATAACCTCAACAAATTTTTAAAGGTAAAAGACTGTAGATTCTTTATTCCTCACACTTGGCCGATGTGGAAACTATTTTAGTCCCATATCACTTAATAAGAAAGATTAAAAGAATGGCAAACTTTGTTACCAACAATTATGCATCCCTTAAGCAATTACTTTGTGCTCCGCACCATGCTAAATTCATTGTTCTCCTCATCTCGCTTGGAACATGAGCCAACCTGAAATAAGTATGATTATTTCCATTTTACAGATGAGGAAATCAAGATGTAGTGAGGTGAACCAACAACAACAAAAAAGGCATAGTATTATAACCCAGATTTCCTTACTTTAGCTCCGTTCTTATTTCATTTGTGCCCTATTTCTCATGATGACATGGTTGAAAAATTGTTGATTATATGAGAAGCTGAGATAGATACATTTTCTTCCTGATCAGTTGTTAGCACTTTGGTGGGTTTGCCTGCCTAATGAGCTCTGATTTAATTTTAAAATAAAAGCAAACTTTGTCCCATGGTCAAAAAACCCTCCTTTACAGTTTGAACTCTGAACCATTTTTCTTCAGTGATAAAAATTTATACTTGCTCTCCTCTCATTTCCAAACACTCCCACAAAGTACTTGTAACAGTGCTGGTTTCTTGGGAAGTCAGCATTCTCCTGTGCTTTTAAGAGCAGTAATAGTTTTCTATCTGGTTCCCAAGAAATTGATGAATTCAGTAAGTTGAGTCCATGCCTTGATACAAGCTTGGGAGATTTAATCTAAAGGGGATAGGAGGGTGTGTACATAGTGGATGGGGCAACAAATTGGGGTCAGTGATTTCTGAATTGAACCTAAGTGATATTTGCCCAATGCATGAAGGACTTGCACTATTCCTCATGAAGTCCAACAGGGAGCGTCCTTACGGTGGGATATAACTACTTCAAACAGTTTCCCTAGGACACCAGTCCTGTGACGATTCTCCTGTAAGCCATGAGATGTGAAATGTATTCGTTCTCAGAGCCAGTGGCAAAGGGGACCTCTGGTCCCGATGGCTGCCCCCAGAATGTTCTATGCCTCAGCTCAAATCTTAAGGAAGCATCCAATGATGGGTCCTATTTCAGGTTCTTCTAGCTCAGAGGATTTCTCTCTTAAAACCTTGGCCTGAGATCAGTGCTTCTGGTGGCCAGGAGCTGAGTCTAGCACTTTGAGCCTCTTGCATGAACTTCGGAGTAAATATCTCATGCCTCTCTGCCCCATGCCTACCGCAGTTTCATTGACAGCTGGCTATAGGCAGATCTCTCCCCCAAGCTGCTCCTTCATTTCCTAGCTGTGTGGTCTGGGACCAGTTCCCTACATTTCTTATGCTTTGTAAGGGAATCAAATGCTTCAGAGTATCATCAAGAGATAAATGAGATAGGAGGAATAAAAACCCGAGCACCTAATTTCCAAACAAATACATCCTAATTCTTATGAGTTTGGGCCCTATCTTTTGATTTGTTTTAATTCTGTTGCTGCCACCACCATGTTAGAAGACCTTGGGGACGTTTTATAACATCTTCAAGAGTCATTTTCTTCATTTCTCAGATGAGAACGGAAATGCCTCCTGCCACATAAACCCGGAAAGGAGTAGATGAGAGAATGCATGTAATGGGCTCAGCACCAGTGCTTGGCTCACGGGAAGCCCTCAGTACATTTTAGCTCTTGTTCTTCTTTAGAATTCTTTCATACCTGAGTGTGTCTCTGCAGCCGGACCTAACTTGTTTCCTGAAATGGGGACAGCTGAGCCAGTAGCGAGAGGCAGCTATCCAGCAAGATGCATTGGTTCCCATTTCCCTGCCCCCACCGCCCCCCCCCCCCGGCACCCACCCACTTGCCTCTTGGTACATAATCTCGAGTCCTCCCTATGGAAGGATCAAACCCATATCCTGACTCCAGACTGGTCTTTGCATATTTTTCTGGGAATTCTTAAAAATATTTATTTATTTATTTATTTATTTATTTATTTATTTATTGCCAGCAGTCTGTATTCATTTAAAGGAGGGATAGGGAATAATGGCTGTTGATGGACAAAGGAAGAGTAGACATTCAGAAGAAGAGGATGCTGTCCCTTTGAGGCTGGCTGGGCCTTATCTGAAGAGAAGTTAGGTCTCAGATCAAGGGCTTCCTTCCTTTCCTAAGGAGGAATCAGCTTGTGCCAGCAGTGGAGACGGCGTGGTTGGCAAGGGGGGCAGGTGGGTGGTAGGGAAGAGCCACTCTTCATGCTCACTGAGACTCAACTCTGCAGTAAACACCATCTAGCTAATTCACCTGTGTGGAGTAATAAAGGGACGGGCTCTTACAGATGGAAACCACAGCCTCCAGAGTGAGCTCTTTGGAAGGAGAGGGCTGGAAATCAGGTTGCCTTGGGGGAATTGTGAGGAGTTCTAGGATCCTGGAATTCTTTGGGAGCTTTTACTTGGTAATTAAAGGGAGAGATGGGAAAACCTATTGTGAAAGGCTTTGGGAGTCTCTCTTTTTCCTGGAAGCACCTTTTCTAAATGGATTGACTTTTTTCCAAATTGTGATTAGGTGGAGTTCAAAAAAATATTCTTTTTTTTCCCCTTCTTTTTAAATTGAGAGCTTCTGTTCTTTAAGAAAGGCTATAAAACAGTGCGAGCTTTTAGGTGGCCTTGCCCAGTATTATAATTTAATTTAATATAAAGAGTGATGAAAATTGCTCTGCTGTTCTCTTGAATAATATAACAATTATTTCTGTGCAGTTAGATGGGAGGAAATCATTGAGTGAGGGTGAGTCAGTGTCCGAGGGTTGCAGGTAGCTTAGTAACTTGTCCCCCCGTGTTTTTCTAAGAAAACACAGCTGGTGTGTGTCTGCTGGTCTTCCTTCCTTGCTGCTTCTTCCCTTAGCTTCCCTCTCTCCTGTGTGTAAAGGATCCTATTATGCTTCCAGTTCCATTGATTCATTCCACACTTGTGTGTTTTGAGTCTCACTGTGAGCCAACACCCTCTGCTTGGAGTTGGGGATGCACAAGTAAACTAATGAAAGCAAGTTTTGGTCCCTGCCCTCCCAGAGAGCAGTCTAATGCAGGCTACAGACAATTAAACAGTAATTGCAATGCAATAAGAAAAGTGCTATGGCTCGTGAAACTGGAGGGGCTCCCGGGAGCCACAGGATGGGCGTCCATCTAAGCCAGACTGAGAGCAGAAGGGGCGCCAGAGGGAACCCCAGGAAGAGGTGGTGAGAGGGTGTCTGCAAGGTGCAAAGGTCCAGGGGGACAAAGAGCACTGCCCCCGAGGTGGGGAGTTCTGACTTGGTCCTTGGGGTCATGGCTGTGAAGATGGGCGGGGAGCTTTTCCCCGGGGGAGTTGCGGTGATCAGATTTCTATTTCAGAAATGTGTTCTCTTCCATTCCTCTCCATCAGTGTGTTTCTTTTCATTTTGTGATTCTGTAACACCCCTGCAGGTGCTTAGGTACGATCTCCATTTAGACTTTAGAGAATTTTTTCTAAGAGGTGAAAGAATACGTCTTACAAACCCACGTCAAAGATTCATTTAACTCATTAATTAATTAATGAGGGAACGGGTCTGACTTACAACCAATTCAAAGGAGAATTCAGAGAGCTGCGTGTTTATATGCAACGAGGAACCCTGAAGTGAGTATATAAACAGATGCAGAACTCGGTCCGACCCCAGCACAGTGATCAATCTCATGCAACTGATACACATCAACTGACAGAAACCACTTACGTTATTATCAGTTTTCTACAATTTACAGAGTTGTAGGATAACCCGAAGACAATGTACAGTGGAGATAACCCAGATGGGCAGGAAACTCTGAATCTTTTGTGCCTATTTCAGTTTTTCACAATTTTCCCCCACAGTAAAGAAGCTTACATCTTGAGTTCCAGAAGCTGTGGTCATTTCTGAGCTCTGTCCCTCTCATTTGGACCCAGCAGAATCCAGGCACTTCCTCCTCCTGGATCTCAGTCTTTTTAGTCTTAATTTGTTCATGTTCTGGGCATCTCTGTGTGATACCATTTGAATAAAGCAATCTATTGAAAAAAAAACAATTTATACTATATATGGGGTGGCCGGACTTCATAAGTAAAAATACAGGATGCCCAGTTAAATTGAATTTCAGATAAACATCAAACACTTTTTTAGTATGTCTCCATGGGATAGACTTACACTAAAAAACAAGTATTCTCAGTTTGTCTGGAATTCAAATTTAACTAAGCAACCTGTGTCTTATCTGACAACTCTTCTTATATGCCAAAGATTAAGCAAATGGTGTATTCTATAGAATTAAGAATCTGGAAGAGAAGAAGTTGGATTTAAGAAGACTCGGGAAGCTAGACATACCATTATTCAAATTCTTGTTTTTGTTTTGATTGGTGTTTTATTTTGTTTAATCATAGAACCTTGGTAGATGTGGGGGAGAGATCAAGTTCAAAATAAAGCTGGAGAATGGGTTATAGGTTGACAGGAACCTAAATTCCTGGAAAGAAAGATAAGAGAGTTTTAAGAAAGGGAGGAGAAGCAGCCAGTGGAGAGAATTTTCCATTCTCTTCCTCCTACTCAGTGTTTACAGGTGATGGGCTCTGACAGGTATTTGCTTGTCACGGAAAAGGAAAGTGTGCATGTGTGTTATGTTACAGGGGTAGCTCCTTGCTGGCCTTTGAGAAAATCTCCGTCCCTAGTAAGCACCCAGCTCACCCTAGGACCTTAGGTTGCCATGTGTCTGCTAGAGGCCAGCATGGGCTTCAGGCACCATACTGAGTGGGGATTCACAGAACACTGTGTGTTACACGGATCCGTTTCCGATTCTTCCAGACTTTTATAGGATTTAATCATTCCTATTGGATAGCTTTGAATTTTCTTGTTTGTTTCCCCCTAATTGTGTAGTTGGCTGACAGATGAAAATCCCAGTCTTATGTTGAGTAAGCACGGTAGAATCTCTTCTCACTTAATTTCAAGTGACTGCAGATTACAGAGTCCAGTTTTCCAGGTCAGAGGCAGAGACAGAAAAGTGTGTAAGAATCCTCCCATGTTTCAGGGGGGAACTGGACATTAAAGGGCAAATTCTGTCCTTACAGAGGATGCTGGGTAAAGAAGGGTCCCCTAGGCACTGGTCCTTAGGAAATGTGGGGAGAGGGAGATTGGGGGTATTTATGGCATTAACAGTGGTGGTCTCCCTACCAAGACTTAGGAGATGGCAATTAATAACCAGGATGATGTTTATGAAATTGCAGAGTAGAACAGGATTAGTTCTGATGTTGTGTGCTCATGTTTTGAGTTTCTCTCCCTTATCCCTTGGAAATTCCTCCCTATCCTGGGGTCTTGGTGCTCAGGGTCCTATTACTTCTTTCCAAGATCCTGAGTCTTGTAACTTAGTCTTGGGCTTCCTCCCAGATGGGCAGGACCCCATAGTTCTGTAACTGTGGGGCCTAGGGCAAGTTATTTAAATTTTTTCTCTCTATATAAAATTGTAGCTTGTTACTACCGTATATGATAATATTTGCTATGTAGGGAAACAACGTATGGATAGCCTTCAAGAAGTCACAATGAGGGCATTATGCTGAGTAATTTACTATGTACTGACCACACATTCATCCAAATAAACACACTGAATTCTCACAGTAATCTTGTGAGACACGTAGCATTATTAATCCCATTTTACAGCTAAGGAAACCGAGGCACAATTAAATCAATTTGCCTAAGATTGTGCAGCTTTTAAATACTGGTGTTAATATGTGAACAAGCAGTCTGGCTCATGGGACTACATTGTTAACCATGACATTCAAATCTTTCTAAAAATGTTAGTTATCAGTATTATTATTATTACTATTCCCAACCCTCCTAGAGAATACCAGGCGGGGCTCAAGACAGTTTAACAGCTATTCAGTCCCTTAGTTATATTAATTTGGGAAAATTCATAATGTATCTCAGCATATTAAAATATCTGAGAAGTTAGATAGTAAAGGCGTTATTTAATTTTTAAAAATAGACATAAAAATTTTAGAATACTCTTAGATATACATAAAAGTTGCAAAGATAGTCCAGAGAGTTCCCACATACACTATGCCCATTTTTCTAGTTGTTAAGATCTTATGCTGGTGTGATACATTTGTCACAACTAATGAACCAATATTAATCCATTATTATTAGCTAAAGTCCATACTTCACTCAGATTTATTCAGTTTTTATGTAATGTTCCCAGGCTCCCATCCAAGATCCTGCATTACATTTAGTCATCATGTTTCCTTAGGCTCCTCTTGGCTGGGACAAGTCTCAGCCTTTTCTTATATTTGATAACCTTGACAGTTTTGAGGAATCCTGGGCAGGTGTCTGGCAGAATACCTCTCAATTTGTGTATTTTTTTTCCTCATGGCTAGATAGGGGTATTTGTTTTTGGGAGGAAGACCACAGATGTCTGATGACATTCTCATTACATCATCTCAAAGGTGTGTATTATCAGCGATTTATTAGGGTGAATGTTAAGCTTGATCACCTATCTGAAGTCGTATTTGTCTGGTTTCTCCATCATGAAATTCCTCCTGTTTTTCCCACTTTCCATGCCATACTCTTTGGAAAGAAGTTGCTTGGCATAGCCCATGCTCAAGGGATAGGACGTTATGCTCCACATCCTTGCCAGGGGAGTATCTACGGAAATTATTTGAAATTCTTCTGCATGAGAGATTTGTCTCTTCTCTGCTTTTTATTTATTCAACCATGTATTTATATCAGTATGGATTCATGGATATTTGTCTTATACTTCGGGTTATAATCCAACACTATGTTATTTATCTTTTTATTCAGATTGTCCCACCAGTGGCCATTAGAAGCTCTTCCGATTGGCTCCTGGGTCCCACATCCCCATCAGAGAGTGTGTGTGTGTGTGTGTGTGTGTGTGTGTGTGTGTGCATGTGTGCACGTGCGCGCACACACGCACGCACACACACTTACTTCCTGACGCTACAAGGTACTCCAGGCTTATCATTCATATTTACTGTCCCAGCACTGGAATTAGCCTTTTTTTTTTTTCCCCTAGAATTAGCCATTTTTTTTTTTCAAGGAGCGTTGGTTCCTCATTATTGGAGGATCTGGGTGCCTGGTGTGCATGTTACTACTGGGGTGCTGTTGATTCTAGGCTCTCTCAGCAAAGAGGGTTTGGAAATACATGTGTATATACTAACCCTGTTTCACGTTTTTAAGAAAATGTTTTTCAAACTTTGAATATAGGCCTCCCACAGAATGACCGAAACCTTGTTTACGATTTCTCAGAAGATGAGTATTCCAAGGAATCAGTTTACCATGTGACACCAGAGGGGAAGCTTTTGTGTATCTGGGTTTCAGCAGGAAGTATTAACTAACCATAGTCATAATACTAATAGTTACTGTTTATTGACTGTGTACCGTTCTGTACTAGGCACAGTGCTGGTGCTGGAGGTCAGGGTGGTAGGATAAGACTGTTAGGTCCCTATTCTCAAGGGAGTCAGTCTAGTGGAACATAAACAAATAAAGGAACAATTAGAAGTGTGTATCATGAGTAATATGCTAGAGAGAAAGCCATGTGTTCTGTGCACCCCTGCGAGGGGTCCCCGCTGCCTGAATAACTGCCCCAGCTTTCTGCCCCTCCCCCGCTGCTTCCCTCCAGTTCATCAGCCAGGCTGAGTCAAAGTGAGCTGTCTAAAATACTGCTAGGAAGGTGTCTTTTTTCCTTTTGAAATCCCTTCAAGGGTCTCCTATTGGCCTCCCAATAAACCCCAAAAGGGACAGCACTAGAATGAGACTAACTAGATACCTAGGGGGCAGATATTAGAGGTCCTTGTGCTCAGGTACAAACTTGCATGGCCCTGCGAGTAGCTGCCTCCTTAAATTTTGTCCAGAAGTCTCCAAGTGACTTACAAGTCGTTTTGTGCTTGGGGCTCTGCTACTTGTGGTTCCTTTCCCTGCCCTCTCAGGCCAGACTGTGTCTCAAAACAGCCACAACCAACACCTTTCTCTTCTCCAGGCTCTCCCTTTCTCACTTCTGGACCCTCACAGAAAGGTCTAGATGTTTCTGGAACAGTCTTTCTTCTCCCCTTCATCTGACCAATCTCAACTCACTCTTCAGGTCTTGGGTAAAGATTTGTTCCAAGATTTCCCTGCTGTCAACCCATGCACTCCATCAGGTCTCTGATGTCAAGTGCATTTTTTCATGGTGCCCTCTACTTGCCTAGAGAGGCACTTACTCCATTGGTGGTCAATACTTGGTTGACTGTCTTCTTTGTATTTAACTTCTTCGAGGGAAAGACCATATTGACCTTGCTCACTGTTAACTCTCAGTTCCTCGTTCTTGGCCGTGGTGCTTAATACTCTGCTGTTGAATAAGTGAACACATGTGTGTGGGGGGAATGAGCCTAGACTGTGCCTCATGGGAGGCTTCCAGGAGCTGGTGATGCTTGAGGTAAATCAAGAGAAGAAAAAAAAATGAGGCTTCAGTAAAGCTGAGAACTTTAATAAGTGGCTGAACTATATGAAATGGTCATTTATGTCAAGCAGGTTGACGATTCCTGAGGGTCAATCTAATAATAACTAACATTTTTGAAGACTGAATATGTGTTTTACGTTCATGTGTTAATTCATTATTGATGATATCGACTCAACTAGGGGACTACTCCAGTTATTTACGTTGGATCAATGAAGCATTGGAGGAACGGAGAAGTCGCAGACCCAAGGTCACACATCCCAGGCACAAAGCCAGGGCTCCAGCCCAGGATGTCTGCTTCAGAACTCCAAACTTTGGTCTTATTTGAAAGCAAAGAGGCTGGGGCACCTAGAGAGGCATTAAGGAGGGTGTGAGAAGATGAGACGTGCACCTTTCATAGACCTCTGTTGGGCCAACTGAGGATGAAGTGACCGCTTAGGAGGAGCTACAGCCATCTCCAGATGGTCAACCTGAGATTATCACACCTCGACTCTTAGCCTGGGCACCTCCTGCCCCCACCTTCTGTCAACCAAGGTGCCTTAAGGACATACGGACCACAGCCTGGCATTCCAGGGGGTTTATAGCCAAACCATCCCATCTCCACCCCAGGGTATCAGCCCCCACCACCTAACCCTCTGGAGGCCATGTCTTTTTGAGTTTGCTGTAGGATCCCAGATCTTTAGTGAATTCCCAAGGGCCCATTTCTGTCCAGACAGAGGACTGCTTCATCCGTTGCCAAGACCCTTCTCCTGGATTTTGGATATGGTACTATTTACTGAGAGAGGCAACGTGGTTTCATGGCCTTTAGCTGCTAAATCTAAGATTTTACTGAAAAGCTGAGAAAAGAGCTTTAATTGCTCTAGTGACTGTATGTAGTGTTTGAAGACCTCATTTGGCTTTGACATCCATCCAGTCGCGCCTGCTCTACTTAACTCCAGCCCCTCTGAACCTCCAGTCCGCATGGTGGTTCTCACCACACCGTGGTTCTGATCCCTTCCAGGAGCATGTTATATATGCTGCTCCAACAGAATGACGTAGGCTGCAAACAGAGGTTTCAAATGGAGTCATTACAAATCCCTTCATAATAATGTGTGAATTGTTTACAGGAAGGATTTAGATCTATTCAGATGTTTCTTTTTTTTCCATGAACAAAACACTTTTCTTTTTGTGTGTATAAACGGCTGCTTACAAGAAAACATCCCTTTAGCTTGAGTAAAAACACATCTCGGGTAAAGACCCATGTGATTAGAAATGAGAAGCTTGAAATGACAACCCCAGGAGCCGATGGCTCGAAGTCTTGGGCTTCAAATGAAATCCCACCTACTGAACCTTTAAGTATAATTAAGCACAAAGCAGCACCTCAAGGAACACTGAGGATTGGATGTAAGTCCACGGAAGCCAGAGAAACTCAGAATTAAGGCTCCAAGGTTACCAGACCCATCCTGCCCTAGTTAGAGGGTGTTTTGATAATGTTCCCTCCCTTGGGGCAAGAGCTGCATGTAATCTCCTAAACCGTAGGGACCAGGAAAAGGGGCACAAAAGCTTAAATTAAAGGCAACATGTATGCCAACTTTCAGCTGCTTTTCTTTTGTCAGAGGAAGGAAGCCTATAGTTTCTATTGAGTACATTTAGAAATGAAGTTTCCTGATTTGGAAAATTAAGTGCTTGAGCTGTACAAAGAGAACAGCCATTTTCAACCTTGATTTTTATTACCGATAATCCTGTTACAATACATTTCAACCAAGGGCATCAGTTGCTTTAGGGTCCACTTTCTTTCCTTTTGGGTGTGAGGAAGGCTGGGAATTATCTGCCTTGTTCCCCAGGGTGACGGAATCAGCACCTCCCAAACTGAAATTTTCCCTCTGCACGTGGGACTATTTTCCTACTTTGCATATATATGAGAAAATAAATGTTAGCCTTTTTTTAGAGGCAGCAAAACAGGACAGGATTGGGGTCCTGGGTGGGATTCAGCCCACCCTGGCAAATCTATAAAATAGGAGTGTTTCCTTCTGAGGACTCTGGGGTGAGGGGGGTCTTTTTTTTTTCTTCTTAAACGTTTATTTATTTATTATCTGGTACTTAACGTAGCAGGTTGCCCAGGAAAAATAAAATAGATAAATATACATGGGAGGAGGAGGAAATGAGGAGGGACCCAACATTTATGAAGTGACCACAATGGGCCATTATGCCCAATTGTATCGCAAAATTTAATTTTACCTAATTTTCTTAAAGATCTTTGAAGTAGGTTTCCTGGAGATGAGGCAGCAGCTCAGAGAAGTTAAACTACCACTCAAAGTCACACAGCAAACATGGAGCAGAGCTGAGATTTGAATCCCCAAACCCATCTTTATTTCTACCATTATATGCGGAAAACACTTCCATAGCACCTTAATATAATGTTTCATCACGTGTGTTCTCTCCTTTCTCCTGTGAAAGCTTCCTGCAGGAGCATTCCTAATTCCTGCCTGCAACTCATTGAGCAAAGGGAGCTATTTAATTTTAGAGATGGCCAGAGTAAAGAGAAGGGGACAGGGACATGGACACCTGGGAGGAATGCCAGGTCTTTACATTTATTGGCCCAGCTTGGCAGGGCAATGTCTTTGGGCTTGGTACTTTCCCCATAATCATGATGCATCTTTCTAAAGGAAATGAGAAGTTTCCCAGAAAGAGTAATTAGTTAATTTGTTCTGGGGAAGAGGACTAACCACACCAGAAACAGTCATCCCCTCGATGACGCTTTTATCTGCTTTAGAATGTGAAAGAGATCTGAAAAATTTACCCTGTGCGATGCGATGACTGTTTCTTTCCTACGCAGTAGAGAGGGATAGAATCTCATGGCTAGGACTCCAGTCAGATCAGATTTAAAGAATAAGAAATCAAGGGGGCAAATCAGTTCCTATCTCACAGGGTTGTTATGAGGATTCAACATTTATAAGGCGCTTACAACAGAGGCTGGCACACGTTAAGTACATAAGTATTTGCTAAGTACAAGTCAATGGGTCACCCTGCTGTCTTCATTGGAACATGAATTCCAAGGGTAGTCTATATTCTCTAATGTAGTAACACTTAATGAAAGTGTAGTGAATGAAGAAATTGGAGTGACTGTAATGATCTCAAAATATGTGAAATTCTCAAATCCATGCCCATTTTGTTTCTCATTAAGTGCTATATGTTAGAGTGTTAAGAGTTCAGTAGCCCTTCCCTCCCTCATCTGTGGTTTCTCTCTGTAGTTTCACTCCCCTGCAGTGATGGTGGCCTGGAGGCAGGTGACCCTCCTTCCAAGGTGTCATCAAAAAGTTAGTAGTAGCTTAACACTGTGTCACAATGCCTACGTTATTTGCCTCACTTCCTCTTACCACGTAAGCACTCTCTCATCTCATGTAATCCCAAGGAGAAGGGTGAGTTCAGTACAGTAAGGTATTTTGAGAGAGAAAGACCACGTTCATATAACTCTTGTTACAGAATATTGTTATAATTGTTCTATTTTATTATTGGTAATTGTTGTGAATCTCTTACTGTACTGAATTTATAAGTCAAACTTTGCCATAGGTATGTCTGCATAGGAAAAAATAAGAGTATGTACAGGGGTCATGACAATCTGGGGTTTCAGGCATCCCCTGGGGGTGTTGCAATGTATCCCTATAGATGAGGGGGACTACTTTATAGAAAATTGCAAAATGAAGAATGAGATTGTTCGACTCCTCCAAAATTGGGAATTCATCCATCTAAGTCTCTAAAAAATAAGTAAGTTTTAAAAGAATTATTGCATATAAAAAACTGTGTGGAGCTTCAAGTCTTAACTGCATGTGTATCATTGCATGTGAGTCACTGAAATGCTCAAGTTGGTGGTGAAATGAATGTATAGAAGTTATTCTGTTTCTGGAGATTATAGGTAAGCACTTCATGATACCTGAAGGGTCCATTTATAATCTTCAATAAAGTGTTAGTTTATCCATATACAGCTCCCAACCCCCTTTGCAACAGTGAGAACCAGAGAGGTGCTACAACAAATTGCTTGATTAGCTATCTTTCAAAATTAAATTGGTTCTGATCTGGATGTTGTTAAAAAAAAAAAAAAATCCAAGGCCTGGGGAAGATTACAGTGTTTATAAATCAAAAGCAGCTGCTTGTAGTTGTAATGGTATTTTGTTTAAAGAAAAAAATCTGACTTGAAAATCCCCCTTTCAGGTTTGAGTTCACGACAAATGTGAAAAACAGATACGGTATTGAAGAATAAAGAACAGGTTTTATCATGGAAATTCTAAAATGGCCTTAACTGTTGAGGTGGTGTGAGATGTTGGCTGGGCTATCCATGAGAAGCTAACTCAGCAGTTGGTAAAGATAGTTAGTTATGTAGATAGATTTCCAGAGCCCGGCAGTGGGACCCAGAACAGAGAGGGTCACTGATCAGAAAGGATGCTAGGGAAGGCTTGGTGGAAAGGTATAGACAGGTCTCATCTCCACACAGCACTAAGTCGTGGCTTACTTGTTTACGTCTTTTTTGAAGATAACACAGTTTAACAAGAGGCCCTATTATAGTTGCCCCATGGCTTTGGATTCTGGGCATTTTTGTTTCTGGTTTATTCCCCAAAGTAACTTTGCAAGTGTGTTAAGCTTATCTCTGGGCTGGTTACTCGGAACAGCAGCTAGACAGCTCAGAGGAAATGGTAGTCCTGGGCATGGGGTGCATGGACAGTGACTCCAGAACATTCTAACTTCAGAACGTTTCCTCCTGGTTGTCAAGGAAAGGTATATTAGTTTCATCAGACTGCTCTGTAGTATGCTCTGGGGAGGCAACAGGACTGAGGGGCCGTAAGTTGTGAGTCTCAGTCCTGCCTGGACCCCTTCACAGCTGTATCATTCTGGTTCAACTCATCAGGCTTGGCAGGTCTCAGTTTGCAAAATGCATCTGACAGCCGTGCTGATGCTGAGGACAAGCTGCCAGGATGGTGTGTCTGGTAGTCGGTGTGGGCTTTCATCACTGCTGACTGTTGTTGATAGCAGAACTTCCAAAGGCATAGGAGCAGCACTGCATCTGAGGTCACCTGCAGCATGTCCTCGAGCAGGTAACTCTAAAGCTCTCTGAGACTCCGTTTCCTCATCTGTACAACAAAGATGACTGTACCCATCTCAGGGTTGTCGTGAAGGTTAAATGAAACATTTGGTGAGTGTATGGAAAGTGGTAAGCCCTGAATACATGGACATACAGTAGTGTTACTTTTGTTATTGCTGGTCAAGACTACCCACAGAAACAACATAATGGACTAACCCCAGGTAGTCCCTATTGCTTTATTCTGTTACATGGATCTCATGGCATCTGAAAGTTTTGCTTATCTGTTTGCTTGTTTCCTGTCTCACTTCCCTTCTAGAATATAGGTTCATGAGGTCAGAGAGCCTATATTTGTCTGGTTCGTTGCAGTTCCCCGCACCTCCTAGTTCGATGTCTGACTCATCTTGGGCACTCAATAAATATTTGTACCGTGAATGAATGAGTGAATAGAGGTGAAGGCAGAACACTTTCTCCATTCCTTTGGGAATCCCTGGACCACGGTGCAGTAGTTCTCCAGCGTCTGCCCGGGGCCTGATTGACCCTTCTGCAGTGCATCGTCCTCTGAGAAGATTCTCTCCACCCCTTGGCATCTTCTCTGGCCACCTCCTTCCCCTGCCTGCTCCCCCTCCCCCACCCCGTGTGTGCTCAGGGAATGCAAACTAATTTAACCAAAGCCAAACATAATTAGGAGAGTAAATCTGCTGTTGCCGCTGCTGGAACAGCAGAAAGAAAAAAAAAAAATCATAGAGTTCATTCCAAAATGAAATCTGGTCTGGCAGTTTTGTGGACCCCCTACTGTTCGTGTAATGGCTGTGCTGTGCTGCAGCCGGCTGCCCCTTCCCCACCAGCCTGGATCGGAAAGAGTTAATTGCACAGTGGTACCCCTTTGCTGCCAGTAGTGTCCAGACAGCATCACCCTACACATTTGCCCCTTCTTAAGGATTCACCATTGGTGTCATTTGAAAGAAGGCATTTCCTAATCCCAAGCTGTTTCTTTCCTTTATTCATTTGTTCCTCAGTTTGTTTGTTCATTCATTCGTCCATCCATCCATCCATCCATCCATTCATTTTGTTTGTTTATTTGTTCATCTACTAACTCTCCTCTAGCTTCTGCTCTTTGCCAGGCACTGTACTGGGTGTTAGAATTATAGCAGAGAGCGGATTGGTCCTGGGCAACTCTGTTGGGGATGGGGTGTCTTGAGAGCCTACAATTTTTGGAAGACTGGTCTAGGATCTAAATTGCCTCTTGGTTTCTCTTGGTTTCTGGTTAGACACCTTGATGGACCCCACCCTGTGGATCTTCCAGAGACAGGAAGGCTCTATGTTTGAAGAATGACATAGCAAGCCATTTCTTGACTTTGATTTTTTGTTTATCTGGGCTGCTGGAGGTGGAGAAATGTGGTATGGATAATGCAGAAAACCTCTCCCACCTTCCCATCATTCCCCCCACCCCTGAAGTCCTTCTCCAGCCAGCCTTGGGCTTCTGTCCCTGTGGAGGTCACAGCTTTGTGCTAATAGAATGGTGAGTTGCAACCTGGTTACTCTTACCATATATAGGTGAAGGCAAGTGAGGGAGCGCTCAGGACTTTCCTAAAGCCAGATATCACACATCTGTCTGGGTCTTGATGCCTAAATCCCATCCCAGTGCTCAAAGTTCAATAGTACATGGGGAGTTCCCATCAGACACAGAAGGAGGGAAGTATTTCTGCAGCCGGGCAGAAAGAGAGCAATGAGATCCTTGTATCCCACGTCCTGAGCTTTCACTCACACCTAAGTCATGGGAAGCAAATCCAAAGTCAGGCCCTTACATGCCTATTTCTAGTAACAATATTTACAATGTAGTGAGTGCTTGCCTGCTGTGGGTCATGCACTTTGTTAAGCCCTTTATATATGGAAGTGCACTGAATCCTTACAGTAGTCTTATAAGGCAGGAAAATGTTCCCACTTTTTTTAAAAAACGATTTTATTTATTTATATGAGGAAGAGCATGGGAGCAGGGGGCAGGGCAGGAGGAGAGCAAAAGGGAGAAGCAGACTCCCTACTGAGCATGGAGCAGATGTGGGGCTTGATCCTAGGAACCCGAGATTGTGACCTGTGCTGAAGTCAGATGCTTAACCAATGGAGCTATCCAGGTACCCCACAATGGCCTCACTTTTTGAGTAGAAAATCAAGACAGGACAGTAAGAGGTGACTTGCCAGTGCCGCGCACCTTCTGGATGGCAGAACCAAGGTTTGAAGGGAGGTCTGCCCCTATTTTGCTGCTCTGGCACCGTGGGCTTCACCTACAGTAAGTCTTACCACCCCATATTTTTATTACCTATTTATTACTGTGTATTCTCTCAGTTGGCCTTACGCTTTTTGAGGTAGGGCTGTGTCCATACCGTTTGCTCTCTGTCCCCACCCTTAGTGCAATCCCTGGCATAGCATAGCTGGTCACCCCACATTTACTGAATAAAAGAGGGAGGAAATGAATATATGCCTCTTCAGCTCCTGGTATGTCTTCCTCCCTCCATAGCAGCCTTTAAAAAAAGTCAGCCTGTATCAGAGGGAATATTTTCATTTCCATTTTGTGACTTATCTTATTTAAATATCAACAAAGGAACCCCCTCCTTTTCAAGGCTCATGAGGCAACTCTGCTTCTGAGGTAAGATGGCTGAGGGAAGAAAGGCATGCTGGGTCGTCACTCTGCCAGTGGCAGGGATGCCTTTGTAAATGATTGGAGAGCAGATTCTGCAGGACTTGGGATTCAATTCAGTATGGTAAGGAAAGGCTGGCCTCTCTGGTTTTTTGTGAGGCATGTGTAGTATTTTCTAAGGACAAGAAGGCTCAGCCATTTGAGGAGTTCCCAGTTGTTCTAAGTCTTATGTCAACACTGAGAGGGGTGAGAAAATGCAACAAGAGAACTTCCTGTCCTTACAGTGTGTTTTTTTTTACCCCCCTTTTTAAACCTTAATGTCTGTGCTGACCATTTGGCCCTTCGAATATGTGGCCATGGTTTCTGTTTGAATGTGTGTTTCTGTCTGCATGACTGTCACCACCCAGTCAGGAAAACTAAAAATTCATTTATGGTAGGATCTGTGTGCAGTCCCCAGTCTCCAGTTTCTCAGTACATAAGAAATTTATAGTATAGGGGAGGAAAATAATCTTTTTCCTCTTAGAATTTTAGATTCTTTGAGTGGGGCACTGCAAAATAGACCAATGAAAGGCAGATTTACAAGAGAAAAACAAGCAGAAGTTTATTAGCATTTGCATTACGCATCCTTATGGGAGCACTTAGTGATGAGTAACTCTAAGAGGTGGCTAGAACTTGGGCTTATATAGCATCCTAATAAAAGAATAATACATTTGTTGAGAAGTGACAAGACAAAGGAAAAGGACTTTATTTCTAGGGGTGACAATTGCAGGGTAGGTAAATATTTGGGGGAACTAAATGGGAAGATAAGTGCTAGGTAGCAAAGTTTATTATGTAGATTCCTCTGGTGCTGTCTTTGGCCTTAAGACAGGTCTAGAGTTGTCTCTGGTGATTGACTTCTGTCCTTCCTGGTGAAAGGAGTCACCTTTACAAATTTATGTCTTGCTTTTAGTCATATGGGGGAGGGCAGAGAGCTTTCTTGTATCTGCTTCTTCACAATTGCCTTCAGTTTGAAATTATCCTCATGCCAATGTGGCATATTTTTGGGGTGTCATAGCCTCATCCCCTTCAATAGTCAGCAAACGTGTATCAGGTACTGCCGAGTGCCGGGTGGTAGTGAGTATGACAGATAAAAATGTCTGCCACATCACGCTCACATTCTAGTTGGGGTAAGACAGATAATAAACAAATAAACATAGAGGAGAGCAGATGCTCCAAACTTTTGTGGTTGGTAATGATGCCGACTTCAGCATTTGCCAGCTCTGCTAATGAGTCTCCCTGGAAACTTGAGTGGTTGATAAGAGGATTAAGAACCTCGAAAAGTCATACTGGTAGATCGACCAACTTAGGAGTTACAGAAGCCCATAGATCATGATGGATGGAGGATTCTGTCAATTACATTCTGGCTGGGAAGAAATTCAATTAAAATGTGTATGTTTAAACTTTCTTCTTAAGGTATTTGTTCCAGAAATCAGAGCTCCCTTTTAGTGGTTGTTAATATCAGGAAATGAATATCTGATTACATTTTTCTAAGGCGAGTCCCTTAGCAGCAGGTGGAATCTCATCTTATCATATCTTCTGCATAATTCATTTTGGGGAAAGTCCCTTGAGTTTTGCTTTCAAAACTTGAGGAGAAAAATGAAGCTTGTTTGGGGTCATAAGAGTTTTTAACCTTTCTGGATAAGCAAAAATACCTAATGTGATTCCAGGAACAGACCCTGAAAGGTGGATTTCTTGAGAAACAACAGAGGAGCTAGGTCAGTCATTCCCTCATCTGGTGCGGGTGTGTGTATGGGTGAGGTGGGGGCAGCAAGCCTGTAGCCAAGTGTGGGCCTGCATGCCAGCCGGCAAATATGTTCTCCACGCTGCTCTATTTATTCAACACACATTTCTCAGGAACCACTTGCCCTGCTTGGCTAGAGCTTATTATCACAGGAACATTATAGAACATTGTTTTCTCTGCTCTCACTCGATGCCGGGGTTGCCCTGCCATCAAAGCCCCAGTAGACAATGTTGCACATTGCATTTTGGCGTGTTTGTGGAACCAGAACGGGCACTTGCAACTGTGTATTCTGGTGATGTGTCCGTCCTCACCACCAAGCCCCTGTGTGTCTCAGCGGAGGACCAGGGATTCTCCCAGGAGTTGGCCCTGCCCTCTTCTGTTGTGGCCTTGCCTACCTGGGAACCAGAGCCGTGGAGGTAATTGGGAAAATGGTGGAATTGATTTGTGCTCTCTTCAGACTCTGCTCTTTCTGAGCACTGGGGTAATTGTGGCCTGGGGTCTTCGGGACACCAGGATGGAGCCTGATTATCAGGCTAACCGACGTTTTCTCTGTGTCACCTTTAACTTAACCAGCCAGAGAATTTCTTACAGGCTTTTACAAAATAAATACTTATTTACAAAACTGGGACATTAAATATACACCTGTATGTGTATGTTTAACTTTCTATGGCTCTTCTTTCTTCACTGTCATTAAGCCTCTTCCTGTGCCATTACTCATAATTGAAAAATGCCTCTTTCTCATACATAAAGAAACACCCATTGTTTTAGTTTCTTAGGACTTTTATAACAAAATGCCATACACTGAAAAGCCCCAGAAATTTATTTCTCACAGTTCTGGAACCTGGAGTCCAACATCAGGGCATCAGCATGGCTGGGCTTCAGTGAGGACCTTCCCCAACCGCCAGGTGCAGACTGCCTTCTTGCCATGACCCTACATGGCAGAGGGAAGGGAAGGTGCTAGGGAGCACTCTGGGGTCTCTTTTTGAAGGGCACTAATCCCATTCCTGAGGGCTCCACCCACATGACCTAAGCAAAGGCCTCACCTCCTACTATCAGCGAAGTGGGCATTAGGCTTCCACATAGAAATTTTGGGGGGGACACAGGCATCCAGACCAGAGTAGCCGATTATTGCAGAACTTCAGAAACTTTAGGGGGAATGAAGTATATTTAAGGGTGGGTGGCCGCGTGAAGGGTTGTGGCAGGCTATGCCTGGGGAGCCAGACCTTCAAACAGATAGATGTGTTAATGCCTGCTAAATAGATATTTTGTGTCATTACTTTAGGGAGAATAAAAAGAGGGCCAGGAGCTCATGGGGTCTGGAACAGTCTGGGGATAGAGTTGTGGGCAGAAGTTGGAAGGAAAGAGATTGATGAGTTAGCATCACAAGTTGAGATTGGACCCCAGGGAGCCTCGACTGCTGTACTTAGGAATTTGAACTTTGTTTTCTAGGTAGGAAATTTCATCCAAGACTCTGACCAGTGGAGGGAAAGATTAGATGTGGGCTTCGGGAAAAGCCCAGCATTCTGGGTTGCCAACCTTTGGCCACCTCTGCCTCTGAAACCATTTCTGGGTTCTAAGCCATTCTTCATGAAGGAAAGAAGGAAATGAGCTGAGGTTGTTGACCTAGACCCCCAGGCTTGGGACCAGTCCCTGAGACCTTGGAAAGAGATGGTGCTTTCTGTCTCCCTTTGAAGACTGGGTAGGGGTCTGGAAGTCTGGAATGTTGGTGTCACATGCTCCTTTTGAGATCACTTCACCTGATGTATAACCCTGAAATTTTGCAGGTCCAAAAACTGAAATCCAGAGTGGAGCAAATTAGAGAGATACAGCAATGGCTCTAAGAGCACATCTTTCGGAATGAGTTTCCTGTCCGTCTAAGCCTTGGTGTCTTCATCTGTAGAATGGAACAATGGAGTACTTGCCTCGCAATGTTGTTGATGTGTTTAAGTGGCACAAAGCATGTCAAGAATTTAGTGGTAGTGCATGTGAAAAGTGTTCAGGGAGCAGTGACTATTATCATTATTATCATCATCATTATCATTGTTATTAGTCCTGTAGTGGAGGTACTGTAACATTTGTGATATTGAGAAAACCTAATGTCACACAGCTGGTAAAAGGCAGATCTTGAATCTCATTGCCATGAGCACTGGTCCAGGAAAAAGACCTAAAGAATATCTCTCTGCCTGCTAGTAATCCTCCTCATTTAAGGTTTTCCAACACAAGCCTCCAGAAGATGATTTTTTAGGAAATAATTTGATTTTGTACCCATTAAAGTGAGGGCCATGGGCACCCCGTGATTGGGTTATGATGAAGAAGTATTTATTCCCACCCTAGCCTCCTTGATATTGTAGTGGATTTAGTCTATTGATTTCTTCCATCCCCCGGCAGAGAAACAAGACTGTTTGTACGTGGCCATGTTTCAAGTGGAATTAGGATGTGGGTTTGTTCAGAGGTTTCTGCTCTGCCCCTGAGCATATCCATACCTTCTTCTGTCCTTCTACCTGGTTACCAGTATGGGTCACAAAACACTTCCCACGTGGAGATTGCGTGTAAGCCCAGGCCCCAGTGCCTTGTATTTCTAGCAACCTGGCCTCCCAGGTGAATGCTCCATATGTCTGTGATTTCGCACATGTGCACACAGGCAGGTCTCTCTCATGTTCTGCCTGGATCAGAGGGAAGGGAGGTGATAGACCCTTGGCCCGAGAAGGAAAAGAAAACCAAGATTTAACATGATCAGGGATGCGCCAAGCTCTTCACAGATACTCACTCATTGCGAACGAGGTTGGGGGCTGTATAAAGTTTGGGGGGATTTAAGTCACCAAAGAAGTGCTTTCAGGATTCTACCCACTCATTTATGAGATGGCTGTGAGGCACTATGGGTCCTAGAGGGGTCGACCTGCCTTCCCCTGGTGGGGGTCTGCCCATAGCGCCTTTGCAGGACAGGAAAGCACGAGACTTTTCTAGCTCATTTGTGCTTCTTGGACAAGTAAGAAGATGTAGGGCCCCTTTATGAAACTCAGGGACAATGTACAAATGTGTGCCCTGGAGATCACCTATTCTAGTGACTGGAGCCTGACGCTGCACTGGGAAAGAGTGAATAGATTCACAGTAAGTGAAGAGTACAAACCCTCTGGAGCTAGCCAGGCCTGGATCTGAGTCCTGGATGTGCTTTAATTTTTCTTGACCTCAGTTTCCTTACCTGTAAAATGAGACAAGTGATACTTTACCTTAGAATTGTTGTGGAGATTAGATATAAGGTGTGCAAAGTGCTGATACCATATATTGGCTGGATCTTCCAGCAGCTAGAAACTCTTCAATAAGTTGCATTATTTCTTATTTCTCTTTTGCCCCTATAGAGAGCTTAAGTTCTATGTGATAGGGAGTCGTGGTATTATTTTCATTTCACAGATGGGGAGATTAAAACACAGAGGTTAAGTAACTTGCCCAAACCATACATTAAGTAAGTAGCTGAGCTGGGATTCAAACCCAGGGATCTCACCCTGAGCCCATGTTCTTAATCATTATGATATCCTGCCTTCTACAGGAGGTGGCAAGTTCAAAGGCATCACAGTGCCTTGTACTTGGTGTGTGCAGGCATAATGAGGTATGGCTGGAGTAGAGATTGTGAGAGAAGGTGTAGAGGGAAATGAAGAGAGAGAAGTGATTGTGACCATCTGGATTGCTGAGGGCCCATGGGCTATTCTAGACAGTGCTTTGTCCTCTACATCGACTGGAAAGCTACTAGGGGGATTTGCATTGAGAAGGGATATGATTTGTGTTGAACCCCTGTATTTTTACCCTCCTCTCTCCTTCCTAACAATAGCTGGCAATTATTGAAATTTATGCAGTGGGAACTACGAGCCCCAATCTACAGATGAGGAAACTGAGGCTTAGCAGGTTTCAGTCACTGGTTAAAGGTCACATAGCTTGTAATGAGGATAGTCAAATTTGGGTTAAAACAAGGTGTGTTTGGTTCTGGAACCACAGCTCTTCCCAACCCACCTTTCATCTCCAAAGAGTTCCTTATGAACTATTGTTTTTCCATCCTGGTCCACAGAATTTGTTCCAAATGGTCCACATCTCATTTAGAGGGAGAGATCTCAGAACTAAGTCCATAGCTGGCCCATCAAATATGAGGAGAGGGGATTTCTCGTAACACCTGTCATTATAGCTCACAGAGCTCCCTCAGTATGTATGGATGAAGAAGGTGGGATGGATGACAGGATCACTTATGAAATTAAGACTCTCTAAAACCGATTGACCTGAATTCTAGTTTCAGGAATGCCAGCAGCTAGGTGTATGATCTTAACCACCAACACTTAGCAGGCTGTAATGTGTCTATGAATTTGTGTTTTAATGTCTGTCCTCATATATCCCTTCAGCAGGATAAGGTCAGTGTTTGTCTCATTTCTAGCTGTGTCCTCATTACTTGGAGCAGTGTTTGACACGAAGCAGAAGACCAATAACTATTTGCCGAATGAAAAATAATAAGAGCTAGCTATTATGGAGTGTTTTTTTCCCTACCAGACATATTGCATGCATTATCACATATAATTTAATTATCACAACTACCTAAGGGAGGGCAACATTATCATCTCCATTTTACAGATTAGGAAATTGAGACCAGCAAATTTTAGCAAGTTGCTCAAGATCACACAGATAAATACATAATGAAGGTAGCCTAAGTTTTAGTGTCCTCTAATACAAAACGAGAGACCTGAATTAGCTCATTTCTAAGGGTCCTTCCAGTTCTAAAATTAGACCTAAAGAACCTGACTCCCAGGTCAATGCTCTTTCATCTCAATCTCATTGTCTACCTATAACTCAGAGGAGGGAAATTTCAGGACAAATGCACGGTTTTCACAAAGCTCATTTTCTATCTTTCTTATGTTCCCCTTTTCAGGGAAACGCAACGGGAAGAATGAGTTAGCGTGGCGATCTAGCTGTGGGGGGCAGTGAGCTGGAGGGGAATCTCTTTGCAGAACTTGGCATAGGTGGCCCAGGGATTTGAACTTGTGCTGCTGCTGGCAGGACTTCTCACTGCTACTCAGATGAGCAATGGCTGTGCAATTTGCTCTCCCTCCCTAAGCGCACCACAGGATGTCTGATCTTCTTGAAATCGCTCTCATTTAAGAATCTGTCGTTTTTGAAGCAAATGTGTCATCTGAAACCTTTTATGGCTTTATGGAAATCTAAATGCGCTTGCTAAGCATGGATGGCCTGGGTTTTTGTGCCTGTCTTTTCTTCCTCACACTGTTATCTACATAGGAAGGAGACTGGGTGGCAAGTTAAATGTCTGTTTCACTTTAGTGGCGCCATCTTGGATGATGAGAGAATATGAAAACTCAGTTACAGGAGAAAGTTGAAAGACAGAGGATGATTGGCTCAAAGAAGAGGAAGGATCATGGGAAACATGGCTGCGTCCTCAAGCGTTTGAAGGCCATTTTTGTTTTGTTTAGTTTCGTTTTGTTTTTAACGAGACTAATAGTTAGGGCCCACAGGTAGTGAACCAGTCCTAATGTCAGTAGCCAAGGGAAATGAGGAAATAGGGCAAGCTAATGTTCCTCTTGCCCCCTTGATGTCTTCCCTTCAGTTCATTTGACTGAAAACACAATGGCCTGGAAAGTGCAAGAATTTTAGGTATCTGTTGGATGCTTATTTTAGATTATATACTAGTACCTGACATCCTTAATTTTCTTTGATAATCCCA
Organism: Martes martes; assembly: GCF_963455335.1. Lineage (NCBI taxonomy): Eukaryota > Metazoa > Chordata > Mammalia > Carnivora > Mustelidae > Martes > Martes martes. The sequence goes on along the minus strand of NC_137889.1, from coordinate 151,503,769 downwards.
CTAGCAGAAATTACTTTGACTTCTTTCATTTTCTTCTTCAAAATGCACAAGCCTCTTCCATTTTTTTTTTTTTTTACAAAAGTGTTAAATAATAAAAATATGGCAACTTCTCTATTTGCTGTGATAGGACTTATTGATTTCCTCATTCTTTCTTTCTTCTTCTTTTTTTTTTTTTAAAGATTTTATTTATTTATTTGACAGAGAGAGAGAGAGAGAGAGAGATCACAAGTAGGCAGAGAAGGGGGGAAACAGGCTCCTGGCTGAGCAGAGAGCCCAATGCAGGGCTTGATCCCAGAACCCTGAGATCATGACCTGAGCAGAGGCTTAACCCACTGAGCCACCCAGGTGTCCCTCTTTTATTTTTTTATTAAAATATTTTATTTATTTTTTTGGGAAAGAGAGAACATAAGCAAGGGGAGCAGCAGGTAGAGGGAGAGAGAGAAGCAGTCTCCCTGCAGACACGGAGCTTGATCCCAGGACCTTGAGATCATGACCTGAGCTGAAGACACTTAACCCACTGAGCCACCCAGGCACCCCTCCTCATTCTTTCTTTTGACAAGTTTTATTGAGTATTTTGCTCTATGCCACGCACTGGGATTAGAGCAAAATGAACTTAGTACCCTCATGCAGCAAAAAGTGTAGACAATAAACACACGAACAAATAAAACAAATGAACAAAATCATTACTTGTATAAGTGATATGAGGAAAATGGACTGAGAGTAAAAAGAGAAGAGATGTCGTTTTTTAGTTAAAGTTTTTTGATAAGGCCTCCCTGAGGAGTAGATATTTAAGTTAACTGAAGAACAAAAAGGCACAAGCTGTGAAAGAACAAAATGTATTTGTATATAATGAAATATACATTTTTTTCCAGACCTCAATCCGGTATATTTTTCCTCCCCCTTACAGGTTTATTAGCTCTATATTAGGCATTCCAATTTTTTTAGTGCAATTCCAAAACATTTATTGAACATATTCCACATGTCTTGAACTGTGCCAAATGACTTCTTATTTTTTTTAATTTATGCATATTTTAATCCTATATGGTAGGAATTGACATAAATGAGTCAATGGCCACTATGAAGGTTAAGCAACTAACCTACAGTGACATGTCTAATAAAGATTAGAGCTCAGATTTGGACTCTGGGCTGTTTGATTTCTACCTCTGTTATCTCTTCACTGAGGCCCCCTTTGTGGATCTTCCTGGAAATCTCTGGGGTTGGGTTGCTTAGAGGTGACTGAGACCCTCTCCACTGAGGGATCCAATTGGCTGTCTCGATGACTGGCCCTTAATATGGATTCTGGGAACCTCTGTTCCCATCACCGAGAGGGACTGCAACTGTGCCTTGTAAAGAAGCCCTGAAAGAATGGGCGAGGAGGAATATGAGAGCAAAAGACCAGGAACCAAGATTAAAAGCAAGAACAGGCAGCGGGGGCATGGCCAGGATTTCAGGGGTGACACAGAAGTAGCTACAATTTGTGGCCATTTCTTTAGCTCCCCTGACTGCTTTAGAATGAGTCTACTTGCAGAGTATCTCTGAGAGAGGACTTCACTGGGCTTGTATGGTGCCTTGGTTGAACTAAGTAGTCTGCTGAGTTCGAGAATAAAGCTAAGGTGTGTAAGACTGAGCCCTCAGCTGGAGAGGCTGGAGGAGAGAAAGCATGGCAATAAGTAGAGCCGGCAGCCACTGACCTAGTTTGCTCCTCTTCCCCTCTGGTACATTGACTAGATCAGGGGGAGAAGTATGTGGGTCACTCCTCACACTTTGGCATACCCATGTGTTCAGCAGAGAGTAAAATTCTGTCATACTAAATCCATCAGACATCTGGTGCTCATGAAAGTAAATATGTTTTCCAGAATCAAAGACTAAGTTGTAGTCAACTGTGCTGGGTTGAATAGTGTTGTCTTCACCCCCACCCACTTCGGTCACCACAGGTGCTGGAATCTCTGAGTGAGTGACCTTATTCGGAAATAGGGTCTCTACAGATATAGTTAGTTAAGATAAGGTCCTCCTAGATTAGGATGGGCTCAAATCCATTGTCTGGCGCCCTTTGGTGAAAACAGAGACATAGAGACAGACACACAGGTAGAAGCACACGTGAAGATAGAGGCAGAGATTGAAGTAACAGAGCTACAAGTCAGGGGATGGCAAGGAATGCCAGCAACCACCAGAAGCTAGAAGAGAAGCACAGAAGACTCTTCTTCCCAGCCCTCAGAAGGAATCAGCTTTGCTGACACCTTGATTCCAGATACCCAGATGCTAAATCTATGAAAGAAGTTTCTGTGGTTTTAAGCCACCAAATGTGTGGCAATCTGTCCTAGCAGCCACAGGAAACTAATACACCTACCTACTTACCAGCGAGGACCTCAGGAATGACATTCCTCTGGCCAGGAAGCATTACCAACTGTCAAGTGCTTACCACTCCTGTGTGCCCTGACCTGTTCTTCACTTTTCATGCTACTGTGATGGGCTGCTTCCTTCTCTTTCTCCTCTACTCCAAATTTCTTGTGGGCAGAGACCCAGGTTTAATCCATCACTCTAGCCCCTGCTCCTGGAACAAACTCGACACTCAACAATGTTGAACTAACCAACAAATAATACAAAGCAGGCTTCCTAAAGACTCGAACTCCAAGCCACCCACCGTTTTATGTACTCATTCTATTGATGGTATTAAATGCCTGTTCGGTGCCAGAATTGTGTGAGGGACACAACGATAAACAAATAGAAGGTCAATGTTTCTGTTTTTCCAGGGCTCATTATCTAGGAAGGGGGCAGGTTGAACCTGCAAACAAACACATCGATGTATTAATAGTGCAGCTAGTTTGGGAGGGTGGTAAGTGCTCAGGAGAAGATCAAACATGGTAAGAGTCAATTGAGTTTCTTGAGATGGTGCTACGAAAGGCCTCTCTCTAGGAGGCAACATTTGAGCTGAGACCTAAATAATGAGGATTCAGTTCTTAGGAGGCATAGAGGACAAGACTTACAGGCAGAGAAAATGGCGAAATGCTGATACGTGGAAATAGAAGTTACCACATGGTATTTGGAGAACAGATAGAAAGCTAGTGAGCAAGGTGTGGGGGTTGAGGGACAGGGGATCATGTCAGGAGACACATTTGTCTCCTTCTTCTTCCTCTGAACCCCAAAGAGTTTCAGTGATAGGAGAGTGACTTACATGTTCCTGCAGTGAAGGAAAGTTGCTTAAAATGAAAATTATATTTGATTTTTAAAAGTCAAAATTACATTTGAGGTTTATGGCTGACAAAGGGGAGTCCCAAGGATGACCCAATCCTGCAGAAGGAATGGGTCTAGGGTTTGACCAAGGCCAAAGAGAGGAGAAGCCAGACCTGACATTTTCTCCTCATGAGATCACAGGTCCGAATGGCCAGCCGTGGAAGCCATCTCACTTGCTGTGATATTTATGCCTGAACTTGGCTTTGTTTAAAGCTCCATTTCCTTTGTATTCTGGCAAAAGGCAAGGCAGACCTGACTTTTGGGGGGGATTATGCCTCTCATGTTAGCTGATATTAGCTGTTTGTCTCTGGTACAAGCTTTTCAGCTCTTCTATGTGCTGTGGTTTGGTGGCGGGTATATGAGAAGTGGCCTCTTGCTACACAGTTGTTTTGTTTGTCCTTGGCTTTTGCATTTTCATTAAATCATAGATGTCTCTAATTGCTTCCAAGGAGCCAACATTCTCCTTGATTGGAATTCTATGGAAAATAGAGTTTGCTTTATTAAATAGCGTTTCTTAAGGGATTTGAGTGGTCTTTGGTTTCCTCCCCCTCCCCCCTTTTTTTGAGTTTTTAATTTGTTGCAATGTATAATCACTTGCTTCTGTACTGGAATTGCTCTCCAAGCTTCTACAATTGTGTATTATAATTCCCTTTATTACTGCAGAATCATTTTTAGTCTTCAGTTAAGATGACTGGACAAGAATCAGATTAAATAGAATTCGCATCTACTTTGCATGGGGCACTACTCCTGAAGCCACTGGTTCCTCTTGCTTGCTAAATTTTTTGTGGTTTGGGGAAGAATAAAGTTAAAAATAATCAATATCTGATCTCATTTAAGCCTCATGGCATCCTGGGGCACATAGGTGTGAGTAATCCACATTTTACCTAGTTGGAGAGGTGAAATGACATGTCCAAGGTCATCCATGCAAAGTGTACCAGAGATACAGTGCCAACCAAGCCCCTAGAAATCCAGAGCCATCTCTCTGTTTCTATCTGTAATATGTTTTCCTGAAATAAAACGGAGCATGGGGGAAAAAAGCTGCTTTTGAGATGTTGGAACAAAACAAATTACATTTAATAAAGTGCTTTAGTGAGTTCCTTGCTGCATAGTATTGATAATTCATGCTTCTTCCCTACCTAGAGTAAAAGGAATTCTATTGTGACTTAATCCAGAAAATGGTAACATCTAGAGCTTAGGTGTCTACCACCACATTAGTCAGGGCTCTGCAGAAATACAAAACCGATTGGATATACACGTACATACAAGGAGATTTATTACAAGGAATTGGTTCATATAGTTATGGAGGCTGACAAGTCCCAAGAGCTCCAGGTTAAGGTGACAGGCTGGACATGCAGGACAGCTGATTATGTAGCTGTAGTCTGAGTCCAAAGGCCTGAGAAGCAGGATAGCCAAAGGTGTAAGTTCTAGCCTGAGAGCAGAAGAAGACCAATGTCCCAGTACAATGAGTCAGGCAGGTGGAGTCTTCTCTTAGGTTTTTGGTTCTGTACATGTCTTCAACTGATTAGGTGGGCCCCACCCACACAAAGGAGGGCAATCTGCTTCACCTGATCTGCAATTCAAATTTCATCCAGAAACACCCTCACAGACATATCTGGAATGATGTTGAACCAAATATCTGGCTACCTTCTGGCCCAGCCAAATCAATACCTAAAATTAACCATCACAACTGCCTAGATTTGAATTTTGCCTTTGTTATTCACTAGTTAAGTGGCCTTGATTGAATTATTTAACTTCTCTGAGTCTTATTTTCTTCATCTGTAAATTGGACATGGGCATATCTACCTCCTAGGAATGTTGCAAGAATTTAATGAGACAGTTCTGTAAAGGGCTCAACACACTGCCTGGCCTGAAGAAAATATTCAATAATTGTTAGTTATTTAGTTTGTTACTCTCACCACATTATCGTGATAACTCTAAGTCTAGGAATGTATAAGTGATGTTTTTGTATATAAATGCATGTTGCACATTTTGAATTTAAAATGTATTTTAAAGTTTTGGCAAACGGCACTTCCTTTTAAACTATAGAGATTTCGCCACTGGAAGGTCCAAGATTCCCATGTGGCTTATGACTTTGATGTTTGCCTGAGCCCTGACTGTCTGTGCTGTGGGTTTTACTAGCATGGTGTAAGGATGAACCAAGATGTGGTATGTGACATAACTATGTGTGACTTGGCCCCTCCACGAATGTTGATGGGGTGGAGTGGGGCACTGCTGAGTGCCAGGCTCTGAGCAGAAGCAGGCATTCCCAGTTAGGCAGGATGGAAGTGCTGCTATATTAAAGGTGGTGAGGGGAAGGGATTGGGAGGGGCTGGAAGGGAAGTTCTGGCATGTGTTGTCTAGTAGAAATTCTCTGGGCCATACACTGGGAAGAAAGGCTGTACCTGTAGAGGAATCGGGTCGGTATTCCCTGGCTGATAAGGACATAGTACAGTGTCTTTTGTAGGTGTTCAGTGGGTGGGGTTTTGTTTCCCGACCCTCAGAGATGACAGTTGATTGTTTTAGAAGACATTCCCAAGACAGGACAGAGAATTTGCATACATGTTGAAGGTCTTAACGTATTGAAGCAAGAAGGAGGCCTCTTTGACATTAGTTCTCAAGTAGAAGCCTTTGTTTCCAATATTGATAAATAACATAAAGACCAGGTGTGCAGAGAAGCAAGCAGGCAGGTGGTGCAGTAGAAGGAGGAAACCGGAGCCCTGGGAGCAGAGGCATGGGCTGGCCTGGGGCAGGGATGAGGGGCAGGAGGTAGGGCAAGGACAAAGAGGGTAGACATGAAAGCTAACCTAGCAATAAATACCACTGGGGCATGGGTAAGCTTCCAAAAGAAAGGGAAGGAAAGAATAGCTAACATTTGTTTAAGAATGATATTCATCAAGACTAGGAGTTTCCGGCGTGTGCTCCGTGTTCCCGTCACAAGGCCTGAGTGCTTTCCACATAGTTGACCCTCACCAGAAACCCATGAAGGAGATTCTATTGTTTTCCCCATCCCCAGGCTTACAGGGGAGAACACTGAGGCCCTGTGTGCCAAAGGAATTCACCCAAGGTCATACAGCTAGTCAGGAATGAGGTTGCTAGGCCGTGTCCTAGGAGGTCCCTGGAACCAAGAACACAGAATTGATCATGACACTTTCCTGCTTCAAACTGTAGGTGAGGTCTCATTGCTTGTAGTGAGTTACCCCATGCCCTCACCATGCTCATGTTGGGCCTCTGTCTCCTGGATCCCAATATTTGGCTCAGATGCACTCTTTTCAATGCCTTAAATATATCATGGTTTTCCCATCTCTGGGCTGGGGGCTATTGCTCTTTCTTCACCTACACTGGCCAAGCCCCATCTTGAGGGCAAAGATACTTGAGAAGATTTTTGTCTGATGTAAGTTGTCCATAGGTGGGGACTAAGGCCAGCTTTGTTACCTCTCTGCCTCCAATGCCTGCCCAGGATCCTTACGGATCTCTTTGTGGATCTCTCTTCAGATGTTATGTTTTGTTTTTTAAGATTTTATTTATCTATTTATTTGAGCACGAGCAGGGGGGATGGGCAGAAGAAGAAACAGCAGACTGCCCCACTGAGCAGGAAGCCTGATGTGGAACTGGATCCCAGGACCCCGAGATCATGATTTCAGCCAAAGGCAGATGCTTAACTGACTGAGTCACTCAGGAGCCCCTCTTTTCAGGTTTTTACTCTAAACCAGTGATGTTCAACCTGAAGGCCATCGGGTGGTGTCTGGAGCCATTTTTTGGTTGTTAGAACTGAGGGAGGTGCTCTTGGCATCTGGTGGGTAGAGGCCACACATGCTGCCACACCACACATCCTGTAATGCACAGGACAGCCCCCACAACAAAGAACCATCAGCCCCCAATGTCAGTAATGATGAAGTTGAGAAATCTTGCTCCAAAATGGCATTCCCCTCAAGGCCATCCTTGGTCACACTATCTAAAATTTATTCTTTATTTTATTTATTTATTTATTTTTAAAGATTTTATTTATTTATTTGACAGAGAGAGATCACAAGTAGGCAGAGAGGCAGGCAGAGAGAGAGAGAGGAGGAAGCAGGCTCCCTGCTGAGCAGAGAGCCCGATGCGGGGCTCGATCCCAGGATCCTGAGATCATGATCTGAGCTGAAGGCAGAGGCTTAATCCACTGAACCACCCAGGCACCCCAAAATTTTATTCTTTATTTTATTTTTATTTTATACTTTATTCTTTTTTTCATATTATTTATTTATTTATTTTATATATATACATATATATATAGAGAGAGAGAGAGAGAGAGCGAGAGAGAGAATGACTAGGAGAATGGCTGAGGGAGAAGGAAAAGCAGACTCCCCACTGAGCAGGGAGCCCAACGTGGGGCTCGATCCCAGGACCCTGCTATTATGACCTGAGCTGAAAGCAGATGCTTAATCATCTGAGCCCCCCGGATGCACCCCACCCCTCATATTTCATTGTTGTTCTCATTTTCTCCTCTATTGGTTTTCTCCTGTGATCCTGCCTCTCTCTAATGAATGATATATTTCATTTACTCATTATTTTATTGTTTGTCATCCACTAGTATTTAAGCTTTATGAGAACTGAAATTTGTGTCCCTTTTGGTCACTGCTTTATCATTAATGCTTAGAACATCATCTAGCACATAGTAGGTGCTCCGTGTGTATTTGTTGCAGGTATGAATGAATTCAGCGTCCTAGATAACCATCATCAATTCATTAGAAAGGCTACTTGGGTTGAAATCCGTTTGCCATCTATATGGAGACTATTTTTGAATCCTGGAAGGGGACGGCATGAGAGATCTTCCCTTTTGCCTCCTTTGGTAGTGATGCTGCCTCCATTTTAGCCCAGATCAAGATCCACGAAAAATGTTTTTCCTAAAGGCAAGAGTGGGGACGGTGGGCAGGTGCTTTCAGTGAACAATACATCCCTGAAGAAAGCGGTGTTCTGGAAGGATGCCTTTGAAAGTACCCTTAGAATCGTCCTTCTGTTTGACAAATAGAGAAACTGAGGTGTAAGCACATAGTCTAGGCATATTTTGCCAGATTATTTGATTTGTATTTGCTTGAAGTCACCCAGCAAAATGTCAGGATTAGAATGAGAACCCAGTTTCTTGCCTCGCATGGAGATGGAAGGGGGAAAGTGAAAAATGCTGCCGGACAAAATTTGAGAGTTGGCAGAGAGACCACAGTTTTCTAAAGCTCTCTTTGCCTTGCAAGTTGTGATCTCTAGTTGACAAGGAAGCAAATCGGATAGCTAAATGCAGAGCTTTCTGAGATACTGAGATGCAAATTAGCCCCAACCACACGCAACTGTGGATTTGAGGTTGGCGTGCAAAATAGAGACTTTGCTTCCATCAGGCTGCATGAAAACTCACTTTCATAGATGGGTACTCTCACTCTTCCCAGACAGGCATTATGTAAGGCACAAGGGACACGGTGAAAAATAAAACAGTGATCTCACCCTCATGGAGTTTTCAGTCTTGTGAGGGAGATACACTGAGGGGGGTGTCTTATTTGTAATCCACTGAACCAATAAGCTAATTGGTTTATTCATTTTCTGAGAACAGGGAACTTTATCTTGGGTATCTTTTATGCCAGCTAACGTTGATGGCCAGAACTATAATGATGGACAAAAACTAACCAGTGCTAATTGTGTGCCAGTCACTGTGCTAAGCTCTTTCTTGAATGTATCAGTTTATTTAAACCTTACAGCTGCTCTACGATTAGTTACCATTATTGTTCCCATCTTCACAGAGAAGGCAACAGAGACTGAGTACCTTGCCCAGACTCACAGAGCAAAAAAGGGCTGGCCTTGGTGTCCAGACCCAGGCTGTCTGGTTGCGAAGTATGCAGGCTGTACCATAGCTGCATTACTGATAAATCCTATTTAATATTCACGGCAGCCTTGGCCTTGGGACTTTTCCCACCATTTAACGATAGTGCTCTCTAGTGGATGTTTACTCTGTTCCAGTCACTGGTCCATGCACTATCTAGTTTAATCCTCCAAATGAGAGGTGAGATAGCTTTACACAGGGTGAAACAGACATGGCGAGTTTAAGTAATTTGCCTGAGATTACGCAGCTACTAAGTGGTGCAGTCAGCATTCTGGATACTACATATATTGTATGGAGTCATACATATATATAAATTTATTTGTGTATACATTATATATTCTGATATCCAGAATCATACAATACAGGGCATCATATAATACATACAGTATATGGGATCATACAATATACAGCATTTCGTGTCTGCCTTCTTTCACTTTGCAGAATGTTTTCCAGGTATCTGTTACAGCATTTATCAACATTTCACTCCTTTCTTTGCAAATAGTACTCCATCACATGAAGATACCACATTTGGTTTATTTATTTGTTCATCAGTTGATGGACATTTGCATTGTTTCCATTTCTTGCCTGTTGTGGATAATGAAGCCATGAACATTCATGCACAAGTCTTATATATGACCTCTAATTATTGATATTTTCCCACAATCCTTTCTTTCTCTCTCCGATCAGTTAAAAGGGGCAGGTTCTAGAATCAGATGACGTGGATTTGAACACTTGTCTCCAGCACTTTTCAGAGGTGTGATTGGGAAGATGAGCTGCCTTCTGAGCTTTGGTTTTTCCACCTGTAAAATGAGGATAATAACAGTAGCTTGCCTGGAAATGTTCAAATGCTTGAAGTAGATAATGCGCAGTGCTCAGTTCATAATTAAACACACAATAAATGTGTGCCAGGTAAGCAATGGAAATACAAAGAGCCACCCAAAGGAGATAATGTATCTGCCCACGGAGTCTGGAGTTGAATTGCTAGGACGTGAAAAATATAATAACTAGGCATCATGTAACATAAAATAAAAATACAGTACTAGAGGAGTAGTCAGCATGAAGTTTGTATGAGTTGAAAAATTAAAAAAAAAATAATGTATCTCTGTCTATAAAATGGAGACTTTTTAGTAGATGGAAGGGCTGTGGGGCTTCCAGCTGGAAGCAAGACTTGGGTGGGAGTCCCATTGAATGAACACAGGTGATTGGGACAGAGTAGGGGAATGTGGGGTAAGGAGGATATTGCAGGTACAGGGACAGAGGGGGTAAAAGGTAAAGCTTGTCAAGCTTCAGTGTCCTCGAGTAGGGTGGGTATTGAGTGGGTAAGCAGGCTGGAATCTGTCTCCTGTGCCCTGGGGCTTGTGGACCCAGGTCTTGTGGACCCAAGATAAGTGAGAAGTGACCACCATCCATGAGTTCCCATGTTCCCACCTCTCTAGCACCATGTGGAGAGGAACCTACCATGTGTGGTCACTTTTTTGATATTTCCACAATGACATGCATGTGCAGTGGCTATTTTAACTTACCTTTTCTTGATAACAAGTGAAATAGAAAATCCTTTCATAGCTTTATTGACCATTTTCTGGGAATGATAATTTCTCATCCTTTGCACTTTTATATTTGATTGATTTCTGATTTTTTTTTTTTAAAGATTTTATTTCTTTATTTGACAGACATAGATCACAAGTAGGCTGAGAGGCAGGCAGAGAGAGAGAGGGAAGGAAGCAGGCTCCCCACTGAGCAGAGAGCCCGATGTGGGGCTCGATCCCAGGACCCTGGGATCATGACCTGAGCCGAAGGCAGAGGCTTTAACCCACTGAGCCACCCAGGCGCCCCGATTTCTGATTTTTTAAAAAAGTTTTAATTTTAGTGCCAGTTAGTTAACATATGGTGTAATATTAGTTTCAGGTATATGATGCAGTGATTCAACATGATTTCTGATTTTTACAGTTCATTATACATTCTAGTTACTAACTCTCTCCCAGCCGGTCACCTAGACTATAGCCCTGTTTACAGTGTCTTTTGTCATATGGTATGTTTATATCTTGATATATTCAAATGGATGGCTTGTTTCTCACATTATTTGTCCTTGTGGTGTGCTGTTGACAAAAGTTTCCCCTGTGCTGAGATCATACGCAATATTCTCCTACCTTCTAATGGCTTGAAAATTTTTTCTTCATGGACATGTTTAATCCATCTCGAACTTACGTTTGGTTATGTGATATAGAACCAAACTTATTTATTTTTTCCATGTGAAAAGCCAGTTGTTTCAATCCTGCTTATCAAATAGTCCGTCCTCCCCTGAATCTCTAGAACGGCCATTTCGACTCTACACTCGGCTTCCGCCATGCTGTCCTGCTCTGTGTTCCATTTGCTTTCTTCCTTTTACATCAGAACATCAGAATGCCTCTGTGTCATTATAAACCATGGATGCGCATTATTTTTAAAGATTCCTCTTTTTCCTTCTAGTGGACTTTTCATGGTTTCTTGAATCATTCCTCTCTTGCAGGGCAGCACATTGTTTTAGTTTTTATGCTGTTATGAATGCTCCTATGGTGAATATTTTTGTGTATAAAGCATTTACATATTTTTGGATTATGTCCTTTGGATGGATTCCCAGAAATAGAATTACTGAGTCAAAGGGCATAAATATTTTTAATGCTTTTAATTCATGGCATATATTTATTTAAAAAATTAAAGTGCATAAAGATTCTGGTAAGTTCCTGGTACTCTATTATGTAGTTGTAGTCAACTGGGCTATGACAAGTCTGAGTCTGAGAACGGCGGCCCTGTGGAAGCAATTAATGTGGTCTCCTCAATAGATTTATCTTTTCTCTTTTCTTGTTTGTTTAGCACATTTTTGGTATATTCATTTATTCTGTTGTTTACGAAGCACCCAATATGTGCCTGGTTCCGTGAGAAAGCGGGCAGCAGGATCCTATGCTCCCAATGACTTGCATTTTCCAGGAGGTAGGAAGACAATAAACAAATTTCATTTTATTATTTTTTTTAAGATTTCATTTATTATTTGACAGAGAGAGACACAGCGGGAGAGGGAATATAAGCAGGGGGAGTGGGAGAAGGAGAAGCAGGCTTTCCACTGAGCAGGGATCCCAATGCGGGGCTCGATCCCAGGAGGCTGGGATCATGACCTGAGCCAAAGGCAGATGCTTAATGACTGAGCCACCCAGGCACCCCAACAAATTTTAAAAATCTAGTGATAAGTGCTTCCTGGAGGAAAAACATTGACTGATGTGATAGTGAGCTGGATCCTGTAGATTGCAGGGTCAAAAATGACCAGGAATAAGGATGCCTGGGTGGCTCAGTTGGTTAAGTGGCTGCCTTAGGCTTAGGTCATGATCCCAGGGTCCTCGGACCGAGCCCCCATTGGACTTCCTACTCAGTGGAGAGCTTGCTTCTCCCTCTCCCTCTGTCTGCTGCTCTGCCTACTTGTGCTCTCTCTCTCTCTCTCCATCTCTCTGTCAAATAAATAAATAAAATCTTTAAAAAATGACCAGGAAGCTGAGATCTGAATGACAAGGAAGAAAAAGCCAGGCCAAGTAGAGCAAAGTCATCCACTTGGTTAAGGAATAGTTAACCACTTGGTTAAAGAATAGTTAATGCAAAGGGCCCTATGGCAGAATGGGAGTGTGGCCCCAGCGTAGAAGCAAGGACCCTGTGGCAAGGGCCTGGATCCACAATTCAGAAGTGAACTGAAGCCAGAAAGGAAGACGACGTCTAGACTTAGTGTGCTCCCTGGTGAAAGCAACAATGAGGAGCCATGGGAGGGCTCTAACCAGGAGTGATGCAACCAGTGGCATTGTTTAAAGGTCACACAGGCTTCTCCGTGGACCATAGGCTTCAGGGAAGTCAGAGTCCTGGTGGAGAGAAGGACAAGGAAGCAATTACTCTTGTCCAGGCTGGAGTTACTGGAGGCCTAGATGAGCGGTGGTGGCAGACAGAGAGGAACGTGCATGGGTTCCATTGAATTTTGAAAGTAGATTCATGGGAGTTGCTGACAGAATAGAAGTGTGGGCTTAGGAAAAGAGAGGAATCAAGAATGTGTCCTATAAGGTGGGTCTAGGAGACTGAGAAACTGGCATTACATCGTTGAGAGGGAGAAGACTGGAGAGAAGAAGCCTGGTGGAAATGGGGCCGGGGCTGGCTTCGGCCATGGTACAACTGCAATGCCTCTTTGGTTCCCCAGTGGGGCAATTGGTGAGGCAGCTGGCGCCACAGTTCTGGAGTCCTGAGAGCCGTGGTACAGGCGTGGGAGTCACTGGTAAATTACAGAGAATCTAAATCCTCTGGTAAACAGGTGTGAAAATGGAGAAAAGAATGGAAACCTTCAACCATTGTCAAGATAAACCTAGCTTCTGAATATGCTCATTTTCTTCTATTTATCTTTGTGAACAAAAATCTTTTCTTTTTTCCCAAGTAGGAAGAAGGAAAAACTTGAATTTTCTTTTCTAGTGGCTCCCTGATGCCTCAGTCTTGGCCCAGTTTCTTCCAGTTTTTAGTGGTGACTCCACAAACTATTCCTTCATTTGATTCTTATGCAGTTGGGCAGGTCACAGAAACAAGCTTTTGCATCTCGCAAGTGTTTCCAGAAATGTTTTCCTGCCTGCTGTGTTTATGTTGGAACAGAAAATTTGTACGTGATTTTATGATGAGCTTTTCTTAAGACATAGAAGTTGCTGTCTCATCACATTATGCTGTGTCTCAGGACCCCTGGAACCTGGGTGCTGTAATGTAATAGGAGCTATGGGGCTCACCACCACAGAGGGACTACCAATGAAACCCCTGCTTTTTTTTTTTTTTTTTTTAAGACTTTATTTATTTATTTGAGAGAGCGTGAGCAGGGGTGGTGGGGGAGAGAGACAAAGAAAGCAGCAGACTTCCTGCTGAGCAGGGAGCCCTGAGGCAAGGTGGAGGTCAATCCCAGGACCCTGGGATCATGACCTGAGCTGAAGGCAGATGCTTAACCTACTGAGCCACCCAGGTGCCCTGAGACCCCTGCTTGCCTTGCTGTGTCATTTTCAAAGTGATTTGCATGGGGTCCCTCATATATTATTTTTCATATGTTAGAGTGCATGGCTCCATGTTGGAGTAGAAAACAAAATTTAATTATGAAGAAAACATTAGTCCTCTTTCTCTCCAGAATAATGCAGATAAGAATAGGCAGTGAAGTTCTGTGGTTAGGATGAAATGTCCAGAAATCAAAATGATTAGGAATCAAAGTCCAGTGTTGCCTCTTACTTGGTCTGTGACCACCTGAGGCATCAGTTTCCTCATTTAAATTGTACCAATTTGATCAGGATGCTGTGAAGACTAGGAAATAATTCATTGCGAAACTCTTAGCATTTTCATTGATTCACATATTAAATATTTAATACCCCTGTGTGCCAGACACGTGAATGGAGAAGACAGTGAAAGTGTTCAACCATCAGGAGAAGACAACTATTGTTTTTCTTCAGAGTTTTGAAAATATGCTTGGTTTTCATAAGATACAGATTTATTTTTTTAAGTTATATAATTTAAATAGTCAAAAAATCAAGTACTGATTTGTTGCATATTGGCCAGGTATTTTGTGCTCTGTCTGCAAAATGTACAAGATATGGATATAGATCCAACCCTCCTAAAGCTTACAGGAATGAAAAGAAAATGAGTCTTTCATCATAGTTATGATAAGTCCAGCAGCAGAACGCTCAGCTTTGGGTGTGTAAAACATGTGTACATTTTAGTCATTATTTTTAGATTATCATAAATAACATTTCTCTTTGGATGTTCACAATTAATTAATGATTTGGTGGGTCAAGGATGAAGATTGAAATGCATGAATTTCCCTAAGTGTTTGGGGGAAAAGACACTGATGTACCTTTTGCTCAAGAGCCCTATCTGCCAGATGCCAAGTCTTGTCTTTCTGTTTTAATACATTTCTTTCTCAAGACAGCACCCACATGCCCTAAAGAGTGAAATATTGTGAGCACTTTCTGAAGGGAAGTCTTGAATTGTGAGTTGAACCCTGAGACGGTCTATTGGGACACATAATTTACTATTTGATAACACGGTGTTTTAAAATTTCTGTTAAAATTATAGCTAATGTTTCTTGTTAAATAAGATGCAATTTAGCCGAGAGTGAACAAAATCATAGATGACAAGGAGAAAGAAAAATGTAATCCTGGGGATATGAGAATAATAATAATAATTTTCAAAATCCCATGATAAAAAGAGAGGATTTCAAATGCTCTCCTTGTGTCCAACACATGCTCCCCCAATTACCGTATCATTTTTATTCCTCTGTCTTCATGTAGAATTGCACAGATGTGGACAACCTTGCTTTGGGCTCTCTGTTCAAGAGGGGAGCTCCAAACAGTGCACTTAGCACTATTGGATGTTGAAACAAGTAAGAAGATAGTAAAGATCTTGAAGAACATTGTTTTGGATGAAGGAACATCATAATAGAGTGGTTATAAGAGCCCCAGCTCAAGAGCCAGGGGTCCTGTGTTTGCACTCCCTGCAACCTGGTAGCTCTGTGATCCGAGTGAATACTGAATTTCCCTGTGCCTCAGTCTTCACATCTATAACATGGGGTTTTTGGAAGGATTTATCCCATAGGTTGTCTGTGAAATTTCAAGGGTTTATGTTACTCAACCTGTTCAGAATGGTGACTGGTACATAGTCAGTGCTCTGTAACTGTTGACTGCAATGATCGAATGTGGCTAATTCGGAATAAAAGTCATTTGATACATGGTTCGAAGAAAAAGTGGCCAGGGATTCAAGAAGTGAAGGACTATTGCAGTTAGAGAATGTAAGTGACCTGCTCTCCCTTAGTGGGAGGGGGCCTCCATGAAAGGAAAGGCACGAGGTTGGGGTTCTTTATTGTCTCCTGTCTCAATACAGGAGCGTGACGGGCAAAGAAATTTCGGGAAAGCAAGGGATGACCCAAGTGTGCTTCTGCCTCTGTCCTTGAGTGCGCTCATTCTTTCTTCAGTGTCTTCTGAGAGAGGTGAGCTGACAAGTACAAAATGGGAGTGACCGAACTGGTAAGATACAAATTAATAGAGTGCTGTCCATGTGTGTGTACTAGGAGGAAGGGTCATAAGATGTTATTTTCTAGAACCACGAGATACTAGAAAAGTCAGTGCTCTTCTCATCTTCCTGTTTCCAGACCCCTTCATACACCCTCTCCACTTTGACCTGTTTAAGTTTATTTTAATAAAAAAACACATTTTTCAAGAAATAGATGCTTTATGTATGGTTTCATTCTTTAGAGGGGGTGTATGTGTGCCACGTGACAAGTGGTTGCCATGGTAATTTCTCATTATTGTTGAATTGAAAAATAATTACTCTGGCAAAAATCCCACATAACCTGTCAGTGCTTAAGTTACAGATGCCGGGGGGCAGCCCTAGCCCCGGGATCCTGTTTTTGGTGGAAAGGGACGGAGACGGGAACAGGAGAGAATCTGGGATGGAAGGAAAATGCTTTTGTGGATTTTTAAATGTAATTAAGCCTCTCTTCTGCTATTTGACCCGAGTGCCTCTCTCATCCTGATATATGATTTCGCTGCCAGTGGTATTTGGATCACCTGTGAGATGGGACAAAAGGACCAAGGATTTTAATCACAGAAATGCATACAGGAGCTTGTTTGGAGTGGAGAAGCTTCTGTGGCATTTTTGCCTAATTAAAATATACGAGAATTATCGACACCACTCCCCCTGCCTGTGTTTAGGCTGAGTTAATTTCATCTTTATTTACCTGGAGGCTGCTCTCTGCTATTGTTACTTTCCAGCTTTGGGAAAATAATCCACTTTTTACTTATTAATATTCACTAAACACTAAATATGTACTGCTCAGATACCAAACGACAGCAAGGATTGGGAGGACCTGTCTCCTTGGAAAAGGCATGGTTCGATCAGGAGCCTTGTGGCGGGCAGGGTGTACAGAGCGGGATCCCCACCTCCTCCCATGCTGATTCTGTTTCATGAGTTATTTGGAAGGACCATGAAGAGCCTATGCTTTCGTTCTTGTGTCAGCATCAAGAAATAATCCTCCTTTTGTTTAATGAAACCCCTGAGATACACTCTACCTTAAGAGAATAATAGGCAAATTGTTTAATTTCATTTTTTAATTTAATAGTTTATTATTATTCCATTACTGTACCTTCTTTGGACTTTTAGATGCTCATCCTTCTCCTGGCAGGTTGGACTCTGTTTTGTAATTATGTTGATCCTCTTATTAGATCCCACTTGGAAAGACATTCCTTAGAAATGCACCTTGTTTCTTCTTTACCCATGCATCAGTCAGACCAGAAGGCTTCAGTTTGGAAGCACAGAGACCTCTCAATGTGAGAGCCAAAATATAGACAAGTACATACCCTCTTCCTGTGTACAGCCAAGTTAGATATATGCTCCAGAGAACTTCTTACACATGGACACAAAGCAACATTATAAAGATACTTATCACAGCATTGTTGTAATAGCAAAAAATTAGAAACTGTCTAGAGATCATTAGTAGCAAAATGCTTAAGTAAAATATATTACATTCATTCAGTGCACTATTATGTAGCTTATATAAGGGAAGAAGACCTAATATATAAAATAGATAGGTCTCCAAAAAGCAATGTTGAATGAAAAAAAAAAAAAGGCAAGTTTAAAGAACTTAATGTATGAAAGCATTTAAATAAAATATTAAAAACATAAAATAAGACCACATATGAATGGAGTCCTATGTGTGTATAAATATAAAAGATGGGGTAGGAAGAGCTGAATGAATTCCACAAGACAGTTGTTTATGGGAGCCTGGGGGAGGGGAGGAAAAAAACAGAGCAGGATATGGGATCCAAGACATTTATTTTTATTTATAATTTTTAATTCCTTTTCAAAAGGAAAATAAGAATTTTTATAATCGTTAATTCTAGATAATGGGCCCATGGGTCTTCACATTATCTTCTACTCTCTATTTAAAAAAATTAATAAAATAAAACCTCACTTCCTTAAGTTACAGTCAGTGAAGTATATTCATTTAACCAACATTTTGCTGAAAAGGACAAGGAAATTACCCAAAAGGTGGTGCATAGAATGGCAATATGGATGTGAGATCATTTTGAAAATTCCTGTCTCCATGTGAACTTCTCACGTGCACGGGTGGTGCGTCTGCTTATGGAAAGTGAGACAGAGAGAGGTCTTAGCTTGAACACCATCCTGGTTCCCTGGCCTTTGAGTGTAGACTCTCAAGACTCCCACAACACTTGAGGAGGCATATGGGTATGGCCTCTCCATTGGCTCATTCCACGTTTCTGCTCCTTTATTGGGTAATCCATAGGTGGGAGCTCTGTTGAGGATGGAGCCATGCCTGATGCCTTGTCCCTCCTTTAAGTATCTCCCAGTTTACTAGAGGATTATAAGGCAGTGATTCAATTATCATTTGATTCACATGCTAACGGGGGTAGAGTTTTCAAGGTTTCCTAGCACAGGAGACAGTGGAAGAGGAGAGCAAAACCTGTAACTTGGGGTATACTATGCTTTGGAGGCCAGAGAGCAACATATGCAAAGACAGGCAGGCAGCTGCTGGTTAACCAGGAACCCTTGGTTCAGAGAGGTAAGTTGCCTGAGGTTCCTTGGCTGCACAAGAAAACTGACGATGCTGGGCCCTTTTCAGTGTGGTAAGAATGGCTTTTCCTGGAGGGAATGTTTTACGGCATATATTCCAAATGTCATGCCTATTATAACTGCTAGTAACAGACTTGCACACCCATCCCACACATCTAGGAATCAGACCTCAGGCCCTTGGTCCTTTTTGGAGGTCATTTACCATAACCTTGACGTGGAAGTCCCAAAATGTTGATCTTGACCTACTTGTCAGTCTCAAGGCACTCCTTGGCTAATCTCCAAGTTAGTTTGATTTGAGGGGATTGAGCTTCATCCCCCCTCAAACTTCAGACTTGGTGAGCTTCTCTTTGGAGTCCTTGCTGCAAAACAACTTGGCGACTTTACTCATGCAACCTCCTACTGGTTGGCTTGCTAACCTTGACTATGTTGCCTGCTTTGCAAGGAAAACTGGGAATTTTGTGGTTCTTCCATTTCTCCAAAGATGGAGGTGCAAAGTTTACAGTCTAGAGGTGGGAGCCTAGCCTGTAGGTACAACTGCCGAATGTTCACCGGTCCCTTTTTCTTTATATTCTGTTGGCCCCTTGCTCTTCTTCCATGTGGCCAAGCAGAGCACCTGTAACCTTTGCAAGGCTCATATCCTCCGAGATGACTAAAGCTGAACGGTGGAGGGGCTGAACTGTTACTGTTGCCCACAGCTCATGAGGTGGCTGCGAGCTAAGAACTAAGCTTCTACCACCCAGGACTGTCTGAACTCCGCCACAGGTTTCTTGTTTGGTTCCACAGAAGCCTTTGTAGGTGCATTTCAGCCAGCCTGAACACCTAGCCTCGTTATTATGCAAATGTCTCCCATCAAATTGCCTAACTGATCTCAGGAACTCAAGTAAGCAGCAAAATGGAGGCAAGACATGTATAAAAAGGAAGTGGATTTTCAGAGCAAGCACATGAAGTTGGGGGAAAGGGAACAAAATCTGAAAATGCCCGAGTCAGAGATCTGCTCCGGCAGAATTTTCTCTAGGCACTCCTGGCCGCTTCTTCTACACTTGTGAACTACCTTCACCTTCAACCTAAGGTGAAAAATCACTTTTTAAATAGAATTATTTGAAGGAAATCACAGATTAGTAGGTTCATCAGTTGTAACAAGGGGATATTGATGATGTGGAAGGCTGTGTGGGTGTGGGGGCAGATAATAGAACAGTGTCCTTGCTCATAATTTTGCTGTGAACCTAAAACTGTTCTGAAAAATAAAATCAACTTTAAAAGTTGGATTAGAGTTAGACAGACGTGTAAGTGAACTTCAGATTTACCACCACTTTCTAGCTGTCTGATCTTTACTGAGTAGTTTAAAGTTTCTGAAATTTGGATTCTCTATTTGTAACTATTTTAAGAGTCAAATGAAACAATAATGAATAATAATAACTGCCATTTATTTTACAGCTACTATGTGCCAGGCAGTTACTTTTTAGTCCTCAGAGTGCACTGAAATTATTATTCCTACTTGATACATGAGCAAATAGATGCAAAGAAGTCAGGTGACATGACTGAGGTCCTCCAGCTGGTAAGAGGCAGGATTCACATGTTGAAGTCACTGTGACATGGAGGTTAAAGATATCAATTCTCCATAAGGCTGCTTGCTTTATCCCTTGGTAGCAACTTGGATAGTTGTGAATGTAAGAGGGTACAACTCATGTAAAGCCCCTAGAAAATACTGAGTTCTGGGTACGACTGTTAACCCAGGGCCCCCGGCGCATGTGTTTTTTCCATCATCTGCTTCCTTCACACACAGTGAACATAAGACTGACCCATACTTCACAGCAATTTTTTGTCAAAGCGTTACTCCTTTTATTCCTTTTCCTACATAAACACCTATCCTCCCCTAACTAAAGACTAATTCAAAAGCTTTACATAGGAGTGTCTGGGGATAGTCGATCATTATAATTTTAAAATGCATCAAAAAATTGGTGTGCCATTTTAGAAATATCAGCCAAGAGACAAAGTAGGATCGCAACAATCAAGATGTCTTGAAGACTTTGTAGAGTGAGTTTCTTAAGTTGGGTCTGTGATGGTACGCTAAAGAGTTCCATTCATTCATTCATTCATTCAGCTAACCCAAATATATATATATATATACATATATATATATACATACATACATATATATATAGTAACTATTCTGTGTCTCACGTAATTCCATTTTTCATTTTTAGTTTTGAAATGTTCTTCTAAGCAAAGCCAAGTGATTCTTTTGTGCATATAGTCACCCGATGTAACCTTCCCCCTCCACACCTGTTCTGACATTTCCTGAGATGCTGACTCATCTTATGTTCCATTGCAGTTGGTTGAATGGAAGGGCACGTCTCCTTCTTGTGCGTTTCTCAGCTCCCACGAACCCTTGAGCGTCTAGGTGCTGTGGACCCTGTGTGGCTGCTCCTTGACACTTTTTACCACTCACTTCAGTCCAAATCCTTCCTTTGCTCCCAGGGCCTTCGGATCAGCCTGGGTTCTCCATGGGCTCTTGCCTTTCCCTGCTCCACTTCCTAGCAGGAATGCCAGAAACTCAGAGTCAGATGACAGGCAAATACAGGTGCAGGGTCTGACTTAGTCACAGGCCTTTGAGAAATCACTAGGGCAAAAGAGATTCGATACATCCCTGTTCTAACTGTTGTGGGCAGGTGTCATCGCCAGGTAAATGCATTACATGTAGTTGGAATGAGAAGAAACGTGCTTGGTTTATCAACAGGCTTCTTATAAAGGGCATTTTTGATATGTTTCTTTAGAACATGCAACACCACCTCCTTTAAAAATGATGCTAAAGATGGTAGGTAGAGGCAGGAAAAGGACATTTTATTCATTTTCACTGTGCCCTGGGCATTCTGCTGGGCACTTTAGACCCATTAATTTATTTACTCCTCACATCGATTCTGCAAGATAATTGTTATTATGGTTGTTGTTTTCACATGTATTCCGCAAGAAAATTATTACTCTTGTGTTATTATTTTTCTCAACTTGCAAGTAAGGAAACAGGCTCAGGAAGGTCAACTAAGTTGTCCGTGCTCACTGCTGGGAAGAGAGCTGGGATGAAGCCTGGGTCTGAGGGCTGCCAGTAGGCGTGAGTTCCGCCACTGACGTCATTCCACATGGGGTACTTCGCCGTGCGAGGCGGGACGCTGACCGTCCCTGGCAGCAGAAAGCAAGTAGCTGGACAAAGAGACCAATCTGAGACAAAATATTCCCTTTTCACTCTCCCTCCCCTTCTTTCTAAGTCCTAACCTCCGCCTTGGGAAAGACTGCCAGAGAAATGAGTCAGGCAGAGGGTGGGGCTCAGAGGTCAAAGGGGCTTGAGTCAAGATCCCAGCTCCACTATTTATCGGCTGACTGTACTTGGCAAGTTCCATTTACCACCTGTGCTTTGGCTTCTGAGGTTGTAAAGGAAGGGTGGTACATAACGGGAGCGGCTTCATTCATTCACGGAGCAACTTCTATTGAGTCGTACCATGGGCTCGGCACCATTTAGAGCAAAACAGAGCCCCTGCTCACAAAAAAATTAAATTATACAGGAGAGAACGGACCAAAAAACAAAAAACAAAAAAAAAAAAAAGAAAGAAAAGAAAAAAAACAAATAAACCCCACCCAAAACCAACAACGAACAAACCCAAAACGGGGAGGCAGTAAGGAGTAAGGAGGAAAATACACATAAAGCACTTAGAATAATGCTTGGCATGTGGTAAGCACTCAATAAATGTTAACTATTATTCTTTTTCCATCTGTGTAGCAATTTGAAATAAAATAAACCAGTGTACCCAGGCTCTCAAATGGGGTTTCTTTCCCCAGCTGCTTCTTCCACTTCCAACCAAGCCCACTGATTTTTCTAGAAACTCTGATAGCTTCCATGACACCCAGACTTTGTGCTGTGGTCTTGGGTCTGGAGGGAAACTGTTAGTCGCTCACTCGGGTGTCTCCTGCTCGTGGGCTTGAGCCCTTTGAGGGTAGAGACCCATCTCTCAACCAGCTGTGTGCTCTGAGGGCCTGCATGTAATAAGTGCTCAATAAATATTTGTTTTGGGGCAGCGGGGGGGGGGAGGAGAGAGAGTTTGTATGTGGAGCCATGAATCGCCCCTGGGTGCTTTTATATTTACTCTGTTTTACCACGAAAAGTATTGGCTTTTGGTGTGGTGATTGGGAGGAAGCCAGGAAAAAAAAAAAAAAAAGATGAAAAAATTCATTTGCCTGAGCTGTTACTTTTCTGAAAACGAGAACAGACAGCATCAATCTTTGGTGGCCCTTTAATTATTCTTTCCAGGACTGAAGGCTCATTCCTGATGCCTGCCAGTGACAACAACTTAATGTCCTCATAAGCAGAACAACTTAATGGGAAGAAGAGAGGCTTGCAGTTTCTCCACCCGGGCCACGGCAGTGGGGGCCACTGAGTGGGGAGCTGCCCTTCCCTCCTCTGACAGGCAGCTGCAGGACATCTCCTCCTAAAGTTTGGCACTGACCAGCAATTCTCTGGGAAAAGATTGTGCTTAAGAATTTGGGGGTACACGGGGCAAGATGCAGAGCACAAGGGCAGCTGTGCTGCCCCTTTTAGAATATGACGCTTGGCGTAACCCTCCTGATTCACTCTGATAGGAGGCCCCATCCCCCCCAATGATTAACAGTGATTTTAACTGCCTTAAACCGGGCCGGTTTCAAAGTGTTTTCTGGATGAACAAGAGACGCTCAATCCATGACAAACAGAGTTCACATGGATAGTTTGCATTCTGCTGAACTGCTCTATTTTTAATGATCATGTTAATAACAAGGCAACAAGATTGCCTATAATCTTAAAACAATCCTCGAGAACAATCCATATGCATGTGATGGGTGTTTGTACAGCCCTGGACAGATATGTATCTTCTGTCTGTGGCAATATCTGTATCTCATAGGACGTTTGCATAGGGTGGGGCTACAAGTCACACACACCCCCCTTTTGACCTGATTATCTTTTAAAAATGTACTCTCCTTAACCTGGTTGTGATATGGCGGTTTCTGTTTGTAAAATCAAATTCTGAAAAGAGCAGAGAGAAAGAGTGCCCAAAAAGAAGTTAAATGCATTTTACATGAAATGTAAACCCTTTTTGTTAAGAAATGTCACATTGTGTTCCAAAGTACATTTATTAAATCTCCCCAAATATGTCCTGGAGAATTAATTTTCATTCAGTTCGCGTTCACTCATTTGTTGAATTGGAATTCGGTCCCCATTTGAGGCAATTAATTTGAGGAGTGACCGCACGCTCGCCCACCCGCCTTCTAGAACACCCACACACATATGCTGAGTAACAAGCAAGTGGTGGCTGGGTTTGTCTTTCTTTTTGCTTTCCTTTTCCTCTTTTGAGGTAGTTTCTGTTCTTGCCTGTTAAATAAATGATCTATCTCTTTGCAGGATAGCGACAACCTCTGGTGGGACGCGTTTGCCACCGAGTTTTTTGAAGACGACGCCACATTAACCCTTTCATTTTGTTTGGAAGATGGACCAAAGCGATACAGTAAGAAAGAAGTTTATTTTTCTAATATTTCTTCTTTTTGCGCCTGTAAGAAAACCACAGGGACCTTTGGAGAATAGCACAGGGCTGACAGTCTGACAGTAACACCTCCCATCCTGAGGAGGTTCTTGTTTCCCATCAGGGCTTTGTCACCGGGTGGCAGCCTGAGCCGGCTGAGAGAGTTTTCCTTCGAGGCTGAGAATGTTTGGGCACCTGTCTGTTTAGCGAGTGAGGCAAATATGAACCAAGTCACCCAATGATAAGTGGGAGCTGGATGGCGGGGTTTCCATCCACCTTTCCCTGTGACCCTGCTTTGTCCCTGACAGCTGACACTTTACACCCAATGTTCCGCTTCTGAAGGTTCCTTAAAGAAAGAAAGAAAGAAAGAAAGAAAGAAAGAAAGAAAGAAAAATTCTCATAGTCACTGCATCAGCCACAGCCTCCTAATTTCTTCTTATCAATTATCTCAGGTGTTTATCTGACAAGTGCTATCTTTTCTTGGGGGTGGGGGAGAGAGGCCACCCCTGCCTTGAACATACAGTTTTGGATTAGCGTTGACAGAATTATAGTCCCTTGTCTTTCCAGCGAGTGATAACTCTGTAAAGATCCTCAAATTACTGCCTGTGGCACCTTGGGTAGGAGCGGATTTGTCCTGATTAGGTTCAGCCAACTTGTCAGAGATCAGATTTGCTAGTTGTGCTATAAGACCAAGAGGCATAGAAACATCAGCACAAAAGCAATTAATGTCCGGTTAGATCAGAAAGACATGTGTTTTCAGAAATCAGGTTGCACGTATGAAAGGATCTGTCAGAGGGTAAAACATCCCAAATGTCACAAACACAGATGATGATGATGGAACCAACCGCCGTGTGTACGAACCCGCCAATCCAGAGCATTGGGCAATGATAGATAATAAGGCTCATGAGAAACATGATTAAAAGTCTGATTGTTGCTAAATGTGTTTCAAAGGGACTAGAGTTTTTTCCTTTTTTTTTTTTTTAACTTTAGAGGACTTTGGACAACTTAGTAGTATTCGGATCTATTGTATGATGAGCTGATTAATTATGCTAATACATGCATGGTGATTTTGCCCAAGTGGCAAACTGGGGAGAACAGGACAACTTGAACTTACTGCCCAATTGGAACTCATTGCCAGGAACATCTCTTTAGATTTCTTTGTTGTGGGCTTTTAAGGGTGCGGGATGTTTCTGGTAAGTATTTTGGGTGAGAGGGGCTGCTGGTCTGCCAGACAGTGGGTTGTTTTAGAGTGTCTTTGCATTCAACATAAGGACTCCCGTCGTAATCACTGGCAAGCCCAGCTCATGGGGGTCCTGCAGAGTGAACTTGCTTTCCTGCGTGTGGGTGCCCCTGAGCAGCCTCGTGACCTGGAGAGGAGAGTCGGGTGCAGAAGCCGCTGTTTCAGAAGTCCCGGGAGATAAATGAACTCTGCCATCCAACAATTACTCTCTCCCCAAAAGCCTGCCTGATCAATGGTGAATAATTTCGAACCACGCAGTCATCCATCCTCTGAGTCTTCTTATTTTCTGTAGAGGCATAAGCTCAGATAACTTCCAGTTATCATGGTTTTGTGTTCTTGTGGGTTTCTTTGTTTCATTTCGTTTTCTTTTTTTGTTTTGGGGGGTTTGCTTGTTTTTGTTTTTGTGTTTGCTTTGTGAATCCATCAGGGTCTGCTCAGGGAACCAGAATTACAGTTTTAGAGTACATCATACTAACGCAACAGGGTTTCAGTGTTCCTTCTGCCCAGCCCCCAACCCCAGCACCATTTGAGGGTAAAGCATGATCAGCACTGATTTAAGATCTTACTTATACCCATGCACAAGAGTAAACGCCTGACTATAAGCCATTGTTGTCCAGGTTTCTTTGTTTCTGTGAGCCAAAATATTTCCCGAGCAGAGAAGAGAAGCAAAGATGATTGACAGTTTGGAGCCGAGTCTCATCAGCTGCTTTGCTGACAGCCTGGTGATGTGCACAATGCTGCTGATGTGTGGGCAAGTGACAGGTGATTGACAGCCCAGGACGGGGAGACAGGGAAGAGGAAGCATGCTTAGAACGCCTGACGCACACTGTTTATGCAGCGTTCCCAGCTCTGGTGCTGACACCTTAACCCGTTTGTGGTCCAGGCAGTGGGTGCCAGGCTGTGAAAACACCTGCCAGTGCTGGGCAGCAGGCTGCAGCTCTTCCTCGAGACCTCCTGGGGAGCTGACAGCCCTGGATTTCTGTGAAAGAAAACAAGACGTGGCTATTTCATTTCTCTATGTGAAGAATTTCCCCAAATTACATTTATCTTAGGTACCAAGAAATATGTCAGATGTGGTTTATTTAGCCTCTACTAGAAAAAAAAATTTTTTTCCTTCCTTTTCTCTCCCCATCTCTATGTGTTTACAGGGTTCGTCTGGCTCTAAGATATCTTATCTCTAAGCTACAGTAAATCCTATAATATGTGTTGGCTTATTTACTTGGTGTCTGTCACCATCCTATTAGAATGTCATCTCCGTGTGAACACGAGCTTTCTATTATTTATTGCTGAATTCTCAGATTTATACAGGAAGTTGTACACAATAGGTGCTCAATAAATATTTGTTGAATGGATGATTGAATGAATAATGGACATTTGGGGAAAAGTTTATAACACCAAACAGAATGTTGGCAAAACAATTCCTTGACCTAAATCACGAGACTTTCTAAAGTGGGAAGAACGTAATCTACAGTGCTCTGCTGGTGTTTTCAGAGAAGCTCTAGGAAAAGGTCTGATCTACTTTAAGCTAGAAGGGGGAACCAGCAATATAATAATTCAGAAAATAATTATGCTTTCGGAGGCAGCATACAGCTTCTCTTTCAGAAAACTGTATTGGTCATCACTCCAGTCCCCAAGCCCTTTCCTCTCCTGATTGGTGGGAGGGGAACTCCCTTCCCAGGTGAAATATGACAGGACCAGATGGAGACTGCTGATGTCTTCCTGGAAGACAGGGGGTGAGGTTGGTGTTTCGAGGTGCCAGGTGGATAAGGTTAACAGGCCATGAAATTGAGCTGTGCGTCCCTACCTGGTGCAAGCATCAGGAAGGTGTTTCTTTAGCAGTTGGAGAAGTGGGCAGTTCCAAGAGGTAGTTTTCTCCCTGCATGACATGGAATCTCAAGTGGGGAAGAGATCTGAGACAGGTAATTCCCTCTTTGTCAGCAGATCAGTAGTTAAAGATAGTTGGAGCTGAAAAGCGTCCTTTCTGAAAACGGAAACTTGGTCCAGGGAGCCCCAGGTGGTGAGTCATTGGGTCTCAGGTCGGCTGACTCCAAAGTCAAAGCCAGGGCACCCTCCTTTTCCTACCCCATCTCATGTCTATATCACCCCATAGCTAAAGGGAAAGAAATGCATTTGTCAATTCACACATTTCCAGGAACAGAAGCCACAAATAATTACCAAGGCTTCCTTGACATAGAAGGCAAAGAGGAGCAGAGGAATGATGTTCTCATGCCCTGGGTATGTTTACTTTATAATGCTAAGTCCAGCATGATCTGCTGTTCCCTTCCCTATCTTGTACAAAAGTGATCATTTTCAGGGTGATCCCTCATTGTGAGCCTCAAGCAAGTACTTCTAGTTCTCTACTCCTTTTTGTGCATATAAAGGAATGGTGTCCTGTATCACTCTCTCCCTCTGTGACCATCACAAACACCCTTTGGGAGATGGTACAGGTAACCCCCCAAGAGACCCAGGCTGTGTCCAGGTCCACGTTGGCCATGTTCCTCATCTGTAGGAAAGATATGGTTCATTCAGGAGATCTCTCTTTGCTGGGAGAGATGCAAGGAGAAAGTTCTTCTGATTCTCATGACGTTGATAGGACGGGGGGTTGCACCATGTAGCAAACACGTTTGAATGTTAATTTGTGCTTTGATTCATAAACAGAACTTCCATTTCCTCCTCCACAAGATGTCATAAAACTGTCACTGGCTTGTGTGAAAATTAAGTGAGATAGCACAGTCAAAGAGCCTCAGACCATTCGAAGCATACAGTAGGCAGCACTGATGATTACTATTAGCAACAATGCATTCTCGTAGCTTCTGTGTCGTGGAGAAGTTTTTCAAGTGGGCTCCATGTGCAGAACTTGCTGCAGAGACTCACTGTTTGACTGGGAGTCACACAAGCCCTCTCTTGGGCAGTTTCTACTGAAATGCAGCACAGAAGAGACTGTGTCCTCCCAGGCTTTCCTCAGAAACTCCCTGTTATTTCTGGTGCATAGGTTATGTTCAGCAGGAGAAGAGACAGCAGGAGGTGATTGAGAATGTGTGAGCCTTTGTACTTTGAGAGACTGAAGACTCCAAACACTAAACCATGTCTAGGTTGGCATTGCCTTAGAAATTAAGGTAAAAAATGATATAACTGCTAAAAAGCCATCTTGTTTCAGGGCGCTGCCCATTGGCCTGCTTTTCAGGGAAAAGGCTTCAGTCAGGGGCTTGGGGTCTGAGACCTGAGCTCCAACCCGGGTTTGTCTTTTACTACTTGAGTGGTTGGTGAACATCAGTGACCTCACCCAAAAAGGGAGGGCTTGTTGAGATGATGTTTATAATGTTCAGCAGAGTTTGCAGCACTTTGAAAATGCTCCTTAAATAGCTACTGTTTGATTGAATTCTACTGTGTGCATTTCTGACTCCAGATTGAGATCTAGGACAATTTGGACAAAATTATCATTAATCCATTTAATAAATTTTTTTCTTTTTAATTTATTTTTTTAGAGAGAGTGCGAGTGAGCATGAGCAGGGGGAAGAGCAGAGGGGGCAGGGGTGGGGGAGATCTCCAGCAGACTCCCTGATGAGCGTGGAGCTGGATGAGGGGCCCTGAGATCATGACCTGAGCCGAAATCAAGAGTTGGACAGTTAACCAACTGAGCCACCTGTCATGAATCCTTTAACTGTTGTTTGTAATTTTGGGTTGGTGGATCCAGTAGTTTTTGATCATATACTTATTTCATCTTGACTTCCATATTCTGTCTGGACTAAGGAGTTCTCGCGAGACTACACATTTACACAGTCACATTAGTCCAAGACTGATGTTTTTTTCTCTGTTTAACTTCTGGGGGTTGGGGGGACATTTCACTCAACAATAAAAAAGGAAAGTTGTTCTAGGACATATCGTCCCCCATGCCCTTATTTTCTTCTGTTGTCCTCAGTCATCCGGTCCCATCTGATACTGTGAAGCACTGCCCATCGGCCCCTCAGTGGAACCATTCCTATACTTGCTGTTTCTCCTTAACATTTGCTTCCTCACATCCCTTTTTTCCCGAAAGCTCTGAGAGCATTGCGATATTGACGAAGTTCTTCAATTTTGTCTTGTAATATGTGTTTTTATGTGTTGTGTATTTGGACGTGTCCCCCTAAGGTAGAGAAATTCTATGAGCCTCAAGTAGCTTTGCTATCTCTGGTTACTATTTTTCTCC
The DNA here is from genome assembly GCF_963455335.1 of Martes martes. NCBI lineage: Eukaryota > Metazoa > Chordata > Mammalia > Carnivora > Mustelidae > Martes > Martes martes. The sequence goes on along the minus strand of NC_137889.1, from coordinate 151,474,124 downwards.
TGCTTTTTATTGGCTCACGTCATCCAGCTGTGTTTTTATTGTGCTTGCTATATAGGAATTCTGAAAGCATTTCTCCACCTCCCCAACTTTCTCTTTCTCCAATATCATATTGCATGATTAAAAATGTATTTCTGGGAAAATCACTCCTTGAATATATGCATAGGTGTTTTGACATGGCATATAGTAACTACTTGGCACAAATGTGGCCGTTTAAAAAAGTTACATGCGGAAAGGGTGCACTGCAGCACATGGGGAGAAGGGGTTTACAAGGCTCCAATCCGTGCGTGTCTTTTCTATGAACAAGGCCTCTATAGAATTCACCCAGATCTGAAGAGGCCCGGGTTGGTGTCGCTGGTGCTTAAAGACCCTATGCTTTCTCAAGAGACAAGTGCCAGCTGGCCCTTGAGATCTTCCTCAGTAAAGCAACTTTGTTTCTCTGAAAACTCCTCAGTTGTTTAAAAATTGATGAAGGTAAAGATCAAAATTATGGTCTTTGGATCCATGCAGATTCATTTTGAGCTTTTGTTCCAGTACAGCTGTGTGATGTAGGCATGCGAAGGACATGAGGCATGTTGCTTAAACTGTCTTAACCTCAATTTCCTCATATGCAGCATTAAGATAATAATAATGCCAACATCAGAGGGTACGTGTGAAGATTAAATAAGATTAAATAACATGTAACCTTTGCCGAGTGCTGACCATGGAAAATACTTATTGCATGAATAAATACATGGAATTAAAATAGAGGATAATTCCTACTACTCATCCAGTCAGTTGGCACATAGCAGGGAGAACTCGGGACTTGGGGCAAATCAGACCTGTCTTCTTTCTATATGGGAATCTTAAGAATTTAAAGACGAAGATGGCAATTTAAACAAGTCCCTGGGTGCCTGGGTGGCTCAGTGGGTTAAGCCTCTGCCTTCGGCTCAGGTCATGATCTCAGGGTCCTGGGATCAAGCCCCGCATCCGGCTCCCTGCTCAGCGGGGAGCCTGCTTTCCCCTCTCTCTCTGCCTGCTGCTCTGCCTACTTGGGATCTCTCTCTATATATACAATAAATAAATAAAATTTCTCTTAAAAAAATAAATGAACAAGTCCCAAACTATTACAATGATGACCTGTTCAAAAAAGGGTTGGGTTTCCACTCTCTATTTTGCTCAGGGAACAAGGAGCTGTTAAACACTTATTAAGTGCCAGCCACTGTGCTAGGCACTTATATGCTCCATATTTTGTTTACTGATGACCAGATGAAAGGAAATGGACTTTGCATTAGGAAGTGTATCTTAGAGGAAAGAATGCACCTACCCAGAGTAGGCCTTGATTGTTAATTACCAGATCATTGTGGCATCTTTGTTGCATCCTGACATAGATGTCTTTGTCTCAGATGACTCCGGGTGGGGTGGGGGGGGGTGGAGCTTTCCTTTGCATGGAGCTGCATTAAATGGTTTCTGGGTGGCTCTAGCCTCTGAAGTTGTGATTTTCTTGTGTGACCCTTTTGAACGGCAGTCTTCATTAGGCTGGCAAGATTTGGAGTAAATTAAGTTAGGACGAAAGCAGACTTTCATTTGAAGTTCATTTGCACCTGTACTCATTCCTTGATTCATTCGTTCAGAACTCAACAAGTTTCCGCTATTTGCCAGACATTGTCATAAAGAAGCAGACAGTTTTTGAAAGGAAGGCAGTTCATCACAAATTTTTTCATTTACTTTTGATTTCATTCTATTTAAGACTCTTACCTTAAGTTAACATAATCAACTAAGTAGCTCAAAAAGAAAATATTCATGTGACATTAATACAAAATCTGGGGCTAGCTATAAAAAAAGACTTAAGAGAAAGCTCACAACTGACAGACTTCTGAAGGGAAAAAAAGAGACTGAATGTCTTCCCATTTGTGGTTTCAAATTGATGATATCAAAAGTTGCAAATTGGCTGTAACAATAGATTGAGCAGACATTCCATTCTCTCATCGCTAATAAATACCACACTAATGGTCACATGAGATAATGGACAGAAAAGTGCTTTGAATAAATTTAAAGTGCCATACAAGTTAAATATATAATTATTATCATATTTATAATTGATCTTTAGGATGGTGACTTTTAATTTTCCCTTTATATGTCAAACTGTTAAGAAATCTGGATAATTGTTGGATCTTGTCTCAGGGTTAAAATTCATTGTCAAATACATAGATTTGAGCATGTCAAGCCTCTCTGATTGCCCGTAAGAATTTAGTTGGGAGGTCTGAATGAGGTATTAGTTAGGAAATGGACATTATATAGTTGTTTTTGAGACTGTGTGACTATGGTATCCATGGGATCCTGGCACATGCATTTCCTGACTCTTGGCTTCATGGAATGCATTCCCATTCCTATGTCCTTCCTATGGTTCTCAAACCAAGATGGTAATACACCATAGTGAGTAACAGGACAAATGTGGCTTTTTTTTTTTTTTTTTTCGTTATCACAATGGCAGGTGGTGCTGGTGGTATTTATTATCTGAGTGCTGAAGAAAATAAATGTTCTGCCCAACAAAAAGTTATTGAGAAATGTCTCACTCAATCCTCTTTACCTCCAATTTACTCATCCTTTTAAAGATAGGGTTGCTAGATAAAATGTAAGTATACAAATGCATTGCTTGGGACATATTTATGCTCTAAAATTATTTGCCACTTATCTAAAATCCAAAATTAACTAGGTGTCCTGTGTTTTTCTTTCCTAAATCTGGGAGCCTTACTTGAAGGAACCCAGTCCATTCTCAGATCTGAAATCTTGGTAATTCCAGAGTAGATGCAATGGGGTGTAAGCATGACCCATCATATGAAAATAACTTCTAAAAGATTTACCTGGCCCTGTTATTCACAGTGGTCTTGCTTCTGTGTTCAGCAGCTGTACTCACCAGTCCCACTTATAGAATGAAACAGCTCAGCAGAGCATGGGAATGCAGGCTGAAGACTCCCTGAATTTAAATCCAAAGTCCCCATTGCAAGCATTCCACAGTTGCCTACCCCAGCATTTGTGCCAGTGCTCAGCATACACAGTGACTGCCTGATTGCCTGCCTTAAAGGAGCTTACAGTTAAACAAGGGAGAGACACACAAACAACGAACTTTAATGCAATGACATCAACACTGGAAGTGTTAGGCTGGCAAAGTACCATGAGGCATTGAGAAGGGAGTGACCAAATATACTTTAGAGACAAAAGACTCAGGCTGGCAAAGACTTCTTTCTAATCTTCTGAGACTCTTTATGTCCTACAGCCATGACAGAAAACGTCTTGCCACAACACCTTGGAAATATAAGGCTTTCAGAAATTTTTGTGGACTGAATGAATGACATAGTGCTGGTCAATAGTACAAATATTACTCAAGGGGTTTGATTATTTAGACCACAGATACATCATTGCACTTATGCTTCCCCCCCCTGTTTTAAGACGTTTTCACCATCACAATCTCAAGTTGTAGCAACTCATTTTGTATTAGGAAGTAACAGAAATGTCACAGAGCAATTTGGAAATTTAACCACAAACAGAACAAAGATTTGAGACTCACATTTTAAACACCAAATTAAGATCACATCTACCAAACCCACAATACCAGGAGTGATTTTTTTTTTTTTTTTTCCCTTTAGTGCTTTGGCCCATGGGATGGTAATTGCACCACTTGGTTAATCTGCCAATCTATTAAGTCCAATCGTGCCACCAAATTTCATAGAATAAATGGTCCTCAGCAATGGTTAACTAGGTACATGAATCTTACTGAATTAATCTTAATGTATTTAATTTCAGTTGAAATGCCTATTTTCTATTTAACATTTCTCAAGGACTTTCCATGTGTCCCCTTTCTCTGCCTTGGCAATAAGAAAACGAATGAGCAAAATCTCGTGCCTTGGAGGTGATAAAGATCTGGTGAACTATTGTTTCTAGGACTTTACTCTTTGCAGGCCTTTACCAGATTTTTTAAAATAGATGCCTTCTGCTTTTGTTTATGAACTTGTTCTTAATAATGGTTACCACTATATTTTTAGACTCTATTCAAAATGCAATATTGGTATCACTTTTAAACATAAAACATTTGGGAAACCAGTGCTAAGCTGAGATGTGTGCAGCATTTCCTTTGTGTAATTCTGATTTGTGATCTTGTTTAGTGGGGTGAGCTTATCTGGGGCATCGTCCCCACAAGTCAATGTATAGCTTAATCTTCACTTTTGCACTGTGTTTTCATGTTGTAGATGCACCTCGTTTATGCAAGTGAAGTAAAATAAAGCATTTGTTGTAGTCGGGTTAAACTGGCATTAGCTACCAACTGTATTAAGTGATGTTCAGGTGAATTTCATTAAGAAAGTCTCCATGATGAAATTACCCATCATGGTGTGTTTGAGTATTTATTGTTAAGTCAAGGTAGTCATGTTAGAGTATTTGAATTCAGGAGCTTGTAGAACTTCGTGCTTTCATGTATTTTGCTTTTTTTTTTTTTTAAGATTTTATTTATTTATTCAACAGAGAAAGAGAGGATCACAAGCAGGCAGAGAGGCAGGGGGAAGCAGGCTCCCAGCTGAGCAGAGAGCCCAATGTGGGGCTCGATCCCAGGACCCCGGGATCATGACCTGAGCCAAAGGCAGAGGCTTAACCCACTGAGCCACCCAGGCGCCCCATGTATTTTGCTTTTATTATCATTCCAAGAGAATCCGCTTCACACAACCATCATGATGTAGTTGTTTATTTTTGTGAAGTTTGTCCTTTCCTAATTGGTGCTGTCTTTAATCTCCTCTTGGATGAGAACTTCCATGGTGCAACATGTGTCTTTGGCTTTTTGATAACGCAGGAAGACTTCAAACTGACAATAATTGAGGTTCAGAATCATTTTGAAGATCTGTAGAAAGGGTAAGAAAGATGACTTGGGAACATGGTAATAAAACTATTCCCTTTTTATGAGACAAGTTCTCCATTTTATCTAGAGCAAATAGAGCTTTATACTATTTTTTTAAAAGATTTTATTTATTTATTTGACAGAGATCACAAGTAGGAGAGAGGCAGGCAGAGAGAGAGGAGGACGCAGGCTCCCTGCTGAACAGAGAGCCCGACTCGGGGCTCAATCCCAGGACCCTGGGATCATGACCTGAGCCAAAGGCAGAGGCTTTAACCCACTGAGCCCCCCAGGTGCCCTGAGCTTTATACTGTTTTTACAAATTTTTCTGGAAGTACCGATGTCTGACTTCATCCTGCCTTTAAATAATCTTATTTACAATTTTATTGTTGGTGTTTTACCTTGAAAAATACATTATTTGCTATGCTAGGATGGGTTAGTTTACATTGAGGGCAATGAAAAAACAGAAGAGTTCTTCCAGAATCGAATTAGGGGGCAAGCCTAGTCAGTAATATGCGGGAGGGTGTTTCTTCACAGATGCACATGGTATCTCTGTGCTGCTCTCACATTCCAGGAAAAATCAACCATTTCAGGTAGTTCTCCGTGAAAGAATGACCATTTGTGTCTGTGTTTCAGAATTAAGACAAGTTTGAAAATTGTTCAAAAATGGAAGTTAGTTACCTGAAAGGTACTTTTGTCCACGAAAAAATTTCCTCTGGAAATGTGTGTCATGTCCTGTGTATCACAGCATACAAGCATTTGATAAAGTCAGCTATGTTGGTTCACTTTTCAGTTGGGGTATTTAGGAATGTCCAACTTTTAGGCCTTACAAAATTTGGTCACAATCAACTTTTCCAAGGTTGCCTACGTAAAGTAGCTTAATGTCCCTGTGCTTATTTGCTTCTCTTCAATAGAACCATGACAGAAATGATAAATGGTGTTTGATGGATTATGTAAATAAACTGCTAATTATATCCTTAATAGTGCTCCATACTTCTAGACACTGTACCCACATGTATTTCCTATAAAATGCTTTAGTACTTAGAGATCTATTTTTTTTTAAAAGATGGGCCCCCAAATCAGCAATTATGAGAGTTATTATTCAGGTTCACAGCAGTGCGGCGGCTATTTTTCACTCGATAATTACCTTGTTAAACTAATGTCAGACCAGCGCCATGCCTTATTTAAGAAAATGGTCCACCAGTGCAAGCTGGCCCAGCTGTGGAAATTTTAAGATTTATTAAATCCAGGCTCGTCTTCAGTATTGCCTCATCGACATTAGTTACAGAAGTTCTAAAAAGTTGTATATTTCTCATTAGATGTTTGTCGTATCTTTCCTGAGGTCCCTTTGTATCTCTTGACAGTTGGCATTTCCTCTCTTCTTCCCATGCTTAGCTCTGGGCTTTGCTGCCAACCAGGGCACGGTCTAATTGGCACCATCTGCATTCAGAACCTTCAGGAAGAGAAGGGAAGATGACCCCTCCCCAGGAAAACAAGGAGTGCACCTGATACCTTTTCTCTCCCTACTTTCCCTGGTTTTGAATTGCAATTTTATTTATTACTTCTTTCTTTTTGAAAGAAAGAATAATAATAATAAAAAAAAAGACTTTCCAATGTTAGCTGTGGTTTTGTCGAAAAAGATACAGATTCCAATTTTTAATCTAAAATAAGAAATTCTTGCTATGATATCATTTGGAAAAAATAAAAAAAAGTCAAATACTTAGTGGATTCTTGTGTTGATGTTTTTCAAATGTGTCCAGCAGTAATCTCCTGGATTGGTTAACGAGTTAAAATGACAAGCATTCTGATAATGCTTTGCAGTTTATAAAATTCTCTCATAAATCAGGACCATCTGTAAGCTCATGGAGGGAGAGGACAGTGTCTTACTCTTCTCTGTAGCCTCCATGCCTGCTGCTGTAAGGGACAGAGAGGAGGTCTGTGGTTAATATTGTGTAAGCAAGACTGGATGGCAGTGTCTCCTTCCATCCTCACTATGGGCCTGGAAGCAGGTGTTGCATTAACCGTTTATAATGTAGAGATGAAGAAATGAGGCTCTCCAGACTCAGAACTCAGCTCTCCTGCCGTAGACACCCATATTGTGGTCCTTACCATCCTGCTTCTCAGCTACCTTTTTTAAACAGTAGAAAATCTTTAAATGTTATCTGCTGGGTGAAAAGAAATTCTAATTCCTTGTTCTGGATTCTGGAGCCTTCTGTCTCTCTCTCCTCATCGGTTCCTCCCAGGAACAGCACAGGTTAAGAATAATTAGTTCTTAATGGCAAAAGCGTTCCCCCAGTATATTTTTCTCATCATAGTTAAGTGTAGATTGCTTAAATCCTTCCAACATCGCTGCTACGGAGCTGACATTTATAAATTTTCTTTTTCAACGCAGTATGGGATCCTCCATATGTCTTCCATAATAACTATCTATGTTTTCAGGGAATCTAAAGATTTATTTCCTTCCAAGTCCTTGTTGCTGGCATTTTCTCCAAGCCTTCAAAACTGCCAAGAGATGAACTTCAATTTAGAGGAACTGTTACATTTGTCATTGTGAATTTGCTAAACTTTGGATAAATTTGAAGATTTATGCTTATTCCCAAATGGGCCTTGAGAATATCTTTGAAGCTCAGAAGTTCACGCTTGACTTCCTTTTCCACTGTTCTAAGTAAACGAGTTCTTAAACCCATGCAATCTCCCTGCCTGGGCTCTGGGTCTCTGTCATTGTCTCAGACTGCACACGTTTACAGCGCCAGAACTCAGATGTGACTCACTTCTGAGGTGCAGGGGAGGAGAGCCCTCTCTGCCTTGTGCTGTGCGAACTGCACACTCAGCCTGTGCTTCCAGGATGATCTGATTAAAGAGGACTTTATAGTAACAAAGTAGCCCCTCACTTTAAAGGAAAATAGCCCAGGTTGCAGACAGAGAAGCTTCAAATATTAATGTTGTCCTGCAACAACCACATGACCTTGATTGTTATATCTAAGGTCTTTGACCTTTCCTATGAACCTCCCTGTTTTCATCTGTAAAAAGAACATAATACCTCTCTGGCAGTGATATAATGGTATTTGCAAATAATATATATACAGTCCCCAGTGCATGGAAGTTTATCAACAGGAAGTAGTTATTATAATGATTATTTATAGATAACATACCAAGAAGCTGACTTGGCTTTGACTTGTGCAAGGGAATCCAGCTGGTTAGTGACAGACCCAGGATTCAAATTCATGTCTCTCAATTCTTTATGAAACACAAGACTCTACTTAGTGACTCCTTAAAAATTGTACCCTCCTTTTTTAGGGGATATAGTCTAGAAGTCACATGGTTTCTGGGGACATATATAATTTTGTTCTTTGAATCATCTTTGGAATTTCTCGGAGTCAAGAATAATAGGAAGGCTCAACAAATTCATTGATTGTAATTATGTACAGAAAATTGGAGGCAACCTATCTGATGGGTGTTCTAGTTTTCTATTGCAGCATATCAAATTGCCACAAATGTAGCAGCTTAGATCAACATACATTTATTATTTCACAATTTCTGTGGGTTAGGAGTCCAGGCACTAGTTAACTGGATTCTCTGTGCAGGGTCTCACAGCACTGAAATCAAGGTGTCGCTTGGGACAATGGTCCCATCTAAGTCTCAGGGTTGCTGACAAAATTCAGTTTATTGCAGTGGTAGGATGGAAGTTTCTACCTTCTTGTTTGCTGTTAACTAGAGAATGTTTTCAGCTCCTAGAAGCCTCCCACTCTTTCCTGGCATGTGGTCCCTTGCACAACATGGCACCTTATTCTTGCAAGGCCAACAGAATTATTCGAATCTCTCTGACATTAAGGGCTTACCCAATCAGGTCAGGCCCATGGTGACAGCAGTCTCCCTTTTGATGAACACAAAATTCATCTGCTTAGGGACTTTACATTTGCACGGTCCTTTTGCCATTTAATGTAACATATCATGAAGTGATACCTCACCCCAGTCACAGGTCTTTCTCACACTCAAGCAGAGGGGATTATGTAGGGTGTGTACCCTGGGGAGTGGTATCTTGGAGACCATCCTAGCATTCTACCTACCACGCACATGAGACAAGTACATAGTTACGATATAAGACTTCCTGACGAGTGCCATCAAACAAGTGGAAAGTGCCTAGTGAAGCCCAAGAAGAGAGGTTATTTCCTGTTGGCAGAGGGGCAAGGGCTGGTAGGCATGGCAGAGACAATGTGTAGAATTTGGGTGGGCAGAGGTAAAGGTGAGGGGTCAATGAGGAAGGAACAGAGTGAAAGAAGCCCATCCCAAGGGAGGCAAAGAAGGTATTTGGAGGGAAATGATCAATGGTTTGGTTTGGCTTTAAAGAGCTTCTCCATGGTTTTCAAAAGACTATTGGGTTTTGAGCACATGAGACATAAAAAATAGGATGAGGACTGTCAAATTCCATGAGTGTCCTTTACTTTTTAATGTATTTACTAGTCAATAAGGGAGGAGTGGGCCTGACCACATGGAGCTCTGAATCCTCTCTCTGTGGTTACTGCCCTTCAGGGACAGTTGTTTCTCCTCCACCCTTTCTGACAGAGAATTCCAAATCCTTAGCCATCTATGATTATAAAATGCCATTCTCTGGTGGCCTGTCCCATGGACCTAGAAGCAGGATGGACAAACCTGCAAACATAAGTTCAATTCTGTTAACTACACATTAAGCCAGCCAGAGCTTGTTGTAGGTAAAAGAACACCAAACCTTCTTATTGTGTAAGAAACAGTGCACTTAACCGTTCGTGTGTTTGCTTAACAAATGTGTTCCTCTTTGCCCTTCAATCTGCTCTTCCTCTGAAGATGTGGTCAATGAGACAGCCATGGTACCTGTTTTCATGAGGTTTATAAGTGGGACTTTAGAATCTAGATAATTTTAGATGATGTAGACTTTAGAGTCTCAACGGGATAGACAGCTAACAAAATGGAGATACATTCATTAGTCATTAATTTCAGTGGTGATAAGTGGTACATGTAGAGTATACAGGATGCTATGGGAGCAAGTGGGAGGCTTGAACCAGTCTCCTCAGAGGTGGCAGTAGAAGGCAGGTCAAGCTAAACCTCTCTGAGGAAGTGAGAAAGGGTGAACAAAATCTAGGAACATAAATGTATCTAGGAGAAGAGACAAATTAAAGTGAACACGAGGGTTGCTATGCATCCATCAGGCATCAAGGCGAAGAAATTTTAGACTGAGGATAGAATGAGCCAGTTCTCAATCTTTACCTCCCACCTCTCTCCCTAGCTCTCCCTGGAGGACTGATGGTCCCTGCTCTCTGTGCTTGCGCTATGTGGTGCATTCATCTGTCACGGCGGAGCTCCCGTCGTTCACAGTTGTCTGTTTACGTGAGGCTCAGGTGGGATCTCATCACACATGTCTTCAGACAGTGATTATAGTCTTTTCATCTCTCCTCTCCAATACCTAATACTTCACCTGACACTACAGTGGGCACTGAATAGTATTTGTTCAATGAATAAACCAGAACTAGTTGGGAGTGATGGAAGTAACATGCTGATAGGTTGTCATGCTTTAAAAGGAAGATCTTTCAAAAAACCAGTGGTCTGACATGAAATGGTCTGCCTCGGAATGAGAGGCAGGGCTCGCCATCCCTGGAGGTGGCAACAGTCCCGTAACTCTGTGTATCTGAATCAGAACTAAGATAGAATTTGTAAAACTTGACTATAACTACTATCAATTATTAAATTAGGTTTTTGATCCTGATTACTTGAGAAAGTTTGTGCAGTTTTTATAAAGGCTTGCTTTAGGTCCATAAGTAGCATTTTTGATTGGGAGAAGTCTTTCCTGGTCATATATTTCTGAGTTGAGCTGTGCATTTTGGTCTCATTTCTGAAAGTTACATTTATGATATGCGAGATAAAAATTTTTTAAGTATGCCTAAGATTTCATGGATTACATAAAGGAAATAGGCCAAGTAGTCATTAGAATTGAAAAGTCTGTCAAACTATGAATGAAAATATGCCTGTAGGGCAGAGTAAGGAATCTAGACAGACAGAATAATTGTGTCACTTAGTATAGAAGAAAAATACATTTTCATGCACATTGATGAAAAGTCGTCTTAAGCACAGTTCTCCAACGACAAAGAGAAGCCCAAGGAGTGGGTATGCCCCAGAAGTCCATGAATTATATTAGACAGGTATCACATTAGCATGAGACAAAAATCAGAACGACGCAGAAAGTTCATGAGTTAGTACCTGGCATGCTGATTTTAGCAGCAGGCAGGGCAAAGGATGTGGAGGGACAATCAAAAGAACAGTTCACACTATTGGAGGCCTGGTGGGATTGATCCATGGGCAAAGAACAAAAGATCTGCAACGTAGCTAAGCAACTGTTACCAGAGAATGCCTCCTGATAGACACCTACAGACCTCCAAGGCTCACGAGTGGCCTGTTTAGGGCAGTGTCAGCTGGGAACACAAGCAAACGCAACCACATGAAAGAAGAATTTAAACAGTTAGGCATCTGCAGGAAAGAAATGATGGAAGCTGTCTCTTAAGAATCAAAAACAAAGCCGGATTTCTTTCAAATGGAGATGTCATAGTTGAGTGCTAATACAACAAAACCAAGAAATAGTCATTGAGGTCTTGCAATAAAATCTGTGGTAACTCTTTCAAATCTCCAATTCTAAGTTTTGAATTTTTTATTGCCATTCATCATATGAATTGAACCACGTTCTTGCGTGATTCCTTTATTTCATATTTGAGGAACCTCCCTCCTATCATCCAACAAGTAAACACATGCTTTACAATGCATTTTATTTATAGTTTTTAAAAGTACAGACATTTGAGTTCCGATATAAAATGCAATCTACTTCATTAAAAGAGAAGTTGCTTTTGGGTAGTTTAAAACTGTAACAACTAAAAATAATACAAATAAAATAAAATAAGACCATAACAACTTACTCTTTTTCCTTCTTCTGCATTGTACTCATGGCCCACTCCTTCAAAAAAATTGTGTGCAAAAGAAAATTTTAAAATCTTTAAATCATCGAAAGGAATTTCAGAAACTGATGGGCGTGGGTCAAGATTCAAGATTCTGAAGGAAGATGATTTCGAGGGTTCCTAGATTGGTTTAGTTAAAGAAAACCCCAGCTGAAAATTCCATTTGGGGGACTTGGAAGACAGTCTCTTTCTTTCAATCTTTCTCTCTTTCTTCAGTTTTTTAAATTAACTTTTCATTTCTTCTCTTATCACAAAGATTTTTGGACAGATATTTAAAATGATGGAGATTTTCCAACTTGGAATAATTGGGCTCAAAATTTCTAGCTGTCCCCTACATCAAAGGACCCCAAATTACTAGAAATATCAGCCAGCGTGAGTTGGGAAGATTTGCATAAACTACGGGTAAACAATCCATGATAAGAATTTATTCAATATGGGACTGCAAATGTTATTTCATCTATTCGCATATTCATTCATTCTACACTTAACACTCCTAACATTTGTTCAATAATTTGCCAAATGTTCTCTGTCTCCTTGTACTTAATACATACGAACCAGATTTTCACGTCCCGCTGAGGACACCTCTGGTAGCCTTAAAAGCCTTCATAGACAGTGTGAAAGTAAAAGCATGTCTTTCCATTTATCGTAGTAAATCTGGATTTTTTTTTGTGTGTAGCTAAATACAAATTAATTTTATGTACTGTAGAAATAAACTCCAAAAGTCATCAAAGCCAGGTGATCGCTTCGAGTTTTGGGCTAAGAAGCTTGCGGAAAAATAATTTAAATTGTTCACAACTCTCTGTATGCTTTATCATTAAACATTCCTTTTTCTCTTCCTCTCCTTCCACCTTCCTCTCCTTCATTTTTAGAAATATAACCATATTGTCATTATTTTGGTGTCACAATGACAAAAGTTTTGGCGGTGGGGACTTCGGTGAGGAACGGTGGTATACGATGACACAGCTAGTAGAATTCCAGAACTTTGTTACCTTGTCGCATTTACAGATCCATCCCAAACAACTAACCGCACCAGATACTGATACCACTCTTTGGATATTCTATATGGAGCCCTAAGTCCTATATTTTGACTCCATACCCATCACTGTAACTACTAGACTTAACTGTTAACCTAAGCTGAATGTAATTCGGCATTAAATAAAACTCATTGAAATGACCCCAGGAACCAGCTGTCTGTAAGTGTCATTGAATGACCATAAGACGTAAATCCTATTCTGAAGTCCTTTCCTAGAGAAATATAAATTCGTTTAAAAAAATCAGTGATATATGCTCTTCGAGGACAATTTAAAAATATGGAAGAGGAAAAAGAAGAAAAAAGAAAGAAAAAGAAAAGAAAATAGAATTATCCATAGCTCAGAGACAAATCACTTAATATTTGGCTTATATAGCTGTGATCTTTTCTTCCCGTGTTCAAATTTTTTATTGTTTTGTTTTGTTTTGTTTTACAAAACTAGGACCATCCATATGCGTTCTCTAAGCTGCTCTTATCCTCACTCAATATATAATCAGCATCTTTTGTCATACAATTTTCTTTTACAATATCCCTTTAAGTGCCTGTGTACTATTCTATTTTATCAACAAACTTTACATAGTTAGCTGATCTTCTGTTTTGAATATTTAGTTTAATGTTTCCTGTGGCTATTCATTGTGTCTGAATGAACACCCCCTCACTAAATCTTTGTGAACAAATGTATTCTTTTCTTTAGAATAAATTCACAAAACAAAAACTACTGGATAAAAGTATAGATTTTAAAAATATTTTTGTATTTAGGGATGCCTGGGTGGCTCAGTTGGTTAAGCAACTGACTTCGGCTCAGGTCATGACCCTGGGGTCCCGGGATTGAGTCCCGCATCAAGCTCCCTGTTCTGCAGGGAGTCTGCTTCTCCCTCCGGCCCTCCCCCTTCTCATGCTCTCTCTCTCTCTCATTCTTTCTCTCTCAAATAAATAAATAAAATCTTTAAAAAAATATTTTTGTATTTAAAGACTTTTAATAGGAATGGCCAAATTTTGTTCCTTGCAGTTTATATCAATTTGAACTCACATCCAAAGTAGATAAGGAAAATATATACATTTTCCTGTATACCCAACAGCACTAATTATTATTACAGGAAATATACTTTAAATTTCTATTCCTATTCACTGTACTTATATACATAAAGATATCCATATTGCCAATATTTATATTTAAAACTAAGTATACATTGGTTAACATAATTTTTATGGGAGATTAAATAAAAATTAAGATGCCAGAGAAACACTTGACAATTTTTTTAAATTTAAATATTTGATAGTAAATGTTTTTGTGTAGAGGTCTTTATTGATATGAATTTCTACCACATTTAATGTTAGTTCCTAAAAGCAAAAGGAGTTAAGTTATAGAGTTTTGTTTGTTTCCTTAATAAACTGAAGAATAAACTGTCAACACTTCAGAATCTGAAGGTCTGAATATATGATAGAAATATATTTTCAGAGCTGCACAGTTTGATATTATGCATTCAAGAAGATTCTGTGACTCCCAGGTTCCCCTCTACTTAGGTCAATATATTTCTCTATTGTTTTCTACTGAAGGTATTAACATCTTCTCCTGCCCTGTGCTATATTTATGCCATTGAAAGGGCTGTGGAAATAATAGATTAAGTATTGGATAAAAGAATTGAGTCAAAGTTGAGGGTGGAAAGAGCCTTTAAAATTTTACACAAAAAGATAATGTAAAGATTTCACTCTTGTTTCTTGAGGGGACAAACTCAGGAATGCTGTGTGGTGAAGATTAATTTTTCTGTTTGGAAAGGTTTTTACTTTATTGCCTTTTTTTTTTTTTTTTTTTTGGTAGTCCCCTGAGAGGGCCGGAAGGTTAGAGAAGAGTGCGTGTTGGTGAACAAGGCAAGGGAATTGGAGTCTGTGAAATGTGTTTGACTGAGAGCCAGAGGGAGAAGGTGGGTAGAGTGGCCATGGTTGCCTAGAGCTGAGGTTCAGGGGCCCAGAGAGTGGGAGGGAAGGGGGAACAGTGGACAAGAAGCAAGAGGCTGGGGCAAGCCTCCATCTGCCATGGCTGGTGTTGTTGGACATACACAGGCTACTTGGAGGCTGTGGCATGGTGCCTACACCTGTCTCCAGGACCAGCTCCATGGATGATAGCTCTTCTTTTTACTGGCCCTCCAGGACCCTTTAGACCTCCCTCTCCCCATCTCTCTACCACATCAATGTCAGGGGACCTTGGGCAGAGTGGTGCAGGAGAGGAAGTTGAGATAGAACACAAAATACGAGGTGCCTTGATATGAGCAGGCACTCACAGTTTGATGTCCCACCTAGATAGTAATCAACCCCCAAATTTGAGGAAAGTTGGCTGTTTGCATCTTTTTTTGAGGGGGGTTTACCCAAGTTATAGCATTTTGCATTACAACCTGAGTCCTTAGAAGTCAGGACCCGGATCTTCCTCAGGTTTGGTGAGAAATGGTGGAAGAGCCAGGGTTTCGTGGATGTGGGCAATAGCCAGAGGGAAGGCAGGAGGGGAGGGTACCTGTGACAGCAGAGAGGGAAGGGGGTGGGTCCGGAGAGGGCCCTGTGCTGAGGAACATTTCCGGGTAGCTGGAGGTGAAGGAGGAAGGCCAGGTAAGGGCAGGCAACGGTGCAATAATGTGTGTTTGGGGATCCTCTTTGATCAAGTTCCGTTGCGTTCCCTACCACAAATTTTGAACACACGCACGGTTCTAGGGATCAGAGCTTCAACTTCTGAAATTTTTAGTGATTAGTCA
This sequence comes from Martes martes, assembly GCF_963455335.1. Lineage (NCBI taxonomy): Eukaryota > Metazoa > Chordata > Mammalia > Carnivora > Mustelidae > Martes > Martes martes. The sequence continues at coordinate 151,458,521 of NC_137889.1, read as the reverse complement.
TGTTGGCATATTTCTTAAATTTTCTTTCATTCGTTCATTCTCTCATTCACATAATCAACAGAATTAAATACGTACCTGTTGGATGAATTGCCTCAGTGTGTGTACTTTCAAACATTTGTTGCAAAGGTCAGACACAATGAGCCATTTTATTTGCCATCATCGTGAGTATTATAGCCATTTAAGGAGAACTACTATGAGTCCCAAACTAGACTAGGAATATCACACGAACCATCTCTTCTATCTAATCTGTTGAAGGATTCTAAAAAGGTGATTATTATTATTTTCATTTATCAGATGAGTGTTCCCTGACACCGACATAGTGGGACGAATGGGGAGATCTAACAGGTCCTGGAGGGCCTGTTGAGAGAAATTTTGTATCAAAATTTGAACTCAGATTGTTGGGGGTTTTTTCCTCCCAAATCCAAACCCTGCTCTCCTTCACTGTGCCAGGGTACACCCCTTAAAAAAAATGCCTTGTCTACTGTTGCTTTATCTCTCCCAGATAGCTTCCCCAACTGAGATTTTTATTTATCTGTTACCACTAATAACAATATTTTTAAAAATAAGACAATATGTGATGATAATGTGAAAAGTAAACATGGTAATTAGGCAACATCAGAATGAAGTTAATTATTGCCTTGATGACTAAGGTAGTTTGTGTACAGTGGTTAAGACAGAGGACAGCATCGAATCAGAAAGCAGTACTACATTGCCAGCCACACCAGTAGGCGACGATCAGCCTATTAGTGGGTTACTGGGAAATAAGCAAACTGTGGATTTGCAGGTGCCATGCCAATAATTTTTACCCAGTGCTGCTATCTCCACAGGGCTTTCTACTCCATTATTTCATTACATCCTGAAGCTTCCCTTTGAGGCAGATGTAGTAAACCCCACACTGTAGATGTTTGGTTTTGGAACCCAGAGTCGTTTGCCTGCTCTGCAAGCAGCCAGATTCCTGATCCCAAGACTAATTCCTAGATGGCATTTGTGGACACTATATTTGGACTTCCAGACTGCTCAAGAATCAGATGCCAAGTATTCTTGGACAATAGTTGGGCATTTGTTAAAAGTGGTCTGAATTATACCGCTCACAGCATGTTCCCCAGGTTGAAATGTTACGCCACGCCAATTCATTCTATTAACACGAGTGGCTAGATTTGATCCCTTTTTATTCCTACCTTGCATTATTATCAAAGGTGGGGAAACATGCTGCATCAGGGTAATAAGCAGCCTCATCTGATCTTGGACCATGTCTTTCCTTGTGCTGACCTTTCTTCTGGATGCTCCATTCTGAGAGGGGGCCTGGATTTGGTGCTCGTCCCATGCACAGTTTCCTGCTTTTTGTTCTGGTGGCGTTTAAAAATGTGAGTCCAAAAATGAACACAAAAGAAAAGAAAAAAAAGAATAAAAACCAAAACAAAACAAAATAGGGGTGCCTGGGTGGCTCTGTGGGTTAAGCCTCTGCCTTTGGCTCAGGTCATGATTCCAGGGTCCTGGAATGGACACTCCCCCCCCCCCCACGCGCATCAGGATCTCTGCTCAGCAGGGAGCCTGCTGCTTCCCCCTTGCCCTCTGCCTGCCTCTCTGCCTACTTGTGATACCTCTCTCTCTCTGTGTCAAATAAATCAAAATAAATTAATGAATAAGTAAATAAATAAATAAAATCTTAAAAACAAAACAAAACAAAATAAATAAATAAAAATGTGTGTCCAGTTTTAGTCAAGTGTAGTTTCCCCAACTGTGATTCCTGTAACCCCAGCCTCTAGCCTCGAGGATTATGAACACCCCCATGCCTTTCTCCCCAACCTTATAAAGTCAGCCAGTGCGGGAAAACAGTACCTAGGTGGACATCGGATGGATTTGCATAATCTGGTTTTGTAAGTGCGGAGTGTTCATTTTTAACTTACATTGGTTTTGCTTTGTTGCCAAACCCCCTTTCAGGGAAGAATGCTTCCTGCTTTCCACCGCACACCCCCACCCCTCATCCTTGTCCCTTAACAGCTGAGACTTCAGATGTGTGTATTCGTCCAAAGAGATGAGAAACCATCTTGGCTTTCTCTATCAAAATACAACTTTCTGTATTAGGCAATTTCTCACATTTTCCAATTTGACTTTTGTATAGAACTATAGCTGGAGATGGTAATGAGTTTGCCATGGCAATTTCAGGCTTCTGAACTATATAAATCCTATTCTATCTATGCATAATAATTAAAGTTATTAATGAGGGACTGAATTGGGAGGAAAAACAGTATACTGAGCCACTGTGATTTGCTTGATGTAGGTTAATAATCATACATTATCCAGCATTTGCAGCTTCCTTCGTCTCTAGAATACACGCTATGGTGGCAAAGAGCATTGTGATCAAATCCACACTAATGAAGTAACGTTTGAAGCTCGGCAGGGGATAAAAAGGAAGGTATTGTTATTGTGAGTGCCATAGTATTGTCCTTTACCATTTTAGGATGTGGTGAAATGCATAAGTAATAATTGTATTTCATTTATAAAAGAAAGCTCCAACCAAGTCCCAAGCTCCTTTGAAAAGGCAGAGCTGGGAGGTGAAAATCATAAAGCTGGGTGTTTCAAATAACAGTTCTCTAGGGAGGGAGGCTTTTTTTTCCTCTGTGCAGCAGGTTCAAATCCATAATAAGACAGATTGGAATCTGAGCAACTTGAGATTGATAGGCTAAATTGTTTACACAAAATTGCTTTGGAGGAACAGATCCGCTTGTCAAGGCGAGGCCTCTGAATTCCTGTCGGGACATTCTTAGAATCTCACCCACAGCTTGAAAGGCCAACTGGGTGCGTTTTGGAAAAGAAGTTGGATTTGCCTCAGATAGGTTTGGATTTGTACTGGTTTGCTTTCCTAAAGTGACTGCTTTAAGATGGAAGCAGGCGGACCAGATGGGCAGAAAAAAATTCTCGAGGAATGTTGCTAGCTGAAGATAGTCTAGGTCAGACCAAGGGATTTAGAAACTGAAGCAGGCTGAAGAGGGACCCGAAGACATTTTAGGAAAGTAGGAATACATTACTCAGCTCAGGCCACCATAATAAAATACTACAGACTGGTTCCTTAAACAACAGAGCTTTCTCACAGTTCTGGAGGCTAGACATCCCAAGATCAAGGGTCTGGCCAGTTTGCTTCCTGGTGAGAGCTCTTCTCCTAGCTTGTAGGTGGCTACCATCTTGCTCTGTGCTCACATGACCTCTTCTTTGTATGCACACAGTTGGAGGGGAGGGGCCAGCAAACTGTCTGGTGCCTCTTCCTATAAGGGCACTAATTCCACTATGTCTCCATCCTCACAATCTCTTCTAATCCTAATTACTTCCCTGAAACCCCATCTCCAAATATCATTACATTGATAATGATGAGGCCCTCGTTAGGGCTATATGAATTCAGTCCATGGCAATGAGTAAACCTATATGCCAGAAATTGGGATAGGCTTGTGCCAAGTGCAAAGTTAGTCATGTCTTTTAATTCCATTTCATTCCGCTCTAGTGCAACAAATGCCTCCTTGAGTCCCTGCTTTGAGCCCAGCATACTGTTTTCTTTGACGTCCTCTTCCTTCTCCTATGTATATCCTTTCCCATATTTCTATTTGATGACTTTTGGTGGCCAAGAGTAATTCCCTTATTTGTTTTCTCCCCACGTTTTTATTTTTCCTCTAATTCCAATTCCTCTGTGGAAGCACTGAGAAAACTTTCTGTTCAACAAACAGGAGTCTAAACTAAACTCTGCTTCTCACGTTCCATATGGCCTTGGAGAACTCACTAGCAGTCTGGGTGGCCGTGCTCCTGACAATCAGTGGGGATAACAGAAGTAATACTTAGTAGAACAGGGTTGTTTCATGTACTAGGAATGTGTCAGAACAAGGAGCTTAGTACCTGGTACTGGGAATTACAGTGATGAATGAGACATGACAGTCTTATCCCGATCATTTCTTGGCCCAGTGTAGGAAGCAGCTACGAGAGGAGATGAATCTATTGGGTCAGCCCTTGTGCTCTGAAGTCAGCCTATGAGAATTTAAACCCTGATTCTATCCCATGATTTAAAATCTGGGCAAATGACTTAGCCTCTCTAAACTTCCATTTCTCACCTAAAAAATAAGAAGATGGTAGAGTTTGGGGGAGGACACGTGAGAAGGTGGGTGTGAAGTGCTTGGTTTATAGCACAGACTCCGTAAATATTAACTGATATCATTATCACAAAAAATCTATAATGTGCTAAGTGGTGCAGTTATTGATTTTCTCATGCCTTGCTCCCTGGGGTGGGCATGGAAGATTCAAAAATGGGTAACATTCCTTGTGGAAATGGGTAACATTCCTTGTGGAATTCCCAGTGTCACAGGTGCTATCCGCATCAGTCAAAGAGTAGACCTATGCACTTGTAACTGTGATCTTGACAGTGAAGCAAAGATTTCTGGTGCCGTGGGGCGGGGCCAAGGGGCACTGAGGTTTGGGCTGGGGACCTGTAAAGTGGTGCTAGGACAGACATGGATGCTGAGCCTTTCAGGATCCCCCACTAGCCAGTGATCTGGAAGAGAGCCACAACGAGAAATCCGTGTGTTTCTGACGTTGCCGGCCAGAACTGAGAATTCATTACAAATAAAAACGCAAGCAAAACGAGACAGGACAGACCTAAGTACCTGGAAGGGACACGCCAGGGCCATCGTCAGCGTTAAGACGGCTTTTCTCCAGGAAAAACCGGATCTTGAGAACAAATGCCAGGATGAGGTCCCGGTTATGCCCTGATGTTAAACAGTTACACCGCAACTGTTCACGTCCCTCCCAAGGTGCTAAGAATTGATGCTAATGATGAAACACTTGGTGTGGTGGCGATTTTAGAAAATCCCCATTCAAAACAAATGCAGGGGGTGACGTGTGCTCTGTGCCAGAGTTTTGCGTGCCCCTCTGAAGGATCTTCTCATCTCCAGAGAGAAAGGAAGGAATTAGAAATGATAACCACTTTTTAAATACATCGGCTTGCTCATGTGTCGGGTGGTGGTGTATTTTTTTTTTTTTTTATCAGCTTTTCAGGCAAGGCTTCATTTGATTTGTGCAGGGAGGTGTATAATAGGGGAGGCCAGTGAGCTGATTTTTATAGAGTCCGTTTGTAGCTTAAACAAAGATGTGGGATTTGGAGGATAAAGGCAGGCTGAAATATAGCAGATTATGCAGCTTTATTTTTCAGAGATTTGCTAATTCCCCTCCTCCCCCTCCTGCTGCCTGGCTGAGCTGGTGTGTGTTGTATTTTTTCTTTCAGTTGCCATTCAAAGAGAAAACGGTTAGTTTTAAACTTGAATTTTGGACGGAATTTCATGTAAGCCAGCTCTGTGACTTTGGCCGATCTTCTGTAAGCAAATACGTGTTATCCTTAAACAGTGTGGCCTTCTGATAAATAATGGGGTAAATAAAGGCTGAACTTATAAAGCCTCTTTTAATATGAGAAGCATAATTTGCAGCATGAGCAGAAAGGGCTGGAGGGCTTGTGTTTTTCACGTGAAGGATGAAGTTTGCTTTGAAATCTGAAATAATCAGAAATACAATAAGAAAAAGGAGGCTCTTAAATTTTTTAGTGAGGCAAAGACTCTTGCCTTTTCTGTGTAATTCTGGGGCTTGTCATTCATATTTTCAGGATGGGTCTGATAATAACATGGACCATCTTTCATGCATTAGTGGACCATAGATCCAGACCCAAGTCCTTCCAATAATAAAGGGATCTCATTTGATTCTTAAATGTGGCTTTGATTTCTTGACAGGCGTTTATTACTTTATCTGTACGTAGGTTCCTGGGGCAAGCAGTTCTGCAGCGCCTCTTTTTAGCCTCTGTTCCCCCTTTTTTGTTAGTGAGATCATTACTTTCTCTCCCTGAGTCATTTAGCAAATGTTTATTGTGTTCTCATCTTGCCCAAAACCTTGGGTGTACCTGTTGAGGGATACAGAGATGCACAGGGTATGACCCTTGCCCTCAAAATGAGGCCATTCTGGTGGTAATCCAGGGAGACTGACGTTCTGGGATGTTTTCATGCCGAGCCTGCTAGAAATCACAGTCTTCTGTCAGCTCAGGTCATGATCCTAGGGTCTTGGGTTCAAGCCCTCACTGGGCTCCTTGCTCGGTGGGGAGCCTGCTTCTCCCTCTGCCTGCTGCTTCCCCTGCTTGTGCTCGTTCTCTCTCTCTCTCTCTGGCAAATAAATAAATAAAATTTAAAAAAAAATCACATCCATATGAAAGATGGACATATTATGTTAGTTATTCTGCTATGTGATAATGAGGCTCACATTGTAACTATATCATCTACTATTAATCATATAGTGAATGTAGTTAGAGTCTGTATATTAAGACTGATAATTATATACATGTATCATTGCCTGTCATTAACATCTTCGTATAAGCAAAATGAAATTATAGTTTTTCCTTTTTTTCCCCTTGCTACTTTTTGAGTCCTTAGACATTTTTCAGGTTAATATTAATGTTTTGCCTGATCCTTAATACTGTCTGCTCTTGTTTGATTTTCATGCTTTCTCTCCTGTCATATACTAAAAAGCAAAATTCCTGGAAAAGCTGACTTCTTTAAGCCTCTTGAGGGAAGGTTCCGCCTCTGATATGTCTTCTTGTGTAAAGCATTTGTCCTGTCTCAGCCCCCAAGATTTTCCCCTGCTTTCCCATCGAAGCAGATTTTATCGATTATTCCTTCTTTCCCCGTTTTATCCATGCTTCTTTTCTTTTACCCCTTCCCCATCCCATTTCCTTATTCCCTTAATTAGCAACAAATACAACTTTCAGAAATCCACAGAGCACTCAGTGGCCCAGGGAAAATCGTTTCTCAACTCTCCCACAGGATGGAGGTAGATGGTTACAGCCTGTCCACGGTGGGCTGATCAGATGGCTTGAGAATGTTTAGAAAGTAAAGCTTCCTGACCTTCCCTTTATTTATCTGTAAAACTTGGGCCAGATAACAACCAAGGTTCTTTCTGCACGTTAACATTCTATTATATGTCCATTTAGCTAAGTAGGATCTGCCTCCACTTTATTATTTATTATTATTATTATTATTATTATTATTTGATCTGCCTCCACTTTAGAAGGAAAAAGAAATGAGAGTTGAAGACTTCACTACACTTTGGAAATTAGTATGTTTGGCGTTAGCACAGGAAGAACGGGCTGCTGGATAAAAGTTAGCTTGAGGGAGATACAAGACAATAGACAGGCTTATCGAAAAAGGCAAAGCAACGATTTTGTGAGTGGCTGGGAGGTATCTCTCAAAAGCAAGATAGTCTCTCTCATGTTTGAGAAACAATATAGAATAGAGGAGAAAAATCAAGCAAGGCGAGTCTTGGACAAAGAGTTTCTGAGCCACATCTCAGATGCTTTTCCCAGGCCCTGTTCCTCCTGGTTGGGGGAGAGGTGGGTGTCCACACCGTATAGACTCAGGCTTCTTGGATAGAGGCTGCCCCTGGTCTTGCACATCAAGTTTGGACATTGCCAGTCTGGTTTGTCCTTTCTGCAGAATAGAATGTCTCCTGCTCCTCTCCTGGGGGTATCTGCTGGTGACACAGCCCTGTTGTTCCGTCTTCTGGTGGTCTGGCATTTTGCGTCCTCCTGATACAAGAGTCAGCATGAATCAGCAATCTGTGCCCCTGGGAGCATCTACCTTACTTCCTGGTTCTGCCTCCAAGTTACCCCAAGAGATAAAGGAGCCCCTTTGCCCATTATTTAAATTCATGTATTAATCTTTGTAATTGTTTATTAACAGTGATAATAATAATTATTAACTATAGTTAATAATAAGTTAATAATAATTATTAACTTGCCAGTAAACACCTTAATTATGCCATTTTTCTAAAACCGCCTGACCCAAATTAGCACAAACATTAAAAAATAATTATATACAGACACCTATAATGTACATATGTAATTTCCATGCTGCAGATTTCTCACTGTTAGGGGCCACTTAAGGCTTTCGAAAGAGAAATAGTCTTTTCTGGAAAATGGGCAAAGATAGATTCCAGACTATTTTGTCATCTGCTGCATTTTTTTTTTCTCTTTCTTCGATCTAGTTCTGACCAACGTTCAAAGACATTCTAAGCGGCCATTGAACACACGTTACCGGTAATGACTGGTTGTAAAGGACCACAGGCTGGTCCTCTCTCCCCTGAAAGCCTTCCTTGTGGGGAATACTGTGATTCAGCTAAGGTGGTTTCAATACCTTTTCATTGTCAGCACTTTACTTAATGTGGATGGACATTTCCTGGGTCATGAGCCGCTGACCCATGGTAGACTGCAGATGTTCATCTAGATTTGAACAAACTCAAGCAACTTTATTCTTCAGGCTGCACTTTTTTCTCTTCCTTCTTGTTCTCGGTTATTTTGCATTTGTTAAAATACTGAGTATATTTCTTGAACACCTGCCCATACCTGGTGCATTCACAAATACCGTTGAATTTCATCCTCACCTTAATCTTTCTGAATTTTGGAATTATCACGGGCATCTGTCAGGTGATGACCCAAGACTCAGAGATGTTGCATCACTCGTCTGAGACCACACAGCAGGTGAGGAGTGGAGTTGAGTTCAAACACAAGGTTGCTATTCTTATGCTCAGCATTTGCCTAAGTTGCACGCACTAAATGCTGGTAATATGTGAAGGGTAGGCAGTAACTGAAGCAAGAGATTTAATTTAATAGGCATTGTTTTTAGTGCATATTAGAAAATTACTATTGTCTTGTTTAAGATGACAATGTGAAAATTCATTTTAAGATAAAATTTAAAGACTTTATAAGGAATACAGGTAAAGAAAAATATTAAGTAAACAATAATTCATTGCTTATGTGAGATATACATTGTATATCATATAATATATATCATTATATATTATGCATATAGAATTTATATTTGTATGTGTATACAGAGAGATACTTGACTAATTACATTTTACTAATACATATACTAATTACATATATATAAATAAACCACACCAACCACATGAGAAAAGCAAAGCCTGTTTATTTTAAGCCTGCTCCAGTAAGGGAGTGAACCACCATCAGCTGGGTTTTGGCAGAGACTCACAGGCAGGCAGAGGAGTGGGAAAGCTTTACATGGGAAACAGGAAGGCGTCAGGTATGCCCTGATTGGAGGCTGTGGTCATGGGGAAGCTGGAGGTGGGCTAACTAGAAATGGGGTATCCCATGTAATTGGTTAGGAGTGTATATTTGTCTTCTCTAATTGGTCCTAAGTTGAAAGTGGAAACAAAATCTAGGGAAGCTTGGTTATTTATTAACCAAGACCTGGCCAGTTTAGGCTGATAATTAGAGAAGTTACTGTTTTGCCTTCTGGATCGTCACTAGAGACAGAATCTGGTTTCCTACAAGTCTGACTTAAAGCAGGCTGGCTTCCCAGGTGGCTTATTGTAGATAAGCCTAGGAAGATTGCTACAGGTTGTAGGTCAAGGTTCTATTCTTGTATATGATATGGCCATTGTCCATTTGTATAGTTTCCCTCTCTCTTTTTCTGTAGATATTATATAGAATCTATCTATCTATCATCTATGTATCTATTTCTTCCATCTAGAGAGATAGACATTTAGACATTTTAGGTATTAGTGGCTTACCATTACTAATAACTGGAGTCCATGCCAGTGAATGAGTAGCAGGAAACTAGGAGCTGTTCTGGTTCTCCTCTATGTGGATAAGCAGTTGCAAAAAGAGAGAACAGGACAAGTCCTCATTAAAATCAGTTTCTGATTTCTGAAGCAGAGTAAACAGACCTCAAACTTCTCCTGGTTCTACCAATGACATGTGGTGCCACCATCTGCAAACCATTTTGTATCTCTGGGCTGCCTTTCCTATGCCTCTCAAAAATCCCAATACCTACAAGTGAACTAAGTGACAAGGACAGCACGTGCATGGACTAGGAAGTCCCTCCTAAGTGCTCACCCACCTCTTAGGGAAGCTTGCCTATGTAATCATTAGTTATTCATTTCTGTAACATTTTTGAGTCTCAAGTGCCAAATTTTTGGGAGGGAATGAACTCAGATTTGTACACAGTCCCTCCTCATCATAATTTTGGTTTGTTAAATATTGGGACGGGAGTATTTAAAAAGTATCGAGCCTGCAAAGCTCCTGGATGGTTCAATAGGTTAAGTGCCTACGTTTGGCAGCTCAGGTCATGATCCTGGGATCCGGGATCAGCTCCCTGCTCAGCAGGGGGGTCCTGATTGTCCTACTCCATCTGCCTCTCCCCACCTCCCCCACCACTCATGCTCCCGCCTGTGCTCCACAAATAAATAAATAAATAAGATCTTTTTTTTGAAAAAAGCATCAATCTGGCTTAGAAGGCACAGATTATAAATGTGATTCCAGGAGGGGAGTCTCCCAGAGAAAGTGACTTAGCTTTCCAACGATGCCATGACCCAACTGAGGGTGCACCCCAGGCATGGGGAACTTGAAATAGGGCCAGAGGGAAGCCTCTGGGTTCAGTGGTGACTTTATTCACTCAGTAAGCATGCAAAGTGCTCTTTCTGCCTGCCAGGCCCCATCACTGAAGGCTCAGATGATTGAGACAGGATTTGTGACCTTGAGGAGTGAGGAAGATTTTCTTTTTTTTTTTTTTTTTTTAAGATTTTATTTATTTATTTGACAGAGAGAGATCACAAGTAGCAGATTTTCAACAACACAACCACCTAGTTGCCAGCAGTAAGGTGACTCCCCTCAACCCAGGGGAACTGCTTCCCATGCACCCGTATTGCTCGTCTTGCCTCTCGATATTGGAACATCTGTACCCAAACATCACAACAAAGGAATGAACTTCAGATCCTATCAGCAGTTTTCTTAATATTTGTTAAGAACATTTACATTTATAATGAGCTGCAGACCAGGAAGCTAACCAGAGATATACTTTGTGTTATTATCCTAATATTTCATATTTAAATTTACTGTGATCACAACAAGCTTCTTATGGAACATTTTCAATGTCTGTATGATGAGAAATGTTTTACTCATTCATTTATCTATGTAATCTTTAAAGGGCTGAAACGTGCTACGCACCATTCTGGGCGTTGAGGATCTAGCAAATAGATGGACGGATGAAAGCTTCCAACTTGAGGGCACTTTATTTGAAGGGAGGAAAAGCAGGCTATATGAAGATATATTTGTCCCGTTTTAGGTGGCAGAAAATGCCATGGACAAGGAGAGGGGAGGGAGCAGGGCATGAGGACTCTGACTCACTGACATTTTAGCATCCATCTAAAAGGAGTCTTGAGGATCCAAGTGAAGGGCCTTTCAGGCAAGAGAAAAGAAAATTTAAGGTCCCAAGGATAAGGCCAAGAAGACAGTTTCAGGACATCAGATGAGGTGACTTCATGGGTGTCGGGGAATTGAGGTCAGTTATAAAACTTATTCTTAAAATTTTCCTTCCAAGAAACAATTGGTTTCTTAATACCTGTACAACTTCTATGCTATTAAATAAATACTTAAAAATAAATGGAGGGATGCTTGGGTGGCTTAGTGGGTTAAGCCTCTGCCTTCAGCTCAGGTCATGATCTCAGGGTCCTGGGATCGAGCCCCACATCGGGCTCTCTGTTCAGCGGGAAGCCTGCTTCCCCCTCTCTCTCTGCCTGCCTCTCTGCCTACTTGTGATCTCTCTCTGGGTCAAATAAATAAATAAAATCTTTAAAAAAATAAATGGAATATTTATTGAGCAGCTATTACATTGCAGTTTCTGGGGTCACACAAAGGTGAGCAAGTCATGATGTTGGACTAGAAGAGAAGCTAACAGTAGTACCATGTGGTATAATGGGTGCCAAAGCCAGGACTGAAGGCACTCCTCATCTCTCTTAGGATATACTGGCATATATGCCTGGGTAAAGAGGAGGTGACATTTGATCTGCATCTTAAAGGATGACTATTTCTTCAAATAGTTTAAAATTTTAAAATTTTCTATTTAATAGATATTTTTGCTGCATAATAGAATCATGGAACACAAGAGCTTAGGGATCCTGTGAGAACATCTAATTCAATTCTGTTTTTAGCTGAGAGAAAATGGAGCATGATGGTTGAGTGTGGGTTGGAATCTTAGTTGATCCCATTATATAGCAGTGCTATCAGCAAGTCATTCTCTGTGCCTCTCTTTTGCCATCTGTAAAATGCAGTTACTAATGGAACCTCGTTTATAAGTCATTGGGAGGATTCTGTGAGTTGAAATGCAAAAGTGCTCATAGAAAAGTAGCTATGACATAGTAAGAAAGCTTTCAATGTGGAGTAGCTGTTGCTGTGATGAGCAAACGGAGGCTCAGAGGATAAGTAATCTGCTTTCATCTTCTAGATAATTATTGGCAGATCTGTATTTTTTTTGTATCTGGAACCCAAATATTCTACTTTCTGGTCCAGAGGTCTCTCCTGAACATGGTGTTTTATTTTGCCTTGGTATACTTTATGGTGTTTTAAATCTTTATTTAAACAAAACAGAAATGAAGTTGAAGCTTTTTCTCACTTTGCTATGGTTCGTGGTTTAGGAGATGAATTTGGTTGATTTATACTTTATCGTTAGCACCCTAAAATTCTCTGAAACCACCTGCAAAGCTCACTGTACTGGCACTTTCTAGTCTTTTGGCCTAGACCATCTAGAAACCGATTGGTTTGCATCCCAACCCTATCAAAAGAGCAAAAGCAGAGTTTCCTGGGAAGGTAAAACAAGGAGCCGTTCATGACACAAAGAACTTTCCATCTATGACAGAGTAGCTTCACAATTTAGGTTTGCTAAGCCTTGTACTACGGAAACATTTGTGTGCAATCATTTTGCCCTTATCTGTCTCAAATTTTCAGTTGAATGGTTTGAACTTTAGAGAATCCAAAAGAATTTTTAAAAAGGATTGGTGCTCATTCTTCTTAATAATTTAATTAAAACTTCTAATAAATTTAGTCTACAGAATTAAAAATAGGAGGAACTAGAAGTCTACCAAGAAAGCACATAGTTTTGGAGGCATGTCGCCTTTTGATCATGGAGCAAGTGGAATACAGAATTTAAAGGATGAATGCAAAAATTTTCAGCACTGAACTACTGCTTTGGATTATTTGTCCATTTGCTTCAACTATCATGTGGATAGTGGAAAATTCACTCTGATTTAACGTGAATATTTTGAGTGTCTGTTAATAGATCTTTGTAGTTACTCTTGTGGGAGACCACAAAAGAAAAGTTTCTTTGATTTATTTATAATTTTGCAAAAAAGGCCAAGGATACACTACTCAGACACTTGAGGACAGTTTTATTAGTGGTTTAAAAGTGAAATGATGTGGACAACATATTTAAATTGCCAGGGGACAGAGTTTTGGAATAAGGGAATTTGGGGTTTGCCATCTTTAGCTACCATCCAATGCTGAATTCCCTCCTTAACTTCCTTGTCTAGTGACTTGAATGTGGGCTTGCACATCATGACAGATGGAGAGTTTTCCATCTCCTGGAACAGCCCAGCCAATCTTGGGATTGCTCTTACGTTTAGGAAATTCTTCGTTGTGCTGAGAAGACTCTTACCTCTTTGTAGCTAACACCCATTAAACAAGATAATGAATTAAAAGGTCTTGGTCCTGGGCTGGAACATGGTAATTCCTTAGTAAATGTTAATTATTATTAACAATACAGTTATTGTCTTAGAAATAATGCAAGAAAGGTAGTGTTACATAAATAAAAGAACATTTGCATTGCTTATTCATGGTGTATATACTTAAAGCTGCTAAATGAGTCCGTGGGGGCCTGATAAAGCCAAGATCCATTTGACCAAAGAATTGAGTTTTGATGGGTACCATGACATTAGTTGTTGAGAGCTAAATTTTGTCTCTGAACAGAGATTTGGGTTTGAATCCAGGTATCTCAGTCAGGGTTTCAACCAGAGAAACAACAGTAGCAGATACATATTAAGAAATGCATTGCAAGGGATGTCTTATGTGATTGTGGAGGCTGGCAAGGAAATCCAAAAATAACAGGGCAGACCCACTGGGAAGGGCAGGATGGAACTCCGAGGCATGCATGGATACTGGAGTCCATAGGTGAATTTCCTTTTCCTCAGGGGAACATCAGCTCTGCTCTTAAGGTCTCTCAACTAATAGAATCAGACCCATCCACCTATCTAGAATAATTTCCTTTCCTTAAAGTCAACTGATTATGGACTTCACTCACATCTACAAGATACCTTCTCAAGTGCTCCTAGATTGGTATTTGAATTACAGGAAGAAAATTGACTATCCCACCAGGCTCCACCACTGACTAAATGACCTAGAGTGAGCTATTGAACCCCTCTGTGATTATTTTTTCTCATGTGTGAAAGGAGGATAATAGTAGGGTTTTGTGTGAATTACAAGAAGCTGACTGGGTGGCTCAGTCAGCTGAGTGTCTGACTCTTGATTTGGGCTCAGGTCATGATCTCAGGATCATGGGATAGAGCGCCTCAAGCTGGGCTCCACACTTGGTGGGCAGTCTGATGGAGATTTCTCTCTCCCTCTCCCTCTGGCTATCCCTACTGCGTGTGCTCTCTCTCTCTCTCTCTCCCTTTCTCCCCCCAAAATAGATGAATAAATTTTAAAAAGAAAAAAAAAAAAGAAGCTAGGTTTTTAAGTTGGCTTTTGATTATGCTTTAAATTATTCCCATAATCCTTAACTGGTTGGTTTTTGCTTCAAGTTTTATAGTGTTACTGAACTTCAGTCTCCTCATCTATAAGATGGGGAAAACAATAATATCTACTTAATAGTGTTGTCAAGGATTAAAGAAGAGATTGAATTTCAAATTACTGGCAAATAATAGTAATGGGCAACAGTTAGACAGCATTTACTCTGGGCAGCGGCTATTACAGACATATCACCTATATTACCTCATATAAGAGCTACAGTTAACATTACTCTTATTAACATTAATACTTATAACTGTAAATATGATAACTTTATTAAAGAAAACTTAGGTAAAACCTCCATGGCCCAGGAGCAAGAAGAATGGGGTTCTGGGACACTGTCATTTACAAAAGAATCAATGGGATAAATGATGGAGTAACTTTTAGTGTTTATTTTATTTTATTTTATCTTATTTTTTGCATCAATCTATTTCTTTTTAAAAACTGCTTTATTTAGATATGATTGACGTGAGGAAGCTGTGCATAATATGTACAATTTGACAAGTTTGGAGGTAAGAATGTACCCATGAAGCCATCACCACCTATGCCATAAACATATCCTTGCCTCCAAAAGTTACCTTCTTAAGTCTATATTTGTTATTATTATTATTATTATTATTATTTGGTAACACAGTTGACATAAGATTTGCCTTCTTAGCAAACTCTTAAGTATACAATATGGTATTGTTAACTGTGGGCTCTGTGCTGTACAGTAGATCTCTAGGGCTTGTTCATCTTGCATTACTGAAACCCTTTGAGAATGAGGTCTGTTTTTAAGTGACTTTTGATGCTGCAGAAGGCCTTGTCAAAGAACAAAGGGCTAACGGGATACTCATTCTCTATAGAACCAACATAATGGAAATAACATTATTTGACTTACTTCATTGATCTTATGAATATATTCTGTCAAGCTAATGAACTCCCCCTAGCTTTCTGTAGGTACTTTCTTTAAAAGCAAAGAACGTGACTACCTTTGGCTGACCATGTCTTCTCTTGAATTATTTAAGCCTACTCTGAAGGAGTAATCTACAACGTGAGGCCAAAAAATGATCATGTTTATGTCAAGAAGAAAGAAATAAGGAAAACCAAATAGTTCATAAGTGTTGTTTAACAACAGATTGGCTGCTCTGTGTAAAACCTTCTTTCTTTTGCATTTAGTCATAACCTTTCACATTATAGATTATTCTTTCTTACATATCTACTTATTTTGAGTTTCAATTTGCACAATTTGCTTAGATATATAAACGTTGGGTTCTGGAAATGTGTGCAGTGGGGGTTAGCAGTTTTATCTCTGAAATGTGTCACTGGGGTCAAGGGTACAAGTGGTCTACAAGTATTCTCTTAAAAGGAATAGATGTATGTTTGTTATCTATGACATAGCACTTCCAAGAGAATGTTCTGAGGAACATTAGTTCTATGGAATGTCAATAGATGCTACCCCCAAATTCCATCCATGAAGAACTAGGTTTGAGAAAGACCAGTTTTCATAAATTAAATGAGGTTCCTTAATGCAATGCCTCAACTAGTTGTTTTTTTTTTTTAAAGATTTTATTTATTTGATAAACAGAGATCACAAGTAGGCAGAGAGGCAGGCAGAGAGAGAGAGGAAGGGAAGCAGGCTCCCCGCCGAGCAGAGAGCCCATGTGGGGCTCGATCCCAGGACTCTGGGATCATGACCTGAGCCGAAGGCAGAGGCTTTAACCCACCGAGCCACCCAGGCGCCCCTCAACTAGTTTTCAAAATATGAAGATTTGTCATGGATCTCTAAGATGGAGCAGAAGTATTCAGTGATTCCCACCTTCTGGTTTGTTTTCTCAAGGACTGATAATCTGCAAGATATACTTTGAGAAATGATAGAACAGCTAATAGGTCAATGACTACACATATACAGATTGGCTGCCTCAAATATTTACCTCTCAATTTTGCCTATTTGTCTTCTGACTAAAGATAGCAGCAGGAGTAAAAGTTGTGTACATGCATACACATTTATATAATTATTTATTTAAATATTGAAACTCTTTCCCTCCTAGATTGGCAATTCCTTGAAGGTAGGACCCATGTCCTAGTTCCCTCTTCTTCTTCATTTCCCTGGTCACTGGTACAGTGACTAGCACCCAGAAGAACCTAAATACATAATTTTCCAGTAGGTAAATGAAAATGCACCACTACCAATATCCTCCCCCACCAATACAACTCATCTTTATTATCCCTGCCCCCAGAGGCAACAATGCTTCTTATTCCTTTGCATTTTTAAACTTACACTGGTATCATACTAATTTGCATTTTTAAACTTACATTGGTATCTTATAGTAATCCTCCTTGGGTTCCACAATTTGAAAGATTTTTGTCTACTGAATGGCATTTATTACATAACGTTGAACTTGTTTTCCCATTGTTGCTTTCAATGAAAGATAGAGCTTCTGATTGCAGGAAATAAACACTGTTATCACACTGAGTTTCCAAAATTCCTGCCAAAAGCAAAGAAAGTTGATAGTTTAGTTAATTGTGGCAGCCATATTTGGTGAAAATGCTGTGTTTTAGGTGCCTTGAACCTTGGTGTTCCCCACGGCCACTTTCAGGAATACTTAAAGAGGACAAGTGCACATGGGGAGTCACTGACTTGACAGTTTGGGCAAAATACCAAGCAACATAACCAGTCCATACAAGGGGGGTATTTAGCAAAGAAGTGATTTGGCTATAATAGAAAAGTAGCTGTAAATGAATGTAAGATGATCCTATTACACTGTTCACTTGCAGGGCTGTGGGGTAGCTAAATGTTCATGCATTGAAAAATACAGAAGGCTTTGTGATATGATTATTAAGATTCTTAAGGAATGAGTTTTAGTCATAGTTTGGGATCATTTTTTTTTCCTCTGGGAAAACTTCCCTGCCAGTGTAAGTAAGTCAATGAATAATAACTCCATATGCAGCTATTTGCTTTACCCAGGACTTCTCCAGAGTGTACCTAATGTGCTTGGGGTGGGGGTGGGGCAGGGAGGATATGCTTTGTACTTAGGGTAACAATCCAGTCTTCTCCAGCTAACACCTAATTAACCAGGCCTGTTTCTTCTGGCTTGTAAAAAATCCGGAGCTATTGTTCCTTCTGTGGAATCATCTGCTATTCACCTACTACTAGTCCTTGTAGAACAGTAACTGGGAGAGAGAGAGAGAGAGAGAGAGAGAAATGAACCTAGACCTCATCATCACCATTCTTACCATTATTATTTTGCCATGAGCCTTGGCAAAAAGTGAAGAATCTAAAATTATTGACTATGGTCAAGCTTTCCCTTTCTCCACACTAATCTAACAATCTATTAACTTCTTTTTTTAGATAAATAAAGGGAATATAAAGAAATTTTTTTACATCTGCTTTTTCTCAATTGTTTTTAGCTCAAAAATAATCCTTATGTGTAAGTGGCTGTTTGGGGTTAGCATATTCTGCTACCTTTCAAATGTTACTACTAAGGAAGAGGGACCGGGCCATTAACTCCACCTTCAATGAGCTAAGGGAGCTGTGATTGGATACCATGCCTGCTGCTCAGGCTGCCTATAAAAGGTTATAAAAAGGTCTAAAACTACCTCCACCCCATTCCCATGCATCCATGTTCCTGGCAACAGATCCTTGCTTGTGAGTCGAAACAGCGATTGCCCCCAGCTCACAGAAGAATGAAGTTGAGGTGATCCTCCTAATATGAGAAAGAATGAGATAAAGAGGGAGAAACTTCACAGATGGCTGACACCCATGTGAAAAATCCGTATGTCATGGTCACATCATGTTTACATTTTTATAACATTTTATTAATAGAGCCAAAAATGGATAGAGAAGGTTATTCTCTCTGGTATCTCATCTCTGACTCTGGGAATGTTTGCCATATTACTAGTTGTAATCCAACCCCACATTATACCTAGCCAGAGAAGAACCATTTCTGAGTTTTCACCAGGGCCTATTAGGACCTTGTTGAGGTCTGTACCCCAGGGTCTAGTACAGAGCCTGGGGCACTGCAGGCATTTATCTGTTCAGTAAATACTTACTGAGCACCCACTGTGTTGTTTGTTAATGAATGAAAGCATCTGAAAGCACCTCTAATCTGCAGGAAGCTGGCTCTCTGTGTTTCTGCCTGCATGGGAGGCAGCAGGAACCCTTGTGTGAGTGTCCTTGAGAGGCATTCTGCAGGCCTGGGTTTATAGCTGAGTAGCACGGGTTAGTCACTCAACTTCTTGGTCTCCTCATTTATAAAATGCATACAATACAAGTTTTTACCACGTAACGTTGTGGCACAGATCCAACATGACAGTTCACCCAAAGCACCTGAAAACATAACACGTACATATTAAATCTCATTGATGTTAGCTGTTTGTTAGCAGGTTGATAGTGTTCCCCACATTTCAAGAGAAATCCCCTAGACTTCATCCCCAGTACCTGTGCATGCGGCCTTATTTGGAAGTAGGGTCTTGCAGATGTAGTTAGAGATCTTGGGGTGACATCTTCATCTTGAGATGAAAGGTGGAGATTTGAAATCCAGAGAGAAACACAATGGGGGAAGGCAGATGCAGACAGAGGAACTGGTCAGAGTGATGTGCGTAGAAGGCAAGGGACACCAAGTGTTTCAGCAGCCTTGAGAAGCAGGAGAAAGGCATGGAGCACATTCTCCCTCAGAGTCTCCAGAAGGAACTTACCCTGCCAAAATGGTTGAGTCTGAACTTTTGGCCTCTACAATGGTGAGTGAACGCTTTTCAGTTGTTTTAAGCCCCCCACTTTATGGTAATATGTTACCATGGATTAGGGAACTAATATACTATTATAATTATAATGTGTCAGATACAGGGCCTGGCTGTTTCACAGACTTAAATAGAAGAGAAGAACATTTATGCCAGAAGAGACCTTGGAAGCCATTTCCTCCGGCTTTCTCATGCTCCACCCAGACAGGCAGTGGGGTCCGCCTGAGCTCACACAGCTGGCACAGCACTGAAAGGCCTCTCGATGGCCAGCTGCTGTCTTCTGGATGCTGCCTCCACTATGCTGCTCTCCCTGGAAGTGTGCCTGGTCAGAGTAGCAGAGTCTTTGTTGAGCAGGCGGTCTCACAGCCACCTGAGGTGGTCAGGGATATAATGCACACCTGTTCATTTCTTGAGCTTATTTTTAAGCATGTACTTATTACTTTCCCATATCATCCTCCAAACAGTATAGTACCCTGGTTTGAATGATGATGAAAAAACAAAAGAACAAAAACAGTTTCTCAAGACAAACTTCTTAGCACAAAACATATCAAATGGCTTTCTGGTTCCTGGAGGAAGTGGATTTCCACCCCATGACTTTTCCATGGCTAATTACTTTTAATTTCTTTCTTGGGTTATTATCCCAAGATCATTTGACACTCCTGATGGTCTTGGGCAAAAATAACCAATCTGTCAATGGACATTCTTGCAAAGGCGATGGCAAAAGCCCAATCAACTTGCTCTGATCGGAGTCTACAGCTGGAAAAGAAGGGATATGAATGTTCTTCCACCTGGGTGCTTCGAGAGGGGCTGTGTGAATGTTGGGAAACAGAGAACTATGGAACATTATAGTGGATTGCCAGGACAGCCTATGAAATTCTTCCCTCCTCTTGTCCTATTTACTCCACAAATGGCTTCACTTGGTGACCACTTTCTGTGTGACCTTCAGAAAATTTTTTAACCTTTCTGTGCCTCAGATGAGTTTGTTCATATGTAAAACATGGATAATAGTGGTCGCTAAGTCCTAATAAGGTTTCTATGAAAACTTTACAGTAATTCATATGAGATGAGTAACAGTGTCAAGTATAGTGGTTGTTCAGTGAAGATTAGCCAATGGTGTTGTCCTTGCTTTTACTTATGGAATTCTTTTGCTATGCACCCTTATATCCTTTCAGTTCCCAAGTTTTGCTGATGGTATTTTCTTCAAAGTTCATATGACTTCCTTCCACTCCTTCTCGTTTTTTTTTTTTAATTTTTCAACAGCTTCACTGTTTTTTATTCATTTCATAAAATTCACCCATCTTAAGTGTGTAGAACTCAATAATTTTTAAATCATATTTACAGAACTATAAAGACAGTGCCACAATCCGGTTTTAGAACATTTTGATCACCGAAACTAAGACCTCTGGTACCTGTTTGTCCACTCCTTATTCCTACAGCTAAACCCTAGGCAACCACTAGTCTCCATTCTTCCTTTTTGTGTTTTTGCTTTTTTCTGAACATTTCTATAAATGGAATCATACAATATGTGGTCTTCTGTGTCTGGCTCCTTTCACTTAGCATAATATTTTGGGGTTCAGCCAGGTTGTTGCATGTATCAGTGCTTCCTTCCTGTGGGTTGCCAAATAGTCCTGCGGCATGGGTATGTGGCTATTTGTTTATTCATTACCAGTTATGGAGATTTGAGTCATTTCCACATTTGGGCTATTATAAATAATGCTGCTATGAACATTTGTGTATAAGTCTTTGTGTAGAAATCTGTTTTTATTTTTCTTGAATAGATACCTAAGAGTAGAATTTCTGGGTCACATGGTGATTTTGTGTTTAATGTTTTGAGCAACTGCCAAACTATTTTCCAAAGCAGCGGTACCATTTTACATTTCCACCAGCGGTGTGTGGGGGGTGCAATCTCTCCGCATTCACTTCAACACTGGGGATTCTTTTTTGATTTTAGCTGTCCTAGTAGGTACGGAGAGGCATCTCACTGTGGTTTAGATTTGTATTTCCCTAGTAACTGATGACGTTGAACATTTCTTCATGTGCTTTTTGGCCACTCACAAATCTTTGGAGACATGTACTCTCACTCTGCCTATTTTCAAATTGGGCTATTCATCTTTTATTTATTTATTTATTTATTTATTTTTAATTTTTAAATTATTTTCTCTTATGAGTTATTATAAGAGTTATTAATGTATTCTGAGTATAAGTCATTTATTGTATATATTATTTTAAAATATTTTCACCTTGTCTGTGGGTTTTCGTTTCACTTTTTTTTTTCTTTTAAGATTTACTTATTTATTTGTTTGTTAGAGGAGAGAGAGGGATAGAGAGCACAAACAGGGGGAGCAGCAGGCAGAAGGAGAAGCAGGCTTCTACTGAACAAGGAGCCCAGTGTGGGACTTGACTTGATCCCAGGACCCTGGAATTATGACCTGAGCCAAAGACAGATGCTTAACTGACTGAGCCACCAAAGTGTGATTTCTTTGACATCTTTTGAAGCACAGTAATTTTTAATTTTGATGAGAGCAAATTCATCGATTTTTTTTTTTCTTATTCATTTATTTTTTAGAGGGAGAGGGACAGAAAACGCATGAGCAGTGGGGGAGGAGTAGAGAGAGAGAGAGAATCTTAAGTAGGCTCCATACTCAGCACAGAGCTGGGCACGGGGCTGGATCTAAGATCATGATTTGAGCCAAAATCAAGAATCAGACACTTAACTGACTTAACTGCCACTGGTGCCTATTGATTTTTCTTTCTTTTCTGGTCTGTACGTTGGTGTTCCTGAGAAATTTTTGCCTACCCCAAAGTCTATGTTTTCATCTGAGAGTTTTATTGTTTTAGCTTCTACATTTAGATCTATGACTTGTTTTCAGTTCATTATTATGTTTGATGTGATACAGGGGCTCAAGTTAATTATTTTGTGTGTGTGTATCCAGTTACCTCAGCACATTTGTTGAAAAGACTTTATTTTCCTATTATCTTGACATCTTTGTTTAAATCTATTGACTGCAAATGTAAAGATTTATTTCTGTCCTTTTATTCTATCCCAGTTATCTGTATGCTTATTCTTATGTTGGAAGCATACTGTCTCTATTACGATAGTTTTATAATAATTTTTTAAAGATTTTGTTTATTTATTTATCTATTTATTTGTGAGAGAGGAGAGAGAGAGTGCGAGTGGGGGTAGGGGCAGAGCGAGAGGGAAAGAGAGAATCTCAATTAGACCCCGTGTTGAGTGCAGGGCCCAATGTGGGACTTAATCTCATGACCCTGAAGTCATGACCTGAGTGGAAACCAAGAGTTGGATGCTTAACCAACTGAGCCACCCAGGGGCCCTTCTTTGTAATAATTTTGAAGTCTTGCCTTTATGTGTTATTCCCTTGTTTATTCGACCACCCTCCTAACTGGTCCCCTGACTCCACTCTTTGCCTTTTGTATACACAGCATTGACAGAGATCTTTTTAAAACCTAGATCTGACTTGTCATCTATGTGTAAAGACTTTCATTTGCTCTAGTTTTTTGTTTTGTTTTTTTTTAAGATTTTATTTATTTATTTGACAGACAGAGATCCCAAGTAGGCAGAGAGGCAGGCAGAGAGAGAGGGGGAAGCAGGCTTCCCGCTGAGCAGAGAGCCCTATGCAGGGCTCGATCCCAGGACCCTGAGATCATGACCGGAGCTGAAGTCAGAGGCTTTAACCCACTGAGCTACCCAGGCACCCCTCATTTGCTCTAGTTTTAATGAAAAGTCCAAACCTTACCTTGGCAATGTCATCCTGCATACCCCTTCCTCCTCTCTTTCTACCTTACTCACACTTCATTCCAATTATAGCTGGGCTATTCAGGTTTCCTAATGGTGCCATATACTTCAGCATCTTTAAGTGCCAGAGCCCAGCACACTGGCCTGGAGCCAAGAACAGTGCCTGGCACATGGTAGATATCCATTATATAAGGTGAACAAACCGTGAATACTGTAGTCATTTCCTGGACACAATCTTACACTTTTTTTTTTTAGCTACTTAACTCCTACCAGAAGTTTTTCTCTGACCAAATCTTCCCCTGTTGCCATGTACTTTAAGGCGCCCTAGAAATACTTCTACCGTATTCGCTACCATATTACATTATAATTATGTGTTTACATGTGTATCCCTCCCCCTAGATTGTAAGGGCTTCAGCATTGGTCCTTATGATGCCTGGTTCTCAAAAACGTTGTTGAATGAACAAATGGTTAAATGTATGTTTTGAAATGTATCTTTTAGAGCTTTTCAGAAACAATCTATTTAGCCAAGGATACCTCAAGATCTGTGGAGTACGGCTCCATTGCTGATTGCAATGGAATTGTTTCCCAGCCTTAGGCAGTAAGAGAAGAGCCCGTTGTCTCTTGGCCCTTTCTGGAGCCCATCACTCCCCACCCTAAGCTCTGCATCTTTCCCTGTTGACTCAACATATTATTCTGAGATGGTTCTGAGCCAATAAACAATGGACTCGAAACAAGAAGAGTGAAAAAATTAAACAAGAACAGCTCTTGGCATAACGATAAAGCTCAGTCTGAATACTGCTTAAGGATAAATTGCTGAGTTTTAGGTCCCAACGCAAATCAAATGTATATCCTTGGAGACATCCTTTTTTTTCTACGTATTTCCTTAAATAAGGCCCTCAGGAAAACCTTCCTGTCAGCTATTCATGGGATGGCTTTCTAAGGTTGCTTTCCACTTGGAGAATCTATTTTATCCCATCTCAATAGCTATTATTTGTCTTTCGTGTCACCTTCTAGGGTTTTACCCAACTTAAATGACTCCAGATTTCTCAGGAAGTCTGGATCCTCCACAGACTCTCATAATTTTCGCTTTATTATGTTACTGATGATGGTAACCCAAGGAAGAATAATTTGACTGTCAGATGCCAGATTCTGGATGTAACCACTCCACTCTTTAAAGGTGCCGGCTAATCTCACTGTCAAATAAGGCATTCTTCTAGCATTTTCTAGGATGTGTGTTTTCACAGTTACCCCTTCTCTTCCTCAAACACCAGCTAACTTGTGGACAACAAATTTGCTGATCCCACCCTGCTCTTTTCTGCTTGCTTCGCTAGTTTGGGAGTATTTCTAGTTTTATTTATAAAGGCAGAGATATGTCTTAAAGCTGCTTTTCTTCCCATCCCATCACTCTGTATTTTAAATTCTCTGTGAAAAACAAAACAAAACAAAACAAAACAAGAACAAGCAAATGTCTTAAACTACAAATTATTAAGAATTTAAGAGAGCCCTAGATCAAATGATCTCTTTTGCTTATTCCTTAATATGCTTATTTCGGTCAGGGTCACAAAGCCAGATGTCTACAGGAGTGTATGGATGCATGAGGCTGGCAGGGTTGGGACTATTATGAAGTATACAGTTCATGAGCTATCTGAACTAGACAGCTCCACAAAGTTCCAGACAAATTCTCCATTGCCATTATTCCCACTTACAATATTTCTAGATCCTTTGGTATTTCAAAGAAATGTGAAAGTCAAAATTTTTAAATGTCAGATGTTCTTATATTAAAATTTTTTATGTTAAAAAATTCAAAATTAAAAAAAAAAAAAGAAAACGATGTGCAGATCAAACAAAACACTTCTGCAGGCCACTAGATGAAGTCTTGTGCTGAAATCCCAAACATAAAAATGTCATGTGAAGCAACAGTTTATTTTAGCTCATTCATTTAATATATTCAACAAATGTTAATTGAGCATCTTCTTATGCTAAAGCTGTGTGCTAAGTAATAAGGGCTCAGTGTTGGATAAGGTAGACCCCTTGTGCTCGTAACTGGCAGTCTTAGGTGTTTGAGACCTAAGGCCACTTTGTCATGGGCATTTGGTATACAAATGATAGATTGGGTTTCCCATTGGGACTTGAAGTGGACTTATGATAGTTTTGAACTTCTTTATGTTATGATATGCTGCAGAATAATTTTTTGTGATCATACTTTTCTTCTCAAACATCATCCACCATATTTGACTCAATCATGATTCTTAATTCATTAATTCAATGACTTTATTTTATTTATTCATTTAACTTATTCAAGAAATATTGGGCCCCTGTTACAAACAGGGCCCTGGGCAAATAAGTGATAACTTGGTGATGGGCAGAATAGATAGCTTACCTATCATGGAGAGCTTTCCCAGTGGATCTAAATACCGAGCATGTCATGCAAGGAAGAACTGTCATTGAATCCAAACCCCTCGCCTGGGAGTCAAGAAGGAATTAGTTAGCTCTTACCTCGAAGTGTTGGAGGCTCCAGGGCAGGAGGAGCACATTATTGTTGTCAACTTTTCCCTTCCAATGAAAGCCAAGGTGTTGGCCTTCCCACCTGCTGTTAGGGAGAAAAAAAATAGGTGTGGCAGGAAGAGGTAGCTTCCAGAGAGAACATAGGAAACTTGAAAAGTGAGAAGAGACATTTTCCTGTTCGTATAGGTCTCTGCACTCTCCTGAACATAGAAGGTCTATGCCTTTATTGTAACTACCAACTTTCCTTTTGACTCTGAGCTCTGTGAAGCAATCCATTGTACTTTGTCCAAGAATGCATCCCCAGCACCAACAGGCCTACAGTCTGGCACACAATAGGTGCACAATAATTGATGCTGACTGAGGAAGGAGATTCTCTGGGGCCACATCTGTAGGGGAGAAAAGTGGTAGGTGGTAGAGGACAGGTAGATTTTCACAAGAGTGAGGCAGTGAGGAAAAATGAGTATCTGTGGGTAGGAAGGAGAAGCGTACATAGAACCATGTAGGTGGGGAGGAGGAGGAGGTGTCCTGGATGGGTGTGTTCCTGGAAGGTGATAAGGTAGGTGGGAAGTGGGTCCTGGAGTGGGGCTGACTGTTCTGTAAGAGATGTTCTTTCTAAAGTTGGGTATAAGTCAAAGGGCCCTATGGTGAGCTTCTCGGTGAAAGATGAGTTACCACCAATAAGGCAAGGTTAAAAGAACGGAGTCTTTAAATTAGATAAAACTCACTTTATTAAGCACAAATGTTACTAGAGCAATCCAAGGTCATCCTGTGTCAGTTTGAACACTGGAAATCACTCATTTGAGGGACATGCTGGAACCTTTCTCATTCTGCATTATCTAAGTTTGCATGTCGAGTTCCTTGCTTCCCAGCCGTGAGTCATGTGGACCTCTGTAAAAGGTCAGTGTATAATGATACAACATCTTGCATGATGACATTTTTCACGATGTATTTTTCTACCCGAGATTTCTGAAAATCAATCACCCAGTTTTTAAGCTTTTTTTTTTCTTTCTTTCTTTTTTTTTTTTTTTAAGCTGAGGCTGAGCAGCTGGATGTTGGAATTTGCCATCAAACCATTCACCCATCCCTAACCTTTAAATGTTTGGAGAGGAAAAAAAAAAAAAAAGACCAGTGTAAAATAATTTAGTAACCCACAGAATTCATTTAGTTTAATTTATGCTAATCATGGTGTATTGGTGTACTGGCAGATAAAAATAAAGCCGGTGGAGAAGATTGCATTGAATAAACTGCAACAATTAACCCTCGAAATTATCACGTGAAATGATTTTAGCTTGCTACTGAAAATAACAGGCCCAACCAATTGTCTTAACTAGTGATGATTAAAAATCTCATTAAATTCCGGGATTTATTTTACATTACCCCCGCGTCCATTTGGTCATTTTGTATAATATTTTAATTATAGGATTTTTTTCTTCCTCTAAAAGGTTAGAGCACAAAATTAAAATTGTGTTCCATTGTTAAACTCAGTTATTTGCCGAAATGTATATAATAAAGGATAGCGGTTGAGTTATGTCACAAGTGATAAGGTGAAATTTTCAGTGACATAAAATGACACAAAACATTGTCTTTTGAGTTGTGAAATAATTCACAAATGATCAGATTTATTGAGTTAGTTTCTAGACTTCACATGCAGCTTCTGTCCCTCATATGAAGTACAATAGGATTATGATTAATTTTATTATGGAAATCAAGTAAGTTGAAATTGTGAATATTCTGTCTAAAAGTGGCACAAACTTTGCCTTATTTTGGATTACTTGTCAAAATAGAATAGGATCATTTTCCTAGAGGATGGGAGGATATGGGAAGTAACTGTGGTCAGTAACAAACACTGAACTTTGCAATCATAAACTACCTCCTAATTGGAGATCCTTGCTAGCTTATCAGGCATGTTGCTTCTGAGGAAAGTTGCTGTAGATGCTATATTATTTTAATCAATTTTATTATTCACTTAGCTATCTCCTTCTCATCATTTAAAATGCAGCCAGCTAGTTAGTGGTACCTGGTGACTCAGTTGGTTAAGCATCTGACTCTTGATTTTCAGCTTGGGTCATGATCATGATCTCAGGGTCATGAGATTAAGCCCCTGGTTAGGCTCCCCAGTCATTCTGAAGTCTGCTTGAGATTCTTTCCTGCTCCTTCTCTCTCCCTCTCTGCTCTTCCCCCTGTATGCAAGCACTTTCTCTCTCTCTCTCTAAAAATTAAATAAAATCTTTATAAATTAATTAATTAGCTAATTAATCAATTTTTAAAAATGTAGCCAGCTATCACCTGCTCAGAGAGGTTTGGTCCTGATTTCTCCCAGGTCTGAGTTGGATATTTCTTTTATGCTTCCATAGGAAGAGCCCACTTTCCATCTATCCAAACGATGCACCAAGCTTCAAATGGCTGTGAAATTGTGTCTTCCACTATAGCATAAATGACTTAAGGCCAGCAACATCAGCTTACTCTCCAAAGCTCAAAGACAGTTTCATACAAAGTAGGTTCTTTGTCAAAAGGCTTGTTCAGTGAATATAGGAATACATAATTTCAGAATTTTTTCCCCCAGCATTGCTGGAGCCACCACCATTCAAAGTAACAGTATTTTCTCCAACATTTTTGAAGTGACATCTGAGCTATTGTCCACAAGATTTGCCTTGTTCATTTTGCTCACTTAAAAAAAACATTATACAGTTATTGGGAAAAATGAAAGATAATCTTTTATTTGTTTTGTGGATATCATTCTTAAAGTAGGATTGCTGGCTGCCCATGTGACTCAGTTGGTTAAGCGTCTGTCTGCATTTGGCTCAGGTCATGATCTCCAGGTCCTGGAATCCAGTCCCGCATGGGGCTCCCTGCTCAGTGGGGAGTCTGCTTCTCCATCTCCCGCTACCCCTCTGCTTGTTCTCTCTCTCTCTCTCCCTCTAAAATGAATAAAATAAAATCTTTTAAAAAAATAAAATAGGATTGCTTATTTCTCTTAAATTCACAGCTTATTAGAGGGCGTTGGATTGATCAATCTAGGGGACGCATGCAGTAGGCTCACAGGCTATGAAATATTATGTGCTATGAACCATCCTAAAGAGTGAAGGAAACAACAATGGACCAGATAGTTCTTGACCCTCCCTGACTTTTCAGAGTTTAAAATCACTCAAAGGATGATATAATGTGTGATGAAGGCTAATATATTGCCCGGCTATTGTTCCAATCTTGCTGTCTAACACCAAAGTGAAGTGGCTTAAAACAGTAAGCATTTTATTATTATTATTTATTTTATTTTGTTTATTTTAAAATTTATTTTTACTTTCAAAAATTTTTTTTAGCTTCATGGTCTAGGAAGGCTGGGGCAGCTCTGTGTCAGGCTATAGGTCAACTGGGCTGGGCGCCAGGCCACTAGTTGGGTTTAATGCTTGTCATTCTCCTTGGGGCAGCTTTGGGTCATGACCTCACAGCAAATTGCCTGAGGGTAAATGGAAGATCTACCTTCCAAGATTTTGGCACAGAACAGGCACGTCATCTCTTTCGCCCATTTTCCACTGGCCAAAGCTGGTCACATGGTCAAACCCACCCTCCAGGGGTGGGAAAATATATCAACTCATCCTTACAGGAGGAACCACAAAGTCAAAAGCCAGAGGGAGTGTGGATTCTAATAAAGGAGGGCATGAGAAGTGTTTCAGTAGGATTGCTACGGCGGGTGAGGCAGGACAGGCACAGGACTGCTTTTACTCTTTACAGCAACTATAAATTATACATGATGGCATTTATAAATGATGAAAGGAGCGTACATAATTATTTTGCAACTCGTAAGAAGAGTCATGTTAAACCTATTATAGAGGTAAGGAACTTGAGCAAGTTAAAGTTTATTGTGTACGTAGGTAAAATTTCCTCCTAAACCAATGATCCTCATTCACACAGACACACACTCACACAAATCAATAAAAATCAATAAAATCATAGACTCACAGAGTCACAGATCTACGGAAAACACCCAGGACTCCTCTAGGTCCTCTGGAATGCTACTTGTTCATCTTTTATTTTCCACTTCCCTCCCTTAGTGTTTCATTAGAGTCATTTGTGATAGCTGTCTGTGGCTTCCACCTGTGGCGGAGACTTGCTTCTATGTTCTCTTGTCCTCCCTACAGAGAGCCTGGTCTAGCTAGCAAAATTTACTACTAATATTTGATCAGAGATTTCCTTTATGGGTCCATGTCACTGACCTTGAGAAGAGACATTAAACCATCAGCCTAATCTATGATTTATAATTTTTTTTTTGCATTGAACTTTTGCCAGGATTTGGTCTTTCATTACGAACCATACAGAATAGATACATGTAAAGAGCAGGTGTGGGCATAAACATAAAAGTGAATAAAGGTTTATGTCGCTTGCTTTTGATTTTATTATCTACTCCCAATTTAGGCAAGAAATTTGTGGGCAGGTCAAAACTCCTCCTCGCCCCCCATAGAAAATACAATAAACACTAATAATGTTGAATTAAACCTTTTTTCCTAATAGGAATAATGATAATAATAACAAGAACAAGAATATAGCTATATGGATTGATTACAGCTTTGGGTTGTAAGCAAAATAATATAACCTTGGTTATTGTAAGCAAAAGAGAATGTATCGAAAGGCTATGGGGAACTTCTGTAGTTGATAGGGAAAGGAGAATAGTTCTTACAAGAGACTAGAGGAAACAGAAATCACAACAATGGTCTTTTACAGGAAGAGCTGGGTGCCATTGTCACAGCGAATGAATGCCACCCTTTTTTAGTCTGATTGACTGCTCTAAAGTCAGATTCCAGGGAAAAAGTATCTGCTTGTCTTCTGCAGGTCACTGGCTGGGGAAATAGGGGCAGAGCACCCAATTAAGAATCCCATTAAATATATCCCATTGGAAGAAGTGTTTCCCAAAGGAACTCATGGTGCTGGGAGATGGGGAATGATTGCAGAGCAGATACAAAACAGGAAACATCCACTATACTAACATGGTAAATCCTTACTAAAGTTCAGGCACTGTAGATAAATTACATCTAATTTTAAGATTTTATTTATTTATTTGTCAGAGAGAGAGAGAGAGAGCGAGCGAGCACAGGCAGACAGAGTGGCAGAGAGAGAAGCAGGCTCCTTGCGGAGCAAGGAGCCCGATGTGGGACTCAATCCCAGGACGCTGGGATCATGACCTGAGCCGAAGGCAGCCGCTTAACCAACTGAGCCACCCAGGCGTCCCACATCTAATTTTAAAAAGACCCATGAGGGACGCCTGGGTGGCTCAGTTGGTTAAGCGGCTGCCTTCGGCTCAGGTCATGATCCCAGCGTCCTGGGATTGAGTCCCACATCGGGCTCCTTGCTCAGCAGGGAGCCTGCTTCTCCCTCTGCCTCTGCCTGCCTCTCTGTCTGCCTGTGCTCACTCTCTCTGACAAATAAATAAATAAAATCTTAAAAAAAATAAAAATAAAAATAAATAAAAAATAAAAAATAAAAAGACCCATGAGTTAGTGGTATTATTCCTTCTATGAATCAAAACAACAATGATAATGTGCACAATGTATTGACCATATCCTAAATGCCAGGCTTATATATGTGACATACTTTGTATATAAGAAACATGAACCTCAGAAAAGTTAAATATTTTGCCACTCAATTATCAAAATAGCAGCTGTCTCATTAACTCTAAGGTCTGCTTTTAAGAACTGTTATGTGTTGGGGTGCCTGGGTGGCTCAGTTGGTTAAGCACCTTCCTTCTGCTCAGGTCTTGATCTCAGAGTCCTGGAATCAAGCCCCGTGTTGCGCTTCCTGCTCAATGGAGAGCCTATTTCTCCCTCTGCCTGCTGCTCCCCCTGCTTGTGTGTGTATGCTCTCTCTCTCTCTCTCTGTGTCAAATAAATAAAATCTTAAAAAAAAAAAAGAAAAAAGAAAGAACTGTCATGTGCTGCTGTCATGAAACTGATGATCAGAATGGTTAAATAACTTGCCCAAGGCCACACAGCCAGTAAGTGGTAGAAATGACTGTCTTATTCTAAAGCTTTATTCATATGCCCAGTCACTTTCTGCCTATTAGATGGTCAGTGAATGCAAACTTGACCATGACAGTGATTTTACTGACATACTAATAAACCATTAGTATTCTCCCCAAGGAACTCTTTTGTCTCTCCCACACACCAAACCCATTTCTGCCTTAGCATCTTTGCATAGTTTCTTCTAGCTAGAACATTCTGCCCCAGTTCCTTCCATGAGTGGTTGTTTCTCAGCCCTCAAGACACTGCCAACATATTAGTTCCTTCTTTAGAAAATCCATATCTGGTTTTCCAATTTTGTAGAGTTGCCTCCTCTTACTCTTACCACATCATCTTGTGATAGCTATTATAGACCTTATTCCTACCTGAAATTGCCCTACTTTTGTTGCTATTTTTTTCCCCCGTATTGACAAGTCCAACACATATTTTCTGCCTTGCTTAGAGCTGGCCTTAGCACATGGAAGATGTTGACAATGTGGGATGACAGACACTTGGGATATAGAAATGCATGCAAAAGACAACTCCTGATTGGTGATCAGGAGTGGCTTCCTAGAAGATGCCACATTTACACTTAGCCATTTGGGATAATTAGAGGTGTACAAGGAAGGGAAAGAAGTTTTCCATATGGAAGAATTATTTATAAGAGACATGGATGAAGGAAAGGATTGCACATCAAGTATTCAAGGGCTAGGAGCAATTCAGTGTGTGAAAGATCATCAAGGACACTGATCTGCAGCCCCATACATCATGGTAAGGAATGAAGCTACCGCCATGTTGCTGTTGTTCCTCCGTGGGCATGTGTCTGTGTCAACACTGCTGAGAACTGGGCCTACTCACTGATCACCATGCTGGGAAGGCTCCTGGACCTCCAACAGTTATCAATTCCATCTCCTCCTGAATGAAGTAGATACAAAGAGAATGACGTTAACTCATATTGCAGGGTGTCCAGGGGAGAGGCACTTGGGCATAGAAACTAAAGCTTAACAAAGCCTGAAAACCAAGAGCAGCTTCTTTCACCCTTATTTCATGCTTCCTGCCCTTTGAAACTACCCTGGAAGGGAGAAGACATTGAAGAAACGGGGGGCCATGGAAACTTTGTTGCTTTTACAACAGTCTATGTTCCGGTGACTCAGGGTGGTGTGCCTGTTAGATGAAGGGGTGAAGGGAAAGGGAGCATGCGAGGTATGTAGTTTGGGTTTTTCATTTCATGGTTCCCCCTTAAGAAATATATTGATAACCAAGGAGAGAACTTGCCGAGTTCATGCATAGTGTTGACACTTCAATGTCGCAAAGCAAATGGGAATAAAATATTTGAAACTCAAAGGATTGGGTATTTCAGATCTTTTCTCTTTTTGATCTTTTCCCAGCAGAAAATTCATAAGGATTTCTTTCCTCCTAAAGGAATTTTGGTCTTTGTCTCATTTTTTTTTTCTTCTCTCACTTCCAGATTTCTAGAATTTCAGGAATTACAGACCTTTTGAGGTGTAAATCATTTCTTTTATAAGACAGAGACCATGTGCTGAGATAGGAAGGGCATAAATAGTAAGGGCAATAGTAGTAGTCGGCCTGTGTAGAGTATATATAGAATATAGAATATATGTAGAATGTAACATAAGGGTTAAGATAACAGTGTTCTGTGGGCTGGTCATGCTAAATGCCTGGCCTTGGCCTGACAAGTAGTAGGAACTTCCTCTAGGGTGACCGCCATTATCGTTTTATCAGTTTCCATCCTGGTGAGGAACCATTACA
Source organism: Martes martes (assembly GCF_963455335.1). Lineage (NCBI taxonomy): Eukaryota > Metazoa > Chordata > Mammalia > Carnivora > Mustelidae > Martes > Martes martes. The sequence goes on along the minus strand of NC_137889.1, from coordinate 151,425,139 downwards.
ATGTTAAAGATCCACGACCTGTCCAAAGTCCCATGACTTCCAGGCAGGTCACATTCAATCTACTCTGCTCTTTTGCTATCACTTTGCTTCTCTGCTTGGAGTGTAATGAGTGGTAAGGCTGGTTTGTAGACTAACACCATGCTCATCATCTAAAAGGATATCTAGTGAGTCTTTAGGTCTTTGTTGTGGAGACTGAAGCTGCCGGGTAAGTATTCTGGTAGAATTAGAAAGACCCTCTGGAGAGGCCAGTGGATTTGCTCTTCATGGAGTGTGAGAACATTTCATTTTGCCTTTTGCCTGTCAGATAATCTGAAGAGCCAGTGTCATCATAGAAAGGAAACATCATGTTCCCTGCCTTGGTTTGAATTCCATCTTGGCTACTTCTTAGCAGTGTAACCTTAGGTCATTATTTAATTCTGTGATTTAGGCTTCTCAGCAGTGAATTCTGAGGATCAAATGAGTTAATATATATAAAACACACTTAAGGCAAAATGAGAGATATTTATATTGGAATTCTTTGATACAGGCTGTGATTTGCTCACTCATTTGTCCCTTTATTTCTGTTAGCTGATGAGGACACATATTCAAATCTATTCAGGAAAAGGCTTTAACTTTCTTTATGAAGTCATTACCTAAACTGCTTTTGTATTCAGACTGGTCCAGGAAATGTTAAAAGTGATTGCTTTTATTTACAATCTGATGAGATTTTGTTTTCATCTCAAGTCTTCCACTTTGTATATTTACAAGGAGACATTGCTAAGAGGATTCCATGGGCTTCTCACTATACAGTTTAGCTTCTGCTGCCATAACTTCTATCACTCCAATTCAAGATCTTTATTTGCAGGTATGATGTGATTGACTATGAAACATCACTTGAAATAGGACAAATTTGGTGATTTTATTTTATTTATTTATTTTTTTAGCCCATTGGAAGTTTCCAGTGGGAAGGCAAGTGGTAATTGTTTCTGAGGTCAGAATGTGTTTATTTGTAGGTGAAATATGTGGTTAGGTTTTTGTTTTTTGTTTTTTTTTCTAAGATGCTTGGAAGTTCTCAGGACAAGGATGTCTTCTTACATGATAACCAAATATATTTTACAAATATTTTATAGAGCTTGTATGTTCTGGGTTACCTCAGGGTCATCTTTATGGAGTTTGGAATTTCCAAGGGGGAAAACAAGAAGTTGGTCATTCATTATGCTTGCCAGAGAGAATATACAGTATTTGAGACACATTTACACTGCAAATTATTCACTGTTTATCTTAAATTCAAATTTAACTGGGTGTTTTGTATTTTTATTTGCTAAATCTGACAACCCTACCATCCATGTATTCTAAGGGAATGCGGTGGCAGCCATCTTGGGAACAGAGTGCATCATGGGAACTCTAGGCTCTCAGGAGCTCCTGTCTATTCCCTCCTAGAGAGAAGAGAAGTGAGCAATGAGAGGCTGATGATGTTCTTTGAAGTAATGATCATTTTAAGCTATAAATCTATCTTTGGCCCTTTTTTCCCTGTTCTTTTTCTCTCTAGTTTTTATTTTTGAAGGTTGGAGTTATTGCCTTATTTGTCTCACAATTCTTAGTGCAGTTTATTTTTCTAGGTATTCTATATACCTCTTCATCTCATGTATTCTCCACAGGAACATATCTCTATTTGCATAATGGATGTTGATACAAGACCATCATATACCTAATTACATAATAAAAGTCAGTGGAAATGGTATTGATATACAGAACTTATTTTACAGGCAAACTCACAGAAGTACATCCTATTCGCATGAACTAGAAAGAAATACTTATTACTTGATAATATCACCAGAGAGTGAAATCTGTGCCAGGATTTACTACGCAATTAGTTAGTGATGATCCTTATCGTGCGGTGTTGGTTTGATTTTTGCAGCAAGGATCGAAAAGATTGGTGGAATCTTTTATTTCAAGTATGCTCGCTTTATTACAAAGTCATGAGAAAACACTAGGAGGCGGGTTTTGGCTTTGTATTAGGAGGAACTAGGTCACATTAAAAGTAAAAAATGTGTAGCCCCTTAAGATACACTTCTGTGTATGCTGCCTTCTTGTATTATCACAGTTCTTCTATTTCCTATTTGAACAAATGAATAAAAAGTTGTAAGACAGTATAAAGGGCTATCTCTTAAAATGGTAAACTCAGTTCCTGAGGAAGCTGATGGAGAAGCTGGCTAATCTTGCATCAGAGATATCAGGGAAGAGATTGTCATTGATTGTTTTCTTGGTTTTCTTTAAGAGTTCTTTTATTCTTAAGACTCTAGGAATTCTTTCTTCTGTATAATTGCTATGGACTGAACATCTGTGTTCAACTGTTTCAATTGACTTGTGATCAGTTGTTCCATTGTCTGGATGTTTCCCGCAAATTCTCATGTTGAAAACTTTTCCCTGATGTGATGGTATTAGGAGGTGGAACTTACAGGAAGTGATTAGGTCACGAGGGTGGTGTCCTTTATGAAAGAGAGTAGAGCTTTTATAAAAGAGATGGGAGAGAGCCCCCTCACTGTTCCACCATCTGAGGACACAAGAAGATGTCTATGAACCAGGAAGCAGGCTCTCACTAGACACTGAATCTGCCCACACCTTGATCATGGACTTCCCATCCTCCAGAACTATGAGAAAATACATTTCTGTTTTCAAGCCACCCAGTCAGTGGTATTTTGTTATAGCAGGCCAGATGGATTAAGACAATTACTTTGTTTCTGATGAGACACTTATTACATGAAAAATAAATCACTGCTTAGGAACCATAAAAGAAAATATGTTTGCATTTATACAAATTAAAAACTTCTCTGTAGGCTCAATAAAAATGCTATAATAAATAAATAAAGAATAAAGAAATAAAAAGAAAAAAGATGACAAACAAGAAGAAATATTTGCAATATGAATCATAAAACAAATTTCCTTAATTGACAAAGAACCCACAGAAAAGAATAAGGAAAAAAGATGAACAACCCAACAAAATAAAGGGCAAAGGATATGAAAAAGGCAGTTCAGAAAGGAATGCAAATGGCCAATAAACATATGAAAAGATGCTCAACCTCATTCATAATTAAAGAGATGCAAATCAAATGAACAAGGAGAGATTATCAGATCCACAAACTGGAAGTCTGATAACCGGGGCACCTGTGAGGATTATGGAAACAGCCTTATCATCCACAGGGGGTGTATGGGAATTCAAATAGTGCCATCATTTTTTAGGACAATTTGGCCACATTTACCAAAATCATATTACTCAAATTCTTTTGACCCAATAATTTTACCCCAGCAATTTTCTTCACTAATGTAGTGCCTAGTGTATGAAGATACATATTCGAGAATGTTCGATGAAGTGTTGTTTGGAATTACCAAACAAAACAAAACTGAAAACAGTCTGTCACCAGGAAACTGGATAAATAAAAATAAACTATTTGTGCAACTCAATTGGAGGAAAACGATAAATAACAGGGTAGGTCTGCATGTGATTATGTGCAAAACTCTCCAAGATATATTATTAACAAAGAAAAGTGGAGCATAGGACGTGCATAAATTATGATCTATTTTGTTTAAATATAAAGAAAGAATGTACAGACATAAAGGGGAATTCATTTCGTGGTGAATACTTACTCGATGGCTACAGTGTTCAGAGTACGTCTGTAGTGGCTGGCACCGTGATGGTGAACACATTTCTATCACATCATCTTGTTTTAATTTCCTTTACATTACTTACTACTGCCTAAGCCGGTCTTATTTATTTCTTGTTTTCTGTCTGTCCTCTCCCCCTAGAGTGTCAGATTGAAGAGAGTGGGAACTTTGCCTCTCTTGCCCACCACCCTATTGAGGAAGCTCCCCCTTGGAGGCACATGGGGTCAGAGAATGAAAAGAGCCAACTCTTGTTGGGATTGCAGAGTAGAAACGGGGGGCGGGAAGCACCAAGTCCCTAAGGCAGGAGCACAGGTGGTAGATTTGAGGAAAGCAGGGTGACTGGCGAGGGTGCAGGAGGGAAAGCAAAGGGGACACATGAGGTGTGAGGTGCGGGTGTAGAGGCCAGACTCCGAGGGACCTCAGAGGCCAAGGCGGGAAGGTGGTTTTATCCTTCAATTTAATAGGAAGTCATAGAAGGGTTTTATGCAGGGGAGTGACTTGATCTGATTCATATTTTTCAAAAGTTCTTCCAGCTGCTGGGTGCAGAATGCCCTGAAGGAGGCAGGAGGGGTGGCGGAGAGCAGTTGGCAGCAATCACAGTGGTCCAGGGGAGAGACCAGGAGGGCAGGGAGAGCTTCCAAGGCAGGGAGAGCTTCTCAGAGGGTGCAGTAGTTTAGGTGACTTGGAAGGAAGGTAGGGGTTAGTTACTCCCCCACAGAGGAGCACGTAATCAATCTAGGCAGAGGAATTGTATGTCCCTAGCCTTGATGTGCGAAGCATCTTGGTGATGTAATTAGGAACTTTTGCTTGACAGCATTGAGATTATAGATGTGGAGAATAATACCTGAGGTCACAAGCGAAGGCCACAGGTAACTGTCAGTCGTGCATATAGTTCATGCTCAACAAATGCTTTTTGGTCATTGAATTGAAAGTGATATATTTGGGGAAAAATGGTGAATAAATGAATACATTTTGGAAGGGTATAGTTCTACTGGGGCAGACACATGGTGTGGTGGATTTAGCAAAGACAGGATTTTTGAAGAACTTATAATTCAGTGTTACTAAAGACGGAAATAGAGCACTTGGCAGTCCTTGAAGCTCGTTCTGTTCTTGGCCACTGTGATGTCCATGGAGATTCTAAGCTACTATTTCCATATTCCTTCCCCTCCCCAACTAGCTTACGTAGTCTGTTAACTGGAGAAGTGAGGTCCAAACCAGACTGATATTAGAACGACCTGGGTGACTTTTTATTATCATTTTTCTCAAATACATATCTCCTGGCACCACACCAGACCTACTGAATCAGGAATCTGGATAGACCCCAAGAATCTGTCTCCCCTAAAGCTCTATGAGACAGTTGGATACAGATGCCTGGGACTGGGGGAACCCCCCTGTTGGCAGCACGGTGGCAATAGTCACTTAGACCTATTCTGGAATGGGCTTGATATCCTGTCTTCAAAACAAAACAAAAAACCAAAAAAACTCAAAAGCCTTCTCACAGTCATAGAATGTACGAACTGACACACCTTGATGTGCAGGAACAGGTTATGTAACTTCTTCCATGGCCAGTTTACAACAGAGAGAAATGGGGTCCGTTGTCCTTGTGGTGAGTTCACTTGTCTTTGATGCATTCCCATTACTCAGCTCTTCCTCAGCCCGGAATTATAGCCCTGGGTCCTCAAGTGTCCAAATCAGGCTGTGGAGACACAACCCATTCTGATTCTTGGGGGTGACTTTTATTTTTTATGCCATTAACTCCTTCAAGAAAAGTTTCTTAAGTGGAAGTGACAACTTTGATTATTTTGTTTAATTTTGCCAGAGTAATCATTAATTTGTCACTAAAACATCTGCTGCCAGCAGCATGTGAGCCACCATGGCTGTTAGGACAAGGATTAAAGCCTGCTCTTAGGCTCCACAACATCCTACCATTATCGGAGCCACTCACTGCCCTGCTAGGAGCCAGGATGGTGGTGTAAAAAAATGTTTCCTTACCCCTCGGAGCCAAAAACAATATCTATTCCAAATGGAAATCCTCCTAGCACCCCTCAGCCATGAATAAATACCTGAGACATCCCTCTGCTCTGAGGCAAGTCCCACTGTGCTTTTCTTCGCTGTTGTTGCAGGGCCTTTGGTGCCCCAGAGTCACCCCCAACTGCCTGTGAGTTCTTCGGGGATCCCATTGTTCTGATACTGCCGTGTCATTGATTTAACCCACAGTTTGGCCAATGAGTGCTCCAAGCAGGCCCAGTCTCTGGGTCTAGCTTGCAAGCTAAGAATGGCTTTTACGATTTTGATGCTTGTGAATCAGTCAAAAGAAGAATGTTTCGTAACACAGGAAAGTTATGTGAACCTCACGTTTCAGTGTCCGTAAATAAAGTTTTATCAGCATACACCCATGTACAGTCACATACATATTGCCTGTGGCTGCCATTGCCTCTGCGAGGGCAGACTCGGTGGTCTTCCGGAGATCTTTTGGCCCTCCCAGGCTAAAATATCTACTAATAGAAAATGTTTGCCACTCCCTGATTCAATCCATTCTGATTAGATTATAGTGCTCATGCTAAAAACCATTTCGATATATTTTAAAGCATTGGATTTGGGGGATATAATTTCTTTTCGCAATTAAAAAAAATTATTTATTTATTTGACAGAGAGAGAGAGACACAGAGAGAAAGGGAACGTAAGCAGGGGGAATGGGAGAGGGAGAAACAGGCCTCCCGCTCAGCAGGGAGCCCGATGCAGGGCTCAGTCTCAGGACCCTGGGGTCATGACCTGAGCCGAAGGCATATGTTTAATGCCTGAGCCATCCAGGGCCCCTCTTTTTGCAATGTTTTATTGGGCTTTCCGTTCTCTTCAAGGCTTTGCTGATGTGTCTAGTTCTATGACAAATCCTGATCACTGCAGAGAGATTAGGGAGGGACAGAGGCAAAGTGAGGCTGAGAACCAGTGTTCCCTGGTGTGTACATGTCCCTGTGGAGTCTGAATGCAGCCATTCTCATCGTATATATATTTTTTCTTTCTGCTAAGACACATGTTCCCATGCTGATATTAACCAGGGCAAGGTACAGCAGATGACCTGACATACTAGCCTTTGCCCTCCTTCTATAGGAATTAAACTGGGATGCAAATTTATGGGTGTAGCTTTACACCCATTTCAGTATTTGCACGACATAAATCATTCAAACTTGTTACCTCTCTCTGCTGGTCACATCACACCACTGAGGCTGAGTGGAAGCTCTGACGGGCCGTTCCTGGGACTGTCAGTGCAATCTGGGGCTGGTTTTATTTTCTTCAGCCCCAAAGCTGCAGAGCTGAGCTGAATGCCCACCCAGTGAGGAAGCTTCTTCAGCTAGGATTTGGTCTGCACACTTGGGATAACTTAGTGGAACGATTTTAATGGATTCCTGATCCCGTTAGTTGCTCGTGAGACAGCATTTCACAAACACGTTGCCATATTTACTTGCGCGTTAACACTTTCCTCTGATTTTGAGAAGAAACTCAGAAGAGGTTTCCTCTGCCTCCTCCGCCCCCTTCTCTCCACACTTCTTTCCCCTCTGTTTTGAGAACATTGAACCATCACAGCTGGTGGTAGAACATATGACTGAGAAAATACTCACTGCATGAAAGAGAAGTAGTTCGTGTTTATTTTAATGAAGAGTGTTTCTATGAAAAAAGCAAAACACTCAACCAGGCATCCAAGCTATCCACATCTGGGGAAGATCTATCACATTGGCGTGTGTACCACATCCTACAAGGCATTTACCTCCCCCCGCCCCCAGCTCTCCCAAATCTTGGCAGGGCTCACCTGGACTGCAACTTCCAGTGGGGTGGGTTTTGCAGGCTCTGCCATGATAACAAATCTCTCCATGATACCAGTGGCATCGTATTCATCACAGAGTCTCTAGTATCGTATGGCCCGGATCCGTGGCTTTCTTCTCTTCGTGCCACAGCTTACTCATCTGCTGCGTGTGGACAAAGTACCGACCTGCTGGAGTCGTCATGTGGATCGAAGGCTAATGTGGTTAGGACAAGGCCAGCCTCTAATCATTAGTTAACCACACCACAGTTATGATGATAATTCTGACGTTTTATCGATGCGAGAAGTTCATGTCTTTTTGGTACCAGTTTTGATGGAAGGATAAAAGCTCTTGAGTACAGGAATCTTTGCACTTACCTTTCCTTCTTATCTGTCTTCCCCTTCCCAAAATCTTATTATTATCATTATTAATATTATTATTATCTTATAAATTGGGTGAATAGTGAGTTTTGATTATTTCATAGATTCCTGTAGCATAGATTCCTAACTTGAGGTCCATGGAACCCCAAGAGGGACCTTCAGAGACCTGTCAGTGCCCTGAAAACATATACAAATTTTTTAAATATGTCTGTGTGTTTGCACATTTTTCTAGGGACAGTATTTATGGATTTTCATCAGGGTCTCAAAAGGGATGCAGGCCACGAAAAGAATCATTGCTCTAGGGACTGGGTACCCCATATTGCAAAGGAACAACGCTGCCAAAAGATTCTAGGCTGGCTGGCTCTTCTTTCTAAAGATTCTTAGGTACCAGAATTGACGAGGCTCATACAAAATCATGATTCATAAGTATACAGGTCTTTGATGCTCTTTCTCTGGGACTCACTCCCTGCATGTCTCATGACATGGCGTCCTAGCTGCCAACATCCTCCACAATGCCCAGCCAACGTCTCTGAATCTCATTTTATTTGTTTGCTCTTTATGAGAATTACAGGGGGCCTCGTCCAGATAATTACCTAATTCTCACTCTAAAAATAAATGGGGCTTGGAGATGGGGGAAAAGGAAATTTCATACTAATTTCTAAACTTTCATACTAATTTCTACCCAAAGAAAGACAGGAATTAATGCAAACACTCTCAGTGAGGAACAAATTGCCTTGGGTTTCTATAGCAGACGTCAGCCACACACTTGGCATGTGTACATATGGGCCACTATGTGTATCCATAAAGAATGCAAAAGTGAATCGGGCATAATCACCAACTTAGCAAAGGTGAAATCAGCCCTGGGGACCATGAAACGTTTCTGAAGCTCACCGACAAATCCTTGTCTGTGCACTTGATCCTGGCTCTCTATCCCCTGCTACGTTCGCCTAACTAGACTGATGGGGAGGGGGGAGCAGTGGAAAATTCCAGACTGAGGAGGTCTATTTTTTTTTTCCCCCTGCAGTATTGAGCTTTAACAAAAAAGAAAAAAAGAGAGAGAGAAGTATTCTTTCTTTCCACAGCAGAGAAGAAAAAATTAAAGTTGTATGACTGTTATAAATATTCCATGCTTGGGACACCCGTAGCGGTATATCTCCACGTTCCAAGGCTAGGTTGAAAGTAACCCCTTTGCTGCTGCTATAGAATTTGAGGCTTGATGTATTTCTAGTGACAAGGCTGTACCTGACTTTTTGTTTGCTTGTTTGGATATTAGTAAGAGACTTGATAAGAAAACCTCAACTATGCTTATTTTAAAGGTCTTAGCAATTAATGGAAGATTGTTTTCTGCTTTATGTCCTCCAGGCATGGGCCAGTGTATTTACATTTAACTTTTATTTTATCAGATTAGGATGTATAACCACACGTTTCTCTACATGTATATATTTTCGTGTTCTGATTCTTGCACGATGCTTCTTTTCCGACAGGATCTCTCTCTCTTTCCATGTACATGTTTTCGCCTCTTGGAATGAAATAAGCGGTGCTACACTCACGTTATATTTATGATACTTTAATACTGTGAATCTTAGGATGTCACCAGTGCCACAAAAAAGTCACTGGAATATCAAAGAGAAAAGGTCAGGAACTCAACTCCATGTAACCCACAAACGGCGTTGGTAATGAGCAGGCAGAGAAAGGATGTAAATGAAGTTCAGGACAGGAAAGCAGCTGTTCGAAAGATCATTAATTTTTGTTTTGTTTGTTTATGCATTTGTCTTTTTTTTTATTTTTTATTGAAGTATAATTAACACAGTGTCATGTTAATTTTAGATGTACACTATAGTGATTCAACAATTCTATACATTACTCAGTGCCCATCACGATAAGTGTACTCTTAATTCCCTTCAAGTAATTCACCCATCCCCTCACCCACCTCGCCCCGGCAGCCACCAGTTTGGTTCTGTGTTATCTAAGAGCCTGATTTTTGTTGTTGTTGTTGTTGTTTTTAATTTGCTTTTTTCTTTTTTTGGTTCGTTTTATTTCTTATATTCTTCCTGTGAGTGAAATAATATGGTATTTACCTTTCTCTGACTTATTTCACTTAACTTTATGTCCTCTAAGTCCATCCAGGTTGTTGCAAAGGGCAAGATTTCATTCTTTTTTAATGGCTTAGTAATATTCCATTATATATACATTTCTTCTTTATCCATTCATCTATTGATGGACACTTGGGTTGCTTTTGTAACTTAGTTATTGTAAATAATCCTGCAAAAAAAAAAAAACACACGAAAACAAAAAGCCATAGGCGTGCATATATCTTTTCAAGTTCATGTTTTTGTTTTCTTGGGTAAATACCCAGTAACAGAATTACTGGATTATACGGTTCTATTTTTAATTTTTTGAGGAACCTCCATAGTGTTTTCCACAGTGGCTACACCAGCTTGCATTCCCACCAACGATGCACGAGGGAGAGAGAGAATCTCAAGCAGTCTCCATGCTGAGTGCAGAGTGAGTTGCAGGGCTTGATCCCAGGACCCTGAGATCATGACTTGAGCCAAAATCAAAAGAGTCAGCTGCTTAACCAACTGAGCAACCCAGGTGCCTCTTTCCTTTCACTTTAGAATGAGAAAATGGTCGAATCAGAGTTTAGGAGATGTTGAACTACCTCTATTCCCCCAAAGAAGGCTTAAAACAAAAACCACCAAAGCTGACTAGCCATGTTGAGATTGACCTTCAGATGTGCTAGTGAGAGTTCTCACCTTGAAATTGGATATTGCACGGTTTGTACTTGCAAGAAACAATGGTGTTGGTTCTTATACTTCTGATTCCATCTCGTTCTTTCTGTCATGTGGTTAACAAGTCTCATCTGCTTAATGGGTAGCATTATATAAATGCCTATAATAGCACATGCAGTAAACCTAGCGATTCACAGACCTGTACCCCTGGGGACAAAAATACATTATATGTTTATTAAAATAAAAAAAAATTAAAAAAAATAGCACATGCAGTTCTTATTTACAGAATGACCTGTTTTCCTTCAGGGCAGAGAACTTTATAGTTACTGTGAATAATTTCTGTTTCCAAAGCTGCTCTGCGCCATGTTATTCTTGTGGTTTTAGCACCTAGTACACCTTCATGCACGTGGTGAGCCTTTGTTAACTATTTGTTGAGTGAATGACTACACAAATGGATGAGTAATACTATTCACATAAGAGACCTAGCTACCATGGTCCAGCTAAAAGAGGAAACACCACAGAGCCTTAAGGCAAGGGGGCCTGGATTGGAATCACACTCCTACGACTTGGAAGCTGCTTGACCCTGGGGGACCTACTTAACCTAATCTATCATAGTTCCTTTATCCCGTAAGTTTGGATAATGATATATACCTTGCAGTTATGCGAGAAGACAAAGAAATAATTAGCACATGATAGTAAATGGTGGTGGGGGTGCTTATTGTTAAGAGGTGGGACAGGAAAACTGAGATGGCTTTTTTGAAACCCAGGAAAAACTGTCCATCTGACTCAATTTTACTTCTTTCTGATCAGCTACAGAGTGATTTCAAACTATGTTTAAAACATCTCTATAATCCCATTATTTTAAACTTTAGGAAGTGTACACCAGTATGAACTTCAGTTACTAGAGCATAATTTTGTCTCTTTCCCTCATAAGTCTCTCATGTTTCAAATCTCAAGTTTGAAGGTTCTAACTAAAGTGCACAGGTAGAATTTACATTTCTGTTTGCCCTCTTTCCCCCGAGCCTGAAGCCTGTTCATTGGTTTAGGAAGACCTGTCCCCACTCCCAGGATGATCATAGCAGATATAAAAAACCACAGCCTTCTAAATATGCATTGGTATTTGATTAGAAAATCATGGCGGTACCTGGTGCGGCATTGTTTACATCACATAAGCTTGTGATAAACTCTTCCATGAGTTAGTGAGGACATGGTATCTCTCTCTCTCTCTGTCTGCCCCCTCCTCTTACATTTATTCCCTGTGCTTACCTTTCATCCTCTGACTTATTCATTCCATAAGTGGGGCCTGTATCTGCCATTCCCCTTCCCCCATTTTGCACATCTCTCCATTCCCCTCCCCTCTGGCAACCCACCAGTTTGTTCCCAGTATTTATGGGTCTGTTTCTCCTTTTTTGCTGTTGTTTATTTGTTCATTTTGTTGTTGTTGTTGTTTAGATTCCACATATAAAACATACGGTATTTGTTTTTCTCTGTCTGACTTATTTTACTTAGGATATTATCCTCTAGGTGCATCCATGTTGTTGCGTGTGGCACGATATTAATAGTTGAGTCATATTTTGTGTGTGTGTATAATATATATGCCACATCTTCTTTATATACCTATCGGTGACACCTAGGTTCCTTCCAATCAATTGTAAATAATGCTACAGTAAACATATGGGTGCAGTCTTTTCAAATTAGTGTTTTTATTTATTTGGGGTAAACACCCAGTAGAATTACTGGATCATATGGTATTTCTATTTTTTTTTTTTTTTTTTTTGTGAGGGACCTCCACACTGTTTCCCACAGTAGCTGTACCAATTTACATTCCTGCCAGCAATGCATGAGGGTTCCTTTTTCTCCACATCCTCGCCAGTACTTGTTTTTTGTCTTTTTGATTCTAGCCATTTTTATAGGTGTAAGGTGATATCTTATTGATTTTGATTTGCATTTCTCTGATGATTAGTGATGTTGAGCTTCTTTTCATGTGTTTCCTGACCATCCGTATGTCTTCTTTGGAACAATGCCTATTCAGGTCCTCTGCCCATTCCTTAATTGGGGTTTTTGTTTGTTTGTTTGTTTGTTTTTTGGTGCTGAGTCGAATAAGTTCTTTAATATTTTAGGTATTAGTCCCTTATCAGATAGATCATTTGCAAATATCTTTTCCCATTCAATAGGATGTCTTTCTATTTTGTTGATGGTTTCTTTCACTATGCTGAAACCTTTTATTTTGTTCTAGTCCTAAGAGTTTATTTTTGCTTTTGTTTCCCTTACTTTCTTTTTAAGGAACACTGCGGCCAATGGACAGTGGCCTAACCATTTCTGTATATCTGATTGGCTAGCTGAAGTTGACTAAATACACAGACAGGTTTCACCCCAATTTGGGTGGACCCTTTCTGCAGCCTCCTTTTGAAGCTGCTTTCTACTGCAATTTTCTCATTAGAGATGACGTTAAGGAAAGTAGAGCTCTGCAAATAGATTTTCACATTTACAGCTTTAAGGCCTAACTATTCTTAGAGCTTTCTAGCCAGATATAGTCACCTCCATTAGGTTGTGTAGTATAAAGTGGGTGATTTAGGGAGATGAACCAATAGAAAATATTAGCTCTCCAAGTACATCATAATTGACTGGCAATCTAGGAAGACTGCATCATGGTAAGAATCTCCTCATTTCTGGAGCTAGGTGCTTTATTATTTAATCCTTATACTGGCCCTAAGTGGATGATTTTATTCATCCCTTCTTATAGATGAGAAAACAGAAACAGATTTAGTAATGTAACAAGAGTCAGGAGTCTTGTAAGTAGGAGAGTCGGGATTTGAACTCAGGTCTATCCGGTTTGTATCTGTTATGCCTAAGGCCTGGGAATATCACAAAGACTCTGTAGTGCTTCTCTTTGGGGAGCTCACAGCTGTTATATGTACACAGCTATCATGGGTGGACATTGTGGTATCGTGAGAAAGTTTATGTAAAAGCATGGAAGGATCCAAAGGGGAGGGTCCATAGAGGAAGTAGTTTGTGAATCAGACATGAAGGAATCAGTGGAAATTTCCCCCTTTTTGTTTGCCCTCTGGGTACCAGGCAAGCCTAGTGACAGATAGGTGCTGGCAGAAAACTGGGAAGAGAAGAGCAGAAGCTAGCATATCTCCTGCCCTCTGTTTTGGGTGTTGTCTCCAGCAGAAGCTGCATCTCCTCTGATCCAACTCACATGGGACCCTTCACTCATATCTCAGCTCTTGTTGGGTTCTAGCTCCTACCAAGTGTTTTAGATCCTGAGCCTTGTCTTTCCCCCTCTGACTCCAAGGTTCAGAGCAACTTCCTGCTGCGGATGATTTCTACTTTGCTCAGTATCCCCGATTTGTGGTCTCCACTCCTCCACCATCTGTGAAAATAGTTCCCCACATTATATTTCCTCTGCCTGAAATACCTAAGGTGGTTTTGTTTATTTGACTGCACCCTACCTAGTGCAGAATCCCAAACTATGAAGCTGGCATATGATTTCTTATTTTCAAAAACTATATTGAAAAGAACATATCAAGATGGGGACACATGATTTAAGAGAGAACAAGGACTGCTGGGGGACAAGAGTAGATTAGAAAGGCAGAGGTTCTGAATTTAGGCTTTGGATCCTGTTTTGTTCTTGACATTGAGCCTGCAGATTTGTGGTGGAGAACTTTACATTGTGTGAACACCTTATTGAAATTCAACCCATTCTCTGTTTTAAACACAGCTGAATTGAAACAGCCCCAAACTAGGTCTCCTGGACCAGTCACTCAAGATACTGAGAGAAGCAAAGCAAACGTTATAATGTTTTAAGAAAATTATTATCAGATCCCATATTATAATCTAATGCTGTAGCAGTAATTATAGAGCAAAATGCCATTCTGTGCTTTTTTAAGAAAATGGAATAAAAGGGAAAGCAAGAACCTATAATTTTGTCTCTGTCCAGTGGGTGGGCAGTGACAGCAGCTGCTGTGGCCTCTGCCAGTCTTTGGCATTTAAGCAGCTTTAAACACTTAAGTGTCCCTTAAGTACAATTGGGGTCCCTTTAGCTGCACAGTGTTACGGTACCTTCCCATCCTCCCTGCAAATGATAAAGAAGTCTCTTTCCATCCTTGCTCAGAAGGGACTAGAATGTACTTGATTTCTTCTTTGGACCTAAATAGGAGGTTTCTCCCTTCCTCATAACTTCTTCAGGAGCTACAAAGATGTCATCTCCTTATGCTGCTTTCCTCCTCTTGTCTATCTTTCCTTCTCTTTCCAAAAGAAATACCCACTTAGCAGATTAATCCAGATTCCAGCCCACAGAGTCGAGAGTGGGTGGCCTGTGCCATTTGGAATAGGCTCCATAATGGACTTGGAATCGTACCCCATCAAACAAGCTAGTGTGATGTTCATGTTTGCTTTTCTTTGCCAGAGGAAATGTGCCTGAACCTGTCAGATGCTCTGTCCCAGGCCATGCACATCACCTTGTCAATATCTGAATGGGTTCTTTTACCTTCGAACTTTATAGACATGAAAAAGATTAGTAGAGAAAAACTATACCTATTCTCTGTATTGTGTGTGTGTGTGTGTGTGCGCGCACACGTGTGTTTGTACAGGATACAGAGAAAGCCACATATACTAATAATATATTATACAATAATATTCCACAAATGTGGTGTGTGCATTTTCTACCAATCCTTTCTTACAAATTGCTATGCTGTCTTTCTGGCCCTGTATACACTGTCTTTGCCTGCTAGCTCTTCTGTCCTCTGTGGATTGCATTCTGCCTCCTATCCCAGCTCATATCCCACAGCAAATCTGCTCACTAGCATCACGCATATCACTGGTGAGCATCTGGGCTGATGTGTGAATTGCACACAGTTACCAGGTTTCATTCAGTATGTACAATCATTTCATGTGTGGGAAGATTCAAGATTAAGAGCACAGATTTTAGTATGAGGCAAAGCTGGGCTTGAATTCTAGCTCTGCTCCCAACCAAACTGTGGGTTCTGGAAAAGCAAACTCTGAAGCAACACCTTCCTCAGTTATTAACAAAAAATAATTCAATAAGTAAGAATGGTAGTACCTCCTCCAAGGGTTATGCAGGTGAAATGGAATCTTCTATGCAAAATGCTTAACCGAACTCCACCGGACTGGTCCATGGTAAACACTATCTGGGAGCTGTCCTGCTAACACTCAGTCACATCGAGGAGTGTGCCAATCCTTGCAGCAGTTAGGCAAGTCCCTACGGCCCCGTGATTCCTTCCATGAGTGCAACAGGGCTGCCAGAGACTCGGGCAGCTGCTCAGTGCCTGGGACCTTCCTCCTCTGTTGTTCCCCGGGTGGGAGGCTGCAGGAGCACCTGCCTGAATTTGGTGGGCTCAGGGATCTCCCAAATAATACCCACTTTATTCAAAAGATGTTTATTTCATGGTCCTTTCCTTCGTCAGCTTACCAAGTTCCTGCATCCATCTGTGGTTAAACCCTCTCTTCCAGCTGGATAGAGGTCACTCATGTGTGCAGAGTGGATGCCAAAACAGTAAGGGCTTCAGGGTCCAGCAGACTTAAGTTCAAATCCCCATCAGGTACTTCCCCATTTTGTAACGTAGAATAATTCACTTAAGTCTTTCTGGCTCTTTTTTTTTTTTTTTTTTTTTTTTACTCTGACTCATAAAATGGTTCTGAAGCTAAAATTTAAGATAAAAAATCTAGCCTGATGCCTGACACTTAATAGGTGTTGAACAAGTTTGAAACTATTTCTCAGCATTTATATAGGTAATGTGTGTGGAAATGAGCAAGGACTCCTTCCCAACCAGTTACTCCCCACATTTTTTATTATGATGAGCAAGACTAATCCCAGTTCCCAAACATGCTAACTTCTCCATCCTGAAAACTCATGAGACAGTTGTTAAAATCAGATATTCTCACATTTTAACTTCTTCCTGCAGTCCTTTTTGATCCCGGTCTAGCAAAGCACCCTGCATAGAAGAAACTCTAGGGGGGACATGATTCCTTGAATGAACATTAGTTGGTATGGGTAGATATATCTCCCAGTATGGTCTGGCATTTTGGGGTTTCTAACAAAATCCAAACTTAGTTTATGTATTTCTTAAATTGTCCTCTTGTTATTATTTCCAGGATTGAGAGTAGGATTCTTAACATGAAGTACTTGGCATCACATTAATGATCTCAAGTTAATGCTTCTTTTTCTTTACGTTTATAGAGGAAAGTTATACGATCTAAATGTATGTAAAAATGAGAAATCCTACCCTCTCACCCCATATTCTGCTGGTGAAAAAAGAAAAAGATAATTTGTACTCAAGGTTTCTATAGGCATTTGGGATACAGATGAAAGAGGATGAAAAACAGAAGCAAAGGGAGGAAAGTAGGAGGCCAAGGAAAACAGGCTAGGTTTTGAAAGGGTGAACGCTGGATGAATAAGGACAAGAATGTGATTTGCAGCAAGAGCAAGGACATACATTAAAAATAAAAACAAGAAAATCAGAACAATAGTCCTTTTTATCCATGGGCCATGCAGTACCGGCAACGTGAAGAGAGGCCAGTCCTTCACAGACTCATTCATTCAAAAACACACGGAGTTCATCCGCAATGCGCAAGGCGCTCTCCCAATGTCAAGAACAATTTGGTGCTACTCCTGACTTGGATTCTGATCGTCCCCTTACTTATCCACCTTCTGAGAGTCCTAGAGTTTGGCAGGGGACAGTCTCTCACTTGCAGATTCATGGGGAAGTTTAGGGAAGTTCACGGAGAAGATTCTGTGCCTCAGTTTGTTACCAACTCTGCCCAGAGTCTCATCTTCTCTTGAGATTTGTGCCCCCCCCCCAAAAGAGCGCAGTCTGTGGAATCAAATGGTCCTCTTGCATGTTTTGTCTTTGGGCAAGTGGTGTAAGCCTGTGGAGGCTCGCCTCGTCAGTGAAAATGGGAAGGGCAAGGTTGTAAAGGATAGTGAGAAGAAAGTCCTAAAATGCCAGTGCGGTGATTGGCACAATGGTGGCAACAAACTTTATCCTAATTGTGCATTCTGCAGCCCTCTCATAGGATGTGGATGTTGGGCTCAGTCTGTGATAAAGGAACAGTCATAGGAAAGGGAAAATTTGAACCATAGTTCTATGAGCATCTACTGAAGGGTCTTGGGCGAATCCCCATTCACGGCCACTCTCTGCTTGAAGCTTCTTTGCCTGTGGGAACGGATTTCTTGAGACCTTGTGACTAGCCTTCATCTGCCACATTTATATATTTTTTACTTACTTTTACTTGGTTTTTGAAGATCGCTTGCTAGAGGATGTGTCCAGTTTTAAGGGGGAGGGGCAGCTTTGACTGTGTTATAGGGTAGTTGGAGTGAAGGTTTTTTAAATTAGTCATGGAAACCACATGTGGATTGGACTCACAATAGAACATCCAATCTGCTTCTGGCTCCCTGCTACTTACTCTCATATACATTATTCCATTTAATCCTGTCAGGTGGGAAGTACAGAATCCATTGAACAGTCAAGGAAATGGAGGCTTAGAGGATTTAAGTAGCTCGCCCGTGGTTACACGTGTAACAAGCTGCTAGTCCAAATCTGAAGTCTTCCCGCACAGTTAGCTTTCCCGTCTAAACGAACTTGAGAGACCTAAAAGATATTTGAGGCAATCTCGCCTAACTCCCTGATTTTAGGGAAGCAGAAACAAAGACCTACTGAAGTTAAATGAGGAAGTAACATCACATCCTCCATCCTGATAGAATTAGAATTAGAACTTGGTCTTCTGGATCTCAAACTCTGTTCATTAGGAGCTGGTAAATACCCTTCCCTTTTATCATCTGTTGATAATGGAAATGTTATTTATTTTTTAAAGGAAGTTCCAAACAACCTGAAAGGTCCACCTCTGAAACAGAGGTGGAAATCTGAGGGCCTCTCCCATCCAAGGCCAAGGAAGTTTTCCATTTAGGGTTTTTCGTCTTCCTTTCTCTAGGGATCAGTAAACTATAATGCATGGGTCAGATCCAGTTGGTTGCCTGTTTTTATAAATAAAGTTTTATTGGAACACAGCCATGCCCATTTATTCACATATCAACTATGGCTGCTTTTTGCTTTCCTGCTACAAAGACAAAGTTAAGTAGTTGGGACAGAGACTGCATGGCCCATAAAACCTAAAAAATCTATTGTTTTCCCTTTACAGAAAATTTCCCCACCCATGCTGTAGTTGATACTTGTTTGCTTAAAGGTCTAAATTTATATTTTTAATAAGCTGTTTTCACTGGTAGGTGATAATGTGTGGTGGAGGTGTTATCAAATCTCAAATCCAAAGGTCCAAATGTTTCTACTAGGCACAAACCTGCATTTTTAAATCTACGCTTTTCTTTGCCTTAGAGAGCAAATTTAAAACAAGGCTCAGCTAGCCAGATAATAGCATGACACTTTCTTAAAGTATTTTTCCTCCATGAAACAAGAAATATAACTCTGTCAGCAGCTCAATAAGCCAAAATATGATGAATGAGCAATCAAGGAATATATACATATTTTGTGGAATATTCTTGATGAGTTGAATTCTACCTGAATCCAGCCATTCTTCATGTGTTCATTCTTATTACAGTGGGGCTGAAGTAGCTGCTGTCACGTTTCTTCTCACAGTCATCTGGCATGTATTTCTGCTTACATACATTAAAAACAAAAAGACACACAGAGCAAAACACACACTAGATTTCAGCTGAGCTTAGCTTGATTTTAGTCATGAATAGTGTTGTTTTACTTGGCACCCTGTGTCACATAATTAAAACCAGATAAAGCAGGAATTGGTTGCTAATGTGGAAGTTGCTGTGGGAAATAGGAAACTCCTATCTGTGAGGAGCACATCACATTAACTGGGGAAAATATGGCTCTTGCTCTCCAAAGACTGGCTGCTATTTTCCATAGAGGTGAGTTACTGCTGTTAAGTGGATGCCTAGCCAGGAACCAGAATTCCACATCCTCTTTCTTGACCTTTTATATCAAGGCAAGTTCTTATGACTGATTACTGCCCATAGAATGTGACAGAAGTGGTGTGTGTTGCTATTTAGTTGAGTGGCTATGAAGGAGTGCCTTCTTCGCTCTGTGTTTCCATACTGGATGGAATTGAAGGATTAGAAACACTTGGGGGAGGGGGCCATGAGACAGAACGAGTTGGGGTTCTCAAGTTGTTGTGGAACCTTCCCACCAGAGAGTCAGTGAGCCAGAAATAAATTTCTGTTGCACTAAACCACTGAGATTTGGGGGTTTTATCTGCCACAGCAGCTAACATTAATTAATACTCTAATCCATAATTTTGGTTATTTCTATCATGGCACCCCACTAGTGTGAACAATTTCCAGTGACAGTGATACTCACCACTGAAGCTAACCCCTTTCTAGACAGACACTTCTCCACCTTTCTGATCAGTTCTACTCCTAGGTTTTTGGTTAATTGGCTCTAAGGAAGGACACAATTTTAGAACTGGAAGGAACTTTGGAAACCACAGTCCAGCAAATTTCTTTCCAGATAGTTAACTGAAGTTTGTAAATAACATCTAGTGATATGATAAAGGTCCCAGTGCTAATCTGTGGCAACACAGGCTCTAGATCTCAGGCATCCTAATTTCTTCCACCCAAAATTAAATTTAGTTTGGGTTCTTTTTTTTTTTTTTTTTTAATATTACCGTGGTACCATTTTAAGTCTATGTTAGTTTATACTTGAAATTATGTTAGCTCTGGGGATGGGGAAAACATAATATTAGTATTACACAGGAAGCAGGCCTATGTGACATCTTCCAGCTGTACAGTTATCTCCAAGTGGGATTTTCCAAAACAGAAATATATTTGAAGATAAATGCATCTGTTCATATATAATGGATTATATATATATAATGGATTATATAGGGTGCCATATTATTATCTTCTAGATCCCATATGCATGTATTTAAGTTTACTTCTCATTTATCTCTGGGATAAAATACTCCTAGTTTGGGTGAGTTCTCAGGTGGAAAAACTGCTTAATATAATTTATCAGAGAGATTTGTAAATAAGAAGGGACATCCACTAAGTGACATGTCCTAGAATCAGAGACTCTGTTTTTGGTTGCCCAATCATATATTTCAAAATAAAAAAGAGATGAGTTATAGTTTCTTGGAAATGTTGGGACCTCAGAATAGAAATTCCCATAACTAGTACCCCATTTCCCATTTTGGTTCTGAACATGAAGAAAAATAAAATAGGGCATTAAAAATTAGACAGAAATATCATCTTTACTGTTGAGAAGCCAGATTGGAGGACTTGGTATGACAGCTCCTTGTTCTGAATCCCCGAACTGAATGCAGGCGAAGCTGTTCTTTAGTAAACCTGCTCCTATGGATCTGAGTTAGCCTCTCGAAGAAGAGCTGACTTCTTGAAGGAGGAAGGGAGGGGTGTAGCTGAGCATGCCAAGGGTCTTAAATTAATTGAACTGGTGTCACAGAAAAGAAGCGATAGGAGCAGAGAAGCAGCGCTTCTATGTGGGTAGACCAGAAGGGCAAGAATGACATTCCCTGGGTACCTACAGATACTTTCATTATTCTAAGTGCTTTACTAAATAACGTTGGTTGTCCTCTTAGCCATCTTATGACGATTCTCAATGGTCAGTGAGCAAATGAAGGGGAAGCCCACTGGCAGAGCCTGGTCTTTCCCATCTTCTTTTGTTGGGCATTATGGTAATTATTTCTCCAGCTCTTACTCTCCTCCACAGAAAGATGAAATAACCAGCTTTTCAGGCTGGCAGAACCTAAACTGGGATGTTTTTCTATAATCTGATTACCTTTTGACTTGTTTCTCAGGCTTTGCTTCTTTTCTGGCAGATTAAAAACATAACAATCCGGGAACACACACTCTTTCTTATTTAAGACTCAGATCCCGTCAACTATCTTACACAATTGTCTTCTCTCCGTCTACATAAAATAAACATGTTGATGAGCAATGTTCAAAATGACAATAAACTTTTTTTTAAAAATGATACATACTCACCTGGAAAATAGTCAGTTCTGCATTTTACTATAAATCTTCGTTTATAAATAGGCTCTCATCTCCTATGTCTCCGGATGGTTAAACTTAATGCCACTGAAAGTAGAAAAGATTTCCCCAGCTCTCAAGTTTGCAGAACTGGGATGCATACATTTTATTAAAATGAGAAATAGAGTGCATTTCAATAATTCACAGTATCACAGTGAAGTTCTTACATTCGTTTTTATTGCTGTTTAACAAATTACAACAACCTTAATGCTATAATATAACACTCATTAATAATCTAGGTTTTGGAAGTCAGAGGTTCAAATGGGCTCAGGTTATACTCTTATAAGGCCCAACTCAAGGTATCAAATGGGTTGAGCTTTAAACTCATTCAGGCTGTTAGAAGAATTCAATTTCTGTGGTTGTAGGACTAAGATGGCCATTTTCTAGCTTGCTGTTGGCCAAGGACAGCTCTCAGCTTCCGGGGGGTCTTGCATACCCTCCATGTCATCCTTTCCTGCATCTCAAGTCCCTCTCCCACTTTGAATCTTTCTGACTTCCTCTTCTATGACTAGCCAGAGAAAATTATCTGCTTTCAAAGAGCTCATGCGATTGAATGAAACCCCTTGGATAATCACATCGTAGGACAGTTGATTTGGGACTTCAGTGATGTCTGCAAAATCCCTTTGCAGGGGCACTGAGATTGGTATTGTATTGAATAACCAGGGGCCAGGATCCTGCCTACCACCATTCTATTTTCTTGTAACTTTTCATGTGAATGCTAAATTCCCAAGTTTACAATTATGTCAATTGCGTGTGGATGTTTCTGCCTTTTGTTGGTTGTATAAGCACTTGGGGCTATGGATTCTAAATAGTAACCTAGGAGGGTGTAGATATATTGGATTGTATGAATCTTTGCTTTTTGTTTTTGTTTTTCTTTTATTTTCATTTGCATTTGCCCTCCCCCCATTTATACCATCTGCCACTTACTGGAAAAGTAGAGAAAGTGTAAGTATGCAACAATGGGTAGGGGCATGCCTTTGGGGCAGGACAGGACAAGACTCCAACCCCTGCTTCTATAGTTACTCCCTCTGTGGCCTTGGGCATGCTACTTAGCCTTCTTGAGCCTCCATTTCCTATCCCTAAACTAGAGACAGTGTCTTCCTGGAAGATCATCCCAAGCAGTAAATGGGGTAAGTCCTTACTGCAGTTCCCTGTGTATTGTAAGGTACCTGTAAAGGGTGATTATTTTAATTGCTCACATAGTATGTTTTAAGAAGACAAGTACGGGTACCCTTTTCCAGAGGTGGTCTTTAAATGCAATTGGTAAAAGAAAGATAAGACAGGAGCAGATGGCATTTCTCAGCCTCCATATCAGAGTCTAGAGGAAGCTGAAAGTTGGAATTAGCTTTGATGGAGGGGAAGGAACAAGAAAGAGAAAAATATTCCAAGCAGAAAAGGGATGATCTGTGTCCTCTTTCCCTCCACAGACCTATACTGCAATCAGGCTGGCTGGCAGGCGTCCTGTGGGAGGTCCTTTGGTTGCCCTCCTCTGACCCTTAATTCACATCAGCTACTCCTTCTGGAACATTCTCTGCCCCTTCTCCACCCACTTCCTCCCCACTTCCTCTCGGTGACCCATCAGCAGTGGCTGTAGAGCATAAAGGTTAGGAGCGCGTGGCCCGAAGGCAGCCCGTGGAAGTCCACATCCTGTCCTGCCCCTTACTCGTCATGTGACTGCAAACAGGTTCCCCTGACTTGTTTGCCACATGTTCTGCATCTTCGAAAGGGACATGAAAAACAATAGTGTCTACCTTGTAACACTACTGTAAGGATGAAATGTGTTTATGAAAGTGGAAGCCTAGTGCCTGGCCCACAGTGAATGCCTGGCAGACATTAGCACTCATCATTATTGTGACTGTTATTATTGCCTTCCAGCCTCAAGAAGTTCCCCTTCCTTCTTCTCCCTCCTATTCTTTTTCTTCCCTCCTTCCCTCCTTTCTTCCTCCTCTCACTCTTGGCTACTCCTTTTCTTTACTACCCAGTTTCATAATGTTGATAACTAGAAGCACCATTTATCCATGGTCACTCCACTAAAATTCTTCTATTTTTTGCATTGCTTTTCAGTTCTTGATCATATGAATGAAAATTTAAGCTCAAAACAATCACCTTAGTACACCATTTACATTATTTCAAGGCATTGGGAAGGTGTGCTTTTGTATTTAAGACCTTGTCAACTTTCTTAATTTGTGTGTGTGTGTGTATGTGTGTATATATACATATATATATGTATTTGTATATGTGTTTTATGCATATATGTTTGTAGGTACGTATATATATATATATGTATATGTGTATATATGTGTGTGTGTGTTTATGTACATATGTATGTATGTAATGTGTGTATGTATTTTGCCTCCACAACCTGGCAATAAGATCAGAGACTATGCTTTATATTTCTTGTATTTCCTACTGCTGAGCTTTGGGAAAGCCTAGTAAATAGGATCTATCTTCCTTTAATTGTTTAAAATAAAAGAAAATGCAAACAGATGGAAATTTTTAAAAAATTGTCTTTATAAAGACAAAGGCTGCATTAGAAAATGGGGCTTCAGGCCCCTGAATCAAGTGGGCTTTCCTATCTGGGACCTCAGAGAAGACACACTTATTCACCACACATGGGCAGTGCTAACAATCCCTAATCCTTGCATCTATCTCTCTTCCAGACCCTGCCCTGGAAAGCATATGGCACAGAGGAGATGAGAAAGGATCCCTTCTGCAGGTCTATCCCATAGAAGGGATAGGATGAGACCAAGCTGGATTTTCTCAGTAACTTCCAGAATTTACCAAATAGTTCATTCCACATTTTCTGAGAGAGAGTGAGGAAGGGTCCCAAGAGAGGCCCAGGACATTGCTCTAATGAAGTCCCCTCCACTTAGAAACCTGAAGCCCAGAGTGCCCCCCAGACCCCTGAAACCCCACCAGTGCCCAACATTATACTTTGCACACTATATGTTTTTGGCACATGTAGATCCAATACCTTGTGGCAAAATGAAAATAGGAATGCTCCCAAACCAAAGATGTGTTCAGTTTGTTGTATATCAATTACACTTTAGTACAGTTATTAAAAAAGAAAAGAATCTACCAGCAAGCCTGCACAAAAAAATTGCTCAACAAATGTTAACTCTTGAGTTGACCTTTGCCGTGTTGCTATGGAGAAGATAAATGTCACGATAGTTCATCCTTAAGGTACCTCATAGAGCTACAGAACCAAGAAGTCACTCACAGAGTGTCCGGGTGCCATTGTTTGGCTGACTTGGCCATCCTGCCTGGGGACTTCTGATCTGAGGCTGAGCTCTAAAAACACTGTTTGCTTTCTTTATCCACTGCTGGTCCTAATAAAATGGCTTATGTCTCCCACATGGAAGTTGCCAGAACCACTCATAATCATTTCAGATGCTGGTGGGAATATCTGCTTACGTCCTCGAGGTATTTTCCAGATCCCTCAATGTAAACTTCATAGAGATCCATATTCTAATTCAGACAGTTCCAAATATACCCACCAAACATGGTGAAATATGTCCAGCCATTTCCTAGTGTTTCTAGGATTGACTGGAAAATAGGAATTTAATATTATTTTTGTGGTTTGTATGTGATTCAAGCACATGTTTCAGTTTGGCTGGAGAGTTCCAATTTATCCCTGTTTTCCTGACATCTTATTTAGTTTAGTATTTGTCAGAACAAATCTTCCCAGTTTGGAGAATAAACTATATGAGCATCCTAATTATATGGAACAAGATATTTGGTCTAAAAGCAAAACATGTTTTGGAGGTATATGGAATCAAGCAAAACCTCAGATTACTAAGCTATCAGAATTTTCCTGAGGAGGGGTCTTGTCTAAGAGGGACTATCATAGCCATGCTGCTGAGTTGAAGCTTTGGATTTGGGGGATGTTGATTGCAACCTTCTCTCCCCAGTGAGCATCTCGCAGCTTTAGTCATTATTCTCATCCCATTCAGCCATCCCTCTCCACATTGACCTGCAATCCTTACTCATATACTTCAATGCTTTTCTCCAGTCTGTTTTGTGGACTGTGAATAAGTTTTAATTTGTTTACCTATTTTATGCACATATGCTTATTTGTATTGATTTAGTTAGGTTAGCTCAGAAGACCCTTTGCAACTTGAGAAAGCTCAATTCTTTTGCCTGGCTTCAGGTCACCCTTGAAAACGTTTCATCCTTCTGCTCCATCCTGTTCTTCTTCTCTCTCTCCCACCCCTATCGCTGTCTTCCTCCAGAACTTACTGACT
The DNA here is from genome assembly GCF_963455335.1 of Martes martes. NCBI lineage: Eukaryota > Metazoa > Chordata > Mammalia > Carnivora > Mustelidae > Martes > Martes martes. Next base: position 151,399,312 of record NC_137889.1, on the reverse strand, counting down.
AGTTTAAGTGCCTCACAGGTATTAGCACACATAAACCACACCACAGCCCTATCACGTAGGTACTATCCTATCCCCAGTTAAAGATGAAATTGAGTCTTAGAGGGGTTGAAGACTTTTCTCAAACTCACTTTTAATAAGTGAGGGGTCACGAAACAAATTTCAGTTCACCTGATTCAAATTCTGAAAGGCAGGATTTTTGTTCTGGCCTCTCCTGGCACTTGTCCCACACCTGCCGCGCCCACCCCCTGCCCCCCCAGCAGCCCAACTCTACGTACACACTTTACCCCTTACTCCTTCCTTTTTGGTATTGTTACAGCTTATAGCTTAGACCGTATGCTTTTTTAAAATCAAATATTATGTCATTCTTATATCACCCTTGAAATGTTTCTAATTTCTGGCTTCCTATTTACGCTGTAAACTTCTCCAAGGTAGATATAGTGTCTTAGAGCTATTTGTGTCTTTGGAACCTAACACTGTGCTGGATATGCCATAGGTGATAATAATGCTTCCTGGTTGATAGCTCTTTCCTCTTTAAAGTCACCCCTCCCCCAGCACCTGCTACTGTGCTTTGTATAAGGCAGGAATGTAGGAACACAAGCTCTAATCTCAGCAAGGTCACCAAGGTGTGCTGTGACCCCATCCTAAAGGCTGTTCCTTTGGATACTTCAGATCCCTCCTAGTTAAAACACCGCTGGATTAGTTGTCTACTCTCGCAGTAATGGGGACAGAGTAGAAAAGAGGTGAAATGTTTTGCAGTCCTGTCTTATCTCCTTGTATCAACATCTACCAGGATTTCCCATGGCTCTTGAACGCTGAATTGGGAACAGATTCCAGGAGAGAGTGGACTAGCTTTAGTAACAAAGAAAAAAATGCATTTCGATTCAGTGGTAGGTGAGGTGATTTAACGTACAAACACACACCCTGTTAAGCGCACAGATATACACCACATGATGGGAAAGTGAGTGTGTCAGGTATGCGGACATGATGTTACTCAGTTATAAAACACTTTTCCTCTCGCTTCTCCCAAAAGAGGCTTTTACGTGAGTATGAAATACTGTTCTTCTTACCATTATTTATAAAAGCTTAAAGAGCACTTGTCAGTATGCCAAATACCCGCTCCTCATCGGACAACCATCTTTGTTTAATGAAGCGCAGACAGATATATGTATTTTATGGAATTCTAAATAATCTTATGATAAAGAAATGGGGAAGTCTATGCATGAATAAATCAAATCTGGAGTTGATTTATTTTTATGTTTCAACATATTGAATTGAATTGTTGTAATGGGAAAAGATACACAGACACCATATTGATAGATCATTAGAGCTAATAATTTTAAATGTTAAACATATGTTGCATGAACACTTGCAATATATTAAGACATGTATAGTGTTAAGGGTCTAAGTAACTTTGGGATCAAGGCCAATATAATAACCACCAAAATATACATTTTATTCATCTTGATTATTTTTGCAACTAATTGAAAAGCTTCTTTCATTTATCATTCACTGGGTCCCGTGATTATCTATATTCCTGCCTCTCCCAGGAGACTGCAAGGTCCATGTTTTCTTTCTCTTCATATCTAGTATCTTTTAAAAAGATTTATTTATTTATTTTAGAGAGAGAGAAATGGAGAGAGCATGGAGTGGGGGGAGGGGCATCAGGGGGTGGGGAGAGAATCTCAAGCAGATTCCCTGCAGACCATGGAGCCTGACACAGAGCTTGATCCCAGACCCATGAGATTATGACCTGAGCCCAAATCGCGAGTCAGACGCTTCAGTGACTGAGCCAGCCAGGTGACCCATGTCTAGTGTTTTTTCTTATAAAAGTGCCTGGCACAGAGAATGCCTTCATTGAACCAACTGAACTATTCTCTCTACAATGGAAATGTGCCTCATCGTTGTTTTGTGCTATTGATTTGTATTGAAGTTACAGAGTATTTATCATGCCATGTAATGAATTGCATGAAACTAAACATGCAAACACACGCATGTAAAATTGGTGAGATCCGAATAAGGTGGGGCTGGGCGTCAATGCCAGCCATCATCATCTAGTTGTCATAGGGTAGTGGAGTTATGTTGGAGGATACCATTGAGGAGAACTGGGTGAAGAGTATTTCAGATGTGCCTGAGTTATTTCTTACAACTGCACCTGCAATTATTTCAAAATAAAAGTTTAAAAAGTAAGTATATCCAAGTTATGGAGGAAATGCAGTGATAACATTTAGAATTATAGACACAAGTGAGTAACCGGAATGTCCCATTGTTTGTTGAGTTTCCATATATGTAAACATGAGAGTGAATGAGAAATTCATTTTCAGATTGGTGCCTAACGAATCAGATATTTGGGTATCATAGTGCTGAGTAAGAATAGAAGCCATATGCTACTCCTTAACCATTGACGAGGAGTTCACCAAAGAAGGGAGGAGGAGTGTGTGTGTGTGTGTGTGTGTGTGTACTGTCAATAGCTGAGGTTTTCCTTTCTTCTTTAATTTCCCCTGGGAAAATGGCAATAGCAACAAATCCTGATTCAGTACCTTCTGTGGACCAGGTTCCAAGTATTTGCCGATCCCCAGTGATGTGCTAGATGATGCATGTGCTGTGTGGGGGGGGGTGGTGGGGGGATAGACAGACACAGGTTCAAATCCTGCTGCTCTGAGCAATTGTCAAACTTCTCCTTGCAAAAATGTGGTGCTCAGGAATGAAATGAAAGCATGTAAGTACCCACCCCAAGCCCAGTCCAGCCTGATATGTGGGTACTCAGCAGAAGATAGGGGCTCCTGAATCACCACTGGGAAAAGTTAAGTCTCCTCTCCTATCACCTAGTCCACAGTGACTGCTCTTACCTGCGTGTCTCGGAGAGGAAGGAAGGACAGTCTCTCTGTAGTTGTGTATCCAGGGGCAGATGCTTGTGGAAACTGCAGCCAACATTGGGATTCAGAAAGCAGATGCCTGTGATGGATTATTACAATTTCCTATCATGTAATTGCTTTTCTGTTTGACCAAAGGTACTTCGTTTAATCTATTTCTAATTTGTTTTAAACCGTTAATTCTGGAAACGCATAAAATGGGAAATATTCTTAGGGAAATCTTTCCAACTTCCTTCCCCAGTGTAGCTCCAGTTGAGTTAATGTTGAGAGAGTACTTGGTAAACAGTAAAGCAATATACAAATGTGAGTCGTTACTGTTATTATTATTATTGATCTTTGCTCTAATTTCCCTAGAGACTCTCTCTGTGCTCTGGGCACAGATATCCCATGAATTTAACGGGCACTGTGAAAGTGAGGAAGAAATGCACAGGAGGGAGAGATGTTCTCCTCATGATATCCACAGCTCACCTCTTTTTCCAGGAGACCCTCTTGTCAGGGTAATCCATTTGCCTGACCTCGGCACCACAGCATTCTGGGTTGGGTGATTTTATGTTGCAGGGTGGGGATGGGAGGGACTGTCCTATGCATTGTAGGATGTTCAGCAGCAGCCCTGGCTTCCCCTGACTGGATGCCTATGACACCCCACCACCTGTGGCAACCAAAATGTGCAGGCGTTGCCAGATGTCCCATATAGTAAGTCACTCACCCCAGGACTTATTATAAGAACAGAGAAGAGAAAGAGCATACTCAGCAGTGTAAGGAAACTCAAATCCTCTACAAGAACCCGATGGTTTCAAAAAGCCAATGGAACAATGTTCAGAGCTCGCTAAAATTTATCCTTAAATAGGGGGCATGTGTGGCAAGAGCCATATTGGGAGAACTTTTCCCGTTGGGATTTATTTCAAAAGGGATGCACAGTCCCAGCTCCAAGATCCAATGCTAGGGCTGCAGGAATAACCTGAATGTAAGGGTGCTCCTGCTTCTAGTATTCATTTATTCACTCAACAATTATTCAGTATCCACACGTGTTTTCAACACCATCTCTTAGTGGGATATGTGCATGCTGATGCCCTGGGGATTGAGAAACTCTTAAAGGTGAGAAGATGGACGGGTGGTGTCCGCAGATCTCATCAAATAAAAACTTGGTACTTATAGATTTTAAGTGAAAGTATTTCCTGTGAAGCAGATTCATGCCTTTTTTTTTTTAAGATTTTATTTATTCATTTGACAGACAGAGATCACAAGTAGGCAGAGAGACAAGGCAGAGAGAGGGGAGGAAGCAGGCTCCCCGTGGAGGAGAGAGCCCGATGTGGGGCTCGATCCCAGGATACTGGGACCATGACCTGGGCCAAAGGCAGAGGCTTTAACCCACTGAGCCACCCAGGCACCCCAGATTCATGCCTTTTATGCTGAAAAGGAAAAGAGTGGTAATTACCTCTCGCCTTCAGAGTCCCAGTCCCCTTGGTCACAAACCAGAGTCTTCAGTGATGAGTTAGGGAAAGGAAGAAGGAAGGAAGGAAGGGAGGAAGGGAGAGAGGAGGAAAAGGGGAGGGGAGGGGAGGGAGGGGGGGAAGGGAGGTAGGAGGGAGGCAGTAGTTCTTTTCTTTCCTTGAAGGAACACTGCCTCTCTGTCACTGTGGGGACTGAGAATTGCCATTGTTTCCCATTTTTCTGACCCTGGGAGAAGCCGAATGTTTAATTAGAGATCCTCAGGTCTGTTGACAGGCTGACGCCAAGCCCTTCTGCATTGATGCTGTCCTGCCCATAGCTTGGCTCCTCTTTGCCTGTAATATATCTATCTGCCTTTGTGCTGTAGCTGCTGCATAAACAGATTTTCTGTTTTTAATAAGGAGCGGGAAAGTCTTGTAGTCCTTCCCAGTAGTATAGTTGAAAAAAGAAACTAGAACACAAGTAAACAAGGGCACGTTTCCATTTCTTTAACTCTTGCTTCTCTGGGAGTGAGACTAGGGCTCAGGAAACACCCCCCCCCCCCCCGATTTCCAGCAGAGCTCCCCCCTCTCCCCGCTCCCTGAGCTTTCTTCTCCTTCCTCATTCCCTTTCTCCTCCTCTTCTGACTTGGCCACAAGAGAATGTCTTCTTGGACACATCTTAGTCCTGGGGCCATTGATGTTAGGGGTTAGGTATGTAGTGTCTGAACCAAACTGAGTTGTCTTCTCATAGATTTCTGGTACTCGTGAGCCGTGTGACCCCAAGCTAGTTGGTTAACATCTCTGGGCTTTGGTTTTCTTAGCTGTAAAAACAGGGATAATAATGGTACCTTCCTTAGGGTGGATATCTCTGACGAATGAAGAAACATCTTCGAGGCACCCAGTGAGCGTTTCGTAAATGGTCACGGTTGTTGCTCTCAGGCAGGCTGTATGTGCCACAGGAATTCTTGGTCTTTTCCATGCTCCTGGCCAGGGAGCTGGGAGGTGACTCTGCAAACTGCATCCAGGGACCCCAGGCAGAACTTTTTCCTGTTCAAACTAAGAAAATGGTGAATCATTAAAACAAGGGCAAGGCAACTGCAGCCCAGTTTCATCCTGTGCAGAAAACAGCTATGATTTCTTGAACTTGGAGTGTGCATTGGGTTATAGTCCCAATCACCCCATTACTGTGGGGGAGCTGTCGGAGGAGCTCTATACAGATGATTTAGGGCACGTGGTAGCATCTTTGCGCTTTGCTCCACGCCCTGAGCTCCCACATGGTACTCAGTGGCATGGACGCAGCCTGCTGTGGGGGAGAGGTTGGACTCCTGAGATGCATCCACCAGGCCTCTCCCACCCAAGAGTCTGGGATTCTGGCCTTCTGAGCTCCCAGACAGGATGTTGGCATGGACTGCTCATCTGTTTGCACACTGTAAGCCCAGAGTTCTAACTGTAGGTTTATTTCCTTTTCTGGGGGGGATTGACTGAATCCTAGGATGGGAATGTGCTTAGGCTTGGGCTGCTGAGGGAGCCCAGAACTGGTGGGACAGGGGCAGGTGGACAGAGGTTTCCGGCAGTGACAGCAGCCGGTGCATCAGTAGCCAGGGGTGGCGTGAAACAGGTTTTACCTGGAGAATCTCATTTCTTTCTTGCAACGAGCCTGGGAGCCTCTTTACAGATGAAGGAACTCATGATGGGGTGAAAGGGAATGTATTTCTAAGCACCCCAGAATAGCGATTTGCAAGAATTTTTTGTGCAAGATACACCTGGCAGATGATGTTCACGTGGCTGATGTCCTCTCAGGGATAGATCTGTGATTTTAATAAACTCTCCTCCAAAATTTTTAAGAGGAAGTTAAGAAATTTGGGTTTAAGCTCTAAGCTCTTGTTTCTGTGTATGTGGTATTTTAAAAATAAATTTTCCAAGCATTTGAGTAATGATATCATCCTGTTAAAGATCTATTTCTGAATGTGGTATAGATAACACAGGCTGTGGGTACCGCGTGGTTCCCCACACACCAGCTGTAACTAACTCCTCCTTTCTCCAGGGGACATGTATCATAAATCAGGTGACAGAGGCAGGGTTATAGGTTCAAGACCATCCATACAGAGCTCTTAGCATACAGCTGCATGTGATAAATGCTCAGTAAGTGACAATACAAAATCAACATACAGCCCTTACAATGTGCCCAGTCTTCTCTTAGAGGGAGAGGACATCCATCCTGACTAATTTAATCTCCGCAGAAACATTTTTCGGAGAAGTACTATTATTATTCCCATTTTACAGGTGGGGCTATGGTGGCATATGGATAAGTAATTTGCCCAAAGCCGTGCAAGTAGAAAGTGGTGGGGTCGGGATTTAAACTCAGGCAGATTTAATTCTTGGTCTGCAGTCTTTAACTGTTTCTAAGTGCTAGGTCACATTTTACTTTGCATTTGAATTGGCTTTTTTTTTTTTTTTTAATAGTCTCTTAGTCCTGAAACTCAGTACTTGGCTATTGTGATTAGGAATTTAATTGTGGACACCTCACAGATCACTGTGAGGCCACTGTGCTGTGGCTTCGCCCTTGAGAACTGCCTTGGATAGTGCCCAGCAAAGAGCCCGGGGCTGGGGACTTAATATTTGTCATGGGAACACACATGGCAGTCAGCCTTTAAAATAAGAGATTTGCAGAAATAGGCAAAGAAATGTCTTCCAAGAAGAAAGAAGGTGGCAGACATTTGGAAATGCTGTTCAAGGTCATTTGGCTTATGTTAGTGGAAAACACACTATCGAATGGATTAACAGGGTTGCTTTAACTGGGGTCGCCATTTTGCTTCTACTGGCTCCTATCTGGAAACTATCCTTGTCCCCTCTCTGCACAGGCACAGAATGTAAGGAGTGCTAGTCACTAGCCCCTGGTAAAGGTTTCTGGTGCTGGGCAGCAGAGCAGATCATTGGCTAGGTACAGTTCAGCTTCTTCATCAATGACTTTGATTAGAAAAGCTTTTCTGAGGGCACCTGGGTGGCTCAGTCAGTTGAGCATCTGCCTTTGGCTCAGGTCATGATCCTGGGGTACTGGGATTGAACCCCTTGCCAGGATCTCTGCTCAGCAGGAAGTCTGCTTCTCTCTCTCCTTCTGCCCCTCCTCTGGCTTGTGCTCACTCTTTCTCAAATAAATAAGCAAAATCTTAAAAAAAAAAAAAAGAAAGAAAGAAAAGAAAAGCTTTTCTGTAAAGGGCCAGATTGTAAGTATTTTAGGCTTTGTGGACCACTGGGTCTCTCTCACAACTGCTCAGCTCTAGCAATATAGCATAAAAGTAACCATAAAAGATACTTAAATGAATGTGCATGGCTATGTTCCAATAAAACTTTATTTATAAGAACAGGCAATGGGCCAGTCCAGTGAGATGGACCTCTGGCCACAGTTTGCTGACCTCATATTTAGGTCAAGGTACAGAAGGCAGAATTATTACAATACTAATGGCAAAAACCTAAGAAAGAGGGCTAGGTGAAATGTGGGTGAGGAAAATGAAGATCATAAAGCTCCCAATGGTCCAGGACAATGGCAGGTATTAAATGTTAGAAATTATGTGACTAGCTGGATTGGAATTCTGACTCTGTCATTAATTAGGTCTCCCATTAATTAGGCCTGTCTAGCTTTGACAAATCACTCAAGTCACTTAATCTTTCTGAATCACACATATGTCTCCCATAAAATAGAGAATATCAACCTTCCTCTGTGGATCTGTATAAAGATCAAATATATCACTATATTTATTAGTATTTATAAAAATATTTTTTTTTTTAATTGTAGGAGGGTTAATGGAGACTCCTCCATTTACCTTCAAAAGGTAGTCAACAGAGATCTAGACTGGAAGAACTTGATTAAATACCAGGGTCCAGATATTCCCTGACTGAAAGGATGAGATGAACCAGCCCTGGGGCCCAAAGGCAGCCACAGCTCTGCCTGCACGTTTGGGATGGGGAGTGGGGATGAAGGGACCTGTCGATCCATCGGCCCAGCCAGCCTGGAAATGGGAGGTCAGTGAGGTCAAAGAATCGTGGTAGAGGGCGAAGAACAAAAATTGGGAATTCTGGGCTAGAGTCCTGGTTCTGTCACCTCTTGGCGTGAGATCTTAGTCAAATTACATAACCATCCTGGCCTTCATTTTCTCAGCTAAGAATAACATCTTGCTTACAGAATTGTGAGGACCCTGGTAGGTGGCTCTTGCTTTCATTTGCTCCACATTCATGCCCCCATTCCTGGCAACAACTTCCTTCTTCTCGATTTTCTTCTGAGCACCACCCAAGCCCAGTTTCAGCCTATGAATGATGCATGGAATTGGCCCCATTTTCTGGTAGTGACTCAAGCCAGGTCAGTGAGAACCATAACTGGGGCTTCAGCTGTTGCTCTTGGGAAAGAGAAGCCCTTCTCCTTCTCTGCAAGAGGAGCTACGATGTAGGGCACCACATGGAAAGTCAGCCTGTGAAAGAGATCAGCACAAAACCAAGCAGAGGCAACATGGAATGAAGGAAGCAGAGTTGTAATGATTTTCTCTTCCTCTAACGGCCCTTGGATCCCTTGAAATTTCAGGGAGCTAATATTTTCTTTGCTTAAGCTGTTTTGATTTGTCTTTCTGTCATTGGCATTAAGGGATGCAGGCTAATAGAATACGTTAAGCAATTAGTACAGTGTCTGGCAGGTAGGAAGGTTTAGAGATCATAGAGTATTTATGCTTCTTATTTGTGAAAGTACTTTGCAAAAAGATGCAGAAGGCACATTAAAACACAGTAGTGGTCCTGGTAGCACCTGAACAGGGAAATGGGGTCCAGAAATGCCATCAGAGGAAGGGAATATAAAAGAAGGGAAGGTGCCGAGCTTGAGAGAAAAGAATTGGAAGGGCCCGAACTCCGTCGTGGGAAAGAAGGAGTTGCTTGGTGGTTTGTTGTTCCTGAGGCCAGAGGTCAGGCCAGAGGATGAAAGGAGTTGCCTCAGGACAAGCCCCTCTGGCAGGAGGGAACAGACACTGTCTGAGGCAACAATGTGTCCTTCCACAGTCTGGGTCTTTCTGGCACCAGACTTTGCCCAACATTGTTTTTCAAGCCATGTTGACTATGACTCAGTCATAAACATAGTTAAATGCGATCCAGTACATGAATGCAAACATATATATGAAAAAAAAATTCATGAAACTATCCTTTTACTATGTGAAATGTATCTTGATGGCTTTCTATTCTACTCTGTCATATTTGTTCTATTCTATTTCATTTTTCAACTTTCTGGTCTTGACTCCATAATTTGATTTCATGAACACTAATGGATCCCGACTTAGGCTTGAAAAATACTGTTATACATGATATCCTAGTCTGGGACAGGAGGCAGTGATGAAGAGGGTGGCAGTGTTGTGGGGGTGTGGTGGTGATGGGGAAGGGGGCAGTGATGATGAAGAGAAGGATTTCTGTGATTATGGTTATTATGATTATTACTAACATTACATTGGTAACTTGGTGTGTGTCAGGGTCCGTTTGAAGCTCTTCACACATAAAGAGTATTTTTAAAATTCTCTTCTGTTATCTACCATTTCTTTCTTTGTACAGCCTTATAATGGTTTAGCATTTGTAACCATAATTGAGAATTACCTTAACTAAATCCCTATGTCCATCTGTCTCAGTCCAGGCTGCTGTAACAAACTAGCAGAGACTGGGTGGCTCATAAACAACAGAAATTTATCTCTCACAGTTCTGGAGGCTGGAAGTCTGAGATCAAGGTGGTGGCAGATCTGGTGTCTGGCGAGAGCAGCTTCCTGGTTACAGATAGCTGCCTTCTCCCTGTGTCCTCACATAGCTGAAGGGGCCCTCTGGTCTCCTCACCCCCTTCTGGAGGCACTAATCTCATTTATGAGGGCTCCACCCTCATGACAAACCACCTCCCAAAGGCCCCCACCTCCAGTACCATTACGTTGGGGGTTAAGATTTCAACACCTGGATTTGGAAGGGAACGCAAATATATCATCCGTAACACCTTTTGCATAGTGGTTGATTGATTTGTTTTTAAGGATCCAGGCTCACAAGGGGCAATATCTGATTATATCCTTGCAGTGGTGATCAGAGAGAAGCTGGAAAATAGTAGACATGGATACATGGCTTGGGTCTCGTGGACCCCAGAGAACCATGGGTGGCAAGAAGGTGCTCGGAAGCAGGTCTGGGACCAATGAAGACAGAACCGGGCTGAGATCTCAGGCTCAGTGCTGGCTCCCATGACAATCATGGCACAACATTGACGAGTCAGCGTTCTGAATCTCAGTGTGTCCTTTCTTACAAATTGAGTGGGTTGTACAGGGCCATCTGCTCAGACCTATCCCAGCCATGAGGTTTCCAGCGGAGCCAGTCTCATCCCTGTATCCCAGAACCAGGATCCAGGTTTTCTGTACCTTTCCATCCCAGTACACGATGACTCTCCACAGGCTACATGATCTTGGGAGTACTTTAATGAGTACTGTAATGAGTCAAATCTTACTTGCCCTGACCATTTTCCTCTTCTGCTGATGTCTCATGTGAATCTGGCCCTGAAATGATTTTTATTACCGTGTTTTTGTGTTGTTTTTGCAATTTTCGAAGTGTTGTGGAACCACCCTCTGATGCAGATGCACTGTTACCACATACCATTTTTGAGCAATTACTCTGTGCTAGGTGACAAGCAAAAGGTCGTTGCATCGTAATTTTGCTTAATCATTGGCAGAACCCAGTGTGGCATACATTATTACCCCATTTACAGGTGAGGAAAACAAACTCAGAGAGGCTACGAGACACGTCCTCTGTTGCCGAGCTCATAAATAACAAAAGGGCAAGATTCTTGCCATTTGCGATGATGTGGATGGAACTAGAGGGTATCATGCTTAGTGAAATAAGTCAGTCGGAGAAAAACAACTATCATATGATCTCCCTGATATGAGGAAGTGGAGATGCAACATGGGGGTTTAGGGGGGTAGGAGAAGAATAAATGAAGCAAGATGGGATCGGGAGGGAGACAAACCATAAGTGACTCTTAATCTCACAAAACAAACTGAGGGTTGCTGGGGGGAGGGGGGCCGGGAGAGCGGGGGTGGGGTTATGGACACTGGGGAGGGTATGTGCTATGGTGAGTGCTGTGAAGTGTGTAAACCTGGCGATTCACAGACCTGTACCCCTGGGGATAAAAATACATTATATGTTTATAAAAAAAATTTAAAAATTAAAAAAAAAAGGGCAAGATTCATGCCCAAATCTTTCTGAGTACAAAGATCCTTCTGCTACACCATTTACATAAACCCATATGGAGGAAGCCTGAAATAACCACAAATACAAGACGTATCGTATGGTAGCATATGACGGACTCAGATGCAAGGAATAGGACCAAACCTTCAGAGGGGAGTAATGTTTTGATGGCCTCAAAAGGTTTCACAAAGCGCAAAAACCTTGAAGGGTGGGTGAAAAGGCGAGAAACAGAGGTAAATAAAGAAGGGCAAGAAGTCGGGGAATGACAAGGTTCCAATATCCTCAAATCTCAGGCACTTTTTATTTTATTTGTATTTTTTAAAGATTTTATTTATTTATTGGGGAGAGGCAGAGACACCGAGATAGCGAGCATGAGCAGGGAGGAGAGGGAGATGCACACTCCCCGCTAAGCAGGGAGCCCAACCTGGGTCTCGATCCCAGGACTTCGGGATCATGACTTGAGTGGAAGGCAGAGGCTTAACCAACTAAACCACCCAGGTGCCCTATCTCAGGCACTTTTAGAGAAGCAAAGGAAGAAAAGACGACCCCTCGTGGGCACTGTGGCCACTTCTACATTTATCTTCCTGAATATGTGAATAGATGAGCCTCAGTAAGAACTGGATTACTCTGTTCCTCTACCAGTGGTTGGGACTATTGTCCTTTAAGAGGCCAGATGGTACAGAAGGCCAGCAGAGGTCCACGGTGAGAGGGAGGTGGCTGGCCAAAGGTAAGCAGTGCCCTGCAGCGTGTTCTTGCAACATCAAAGTGCCCGCAGGAAGGAAAGCCCAGGGCCAGTCAGGGATAGCTGTGTGCGGGACAGGCTCTTCCACTCCCTCAGCTGCAGCCAGGCAGGCTCTGCTGATTGCTCCCAGCAGTCTTGTCCTCCAGACCTCCCTTGGCCTCTGAATCCTTCTCAATCCCTCCCTCTAGACACTTGTTCCCCAAGAGGAAACCCATTTGCCATCCATGAGTTAGCCATACCGGAGAGGGAAGACAAGGCTCCGTGAGTTGCTCGAGGTCAGAGTCCAGTCTGAAACCCAGTTCTGCCTGGTTCCAAAGCCCCTGTCTATTGTTTGAGTCCTGTCTTCTTTGATTCTGCAGGGGCAGATGTAGCAGAAGGAACACCCAATGGAGAATGGAGAGCTCAGGTCAACTGGGAAAGAGCCGAATCATTCCTCCTCTTGACCCCAGTGCCCTGAGCCCTGAAAACGGGAAGGCTAACATGCATGTTACCTGAAGGCTTGTTGGGAGGACAGTGTGAAGCAGGGAGGCCAGGCCTCATCCCCTGCAGGTGCTCAAGAGATGCTAAGGTCCTTGCCCTCCCACATTGGTCAGCCAGTTGGGAGACCCCGTGGTGCCACGTGAATGCCTCTTCTTAGCTCTGTAGGCCACTGCCCAAGGTCACCTTGAAAACACTCGGCAGGGCCAGGCCTAGAAATGGAAGAGCTCTGGGCTGTGACACAGGTCCTCTCCCTGTCTCTGTGTGTCATTCTGCATGTCACTCTGTGCTTCACTTTACTCCTCTACGAACAAAATTAAAATGGGATGGGGGTGATCTTTGATATTCTCACCCCACAATGGTGATCTTAATCCAACAGACAGACACAGGACTCAGGGGGCAGACCACCTTCTGCATAGGCCCACCCCCCACTCCTCTCAAAAGACAAGTCCCTAGGCCACCAATGTGGACAGAATAAGGTCTTTTTCTTTGCCTTTTCCCCCATTTTTTAAAACACAATGAGGCTCTGTCGGGAAACAAACTGCCGCCTGTTCTGTCAAAATTGAGTCAAGGGGGAGAGATTACGGCGCTGTTTTCAAACTGGCAGATGTCCAATTTGTTGCTGTTTAAAACCCCCCGAGTCTTTCCATTTCTTAGATTTTGCAAAATATGGTGGATTTTCTCTCTAACAGCCTGTCTCTCCATAAAACTGTCACCTACAGTAGGTAACTGGAGTGAAGCCACAGATAGCACAAAACCCAAGCTTCGGGAGACATCGCCATGGTGCAAACCTGTGGAACCTCAACTGTCTTTGAACGCGAAGCAAGACCCAGAGAGCCAGCCGAGCAGCAGCGCATGCTGGCAGCAGGAGGCTGCCTTTGTCTGCCCCGATTTAGTGTGCTATGTCCACCTGCTTGCTTTCCAAAGTAGAAGGAAGTTCGTGGGGAGAGACATGACTCTCTGACCTTCGACCCTCCGTGGGCTTACAAACTGGAGGATGGCTCCAGGCACCCATGTGTCTTTTCCTTCTTGATGCTGCCACTTGGCCCCCTGATTCTGCAGCGTCTGGGGACAACAGGCGGGCTTAGTGAGGCTTCATCTCAGTTACTGCCCTGCATGAACCAGAGCAGGGAAAATAAAAACCCCATCATTTGTCTACGACCCACGCTTGTCCTGTGGGTGATGATAGAACGTGACCTTATTTTGTGTTTCTGGCATCTCTTCCAATTTATATTGGGTTGTATCTGTTTCCTGTGGCTCTATCCCAAATTACCATGAACCTACTTGCTTCACACTGCAGAAATTTACTCTGTCATAATTCTGGAGGCCAAAAGTCTGGAATCAAGGTATCTGCAGGGCTGGGAGGTGTCTGGGGGACAACCTGCCCCATGCCTCTGCCTGAGCTTCTGGTGGCTGCCAGAGCGCTTGGCATCCCTTGGTTTGGAGACACATCCCTCCAAAGTCTGCCTCTGTGTCTGCGTGGCCTTCTTCCCCGTGTCCTGTGTGTATTTTCCGTTCTTGCTTCTTCTTTCCCTTCTTTCTTGTCATTGGATTTGGGGCCCACCCAAATCCAGGATGATCTCATATCAAGATCCTTAACTTGATTCCAGCTGAAACACCCTTCCCCCCATATAAGGTCACATTTCCAGGTACCAGGTAGATGTCTTTTGAGGGGGGCTACTATTCTACCTATGACATGGGCTTTTCTCCCGTGTCCCTGGAGAGTGCTAGCCACATCTTTTCTGCTCATTCTCAAGTTGGATTCTGCCACTGTGAGATTCAGGTGTGGTCTCAATTTAGTAACTAGAATATCTAATACTAAGTAACAGACAAAGCTTGATCTTGAGTTAGCTCTTCTCTCTCCTCTTCAGGTCAGACCTGATTCAAACTGGAAGGCATGTGTGGAAGGGAAGCAGTGTGTTGCTTTCTACTCTTTTCTGGTCGCCTCTTTCCTTCCCCCTGCATACATCTACTGTTTTGCTCTTTCTCAGGATCTGAGGTTGGTGATGTGGGCATGCTGAGATAGTTTGCTTGGCTAAGTAGCTCTGTGTTATCTGGGTCTGGCAGATGTTTAAAGAGGAGACCCTGCCTAGGCCTAGCTAAGGAAGAAAGTAGATTTGTTCCCTCATGGGGGCTTTGGAGGTTCTTATGTATTCCCCATTGGTCCCCTCTCTCCAGCAATCCCCTTGACCCAGGATGATGCCACAGACTCTGAGACCTGACGTGCAGCCAATGCCTGCAGAACATCTTTCCTGGACCTGCACTCACTCTCTTTGCACTTCTGACTCATCGGAAGCATGCACATGACACTTGCCCCCACAGCCTCTTGGATGTCGGCACCACTCAGCCCAGCAGATCTCTTGGCTGGCCTCCCAGGAGTCCCTCCTCAGGGCTTATGCTCCCATCCCTGACTCTCTTTAACTTTCTCAGGTGAGAGTCAGCCTCCAGCGCTCTGTGACTTCCAACTGCCAGAAATGGACTTCACAAATCTCTGTGCATCCCTGAAGCCTCTTTTGGAGGCTCAGGGTTGAAAGGTGGCCAACCCCACGCCCTGGAGAAAGGGTGAGGGCTCATATGAAGACAGCGGTCCTCTGCAAAGAAATCTCTTCGTTAGTTTGCTATGCCTTCACTCATGGTCCCTTTTCATCTGGTAGTTCTGGTCTCTTTGTCTGTCTGCACATAGCTACGTCCTGCCATCTCTCATGGGCACTGCTCTCGGATTATTGCTTTAGTGGCTTTATTGCAATGGGGAAAAGGAAGCCCCTCCTCTGGTTGCATAGATTATTCTTTTCATGAAAGCATTCCCACTATTTTAACTTTCATCTACTGAAAAGGAGGGGGACACAGCACAGTACATGGGGAGTCTCTGTGGAGAAGCTAGTCAGAAGTTTCTGGAATCATGCAAAAGTACAAGTGTGTGTCTGTTCTGCATCCATTAAGAATAAGAATGTAAGGAATGCACACTTAAATAGTCAGGATTTTTAAAAATCACATCTATGAAAGTGACAAAGTACTGGGTGGTCTTTCTTGATTTTTAAAATAAAAAACAACCCTCATTGGTAACAGACTAAATAAACTAAAAAATGCTTTTTCTGAGCTGCTATCCAACAATGGAGGTCTTGGTTCCCATCCAGCTCTCCATATCTGTGTTCCTGACACCTTCAAATGTCCCAGCACCCTTGCCATCCTGCCCCAACTTTATGTTCCTCGTCTTCTCCATCCTATCTTCTCTCCCACTTTCATCACCCCTTAACAGTGCTTTGCCCCTCCAACCCCTACCTGTGTGCCAAGAGTGCTGGAGGAAACCGTGACTCGTTCACATCGGTCCGTGTTAATACAAGGGTCATTGCTCTGAATGCCTTTCTGTGGTGGTAGCTGTCACTCGGGGAAAATGTTGTCATCCTTAAGGAAAGATTTTGCTCGCCGGAGGTGCCTGAGAATCGGCTCTTATCAACCTGACAGTCTCAGAAGTTTAGATCGTCTATCCGAAAATATCCAAGTAAGCATGATAATGAGGACTTTTTTCTGGCATGACAAGTTTCATTCAAAAGGATCTTGAATTGCAAATATGTATGAATGATCCTCAGAAGCCTCTGTTTGTACTGACTAGCCACGTGATGCTGAATACCAGAAAAGCAAAGGGCTGCCATCTTGCCTTCAAAGGGCTTCATGGAAACGGGCACTGTGCTTTGAAATATAACAGCTTCAAAACCTCTATTTGTCCATGCCATGGAGGTGGCATGGAGGTGGTGGGAGTTGCCACCCCCTGACGTCTGTGAGAGGGATGCTGGGCTGGGAAGTCGGGCAACGGCATCCTGGGGCCAGCTGTCACCAGTGCACAGCAGCCGCTCTTCCCAACTCTGTTCTCAGTTATGTCCAGTGTAGAGCTTGAAAGCTTCTGTGGTGGGAGTATTTACACCACAGAAATTGGGGAGCCCTACAAACCTGGAGCTTTTTTTGTTTCCAGAGAGCCGGTTGTTAACCGCTTACCAGCATACCATCAAAGTCCTGTAATGCTTCCTTCTTTCATTTTGACTTGTAATTCACTTCAGAGCAAACCTTTTAGCATCGCTGTGGCTCAGTGAGGAGAGTCAGACTTTTTTTTTTTTTTTTTTTTAATTTATTTGACAGAGATCACAAGCAGGCAGAGAGGCAGGCAGGGAGAGAGGAAGGGAAACAGGTTCTCTGCTGAGCAGAGAGCCCGATGCGGGGCTCGCCTGGGATCATGACCTGAGCCGAAGGCAGAGGCTTTAACCCACTGAGCCACCCAGGTGCCCCGAGTCAGACTTGTTTTTAAGGGAAACTGTGAGAAC
The DNA here is from genome assembly GCF_963455335.1 of Martes martes. Classification (NCBI taxonomy): domain Eukaryota; kingdom Metazoa; phylum Chordata; class Mammalia; order Carnivora; family Mustelidae; genus Martes; species Martes martes. The sequence continues at coordinate 151,382,247 of NC_137889.1, read as the reverse complement.
CAAAGAAAGTATGCAAAAAGAAGCACTTTTAGCTCCCTGGAAGAAAACCTTTATTTTTTAATTTTTTTTATTCCTTGACTCCAGGAAGCAAATGCTTGGAGTAGTTTACTTTCTCTTCCAGGGTCCAGCAAGTCAATAGAGGGAGGGGGCCCTCTTTTCTGTTTATTATTATAATGCTCCAGATCATCCATATCATTTTAAAATGCTCCTTGCTATTTGTTATGATCGGGTGACATATTTTCATCACATATTAATTTATGCAAGACTTTGTGTCAGAGATGGTGGGATTTACTAAAAGCAGGGATAGGCAGGAAGAGACTTCAGAAATCTCCATCCAATACTTATTGTTGACCTGCCATCAGGACAAGCTCCATTGGGGTTATTTTCACTTTTCAACAAATAATTACTGAGCATCTCCTGTGTTTGGGGCAGAGACTAATAAGATGCTAATTCCCAGGACTAGGTGGGATGTGGTGAATGGCCACAGTTCAAAATGTATTGGGCATAGTCGTGAAGAATGGCTTGAGTGGATTGACAACCAAACCACTGGAGGGCAAAATGTAAACAGAAAGATATTTACAGAGCGAGTTTGCATAGAATTAATCCAGGGTTTTCTAGGAGTCACTTATCTTCTCCCCTTCTACCTGTGTCTTATAGAAAGGAGAAATAAATAATTGCAAAGTTGGAAGGGGACCAAGAGTTCATCAAGGGTCTCCTTTGGGTCCAGGCTAAAATCTGTGTGGAAACCTTCCAAGAATTAACATTACTTGCCCCATTAATTAAAGTACCCAGAGAAGATGAATCCATGAGCTCTCTGGCCAATGTCCTACAGAGCCTGGCTTCTTTCTGGCAAGAGATTCCTCTGCCTCCATTCTTTCCGGATTCACTCTCTGCTCTGAAGGACTTCCGTGGTATGTGGTCTTCATTTCATTCAATCGCTCACTTATTCCCCAATCACGATGGCGTGCCTACTGCATGCTAAGTCAGTGGTTTTCAACCTTGGGGGAGCACTTCAAAACATGAGATCTGAGTCCTAATTCCTTGAAACTGATGGGATGCATTTGGGCTTGTGCCAAGGATCTCTGTGATGATGAGGAGGAGGACGACGGCGACAATAAGACCAGCAGCAACTACAGCAAATATTTAATAGGTGGAGGCACTGTTCTATTTTGCATACATTACCTCGTATAATCCCAGAAGAACCTTATGAGGTAGGTAAGTTTATCTTCCTCATCGAAGAGCAGGGAACTGCCCCCTGGAGAGGTTAACGTCCGGATCTAGTAAGTGGTAGCTGGTGCTCAATCCCATTCTGTCCGTTTCTTGACCGTTGTGCCATGCAGCTTCCGTATTTCTACAAAAGTTCCCCTGAAGTTCTGATGTATTTCGGAGTTGAAAACCATTGCTATGATGATGGTACCTGACATATAAGAGGCTGTTTGTCCAGGACTGTTAAGTCTTTTTCTTTTGTTTCTTGATGTCATTGTGTAGTGGTGGAGACCTATATGGTAAATATGCAAATACGCATGCGCACATACACACTGCATGCGTCGCGACGAATGGTGTGTAAAGCTTTGTGATGGGGGGACTGTGAATGCGGGGAAGTAGAGGGGAGCCCCTCTTCCTGAGCATTGGAAGGGAGTTTGGAAAGGACAGGATGTAATTTGGCTTTAAAATCAGAAGTTTATTTACAAATCCTCAAGGGAATTAAATTTGAATCTCTGGGAGGCCTGCTTGCTTGTGAACATAGTCTCCACATTCCTATGTAGGACACTGGTTGTCCTAGTGTTTCTGGAATGGGGTAAACCTGTGACGGATCTGACTGGCCAAACTCCAGATGACCTATGTCTCTAGCCATTTGTAATCTCCCCTGGGTCCTTCTTGGAGGATCACTGATTAGGAAGGGGACTCTGAAATAAGAAACCCAGGACTTGTCTGTATCCTCTAGCCCCATATTTGTTTCTCTTGTTCTTTCCAGCAATTATAATGAGACAGAGAATAGGAATTGATGCAGTAAGGGGATAAGGTTTTTTTTATTTATTTGACAGACAGAGATCACAAGTAGAGAGAGAGGAGGAAGCAGGCTCCCCGCGGAGCAGAGAGCCCGATGCGGGGCTCGATCCCAGGACCCTGGGACCACGACCTGAGCCGAAGGCAGAGGCCTTAACCCTCTGAGCCACCCAGGCGCCCCAGGGGATAAGGTTTTGATATCTCACTCATATATACAACCCCAGACCCTAGCAGGATACCTGCTCTGTAGCAGGTGCACAGTAAATGTTTGCTGAATAAATGAGTGGAAAAAAATGAATTAATGAAAATGGAAACTATGCTACTTCCATATGGACATCTTTAAGTCTCCTGGATAATGTTGGTGATGATGATGGCGGTGTTGATGTCTGATAATATCTGATAGGCATTATCTCTCCATTCTTTCAGTATCCTGTGAGATCAGATGAGCAGGTTTCATCATCATCTTCAGCTTCATTTATAAGCAAGGAAGTTGAGTTCCAATGAGTTAAAGACCTTATCTGAGACTATGTGCACAATTTGGGTCTTGGGCACAGCCTTCTTAAATTTTGCGCCTTCTCTACATCTGTGGGAGGCATTACCAATATACAACTGAAAAATAAGATTTTTGCTTCAGAGAAACTAGAGAAATATGCACCTTCTTTTCCTGCTGAGATGAAAGATGACTGTATAATCTCTTCAGGGCATTTCTCACATCACACTTTGTGTATTATAGACTGTATCTACCCACCCAATGCCAGTATGACTCCCCCAAGTCATGACAACCAGAAATGTCTCCAGACATCGCTAATTGTCCCTTGGGAAGCAAAATTGTCCCTTGTTGAGATCCAGTGATTTTGTCCAAACTGTGACTTTTCAATGAACTGAGTTCTGGTCATATTATTTACTTTATTTATTTATTTGTTTATTTATTTCTAATGAGAACACTGAGCTACATAGGTACTATAAGTCTGGAAAGGGTTACAGAAAAAGAGGTCAGGAGTTGGGAGACAAAGTCAGAAATAATCACCAGGGTCACATGACTCATAATCACAGTTAAATGATTCTGTTTTCTTTTTTGTATTGAACTTTGAACTTATTTCCACTTATCTTTCTCAGAAGGCTGATTACACTGGAGTTTGTTATATGATTATAGAATAAAACATATACTATATATATATATATATGATTTTTTTCCTTTGAAAGTATTCATAACTCTCTCCTTCCTACTTGAAATTTGAATTAGCCAAATAAATTAATTAAAAATAAATTAAAGTTAACAAACTTTGGTCCTTAAGTCATGGGTAACATTTATTTTGTACCCGACAGATGAACATTGAAATTCAGGAAAAGTATGGAATTAAAGCCTAATAAAATGTTATATAAACTCTTAAGTCATGTTGACTTAAGTGGTGAGATCATGCCAAGAAAGTTAATGGAGCTGGCTCTGGGGCCGCTGATCCAGTCATTTATCCACCTCTGTGCATTTCTAAGCAAAAACACATGTCTGCAAAATGAGCCTTTTGCAAGCCAAAGACAGAAAGATCAAACTGCCAAGGGTATCTCAGACCTTCTTCATACATGCGGCTTGCATATTTAAAAGCAGGCCTGGTCTCTACACCCTGAAGAAAGTAAAGCAGAACCTGGACATTCTGTCTTTGGACAGAGTTTCCCAGGAGGTGATCCTGTTGCTTCACAGATGACCCCATCCTAAAATTCAGGCCCATTTGGTAGACCTGTTAGTAAGAGACCTATTGGCTTTTTTTTTTTTTTTTTTTCCCTCTCTCTCTGTTTAAGAACTGGTCTTACATCTGTAATTAGAAGGCAGCCCAATACATTGGGAAGATCAATGGCTTTCACTTTCAGACCCTGCCACACCAGCTTCCTGGTTGTAACCTTGGGTGAACCACTTATCCCTTCTATGTTCTATTATTCTCTCCTAGAAATGGAGCTAATGAGGCACACTACCCTGGAAGGCTGGAGAATACAAGGAGATGCGGAATATAAGTGGAATGGATAGTACAGTGCCTACTACATGAATTGATGCTTCAAAAGTGTTTCTATCAGTTCACTTTTCTTAACACCAAGGTCACACTGTGACTGTGGGTCAAAAGTGGCCTGCATATGTGTTTATCTGCAAAGGACTTTCAGACACTTTGAGTGAATTGCCAATGTTTAAAAATTGGAGATTTCAAGTGAGAATCTAAATTGTTGGATTTTGAATAAAAAATCCAAAGATCTGACAACACAGGGCCCCTGTAGATGGGGCACATCTGCCCCCAGCCCCCCAATCTCCATCCCTCTCTGATGCCGCACACAACCTGACCTGCTTCACACATTTATGTCATGTGCCTGATATGCTTGGGACTTAAGGTGTTAGCCACAATGCATATCAACAATGAGGGAGACTCTGGTCCAGGGGAGGCCACATGGATGCAGACACCTACTGCCCTAGACCTTGCCTGCAAGGAATTCACAGTCTTATTAAGGGCTTATTGTAAGTGATGATTTCAATCTAGCAGGAATTTATTGAATTCCTCCTGCAGATCTGGCACCGAGGATGCAAAACTTAATAAGATATGGCCCGTGCCCAAGAGCAACCTGCTCTGCTGACCTCTTCTGGATTGGAGTTTCTGTTTTCTGTTTCCAACCCGGGTGGAGACTCGTAACATCATTAACTTTTTATGTTCTGCTTAGGACATCATCCAGTCCAGGTCTCGCTTTTGTTTTGTCTTTGTTTTTTTCCATCGACTGACAGCATAAAATTATTGCAGTGACTTCGCTGTAGATAAGTTCCATCTTCCTAAAACCTGGAAGAATGGAAAACACAAATAGAAACCATTTTCCCTCTTATTTCCTATAAAGGGGGGTTTTTAAAACGTCTGGCTTCTCAACTCCTAGCCTAGTGCCTGGCAGTAGGAGGCTAAGTTATGTTCGTTTGCTAAAATAAGTGGATGAATGGATAAAACATTGAATGGATGGATGAAATTCCAACGTCCAATCCAAGTGACCCTCCCCCCTCCCCACATCCATTTATGTATTTAATCGTCAAATATGTACAGAGCTGGGGAAGGAGTCTTTCAGACACAGGGCACAGAGTCCAAAGGCCCTGAGATGCGAACAAGCTGCAGACTTTCCAAGAACCAGAAGGAAGGCCAGGGTGGTTGGGGGTGTGTGGAGAACAGTGATTAGAAATGGCAACAGTGGCTGGTTTGTATAGGGCCCATAGGCCTTGATGCAGGCTTTCCATATTTTACAAGTATAGTGGAAATAAGAGATCTGATTTCAATCTTTAGAAGATCTTGTTGGCTGCTATTTATACTATCGGTTAATGGGAGGGAAAAGTGAAGCCAGGAGCCCAGAGAGGTGGTTGCTTAGAGCAAGCGAGGGGTGGTGGGCAATGTCCATAGGGTGAGGGTAGCAGTGGGACCAGGCTTGGGACAGATTTTGAAGTTTCAGCATCATCTACTGACACCATAACACTATCTAATCGTTGTATAATGCTAGCCACATGCGTAACTTTAACTTTTCTACTAACTACATTTGAGGAACCCACATATAGCAACATTTGGGTTTGAAAGTCGAGGAAAAAAAACTTCCAATTTACTATATGTTTACCAAAAAGTATCTATTTGTAGTGTTCATTTTATTACCTTTACATTTCTTTTACGCATCAAACAACTTTGTTTTGTTCTGCTGCAGTAAATTGCGATTGACATGCTTCCTGAAAGTTGTGATACTCCTTGTCTAATCATTTTTTTTCTTGTTTTTTTTCTGGTTAGAGAACAGATGTGTTGTCTGCCTCTCCGTTTTGCACAAGTGTTATCTTTTTACATTTCAAAATCTGTCTATACTTCCTTGTTTTCACCAGAAAATTTACTTAAATTTACTTAATTCCAAATTGTGAGTTATGGAGGTGTCTCTGTAACTCGTGCTGCCTGCATAAAATACTTAAATAAACACACTATAATGTTAATGTGGTGCAAAGATAAAAATCATTCCAGCTGAATCAGTCCACTGAGAGGGACTAACACACATTGTCCGGCGTTTATGTCTAGTAGCAGAAACGACTCATATACCTGACCCTCTCACTACAAAACAATAGTATCATCTTAGGTGATGCAATAGTTAAGCAGAAATATAGTCCTTGGCAACATCATAAGCGTGTTTGGTGGACAAGTAGTTGGTACTGCTTCCATTTTAAAATTTAACTTCACATCAATTAAAATTAACGCAACAGAAATTCAGTTCCTCAGTCTGCTCACCGGCCACCTGTAGCTGCTGGCTGCCATATTGGATAGTAGCATTCCAGTGGGGTTCAGAGTGGGGTGACCTTGCCCTCACCTCTCCTGCCTTGTGCCTTCCAGGGCAAAGAAGAGGTTCTAACTGCCTTACTGTCTTGCTAACACCCTGCTCTTCCCATCCTGTGGTACTCAAAACTGAAAAACTAGGGTGTACTTATGGCATTCAGTTAACACACAAGTCAAGGCAATATGAAACCAAATTCTTAGGAACCAGATTACATTTCTAAAGGACGTTTTCCTCCCAGAACAATGAATATTTTCTTTAAAAGAGAGAAATGATCCATCTGACATCAAAAAATTGACTCGTGCACATGAACATGATAGGAACGTGATTTTTTTTTAATCTGTTACATTTTAAATATACATGTCCATAAACCCAGCAACGCTGAGTATGCCAGTACTGGCTACCAACCGTCATGGCCGGTCTCATATTATGGCTTTAAGGAGTGGCTGTCACAAGTTTGCTGAATATGTGCGTTTTTGTTAAACGCCAAATATGGGGCTGTTCAGCCATTGTCATTCTCCATCAAACAAACAAAGCCAATAAATGCCATCGGTGTTCAGTAGACAGTGATGTTTCTCAAGTCTGTGGAGCAAATTATACTCATTTTAAAATTTGTGTAACTGGGGATTGACACTTATTCATGTGTTTGTGTGATAGGTGGAGTCACTGCTGGGTGTCCCACACATACCGCCCTGTGCTTACCTATATCCCAAGCATTTTCTTCTCCAGAAGCACTAGCCCGCTTCAACTTTGATCCTGCCATAGCCCCCCTAATGGGTCTCCAGACCTGCCATCAATGTGCCTTGTCTTTGGGTAGTACTTTGAAGCAAGAACAGACCCCTTAATGTCTGTGAGACTCTGGATTTCAAGAAGGATCAACTTTGACTTCCCGCTGCTGTTGCAAGACCCTCTTTGCCCCCCTGTCCCCCATGGCTAGTGTCACAAATATTAATGCTACGCTTGCACATGCTGGGCTCAGAATGGCCCCTTTTAATTAAAATATGGATCTATTTTTTCAAATGCATTTTCACATTTCTGCATGGGGAGAAGTGCTTCTCCTGCCGAGTGCAATTTCAGATTGGGCAAAATAGGTGCAGATTTCATTCGAATCTCTTTGAAGTTTCAGAACGTCCTTAAACCCTAGGATGATTTTTTTGCTGCTTTTATATTCTCAATGGTTTCCTGGACATTAGGGAAGAGCTTTCATGTATTCACATCTTTGGGATTCTGAAACATTATTGGATAAATATTAAAGAGAACCAAATTGAATCAAAGTTAAAATGAATCAAATAGGTCCTAAATAAAATTTAAAAAGCAACACTTAAAATATATTGTTATTAACCACGACTTTTGGGGAAGTTATAGGCTAAATGTGATTCTCATTCCAATGAATCAAAGGTTTCTTACGGGGGAAAAGAAATACCCTCTCCTTATATGTATCCGTGTGTCCACATGGAAATAAAGCTCAAAATTTTTCCTCTTTCGATAGCTAGGAACAGATATCAAGAAAGGAATTTTCTCTGGGCTAAGTTTCCCAAACTTTTTGAATGGATCATGGCTTCATTTGGGTCCTGCAATAACATTTTCGAGCCTCTTTTTTTGACATTTATACGATACTTTATTGGCATTTCGATCACATTTCATATTGTTTTGTCATGCACACACCTGTCTCTCCTGCTGTGTTATTAAACTCCATGAGGACAGGGATGATGCTGAGTGTGGATATCTCACAGTGCCTCCCCATTGCCCCTTTATACGCTTCATCATTTTGTCCCTTGGCTTAATCTAAATTTCGTGTGATTTGGCTGGGGTAGGGCAGCTTACAGTGACCTATTCTGCAAATAAATAGATGAGACAGGGATTTGGAGGGAAGGAATCATGTTGATAACCAATTCTAATCTTGTTTTCACTAGTATACAGAGATTCAGGAGAGATTCATAGCTTTCTGCTCGTCGTATTTCCCACAATTTCCTTATGTTGGTCAACGACTTCATACTCACAGGCTTGTCTGCTTACATTTCAGGCAAGTTCTTTGCACTAAGATTTGAAGGTGTAAGTTGATGATAGCTTTTTAGTCTACCTATCTATAATTAATTCGGAAAAATTCACCCAAAACAGAATGGGGAAGGGATTGCATGGCTTGTCTGGGGCTTTCCAGAATTTATACCACAAAGTTCAGAAAAGGACTCTGAATTTCATCTCTTTTTATCAACCTAGTTACCCCAGTTAAATGACTGGCTGACAGAGACCAGAACTGAGAAGAAGGAGCGATCATGGCCTCCATCCCAGACTCCCAAATCCTGGCCTGCTCCCAACAAGACTCAGCCACTAAAATGAGCCCAAGCACCTCCTGGGCACTGTTACCTTGACTTCATTGTGTTGTTTGGTATTGTTCTTCTTACCGAACTTGAACTCTGTTTGCAAAGTCCGCTAAATCTGTTTTTCTCTAAGTATCTTTCTTTGTCTTCCTCAGTGGCTCAGCTGGAGTTAGCCATCCTGTTGTCCCGATTTTAAGCACTTAGAGAAGAGGGCGGGTTCAGTCTTGGGGAGGGTGCCAACACTTCAGAGACAGAGGAGCACTTTCGCAGATCCCTCTTGATTTGGTAACGTAACACTTGACTTTTGCCCTTCGACCTTCAAGGAGCCTTATTGACAGGAAATACTTTTAGTTTTAGTTTACTTTAGTTCTATTCTATTCTATTCTATTCTATTCTATCCTACCCTATTCTATTCTATCCTACCCTATTCTATTCTATTTTTATCACTAACCAACAGTTGCCCCCACAGTTTCACTGCATGTAAGACTCATCGCGATTCTCCTGCCTGACGCCACCTATGTGTACCTGGCAGTGTATGTTTGGTGGCAGGGACAGAGGGTACCCAGCTGCGATCAGCAGACCTCTAAACACGGTGCGAGACAGGAAAGGCGCTATGCACCTGGTGTGTGGGGTGGGGCCGCCGGGAGGTGGGGCGCGTTCCCTCCGTGAGGGACCCCGGCAACAACTCGCTCAGGCTGTGTTTCCCAGCCACTCACAACAGTCAACTTCAAGCACATTTTCACACTGTTTGGCTCAAGCTCCTGGCAGCGTTCCTAAACACTCTGAGGAAATAATTCCACAAAGTGGCATAAATTAATGTGACTAATTAACATGATGTTAATTATTTGTAAATTGTATGTTTGGATACACATTACTTGAGAGGCATATGTTACATTCAGTGTTTACTGAAACAAGTGACTGCTAATAGCTCCTCCTGAGTGTTCCCTTCACGACAGTCAGCAAATGGAGGCTCCTCTAAAAATAAAAACCGTGTCCTCGGGGGAGCTGCGTGAACGATTGAATATAATCCAGTGCCACTGAAGTAACCCCCTTCCCTTGAAATGTGGGAGTTCCTGATACTTGCTGCTTCACACCTGCTGTAGTGTGGATATGGCTTCATTAAAGCAGTCTCTTGTTTCCCTGTGTCCATAGACAGGCAACGGTTGACACTCCTGAGATGTCCAACATCTCAGTGTCTCCTTCCAGATCTGTGCCTCTGTAGACTGGCTCCACCCTCAGCCTCCAAGGTGGGGGTAGAAGTCTCCGTCAGGACCAGGGCAGTTAAAAAGTATTTCAGGCTGGGCATCTCCTGTGTTCAGAATTTTTCAGGGTTTCCTATTCAGCAACAAAGCATTCTCTTTGGACTCACACTTGACATTCTAGTTCTTGGTCCTGGAATAAACCAATCTGTTTAAGTGGCTTTTAAATTCTGAAGAAGGTATTTTGTTTCTTTAAGGTTCATTAATTTCAGGTGCTTTGGGTATGTGTTGCTAACATGCAAAATACTCTTTTTACTTGAAAAAAGAAAATACAGCCTTGGTAGCAGTCTTTGGATTTTATGGCTAATGAGGAGGTTTCTCGAGGAGCAAGTGTCCTAATGACATCTTTTTGACTCTGGCGTACCATCTCTAGCAAAATAAAACCATGTGTTTTGCTGATATTCTTTGGTCAGGATTGAGTGACTGAGTCCGTTGGGGGAATAATCTGGATCCCTTGGCAAAGAGAAAGAAAACACAAGGCCACGGTCAGATCCGGTTATGGCAAAGCCAAGGGAAGACCGCATCCTTATTCTACATCCCATTCCTTGGGGTAAATATCTTCAGCTTTCATATTATATTATAGGTCTAGACATTTTTTGAAAAGGCAATTGGAAAACAACCGCACGCTCCAAGAGGGTCAGCTGAGGGAGTAAAGTCGCTCAGCCTGGGGCTCATGAGCGAACTCTAAAACAGAGGCAGCTCCTCCCCAGACCACTGTTCTCAGGGGGAATACTGACTGGAATTTGCCTTCTGGAGGGGCATGTGAAAATAATTATGGAAAGTCTAAAGTATTTTAATTTATTCATGGCCACTAATGACTTAAGTAAAAGCAAAGAATTGTACTTAAAATACATACTTGATTAGCCCAACGGTGGAGTAGCAACAAAGTCCTCATGAGTCCTGTCTTACTTAGTTGCCGTCACATCTGACCCTCACCTTATCCGTTATGATCACCATCAGACAAGTGCCTGGACACACTCATGAATAAATGACAGATTCCTGAAGCAGAACTGAGGACAAAATGCAGATCTTCCTCAAAACTATGTAAAACGCAGAGAGAAAAGTCCTTTCAGAGTCTCCAGGCAAAAGTTGATTTTATTTCAGCTGTAGTGACAAAATGAACGTATGACACTCTAGGGATGAAGGCACACAGGAAGAAAGCGGGAGGAAGGTTGGCAAAAACTGAATTGCTTATGAATGGGATAACCCAGACAGGCTGGGAATGGAGACACTATTATTCTAGAAGGGCTTTTACACTTCAGTATGGGACTTGAGAGGGAAGTGTTGTCTCTTCTAGGAGAAAGGAGAGCAAGCATTTACATGACAATGCTGTGGGAGCACAGGAATGAAAAGTATCAGAAGGAGCCACATTTGAGATGGCTCTGATAATCTTGGGAGTGCCTTTCAATGGGTTCACTTGAAGAGATGTCACAGTCCAATTGAAGATACCAACTGTTGCTACATATTGCAGGACTGATATTTTAAAACACAGACACCAAATCTCTTTCAAGTATTAAATGGTGTAAGTTGAGTTCCAATGCCTGTTGTTTTTAAAGTGTATAGATGACTATGGGGAAGAAATGGGACAACGGTTCTCCCTTTGGACATCTATCTTAGAGAAATTGTCCTGAATTTAGATTCTTTGTAATCTGAACACACAACATGAACCTCAATGCAACCAGTGAACCCTCAAGGAATGAAAGAATTTGCTGGATTGATGAAAGAATTACAATAAGCAAACTGACAGGACATGGAGAATGTGTATGGTAATAGTAGCAAATGTGCTGTTTAGAATTTACTGTGTTACTGGCCCAGTTCCAAGTACTTTGCATGTATTAACTCACTGAGCCCTTACAGAGCTCTCAAGTTCTGTCATTATCTCCATTTTACAGATGAAGACATCTGGCACAGAGAGGTCAATGAACTTGCCCAGGGTCACACAGCTTGGAAGTGGTGGTACCAGGATTGGAAATTAGGCATGTCAATTCCAGGGACTGTGCTTCTAACCACTCCTTTGCTTGACTGAATAGCAGAAAAGCTTTCTTTCAAGGGGAGCATGCTTTCTTCTGTGTTAATGAGCAATGTTGAAAAGATCCAAGACATGGGCCACACTTGGGGGCAGAACTGGGAGAAATTCCCCACCACTACCACTATCACCACTGAATTTACAGGGTAAATGGAAAAGATGAATATTCTTTAAAACAGATTGTTTTCTCTGTGGCAGTCCCAGCTTTATAAATTCCTTAACATACTGTTCCAAACAGCCCACACTTCTGAGGTAATTGATAACATGCCTTTCATTATTAGTTTAATTTTCAGTAATTTGTGCTGGTCTCTAAGTTCTGATAATAATAATAATGATGAAGATGATGATGATGTTAATATTGATTTCCTGCTTTCTATATGCTTCTGTATCTGAAGCGCTTTGTCTAGACTTGTGCAGTAGGCACAATTATCAGCAGCCCATTTTATAGGTGAGGAAATAGAGGCATGGAGGTTAAGAGCTGGTGAATGGTAGCTCTGGGATCCATGCAGTCTGGATCTACAGCCACTCTCATGGTTCCTGGTAGCTCTGAATGCACACATAACAAAGGAAGTATAAAGAAAAACACCCTTTAGACTAACTTACTCTACCCCAGTGTAGACGATATGTTATGGTTTTGCAGTTCTTTGAATAAGAGAAATCTGTTCAACTTTTCTTCTTTCTTTTAAAACCTGTGCCAATCTGCCTGTGTGTTCAGAAATCCAAGGAAAGTGAAAAGTTTATAACACGTTGGAGCAATTAGACTTTGGTCATATATTTTATAGGGAACGTTTTGGATAAACTTATACTTCATCATGAGGAATGGAAGTATTTCATTCCCAAGATAAACCTAGCTAGACCTGAAAGTCTTACTTTAGCTTATCCTGGAGGCCAAATATTGGTTAGAGGGTTCTGGGTAACATCCTACTAGGGATTTGCCAAGAGAAGATATAAAGAAATGAAGTTTGAAGCTGCGATTTGGCTTCTTGCCACCGCCTAGTTAACATAGGATTAATATTTTCCTTTTCTACATAAAAAAGTAGTTTTCTAAGGGATCATAAATTTTTAAACCAGGGACTGTCTGTGATTTCTAATTTTTTTTTTTTTTATAAATTCAAATTATTGGCTTCAGCTACCATTTCTAAACTCTGCCCTGCTTTGTACTTACTCGGAGCATTCAAACTTCAGAGCCCTTCATCTGTGAATTAATCATGTGCGGAGTATATGCAGTTGGAATTTAGCTATAAATATAAATGAAATTGCTCCAGCCATGGCTGGGTTCAAAAAAAAAAATAAAAAACTAGAGCGATTGGGAGTTTTCAGTTTAAAAAAAATAGAGAAGTTTTAAAGAAGAAAAAAAGGAGTTAAGTTGAAAGGAGCGATTAAATATGATACAGTCTTTTTGCATTAAAATATCGGGCTTGTATGGTATATACTTTATTCCTAAGATTCTGCAAATCAGCTTATAAGCTTTACTGTCAAGGTGGAAAGAATTGAATGGTGTTTACCAGACTCCGGAGCAGCTCTCTCACTTGACCTGCGGACATGTGAAAGGGAGCTGGGGCCATTAATCACTGCAAAGGATGAGCACGCAATAGGTTGTAAAGATTTTCCTGGTACGAGTTGGCAAGAAGGTTCATCTGACTGGGGAACTGAGAAAGAGGAGACAGGGAGGGACAGAGATGGATGAACAAACAGCGCCTGCTTGCCTAAGAGCACATACCTTAGACTGTTTTTCCTCCCAGAGAAGTCTGTGGTTTGAATAGCTGAAAGGCACTTGCATGTACTGTGGAATTCTCCTCAGATCTAGCTGAAATGTCTTCATTGCCGATGAGGGATGGAAAGAACTGGAATCTGAGGTTGTTGCTCTGAGCGCCAGTCCTGGTTGTAACACTCACTAGCTCTGGGGCTCCGGCAAGTTACCTAATGCTCTCTGTCTTTCCACTCCTTCAGGTATAAGACAAGAACAACCCCTTTTAAAGTTACTGTCTCCGCAGCTGAGATCAGCTGCTTTAATTCCAGATGTATATTGAATGCTTGCTTGCTCTGTGCTGTGATGCTGTATAAAGGGCTAAGGATACAAGAGACAGTTACTTCCCTGTAACTGGGAAAAAAATAAGTCACGGGGATGAAAAGTACAGCATAGGGAATAGAGTCAATAATATTGTAATGACTTTATGTGGTGGCACATGGTGACCACACTTATCGTGGTAAGCATTTTGCAATGTATATAGTTGTTGAATCGCCATGGCATACACTTGAAACTATGTAATATTATATGTCAATTATACTTCCATAAGAGAAAACTTTAAATAATAAAGTTATATTTATTAAATCAGGCACTAAACAAAAAGTAAAGTGACTTAAGGAATTTATCTTTGACTAAGGAAAATAGACTAGTGAGCAGTAAGAGGATACTGTGAGAGAAATAATACAATAGAAATATGTTGAGAGGGTAAGGTTAGGGTAGGACAAATCTGAGTAAGCCTGTAGGGGTACTGACTCTGGCTGCAAATACACTAAACATTGACTGCATTCCCCCTTTCTCAGGGTGGGTCTAAGAACCAACAAGAACTCACAGAGAGGGTCTGAGCATAATGTTTCTGAATCAGAATTCACTCAGGTGGGTATCCGAAAGAAGGTTTGGCATGAGCAAAGGCCCTGGGACAATTGGAATGGAATGACTGGGTTGTCCCGTTGAAGCACAGGGTCTGAGGGGGGGAGCTTGCTTGCCTTTCTAGGATTGTGGGCTCTATCCTGGGGACCCTGAGCGGGGGAGATACAGAGACAGATGGAGCCCGGGACCCACTGCTGGGCAAAAAGGAGATCAAGTCCCAGGGGTGGTGCATCTCTTACTGTGCACTATTCAGGAGTGATTTTTCTCTTTTCTTTTAGTTTGTCAGTTTTTCTTATATATCACCTGTATTGACATATAACTCACATATCATACAATTCACTTATTTAAAGTACACAATTCTTTGGTTTTTACTATATTAATTGGTCTATACCACCATAACCACAATCCATTTTTAGAATAGTATTTTTTCACCACCAAAAGAAAGCCCATTCCCATTAACAGTCACTTCCCTCACTTCGTTCCCCCAGCTCCTGATGACCACTCATCTACTTCGGTCTCTATTTTTCTGTCTATTCTGAATATTTCATACATGGAATTACACTGTATGTGGGCTTTTATAACTGACTTCTTTCACTGAGCATGATGTCTTCAAGGTTTACCTATGTTATACTATGTATCCATGCTACATTCCTTTTAATGACCAAATATTATTCCATTATGTGGATATGTCTCATTTTACTGATCTACTCCCCAATTGATGGATATTTGGGTCGTTTCCACTTTTGGCTATTATGAGTAACACTGTTATGAATAACCATGTACAAGTTTGTGTGTAGACCTATGTTTCCATTTCTCTTATGTAGATGATAGTAGTGGTATATTGAATTACATGGTGATTCTATTTTCTTTTTTTTTTTAAGAGAGCAAGAGCATGTGTGCAAGCGGGAGTGGGGGGAAGGGGAGGGGTAGAGAGAGAGAGAGGAGAGAGAATAGTAAGCAGGCTACACACTGGCTGGGGCCCATTGTGGGGCTCAATCTCACAACCCCGACATCATGGCCTGAGCTGAAATCAAGAGTTGGCCGCTTAAACTGACTGAGCTACCCAGGCTCCCCTATGGTGATTCTATTTTTAACCTTTTGAAATACTTTTCTAAAGTGATTGCACCATTTTCCCCTTTTTTTCTTAATGCCTGATATCTCTTCTATTATTTGTAATCATGTGAACTGGAGAAGAGAAGCAGAGGAAGGAGATACAGCTCTTTTTTTCACTTGATAGTCCAGGGAATGGGTGAGCCATTATTGTGATGGTGCTGCATGACAATCCAAAATCTCAGGGCATACAATGACAAATATTTATTTCTTGCTCTTAGGTCTACAAGTCAGCTGTAACTCTGATGGCTTCTGCTAGGATTGATAGAGTTTGGCTGTAGTCTGTAGGTCAAATTCATTCAGGGGCTAATGGCCACTCAGTTCATAATCTTATTATGGCAGAAGACAGAGACATAGGAGGCCATGTCAAGCCACTAACACTCCCTTGACCAAAACAAGTCACACAGCTAAGCCCAAAAGTCAATGATATAGGGAAGTTTGCTCTCCCTATTTTTTTTCTGGAAAGTTCTGCTGTGTCACGTGGCAAAGTGTGTGTTTATATAATCCTCTTATAAGGATGAAGTAAAATGTTGGAAAGAATGATCTGAGGATGAAGAATGATCCACAGTCATTATGCAATTTACCATATAAAACTGAGTTTTTCTAAGTCAAAATGGTAAGCAGGGAAATAGAAAAGGAGGAGAGATTTTTAAATTATAGGCACGTATTACATGGAACACTGGATGTGGTGCATAAACAATGAATCTTGGAACACTGAAAAAATAAAATAAAATTTAAAAATTGAATTATAGTGTATTTTTTAAAAATTAAAATGTGAGAAAGTTATAGTAACTTAGATACCTTCTTTGGACATAGGTGAGGATGTTTGTAATTAGCCCATTGATTTTACAGGCTCCATTTCAATGCTCCAGGAATCCTAAATGCTTGGTTACTTCATAGCACAATGAAATTTGGGAGTAAAAAGAGCCTTAAGGGACATCTTATTTTGTCTGTTGAATCACTAAAAAGTGCTGAAAGAAACCCTGGATCCAGAGTGCATGATACCCACTTCCTGAGGCAACTTGGTCCTCAGTAAGCCACCCGGGGAGGCTCTCATAATAATTACTTACATTCTACTTATTTTCAAGACAGCCCTTGAAGTCGATGCTGTTATCATCCCATTATACAAACAAGGCAACAGACTTAGGAAGATTAAGGCCAAAGTCACAGCTATGAAATGGCAGGTCAGAGATTTAAGCTTGGGGTTTTCTGACTCCAAAGCACACACATCAGCCACAGGCCCAGATGTTTCTGGAGAGAAAAAATCCTGCTTCTGTTGGTTCTGAATCTTCCTTTCTTAACCAGAAGCTATCTTTTTTTAAATTATTTTTATTCATTTATCCTAGCTTTTTTTGTAGTTGTTTATTTTTAAGTAGGTAAAACATTCCTCCTACAATCTGGCTTATACTTTGAATCTGCCTTACCGATCCTTTCTTTTTTCATCACTGTTATTATAAAAAAACAAAAAAAAAAAAAACAAAAAAAAGAAAAAGCCTGAACTGCCATGTGAATTCACTTAGGTTTTGAATTGCTGCAGTCTGAATTATTGGAATTTAACCTACTGCCTACAAGATTTTGTACTTTATCAACCAGCTTCAGTTGTCCCTGCTTCTCCCCTTTTGCCAGAGCTTAAATAGAACACAGGTGACGTATGGAGCAGGAAGTTGTTTTGTTTCAACATTAGTAAGGATTTTCCTTTTTCCAAATTAAGTGCTTGTTCTTGTGTCTTTATATCATTGGGCAACCAGGAGCCAATGGGATTATCAGAAGGTGGATAGAATGGTAATAGAGTGATGGCGGGAAAGGAAGAAGTAAAAAGCAAGGATGTACGGAAGGTTATTTGACCTGCATATCGGATATGAAAGGTGAACAGAAAAGAGAGTTAACGTGAGACAATTATTGGGATCGAAAAGGTGGAATTATGAAAGAGAGGAGTCCTATCGGAAAGTCTAAGGCAGAAACTGGCTTGTGTGAAAACGCTAATGATGAGGTTTTAGTGAAAAATGGGTATCTTGCTGGAGGTAGGAGCTAATGGAATTAGATCAGCCGTTCCTTAAGGAAACACCTAGAGCTTGGAATGAACTACTGAAGCCCAGACACCATTCATTTGTGTCTCTACACTGGTAGGCATTCCGTATTCAAAGAAATTCTGTCAAAATCAGGTTTTGCCAAAATGGTGGCAACAAATCTCCCGTGAACTCTCTCTCTCTCTCTTCTTAGATGTAAACAGTACTTACTCAAGCGGGGCTGCCATATCCGATGGCATTCCAAAGGGATGGGCTTCTTCATCAGACCGAAGACAGCTGTGCTATGAGAGTGTTCATAAACTGTGTGTGAGCAATTGACAAGTTGACAAAACATTGACAAACAACAATTACTCAAAAAGCAACACTTGGAGAAGTTGTTTGTTGTTTAAGAGATACCAAAGAAACAGGAAGAACAAGTGAACGTGCTGTTTTTGCCACTGCACTAAAACATTGTTTTTCTGTAAGAAAAAGTCAGTAAATGAAACAATGCACTATAACACAATAAATTTATTCTTTATACTTTATTTGTGAGACGCACTGAATTACTAGACTGCTTTTTTTGAGATCACTAATTACTCTCCACCAAAGACCAAAATGTAGAAGTTATTTAAAAATGTCCATACGCAAATACAAAATATTTTAAAATGCTCAAAATATAATATGTGTCTTATTAGCTTGAAATAATTACTATATTTTCAGCCACGATCTTCACGATGATTTTGATTAAGGAAAATGCAAAGGCATCAAGGTTTTAGCACCATTTCACAATAATGCTAATATAAGAATAATGCTAATATAAGAATAATGATATCAAGTAACATTTAGGTCTTATTTTGTGACAATTAGCCGTGCTAAATATTTTTCTTGTGCTGTTTTAACAACTTCGTGATACCTCCATGAGAAGGAAATTTGTCGACCTGTTTTATAAATCAGGAATCTGAATCTCGAAGCAGTAATGTTACTTTTCCAAGATCATACAGCTAAGTAACCAGTGGAATGAGAATTTGAACATAGTTCTGTCTGAATCCATGCCTGGGCATTGTTGTAATTAGCACATATGGAGTCTCCATGGGAATTAGGAAAAAGTGCCTCTCCCTCAAGATACTTTTATCCCCATCTGTTAGAAAGTTGTTACAATAAACTGATTGTGTAGACCAAGACATCCTACTGCCATCTACCGGAACAACTGTAATGAATACACAAATCTATGATGTCCATGATGCAAAAGGTATTCCCATAGAAGTGACTCCACTGGCACCAAAGGGGTGATCCAGCATCTTAAACAACTCTCCGATTCAGGTAGGAGAACATTTTTTTTTCATTCCCCAGGAAAAATAAGAGAAAGTTCTCTCACCTGCATCCCCCGCCCTCATTTTTACTTTTTAGTCCATCTTAAACCTTCATGAAAACAAGGCATTAGTCTTGATACTAATTACCTGACTGTTTATTCAACATCTACTCACTAACTCTCTAAGTGTTTGCACTCACTCATGGGATTATAATGAATAGAAAGAGAGAATGTTTCCAGGAAAACATGGTCTGGGTGGGGCAATAATTGAACACATTATGACAATATGGAATAAAGGTCCATGAGTTTCCTTACAAGAACCATCTTTCATCTTTCATGATTGGCCATGGCCACCTGAAAGAGAGTCATTGGCAGTGAGGAGGAAATAGACCTTGAATCTGAGATCATGAAAAATAACTCTTAATGCATTATTATTAGTTTAGCAATGATACTATTTTATTCCTTAGTGTATTTTATTAGATTTACTTTTTACTTTTTAATTTTTAATTTAACTCCTTCTAGTATTTTTTCATCCTGTCTCTTAAGTTTTTGATTTGTTGAATTCATGCTCTTGTCAAGTTGTTCTATAACATGAAGCTTTTATGGGACATTTCCTGTTTTTTTCATTTTTTTTTCCTTAGAAGTGGGTAACTATGCTTTTATCTTCTGTGTTCTTTTTTTCTTTTCTTTTTAAAAGCATTATTTTCCTGTAGCATATTCCTATAATTACTATGTAGTACATTGTCATAATAATCACAGTAGGAAGTTCAGACTCCGAGTTGGCCTCGTATTGTAGGCATGACCCCTTTGCTCTCTCCTATACTATCTGAAACTGCTTTGATTTCCCCTCTAAGAGATTCTCTGTTCTAAGGCAATGATTTCCGGGAGATGAGACCAGGTTTGGAAGTCATGCTGTGTTTCAACTCTCCAGTCCATGCCAGAATGCCTATTTTTTTCTTTGGCTACTAGTTCTGAAATTTCATTACACAAAGTCACTCTCTTTTACTTCTTTGATTACTCTGAGTAATTGTAGGGTGTTTTTGTTTTTGCTGTTATTTACTTTTCTTTGTTAATATAATTTCATATTGAGGCCTGCCCTATTCCCTGTCCCCACCTCTCTGACTTTTCTGTGTGATTGTGCATGTCCTTTTGTCTAAACCACCTGCTTTCCCAACACAGTTACCCCATGACCCTGGGCTGTCACATTACAAACCTTATATTTTCTTCCTTTCTTATTGAACACTATGTCTTCTGCATAGACTCATTTTCTGCTCCTTTCATTGAAACTAAAAGGTAAGCCCCTTTATTGGAAAGCTATTGGCCACTGTAGATACTCCTCAGATACCAACTCCTATTTCCCACCTGTCGTCTCCCGAAATGAAGTATGCTTCTCTTGCAATGCCCTTCCTGTTTCTTCCCCTTAAAATGCCATCCATGCATCAGCGAAATATCATTGCCCCCTTCTCCACCACCAGCTCCCTGAGTCAAACCCAAATTCAAGACGAGTGCACACTCATGTACACATAGGCACATGTGCACACACACATGCGTGCACACAAACACACACAGGTACTTTAAGGTTATGGCGTAGGCTGTATTCTGTTACTGCTTGATGTTGAGAATTAAAGCCTTGCCGAATCTGCCAGGAGAAGAGTGAAACATCACTTTGCTTCACTGCATTACAAAGACAAGAATTCTGAGCCTCAAGTGAAAATGGGCTCAACTTAAATGAGAAGTGTCATCGAGAAATCATGGTTGAATTTGAACTAAAAAAAACATTATTTCCTAATAAGGATCAGTTCCAAATATGAATCCTGTGTTAGACACAAGATAATAAATAAACAGTTTGTTAGGAGTTCTTTAGAATAGAATTTGTCTTTTCCAGAGAAAAATTTGGAGAGAGACAATCTGGGTTTGAATCCTGTGTCTGTCAATTACCAACTGTAAGATCTGGGCCAGGTGACCACAGCTCTCTGTCGGTCAGTGTTCTTACATGTAGATAGGGGATAATAGTAATACTCAGGGCACAGACTCTATTGTGAGAAATAAATTAGTTTACAAGTAGCAAGTGGTTTTAATAATACCTAGTTGGCAGTAATAAATGGTCAAAAAGTATTAACTGTTACTATTAGTTTCCTTTATCCCACAGATCTGGGAAACAAAGGGAGGAGGTGGTGAGTATACGTCTCTAATATTGTCCTAGTGACGTATTTCTTCTCCTGAAAGTCAGGACCATCTCTGAAGCTTCTCTAATTGCCCAACACACTTAGGTGGTCTTATATTTCATTAAACTTGTATAATCCATCAACTATTTAGAGAGTTTCTGTTACTGTACTTCCCAGTGGTAATATTACTGTTCTCCATTTACCCCTCTCTTGCTCTACTAGTCTATTAGTTCACCTATTTGTTTATTCTACAAATCATTATTTGCAGACCCACAAAGTACCTTGTATTCCTTACAGAATAAAGGGGTAATAAGACTCACAGGTAGTATATTCGACTTAAGAGAAGTACTATAAAAGATAAGTCTGCAGGGTGCCTGGGCGACTCAGTTGGTTAAATGTCCAACTCTTGATTTCAGCTCAGGTCATGATCTCAGGGTTGTAAGATGGAGCCCCACATGGGGCTCCACACTGGGTATGGAGCCTGCTTAAGATTCTCTCTCTCCCTCTGCCCCTCCCCTACCCCGTCTCTCCAGCTCTAAAAGAAAGAAAGAAAAGAAAAGAAAAGAAAAGAAAAAAAGAGAAAAGAAAAGAAAAAGAAGTCTGGGATGCTACAAAATATAATTAACAGGGTGGCACATAGTAGTTGCTTAACAAATAATGGATGAATGGGTGATGGATGGATAGTGGGATGGATGAAAATTGGGGGAGTAACCACCCTGACAAAGTGAGACTACCCTGAAATCCTTTGGAAGTAGATGGGTAATGGATGAGGTTTGTCATCTTTGTCTTCCATGGCTGTTTTGCATGACTGGGAGTGCCTTGAAGGCAGAGTCCCATCTCTCCCCTGCATCTCAGTCTCCTGCTCATTCCTTGCACGGCTAGGTCTCTGGTTACATATTTGTTGAAGGAATAAATTTAAGTGAAACGGGAGCTACATTCAACATTTGAAAAAAAAATTCTTTGGTTCCAGCTTCTTCTGTACTTACTTGTGTTCATCGTAATTGCTATCCTTTTCTCATTAAAAGATTTGTTTTTGCCAGGTATGTGTTTAGCGTGTTATACCTATCTTTGGGTTTTGTTTTATGGCTCTCTCTGAAGCCAAGTCATGCCCATGCCAAATTTCTATAGACCCAATTTAGCACAATTAGCTTTTTAACCTTTAAATTATTTCACATGGCAACAGAAATTTGCGAGGTTTTTTTTCCCCCAGACAATGTTAGAAACACTTTGTCTAGAATTAATTCTACATGTAATTATTCAGGAGGAGAAATGTGAAACCAAGTGAGGATTATAATTCTTATTTAGTTTGTTTTCCTCCTTCTGCAAACGTTATCCATTTTTTTCAAAGCTCTCAAACTCTTCTCTGAAACTTTATTCAAAGTTGAAGAATCTGAGCCTGAGTTTAGTGTTGTCTTTTGCATCACGAGGGAATACAGCGTTTAAACGTTATTTTGCAAATTCCAAATGGTAGATGGTCTTCTGCTTCCATAAGATCCTGTGCTCACTTCTATCACAGAGCACTGTTTTTGTCTTATTGTAACAATCTTTCCCTATTTCTGTTGGGTACCAGATGATAAACTTGCATGCAAGGGATGTAAGATGCCTACCTTTATGCCCTAGAAACAGTGCCCAGCTGTTAAAAGTAATTCATTGGATAAATGTTTGCCCAATGAGTGAATAAATGAAAGAAGATGCCAACTTTCTTCAAGTATAGTGTGGAAAGGATTGGCAGAATAGACGCAACAAAAGTCAATTTGAATATAGAGGAAAAAATGGACACATTGGATAGCACTTAAGTTGTGCCCGTTTCCTTTTCATTTTGAAAATTCTTTAAGTTTTGTTTACAATATTCTTTCCTCCCTTTTTGGGGATTCCCTGCTCTCTGAGCAAGCCTGAGCTGTATCTTACTGAGCTGGGCAACATGACTTCCTGAGCTGTCCTCTCACTCTGTGTGTTCATTCAGCAAATATTTGTGACGCGCTTCCTCCAGGCCCCCTCATGCTGCTGCACAGAAAACTCTCCTGTGGTAGGGTCCTTTGGCTACAGCAATCCATCCAGTAGGTTGTCACACCCATTACACAGATGAAGCAAATAAAAGCGAAAGATGTTAAATCCAAGAACATAGCCTTCAGCTTGGTCTAATGTGTTTCTTTCTGCAATGCTGAGCCTTTATAAAATACATTTTCTAGCAGAATCCATTGTTCCCTCCTTTGCTCTCCCATGATGCTTGGGTCATAAAGCCCTTTCCCTCAGTTAGGTTTTGGCTAGATATGTAACTACTCCTTCCCTGGAGGTTACAAACTTCATATATAGCTGCAAGCACACACACACACACACACACACACGGGACTCTTTTAAACATTTCATGCATATTAATTATGGAATCCTTAGAACCCTATAATTCAATGAGGTGAATGCTGTGAAAATTCCATTTTTTTTTAAAGATTTTTTTATTTATTTGACAGAGAGAGATCACAAGTAGGCAGAAAGGCAGGCAGAGAGAGAGCGGGGGTGAGGGGGGAGGAAGCAGGCTCCCCGCCCAGCAGAGAGCCTGATGCGGGGCTCGATCCCAGGACCCTGAGATCACGACCTGAGCCAAAGGCAGAGGCTAACCCACTGAGCCACGCAGGCACCCCCAAACATTCCATTTTCAAAAGAGGAAAGGAAGCAGAGATTGGTGAACTCACTTGCCAAGGTATGTAGCCACTAAGTAGCAGAGTCAGGATTTGAACCCTGGCACTGACTCCAGAGCCCAACGGGCTCAGCTCGCTCTCCTTTGACAGAGGGCCTGGCTAGTTCAATTTTTATGTCAACATCTGCCTTGGCTACTACCTCTTGACCAAACGCTCAGTAGAAGAATGGAAGAAGAAAGCTCCACAATTAAGACACTGAAGGATAATTCATTCTTATGCCTGTGTCCCCACTGTCTTATTCCCAGACTTCCTTCCACAGCCTGTGCTAATGCCCCTGTCTTAACTAAGCACCCCCCACCCATTATACTCTCACTGAGCATCCAGGCTTCTTTCTATCACAGTTTGTTACTATACATTCATATGTGCAGTCGTCTGCTCATTGTTGAGTAGATTGTAAACTCCACCAGGACAGATGGGGACCTTCCCTTGATCATGTAGCCAGAGTCACACCTGCCACAGAGTAGACACTCCAGAAATATTTGTGAAATTCATGAATAAAGCATCCTTAACTCCGTAGTCACAGTGTAAACGTTTAAGCACCCACACACTTGCTTACGTGAGTACCAGACCTCTTTGAAAAGCCACCCTCTCTATAAGGAAAGGGGATGCAGACAGACAACACCACCACCAAAACCGTCAGCCCTGGAAAAGATTTCCTTAGAGCATTCAAACCTTTCTCACAAAGAATTGGGATTCTTTATGTGAGGCTGAGAAAAACAACCCAGGTTTTGTGACTAAAACCTCATCCATTTAGCCTCCACAAATGTAGACTCTGAATATTTTACCTGGGCTGGGCTGGGCTGGGCTGAGGAACGTGTTTCCAAAGCCAATGATTTACTACGACAAGACAGTATGAGCTTCTGTTTTTCCTACAGCAAAACGGTTTTGAGGACTCTTAGCACCTAAATTGCTTGCGATCAGATGGGGGTTTCCGATTTCAATTAAAGCAGATCCAACCGGACTCCTATCTGGAAATTCTTTGTTATCAGGGAGTGCAAATTGAAGAGTAAACTTGAATGCTGCACAGATAGTGCTTCCGAAAGTCTTAGGGCAATTATATTGCTTTTCCTTCTAAATGGCTTCTAAGCTCTCCTTTGTGCAAATCGTGTTTGAACTGCTTTGACGTATATGAGCTCTAATACACCAAGCTGCTTTGGAGCTTTTTGTTCTCCTTGTTTTAGCTGGCAGATAAATTATAAATTTAAAAAACATGTCATCACTGCAAAATCATTATATGGTTTAGCTTTCTCACCAACTCAGACTGCCCCCCCTTCTCCCCTCCCCCCTGCATTCCCTTGTCCAAATGTAAGCGGATTTACTGTAATAAAATGATTCTTCTTATTAACCTCAAAGAATAAAGATGCAGAGATGAAAACAAAGTACATAAATAGAAGTTGTCATACAGCAGGAAGGATCTTCAGGTAAATTACAGAATCTTACTGTCTGGGGATCAGCTTACCTCCTAAATAATCAGAGCCCTATCAGAAACATAACATTACTGTAGACTCCCGCAGACCAATATCAAGGTCTGCTGCCTTCAGCCTTGGGGCTGTGAAGTGTGATCTCTGGGCACCCTGGGGTCCCAATTTCTATGGTCTGATGACTTTAGGAGAAGAGGAACAAGTGTAGGCAGGCTGGGGCAGCAGAGAAGGATATAGCCTTTTCTACATTGGTGTGACATTCCCCATGGACACAGGCAAACTGGGATCTTGGCTCGGCCTTGGACATGCAGCTAAGCTGCCAGCTTTAGCTCCCTGGGCCTCAATGTTCTCATCTGTGAAATGGGGATGATGTGATCATAACTTTCAAGATTTGACCCTCCATGTAATTCTGCTGTGGCTTTAGTAATTTGTGATGGTATTTTATGTTACATCTGCCCATATATAAAATAATCTTTAACCCTGCGAAAGGTCTAGATGGCTAACCATCTATATGATCATGCTTCTTCCAGTCTTTAGGGACCATTCTCAGAGCCTCTGCTTGTATGGAACATGTCTGAGAAACTAAAATTTAAAAAATGACCAAAGGCCACTCCCCACCCCAAATGATAAATCCCGTGCATCAAAGCTCTTATATTTCACTCATACTGGCTTCTGTGAGCCCTGATTTGAAACTGTATTTATTCTTTGTACACATTTTCAGAAGTCTTGGTTACCTGGTTTTCTAACTAATGGGGGAGATTAGAAACAGCAAATAAAAGAGAGTGAGGTTGCTACCAATGGCAATCCAATGCAAGAGTCAAGTGATGGCGTAAAAAAGAAGACACGGAATTGATTTCTTCCCCTTCCTTCCCCCCAACACATGAATTCAAAAGCATAAATGACATGATGGCTTCGTATAAATATAAACTTCCCCACATACCTTTCAATAGCCCCTAAGGTAAGGGCCTGTCTGCCTTCTAGCACAATCCATGGAAAGCAAACACATAGCATGCATCCCGTCACTCCTCCCACCTGTGTCCAAACAAAGCAGACGTTAGAAATCAATCTTGATTCTCTTTTAATTGATGCTGATACAAGGCATCCTTGTACTAGCTCCAGAATCTTTCCCAACACAGCACTCAGGCCCTAATTCCCAATTGTTTGTACTGAATCCAGGAGCTGAAATCCATCCCTAATTTCCCTATAAGTGATAACTGTCTAAAAGGGGGGCACCTGGGTGGCTCAGTGGGTTAAAGCCTCTGCGTTTGGCTTAGGTCATGATCTCAGGGTCCTGGGATCCAGCCCCACATCAGGCTCTCTGCTCAGAGGGGAGCCTGCTTCCCACCCCCCCCCCCGCCTGCCTGCCTCTCTGCCTGCCTGTGGTCTCTGTCTGTCAAATAAGCAAAATCTTTAAAATTAATTAATTAATTAATTAATTAATAAAGGACGAAGACATGGCTAACCACATTTAAGACAAGTTTTCGCTAATGGTGGTGGGGGGTGGTAAAAAAAGATTAGACTTATTAAAGGGTGAGTAGGATTTTATCAAGTAAGAAATTTGAGAAAGGCCTTCCCAAGAATTATTTTTTTTTGTCCTAAAATCATTAAGAAGACAGAGCATGGCAAACTGATCTGAGGCAAACCCACTGGCTATCAGTTTGGGTAGAGTCAAGTACTTTGGGCCAGGGCTCCCGCAGGAGCCAAAGGTATGGTGAAATTCTGGAGGGATTCTAAGTCATATGGCACCCTCCCATGTCTGGGGAACTATTTGGACCTTTAGAGGCATGAGATAAAGGAATGCCATTTTTCAAGGGCTCTCTGGAACTCACATAATCCTTAAAAACAACATTTTGATGAGTTGAGTCAGAGGCATGCAACCCGTATGTTTCTGATTCACAGAGTTTATGAGGGTTTAGAAGTCAGGGGAAGAGGTGCTGGCAAGAAGCATCACCCAATTTCATCAAACCCAAAACACTGGAAACGGGGCCTGCTTTTCCTTTCCTATCCCAAAGCTTTAACCCAAAGCTCGGGGACTTTCTGGCCCTTTCAGGAACCTTTCTCATCTTCTTGGGGTTTTATTACCTGTGTGCAGATCAGGATGTTTCCTTAGTGGTGTACACACTATGGGAGGGAGCAGATCAACTCATAAATGGCTGGTTCATTTCACTTGAGCTTCTTGGCCCTCCATGCCTGCAGTGGCTGGGTGGTCAGGCCAGGCTTCAGAAGGCAGGTTCTCCCACCCCTCAGTGGAATGTGTATTAACTCACTGAAAGGGCCAGGGTATAGAGCCTCTTTGTGTGGCTACATCTTAGGGGCAAAGGGTTCAGTCTTCCTGCGTGGGGTTCTTTGTCTTCCATGGTCTCCCCTCACATTTATTTATTCATTTCAAAAATATTTTTTACCCCCTCCAGTGTGCATTTGGGATACAGACATGCATACCGTAGGCTCTGCCCTCTAGGCCTTCAGTTAATAGGGAAGAAAGACATACATACAGGAAATTATAATAGTGTAATGCATATTACATTAGAAGAAATATTTGCTTTTATGGGAGGCCATAGATGGCTCTTCTAACCCAACCTGGGATTCTGGGGTGGGGGCAGATCACCAAATGTCAGTAAGGACTTACTAAAGGAAATGGTCTTTGAACTAGGTTTTGAAGTATATGTAGGAGTTCACCAGAAAGATTATGGCTGTGGGAAGGAAGGAAGAAAGGTTAGTGGGAGATGATAGCAGTCCTGGTGGAAGGTGCTGTGTAGGTAAAGCACTGAGGCCTATGGGAGTATGGGATGCTTGTTATTATTAGTCAGGCTGTATTGGCCAGATCATGCAGCACCTCCCATATGCCACACTAAGGGCTATGAAATGGAGAC
The DNA here is from genome assembly GCF_963455335.1 of Martes martes. Taxonomy (NCBI): domain Eukaryota; kingdom Metazoa; phylum Chordata; class Mammalia; order Carnivora; family Mustelidae; genus Martes; species Martes martes. The sequence continues at coordinate 151,354,144 of NC_137889.1, read as the reverse complement.
TCCTGGGGTCCAGTACTTTGTAGACTCATCATTTCTCAATTCTTGACCTTCCCCCTCAGAGCTCAGCAATGGTGGAGAGTAGAAAGGTCAATCTTTGGAATTTTGTAACCAACTAATTTTTGCTCTTCTCACCTTCCCAGCCCCTAGTCTTGCTGCATTATATCCCACTGTGTATCATCATTGAGAGTTATGTCCCCAGATCATTGACTTGTAGCATTATAAAGTAAAGGTGAGTATCCCAAGGTTATTGTGACATATAGAAAGAGCCCAACACTAGGCTATAGACAACCAAACGGAGTCGATGTATTAGTAAAATAGCGTTATGTAACAAGTTACCCCAAAATGTGACAGTTTAAAAAAACAAACATTTATTATCCCACAGTTTCTGTGGTTTAGGAATCTGGTGTGTCTTTGCTGGGTGCCTCTGGGTCAGTGTCTCTCACAAGGTTGTAATCAGGATGTCAGCTGGGATTGCATTCATCTCAAGACTCAACTGTTTGCTCCCTCCTGAGACTATTAGCAGATTTGGGTCCTTGGTGTCTGCAAACCAGAAACATTCATTCTGTAGTGCCCCTCACAACATGGTAACTGGCGTCCCTCAGGATGTGCAAGTAAGACAGGGCAACCATGTTGGAAGACATGGTCTTTTTGTGACCAAATGCTGAGAGTGATAACCCATCACCTCTACAACATTCTATGTCATTGTTAGAAGCAAGTCATTAAATCTATCCCACACCCAAGGGGAAGGGATTACACAAAGGAATGAATGCTAGAAAGCAAAGATATTTGGGAGCCATCTTAGAAGCTGCCTATAAAACTAGGAATCCCACTTCTCTGTCACTTCGCAGTGTGTGAACTTGGCCAAATAATCTAATTGTTCTAAGCCTTGATTTCTCCACCTACAAATTTGAGACAGTCATTGTAAAGTATCTGACACAACAAATGGCAGTCAAAAATAATCATGATGATGATGATGATGATGATGATAAATGTTAGTTTTTCTTAACTTCTTGCTGGAGGTGGAGGTCCTCATGAGCACCTAGAGGAGTAGTCGTTTGTATGGAAAGGTAGACTGAGGGGGTGAATCTAATGCTTTCAACATTCACTACTCATTTTCTACCAAGCTGGAAGAGAATAGAAGCACACTGCCCCAGCAGTGTGGATGACAGCAATAAGCATCACATACGTTTCTAGTACTCTCAATAATGAGTTACTTTCCAGAAGCTTCCAGCACATAAAGTAGGGAGTGCAAAGTGGAATTATGGTGTGGTAGGCGTGACACTGAAGTGAATAATTCTTTAGTCACTGGCCTCTGAGTGTGACTCATGGATTGTGTCTCACTGCCAAGAAGTCCTGACTATGCCTGCATACACAGCCAACAGGGAAGAGGTTGAAGAGTGGGTGCTTTTTTATATAGCCTCCCTAGGGGGATTTCTTTAAATAGAACCAGCAGCAACATTTAATATGGCTTTGATGCAGCCCTCTGTGCTCAGCCTCATACAGTGCTTGGAAAATCCTGTCTAGGGTCATCTGGGTGGTGCAGTTGGTTAAGTGCATGACTCTTGATTTCAGCTCAGGTTGTAATGACAGGATCGTGGCATTGAGCCCCTCATTAGGCTCTGTGCTCAGCATGGAGTCTGCTTGTCCCTCTCTCTCTACCTGCTCTCTTTCTTTCTCAGCCTCTAAAAGAAAGAAAGAGAGAAAGATCTTAAAGAAAAAAGACAAAGAGAATCCTCCCTATAGCCCAGGCCTCCCTTTATGGCATCCAAAGGCATTTGTTCACTGCAGCATTTCCATTCAGGTGTTAGCATCCCTTCAGAGAAGAGAGTAGAAGTTTTCTCCTGATTCTCATGTGTGTTAAATATAAGGTTAGCTGACCTTCCCTGAGAATGACTCTAAGGAGGACACTACATAAGCTGTCTTGCCTAAAATTCACAACAGCCATTTGAAGTAGGGACTGTTGTCATTCCATTTTATAGATGACTAAATGAGACACAATGAAGATAAGCCACTTGCACAAGCTCACTGAGCTAGTCAATGAAAACATGTTTGTAGTGATTTGCAATAAGATGAAGCTGTGGCCAGAGCATTGACCACTGGAAAAGGGTACAAGGTGTACTTACCTGACTTTTCTAAGGACCTGGTTAGTTTTCAAGGGGGATTGTGGTATAGAGTCAATAGGATTTAGGAATTAGGTCTTTTCAAAGTTGTCAACATATGCCACTCACTCATGACCAATTTCATACCTGAGGCTTCCTGACAACACGTCTCCCAGGGCACTACGCTTAGAGTGAGTATGATAATCTCTAGGCTTGCTCGACTGCCAAACAGTGAGAGAAAGAATAAGAGGCAGCAAATGAAACCTACTGTTTAGATTGATAATGAAGGTCCAATTTCATCTGCTCTAGGAAGTCTGGGAACTGATATGTATTCTAACCAGAATGAAGTAGTTTGGAATAGTGGATGGGGATAATAGAACACAAGATATTCTGGCTGCCTTGTGACTTTGGACAGGCCACTTACCTTTAAGCTTCATCTCCCTCATTTGTACCAATAAGACAGCAGAGAATGAGGGGTGCATGTAAACGTTGTGGGAAGCAGGAGGGACTTGCCTTCTGAAGAGGCTTTGAGGCATCTGTCACAATAAAGGATGTTATCACAGGGGAAAGAGCATGCCTGGATCCAGAAGTACTTCTCTTTGCTGAAAGAAGCCACAAAAACTAGCAGGCTTTGGAACTGTAGTTAACAGTTTGTGAGTTTTCAGGGTGGCTCAGACTGCTTCCCACATGAAAACAACCCACAGTATTCAGAAAACTGTACTGAACAAAAACTTCATTGCTTTTGTCTTTTTTCCAATTGAGAAGTTGTTATATTCATGGATGAGAGCCTAGTGGGCATCAGAAATCCTGGCCTCTGGGTCTACCTTACTCATTCACCAGATAGACATCCAGTCTACTCAGTGCCTGGTAGTGTGGGGCTACAGCAGTAAAACAGAGGGTTGTAATCCTACCTTTAGAAAGTTTACAGTCTCATGGGGATCAAATACACAGTTCAGTCCATCATAAGACATGCTCTGTTGCTGGGTAGCAGAAAGAATGGCAGAAACACTGCTAAGAGACATTTGCCCCGAATTTTCTGGAGGTGGTTCTTAAAGGATAAGTTAACCAGAGGAAGGTAGTGGCATTCCAAGCAGGTGGAACCTCATGAATTAAGATGTGGAGTAAAGTAAATCTATGAGGTTCAAGAAGCTGTCAAATGTTCTGGGCGGTTAGAACCAAGAGTGTGCATCTGTCTGTGATGAGCAGTGGGCAGTAGGGACACACAGAGAAGCAGAGAAGAGTGAAGAGAAACAGAGAGGCAGTCGAGTAGCAAGCAATGAGGTGGAAGAGGTAAGCAGGGACCAACCAAAGCAAGAAAGATGCTTGCAAATCATATTCAAGAGATTTCAGAGACATTGACCTTGGCTGGGTACTTTTGGCAGATGGTTAGACTAGATGATCTTTAAGGTCCCTGTATATTTAACACATCCCAAACAGACACTATTCTATTCTCTTTGAAATGTTCTCCAGTAAAAGAAATTATTTCTTTATTTTTTAAATAGCCAATTGCATTTTTGTAGATTTTATTCACATAATGCATCAATCTAGCATTGTTCACCTTTCATTGTTTGTCTACGGCATGGCTGACACCATACTGTGTAGTGGGGATTCTACCATACACAAAGTTAAAGAAGAGTGCCAGAGACTCATAATTGTCCTGCCCCATATAAGGAGATAGCAAAAGATAGATTATTGATTGACTGATTGATCAATTGATTTTGGAGTCAGGTGTTCTAGATGTGTGACCTTGATCCATCTGAGCGTCAGTGTCTGTATCTATAAAATTTGGATAATAGTAATACTCTCTCAAGTTATTGAGAGTATTGGAGGAGATAGTACAGGTGAAAAACTTAATCTAATGACTGAAACATGATAAGAACTTACATGTAGCTAGCTGTTAGCATCATTGTCAGTAGTAGTTTTAATGGTAGTGGTTGTACTGGTACCTTCTGAAATTGGCAGAGTTCATTGTAACAGCAATGAGAGGCTATTACTACTATTGTATTACCAGTTGTAATAAAATCTCTTATATTTGGACACCTGAAATTAAAAATCATGACAATTTGGCTTAGTTATGAAATTCTTTTCTCCATAGGGCCAAAACCAGTTTGCTTTATGAATGAATAATAGAAAGTCTGGAGATGGCAGAGGAGATAGGGGTTGGGCGTGTGGGTGCGAAACTCTTTAAACTACATCTATGTATATATTTCAAGTACTTTAAGTTGCTTCGAGGCATGTATACCATATCATCATTATAAATGTGGCCATATTGGTTTATTCAAGTGTCTCCCCAGTATCATTTAAATTGGTAGCACTTGACAGTCATTGATTGTAAAGAACATGTTTGAAAGCAATAAAATAGCATTTCTCTGCAGAACATTTTGTCCTTTCTGGTTATTTCGCAGGACCTTTCTTCCTCCTTACTTTCATCCAGTTATTCTCAGTGAGTGTAATTTTACTAAATTCATAGCAATCACCATTTATTTATTTATTCAACACATAGTTATTGAAGGCTGCTGTATCCAGGATGCTGGCTGGGTGCTGGAGATTGAGGAACTATCAAAAAGACAAAGGCCTTCCCTCTTGCAACTGACATCCTCGTCATGGATTTGGCTTTGGAATGGAGCAGTGATAATCTTTTGGAGTTGTTTAGAAATATCTAGACGTACTTACAGAAAAATAAACATGATAAAATGAGGCATTGATAGAGTGATAAGTTCATCAGAATTAGGCCATTATAAAGGATGCCAGACATTAGGACAAAGCTTTTTTATGACATTGTTTTAGTAGAGGTTTTCACTGAAATTACACAAATGACTTTCTGCACATAGACATTTGCATGTTTTTCCCATTAACGCATGCTTTCACCCCACCCCAGATCCATAAAATTCCCTCTTAGCTCCTCAGTAATTTTATACAAATATTAACAGAGAAAACTAAGTCATACTGGGCTGTTACCAAAAAAAAAAAAAAAAAAAAAAAAAGTCATAGAAATTTGAAGCTGAGACATATTTAAATCCAGATCTGCTCCTGCCTTGCTCAAACCCCTTAATAATTTGTGTCTGCAGAGTAAAAGATGAACTCTAAAGCTTTCATTCAAAACTGCCATATGAAGTTAGCCAATAGCTATTGTTCTTTTTGATATTTTATCTTTAATCCCCACGGCCTCCTGGAGACCCAGAGGCTCTGGTGCGGAGGGAAAATCATACAAAAGCCATCGGCGTAACTTGAAGCACTGCCTCATGTCAGTGATGTGTGATTTGTACCCATCCTGGCTTTCCTTTTTAAACATATGGCTATTTCATGTATGTCATTCAACCAATACTCATTGAATGCCTCCTGTGTGCCAGACATTTGTACTTTTTGTTTTTATCTTTATTTGTTCCCCCCTTGAAATGTATAATCCAATCTTTGGTTTCTCTGAGTCTAAATAAGCATTCACTGTTGGTTCTCCAACTGGTCCTGGCCCATTCATCTAGAAAATCAAAGTAGCCTTCCCTGTCAAAAAGCTAGTTTCACTGTTCCACCGATTATTTCCTGGCTGTATGACCAAAGAAAAGACTCATAGTAGGAAGAGGCAGGAGCTCTTTAGATAGATTCATTATCCACCTGCCTAACGGACACCGTCTGTCTTTACTTCAAAGCACCTACACTTGTACTGTTGAAATATGGTTCTTAATCTGGGAAAAATCCTCACTATATTAATTTTGAAAATACCTTCCTAAATTTACATAATTTATTTGGAAGCAAAATTGTTAGGAAGCAAATTTACATAATGTATTTGGAAGCGAAATTCTATTATTGTTTGAAGTGGAGGTGATTTTTATTTTCTTCTCAACACACATCTTCCGATATCCAGCAGGACTTCTCTGTCCATTCAGCTAACCAATCACCCCATGATGATGCTCTTGGCCAAGACTTGTTGTACGGACTGGAACCAAGACTAAGACTCAGACATGAGTTCTTGCTCTCAAGGAGCTCATGTTACAAGATGCATTTGGGGCTGCAGAAATCCCAGGTCCACTAAGGAGTTTGGATATCTGAACCTGGACACCAGACAGTAGCATTTGTCACTAAATCATTTATCATGACATCAGAGACCTACTCTTCTGTCTTGAGTCTAGAATATAATAGAGGTACCCTGGCCTGAAATTTTGTCTCAGGGCTGCTGCAATCTCTCTAAATGCAACACGGTGCTGTATACATATGAGGTGAGTGAAAACAATTTGTAAAATTGAATTGGGTTGGAATTTGTTTACTACTTTCCGACTGTTTGTCAGTGATTTGAGATTACAATAAGTGACATAATTTTTCTAACATTTAAGGTCTGAACCGATTGGGAAATAAGACAAAAGAGTTGGCATATGTAAAGGATACCATCCATAATTCTGGTACAAAGTTATTGGAGAACATGGCTTGTATCTATAGTTATCTATGGCTTTTCTAATATTAAATCTGTGAACATGTAGACCCACCTACCCAGTCATTAGTGTTGCCTGCTCACCATTTAGGACAGGGTCTGCCCTTGGAGAAGCTGAGCAGAATATGCATTCCTTGTCGGGCTTATACACATAAGAAAAGGAAGAGGATGGGCGGGGCTATATGTGGCTGATTTCTCCTTTAGAACTTGAAACTCCTATAAGATTTCTCACCACCCTGCTTCCCCCAGGCAGAGTGAATGAAGAAGGAGAGAGAGGTGAGGAGTATCGCCTTATGGGGATTCTTCCATGAGGGAGAACCCTCAAGAGTCTGGAAAAAACATTCCCTGGCAACACCAGTTCTCTGTTGATTTGGAACACAGTTCTTCTTTAAAAAAAAAAAAAAAAACATTTTATTTATTTATTTGACAGACAGAGATCACAAGTAGGCAGAGAGGCAGGCAGAGAGAGAGGAGGAAGCAGGCTCCCTGCTGAGCAGAGAGCCCGATAAAGGACTGGATCCCAGGACTCTGGGATCACGACCTGAGCCAAGGCAGAGGCTTCAACCCACTGAGCCACACAGGTGCCCCCGGAACACACTTCTTCTTCTTCTTTTTTTTAATAAATTTTTTAAATTTTTTTAATAAACATATAATGTATTATTAGCCCCAGGGGTACAGGTCTGTGAATCGCCAGGTTTACACACTTCACAGCACTCACCATAGCACATACCATCCCCAATGTCCATAACCCTACCACCCTTTCCCAACTCCCCTCCCCCCAGCAACCCTCAGTTTGCTTTGTGAGATTAAGAGTCTCTTATGGTTTGTCTCCCTCCCGATCCCTTCTTATTTCATTTATTCTTTTCCTACCCCTCAAACCCCCCATGTTGCATCTCCACTTCCTCATATCAGGGAGATCATATGATAGTTGTCTTTCTCTGATTGACTTATTTTGCTAAGCATGATACCTTCTAGTTCCATCCACATTGTCGCAAATGGCAAGATTTCATTTCTTTTGATGGCTGCATAGTATTCCATTGTATGTATATATATACCACATCTTCTTTATCTGTTAATCTGTTGATGGACATCTAGGTTCTTTCCATAGTTTGGCTATTGTGGACATGGCTGCTATAAACATTTGGGTTGCACGTGCCCCTTTGGATCACTACATTTGTATCTTTAGGGTAAATACCCAGTAATGCAATTGCTGGGTCATAGGGTATCTCTATTTTCAACTTTTTGAGGAACCTCCATGTTGTTTTCCATAGTGGTTGCACCAGCTTGCATTCCCACCAACAGTGTAGGAGGATTCCCCTTACTCCGCATCCTTGTCAGCATCTGTCATTTCCTGACTTGTTAATTTTAGCCATTCTGACTGGTGTGAGGCAGTATCTCATTGTGGTTTTGATTTGTATTTCCCTGATGCCGAGTGATGTGGAACACTTTTTCATGTGTCTGTTGGCCATCTGGATGTCTTCTTTGCAGAAATGTCTGTTCATGTCCTCTGCCCAGTTCTTGATTGGATTATTTGTTCTTTGGGTGTTGAGTTTGCTAAGCTCTTTATAGATTTTGGATACTAGCCCTTTATCTGATATGTCGTTTGCAAATATCTTCTCCCATTCTGTCAGTTGTCTTTTGGTTTTGTTAACTGTTTCCTTTGCTGTGCAAAAGATTTTGATCTTGATGAAGTCCCAATCATTCATTTTTGCCCTTGCTTCCCTTGCCTTTGATGATGTTCCTAGGAAGACATTGCTGTGGCTGAGGTCGAAGAGGTTGCTGCCTGTGTTCTCCTCAAGGATTTTGATGGATTCCTTTCTCACACTGATGTCCTTCATCCATTTTGAGTCTATTTTCGTGTGTGGTGTGAGGAAATGGTCGAATTTCATTTTTCTGCATGTGGCTGTCCATGGAACACACTTCTTATCTACTCCCTGCTTATGTTCTTCATATTTTATTTTAGTCTCTTCTAAATGGCCTGAGTCTTTTAATTCTTATAGCTCAGAACTTCCTTCCTTCTTGTCTGATTTCTCTTGCCTGTACCTTCTGCCTATGGGCTCATCCCTTCTCCTGGATCATACCTGCCTGGTTTGGCTCCTAATCCCAGTCTACCTGACCAGTCCTGTCTTCCAGCTGTTGGAGACACAATGTGATGAATGGATATATTAATCATGTGGCACTGCTTTGGACATTCGAGCTGTGGAGGTGATTGAGATAGATGTGATCCCTTGCCTCATGGAACTTTTAGACAACTAGGAGCTAGAGAGGGGGAACAGACAATTACATCCCAACCATGACAATTCTTCAGGAAGAGAAAGTGGTGCATCTGACATAGAAAAGATCCTCCCCACATTGGCTATGGATATTCAAACGTGCGTTTGAAATCACTTCAGTGGTATTTAAATTGCTGATGAAATGCTTATTCATAATATTTTTATCTCCTATCTTGATTTTTTGTCTTTTTAAATTTTCTCTGTGATTAAATTCTCTGGCAAAAGGAGGGGGGAAAAAAGAATAAAATCTTCTCAAAGTTTTATGCAGCCAGAAAAAAAAAAAAAAATCAAAGATATCCACCAGCAGCTTGCAAAAACAAGAGGGAGTTCTGGGGGTTATAAAACATATGCTTGACAACTGATATTATCCACTAGCGAGATATTGTTCATATCTCCACAGCCTGAAATTGCACGAATGATCACCCTGGTTATCAATTCATACATGCTCACAATGGCCTGGTGGCTCTGGGAATTACCTTCCTGGATTACTGCAAATCCCTCATCTCCAACAAATTCATCATGCAAAGTCCCTACTATAATGAACCTTGGGTAAAGCTCAGCACTCAATTGTATTTTAACATGTTAAGTGGAGTGTGGGTAGTCTCAGAAATAGAACAGTTTGGGGATGTTAGAAAAGAGACTTCACCTTTCACATCTGTTTCCAACAATTATCTAGCCACTCGGGCCCACCGCGGTCTTGGTTTTTGGAAACTGAAGTGTCTGTCCTCTTGGAGGAAGTGCCACGAGTGGAGGCTCCCACTTGGTACCGAGCTTGCTTGGTCAGGGTCTACATCTTGGAGTAATTGGCTGGGTAAAGCCGACAGAGTTTCTGGCAGCATCGAGGTGGCTAGCATGTTACCTAGTTGTTAGTAACAGTAAGTGGGAGTTTTTGCCCCATCCATTCTCTTGGCAACCCATTATCGGTGAGTCCATGATAACCGGAGCCGATGAGAGACTGCACTCCAGTACTTTATGCCATGGTCATTTTCAAACCTGTTGAACAGAGCAAACTAGAATATACAAACACAACATCATGTCACATTCATTCAACTGTATGAGTGTGTACATGTGTGTATACACTTATACAGACATATATGCACACCCATATACAAATATACATGTACATGGGGCTGGATGTTAGTGCGTGCTGGGTGCTCTCATAAGTCCTGTGGGTACATATAGCATCTCTTCTCATGGAACCTACATGCTAAGAGGACAAAGAGACAATTCAATTCAGGCAGAGTGTCTCCGAATATGGTCTGGGGATCACTGACATTTAAAGCACCTGGGGTACTTGTTACAACTTCCAGACCTTGGCCTAATCTCAGTCCTACCAAAGCAGATGCTTCTGGGAATAAGAACTGGGGATCTTTAGCCCCACATGCTCCCAGGTGTAGTCTGTTGAGAATAACTGTAATGTGATAAATCCTATAACAGAGAAGTGTAAGTTGTCAATGGAATTTGCAGGAGATATACCTAACCAGCATGGCCTGTGGAGATCAGAGAAGCCTCCTCAGAGGAAGTACTTCCCAAGTTGGGAGTTGAAGAAGAGTAGAAGTTATCCAGAAAGAAAGAAAGGAAGGAAGAAGACTCAGAACGAATGTCCGGAGGAAGAAAACCAGAGAGATCATGGGGAGAGTTTTCAAAATGTACAACCCTTAGTAAGTAAGGGGCTCCAGAAAATAGAGACCAGTGTGAGGCTTCCTCCATTTGTCATGCTTCCAGTGTAGTAGAAGACAAAGTTTTCCTTGGCATCTTGATAAGCTATATACATTAGTCCCATTTCCTCTTCCTTTGCTTACTTTTTCCCAATAATGACAACACCATAGAAACCCGAATAGTTGTTTGGACATTTTGCAGGATCCAGACCTCAGATCTGGAATCATCCATGTGGTACTCTTAGGAAACGGAATCTCTGACCTCATGCCAGTCACTCTGGCTACTACCAGTGAAATGGATGATTTCACATTTCCTATACAGAACCAAGGGTGTCCTAAGAAAGTGAAATTTCAAACACCTCCAAACTGATGGCCCATTTCTCCACTGGATGCTACACACTTCTTAATTTTATGTTTGTTCAGGATCCAGCTTACTGAGGTCAATTAAAGTCAGGAGGCGATGTCGGCTTGATTTAGTAAAATTGGATTCTTTGTCTGCCTTGGGTTTATCTCCTTGGGCTGGGTTGTCATTTGAATTTTATGTTTTTGTCCTTATTTCTTCCGACCATTTTTTTTTTCCTCAGGAAGGGTTTTCAGTGCTACGCTCGCTCTCTCTGTTTGCAAGGAAGGTGTTTGTTTCTATAAAGTGCCTGTCCCATCTGATCTCCATCATCTTTATGGTCTTGCATTCTGTCACTGCGGCTCATGTCTGGCCGTGGTTTGTTATGTTTTGACAGGAGTTTGTTATAAAGCTGGGGATCACGTCTCCGGCTTTGCCTTTCAAACTTTCTTCTTTACGGTAGCCATAAACCCAGGCTGCTAAAATGTTCCCTCTGAGGAGGGGGTGAAATTCTGATAACAAAGGCCCTGGGGGTAAGGAAAAAGAGTGGGGGGAGAGCGAAATGGAGGGAGAAACATTTTGAAGAGATGTTAAAGTACCCAGGTATGTACTAGCAGTCATCCAAACGCAAACAAAAAGAATACATACAAATTCCAAAGGTTTGAGAAGACAGTAAGAGAAAGGCGGGTGCGATGTACCGAGGTTAACCTGCCCTGCTGTTTTTAATGTTTGGAATCTTGGACAAGTCGGAAACTATGGACTAGTAAGTGGAATTAGTCCTGGCTTTGCTGGAAAGGAAGACAGCATGGTATGTAGACCATGCGCTAACATCTGTACATCTTCTAGCCAGCCACCTTCTTGCAAATTCCTTTTTGAAAATGTTTAGAATCATCTTGGTTTTTGGTGTATACATGGTGGAATGTAGACAAGATTTCTATGATCCTTGATGTGGTGTCTGTATTTTAATCTTTGTTCTCCACCTCAGTAAGCAGTTATTGATACTTGGTGCATGCAATACCTTAACTGTGCATCCCCAGCTGGTCATCTATTGACCATGGCTGTGTCCTAGGAGTTTGGCTGACACTCAGTGTACTTTTTCTCAAGGTCAGTGTATCCTCAAGGTCATCTAGAAAGAAATGAATATTATCCCCATCGAACTAGCATGTGGCCAGACACCTGGGTACATAATGCATTCATACGTATATGGGGACTGTGGGTGGGAGGTTATAGATAAAAAGGACAAGTGGATCCATTCCCATTAACTAAAACATGACTCCCTGTAACAGCAGAAGTGGGATTCGGCCCTGTTTGTCTGATTCCAAAGCCTGTGTTTCTTGCACTACCCCAGGTTGATTCCTCTCTAACCACCTAGTGAGTAAGGGAGTGGAAGAGAGCAGAGTCAGCTCATTTACAGGGAAGTCTTTGACTTGAGCAGACAGAAAGGTCTGTATTCCTGATTTCCCAGCCCTGGGAAATAGCAAAGACACCATATCTGACGTAGGAGATGCCTCCAAATCCCAAGAGCAACCGCCATGCAGCTCCAATGCAGAAGCAAGTCGCTCACTGAATGATTTCTGGTGGCCTTGTCCCCTGACCCAGCAGCTGCACTCATGCATAGGAGCTTGGCCAAGGAATCCTGTAGCCCTGGCCCATCTCCTCCCTTCCCAACACTGCCCACCATTTTCCCCTCAATGACTCCCCATACATGAAGTTGGTTCTTCTCCCTGCACCTGTTTGGGAATAGGCCTGCCCTTCTTTCCCTCCTTTCATTGATCCTCTGTCTCCCATGCTTGCTTCTTCTCTTTCTAGATTTTATTCACTATGTATTGAGCATACACTCAATACAAAGGTATGTTCCATGTTATTTGATTCTTACGGCAAGTTAGTAATAATAATGAGGATAAACTAATAAAATAACTACTATCCATGGCTTAATGTGCACCCATGCAAAGCCCAGTCTGCCAATAACTATTTGCTAAGTGCCTACTACATCTTCCCCATCACTCTTGGTTCTGAGAATATAGCCAGGAGTAAACAAGCTCACTTCTTTGAGCTTAAATTCTTGCAAAGGAGCAGGTAACATACCAAAATAACATCACATGAGTAATGATGATTATTATGAAGAAAAATTAATTAGGGTATGGGGATGGAGCTTAGCCAGAGGTGAGATCATTTTGTGGATGACTCTAGGTGCTCTGTATGACCTCCCTATGAGTCTGGCACTGTTCTCATCCTCATTTGACAAAAGAGAAACCTGAGACCAGAGTAATTAAGCTACTTGCCCAAAGTCCCACAGCGGCTATGGGATAGAGCTCAGATTCAAGTCCAAGTGGGAGTGGCTCCAGCTCTATGCTCTTGACCCTGTGGTCCTCTCCTGGGAGGAGGTCAGGCCTGGTAAGTTCTGGGAAGAGCAAAACCAGAAGGATGCCTGGACCTTTTTATCATTTCTTAATAGTGACAGAGGAGAAAGTAGAGAGCCAGAGAGAAGCCAGAGCCATGCCTGTGCAGATGCAAGGATCCTGCTTCCGGGGCACATGGTCCAGTAGATAATATGGCGCTACTTATCTCCTGGAAAGAGGGTCACCTTTCCTCCCAAAGGCAATGGAGTGCAGACAGAGGCCATAAGTGTCATTTCATCTTGGGTAATGGAGCCACAGCCGTCTCACTGAAAGGAGACAAGGGAGTTTCAGGAAAGGGACTGTCACACAATGGTGGATTGGGATGGGAGTTCTTGATGTTGTTTGGCCCACGAGGAATGTGACCAGTGTGTGTAAGCACTGGGAACTAGGCTGGTGCCAAGTCTTGGGCAAACCAGACCAGTTCCAGAACCCACAGAATGCCCAGAGGCTTTCTTCTCTCTTTTTTTTTTTTTTTTTTAAGATTTTATTTAATTTGACAGACAGAGATCACAGGTAGGCAGAGAGGCAGGCAGAGAGAGAGGAAGGGAAGCAGGCTCGCCGCTGAGCAGAGAGCCCGATGTGGGACTCGATCCCATGACCCTGGGATCATGACCTGAGCTGAAGGCAGAGGTTTTAACCCACTGAGCCACCCAGGCGCCCCAGAAGCTTTCTTCTCTTGCTTGAGTCCTACGCTTTTCTGAAAATCTGCACACAGCATGTGAAACTCCAACAGCTGGTGCCCACGCGGTTTTATCAATCTTGGGTGGGTGCATTTTGGCTGTTAAGTCCTGCTGCCAGAAAGACTATGGAACATTTAATTCACTGTCAGAATGGTTGTTCCTTTTCTTGTAGACACAATCTGAGGGTCAGAGGCACAGCCCCCAGTGGACTTCCGTGGAATGTGAAGCTGACCCTCTTTTACTACTTCTCGTTTCCAAGGATTTTTACTTCCCTGTAAAGTGCCCCTGGAATGCTGACTTGGCGTGCAAATGGAGTCAGTCTCTCTCTCTCCCTTTCTCTTTTCTTTCTTTCTTTCTTTCTTTCTTTCTTTCTTTCTTTCTTTCTTTCCTCCTTCCTTCCTGCCTTCCTTTCTTTTCTTCCTTTCTCTCTCTCTCTTCTTCCCTCCCTTCCTTCCCTTTTCTCTCTCTTTTTAGAGAAGCATCTATGTATTTTTTTTTTATTAACTTCAAATGTTTATGAATTGTACACACAAATAAAATAAGGGAGAAGCCCCTTCGAACTAACTAGTCTCCTCAGATAGGACACTTTTTTTTTTTTTTACCTGCAAAACACAAAATTAACCTTAATCCCAAAACAAATCTTTCAAAATGATTAGTCTCTAATCTTTAATTATCAGGATTAGAGCATTCAGATGTGAACACTCCAGATACGGGGACCTAAAACCTTATTTTCTCCTTCTTGTGATTTTGATTCTCTGGCCCTAAACTCTGAAAGTGGCTTTGCCTCTGCATTAGAAACCCTTATGTGCACAGAACCAGCTTGAGCTTGGCAGACTGTTTCAATAGACATGCCAAGTCCACATTCATCCAATGTGCCAAACATCTCTTAAGTAGCTGTTTACATCATGAATGTGCTGTGGTACTGAAATGATCAGGGAATGTTCCCTGCCTTCAGGGAACTGCAGTCACTGGAGGAAAGACAATGCATTGATGATTCCAATGCAGCGGGGTAACTCTCATGGACTATGCCGAGAAAAGTGGTGTGGGGTGATGACTTTTAGTCATGCTTAGCAGAGTCGGACTCTGTGCTCAACCCAGAACACACACAATTGTGTTATGAGTACTTTTAGCAGCTCGCTGAACTAATGACTTGTCTATTCCCATTTGACACCCAAAGAAACTAGGGTGTAAAAGAGCATAAATCATTTGTCCAAGGTCACCCCGTGAATAACATGGCACAGCCAGTAGATATATCCAGAAGTTTCACTGTGGCATCCGAGTTTGTAATTGCTTGCTCACCCAGAAGACACGGTGCTGGAGACGAGGTAGGAGGAGGCCTGGGACATAGGATGAAGCAGAAGAGGGGAGTCTAGGACCTGTGAGGCAGAGGATGCTTCAGGGGCAAAGGTTTTTTTTTTTTTTTTTTTTTTTTTTTTTTTTAAAGATTTTATTTATTTACTTGACAGACAGAGATCACAAGTAGGCAGAGAGGCAGGCAGAGAGAGAGGAGGAGGCAGGCTCCCCGCAGAGCAGAGAGCCCGACGTGGGGCTCGATCCCAGGAGCCTGGGATCATGACCTGAGCTGAAGGCAGAGGCTTTAACCCACTGAGCCACCCAGGCGCCCCAGGGGGCAAAGGTTTTAAGAAGCCCAATGCAGGAAACATTGTGGAAGTAGGTGGGATTGAAATGGAGTAAGAGAAAGGTGGTGAAGACAGCCAGTTTGTTATTTTAATTCTGCAAACCTTTCCCCTGACTTCAAAATCCACTCTAAAAGGTTATATTTTATTAGCTTCTATTTTGGTGACCACTTAACACCTTAGAGAGAACATCTTGTGCAATATCCAGCCCAGGGGGAAGGCCCCATTCTACCCAAGTCTGCATCTCTCTACAGAGAAGAAATCATCTCTTGGCATTTGTTGCTAAAGGTTGCCAAGCTCTGCTTTCTATTAAGTTTGGAATCACACACATTTGTCTATTTCTCTGGCAACATTTCTCTAACGTCACTGCATTGTGCTGATATTAAAACACAAGAATGGAATGACTAGTGGTGTCCCTGTGGGTTTAAGTTTGAGAAGGCCCAATAAATCATGTTGAAATAATTTCATAAGAATTGTTGACATTTGGCACCTTTGAAAAAATCAAAGAATGGAGTCTTTCTCACTTCTCTTTCCTGGCGCCAATTTTTTCCTTTAGCTAAGTGAATGGGTTTGGAGTGAAAAATTGAGAACAAACAAACAAACAAACAAAAACAACTGCAAACCATCTGAAAACATCAGATGTGGATGATTCACCCAGGATAATAACCACACGAACTGGATCAACTACTTAATTTCACCATCGACATGTAGGTAAAGCTTTGAGGACTTGAGGACTGCCACTGTCCCTTTGTAAGGGACATGCTTTGTAACCTGAATGGCCAAAAAAAAAAAAAGTAAAACTTCACAATATTCAGTGCTGGTGAAGTTGTGAGTAAAACATGTATTACTATCAGGGTCAACTGGTCACAGCACTTGGAAGGGTGATTGCTGGTAGCTAGTTAAATAAAATATGAACGTATATTAATATATGTGTGTATATATTAATATATGTATGTATGTGTGTATATATATATACATGCACATATATTTATGTATGTATATATGCATATATGTATGTATATCTTTTACCCTTTTCATCATCTACCCTTTTAGAAATGGTTGAAAAAATAATCCCTGTGTCCCTCACCAAGTGCCTAAATAACCTGTGAAAAAGTTGTCCTCTGGAATACGATGCAGTGTTTAAAATCAATGAATTAACCTTAGAGCTCAAAAATAGATATCACTGAATGAGAAACAACAAGTTCCTTATGGATGCATTTATTATGATAGCTTCTATGTAAAACAAGACAAAAAGCACTCACAAAAAATGGTATGTCTTTTCTATGGGAACATATATAGAGAGATAAGTGTATGATTTAAAAATCTAGAAGGCTACATAACATACTGATAACAAAGGTAACCTAGGAAGGAGTGAAGGCACTCACATTGATGGGTACAGGCTGCTCACGGAAACTTTGGGCTTATTAGCAATTGTATTAGTTAACCCTAGCAACTTAGACAAATAAATCTTGAAATTTCAGTGGCTTAACACAATAGAAAAACCCAGATGGGTCTTCCCAATATGTAGTAGCTGTCTTTCTGGTAGCAATTCAGGGACCCAAAGCTCCTCCCATCTTCTGGCTTGTCTATCCAGGAGGTTGCATGGATCCCTTGCTGAGTCTGCAGCATCTGATCATCAGAGGTGGGGAAGAATGTGCCAATTACACACAGAATGATTTTACTTGTCATGTCTGGATGTTAAATTTTCCCTCTCGATGTCTACTTGGTTGAAAAGAATTATAACAATGGAAATATCCATTGGACATTGATTACTGGGCATCACCCAACAGAAAGGGAGTTTAGAAAGTGAAGACTGGCTCTATGCCTAGACAAAGGTAGCAGATCTAGTAAACAGTGAGTTTCTGCAACAGTAATGTGTTAATTTTTGCATGTGTATCACTTAAGTAATTTAAAAATTAATAAAAATCAAACTCAGGCATAAAAACAAAACCAGGGGCACCTGGGTGGCTCAGTGGGTTAAAGCCTCTGCCTTTAGCTCAGGTCATAATCCCAGGGTCCTGGGATCGACCCGTATTGGGCTCTCTGCTCAGCAGGGAGCCTGCTTCCCGCCCCCCTCTTTGCCTGCCTCTCTGCCTACTCGTGATCTCTGTCAAATAAATAAACAAAATCTTTAAAACAAACAAACAAACAAAAAAAAAAACAGTGTTGGTTGATTACAACAAGCATTCTACTTTACCCCACCGTGGCTCATGTAGCTATGTGGCTTTACCTCTCTCCCTATCACATTCCTCTGCAGTAAAATGAGGGTATGGAATATAATTATGGATAACCTAATTACCTTTATTAAATAATTGTTAGTATTTTGTATTATATTTTTTCCACATATGTTAAGTGCTGTTCATAATCACTAATCAGGAGCTAATCAGTATCACCATGAGTTGAGTTCATTCCTACTCAAATCAGAGAAACATGCAAGGCATAGTCTTTGTTTTAACGGTATTTTTGAAATATGGAACTATCTAAGGGTACACTTTAAAATCTTCAGAAGCCCATTGGAATTAGAAAATGCTACTGGGAATCACCGGACTACGCTTGAGGTCTTTGTGGCTCTAACATTCCAATTTTGTAGCTATAGGATAATGCCTTATAGAAAGCACCACTTGCATGGATATTTGTTAAAGGAATGAGTGAATCCATAAGTTGAATTTATGCAAAAGTTTATACAAAAATATATGTGGGTACATATGCACAAGAGAGCAAGCTTTATACTGAGTAAAAACATCATTCAATAATTGAAAATATATTAATAGATAGCTTTCTAAGGGAAATTAGACCACCAATTCAGTAGTAGCTGAGAAGGCATTTGATCAAATTAAACATCCATCAGTATAAAAAAGAAGAAAATCATAAAAACAAAGATTGGAAGAATAATTTGATTTTTTTCCATTATAAGTAATATGATCTGATCTCAAATCAGTGTATAGTACTTCCCTTAATCCTAGAGGTGTTCTCTAAAAACTTGAGGAGGAAAAAAAAAAAGAAAATCTACTACTTCACTCACTATTTAATACTTTTTCCTAGAAATTCTCTTCTAACCATTGCATTAAGATGAGAAAGTAGGAGCTCCTGGGTGGCTCAGTGGTTGAAGTCTCTGCCTTCGGCTCAGTTCATGATCTCAGGGTCCTGGGTTTGAGCCCCGCATCAGGCTCTCTGCTCGGCAGGGAGCCTGCTTCCCTCTCTCTCTCTGCCTGCCTCTCTGCCTACTTGTGATCTCTCTCTCTCTCTCTGTCAAATAAGTAAATAAAATCTTAAAAAAAAAAAAAGATGAGAAAGTAATGATATAAATATATTGGGGAAAAAAAGAAGGGAACAAAACTATCCATATTTGGGAATGAGAGATTTCTTCACCTAGAAAACTTGCAAAATTCTTCCAAAAAACTATTAAAATTAATAAGACCATTCTAATAAGTGTGTGTGTTGCAAATAGAAATATAATGAAAAGGTTGCATTATCCATTCAGTATAACTAAAATATTTAAGAATTATCTTAACAAGAAATGTTAGCTATTTGTATATACCAAACTATAGAATTATTTTGTGGTAGATATATAGACTTAAATGGATAAACATTTCATGTTCCTTTGTGGGAAGATTGGGTATTTTAAAGATGCCAACTGTTTCTTAGTAAATCAAATTGAATTTAAATTAACCTTTTTCCAACCTTGGAGTCAGGGAGAAGGGAAAATTTGACAAAATTATCGTAAGGTTAGTCTTGAAGAAGAGAATATTGTTATGAAAGTGTTGAAATAAAAATATACAGAGGGCAGAAAAAATCCATCAGATGTAAACTGCATGATGAAGTTTGGATAACTAAAAGAATAGTGTACTGTCTTGGGAAGAATGAAACAAGTCTATGTAAAGGAGCTCATCCAGACAAGACCGTCTAAGGTACAAATATATAATATCTGGTCCAGGCAGCAGTCTAAATCATGGTAAATGTGTGATGCTCCCTGATGCATGCTATTCCCTTGGCCCCCTTTGCCTTATTGATGTCTATTCATCCTGTAGTTTAGATCTTACTCTATCACATTATTGACCTTGTACCCATAGGGCATCAGTAACTAGAGCATGGCCCAAAGGACTTTGACTCCTTGGCTGGACCACAGTTCCTGCCCTATGCTTTGGATAAAGGGATAAAAGAGTTCTGCCGACAATGAAAATCATACATCTGAGAGAAATACCCTGTGGTATGGCTGACAGAATCAGAACCCAATATTACCTGAATATGCCAAAATACTTGCTGAATTAAATGAGATGAAATGAGGCTTATCTGTAAGTTTCTACAATTTGATCAGATGCTCCTTAAGAGCAAGATAGGCTCTACCGTGGTCATCATTATTTCTCTAACATCTAACACAAGGTGGTCCACTAAAGTGTTAGTCCAGCTATTAAAAAGTTTTGTAGGTACAAAATGGGAGAAAAAACACCAATTAAATTTCTAGGAGGATCACATATTTTTATTGGAGTTTTGGGATTTTGTTGGCAGGTGAACAATACATTTAAGAAAAATAGAATATAGGGTGTCTGCGTGGCTCAGTGGGTTAAGCGTCTCACTTTGGCTCATGTCATGATCTCAGGATCCTGGGATTGAGGCCTGCGAGGGTCTCCTAGCTCAGCAGCAGAGTCTGCTTGTCCATCTCCCTCTGTCCCTTCCCCCGCTTCTGCTTGTGCACACTCTCTCTCTCTCTCTCAAATAAATAAATAAAATATATTTTAAAAAAGAAAAGAACAGAATATGTTCATCAGATCTTATCCTTGGCTAAAATTTTCCAGTGAGATCTCATTGCACTAAGAATAAATTGCAAGCCATTTACCATGGCCTAGAAAGTTCCACATGATCTGGTCCTGCCTCTTTTTTCCTGAGCTCATTTGTTATCTCATTCTCCTGACTGTGCACCTGCCATACTGCCTTCTTTCTGATGTTATGACACACCAAGCTTATTTAACCCAAACTCATTCCTGTCCTAGGGCTTTTGCTCTTGTGCTGCTGCCTAAACCTGGACCATTTTGTTCCCTGATCTTCACATGGCCCGGTGGAATCAGAGAGCCATCTCCATTAACATGTCCTCACTACAGCCTTCCAGGCCAGCCCGTCTAAACTAGCTTGCCCTCCCTCACCACCCAGTCTTTTCTGCTTCTTCGCTTACCTGCTGTTCGTGTCCAGCCCCTAGAACAATGTCTAGCCCATAGCTGGTACTTAGTAAGCATCTATTACACGAATGAATCTTTGAAATAGTAAGAGAGGTTATCAGAAAGAAGATATTTAAATCAAATTGCTTTGGTTGAGAAAAGAAGTAAAAGGTGTTGGCATTAAAAGATATGTTAATGAAAGATTTCAAATTTCAACTTATGAAAGTAAAGTTTGTTTGACTTGCTTTCCCTTCAAAACAAAGGAATTTGCTTTGAACCTCTATCACCCCTATTTAATTTCAAGCCAATTTATTTCCTTTGTTTTGGCTATTTATAATGATTATTTACTATAAATGAAATCACCAGTATTGTTTAATTCATTACTAGGAGCATCTCCATTTACATGTTAGCATAAAGTATTCACTGATTTCTGAATACACGTAAGTTTAATTTTAATGAATCTCTGTGTTTTTTATTTATTTCAGTTGTATTTCCATATGGATTTCTGAGGTACTGCAGCCTTAGAACAACTATATGAAACTATGCAGATTCAGATAACCAATTTGTCCTTATCACATTTACAAAAAAACTTTTAAAAACTATAGTAATTGATGACTTTATTATAGTTAAACTTTGCCTAATTAAAAACACAAATGTGTGGTTGTGTGGTTTTCTCTTTCCAAAGAGGAGAAAAATCATTAGTTAAGTAATTGTCAAGTGTAAGTGACACTAATACATCCTCTTATTCCACATTTTAGTTACTGTCCTCAACCCTTTTCACTTTTTTTTTAAGTGAATTGTCTTTGAAAGATAGAAATTACAGGCATTTAGAATAGTAAATGATCTCCCCAAATCAAAAAGTCTTAACATTAGACAGTATTTTCTCACAGGACTTGAAGAACTTCAGAGCACTTAATATCTGCACATTAGAACTGCAGTTTGGCAAAGGTATTTACACCTAACAAGCTATCAAAGAATTAGAAAGTCTCAAGATAAAGAGTAATTGCTATGTTGATTTGCCTGTAAGTGTTCAAGTATGTATGTTTCACCACAACCTCACCAGGTTTTTGTTTTAATCTTTTCATTATTATTTTATTTGGTACTTTGATTTCTGGTTTGAACATTTTCCCATATGATTATTTCTACTGATAACCTCTTTCATGTGCACTACCTATATACATTCTTAAGAGTTTAAAAAAAGCATTTCATGATGATTAATAGAGATGAAACGCTCAAAACAACAGATGCACAGTAGTTTATATCTTCTCAATGGTTAAGAGTTCTCAGTTTGTACCATTTAGTTTCTAAATGGGGGAAAATTAGCTAATATCTTCAAGTATCCTGTAGATATCCTAATATCCACAGTATCATTTATGAGAAAAGATGTGAGTTAGATACTGCTCCCCAGAACCAACAGCCTATCAACTCCAATAGCAAAAACTTCTGGAGAATGGAGTCAAAGGTTGGGAACAAAACAGAACAATAAAAACCTCCCAAGGAACTGGAATTTAGAGCTTAATATCTAAATTAGCTATGAGTAAATTTTTAGCTAGCTCTAAATGTTTACCTACAATGTAGAGTATTATTTAGACTTTCTTTATACACATTTCAGGCTCCTGAATAATTTAATCTGTCATTTTCTTGTCTTTTGTAAGAGTATAGATAAATTATATATGTTGTATCAAACCTCCTTATATTTCACTCATAGAAAATCTTCTTGTAGTATCATGCTCACCATATTTCTCCTTCCCAACTTTTGGAACTTTGACATAAAAGTGTAAGAAAAATTGAATTTCTTTTATAATCTACTATAGTCTTAATCTCTATACAAGAATATTTGAAGATGTAATCCTTTCTGTGGGAGTACAATGTCGTTTTAGGTATATCAATATTTAAATTATTTTTAATTCCAAGGATTAAAGTATAAATCTAAAGTGTAAGTGTAGCATATGAATATGACAGTATAAAATTTGAATAGATTCAGAATTGGTGTACCTGATGAGTTATGGGACCACCATATCTAACTCTGAAGCATTCACTGATTTAAAGTCATGTCTATTAGGCTGTGCAGTGAGGCTGCATGATTTACTAAATTAAAAGGACATTTTAATCTTTTCAGTGCTTCAAAAATAATAAAGATGTACATTGAAATCGGGATTCAGAAGAAACTGGCAAAGAGTTCAAAAATCACAAATTCATTTTTTTTAACTATTATCACATTGTGTTATAGATGCTTACATATTTGTTAACTCTCTTGTTAGAAGTAAGTGGAAGACGGGGACAAAAATCTATTTTTCTGTTTCTAGCACCTACCAAGGAGCTTTATGCCTACTCTGAGCTCAGTGAATGTTTATAGAAGAAATCAATGAATGAGTTATAGAGTGATTTCCTCAAGCACAAGTGATTTTTTTTTTCTTCTGGTTATTTGTCCCTTTCACTGCACATTATCTATATACTGCTTGTCGTGTGTGTGTTATATTTTGTATATACTCCCTTATAGAACAAAAACTCTGTGGAATAATGGTGCCCAAAGACGTCCAGTACTAATCCTTGGCAACTGTGAATATGTTAACTTGGGATGGTAGATTATCTGGATTATTTGGGTGGGTCCAATGCAATCACAAGAGTCCTAAAAAGTGGAAGGGGCAGGCAGACAAGGAAAACTCCAACCACTGCTGCTGGTGGATGATGTACGAAGGTGACATAGCCAAGGAAAGCCGCCAGCTCCTAGATCCTTGAAAAAAACAAGAAAACAGGTTCTCCCCTAGAGCCTTTAGAAAAGACCACAGCCCTACTGACACCTTGATTTTAGCTCAGCAAGACCCATGTCAGATTGTCAGGAACTATGAGATAATCAATAAAGAGAGTTTAAGCCATTAAGTTTGTAGTAATTTGTTACAGCAGGTATAGAAGACGAATACAGCTACGGACACAGGATGTTGCACAAAAAGACTCAGCTATCTCTTATAGTTAATTTTTTCTCATCACTTCTTTTTTCTTTTACATTAGCGTTTGTTACCCCATCCATGCTCCAGTGCAGTGGGACAGCATTAATAAGGGTTCATCTGTTTGCAAATGACAGAAAGCTAACACAAACTCACTTAAGCAAAAGAAGCAGGAGGTATGGGGCACCTGGGTGGCTCAGTCATTAACCATCTGCCTTCAGCTCAGGTCCTGATCCCAGAGTCGTGGGATCGAGCCCCGTATCGGGCTCCCTGCTCAGTGGGAAGCCTGCTTCTCCCCCTCCTACTCCCCCTTTTTGTGTTCCCTCTCTCGCTGTGTCTCTCTCTGTCAAATAAATAAAATCTTTAAAAAAAATCATTAAAAAAAAAAGAAGCAGGAGGTACACGTCTCATAGAAGCAGAACCTCTAAGGAATGGAACTGGGTTTCAGTCCTAAGAGGTACCAAATCAGTCCACAAAGACTTTCTGTCTCTCTAATCTGCTTTCCTTTCTATGCAAATTTCTGTGTTTCTATAATACACATTTTTAGTGGCAACACTGCCCTCTTTGTCTTTCAGGAGAGGATTCTAATTTGCCCATCTTTATAGCTTAGGAGATTGAGAGGTGCTGTGATTTTCCATTGTTACATTAAAAACTTATAGGCTAAAAGTACAAATATTTAATTTATTTACTCATGGTTCTGCAATTTGGGCAAAACTATGGGGGACTGCTTATATCCACTTCACGTGATACCAGCCTGAGGCAGCTAATTGGAGCTTAAGGATTCACTTCCAAGATGGCCTCACTCATGCAGGTTGGTGCTGGCTGTTTGCTGGTAGCTCACTGGGGTTGTCAGCCCAAAGATTCAGTTCTTCATGTGACTGCCTCAGTTGGTTGGGCTTCTCACAGTACAGCAGTCTTAGAGTAGTTGAACTTTGTACATAGTCACTGACTTCTCACCCGGGCGCAAAGTAGAAGCTTCTCTAAGCCGGGTTTTTTTTTTGTTTTTTTGTTTTTTTTAAGATTTTATTTATTTATTTGCTAGAGACACAGCGAGAGAGGGTGCACAAACAGGGGGAGTGGGAGAGGGCAGGAAGCCAGATACAGGGCTCAATCCCAGGACCCTGGGATCATGACCTGAGCCAAAGGAAGATGTTCAATGACTGAGCCACCCAGGCACCCCTCTAAGCCTTTTTAAGATTTAGCCCAAAACTGACACGAGGTCACTCGTGTCCCATTCTATTGATGAAAATGGATCAAGAGCCCAGTCCAGATATGAGGAGAGGAGACTACATCCACAAAGATGTGAATGCAATTGTCCTGGTTCATTGGGATCACCAGTAACAGTCTACCACAGTGGATAATGGAGTTTTGTGAGTGATGGTCCACACAAGACCATGGGGGAAATATATTGTTCCCATAAAGAAAAGGGGCTGAACACAAACCTCAGGTATCCCTAACAATCAGTTTCAAGAGTGCTAGAAAATACTAAATAAAGCAAAGCTACATTTCCCTGTGAGTATATTTACTATATAGTTTGTACATTTTCTGGAGTTGGAGAGGTAATTAAAAATTGAGGTTTAAAGTTAAGAAGTTGCAACCTTTATCCTTATTCAATTTTTTTTAATTCTGTGAATAAAAATGATGATAATATATAGTAGATATTACTACAAAGGAATTGAAATGGTGCAGGATTCATGATGAATAAGCTATAATGTGGCTAATCCAGTGGTGTTTATTTGCAGTAACCTTTTTAATGTGACAATTCCTTGGATATTGTAGTGAAATATTTTCATCTACATTTTTATGGTTTGTATTTATTCTCCACAGTACAGATCCCCAAATGTCAAATTACTAGAGCTGTTTCATGGAAATTAGTTTTAGGTTAGACTATTTGAAATGCATTAAATTAATTTTATCTGTTTAGCAAAGTACAATAAGGTTTTTCGCATTAACAAAGTTTTCCTTATAATTTTAGCTGTGTGTATGTTTAAAGACATGGTGGACTCAAATCACTCTTGTTTGAATTTCATATTTAGCAAATGAACATGTGCTGTTGGGGATTAAGCAGTGTTTGGAAAATGTATGTGTGAGGATTATTTAGAATGGAATTGCCAAAAATCCTGGAATATTTAATACACACTTGTTGATTGATTTTACTGCAATAAATACAAAGCAATAACAACTATATAAATTATTCAGAGACCAGTCATCCACAGCAGGATTCTTTAGAGATTACTTCAGAAAACAGTTTGGCAGGATATTCTTTTTATAGTTTTTTTTTCCCCCAAATCCATGTACAAAAGAGATATAGATCCATATGGAATGGATTAACATTGATTCTTTTAAAATGAAATTAAACATTTTAAAACATTCAAGTGAAGATTGTATGATCTTTCCTACTAAAGCTCTCTTTGGTAATTTATTTATCTTAAATATTATTTTTGTCTTTCAGGAGGCATTATATAGTGAATGTAAGAGATTTATTAAAAACCTTGGATCGCTTGAGAGTGCTTTAGTACTTTGCCTCAAAATCTGCACATAGGCAAAATTCCTGATATTATGAGTTGGGATTTTCAGTTTAAGAGGATTTAAAATCTCTGCTAAAGCAAGGGCTTGTTAGGTGTTTCTAAGCATCATATATCAGAGAGACCCAGCTACTTATCGATTGTGCAAACTAAAATGGGGCAGGGCAGGACACATGGAATCAAAGAGACCAATTTAGACCAAGTAGAAGTTATCAAGTTATCTTAAAATTGGTCTTTTGTTCTAGAAAGATATCCAGCTCCAGAAGCAAATAGAATAATCAGTATTTACATAGGTATGGACCTTTTTGTATATGCAGATTCTCAGTCATTTAAAGCAGTTGGAGACAGTGTTGAAAAGAGTAAACGTTTGCAGATTTGGAGTTAGAGACCCCAATTATCTACTTATTATAAGTCATGTGACTTTGATATAGTCCTAATGACCTTTTTTTGACATAATAATCCTTTTGGTTTCCAGTTCCCCACTATCTTGAGGTTGTTCTGAAGATTCAATGAAAGAATCCCAAAATACTTAACACACTGCAAAGCATTACATTATCAAAATTTACATTATGACTACTATTACTAATAGTACATGATTGGATGATTGGCTTATAAACAATTCACTGCAAAATCTGATTCGATTGGATGTGTTTTATTTTTTAAAAAAATATATTCATTTAGAGGATACTTAGGAGATTCAAAGTGGTCATTGCTTTTGTTCCTGTTATTTTCGATGTTGTGGTTGTTGTTCCTGTTAGTTTTAAAGTACCAACCCTTACATTATTGACTTTCAATGAATACAAAATCTGTAGAGATGAATGTACAAATTTTTACTGAACAGTTGGGGATTTTATTTCACTAACTGCAACTCGGAAGGGTCATGGCTGTTTACAAAAGAAAGAAATTTACCTCCTTGTATGATTGGTTTCTTGAAATGATTTGTATCCAGTTGGAAGTCTGGCAATGGTGTGGGTTGAGTGGGACCATTGGATTCTTTTGTTAATGGTTTATTTCTCTGTGTTTCTTTCCCAGCTATTGGCAGGACCCTTATCCCTCGTTACTTTAGCACTGTGTTTGAAGGAGGGGTGACCGACCTGTATTACATCCTCAAACACTCGAAAGAGTCATACCACAACTCATCCATCACAGTGGACTGCGACCAGTGTGCTATGGTCACCCAGCATGGGAAGCCCATGTTTACCAAGGTACAGGACATACTCAGCAACATGGCTTGTGCTTCTGTGGGTATATTGAAGGACAATAATTATGCCTTTCTTCCGGAACTTTGAGCTGATTTCTTACATCTCAGACACTGTCAGTGCTATGAGATAATCTCTTTTGTTTGTGACATGGCTAGACGCTTGGTGAACGTGTGCATGTGATGCAGAGCAAATATGATAGACCCACAAAATTAAGAGACACAGGTTGCTAAATTAGAAAACAAATAATCTTCTACATCTAAAAGAACATTCTCCCGTGTTGTGTGGTCAGTATTTGTCTTTTGTTTCTAAAATTAAATACTTTTTTTTTTTTTAAAGATTTTATTTATTTATCCGACAGACAGAGATCACAAGTAGGCAGAGAGGCAGGCAGAGAGAGAGGGGGAAGCAGACTCCCTGCGGAGCAGAGAGCCCGACACGGGGCTCGATCCCAGGACCCCGGGACCATGACCTGAGATGAAGGCAGAGGCTTTAACCCACTGAGCCACCCAGGTGCCCCTAAAATTAAATGCTTTTTAAAGCTAAGTTCAAATGTTAATAAACAGGGGGGAAAAGGCAACTAACTACAACTCAACTAATTGCAATCTTCAAGGAGCATAAAAACATAAAAATATAAATGTAACTAGGAAATTCAGAGTTTAAAATTTGTTTCCCCAAATTCAGAGAAGTTCTGTGGTTGGTCAATCAGCAAGTGAACACAGTAGAGTCAAAAGTTGGTTGTGAGAAAATGAGAAACACAGGGGAGGGGGTTGGGTGGAGGACCGGGTAACATGATCTTTGAGGCACAATTAAAGGATGTGAAGTGAAAGAAAATGCCTCCTATACGTTCTACACCTATGACCCTTCGCATCCACAGACAATCAACCTGGGGGAGTACTCCTTCCAGGCAAAGACATTTCTGGAACACTAGAGACAATTCCTTTATGTCCTCTCCCAAGTAGCAAAATTAGTGAGAACAAATATGTAGCCAGAGAATCTGACAAACAGAAGTTTATTTGAATGAACACTAGTTAGTGCATTGTGACGAAGACTCAGTTTGAAACTAATCTGTAATATTAGTGACAGCAGCTATCTCTTTTAGTTGAAAACACACATGACAAGCCTCTCTTTATAGTTGAGAACTTGAATTATCAGGGTTAATTGCAAAAGCCCAAATTACAAGACTGAAGATATGTTTGTTACTTATGCACAGTTTTGTATGCACACATATAAAAATAAAATGTTTAACATTTAAAGGATGCATTGATCTTGTTAGTGCAGCTTCATCTTCCTGATTGCTCACAATGATATATTTTTTTTAAAAAAGGCAAAGGAAATGGTGAAAAAATACAAAAGCAAATCATCAAATGTCATTGATTTCATGGTATCTTAATTTTGTCAATAGACATTTTAAATGTGGGGCAGAAGTTGGGTTTTTCTCTTTCTTCCTTTTCAACAGTTGAATGGAAAGGAAGGTTGCCAATCAGGCACAAAGAATATTCATTCCCATTGTATGTAGACGTCCATGCTGGGAAGAGAATTTTGTTACATGGAAAGGAATGATCACCTGGATGATGGTTTAATCTGCCCATGTCTCACTTCATTTTGGAGATGTAAAATATTTACATAATCTTGTATCTCAGTTGGATAACACCACCTATTTCAAAAGTTAGGAAGTCAGAGACCCACAGAGAAAGGATTTCTCTGCTAGCTCATTATTCGGTTTTTATTTGTTTGTTTTGTTTTTGTCTAGGCTTAGCATTATGTTTAGGTAATCAAGAAAAACATGCCAATTCCTTATGCTTTACGGGGAAAAAAGAAATCCATGAGAATTAAATAAAATGGCTATAATGAAGAAGCTACTTCCAAAGCCTAGAGCCATTGAAAATAAAAATGCATTTTTGCAGCATCCCTTTTATAAAGCATAAAATATTTTATATAAACACACTAATACAATATTTTATAATAAATTATATGACAATAAATAATTTTAAAATAACATGTGTAACATTTTATATACATGTTAAATGTGTAATAAAAGGTAGTCCTTTATATTTTCTCATATATATTTCTTTCATTCCAGGCCACAACTTTTTCGTTAATGAGCATAGTCAACTGCTCTGAAGATAAAATGATATATATTCGGGATGGGTTTTAAATTTTTTTAAAAATCCCATTCTTCTGATGAAGTGCCTTTTTTCACTCAAATCAAGAAGCTAAGGTTTCCCTTGGTTGCAGTGTTTCCTCACCCAGGAATGCTTCCCTCTCAGATGGCCATGGGGAAGACCAGAACAACCTCCTCCTGAACTCAGATCTTTCACCCCAAACTTCAGTTATTTAGGTCACCTCTCCCTCTACTCCATGGCAGTACATATACCAACTCTTGTAATGAATATTTCCGTACTGTGATGAAAAATATCA
The DNA here is from genome assembly GCF_963455335.1 of Martes martes. Taxonomy (NCBI): domain Eukaryota; kingdom Metazoa; phylum Chordata; class Mammalia; order Carnivora; family Mustelidae; genus Martes; species Martes martes. The sequence goes on along the minus strand of NC_137889.1, from coordinate 151,324,398 downwards.
CTTTCTGGGAAATGCAGCTTAGCTATGTGGACTTAGTCCAGATGCTAATTATGCACATTTATTTTTAGAAAATTCTAAAGCATTCATTTTTTTCTTTTTACTTTTTTTTCTCCCCCCCACCCTTGGTGATTATTATACTATCCAAAGAATCCTTCCAATTTTTCTTTTGTTCTTATATTAATTAAAAATAACCCATCTTCATGTAATAAAATAATGTGAGTATTTAGTATAAAACAGTGAGCTAATGACCTTTCAGTAGCACAAAGAAAAATGTAGTCTGGGAGCTGCTGCTTTATTTTTAAAGGGGAGCCCCACTGTACATGGAATTACTTTAGCACATTATGTACAGGCACATCACATTGTTCTAATTTATACTATCAATACACTCTAATTCCCCAAATAGCGTTTGACCCAGTGGTTCTGAGTTGCTTTTATGAAAATTTGGTCAACTGGTGAATCAAATATCAGCCGCAGTCCTAATCAACGGTAATATTTAATATTCCTCAGGAGTATAGTGCACATTTTGCAATTTCCTGATCCTAGGAACACTATAGATTATGGATAAATATGTAATTAGAGTTTTAAAACACACATTATGAAGCCTTCCTTTTCTGTATTCAATTTTGAATCAAATTGAAAACAAGGTTTAATAATCTGAAGAGCAATCACCAAGGTTTTCAGAATCTAAGACCCTTGAATTATATTTGAGGGTGTGAATACTGACAGATGCTGAGAGGAGCCTCCCTGGGGTACACATTGGGCTACTTTTAGATTTTACAAACTAATGTCATAGTTACAGCCATTACCAAACACCCTTATCACTCTGTAAACATGGCTTTATGTTTTCTCTGATCTCAATTATTTATTACACAATTATTTATGACTATAGGAAAGTACCCTGAAAGTGCCTCAGCCACTTTCCCTATATGAATGCTCATTCATGTCTTTGACATCATTCCTATCTTAGCCTGTCTGCAACATTATAGTCCAGGATTTATCCATTTCTACCCTTATCCCAACTCCAGTTGAATTAGTATAATATCAATGATCATATTGCTTTCATATATGTATACATATGCATTTACATATGCAGTATTTCTAAATAAAATACAATGAGCTTTATGCAATTGTTAATTTGAAAGCAGTATTTCATACATAAACACCAAGAAAACTAAGTAAACACTTCTACTTAAAAAGCACATTTTCTTTCATAACAGGTCTATGAAAATCATTTGTATTCTACAACAGCATGGTCAACATTGCTTTACAATTAGTCAGAGAAAGAAAAGGGTTAAAAAGCTACCGGTTAGTTTGAGAAATGTTCTTTTTTAGTTCTCTTGTTCCTGGCCTAGTCTCAAGCTAGCACGTGATCCGCTGAATGCCTGCCAGCCTCTTTCTTGTTGATCCTCCGGAGACCATCTGTGCTGGGGGCATTGATTAGAGTGTGTCTGCTGGGATTACATCTTTTCTGTTGCCATGCCAACTAATCAGCTGATTTTGGTTACCACAGAAACAAAATGTCAGAGCTCACAGTACGGTAACATGAATTCAGCACAACAGAAAATGTTTTCTTAATTGGGGACCCTTTTGATTTTGGATTCCAAGTGAAAGGCAGCTTTAAAAAAAAAGGGCCAACTTTAGATAAAAGCTACATTAATTGTATTGATTAAGAGGAATGCACAGAATTTCTCTGAAAAGAGAAAATATTAATTCTCCTTTATAAACTGTCTTTTTTTTTTTTTTACCATTTCCAGACAAGGAATATATATACACACACACACACACACACACACACACACACACACATATATATAAATTTTTTTTTCCCCCCATCTTAGGTGCCTCTATTCCATTTGCTGATTTTTGCATGTTGAATAAATCACAAGGCCTTTAGTTTCCTTTAACTTCCATGATGGGGGCAGGAAGCAGGGAGGCCGATTAGGGCTTGGGAGAAGGCCATGGGTAAAAAAAACTACCTTGAGGGAGAACAAGAGTGACCAAATTCTCCTCTGTTCTTCCATTCAAGGAAGTCATTTAATTTTCACAGTCAACTCAGATTCAATTTTAAGGATTCCTCTCTTGCACGTGATATGCTCTGGATAGGGCTGATTTCTTGGTTTGGGCTTACAAAGGAGGAGCCCAAGGCTTGTTGCAGTTTTCCCTTTTGTAGGCCCATGACAGTTTAAAGGCAAGAAGTGTCCTCAACTGGTTTGCTCTGTCACGATAAACAGAGAATACAATTTAACCTGAATTTCCAGATCCTCCAGTTGAGTACCTCATCAGAAGGACTCCATCTATGCCTTCTTATTATGGAATTCTATTCCAGTAGAACCTCCATCTGTCTTGGGTTTGTGGTTCACAAACACAAAATAAATAGATTAGATAAGAAAAAAGCATGACATTTAACTGGGCTAATATTTATTTAAACATCTAATAATCCCCCTTCTTTAAAAAAAAAAAAGGATTATAGCATCCAAATATCCTTGTCCTCTACTGTCAAGACATTTCAACTGTCACTGGATGACTGCAGTCACCTCCGTTTTGTGAAAGCTTTCGCTGCAGGTGGCTTCTGTCATACTAACTCCCTGGGGGGAATTGTGTAGCTTAATCTCCATGCAACCCCTTTGAAAACCTTGGTGAATTAATTCCAATGCTAAGGATGTTCTAGAGGAGTGGTTTGTTCTAGAAAGTCTTCCCCCATTTCCAAGTGCACAACACTCATGGCTAAGATGCCAGGAAGGAAGCTCTGAAGACCACTCAATCGAAGAGGTTTAGGACAAGGTGTCTAAATGCCTAAAATTACCCATGGATTCTGCTAGTGGAGTCTGACCTGAAGGTCTTCACCCAATTATCAATAATTACCCTACAGTGCTTCTGAGACCTTTGAAAAAAAGAAAATGGTGGACATCAATAGCATCTTTCTTAAGTAGTGCCCTTGCAACACATGTTACTAACACTCCTTGTACTGGTATTTGGCTTGTTCAAAGAAAATATTACTGGGGCACCTCGGTGGCTCAGTCAGTTAAGCATCAGACTCTTGATTTTGGCTCAGGTCATAATCTCAGGGTCTTGCAATTGAGTCTCCCCACTGGGCTCCATGCTGGGCATGGAACCTGCTTAAGATTCTCTCAACTCCTTCTCTGCCCCTCCCCCTCTTCCACTCACACATTTCCTCTCTCTCTAAAAATTTTTTTTAATTAAAAAAATCATTTAAAAAATAATAAAGAAAATACTACTTTAAATTAGAATAAATAGAAAGCACACAGCCCACTGCCTAGGACAGAGTTGGAACTCAATAAATGGTGGCCTTCTGTATTAAATTCCCAAAGAAAGAAGTGGTTATTAATATCTCAAAAAGGTTGAAATAAATTGTTAATTATCTTCATGGACTATAGTTTTAGAAATGAGCATACTCTCCAAGTGAGTTAATAGTTATTTATGATTTTTAAAACTTGTGTAGTGCATTGATTTCCAAAATTGTGTATATTTGCTTTTAGCATAGGAAACATTTCTCCAAAAAACTCGATCAGAAGTCCAATACCTTGAAAGGATGAAACTGAAGCTGCTCTGGTCGAATCGAGAAAATGGGTGGAGATCACATGGTCTATATAGGGGCCAAACTCTTCCCAGCAGAGCCCCTGAGACACCTCCTTGGATCCCTGGGTCTCAGAGAGCACATTATGATGACCACTAGTGGTGGGGTTCTGCATTTTTGGGTTGCATTCTTTTTATCTTTAGAGCTATCATTTGCTGCCATCCTACTACGTGCCATGTATAATACCAGGCAATCTACACATACAATATCATTCATATATTTACCCAGCAACCCTACAGAAGGGTAGTACTACCCTCATCTTACAGATGAGGAAACGGGAACTTAGGGAATTTACTTGGTTTTCTCAAAGTTCCAAAATAAGTAAAAAGTAGAGTTAGTGTGTGCATCTAGTACTTTCTGATGTCAAAGCCTCTGTCTACTCCAAAGCAAACATGAACTGAATGATTGGTTGTAACTATTTAAATTGGACCAATATGCTCCCACTACTTCCTATTTTTTAGTTGAAATAAGATCCGTGGTGTCCGATTGCCTAACATTTTCTCCGATTTCAAAGTCATTAACGGTGAAATAAGATAGGTAAATTAAATAGGAACTACATGCTAAAAATGATCTGAATATCAAAAGAAGAAAAAAATGATCACCCTGTCAAGGAAGAGAGCCTCATAAATTCTATGTTTCTTTAATAATACATATTTTTCTTAGAAAGATATCACCCCTTCCCCCAAAGCTTGGCCTTTTATGCAAGCAAAATTTGTCACTGCTGATAGAATGTGATTGAAGGAAGATACTCTAAGCATGCCTCTATTTCTCACATGCCAATAACTGATCCCAGCTGCCTTGGGTTACACATTGTCCCCCCGGAATTTGTCCCTGAAAATGAAAACTTCCTCTATTTGGATAACCTTGTAGTAAGTCCCACTTAAGCATGAATTATTTTATTAGGTACTTTCTCCCAGAGTAGGGGTACCACGATTAGAACAAGATTTCAAGCTCCGATGATAGAGAGATGATGAAAACAGAGAAGATAAGAAAGCAGGAGAGTATGATTTTTGCGAGGACACACTGTGTGCCAGGCGTTTTTGACATAATGCTGCAATAATATAGGTTTTGTTCCCATATTTGCAAATGAGGAAAGAGGCTCATGGAGTTTTGGCAGCAACCAGTCAAGTTACTAGTAGCTCATGGCGAGTAAGCAGCTGTCTTGTCTTTGGAACCCATGGATCCAGGAGCTCACACTTGTCTCAGTATGCCGTGCATAAAGCACTGGTGTCACATCCTTGCCAAGATTCAGCGCTGTCCGAGGACAGTCAGGGAGGCCACGCTGAGCAGCTGACGTGTGAGTTACAAAAATGTGGCATTGACAAAGTGCACAGCAAATGAGTGTGTTGTTTGTCGCTTCTAGGTGTGTACAGAAGGCAGACTGATCTTGGAGTTCACCTTTGATGATCTCATGAGAATAAAAACATGGCACTTTACCATTAGACAATACAGAGAGTTAGTCCCAAGGAGCATTCTAGCCATGCATGTAAGTAATTCAGCACTATTTTACTCTCCTTCCTTCCCCCTTTCCACCCCATTTACTCAAGGAGGAAAAGTACAGTTCTCTCTCTCTGAAAGAACACCAACAGTCTTCACATGTTGGGTAATGAACTCAGTTTGAGTTTTCCTCTCAACTATTTTATTCTACAGGCCCCCTTTCCCCTCTTTGTTTCTGAGTTTGGTGCACTGTGAGATCTTTTTTTTTTTTTTTTTTGATATTTTATTATTTTAAACTCCAAACTAAGGTTACCTCAATAAACAGTTTGTACTTCTCTTAAATTCCACTGAATCATTATCAAGTATTGCTCTGCCTGGGCTATTAAACCTTTTATGTATAAGTGGAGAAGCAAATAAAACAAGAAGTAAGGTAAGGAAAACAAGTTTCCAGTTTTGATTCGAACCATCTGACAAGAAGTAGGGCTCAGGTAGCTCAGATCTGTGTCTACAGCATTTCTAACCATAGTTTTGGGATGAAGCGAGCAGTCTGGGGTTCGCTCTGTTTCACTTGACCACAAATCACATCACATTTATTGAGCACCAACTAGGTGCATGGCCAAATCTGATGCCAATCTGGAGATATGTTTTAGAGGTAAGACTTGGTAAGCACTAGCTGAGTGCAGTCCCTGAAGAAGGCGTCAAACGCATTGACTTAAATAAATCCCTCTTCCATAATGCATGATGCAGCAGTTTCTGTGAAAAAGCTTTGGAGCAAAATCAGACTTAATGAGCCTGATTTTTAAGACCCTGTACAATCAAAAGAGAATACAATAAGAGTAGCTAGTATTTTCTAGGTGTTTGCTATGCCAGGTCTTGTGCTAAGCATATGTACACATTCTATTTAACCTTCCCAGTAACCCAGGGAGGTGCAGAATCATTATCCCTGCTTTAGAAGTGAGAAAACCAAGACTCAGGCTTGATATGTTGCTCCATGTTTCTCAGCATGAACGTGGCAAATCAAGATTTCAACTCAGCTGGTACAGACTCCAAAACCCAGGCTGATGAGCCATCTGTTTCCGGACTATCCAATTCCACTCTGTCTCCCTGGGTTTTGTCCTCGACCCTCTCTTCCCAATTGGTTAAACCCAATCTCTCCCCTTCCCATTGACCTTGTGCTTCCTGCTGTGGCACCCCACTCCCCTGCTCCAATCTTTCTGCTTATCCATACCCCCAAGTTCTTCTCCACTTTGAAAGCCCAGTACACATCCTCTAATCCCACTGAAGGAGCCCAGAGTAGCCACTCTTAGTGTTCTCAAAAGAGACCAAAAGGCAGCAGAAGGTAGTGGTCGGGAGCCTGGACCCTAGAATGAGATCACATACATGTGTATGCCTGTTCCTGTGACCTTGGGCAAGTGACATGGCATCTCTGTGTTTCCAGTTCTTCATCTATAAAATGGGTATAGAGTCTGCCTCAGAGGACTGGTTTGAAGATTAAGAGTTAATGCATGTAAAGAACGTAAAACAGTGCCTGGCACATAATAGGTCCTCTTCAAGTAGCGGTGACTGGCTTTTAGCAGCTTTGGCAGCAGTAATGTCCTTCCTTTCATTTATTATTATATCCTGTCTCCTGTCTGCAAATTTGATGCGTATGATGTTTGTGACTACTACCTGATGACTATCTATAGAACCAGCTCTTTCTGGCACATGGCAGGGCTTCCATAAATACTGGCTCTGTGTCCACAGAGAATCCCCTTCTCAGAAACTGATGTGAGAAGTCACAACCTCCAACTATTTTCTCTGACTTTCGGGTTTTTGCTGAAATGCACAAAGCCAACTGGTGGCATGACTATGAGAAAAACTAAGTACAGGAAATAATGAATTAAAGTGTTAGAGGAACTTGTGTAGTCTCATGACTACAGGCATGAAGACAAAAGAATATTTACTGAGTCTCTCTCTGTTTAGCTCCAGTTTGTGTCTGCCAGTGAAGAAGGAAAGACAAATAGAAAGGAAGAGTGTCAACCAAGAGACTCATCTCACAATGAAACCCAGAAAGAAATTTCATTTTTTTTTTTGTAGCCCACCAGAACATTTGGGGTAGCCCATGGAACATTTGGGGTTACCCATGGAACATTACATCCCTCTTTTAAATGTGGCAGATATTTTGGAAAAGGTGTTGCTTACCCTTACAGTACTATAGGATGAAAATTGTTGAGACCATCTATTTCAGACACAGTTTAATATATATATATATATTAATTATATATTATATATATTATTTATATATATTATATAATATATATAATTATATATTATATATTAATTAATTATAATTAATTATATATTAATTAATATATATGTGTATATATATATATAAATTTCATACAAGTGGTAAAGTTTTCAGATATAGTCTTGGACTCCAAGCTGTCAAACACAACACTATCACAACTGAAAACAAAGGCCAGTCCTAAAGCCTGGCTCTACCAAATTCAGAGATGGACCCTGCCTTCTCTGCTGAGTGCCAGAGACTTGGCATTGTCCTGACAGAGCTTAATGACCCTCCTTCTGAAGACACGGGGGCCTCTCACAGAGGAAGTAAGGTTGTTTCTCCCAAGGACTAAAAGCATGCCTGATTCATTTTGGTTCTACCTGGCAACAGATCTTGCATCATTGATCCAAAAATGTCCTTGAGCCATTATATGCAAGTGTCTTCAAAATGTAAATTAAATTACCTTCAGCAACCTCCCCTCTGAGACAAACTGACAGTGTTGAGATTGCATTTTTTAGCAACCGTAGCCCAGTTTGAGACTTTCTTGGCACCATCTTACAGAGATAAAATATATGGTTTTTTCTTGTTTAGGCACAAGATCCTCAGGTCCTGGATCAGCTGTCCAAAAACATCACTAGGATGGGACTAACAAATTTCACCCTCAACTACCTCAGGGTAAGACCAATGGGATGATTACATTTCCTGGTGAATTTGAAAAGTGCTTTAGAGGTGTATATGTATCTTGAACCAAGAAGTTAAAATGAGGTAATAGAGCACAATACATGTGTCTTACACTGCCGTGTGTGTATGTTTGTGAGTGTGTTTTCAATGGAGGACGGGGTTTAATTAACAAAGCAGCAAACCTAGACTTTGTCAAAGTTGAATTTCCTCTCTCTGTTTGTATGACTCTTGGAGTTAATTATTCAAAGGCCAGCGATGTCTGCTCATACAGTGTTTTGGCACTCTGCCCCTCTTGGTTGTCTCAAGTTTCTGATGTACGATTGTGTTCACTGCTTCTGTGTCTTCATCCAGGGAGTGTCCCTGAGTAGACTCAGTGTGCCCTCCAGAGAGTGTCCCCTGAAGTTCAGCTCAATGGTGGAACACAGATATTTCTAAGTCTTCTAAGGGACTCTCTGTGTAACATGGAACAGATTTTCTGGGTTGGATATAAAGTCAGTTTTGATCTTTAAAAATTAAGAGTTAGGCAAAATTCTCTGCCTACATAGTAACTATGGCTTCTGTATTTGGTCTAAAACAGAAACACTTGTCACTCCGGTTTGTGGTGTAGAATTGCAGTCATCTTGTTGCAGGTAGAGGATATGGTTTCCTTCATAAAGCAAGCATTGTCTTCCAGACTGTACAAGAAGTCAGTGGGTGCACTTCACATTCCTTTGCCTCTCCAAAACTCCCTCTTTGTCATTGTGCTGCCACTTCTCCAGCCCCCTAGCCATCATGGAGTTTATGCTCTTTTTTCTTGATCCCTAAGCACTGTGTCGGTCTGTGAATTTTGCTTTGTGTTCCTAACCCTCTGTAATCAGTCATTTTGTGTATGTCTAAATGCTGAAGTACTTTGGCTGGACTTTCTCTTTAGTGAATTAAGAATGATTTGAACAAAGTCTTCCAAGTAACGCACTCATGGCAATGTGCCAGGTCCTAGGCTAGAGAATGAAGATTCAAAGACAAAAGTCATGGTATCTGCCATCAAGAAACCCACTCCTATGAGGGCCAGACCCGTAGAGAGAACATTATAAACAAAATGGTAAATAATCCTGGTTGAAATTTTCAAGTGGAATTATGGGAGTACAAAATGGAGACCTCTTAGAAGAATACATCAGAGAAGCTTTATGGAAGACATTATGCCTAACTTGAGTGTGAAAGAATGAATAAAGGTAAATCCAGGAAGGGGTCAAGAAGGACATTCACATTAGAGGGAAAAGAAAGGGTCTGGATTACGAGATGGAATTCCAAGCACGTGAATGATGCTGGGACATGGAGCGAGAAGCCAGGAGAGGCGGGAGGGGAAGTAACTTATGAACCAGGTCTTGGAACAGCTGGCTGGCTGGGCTACCACGCCAGGAGCTTCTGAAAAGATTAAATATGAGCATGGTAGTATCCTCCTCCTGAGTAGAGGGAAAAAAGCTGTTTTCTATCCAGCCTAGATCCCCTAGGTCCAAATATAGGCACAGCAAGAGCTGGAATCAGCTTTGCTCCTGCCACCCTCTACTTTGCCCCATCACCACCCCCATTTTGGCAGCCCTGAACCAGGTTGCTCTCTAGTAATGGTTCTATGGTTCCCACTCAGAGGGAAACCAGAGACTGCCCAGGAGGGTGGGTAGACAGGCAGGGTAGATAGAGCTAGGTTCTTCCATACTCCCAGGTTCTACCTTTAGAGGGGCCCCCATGGCACCACTGGTGTAGTGGGAGTGGGTAGCAAGGCCTGGGAAAGTGGAGGTCTGTGGCATGCTCTAGCCACAGAAATTCAGAAGGCTGCCCTCCACTGCACCAGTGGAGGCATTTCATCTTGTTAGAGACCCTGAGTGGTTCTTTTAAACCATCTGAAGATGCCTCTCTTCAGGCAGATAAAGAGGTTTCATACTGTGTGTCCTCAGCTAACCCCACATCGGAATCTGGAACTTTGGATTCTATCCTAGACTTGGTCACTCACCCTCTGGTGAAATCTGGACAGATTCACTATTATGTCTTTTAGCTGCATTTAACATAGATCAATAAATGCTAAATTTCCTTCTTCCCCTTTCCCTAGCTCTTCTTATTATCATCATCAGTTAAATGTTGACTTTTACCTTGGGATCAACAAGGCCCACCTGGCTCCCACGTTCTAAAATTCTCTGCTTTTAACCCACAAAAACTGAGAAGATCGTACTTGCAAAGAGGGGGAAGAGGCAGGGACTGGCACTAACCCCCTCTCCCAACAGCAACAGGAGGAAGACGTGTGTGGGTTTGCACAATATGGAATCATGTTTCAAAGGCTACCACTTAAATGTAGCTCTTACACATGTCCTGACTTCACTAGTCTTCACAATGGTCCCTGTGCACTAGCACCATTTGTGTGAGAGAACCGGGCGTGGAGAGTGCAAGTAAGTAAACTCAGTCACCCAGCCTTCTACCATGGAATGGCTGGGCTGGGACTTGAACTCAGGCAGTGTGGCTCTAGAATCCATGAGCTTCATGAAGATCTCTGCTGCCTTTCTAGGAGGAAGGGAGAACAATGATATTGACAGAAATTGGACTGTGTCTCTCCTGCCTTGACAGGGGAGTCTGTGTCATCTCTCACTGGAGCCTTAATCCACTTTGCCAAACTAATGACAGCTCCTTGTAGGGTTTCAAGTGCAGATTGAGTGGGACAATCCATGTAAACGGCTTAGCACAAGGTCTGTAGACAGAAAGCACCCAGTTAGTGTTCACTGGCATGGTTGATTGAGCACCCACTATTTGTCCATCATTGTTGTTCATACTGGAACCATGGAGAGCAACATGGCATCTGGTTGTCTTCTCTTGCTCTGGGTCCACTCAACACCCTTTTACTTCCTCTGCTCATGTATCCTGGCTCAGCAGCTGCTTGCCCTTCCTGGCTCCACTCCTTCCTTTCTTCACTCCCTCCATCACTTATTCATCAGGACTCTTTCATCGAGCCCATTCTGTCTTCCTGGCCTTGTGCTGGGTGTGGGACCTTCATCGTGGAGAAGATGTGGCCCTTTCCAGGGCTGGGGGAGGCCAGCGAATTGTGGTCAGCCACAGTTCCTGTGAGGTGTGGTGACAAGGAAGGGCCTACAGGGCTCTGTGGGAGGCCAGGAGGGGTCCCCTGGTCTCCAGATAGAAGGCACCCCTCCTAGAAATAACTATGGGTAGTTGTGAGCCACTTGGCAAGTCAAGGCTGAACAGAGCCTCACACTCAGTTCCCAAAACCATACAGACGGGCATTTCCATGATGAGACCTGGCCTGGTTAGTTGTTAGTAAGAATGAAAAACAAAGTTTTTTTAGATTAGAACTGGGATCAAAGATTTCCTTAGTGCTCTTAACCAACTGATATTCATAAGACAGCTGAGCAATCACCCAGTGCATTCATTTATAAAACTGCTTTAAAATCTGGAGCTGGGTGCCTGGGTGGCTGAGTTGGTTATATGACTGCCTTTGGCTCAGGTCATGATCTTTGAGTCCTGGAATTGAGTCCTGCATCAGGCTCCCTGCTTAGCCAGGAGCCTGCTTCTCCCTCTGACCCTCCCCCCTTATGTTCTCTCTCATTCTACCTCTCTCTCAAATAAATAAATAAAATCTTAAACAAAACAAAACAAAACAAAAACCTAGAACTCTCCCATTCTTCTGAGGAGCCAGGCCTTTGCCTCCAGCCTCAGGGGGTTATTTGAGGTATTGTTTAGTTAATGAGGAGCTTCAAAACTATGCCCAGATCAGAAAAAGAGGTCAGACACATGTGTTGACAAATATTAATCCAAGGCCTTCTAAATAGCAGAAGAGTTTTCTTTAAATCAATGCATCCTGCTTTGGAAAGGAGAGCTAGAGATTTTAAATGCTCCAGACATCTGAAATTTCAATATGCTGTGTCTTTCATGTAACAAAGTTAAGCAGTACAGAAAGTAAGCAATTTCAGTCATCTAGCTTTTCCCAAACAAGTTCTCCCACTACTGTGAAATTCTAAATCCTACTCGTGGAGGTCTGCAGTCGGGGGCTCTGCAGAGCTCACGGGGGTGGCTCCTCCCTCGAGGAAGGAGCAAGTGAAACACGATGGATGCCTTTTGAGCTTGCGAATGCCGGTGATGGCTCCGTACTCGGACGCCTGGCAGCACTTTGGAAGGGACTCTGGTGACCTGATGCTTTGGAAGTGACAACAGAACAGATGCTATCATTTGATTTGAGTTGTCAAATTGCCTGCCATTGCCTCCTGTCTCCTCCCAGCATAATAAGGCTGGAGGTGCTCTGTGCTGAGAGGTGTGGCAGCGGCTGGCTCTCCGTTCCCAGTGGAGCAGCAGCTGGTGGTCGCCGAGCAGGGATGGGGCTCTGATGAGATGTGGTCCCACTTCCTGCCTCATGGACCTCTGGCAGAACAGGGCTGGCTGGTTGAGCGTCCCCGTGGTAGTTGTCCGGGCTGAGGCTGGGGACAGGCCTGCAGGGGGAGGGGTCATTGCGTTGTGGCTATCAGGCACTCCCAGAAACTGGGTGAGACATTTCACAAAACGTGTCCACCGACTCCTAGGGAGGAAGGTTGTTTCCCAGGACAGGGTGATGGCACCCTTCAGTCAGTGCATTCTAGGGAGGAAACTAGAGACCTAGGAATGGGGACAAGGAGCTAGGAATTCGGAAACACATCCTTTGGCACGTTTGCTGGAAAGCAGCAAGTCCTGTTGTGCCCTGGCATTTTAGAAAAAGATCCGGTCCAGCCACCATAGGAAGGCAGGGTGCGGCTTGATAGTATCAGGGCATCTAAGTCAATGAAACCTGGTTGTGCAACCTTGTCGCTTCCACCAGATCCACTGTTCATTGTTCACTATTCATTGTTCACTCCGCAAGCATCTGTTAGACGCCTTCTTTGTGCCAGGTCTCCACAACTTTCAAGGACGTCACTGTACATCAGGTACCAAAGAAAACCAAATTTGTACTGGTTGAGAAATCTGTCCCGGGTACAGTGATCAATGTAGTCACTAACATTTATTGAGCACTTACTAGGTACCAGGTACTGTTGCTAGGTACTTGGCAGGAAGGCTTTTTTTTTTTTTTTTCTTTTTGTGATGCTCACAACAACCTTATGAACCAGAGACTTTTTTTTAATTTAAAAAAAATTTTTTTTATTTCTTTTCAGTGTTCCAGAATTCATTGTTTATGCACCATACCCAGTGCTCCATGCAGTATGTGCCCTCCATAATACCCACCACCAGCCTCACCCAACCTCCCACCACCCTCCCCTTCAAAACCGTCAGTTTGTTTCTCAGAGTCCACAGTCTCTCATGGTTCGTCTCCCCTTCCATTTCCCCCCAACTCCCTTCTCCTCTCCATCTCCCCATGTCCTCCATGTTATTCCTTATGCTCCACAAGTAAGTGAAACCATATAATTGACTCTCTCTGCTTGGCTTATTTCACTCAGCATAATCTCTTCCAGTCCCGTCCATGTTGATACAAAAGTTGGGTATTCATCCTTTCTGATGGAGGTATAATACTCCATAGTATATATGGACCATTCCTTCTTTATCCATTCAACCGTTGAAGGGCATCTGGGTTCTTTCCACAGTTTAGTGACTGTAGCCATTGCTGCTATGAACAATGGGGTACAGATGGCCCTTCTTTTCACTACATCTGTATCTTTGGGGTAAATACCAAGTAGTGCAATTGCAGGGTCATAGGGTAACTCTGTAATTTCTTAAGGAATCTCCACACTGTTTCCCAAAGTGGCTGTACAAACTTGCATTCCCACCAACAGTGTAAGAGGGTTCCAGAGACTCTTTTTAGTCCTATTTTTAAGGGGAGGAAACTGAGACACAGAGAAGTAGCTTTTTAAAGCCACAGAGCTAGTAAGTGGCAGAGTAGGGATTTGATCTCACAGCCTGAGTCCAAGCACAAAAAGGGCAGAGGTTGTTAGAGGGTAGATAAGGGAGCTCAATGCCTTCAACGAGGAGATGCATTGATTCTGAATGACAAGTAGATGGTCCCAGGTAGACTAGATGGAGGGTCCACCACAGGTGGTAACAGAGAGGGATGGAGAAAGCTGTTGAGTTTGGGGAACTCTAGGCAGTGTCCATGGCTGGAATGTAAATTTTAAGTTTGCTTTAGGTACCCACACAAAGTAGGTGTTATGGCCCAAAATGTGTAGCTGAGCTGAGTGGCATGGTTCTAGAGTGAGTCTTCTTGTTCCAGTAAGAACACAGCATAGTCAGGGAAATACCTCATGCTGACATTTGGGTTTGGGGGCCAAACAGACAGGATTATGTATTTGAACTCAGCCACTTGCTAGCTGTGTGATCCTGGACAATTTACTTGACCACTCTGAGCCTCAGTTTTCCCTATCTGGAAAATGGGGTATTATACCCTCCTCTGGATTCTAGGGAGATGGAAGCATGTGGAGGTCCCAACTCTCATTTGTCAAGTGCATTCGTGAGGATCACGGGAAGTTGAGTCATTCATTGGAGCCCCCTGCACTCAGAGCTTCTGAGAAGAGCCCCTGGGGACAACACACCCAGTAGCCTGGTCCTTCTTCCTAATTCTTGCCTTTTATTTCATCAGAATGAAAGCCCTTTCTCACTCAGGGCTGGAAATTGCCATCATTTCAAATTCCCTATAAGCACTTCTTGCATGGAAATGTTTACTGTATGCAGTAACTGTTTTCTATTTTTAAGTAGCTGTAACGAATTCAATTTTCAAATTGAAAGAGAAATAATTGATGTTGATTTCATTTCCTATTCCACAAAAAGAATGGGGGTAGGCAGAAACCATGTCCTGAAGCGTTTATTTTTATTTTTTAATTTGCTTTAAGATTTATTTATTTATTTATTTGAAAGAGAGGAAGAGAGCGTGCATATACCCAGGCAGGGGGAGGGGCAGAAGGAGAGAGAGAATGTCAAGTAGACTCCATGCTGAGTGTGGAGCCTGAAGCCGGGCTTGATCTCATGACCCTGAGATCATGATCTGAGTCAAAATCAAGAGTTGCACTCCTTTTCTTTTCTTTTCTTTTTTGTTAAAGATTTTATTTATTTGAAAGAGAGGGAGCACAAGCAGGGGGAGAGGTAGAGGAAGAAAAAGAAGAAGGATTTGGGGCTCAGTCACAAGAACCTGGGATCATGACCTGAGTTGAAGGCAGACACTTAACCCCCATGCTTTAAGCATTTAAAGAAAACTTGCAGCATGCAAACTTCCAGGATGCCAGGAGTGGAAAGAGCTGTTTTCATTTATCTCCTATCAACAATAGAGGGAATGGTCCTTACATGCTTAACATGCTGCAGGGAGACATTGATTTTGACAGTTGTCTCCCTCCTTGAGTGTTTAAGGTACTCTGGTTTTGTTTTTAAGTTTTAAGTCAGTCATCTAAACCAAGAGATATTTTGGTGACATCTATTATGTACCAGGCACAAAAGGGGATGGGGGTGAGGTGTTGACAAGAATGGATAAGGTATAACCCTTTTCCCAAGGAGCTAAAGATATTGGAACATGTAGGTCTATTTACAGTTCATGCTGGCCCCTCATCTGGGGACCTGGGCATCCCAGAATTCCCTCCTCTCCCAATATCCTTGAGGATACCCTTCCTCCTTGTTCTCAGCATATGACTTAAATTGGCCTGTTTGCAGTTACCAGTGCACTAACAGATTGGTCTGCTTCACCACGTTGTCTGACCTTGGCACTCAAGGCCCTCCACTCTTAGGCCCCTGCTGCTTCCCAGCCTCACCCCACATTCCTTCCTCATCTCACATGTCATCCTGTATCCCCACAAACCACTGGCAGCTCCGGTGTGTCTGTG
Organism: Martes martes; assembly: GCF_963455335.1. Classification (NCBI taxonomy): domain Eukaryota; kingdom Metazoa; phylum Chordata; class Mammalia; order Carnivora; family Mustelidae; genus Martes; species Martes martes. The sequence goes on along the minus strand of NC_137889.1, from coordinate 151,308,626 downwards.
TGTCTATGCTGTGTGTCTGTTGCCTTCATGCATTGGTACCATAGGACTTTATTTCACTCACTGTCTGGGACACTGTTCTTACCCTCCTCTTCCCATCCAGGATTACCAGACCACCTCCTTCTCATCCTTCAGGACTCAGTTGTCCCTCACCTCCTCTGAGACTCTCTGCCTCTCCACCAGGGCAGCTGCTCCTCTCCACTATTCCTGGAGCTCTGTGCACATGGTCTCTTGCTTAGGTCTTGGTAGGTCCTGTGTAAGAACTATCACTCCACTCACCTGTCTCCTCCAACAGACACACAGCAGCCTGAAGACTGATTGATTGCCTTGTGCTTCTAGAGCCTCACAAGCTCTAGATTGCAATCAGCACCCAGTCAATGTCTCCAGAATGGATGGTTGCTAGAGGGGAGTTTGGTAAATGGAAACTAGATTTTAAATGACACCCTCCCCCCTCTAATGCCCCCCAAAACACAATAGAATTCAGATGAATTCACTTGCCCAATAGTATCTAGGGGGAAAAATGTGTGTGATTGATTTTCAACATCACTACCTAGAACCTCACAAGGAAAGAGCAGAAAATTTGGAAACATTGAGGAAATGAAAGGAAAACATGGCATGTGGCCTCCAGATCTCTCTAGTGTGCAAAATTCCCCCTGAAATTCTCATAGTTCCTGCTGTGAAATTTTTATTCTAATAGCACTACTTCCACTTGCTCTGAATCAGTATTTAATTTTTACTCTAAATGCCATTATGCCCTTTTCGTTATTTTGGAAATGTGTTCTTTCAAATCTCGGAGACAAATTCCCTCATGGTTGATTATTTTTGTCTATTTTCTTTGGCCAGATTTTCTTGATGTTGAGATCCATAAACTTTTTTTTTTCTGCATTATGCTTAACATGACTTTAAAACATCTTATTATCCTATATCCCAGCCAAAAGATATTTTCTTTGTGTTTGCTCTTACCGTTTATCCATTCATATGCATAATTTCTGCATAAATGTAATCAGTATACATATGATTTCTTAATGTTATTTGGTAAACACTTCTGCATGTTTCTACATAGTCATCATATTATCCGTTTATAACAGTGGCAAATATTCCAGTGTGGTGCTAGCATAGTGTTTATTTAATCATTTCTCTAAATGTCGAGCAATGAAATCATGTTCAAGTTGCCACTGTCATTAATACCCTTCCTCCAAACACCTTTGCCATGTCCTGCTCTGGGTGGTGCTTTCTACAAGCAGAGGTTGGACTGTGGAGTCCATGTGCTAAGAAAAATAAATGTGCTTTGGATTCAGAGAAATGTGGGTTCAAATCCTCATCCCCTTACTATCTGTAAAGGCCTTGAACAAGTTGTTCCAGTTCTCTGAACTCCACTTCCTTATCTGGAAATCAGAAAGAATGTCTCACAGGATGTCACAAATTATAAGATTAGACAAGTTATGGTTTATAAAAGCCTGGCACTCAGAAGGAGCATAATAAATACCAGTCCCTCCTTTTGCTGTCTGAGATCAGTGGGTCAGGGTTCAGCTTTCACTTTCACCTCTTGCTTCTTGTATGATATTCACCAGCTGCCTTAATTCTTTGAAGTCCCAGTTTTCTGATTATGTACATCATGAATCATCAGAGGTGAGGGCTGAAATGATAATACACGTGAAAAGCACATTTAACTCTAAATTACAACGCTAGAAAGCCAAGGGAGCCTCATCCCATTTATCATCTCCTGTGTGTTGGTCATGGCCTGAATTCTACGCCGATATTCTGAAGCCATGTGATAGATCAGAAAACAGAGAAGCAATTGATTAATACCTGCCAAGGAAGGAGGCAAGAGGGAGTCTGACACCTGCTATATTATTGGCACCCTCTTCCCAGTATAAAGGTGATTACAAAGGTATAATCATTATCACTGGGCATTTTCAATACTACTTATAACCTTCTGGTTGATGTTGTTGAATAAGTCCAACCCTTCAAATAAGCAGTTATCATCAGCTGGATGTGAAGGCAGCTGGGGTTCACAGTAATGTTTTTGACCCCATACCTCTAATTTCCCACGTGAAGGAAGACTTTCGTTGTTATTACTGTACTGTAAGAACATTGGTCTCTGCATGTAACCTCTACTGGTAGCAAAGGAGTAGAGTCCAATGCCTGGAAGAATTGGGTGGTTAGCTTTGGAAAATGAGCCCCAACAGAATGACATGTAGTGGCCTCTAGGAGAGTGATTGAATGTGGCGGAGTCAACATTTGGAATCCTGCCAAGGATTTTTTCTTCTTTTTTTATGTTCAGTTAGCCAGCATACAGTATACCATTAGTTTTTAATGTAGTGTTCAACGATTCATTAGTTGCATATAACACCCAGTGCTCATCACAATGCATGTCCTGCTTAATTCTCATCACCCGATTACCCCATCTCCCCACCCATCTCTCTTCTGTAACCCTCAGTTTTGTTCCTGGAGTCCAGAGTCTCTCATGGTTTGACTCCATCTCTGGATTCTTCCCATTCCATTGTCCCTCCCTTCCCCTGTGGTCCTCCATGCTATTCCTGATGTTCCACATATGAATGAAACCATATGATAATAGTCTTTCTCTGCTTAACTTATTTCACTTAGCATAATCTTTTCCAGTTTCATCCATGTCAATGCAAATTGTGGGTATTCATCCTTTCTGATGGCTGAGTAATATTCCATTGTATATATGGACCACATCTTTATCCATTCATCTGTTGAAGGACATCTCAGCTCTTTCCACAGTTTGACTGTGGACATTGCTGCTATGAACACTGGGGTGTATGTGCCCCTTCTTTTCACTACATCTGTATCTTTGGAGTAAATACCTAGTAGTGCAATTGCTGGGCTGTAGGGTACGTCTGCCAAGGGTTTTTTTGTTTTTTATTTTTATATGACTTTGACCATCAGCCACATTATTTTCCTTGGTCTTATGACATAAGAAGGGATGACAGTCCAATCCTATTTCCCACCAAATGCCAAGCCAAGCCCAAGGATGGAACGGGAATCCCCTCTCAGCAATTAAGATGAACCACATAGTTATTGGTGGTCAGAACAGGCTGGGATCAGGGCAGACCATTCACCATTCATGCACTAAGACAGACTGGCAAAAGCCCTTTTCAAACACTGAAGTTTGGGGTGAGGAGGGTGTAGGAACCATACCAGCATATCTTCCTTCTGGACCTCCCACAGTGATTGCACATTTTAGACTCTGAAATGGCTCACAGCCTAAAGTGTGCTATTCAAGATGAGGTCCATGGCTCAGGGTGGGTTTGCAAAGTGTTCCCCTTCCATGATTAAGTACAGAAAATGAGAGGAAGAACTTTAAAACTACTATAACAATCTGACATTGCCAGGACATCCAAGTGCACAGACTCATCCCACTGATTAGGACACAGAGAGGTTCAGGTGTTATCAAACTTGCATGGCAGGTGGTCACTAATCAAGGGCAGGAGAAGCACATGTCACAGTTTGGTGAGCACATGCATACATACAGAGCACTGTGACATAAACCGATTCAAAGATGAGCTCCAGTCTTTCCAAGGACCATCCAGAATAACAATTAGCATAATAATACCATTAGCTTTGAGGAATTTCTTTATGTTCTCAATAAAACAATGAGATAGGTGTGATTATTCCCATTTTACAGTTAAAAATCAATCATTGCCTCAGGTCACAAAGCCAGTCGGGGGCAACAGTGATTTCCTGGGCTCAGGTCTGGCTTGTCCTCCTGGATCACTGTCCGTGGCCACTGCTAGTGAGAACTGGTTTCTTGGCCCTGGCCCAGGCAGGAGAGCCAATGCTTTCAAAAGGAGGAATTTGGCATCTGAAACAATGGCATCTGAAACAAAGCTGTCACACCTCATCCTGTCTCTTCTAGTCCTCCTCCTCCTCCTCCTCCTAAGAGAAAGGCTCCATCAGAGAGGAGGCACAGAATGCGCTTCTGAGCCATGGGAATGCTTCACACACAGAATGATTAAAACTTGGAACACCCGAAGGGCACTTTTAATTGCATTTGGAGATAGAAAAGTAGTACATATGACTGTATGATAAGGGAATTAAAGTAGTTAACTCTTAAGGAAATGAAATAACCATAACATAAAGACATCCAAGTGCCTAGAAAACAGTGATTTCTAAAGTCAAGCCAGAGGAAATGGCTATCAGACATTAAAAGAACACACACACACACACACACACACACACACACACACAAATGCAACACACAAACAACAGTATTTTAGCAGAGCAATCCTAACTGAAAACAATTTCAGAGCCATGAATGTTTCTAAAATTCTTGGTCTTAAAAGTACAAATAGGGCTTGGATTAAAGAAAGTAATTTTGCAGTCTCAGACACAGAGAAAGAGAAAGAAATTTTTGTTTAACAAGACACCGAAAATCAAGAGGATGGTAAGTGGGAAATTGGCAGTCCAGGGAAAGAAAAGCTGAGGGATTGCAGTTAAGTGTAAGATGGAACCCAGAGTTAATTCTCCCGGGAAATAGTCTTCCTAATTGTGTAGAATGGGTAAAAAAAAAAAAAAAATGTGGCAGGAAAATGCAGGGAAGGGGCCAAAGGGAGAACTGTTTGAATTTCAGAGCATAGGTAGGGAAGTAGCCTGAAATATGAAGAGGGCCTGGGAGGTCTTACTCCTTAGAAATAAGACCCAGAAGCTTTGTGTGTCTGGTCTTGGGCTGCTTTCCACCTTGGCACAGGCACCATCTTACTGCACACAGAAAACTCAAATTATTTAAATACGGTGATAGTTATTAGATTGTTTGACCTCATCATCTGTCCCTAGCAGAGTTCAAGAAACACAGAGGTGGGTAATAAGTACATGAAAGGGAGGGAGAGTTGAGGTCAGTCTCTGGTGTTGCTCTACATAATGAGCCTGGGAGTAGCTATAAATGCATACTATAATTAAGAGAAAACAAGTAAAATTTGCAATGTCTGCCATATTCCACCCAAAGGAGAAGGGAGGGCATTGACCTGATGTTATTGAGTACCTACTATGTGCAATACACAGACTTGGTTTTATTGAATCCTTGCAACAGAATGCAGGTGTTAATGACCTCATTTTACAGAAGTAGAAACTGAGGCTCAGAGAGGTTATGGGACTCATCTAACATCATTCAGTGGGTAAATTGCCAGACTGGGACTGGATCCCATGTTGGCCTGATGCCCTCACAACTCTGTCATGCTGCAGAAATGTCACCTCCTAACAAGAGCTGGGTTGAAGAGCTGGATGAGGTCAGTCATTTCCACTAAGATGACCAAGCTATTCTGCCAAATTGTCAACAAGCAGTTGTCAACAGATGCAATGGATAGAGAACTCGAGACTCTTACACATAATGGGGTCAACGCCAGGACTGAACTCATCTCATGATTGTCTTATATCTGAGTTTCTCTCAGACTTCTTCCACATCCCAGACCTCAAAGGTGTTACCCATCAACTAGGTTTTCACCCCTCCAACACCTGGGCTACTATCCCCAGTACCTGAACATTTATTTTAAAGACTTAGATCAGGTTATGTCATTCCTCTGAGGTGGATCTTAATCATCTGCTTAAAACCATCCAGTGAAAATCCAGAATCCTTGGGTTGTCCAGAAGGCCTTATGGGATATGATCCCAATCCCCTTTCTGCCCCCACCTTCATTCTGTAGCAGTGTCCAGTTCCCCAGGCTGTTTTGCTTTTCCAGCATACCAAGTTTCTCCCTGTGGCAGACCTCTGTTCTTCTGTATCAGATCATTTCTCTAGCTCTGGAGACTTGGGCGATGGTCTACTCATTCAGTGCCTCAATTTCCTTGTCAGTAGTCCCTTACCTCAATGAGTGTTGAGGGAATTAAATGAAATTGTACTGGTAAAGGGCTTAAAATAAAGGCTGGCACATAGTAAGTGCTTAGTAAATACCTGCTCTATCATCATCATCATCATTCCCACTGCCTGAGATACTCTGGCCAGATTTTTGCTTGGCTGCCTCACCATTATTCAGGTCTCAGGGCACATCATCTTTTCCATGAGTTCCTTCCTGGCCAGCTCATCTCAAGTGGCCTGGACAACCCCAGCTACCTTCTACCACACCTCATTATCTGTCTTATTTTTTCCTGTAGCATCTTTATTGGTGAATTATCTTGCATAGTCATCAGTTTGCCTTTCTGTTGTTCTGCTGTTTATCCTTCTGACCTTTCATTCAGGCCACTGAGATATATTTTGAAAGCAGGAACCTTGTCTCTCTTCCTTGATGTCTTCAACAGGACCTGATATTCAGTGACTGAAAAGTCAATAATTTTAAGTCGACTCAGCTCCAGATGCACTCCTTGACAAATTGAAGGTTTTTAAAGAGGAAACCATTTATAAAATCCCAGACCCAAGCCTAGCCTTGGAATACTTGAGAATGCTTATGGAAAGGCTGTTAGCTATCGTTGACCTCACAGACTGTACACCTGTAGTGCTTTCCTCTAAGGATTTGATATTCTTCTTTGCAATTCATAAACAGCCTTGTCTGTGAAGTTAGGTGAGGGTCGTTCATGTTATTTGATTAAGTGTGCCTAATCCGTAAGACAAAGGATATAAGCATGACTTCTAAGGACTTCTACATAAGCATTTTAAAAAGAAGGAACACAAAACATTAGCAAATTCCACAAGTAAAATATTAATAAATCCCATGCTGGAAGTGAAGAAACTGAAAACAATAGGCTCACCCAAGTCTGTTTGCCTTTTAGTGTAGGATGGTCTCTGGTTTTCTTCTTGTCTTGTACTCTGTTTGCAGGACCCATTCACATCCATTCAATTTACAAATGTTCATTGAGCACTTACTTTATGTCTGGGTCTGCTCTGATCTCTAGCTATCAATTTCTCTATTGATACTAAATAGTCTGGGCTCATGAGAATCTCACATACATTGCCTCTGATATCCTTAAAATCTTTTTCTCAAAGATTTTATTTGTTTATTTGACAGAGAGAGAGAGCACAAGCAGGGGAAGTGGCAAGCAGAGGGAGAGGATGAAGCAGGTTCCCTGAGGAGCAGGAAGCCCAATGTGGGCCTTGATCCCAGGATTCTGGGATCATGACCTGGGCTGAAGGCAGATGCTTAATTGACTGAGCCACCCAGGCACCCCATCCTTGAAATCTTTTATAGGCCAGTCATAGCCTAAGACTAGAAGTCTCTCCGAGAAGCCCACTAATTTCTCCCTCTTCTCTTTTTGCCGATTTCTCAAGCTTTGTGAAATAAGGAAGGGGAGTTACTGCTTTTTAGGTCAATAGTGCCAAGAATCATCATGGAAATTTTTGTCCTAAGAGTAGAACTCAACTCCGGAAACCTCACAGTGTGGATTTCTTAGAAAAAGTATCTGTAGCTTTAGGAACCAACCAATGAAGTCATTTCTCTTCCTTCCTTTCCCAGCACCCCCTTTTGATTCTGTCAGTGCTTTACCAAAGAAGAAGTTTGTGGCCATCTATCATATTTTTAGCAGTTTCACCATGAATGGGAAGCTTAAAAATTGAAAATTGAAAGCTTTCATGATGTTGATTAACAGAATATACAAACATATGTGAGTTGATAGCAACCCTACCATTTACATTCAACTTCTGAGCTTTAGGACGTTGGGTATCTCACTAACAGATGGGAGGCGGGAAGGACCGGAGCTTGCTTTAGAACAAGAAATATAGTCCGAATATTGAAAGCGGCCATGCCCTGGCAGTGGGTCTAGTCCTTTGTCAATTTTCTCGACACCAAATGTGTTACATCTGTTCTGGTTTGCTGTTAAAAGCAGAAACCGTTCCTTTTCTGTAAAATTGGGCTAACACTTACCTCGCCTAGCTAAAGAACACATGAGGCCACTTTTTTTTTTTAAGATTTTATTTATTTATTTGACAGACAGAGATCACAAGTAGGCAGAGAGGCAGGCGGTGGGGTGGGGGGAGCAGGCTCCCTGCTGAGCAGAGAGCCCGATGTGGGGCTTGATCCCAGGAACCTGGGATCATGACCTGAGCTGAAGGCAGAGGCTTAACCCACTGAGCCACACAGGCGCCCTGAGGCCACTTTTTTAAAATGCCCTGTAAGCTGTAAGATTCTCCTGTGAAAACAGATACTCCTCCTCACTTACTAACCAAAGCCTCAGTGTCCAAACTCCTGCTATCCAAAACTCAGGAACCAAATTGATTCATTAAGTTCAGGATCCTCATCATTCAGCACACTCTCTTAACTCTTGCTTTCCAAATCTGGAAGCCGTGTGGGTTTAGGTGGCCAGAAATAATTCAACGAACAGCCACCATCCCAGTTACTAGCAGATTCTAGTTTAGACAGAAGAAAATAATTCTGGTTGAGTAATACAAAATTGCTATTTTTTGCAGATCAAATACTGTCAAATATTGGCTATTTCGTATAGGTCATCCCAATATTTACGAAACAAGACCCCATATCAAAGGGAACCAATAATTTGGCTCTATGATTTTTCCACTTTCCACCATCATCATCCACTTCCTACTCAGCACATAATTGTAAACACAACAGCCGTTCATTACCTCATGACTTTGTACCAGGCACTGCAAGTGACTTAACCAACCTTGATAATCTCATTTTAAAACTTATTTATATTTTGAATAGACAATGTACTCATATACTAGTGCAAAACTTAGAAACTGTATGCCTTCACACTCCACCCCAACCTTTCAGTTTCCTTCCCTAGAAGTACACAACATTGCCAGGTTCCTTGTTTTTCTTTCTGGGACATTCTATACAAATGCAAACATGTATTGCTTTTAGCCCCCATATATGCACACACTCACACACAATGGTAATACAAGATACATACAGTTCAAAGTGTTTAGCAGTGGCATTCTTTATAAAAGCAGCAGAGATATATCCCAAGGAAGTCTATCACTCTAGAGATAGACTATATTTTATTTTACTAAGTGCTTTATTGACAGACACTTCAGTCTAATCTTTTTCTGCTATTAACAATGATGTGAAAATATCTTTTTACATGTGGTTTTTCACAGGAGCTACTAAAAACCTGAATTTTTTAGGAGAAATTTCTGGAAATAAAATTGCCAAGTCAAAAACCATGTACATTGTAATTTTGCTGGATATTGTCAAGCTGGTCAACTTAGAAAACTGTACCAGGTTTCAGCCTCACCAGCAACATATAAAATGGCTATTTCCACACTTTTCAACAACTAGAAGCTATCAAATTTTTTCCTATTTTCCAGTATTATAGGTGAAAAATGATACCTCATTTTCATTATAATACGCATTTTTCTTATTACAAGAGGGATTTATTATCTCCTCATATACTTAAGAGCCATTTGTATTTCCTTTCTTGTGAATTATTTGCTCATAATTTATCCATTTTTCTATTGCGTTGCTATTCTTTTTTTACAGATATGCAGGACTTTATATTTTAAAGAAGTACATACTTTGTTGTGATATAATTAGAATTGCATGGCATGTTTTTATTTTTATTTTTTAAAATATTGTGTAAGGTTGCTTTGTTCATTGAATGTTTTTTGGTTTTGTTGTGTGTGTGTTAAATGAAGCAATTTTCCCCTATGTCTTCTGTTTTGTGTTTTAAATTTAGCGTTAGCCCTCTTTGAGCTATAATAATAAAAATACATTTCTCTTTATTTTCTAATGCAACTTCTAAAATTTGGGGGGATTTTTTAATATTTAAATAATTGATCCACATGGGATTTGGGCAGCATAAAGTGTGGGGAACCTACTTAATTGTCCAATTGTTCAAACAGAATTTGTTGATTAATAGGTATTGTTTTCACTGATTTGAAATACTACTCTGGCATATTTTAAATTGCCATAGGTATTTGAGTTTGTTTCTGGACTCCAACTCCTGTTCTGTTAATTTGTCTTTATATTCTTTATCCAACACTACACTTTAAAACAAATTGCTATTGCTTTAAAATATAGTTTAGTATCTAGTAGAATTGGCATCACATCATTATACTTCTTCATAGGACTCTTTAGTCTTTATTTTTCCATCTAAACTTTAGAATTAGATTATCTAATTTTAAAATAAGTTTATTGGTATTCCATTGAAATTCTTTTACATTTGCAAATTGATGTTGGGGGAAATTGCTATCGTTATGATGTTGGTTCTTTCTAGCCAAAATCCTGGGTAACCTTTCCAGGATTGAGGTCTTTCTTGTGTTCTTTGGTAATATTTTGAGGTTCTTCTTTTTCTGTCTGTCTGGGTTGTAAATGCATATGTTTGTGCGTGTGAGTGTATGGTTACATATACAGATGTGTGTGTGTGTGTGTGTGTATAATATATGAATATATTTTTCATTTCTTGGTAACTTTGGACCTAATAATGTATTTCTTGTTTAGAATCTTAAATGTATATATTCTCTGCCATGTTATAGTTTGTTTTTGTTTTTATTTATGAAAGGTATTGATTTCTGTGTTTTAACTTTATTCCCAAGCACCTTACAGAAACTTCTTAATATTTATTATAGTTCTTTTGGTTTATCCTCTTGGGTGTTCTAGCTAAGTTGTATCATTTGCAAATAATGACACTTTTACCAAGTCTTTTCCAACTTTTATATTTTATTTCTAATTACATTGGCTAGTATCATCAGAAAAGTGTTAAATAATAGTGAGGATAATTAACATCCTTATCTTGTGTCTGACTTTAATGGGAATGCTTCTGGATTTTTTCATTAAGCAGGATGATGGCTTATGATTTGAGATAGATATATTTCTCATGTTAAGGTAATATCTATCTATTCTTATTTTATTAAGAGCTATTTAAGTTAAAAAAAAATGGATACTGAATTTTATCCCATGCATTTCTTGTGTCCAAGGAGGCGGTATTATTTTTTCTTTTTATTTTTATGGTTAAGATTATTATTAAGACAATGAATCATGGAACACTACATCAAAAACTAATGATGTATTGTATGGTGACTAACATAACATAATTTAAAAAAAGATGATCCTTATTTGGTACAATTGATATCCAAGGCAGTATAAGTTCTCACATGTATCAACTTATTTAACCCTTGCCCAATCTGGAACTCATTACTTTTCTTATTTTCATTCTGAAGTTAAGAAAACTGAAATTCATAGAGGTCAAATAACTTAACAAGATCAGACAACCTGTAAGTGACAAAGCTGAGACTGGACCCAGGCCAATGCCTTGTATATAAATTTGTATATAAATACTATACAAAATACCATCTTAGATTTCTTGACAGCAAGTCATCATTTCATTACTGAAACAAACCCTACTGGGCCACAGATTCCATTTGCTAATATTTACTTATAATTTCTGCATCAGCAATCAAAGGAAAAATTTAGCTAAAATTCCCTTTTTTATAATGTTGACTCTTGTTGGTATCCTGGCCTCATGAATACTTTGGAAAAGTTCCTCTTTGTGTTTTAAATTTTTCCAGAATTATGTGAATCACATTGAAGTTATTTGCCTTTAAATGTTTTGTAGAATTCCCTTATGAAACTACCTCAGCCTAATTTACTTAATTTACCTGTGAAACCATCTGGTTCTGTTTTTTTGTTGTTGTTGTTTTGTTTTTTGGTTTTTTTGGAAAGGGGCTTCCAGATAAGTTTTCTTTATTCATTTTAGGTAATTGGTCTAATTGAATCCTGCTTTCACTATAGCTTCTTTCCTAGCTTTACTTAGAAATAAGTGACATACAGCACTGTGTAAGTTTAAGGTATACAGCATTATGACTTGACTTACACATAAGGTGAAATGATTGCCACAATGAATTTAGTGAACACTCATCACCTCATATAGACACAACATATATAAAAAGAAAAATATATAAATATATATACATACCTATATATTTTTCCCTCATGATGAAGACTCTTAGGAGTTACCTTCTTGACAACTTTCAGATACATCATACAGGAGTGTTAACTAGGGTCATCATGTTGTACTCTACATCCCTAGTACTTATGCATCTTATAACTGGAAGGTTATACCTTTTGATCACCTTTCTCCAGGTTCCAGTCTCCTTACTCCACACCTCTGGTAATCATAAATCTGATTTCTTTTTTTATGAATTTCTTCTTATTATTATTTTATTATTTTTTTATATTCCACATACAAATGACATAACAATATTTGTCTTTGTCTGGCTTATTTCACGTAGCATAATGTTGTCAAGATCTATCCATTTTGCTTCAAATAGTTTGATTTCCTCATAGTTTTTGTTTTGTTTTGTTGTTTATTGTTTGTTTCCTTTCTTATTTACAGCTGAAGAATATTTCACTATATATGTATCCATTCATCTGTCAATGGATGCTTTAGGTTGGTTCCATGTCTTGATTATTGTGAATAATGCTGCTATGAGCATTGTGATACAGATATCTCTTCAACATAATGTTTTCATTTTCTTTAGATATATTCCCAAAAGTGGGATTGCTGGATCTTAGGGTAGTTCTATTTTTAACTTTTTGAGGAACCTCCATACTGTTTCCCATTATGGCTGCACTAATTTGCATTCCCACCAACAAGGGCTCAGAATTTCTCTTTTCTCCACACCCTCACCAGCATGTATTTCTTGTCTTCTTGATCCTAACCATTCTAACAGAATGTGAGATAATGTGTTATTATGGTTTTCATCTGCATTTCCCTAATGATTAGTGATGCTGAGCATCTCTTCTTGGACCTGTTGGCTAGTTGTGTATCTTTTTTTGTATAAATGTCTTTTCAGATCCTTTGTCCACTTTTTTAGTTGGAATATTATTATTTTTTACTGTCAATATAGTTTAACATGTGGGAGTTATGCATATTAAATGAGCAAAGCTTAGAAATGTAAAATTACAATCGCAGTGATTTCCAGGAAGGAAAGAAGCACATATCATCATAGAAGAGAAAGTAAAAGTCATGGAGGTCAGAGATTGAAGGGAGGTGGAGAAGAAACCCTTCCAGAATGAATACAGGCCCTGTAGGGATGGGGATTTTTTACATTTAAGGAGCCCAAAGAAGGCTAATGTTGGACTAAAAACAGCAATATAGGGAGTATCATTCAACCTGAGGCTGGGGATATCAACCAGTACCATATAATCTTCAAAGTTTACCCTAAAGCAATGGGAAATTGTTGAAAGAACGCTCATTCAGAGAAGTGGGTGCCTTTGAAAGATTTTAGGAAAGAAGAGTTAGTGCATTGTGGTGATTAGATTAGATTAGGGGAGTGACAGAGATGGAGTGATCAACTATGTCTCCTCATTTTTAGTTTATCAAATAGGTTCGATGCTGGTTTCCTTCACTGAACAGAGATAGGACAAAGATTTTGTGTAGCATGGGCACAGGGTAGTCAACTGTAGGGAGACACTGAGTTGATTTCTGCGTGTGTGTGTGTGTGTGTGTGTGTGTGTGTGTGTGTTGTTTTGATATGTTGTCTTTGAAGGCATTTGAGACATCTAGAATTGTCAAAAAAGATTGTTGAGTGTAAGGTGTGAGTCTTCTGAATAGTTGGTAATTAAAACCTTGAGGCTCATTATGAAGGATGAAGCCCAGGAAGGAAGGAGAAGAGAGCCTGGGCCCAGCCGTAGCATTGCAAAAGTGCTATTTCTGAACAATCCCATCAGTTGGGAACTTGGTCTGTTTTGCTCTCCACTGATACTCCTCGTCAGGGCTTCTGCGGATTTTAAGAGGGAAAATCTGGAGATTCCCCAAAAGAGCAGCTCTGACTGGGGGACTTTGGAAGCTCTGGGGTTTTCTTCTTAAGGAGATATTTGGTGTTCAGGGTTAGAGCTAAAGGGATGTGACTGACTTCTAGTCTTTTTGTTATGCTGTTTTAGAATCTCTGAGTGGATGTTTTAAATGTTTTTTAATAACACGGTGCCTTGTAATTTGGTTCGTGTACCCAAAGAGCCTCTTGAACATGACATATAAGTTTTTAATACAAAGAAGTTCTACCATTCAGAGGCACATGTAGAAGCCAATGCCTGGAATCCTGAGGGAGATTTGCCCACTAATGAAAATCCCACAAATTATTTATGGAAGGGAGTGTTCCATAGTTTTAATATGACTCTCTGGAATAATCTCTGGATATGATAATATTAACACATGGAGTTACTTTTAAAAAATTTATTTAACAAATGTTAAGTTGGGTTTTCTGGACATAGAGCTTTCCAGAAAACTCTAGAATCTGCCTTCCCCCACCTATGAGTCTAAGTAATGTCCCTATGTTATTTCTGTTTTCTAAAAAAATGTTTGGTGGACTGACTTTATTAAATTTAACTATAAATTGGTAAAGAGACTGCCTCATTTAAATAAAGGTAGTTATAACCATGTTTTCTGTAATTATATTTACATGTTGATTCAACTTTTAACTACATATGTTCACTTCAGTTTTCTCTTATTAGAGGTCTTTCACCCCTCTGAAAACCATTATCTCCTTACTAATTTCCCAGTGGCTTTAGGCAATATCTAGCTGTGGCAATGACTATGCAAATACACAGTTTTTACTGTCTGTGGTTTTATGATGGAAAAAAAAAGAACACTTTTGATATACTTAAATGCTGATTATTAGATTAATGGTAGTAATGGTCATTAGGTTTGATAATACATGAAATAATCTCTTATTGAGTGCCCCTATATTCTAAAACCTGAGGATTATAAAAACGAAGATGTGTTGCTTACTCTCATCAAGCGTAGCAATAATAACAAAAAATATACTGAGGACTTACTATGTGCCTGGCATTCATTCTCTCCTGTAACAGATGTTCATAGGATGCCTACTAGGTGCCAGGCATGGTGCTAGGTCCTGAAAATATAAAGATGAGCAAGAACAGTTACATTCCTGCTCTCATATGGTTATGACTGAGTGAAGTGGCCTCTACCAAATAATCACAAACAAATGTGTGTATAATTTCTAAATAAATTCCATCTTGGAACATGATTTTCTGAGTGAATATCACAAAGGGAACTCATCTCTAGTCCAAGAGAGATCTCATGGAAGACTTGCCTCAGGGGGTGATGCTCGAGCTGAGTTAAGGACAAGTTGGTTTGAACTGGAGGGAGCAGGGGAGGGGCATTATAGAGTCAGAGGTCAACCCTGACAAAGGCTCCCTGGCAGGAAGAGGAAGAGGGACAATGGCTGGGAGTGGAGTAAATTGGAAAGTGATGTGAGATTAGATTGGAGCATGGTGGGAATGGTTGGTGGCAGACAATACAAAGCCTGTAAGTTATGTTCAGAACCTGACAGTTAAAAAAAAAAAAAAAAAAGGACTATAACCTAGGCAATTGCTTATGCAACAGGGGTGTTGTAGTAAAGCCACATATTAACTGTTCTGTGAGCTCAGAAGGGAAAACCACTCTGTTGGAGATCAGAGAAAGCTTTTGGTAGAGGGAAGTAAAAGTAGGTTTTTGAACATGAATAGGAGGTTGGCAGTCAAGAAAGGAGAGAATGGCTATTCCAGGCAAAGGAACAGAATATGCAAACCCTGAAGCTATGGTCTGAATGTATGTATCCCCCCAAATTTATATATTAAAATCCTAACGTTCAAAGGTGGGGCCTTGGGAAGTGTTTAAATCATGAGGCTGGAGCCCTCATGAACAGGATTAGTGCTTTTATGAAAGTGGAATATTCCAGAAAGCTCTCTCACCCCTTCTGCCATGAGAGGACACAGCAAGAAGTCAGCAGTCTGTTTGTGTGTATACGCATATGCACACATGTACATAGGCAGAGGGATTGGGTTCAGAAGACTTAAAAGATGCATTTAGAAATTCAGACTGTGGGGCAGTGAGCACCTGGATGGCTCAGTCAGTTAAGCATCCAACTCTTGATTTCAGCTCAGGTCATGATTTCAGAGTCGTGAGATCAAGCCACACTCCAGATCCATGCTCAGTGGGGTGGGAAGTCTACTTGAAATTCTCTCTCTCCTCACCTCTCCCTCTGCCCCTCCCCTCCTGAAATAAATAAGTAAATTAAAAAAAAAAAAAAGAAAGAAATTCAGCTTGGGGCATTAACAAAACAGCACCACCTGGCATGCTAAGGAATTTGGATAATCCCATAGTCACTGAGGTCTTTTAATAGGTGAAGGACCATTTATAAACTCATATTTGTGAGTTCGGATCAGTATTTCTAGCTCCACTGAATATCATAATCACTTCAGGGCAGAGTAGGGGTGCTATTTAAACTCCTGATGCTCAGATATGTCCCAGACAAACTGAATCAGAACCTTTGTGAGTGCACCCAGACATTGTATAGTTTCCCAAATGATTCCAACATGTAGCCAAGCTTGAGAGTTAATGGTTTAGAGAGAGACTCCCCAGCTGCTTGTCAGAGATTAGAAGCCACGAGGGAGTTGGGAGGGTTCCATAATAAAGAAGAGTGAGGTCTTGAAGGAGGCACCCAATGGGAACAGAAAGGAGAGGGTGGGTTTCAAAGATATTCAGGCTGCTGAATTACAACTATGATACTCGCATCTAATTGGGGTTGATGAGAGAGTGAGAGACGCAGGGGACTAACTCCCATTTTCTGATGGTGGTGTCATAATCCAGACAGCAGTGGTTAAATGCCTTAGGGTGTGGCTAAGGATTCCTACTCAGGGGTGCCTGGGTGGCTCAGTCAGTTGAGTTGGACTCTTGGTTTTTGGCTCAGGGCAGGATCTCAGGGTGGTAAGATCAAGCCCCATGTGGGGCTTTGCTCTCAGCATAGAGACTACTTGAGATTCTCTCTCTCTCTCCTTCTGCCCATCCTTTTCTCTCTCTCTCAAATAAATAAAAACTTGAAAAACAAACAAACAAACAAAAGAAAACCCTGCTCAGCCAATTTACTAGTGGGGTGACCTTAAGTAAATCACTTAATCTCTCAGACCTCAGTTTGCTCAGGTATAAAATGGGATAGTAGCAGGACCTTGTTGGTCATGAAAACTAAACGAACTAAGTCACACAAAGGGCCTAGAACAGAAACCTGACATAGCAGATGTCCTTTATTAATGCCAGTTCTTTACTGTGAAGTGCAGCTGAGGCTGGGGCAGAGCAGGGCACTTTTCAAAAAAGAATTTAAGCCTAAGGCAATCAAGAGGAAAAAGACTTCGCTTAGGCTCCCAGTTTCAAGAGTATCAGCCTCATCTGGACCTCTGCTGTTCATGCAGTCTAGGTCCCAATCAAGATCCAGAAATAAAAACACTTCTCTGTGCCTCAGTTTCCTCACCTGTAAAATGGCAAGCATAAAAATATTCTGTATTCAGTTTACCAGGAATGTTAAATCTGGCAAAGAAAAATACCTTTTTGCTTACCTAATGCCTGAAAGGTTATTTCCAGCTTTGACATGGTTCTCCAGAATGCATGAGATTTGGAGTGGTGTTTGTTTATGCCAAACATGTGAGAGTGACTGATATTCTGGGGGGTTAACCCCATTTCAGCCCTCGGTAGAGTTGGTATCCTCCACCTCCTGGACCCTGCCTGGCTGAGTCTGTCTTATAACTGATGCTGTGAAGTTTGAGAGGTACCTTCTCAGTCAGAGGGACATCACCTGCCTGTAGAAACACCATCCTCATAACTGTTCATTTTTTTTACTTTTTCAGTTCATTTTCAGCCAAGTGCAGAGAGTATCAAAATAAGATATTTGAACAAATGTTTGTTGAGCTGTGATAAGAGACCATTGAGAGTGATTGGTCTCTGTCTTTACTTGGTTTGGGTATTAAAGCAGTTAGCTACTGGGAACTTTGTGTTTCAGGAACTGTCATCTCAGGAGTGGGGGAAATAGTGATATTGGGGTGAGCGGGGATGGAGCAAAGAGGGGAGAACCATAAACATCGTTTCAGAACTATCTCTGAAGCTGTTTTCAGTCCTATAGATATACTTTGTTTTATAGCTATGCCCAGTAGCAAAGAAGAAAGAGGGCAGAATCCTAAGTAGTTGAAATTGTTGAATGCTGAGAAAGAGGAGAGTCCTGATTATTTTTAATTTGTTAGGTACTTTTAAAGGAAAAAAAACACTTTTATTAATAAAATTATAATTGCCCTCAGTTATAATTCTCTTAGGAATTTGGGATTTTTTTAACTCGTAGGTCGGCACCATCAGTTAATATGTTCAGTTAGTACTTATGTTTACTGAGCATCCACTCTGTATTGGGCACAACAGTGAGAAGTTCTCCATTGCTGCCTTCAAGGAACTAAAACATATACAAGAACTATAATATGAGCTAGTAAGGACAAAGCCTGAATCAAATGGAAGATCTCTTTTTCAACAGTCTACCCCCAGGAGACTGGAAGGACTAGAAGACTGTATAAATAGTGTTGCTTCAGCAAATACCTGTTGGACGGGTAAATGAATGAATGAATGAACAAATGTTTTATATATATGAGACTTATAAAACAGGGAGGGACAGAAAATGACTCTGTTAAAAAATGAAGTAGATATTTAAAACCATGTATTTTGCAATATCTTCAAGAAATTCAAATGCATTATGCCCTCCAAAATATTTCCATTACAAAAATAGAAGGAAAAAAATAAATAATGGAAAGGAAATAACAAATATATACAGAAGACTTTTTTCATGGAGCCAGACCCTTTTGAGACTTGTTCAGTGGAGTTTATTTCCTAAATAAATGTATGAAGGCTGTCTTGCAGGTGCTTTGAAAGTAATTAATTACTTGAAACTAAAAAATTCTTCCTAAACTCCATTTCACTCTTCCCAACCCCCACCACCCAAAATTTGTTGGTAACCATTTCTTGCATGATTTGGTACATTATCACGTATCTACATAACCAGGAATTGATATATGGCTTCATTTTCTGTTTTTAAACTTAATATTAATGGTGTACAGTATAGTATACTTTTTTGCAACTTTTTTTCTCAGCGGTATGATTTTGAGATTTATTTATGCAAATCAACATAATTCTCATGTATTGATTTTAACTACTGTAAGGAGTTGTGTGATAGGAATATGCCACAATTTATGTCTGTTTTGCTATGGATGAGCTTTTGTAGTTTCCAGTTTTATTGCTCTTATAAACTGTGCCACCACGAAGAGCTTGTATAAATATTCTTGTTTATGTGTGCACAATTGCTCAAGAGCATATCTCCAGGAGTGGAATTGTTGGGAAAATGACATGAGCATCTGAAGCTTTGTTTTCCATATGGGTTGTACCAATTTATACTCCCACCAAGAGTGTGTGGGAGGTTCCATCACTCCCATCAAGAGTTGACATTGGGATTTTCACCAATCTTATTCATATAAAATGGTTTCTCATTGTTTTCCTTCTCTCTCCATATACAACAGTTCCTTTTCTTCCAGTACACTGATATAATTTACCAGTACAAAGGAAAAACATCTCTTGGAAATACAAAAATCATGACTAACTTTCATTCAAGAAATATACCTTCAGTTCGTCCTGAGAGCTCATTCACTTATTCATTCAACAAACATTACCAGTTTGAGAATACAAAGACAAATAAGACAACTCTTTGCTACCCAGGAACTCATGGTCTTGAGGACAGGGCAGAAGTTCAAAACAAATACAAAGGGAGGATAAACACTTTGATAATTTCTTATGAGTAGAGAAGGAAATTACCAAAGGGGGAGATTGATTCTGTTACAGGCCTAAGGAGGCTTCCTGAAGAAAATGGCGTCTTAGCAGGATTTAAGATAAATAAAAATAAATAGGGTTGAATTCATATAATCCTCTAAAGTAAGTATTTTTATCCCATCTGACAGGTGAGGAGAGTGAGGCCTAGGGAGTTTACCACAACATATGTGGGTGAATAAATGGTAAAGGAAGTAACTGAACCTGAATCTTCATCTCTAATGCCAGTGCATGCCCAAAGACAGAACATTGGTTAAGAAATCCCAGAGTCTCCATTGGTACCAAAGTCCTATGGGCACAGATTGGGTTAGCTCTGAAAAGAACAAAAGAGCATGCTTCACACAATGTAGTTCACTCAGATATCTGACTTGACTCACACACATCATTTGAATTTTCAGTTGGCTTCAGCCCCTCTGCCAGAGTCATTACTTTTTTGCTGCCTGTCAGCAAAATACTTTGTGACTATCTTAGGGAGAACTGCTGTGTCAGCAGGAGTCTGCCATATTCCTCCTTCAGATCTGAGCTTAATGGCACTGAGGCCACAAGCAAGTAGCTTTTTTAATGCTTTCCAGAGGCAGGTCATAGAAGGTCCTGCAGGCTGCAGAGGCAACTGTGGTTTGACTGGGTGACACTGTGGGATGTCAGCATAGGAGTGCCATGGTCTGACCAAGTTTCAGCAGGAAGACTGACAACTGAGCAAGAACAGATGAGAATTGGACAAGGGTGGAAATAGGGAGACAGGTCAGGAGGTTGTTGCAGAAATCCAGATTGAAGATGGCGGGCAGGATTTGGAGCTGAGTTATGGCGTAGCGATGGCCCTCTGGATCTGCTGTGAAGCCAACAGGGTTCCCTGATAAACGGCATGTGGACTTGAGGAGGAAAAGGGGTAACGCTTCTTGGTTTCCTATTCCTTCCTCAGCAAATCGCTGAAAGGAGTGGGGGCCTCCTTGTTAAGAGTAGATACCTGATACACGTTCTCTCCTCTGGGAGACCCTTGCTTTGCCTCCACCATCAATTTATTATCAAAACGAGAGCACTGAGCTCCCCTAAAGGCTGTAGCCTGGGCAACTAGATGAAACTAGAAAAAACTTTGAAAAGACACTTAGATTGCAAGATGCTCTTAGAAGTTGTTTTCTGATCGGCTCCATGATATCTAGAAAAAGCTCTGAATAGGAGAATGGTGGGTATCAAATTTCAGCATCAGTTCTAGGTCACACCTGAATAAATTGGGTTTCAAGACCCATAAAGGTCTCGATACTACAACACCTCCTACTCGCATAGGATGTCTAGCTTCTATTTCCTTCATTTCCTTCCAGGCACAAGTTTCTGGGGTCTTGCTCTATGCCCTTAATCCTCTAGAAATCCTATTCCTTGCTATTAATCTCCACAGTATCTCTTCTCTGCTACTGGCACACTTTGCTGTGCTCTTTGTGAAGTGCATTCTGCATATAATCAGTCAGGAGACTATAGGGTGTTGTGCTTTGTAGGAATCTAAGCAGTGAGTAACTATTACATTTCCCCCAAAGGCTTTCAGCTAATTGTTAAAGTAGAGGATTTTAGGGCTATAATTTGGTAGCCGAGATCCCTTTTTCAGGCGTACCCTGACATTCACCACCCGGAGGGATGCAGAAGCTGCTAAACCAATGATTTTTCCTCTCACAAAGATTGCCTATGTCTCTACTATATGCAGGCAGGGTTCCAAGCGTTGGAGGTACAGATAAGAATAAAACCCATCTCCTGCTTCCGTAGAGCTGACAGTCAAATAAAAGAGACAGATGAATAAATGGATCATTCCACTTCAGTCCATGGGGTCAGTGGGCAGTGTCGGGAAGAGGCCTTATCTAAGTGGAGTCCAACTCAGGGACGAAGGTGGGGGGACAGGAAAGAATGGGGGGGAGATCATTTCAGAGGAGGGAGACGGAATGGGGGTTAAAAGCCTTGGAGCCCCCTGGAGGAAAGGGGGCTACATCAGATTCACATGGTGAACTATGGAATCAGGATTCTGGCCCCGACACAGATGGGCACAGAGATACTCTTCAGACCCATGTGGTCAGTGCTTGTGCTTGCTTCCTTGGATGAGGACGAGGATTTGCTGACCTTGAGTTTTGGTCAAGAACCAAGAAATTTCCAGATGTTTGTAAAATGTTTACTTCTTTAAAAATAAACAAATAATTCTTCCCATGGGCTGGGCAGTATTCTAAGCATTTTACAAATAACAATTATTTCCATTTTCATAATTTTCCTTGGGCTAAGTATTATTATTCTGTGTTACAAGTGAGGAGACAGGTAAGAAAACAACTTGCCCCAGTAGAAACAGTTAGCAAGTGTCTGAGCAAGGATTCAAGGCCAACTCAGGGTCCAGAGTCTGTGCTCTTAGCACCTGTGTCTTGCTCCTGCCTCTGTCTTTGGGGTGCAGTTTGGTTGTGTAGAGGGTTCTTGAATAATGATATAAGTCTTGAATGTCTAGCCATAGCAGCAGAATCAAGAATCAAAGAATAAAGGCAGGGTCTTTAGGCTGGAGGTATGTCTTGAGAGGGAGATGTTTTTAAGACATCCAGACAGACAGGTGTCAAGGAGTTCAGAGGGTCAAAAATTCAGGTGAGAGTTCTGGGCTAGACCTTCAAAAAATTATGACACATTTAAAGGCATAAACCAACTGAAATTTATTCTCTCAATGTTATAGAAGCCAAAAGTATGTAATCAAAGAGCCAGCAGGGCCATCTTCCCTCTCAAGTTTCTGGGGACTAATCCTTCCTGTCTCTTCCAACTTCTGGTGGCCCCAGGCATTCCTTTGCCTGTGGCTGCATATCCCCATCCTGGGCCTCCATCTTTATATGGCCACCTTCCCCTTGTGTGTCTCTGTATCCCCTTCTTTTCTCATTTGTCTTTAGATTTAAGATCTGCTCTAAATCCAGTGTGATATCATCTCGGGATCCTTCATTTCATCTGCAAAGATCTATTTTCAAGTGATTTGCACACACTTAGATAGATTTCCTTGATGGACATTACTGAACTCAGTACCGTGGATGAGCTCATTTCAAGGAGGTCTTGAGCAAAGAAGCAAGCAGACCTTGAGCAGAATAGTGGGGAAGGATCGGTCCTGGGGGAAGGAACAAGTGGAGAATGCTGATAGGAAACCAGAAAGAAGCCCTTATCAGGACCTGAAGAGACCTAGAAACTGAAGGAGAGTGTATTATATATAAAAAACATAACCAAGGTCATATACCCCAAGAATTGTAGAACATACCCAGGGGTTTAACAGAGAGGAGGTTTTTGGCAAGAACAGTTTTGTTGGTTGGTCTGGGTTTTGTTTTGTGTCTTAGCTTGGCCGTGCTGTTGGGAGAGGGAAAAGCCTGGAGCTGGAATTTCTGGTAGCCAGTGCTGTCACACCATTTGCAAGCTGTTAACTGGCATTATCCACATTAGCAGCCTTAGAAAAACCCCAGTGAGGACACTCTCATGTTCTTACACTCCGTCTCTTATGCATACATAAGAGTGTGCTTTACGTTAATACTCTCTCGTAAAATATATTGAAGTGCAGATAAATGAGTGACTCTGTCTATATAAGGTAATTATTTTAGATGACAATATTTTGACTTTCCATTTCCTCTAAATTGGTTTTACGTGGTAGGGGGCCAATTCGCATTTTAGAGTTTGTTCAGAAGCTGTTTTAATTGTGCCTTCAGAAATAGATACCCAGGCTCCTGAGATGTCAAAATGCGGCTCCATTTTTGATAGCATTAAGTGATATTTCTTATATATGAAATTTCTCTAGTATGATTGCACAAGTGTCGATTTGTGCAGTGGCAATGCATGGAGCTGATCCCAAGTTTGGAGACTTAAAAAATTACCTTCTTTTATCTGCTAGTCTAAAATAAGAATGTAACTTTTCTTACACTTACCGGAGTTCATTTCAATTAAATCTTAATGAGCAAAAATGTGACAAATGGGTCCATGAGCATTACCTCTCAGACCTTTTAATTTTTATAAATTCACTTGCAGAGTTAGACTTACCCTGTTGCAATTATTTCATTTGGCTCTTGGAAATTTCACCCGAATTGCATACGGCGGGTGCCACAGGCAATCATCTGCTTCGGGGGCCTAACTCTTGTGGTCATGTTATCCATCTAAATCTATAATCGGAGAAGGGGCATGGTAGAAAGGTGAAAAGTATCATTTGTCACAGCATTCTTGCGTAAAGATGGCTGGGGATTTGGGAATACGGTGGTAGGGGCAGTTTTTCTTCTCATTAGCTGCTTTATTTGTAACTGCAGGGGCTGTCAGAAGCATGGACTTAATAACCTTCAAGTTTTTCTGCATTAATATAAAAAGGTTGCATGAATTTTTGGCAAATCATTGTCCCCATGAGGGTATCAGAAATACTTTTGCTGGTGAATACAGAATAACCCTTCTTTGGGGACCTCTCAGCTGAATTAAATATATAATTGAAGAGGATTCATCTAGAATGAGACATTTATGCTGATCGTGTACACATTTTGATGATTCTGAACCTTCACTTGGAGTGCCTTTTCAATTCTCCACGGGTAAAAGTTGGAAGGAAAGTACCAGCAGCGCTTTTAATATAATAACAGAGTGCAAGGGATGCATTTTGTACTTAGATACGATTTTATCTCTTTTGTACTTAGATATCTTTATCTGCTATGTCTTTGCACACACTGGGGGGGATCAAGAGGAAAACTGTAGTCCACAGTTTTATGATGAGGACAAGAGTATATCTAGCCTATGGGATCTCAGACTATTGGGAGGAGAGAGAGAGGAAGGGTGGGAGGGAGGGAGGAGAGAAAGAAGGAAGAAAGAAAGGGAGGGAAGAAGGAAGGAAAGGAGGGAGGAAGAAAGAAGAGAGGGAGGGATGAAAAGGAGAGAGGGAGGGGAAGGGAAGCATGGAAAAAAGGAAGGGAGGAAGGGAGGGAGGGAGGAAGGAAGGAAGGAAGGAAAGAAAGAAGGAATGAATTTTTTAAAAAATCCAGTTATCCTTTCCCTTGATATAGTTCACATTGCTTCTCTAAACCTTTTTTCTCTTGATTTATATTCTCATGGTTTTCTTCCTTCCACACTGGCTACCTTGTCTTAATCCCTTGCCCCAAGACTCAATGCATAGATTTCTTCTTGGCTCTTGTTTACCCCCATTCCTAGGAGACCTTATTCAGCCCCATGCTTTTCAATGCACTTTCTAAGCTGACAATTCCTTGTATTTGTATTTCCTCCCTCACTTCTCTTTTAAAGCCCAACCCCGTAAATCCAACTGGTGACCCAGCATCTTCCCTTGGAGGCCTAACAGATGTGTCAAATCCCCCTTGTTCCTAATCAACCTGATTCCCCCACCCTTTACCTAACTTGCCTTTTCTGTATATCCTTATCCAATACTGGGGCATTTCCTCAATTCCCCTTTATTCCCCAGCCCCCAGTCATCCTAGTGAGGAATCCTGTTAGTTCATCTTCAAACTATGTGTTGAGTTGGATGACTCTACACATCTCCATGGCCAAACCAATCCAACTATCCTCCCTATTTCCACTCAAACTGTTTTCTACCCAGCAGCCAGATTTTACCATTTTAAGCTTAAATTAAATAATACTGCAGTACCTCTGCTCGAAATTGGTCAATGTTTTCCCATCTCAGAGTCAAAGTCCTTACCTGAGCCCATGAAGACCTACATGGTCTGGACTCCAAGCTGCCCCAACAAGCCTTCCCTGACACTTTCCTCCTCCATCCCTCCAGCCATCCACTCTTCCTCAACTGCACATGCTTTGCTTTTGAACTTGCAGCCCCGACTTCCTTGACTGTTTTTCCCCTGGGTGTTTATAGGGGTTTTTCCTTTCCAATCTTTTCTCCATTTAGCTCATCAAAGAAGTCCCCCATGATCTACAGTCAAAAACAGCCAGCATGCACCTACACACATGCATGGCACTATCTTCCCTGTGATCTTCCATTTTTCCTCCATAAAGCTTAACATTTCCTAATCCATGGTGTATATTTTTTAATTGTTTATCTCTATACTAGATTATAAGACCCATGAAAGCAGGAAATTAGTTTTTGTGCACTGTTTGCTGTGTCTCCAGAGTTGAGCACAGTATCTGGAATAGACTGGGTGCTAAGTCAATATTGGGAAATAAAAAGAGAGGGAATGATTGAGAGAGAAGAGGAATAAAAAAATCTCCTTCAAAAATTGCCCAAGGTGCAGTAAGAAGGGTAGACTAATGAATAAGATGAATAGAATCTGGAATAGAGATTTATCCCCTTAATAATAATGTCCAAAAAAACCCTCCAATGGCTTCCCTTTGTACTTATAGAAAGGTCTAAATATGTTTATATGGCTTATAAGAATTACCATCACCTGGCCTCTGTCTCCTCCACACTTCCCCAGTCTATTGTAGTCCCCCCAGCCTACTTGGAAGACTCTTCTCCCAGATCATGACATGGCTGGGCCCTTTTCAAATGTCATCTCAGAAAGACCTTCACCAACCTTGCCATCCCCTTCACTACCTGTTTCCTATGACATAACTCTGTTTTATCAGATTCATGGCATTTATCCACATTCAAAATGTCTTGTTTATTTCCTAACTTTTCTCTCTCTCCTCCCCCCAACCCCACCCCCTTGAGATTATGAGCTTTGTCTGGGCAGATGCCTTCTCTGTCTGTCTTGCTCAGTGGTGTGTACCTCTGCCTGACACATGGTGGGGGTTCTTCGTCATTCGCTTAGTGAATGAGTAAATAAGGTTGCCTTCTAGGACACTGATCATTCTTGTGTCCTCCTACCCTCTCCTGATAACATCACAGATGAGGGATATTTACAGATTTGCTGTTAGGTGCACATCAGTGCACTTGAGAAACAACAGTCTGCTACGGTTCTTGCCAGAAAGTACTCCAGGAAGTAGAAAAGACTGAGGCCTAATGCAGTTTGGAAAAGAAACATCCATAGCAAACCTAATTAGGTGAATCTTCATTCCTTTAGGAAGAAAAAAAAAAAAAAACACAAGTTTTAAATAGGAGGTCCTTACACATTCCCTAGAATAACAGTTCCCAGCTCTGATGTATCACAGTCCATTGTGAGTAGTGCCACGTGTGGTAGCCAAATTACCAAATTTGGGGCGTCATTTGTATTTTATATCCTATATCAAGAGAGATTTAAGGTCATTCTTGTAGTATTCTTCCTTCATTGGATTCTGTTAAGATTTCTTGTGTAACTGCAGCATGAAGTGATGGCTGATGTGCTAGGGGGTTGTAAATATGACCGATTTTCTGGACTACTGTCCAGCCCTTACTTGGGACACCCTGGACAGGGTGACACACACTTGACTATCATCCATCCTTCTCTCATAGAAAAGGAAGAAGAGATTCAGGAACTCCAACCATGGTGATATTTGGATTTCACTAGCTCTTCAGCCCACACCTAATTATGTAAATACTCAGGTTCTCTTGTGCAGTGAGCACAATTTTAATGTTTAACAGATAGCCATTATTTTAATCTTATGCTACAGATTCAGTAGACATCACCATTTTTTGTTCTGTAACTTACCTAACAGCTCAGGTAAAGCACAGAATTCTTGTTGAGCAAAGACAAGGTACTTCTCTGTACAATTTTTAAATT
The DNA here is from genome assembly GCF_963455335.1 of Martes martes. Classification (NCBI taxonomy): domain Eukaryota; kingdom Metazoa; phylum Chordata; class Mammalia; order Carnivora; family Mustelidae; genus Martes; species Martes martes. Next base: position 151,281,495 of record NC_137889.1, on the reverse strand, counting down.
TTCTTAATATGAGGAAAGATATAAAAGTTGTCCAAGATTGAAAAACCTAGCCAGAGAATCATCTGACATTAAATGTTGTCATTACTAAAATTCACTAAACAGCCTTGGGTATCTGTAAGTGTCCCAAGCTAAATGGTTCTTTCTTATAGTTCCTTTTTTCTTTAAATTCAATTTAGTTAACATATTTGGCTATTCAGGGTCTACCTCTCTTTCAAAGGTAGAATTTTGTGATTCTTCAGTTGCATACAACACCCAGTGCTCCTTTCAAGTGCCCTCTTTAATGTCCATCACCCAGTTACTCCATCCCCTACCTACCTCCTCTCCAGCAACCTTGCTTATTTCCTGTAGCTCAAAGTCTCTTATGGTTTGTCCCCCTCTCTTTTTTCATCTTATTTTATTGCCCCCCTCTCTGTTTTCATCTTATTTTAATTTTCCTTTCCTTCCCCTATGTTCATCTGTTTTGTTTCTTAAATTTCACATATTAGTGAACTCATGTGGTATTTGTCTTTCTCTATTTTGCTTAGCATAATACCCTCTAGTTCCATCCACATCATTCCAAATGGCAAGGTTTTATTCTTTTTGATGGCTGAGTAATATTCCTGTGTGTGTGTGTGTGTGTGTGTGTGTGTGCATGCGCACGCACACACATCTTCTTATCCATTCATCTGTCAATGGACATCTAGGCTCTTTCCATATTTTGGCTATTGTGAACATTGCTACTATTAACATTGGTGTCAGATGCCCCTTCAAATCCCTATGTTTGTATTCTTTGGACAGATACCTAGTACTGCAATTGCTGGGTCATAAGGTAGCTCTCTATTTAACTTTTTGAGGAACCACCATGCTGTTTTCCAGAGTGGCTGCCCGTGTTTGCATTCCCACCAACAGTGTAAAAGGGTTCTCCTTTCTCCACATCCTTGCCAACATCTGTTGTTTCCTGAGTTGTTCATTTTAGCCATTCTGACTGGTATGCAGTGATATCTCATTGTGGTTTTGATTTGTATTTCCCTGATGCTGAGTGATGTTGAGCATTTTTTCATGAGCATTTCTTCATTGGAGAAATGTCTGTTCACGTTTTCTGCTCATTTCTTGACTGGCCTTTTTGTTTTTTGAGCGTTGAGTTTGATAAGTTTTTCATAGATTTTAGATTTTAGATATTTCATAGATATTTAGATTTAAATAGCCCTTTATCTGATAAAACATTTGCAAATATCTTCTCCCATTCCATAGGTTGTCTCTTAGTTTTGTTGACTGTTTCCTTGCTTTGCAAAAGCTTTTCATGCTGTTGAAGTCCCATCAGTTCATTTTTGCTTTTGTTTTCCTTGCCTTTGGATGTGTTTAGCTAGAATTACTGCGGCTGAGGTCAAAGATGTGACCTGTGCTCTCCTCTAGGATTTTGATGGATTCCTATCTCATATTTAGATCTTTCATCCATTTCAAGTTTATCATTATGTATGGTGTAAGAAAGTCATCCAGTTGCATTCTTCTGCATGTAGCTGTCCAGTTTTCCCAATACCATTTGTTTAAGAGACTGTCTTTTTACCATTGGATATTCCTTACTGCTCTGTCAAAGATTAGTTGACCATAGAGTTGAGGGTACATTTCTGGATTCTCTATTCCACTGATCTATGTGTCTGTTCTTGTGCCAGTACCATACTGTCTTGATGATTACAGCTTTGTAATACAGCTTGAAGTCTGGAATTGTGATGTCTCCAGATTTGGTTTTCTTTTTCAACATTACTTAGGCTATTCAGGGTCTTTTCTTGTTCCATACACATTTTAGGATTGTTTGTTCCAGTTCTGTGAGGAATGTTAGTGGTATTTTTAATAGAGATTGCACTGAATGTGTAGATTGCTTTCGGTAGTATAGACATTTTAACAAAATTGTCCTTCAATCCATGAACATGGAATGTTTTTTCATTTCTTTGTGTCTTCCTCAGTTTCTTTCATAAGTCTTCTATAGTTTTCAGAGTACAGATCCTTTACCTCTTTGGATAGGTTTATTCCTAGGTATCTCATGGCTTTCAGTGCAATTGTAAATGGAATTGATTCCTTGATTTCCCTTTCTTTTGCTTCATTGTTAGTGTATAGAAATGCAATTGACTTCTGTGCATTAATTTTATATCCTGTGACTTTGCTGAATTCCTCTATCAGTTCTAGTGATTTTTTTGGTGGAGTCTTTTGGGTTTGCTACATAGAGTATCCTGTCACCTGTGAAGAGTGAAAGTTTGGCTTCTTCTTTGCCAATTTGGATGCCTTTTATTTCTTTTTATTGTCTATTAGTTCCTTTTTTCAATGGAATTCGTTCCTATGCACATTTTTTTTGGTGTGTGCCAGACTTTTCCTGTGAGTAATTTCTTTTTCCAAATGATTGTTACAGCTTTGCTCTCATGGAATTTATAATCAGTAGAAGAGGAGACTATCTGTAAATAATTCTTGAAGGACATATGCAGGGAACATAAGCGGTCCAATGAAGCAAAGGGAAAAAAAAAGTACACTGGGGAGGAAATGCTGGTAGAAAATAAAATATAAAATGGTAGACTGGGGCACTGGAGTGACTCAGCATGGATTCTTGATTTCAGCTCAGGTCACGGTCTTGGGGTCGTAAGATTGAACCTTATATCAGGCTCTGTGCTGAGTGTGAAATCTGCTTGGGATTCTCTCTCTCCCTCTTCTTCTACCTCTCCCCACTGCTCACATGCACTCTCTCTCCTGCTAAAAACAAACAAACAAACAAAAAATAGGTAGATTCACTAAATGTCTTATGTGCCAAGCTCAGTAATTCAGAAGCTATCTGCTGAAACAGTGAAGTATCTTTGAGGACTTTTGAGCAAGAAATAGAAGTGATCTCAGCTGTTCTTCAGGAGTACAAGATTAGCAGTACCATGTTTTCTACAGCATTTCCTGGAATATTTCTATTTCTCACTATCCTCCAGAAGGCATTTGTCAACTTGAGATAAAGTCTGAGAGAAGGTAATGCATAAATGCCAACATTTTGAAAACCATAGTAGTCAGGATAGGATAGGGGGATGCTGGAGTAAAGATAAGACCCCAAATTGCAGTGAGCTTAATCCAATAAAGATTTCTTTTTTTTTTTTTTTTTACTTTTTATTTTTTTAATTTTTTTTACATTTCTTTTCAGTGTAACAGAATTCATTGTTTATGCACCACACCCAGTGCTCCATGCAATACATGCCCTCCATAATACCCACCACCAGGCTCACCCAACCTCCTACCCCCCGCCCCTTCAAAACCCTCAGATTGTTTTTCAGAGTCCATAGTCTCTATTTGTTTCTTACTCGGAAAGTTCAGCTTGAGTTGGCCACCCTCTTCTATCTTAAGACATGCTGCCTGAGGTTGCTGTGTCAGGGGAAAAGCAATTAGGAAAAAGCAATGAGCTACTTTAGCCTGTTGTGACACCTCACTTCCCCTCCCAGTCCATTGGTCACCACTAGTCATCTGACTTCAACTCAACTACAGGCAAGGCTGGGGGATACAGGGGAGCACATGGATATTTGGTGAGCACGAACTCTACCACAGAAATGGTGAGCCTTTAATGGATCTGATGAGTTGTTTTGTTTGTTTGTTTCCTAACTGGTTAAGAGAGATAGCAGTGAACTCCTGGACTCCAAATGAATCAAAAACAAAAACAAAAAACCCTTTGTTTGACAATGGCTTTTGGAGTAGTGGAGTAAATTTGGCACAAATTCATGTAAGCTATTGGAAGTTAAACTATTTTTGTGTAATATGGGGATAAAAATACTCCTTGTCTTGCCTTCTTCACAGGATCAAATGATACACTATAATGTAGATGATTGTGTTTTATAAACTGCTAGGTGTTGTGCAAATCTAATCTATTATCAGCATCGCCACTATCATCACCATGGTTACCCTAGTGGAGGAGGGCAGAGACTGCTGCCGTCTGTGTATGTGACCAGAGAGAATTAAAGACCCTGCTTATCTTTCCAGCTTTGTTTCTCTTCTTTTCCTTCTAAGTATCCTGCATTACAACCCTTCTGTACCCCTAACAATTTCCCAACATGCCTGATGTTTTCTCTGTCTTTGTATACCCATCACCCTCTGCTTGGAATGCCTTTCTTCTCCTCCCCTCTCCTCCTTCATCCAGAAAATATCTGTAAGTCCCTCAAGGTTTAACTCACAATCCCTTAATCTATAAAGCTTTCCTTGCCCACCCCCCCAACCCTAAGACAGCTTCGGGTTCCTCCATCTGTCATGTCTGTTGTGAAACTTTGCCTACTTGTCACTTAATCGTTTCCATGTCTGTCTCCCCTACTGGGCGGGGAATGTCTTCAGATCAGGGACTGAGTTTTATGCTTTATTCACGAAAGCAGGCTTAGGACTGAGACTAATTCTGTTACCAACTCAGCCACTTACAGGATGTGTGACCCCAGATGGATAATTCCACCTGTCTTTGCCTCAGTTTCCCCATCTGTAACATGAAGAGAACAAAAGGGACTACCTCAGAGTTGTCATGATGATTACACAAAACATACATGCAGAGTGCTTAATAATAATGCCTGGCACATAGTAGGTGCCTGGCACATAGTATGTGTTTGGTAAATATTTGGCAAATGAAAGAATGGATGAGTGATTAATTGACTCAGCAGCGAGAAGTGGTATGTAACAGATGAAGAAACTAAGGATTCGGGGAGTTTTTTTTGTTCAAAGTTACACAGCCAGTGAGAGCTAACTGACTCTAAAACTCCTCTTTTGACTCTGTATGTGGACGTAGAAGATGCTCAACAAATGGGTGAAACAAATATCAGAACTGATGAACCCAATCAAGATGGTGGGAGGAGAAAGGATGTGTTGAATGAAGCCTCAGGAGAGCACTTCTCGTCTCCTGCTGAATCTTTACTATTGTGATATTTTTTTCCTCGTTGAATTTTTCTGGTTTCCTTCCAGCAGTTATAAAAGGAAAACAGGCTGTGCAGTGGGATTGGAAGGCTCTGGGCACAGAGCAGGGATTTTTCATTTCACAGGTTATACGCAACGCTCTGCAGCCCAGCTCACAAAGTCAGTCTTCATTCTTAAAGCCTCCTTGATGCGGGGAGAAAGCAAAACAGGGTTTGTTGTTAGCAGTTTGGTTCAGGCCCATCAGAAAGTGATTACACTTTCTTCTTTTGCTGCATTAAGAGGGGAGGTAAGGAGTCCCAGGACACAAGGCAAACAAGTGTGAGTTTTGAGTGTAATGCACAAAGGCAGGAGGGAACATGAGCATCACCTCCGTGAGTAGTCACTCTCAGAGCCACTCTCACAACCCAGCTCTTTGGTCACTAAGGTGCCAGGTCACCTGTGCCCAGGTCTCTTGTCCCAAGCCCTGATGTTTAAAGATACAAAGTAACATGATATAAATCAAATAAGCTCCCACCCTTGACAGTTTAGCTCCCTTTCTTGCCCTTGGGGGTGACTTCTGTAAGTAATAAGTGACTGCCTTGTCCTATACTCTAGGCAACCAAGTGGAATGGAGGTGCTTTCAAAAACCAGTAGCAGCCAGGGACAGATTGCAGCAGAAAACTCAGATGCTAGCCCCACTCCAGCACTGACCAGCTAAGGGGCTAGGGGTATTGCACATAATGTCTGCATTGCTTCAAGGGCCTGTAAAAGGATGAAGGGAGCCCCTCGTTGACCCTTCTCTCAGGATTTTTAGGAGGACATTAGGAACAATAAACCATCCTTCATAAAGCTCTTTATAAACTGTTATGATCCATGCCCACATAAAACCATAGGAGAGAGGCAAGTGTTGACCTCAGACACATGCCAAGTTCCCAGCACCTTACTGTGCTCTCATTCAGAAACTAAGGTCTTCTCAGTAAAGAAGGGAAGACTGAGAGACTTACCAGTCTGTTGTGGATTTTAAAAGTGTTTTTGTTTGGAATGTGTTTCACATATACATTGTTTTGTCCTGAATTATCCTTTTCTGGGTAGCAAGATCTCTATGCCTACATCTTCATGCAGAAGGAAGAAACCAAGGAAGTCTGCATATTTCCTTCTAAAAGGAGAGTCAAGGGAAGCTCATTGTTACTTAGTGAAAACTACACCCAATTTGCCTGTCAAATTCTCCCATAGTTTTCCTGCTTTGTTACTCAGGGCGGAAAAGAGTTGATGTTTCTAAGCACCTGAGTTCTTAAAACAATCACTCCACAGGAGTAAGGAAGAGTCTAAAGGGAAAGAAAGTTCCTCTCTCCAAAACAAAACACAGACAGATAGCCACACACATGCATATGACAGTGAAACAAATATCAACTTAAAAAAAAAAAAAAACCTGAAAAGACAATATATAAATATAATTTCAGGGGGAAAATAAAAACTCAAGTGAGTCATATCGTGACTGATGACGGAGCACCTGCTATGTGCCAGCATAGTACATGGCATTGTGCTTTACATACATCATCTAGCTTAATTTTCAGAGCAGCTCTGAGAACAGTGTTTTACTTTGAGCACAGAGAGACTGAATAACTGACCTCAGGCCGCACAGTCCATAAAAGGGGGAGCAGATTAGTCACCTGACTTGTGCGGCTTCTAACCTGTGCTCATCTTTCTAGGCCTTCCTCCCTGCCTCAGACCTTCTGAAGGTTTGCTGCAGTCTTGCCACCTCTTTCTCTGGCCATTCTACCTCACCTGAGCCATCCAAGTCATGTGATTCCCAAGGATTGCAGAACCAGGGTTCTCTCCACTGCAGGATGACTTCCTGTTAAGTGGGAACCAATGTCCTCAACACAGGTCAATTTGAGTTAACGCAGTGCCTGTTCATCACACCTCTGACTTCTTCTCCTAACCCAGGTGTCAGGTTTTTTGCGTCACCTGCGGCAAAAGCAAACTGAAGAGGCACAAACTTCTCTAGACAGTGGCTGAGGGCCCTGGACATTTGACCTACCAGCTAGCAGGCTTCAGCCCACAGCCCACTGATGGCCTAAGAAGGTAGCATGGCTGGGGTGAGCCACACAAAATTTGAGAAGCTGCAGCTATCAGCCTTCCACCCTGAAGCATGAACGATATGTCTCCTCATATACTTCTATCATGATGGTTTCATCTAGCCAGGAAGAAAGGGTGGTTCTTGTTATTTCTGCTCTTACACAAACAAAATACATAAGTATCTTCCATATTTGTCACATGTCTTATGTCCTGTAGAGGAGAAAGAAGTAGTGGTTGGGGACAGAACCAGCCAGGCTGAGTGGCTAATATGTAGCCCTTTGTGGCCTGGGATTGGATTTCCATGCTGATTCACTCCATCTGCATTTCCACATGGTGCTTCACTGACTGTTCCCAAGCTCATGTTCCAAGGATCTTTCTCAAGGCTCAGAGATGAGCAGTATAATGCAGTAGGACCTCTGATGACTCAGTTTGCCGAGTTCAGTTCTCAGCTCTGCACTTCCTCGCCAGGACCATAGACTAAACTCTTACTATTCCACTTTTACTAGAATCAATGTCTAAACTTGTGGTTCCAGCTCTGATAATGTTTTCTCCCAGGAAGTGTTTGTTGACACTGCCCTTCCACCCAATTGTGGGATTGAGTGTCCCTTCTTGGTATTTTCCATAGCCCTTGCTCTTCCCCCATAATACTGTGTAACACCCAGGCTTGAAACCAGGGATCACGTCTGCTCTGTTTTCTGCATCTGGAATAGAACCTGTCACACAGAATGTGGACACTCAAAACATAGTTGTTGCATGCATGAATGAATGAATGAATGAAGAAGCGAATCGAATCGAATCAAATCGAATCGAATCAAATCAAATCGAATAGACTAGACTAGAATAAAATAGAAGGAATAGAGGGAGAGACTGTGTGGTCTCTGCCATGTTCAAGAACCCAGACATTAATAAAGGCACCAAGGTTTCTAGTAAAGCAGCATGAGAAGACAAGCCATAACAGTGATGGGAAGAGGTGGCCAGGGTCCTCACTCAGTCTGCCTGACCCTAAATCCCACCCATGTCTTATATATCACAACACATTATGAGGAGGATCTTTCCTCCCTGTGAAAGTCTTTGGCTCTCCTTTGGTCATCAAAATGATTTTCTGCTTTGAGAACAGAAGTCACTTCTGTCCTCCCCTTGCTCAGTTGCAGCGACCTGCTCACCAGACCCTCCCCCAACCCAAAATGCATGGAAAAGTTTGTTGCAATCACTATGGTTAGGGAAATCCTTGCCTTCTTTTAATCTGTCAAAAATGAAAGCCACGTGTCATTCTGGGGAGAGCTGAGACCGGCACAAGGTCCAACATCTGAGTTGTCATAATTATTTTTCATTTTATCACATATGTAAGTGTGTTATTTGGTTCTGGACTCCAGAATGGGGTGAGGTGTGCTGATAAAATGGCAGTGGCCCTCACTGCAAATACTTGAGACCGGTCTATTGACTGAGAGTCTACGGCAGACCTACTTCTCTGTTTTGCATAGTATATCTTTATGTATATTAGGGATGACCTAGAAACATTTCAGGTATCTGTAGGTAGGTCTTCTTGTCCTGTAGGAAAGTCCACCACAAGTGCTGTAAATTGTGTAAGACTGATGATTCACAGACCTGTACCCCTGAAGCAAATAATACATTATGTGCTAAAAAAAAAAAAAAAAAGAAAGAAAGAAAGAAAGAAAGAAAAGAGATGGAAAAAAACCCAAGTCTTAAATACAGAAAACAAAGTGGTGGTTGTTAGAGAAGTGGGTAGGGGGGATGGGTGAAATAGGTGAAGAGTATTAAGAGTTTACTTATCATGTGATGAGCACTAACTAATGTATAGAATTGTTGAAGCATTCATTATATTGTATATCTGAAACTTATATAACACTGTATGTTATACACTTGAATAAATACATTGGGCTCTTGTAGTTCAATGCATCTTCTACATCAAATGTATTCAGATTGTAATTTTTTTTTAAAAAGTCTACCATATTTTGCCTGATTTAAAAAAAATGTTTTTAAAGATTTTATTTATTTATTTGACAGAGATCACAAGTAGGCAGAGAGGCAGACAGAGAGAGAGAGAGGAAGGGAAGCGGGCTCCCTGCTGAGCAGAGAGCCCGACGTGGGGCTCTATCCCAGGACCCCGGGATCATGACCCGAGCCGAAGGCAGAGGCTTTAACCCACTGAGCTGCGCAGGCGCCCCTAAAATTTTTTTTATTAAACAACTACTAGTCTGGAAGTGGGAGTGGTATACAAGGAAAATAAGACGTGCATTTCTTCCTCAAAGGGCATTATGTTCCGGTTTGATAAAATATTATATTCCCATTTTATGAACAGTTCTCCAAAACAGAAATCCCTGATCAAATAGCTCGATAGCAAAATGTTAGGTTGAATCATATAAACTTACCACTATCTGACTATTATTTATCTACAAAAATGGCAATTTTGATTTACAAAAAAATTGTCCAACCCAGTAAGTAATAAGTTTCAGAAATCCTGTATCCTTCCCTTGGGAACTCAGCTGAAGGCTCTGTCAAGTCCTGCAGTGAAGAAAAACTTGCTTAATTTTAATTCACTCAGTGTCTCTCCCAAATTTCTTCAACCTGGGATTTTTAAAAATTGCTTCACCTAACACTTTTTAATATCTACAAAATACATTACAGGAAATATTGATAATATATTTCTCCTTCTAAAAAAATATATTTCTCCTTCTATTCTGTCATTCATTCATGCAACAACTATGTTTTGAGTGTCCATATTCTGTGTGACAGGTTCTGTTACAGATGCAGAAAACAAAGCAGGCATGATCCTTGCTTTGTAACCTTAGTCTTCTGGGATTGGGTTTCCATGTTGTTTTGCTCCATCTGCCTTTGCAAATGGTGCTTCAATGCCTATTCCCAAGATTGTGTTCCAAGGATCTTTCTCAAGGCTCAGATATGAGAAGTATAATACAGTAGGACCTCTGATGACTCAGTTTGCCAGCTCTGCACTTCCTTCCTGGGACCATAGACTAAGTACAGAAACTGTTATTATTCCACTTTTACTAGAATCAACATCTAAACTTATGGTCCCAGCTTTGATAGTGTTTTCTCCCAGGAAGTGTTTGTTGACATTGTCTCTCCACCCAGCTGTGGAGTTGAGTGTCCCTCCTTGGTATTTCCATAGTCCTTGTTTTCCCCCTATAATACTGTGTATCACCTGGTCTTGAAAGTCTTCATTTCCTACTGATCTTTCCCCCAACAATGCCATACACCCCCCAAAAATACTATAGCCCTATGTCCTTCTGTACATCTGCACATGATTGTCCCTCCTTTCTGCCTGGCAAATTCCTTTTCATACTCGAAACCTCATTCAGTGGATCTCCCTTTGGGGAATCCTTTCTGACCCTCACCCAGAAAAGAGAACAATTCTCTTCTCTGAGCCGAGGGATCCCTGCCAAGCCAATCCTGAGTGATAAGAGGGACCAAACCACTGTGGGCCAGGACTCACTGGGGTTTCACCTAGTTGGTAAGACCTCAGCCAAGGTGATCCTCTTTACTGTGGCCTGGATCACAAAGTTTTAGTGAGGACCACTGCCATCTTCTGAACACACTAATTCTTTGTTACTCGGGTTGGGTGAGACAGAATAAGCCCTTTATGACTTCAACCTGAATCTTATTTATGTTTCTGTTTTCCATACCGTATTATAATTTAGTCTTTATTTGCCCATCTTCCTCATTAGGTTGTGAGCTCCCCTGGATTAAAGAACAGGGCTATTTATTTGGCTCTCTCCAGAAGCTATCCTAACGTCTAGTAGATCCTTGAAAAACACTTCTTTCTTACAGTATTTATTTAGATTTAAAGATTCAAAGATTAAAGAATCAGAAAACAATGAGATGCTAGATTCTGATGGAGAAGCACGTGCAATGACTCTCCTGAGCTGAGGGTCCTCAAGTAAACTCGAGGCTGAGGAAGGTCTTTCTGGGAGAGGCAGTGCAGTGTGGGAATAGGTGGGTGATAAGGGGGACTCATCCAGAAGCTTCATCTGAGTCTGTCCTCAGGCAGTCTGGGTCTAATATCCTCCTTCTTGTTGGGATCTCCACTGAGCTCTGCTCTTCAAAATTCACATTGGAAAATGGAAATACCAATTTGATAACATTTGTCATCTATCAAATTGGCAAAGTTATTTTTTATATGATAATACATTGCATTGAGGAAGATACATGAAAAAGGATTCCCTTTTAAGCTGCTTTAAGAATATAAATTAGCACAACTATGGGTTTCCACACTTCATTTCCTTAGTCAGGATTAGCATAGGCTTTTAGCAAAACCCTCTGATGATAAACCTTCCCTGACCCCAGTGCTTCCCAGGACTACAGGTGAGAATTCCTGCAAAGCCAGGCTGGAGTGTTCAAGGAGGGGAAACAAAAGTTGTGGGGCAACCCCCCAAGGGGGTGAGACTCTGTTTCTAAGACCCTAACTGAGATACTTTGTCTCATCCACATAAAAGTGTCATCATGTCCAGTGGGTTTTAAGATAGAGCCTAAAGTAGAATAAGCATGGCTAGGACATTAATCTTATTTTGCCACATAGAAAATTTGGGAGTGCAGCCAAATTCACTCAAGTTTGGACTTTAAAACGGATGTCATCCCCAAAGGCATTGTGGACAGCACGTTCATCTTTATTTAGGGGTCACCAGAGAGACATGGACCGTGCTGGGGCATCACTCTCTACAAGGCTCCTCAACCCCCAAGTTTAGGATCATTTACCTTGAAAGCTAAAATTAGAGCATCGGTGCTCAGCACAAAGGCTCTGTTGGCGTAATTAATAATGCAGAGTCCTCGTGTGCTGTGTGATATGAATTGTGTTGCTAATTATATTGTTATGAATGTGGTTTAGAGTATTATTAATGCAGGAAATATCAATACTTAAAAGCTTTGCTGGCAGTGAGATTTTTGCTTTAGCAGGCATGAGCTGGCCTGTAAGCATTAAATACTCTCTTGCTTAGAGGCATTAATCTGTACTCCCTTTGAATACATTTAATTAAAAATTTTGACTTCCCAGTAATTGTTGTTTTTATGTAACCCCAAAATAGAATTTTATTGGAGGTCAAGATCTTTTATATAAGCACCCATCTGTCCAGCCAGGGTGATGTCCCTCAGACAAGGCCACCAGTGGTGTCAGGGAGATGCTGAAGGGGGACGGCCTTCTCTGTGAGAGTCTTGCTCTCCTGGGAAAAGTTTCAGCTTTATGGATAAGAATAAAACCAAGTTCAGAGTCAAAAGAGGAGAACGCCATAGAGGATATGATTTGGCTCTGTCCTTTGCTGTCATTTTCTTAGTACTAACTCTTGAGAATCCATTTCAAACTACTTTGGAGCCCACTGGCCTGGGTTCCGAAGTTTACTGTTTCTTGAGTGAGCAGATACTTTCACACACATGATTTTGCCTTCTTTCCTCAGATTTGAGGGGTAGCTGATCCTATTTGCCTTTTCATAGACATGAATGGTTTTGTAACTCAGAAATGATATGTGGATGGTCAGGAGAGAGGTCACTGTGCTCCAGAGCTCAAATACCTTATCTTATGCAAACCTTGTAATAATCTAAGACTAGGCATTGTTACCCCATTTTGGTAATGCTGAGGCTTGAGAACACGGAAGCCTCACTAGGGTAACACAGTTGGGAGGCCGCAGAGAGGATTCGAACTTGTGTCTGACTCTAAGGCCCAAGTCCCTTTCTGGCTTCTCACAGGGTCAAGTTGGTGAACATTTGATCTAGGTAACCAAATGTCCCATTTGAATGGGACTGAGAGCTTTCCTGGAAAGTGGGATTTCCAGTTTTAAAATCTGCACCAGTCCCAGGCACACTAAACAAGCTAGTCACCCTAATTCCATCCCATCATTTCTCACTTTATTACATCTTCCTAGATGACTATGATCAAGAGTTTATCTTAGAGATGGGATTGGAGTTTACTGACTGGCTCCCCCTCTAGGAAGTGGTTGACATCCAAGGACTGTCAAACTCACACATGGAGGGAGCGGTTTGCCACCAGGAGGGGCAGAACTCTCCAACAACAAACATGAGCCAGAAAGTCACACTAACTGGCCCATGGATGACCCAAATGTGGTCCCTCTGTCAGAGAATATTTTCCTCCAGCATTGTATTTGGGGAAACATAACAGTTATTGCTCAGTGCAAGGTATCATGGACCTGGGGTCCATAAGCAGACCTGGGGTATAAGGTGACAGGGGAGAAAGAAAAGCAATGTTTATAAAATATTCACGTGTCTAGACAATTTGCAGCTGATTTAAGAAGACCTTCGTGTATACACCAAAGAATACCAGGCTGCAAGACTTTACTAATAAAGTTGAAAATATGCTAGTATTAATGTAGCTGGAACTAAAAAATAGGAAATAAATGCCTGAAAGTTTGTCAGCTTATTAATCATTCCTTTGTAAGCCGTGTTTTTACTTTCATGGCTGCAGCATCTAATCACAGTTCATTGGCTAAAGGCCAAGCTAGCTTTTGTGTTGGCATATTACCATGTACTGTGGTTCTGTGCTTCTTGTCCACTTATTAATGCTGCAGACTTCCTACTATTTAGTCTAAAAATAGCATCAGTTCTGTGAAAAACACTGCATTTCTGTTTTATCCATGGTGGAGAAACATGGAACGGTGTGTGTGCACATGTGTATACCTAGAGAAAATATTGTGATGCTTAAAATCCATAATTTGTTCTTCTCCTAAAGCCTTCTTTTTGGGTATCCTAAAAATTAAAAAAAGAAAAACGAAAAGTGGAGAGAGAAGGATAAAGAGAAGCAGATTTTTCCCCCAGAACCCTAGCTATGCATAATCTCTTTATTTTTAGTGCTTAAAATGATCATGCCAAACTAGAATGAAACCCCAGAACAGCCTTTTATTAGAACTTTTTTTTTTCCCTAAATGAAAACTGTGTTGCACTCCTATCAGATCTTATTCTGTTTTCCTTCATCAGTTTGGACTGCAAAGTAGCCATGGAAAAATGATTGATTGGTACATTTCCTCATATGATGCCTTATGCAAAGACATCCTTTTTGGGTGCTTTTGGACAGAAAATTCCTAGATAAAAATGATTCCAACAGTAAGGTTTTCCTCAACCACATCCCTGGCTTAAATGTCTCTCTGTCTATTAGCCATGCCAGCACTCAAGCATGGATGACACAGCGATGATTTCTCTAAATCCATGATTTATTTTGCACCCAGAAGAACTCGAACAAGACAAATAGCCTTTGAGAAGCCACGTGAACCTCAGGGAGCTGCCAAGGACACAGGTGAAGAGTGATAGGGGATGCATTTCATAATCACAAGGAAGAGCAGCGAGAGCGATAAGGTCTCATTGCTGCACAAACAGAAAAAGTGAACAGTTTGCATATCAGACGTATCAGGTGTTCGGATTTGACGCAGAACTCCTGAATAATGTGTTGTTTGCCTTTTGGAGAAATTAAGAGGAAGGAAATGTCATTCTGAAGCTTCACACGAGATAGTGAAGAAAGACGGTAGACTGGGAAATTGTCATTTCCTAGGCTGCTTCCGAAAGATATCGCTGGGAGCAAAGGGTTCCGGAGAGGTAACGGAGGAACTGGGCGGCTCAGAGCTGGCCCCAGAAACGAGGACTTGGCAGAATGCTTTTTAATCAGCCTTGGTTTCAAAACCATGTGCCAAAGGAAGAGGTTAACAACTGTGCAATAGTTGAGGGTCGTGGAGAGAGGGTGAGCTTTGGAATAATTCATCTCTTTAATTGATGTTTCTTGAGCACCTGCTATGTGTTGAGCATATTTGTAGCTCTAGGATTAAAAGAAGTTATGCTCAAATCTGGCTCCCTTAACTTCTAGCTGTGGGTGTGGGACAAAGCACTTAGCTTCTCTAAAACTCTGTAGTAGCCTCTTAGAAATGGGGATAATCGGTCCTAACCCACTTCTTGTGAAGTTAAGATGAGATAAGTTATGAATGGTGGCTCACTTAAATCTCTCCAAGCCTCAGACTACTTATCTGCAAAATGAAGATAGTAATACCTAAGTCATAGATCTATTGTGAAGTTTAAATGGGGTGACAGAGTGACTAGTTGTGTGCCAGACCCCCAAAATAGTACATGACCTTTTTAGGATTTTTTGGTGCTGGCTCAGATGAGTAAAAGTCAAGCAAGAACATAAGTGTTTTTGTGGGGCAAATGGGAATTTGTCATGCTGGGAAGCTTCTCTAGGCTTTCAAAAGAAGCTTTTATCATGCAAAAAATTCCAGAAGAATGGAGGAATATGGTGACTCCGCCCCCCATTCTGTCTATGTTCATGCTAAGTGAATATGTGCTTTTAAACTGAAATTAGCTAGCACGTTTTCAGGACTAAGGGCATTAGGTTCTGCCTCAGACCATGAGGGATATGGAGATGGACCCCACTTGCAAGGTACTGTGGGGGAACTTATATCTCCTGGTGGCCAAACTGAGATTTGCCCACACATAACAGCAGAGCAAAACAGAAAGTCCTGGATGCCGTGGGAGAATTTCAGGTTGCAAGAATTTTCTAAGCACTAGCTAAGAGGGCTGAAACCAGACTCAAAGGGAAGAAACTGTCTTATTTGTTAAGGAGAACACCTTACCAAAAGTCACAGTGTGGTGGAAAAGATAGACCCTAAGCAAGAAGAGAAAAGGCTACAGTTCCCAGGTTGACCCCAACTCAACAGGTGGGATCAGGCAGAACCTCTTGAACCCTCTGAGCTTTGGTCTCTATGACTGTAAAAATGTCCAAGAGATTTCCAGCTTTCAAAAGTCCACAATTTTAGGAGGCTTGTGCTATCTGCTTTATAAATAATTTGAGAATCTGTGACTCTATCCAAATGCAGTAGCCTAGAGTGAACTTAGTTATGTTTTCATATTTCTTGCTGGAAGGCTTGCATGTTAGTTCTGCTAATTGGTCCCGCCAGCTCCCACAAAGATGCCCACCCCAGCTCCTCACTGTTCTCAGAGGGCCTGAGGAACCCATTCTTTCTCTTATCTAAGGGTTCAGCACCAAAGAGGGCAAGGTCAGGCAGATATCTACCATAAAACTCTCTGAAATACACACATGTGCACACGTGCACACGCAAAGAAAGAATGGAAGCTAATGCTCCCGCATGCTGGATCAATTTAATGATGAGAACAGGAGCAGATTTCCAATCATCTTATACAGATCATCTGTCAAGGGCCCGGGATCCAGGGATGTTCTCAAACCACAGAAGTGAAAGGAAAACAATTAGACAAACTCATGAAGAAAGATAAGGAAGGAGAGCTTCCAACATGCATAACTAAAGATAGACGAAAGAAAAATAAAAAGAGGACCTACAGTCTGTGATCCGTCTTGAGACTTTTAATACTCTCTGTAGGAAAACAAGGACAGTGACATTAGAGGCCATGCATACTCCAGTTTTCGTGGAACCCCCGAGACAAAGTAACAAAGGGTGGGACCTAAGAGCCTAACAGTACCTAACAGCCCTGCTGAGGAGAAAAGAACAAGTGCCCTGCTCTATCTGCAGCCGCATCTCATCAGTCTTTCTACGCTGAAGTGTCTGCATTGAGATTTAGAGGATATTTCCCACATTCATTCATTCATTCACTCAGTCACTCATCCATTCATTCAAAATTAATTTGTTTTTATGCTCACCTACTAAGTGTCAACTACTGATGATGAAAAGGTGGCCAACTCTTCTTGCCGCAGGGATCCCATTCTTGTTAGAGAAGCAGCTCATTATAATGCAGGATATTGGAGATGTGTTCATAAGCATGGGCATAAAAGTTAAGAGAGGGAATAACTACTTAGTTTGGGGGCTAAGTGCAAAGAAGTCAAAGCTAAGGAGTCCCTGAAAGCTCTGTGACTTTGGGCCGGTTACCTACCCTCTCTGGTCTCCCTTTCCTCATCTGTATGTCTGTGTAGTTAATGTGCTGGAAGATGAAGTGAGAAAGCCCAAGGGAGCCATTAAGCCCACCGCCCAGTACATAGAGAACACCAAGCAAGCGGCTAGTCATTATTAGAGGTAGTGAGTGATTCATTAGCAAGCTGCTAAAAAAGTTTTATAATCACAGTTTTCTTCCCTCTTGCAACTTTTTCAAGGAAATCTTCATGTGTCTGAAGAGTTGAAACATGGCTTCCTCAGGTCTTAGTTTAGACTCTGTTGCTCTGAACTAACTGGAGTAGATGGTAGACAAAACCCTCTGTTCCCTGAGTTTCCTAACACTTGATTCCAGAGTAGAATCAAGCTTTGTGCATAATGTCTTCACCTTCAGGAGATCCCCACACATCTGTTCTTTCCCCGTCCTTACTGATCTCCTTACAAACTCCAGACATCTCTTCATGAACCACTTCTTTCCTCTTAAATATTCCCTTCTCCTACCATGCACATCCTGTACCTTCCTGGTTCCATGTTGGGTGGCACAGCACTGAGTTGTACCAATTAAAAAGCCTGCTGCCCTCCTAGCACGTGTGTACTTGAATACCCACCTCTGTGCTAGCTCCAGGGCAATGCAAAAATAAATTAGACCTTGGTGAGTGCTGTGAAGTGTAAACCTGGCGATTCACAGACCTATACCCCTGGGGCTAATAATACATTATATGTTAAAAAAAATTAAAAAAAAAAATTAGACCTTGTCCTCGAGTTGCTTACAGTCAGTATCTCTCCATTCTCAGGTGACCCCAAATGTTGCAACTCTCCTGCCCCCAACCCTCCAGTGTCTTCCTTTCCCCCTCAGGCCAAAGGCCACTGTCCTCCTGATGACCTTCATGATCCGGTACTTCATAGCCTCTCTAAACTCATCTTCTCCCCTGTCTCCTCCCCGCGGCCACCATACTCCTAGATGTTTCTCGAAGTTCCCAGGCCTTTGCCCTAGCTATTCCCTCTGCTCAGAATGCTGTTCCTTCTGCCTGAAATGTTTTTCCCCAAATATCTCACTTCCTGGCTTCCTCTGAGATTATGATTGCCAGATTAAATACAAGACTCCCAGTTGAATTTAAATGTCACACAAATAATGAATAAATTACTATTAGTATTAATTATTATAATAAATTATTTTTATTGTCTGACATTCAGATGTAACTGGGCATCTTATATTATTATTTGCCAAATATAACCTCACCATGTGACCATTACTCAGTTGTCACCTTCTGGGTGATTATTGTCCTTTTCTATTGCTGCTGAGACAAATTACCACAGATTCATGATCTGACGGTAGACTAAAAGTCTTGGCATGTATCTCACAGCATTAAACTCAAGGTGCTGGCAAGGCTGTGTTCCTTTCTGGAGGCTCTAGGGCAGAATCTGTTTCCTTACCATGTCCAAGTTCTAGAGGCTACCCACATTATTGGCTCATGACCCCCTTCCATCCCCAAAGTGAGCAACGTCATATTAGGCTTTCTGCAGCTGCCATCTTTCTGACCCTTGGATACCCTCTTCACTCTTAGACGTTCTTGTGAGTATATTGGATGCACCTAGATAATCCAGACTAATCTATCCTTCTCTAAGTGACCTCATTAGCAACTTTAACTCCCTTTGCCACGTAGCCTGACACATTCCCAGACTCAAAGGATTAAGGCACAGGCCCCTCTGTGGAGCCACTCTTCCAAGCAGTGATTTAAACCAAAGTATCCAGATTCTCAACCCTCCCAATTTCAACACATCCTATCTCCTTTCCCTGCTTGCTTATCACTAACATAGATCTCATGCTTATTTATCTGTCTCCTTCACTGGAATGTTGTTGCATAAGAACAGTGATTTTCTTTATTCCTGTTAACCACATCCCCAGCACCTAGAACACACATGAGGGCACATAGTAAAAGGTCAATTAGTATGTGTTGAATGAATAACTAAATGAATGAATGAATCCCAGTCTCTGCCAACTCCATTTTCATACTGTGTTGCCATTGTCAACACGAATCCTGCTTTTCACCAATCTCACTTCTATTCCTGGGAGGAGAAATGGCTGCTGATACAAGGCTCCA
The DNA here is from genome assembly GCF_963455335.1 of Martes martes. NCBI lineage: Eukaryota > Metazoa > Chordata > Mammalia > Carnivora > Mustelidae > Martes > Martes martes. Next base: position 151,262,600 of record NC_137889.1, on the reverse strand, counting down.
CGGGCACACAATGATGGTGGCCGGCGGGAGCAATTGAGCAGCTGAGCACTACATTACTGAGAAATTGCTCCTTCCTTTGTGTCAGAGTGGAGCTGGAGGGCTGTTGCCTGGCAGAAGCTCCCAAGAAGGCAGGCAGGCAGTCAGGCAAGCATTCCAAACAGCCCTGCACTGGGTGCTCGGGGCCAAGAGAAAGAAGTCCATATCCCCACACTGACCATAGCCCAGAAATCCTCCCAAACAGCGACTGTGGGGATGCTGGCCCCAACCCGAGAGCACAGTGCTGTCTTTAACAGTCTTGTGGGTATTTACACCAGGGCAGGAGGCAGGCATAACCATGTAGTTAATGTTCAGGAGGGATTATAACTCGCATGAACAAGATAACCATGTTCCTTAGAAACTGTCACTGACAGCTCCCAAGGACCATATCCAAATTCCCTTATTCGCAGTATTAAGATTATCAGGCCCCACTTATAAATGTTAGTGTTTAAATGTTACTTCACTGCAAGTACACAGTCTCTGAGTTCCTTGGGAGAAATAACCAACATGCCAGAAACGCTACCTATTTCCGGTGAGGAACAGCATGGACGAGAGCAAACGCCCCCAGTGCTGTGATCAACAGCCCTTAGCTTGGGGGCGGTCTCCACGGCTTGAGACTTGAAGCTGCCAATATTTGCCTTTGGGGATATTTGGTCCTTTTATTTAGCCAAACGCATCAAAATACTGATGATGCTTTTCTCATGCTTAGGAAATGTGGATGGAAGAAGGAACAGTGTGATATTTACCATATTGCAGATCAGTGTCCATGCTGATGGCGCTGACGGGGGCTACATCATTCACAGAATGTTTTTGCCTACATCAGTCTCGCCTCTGAGCTCTGCTGTGGGCCAGAAACTGAGGCCCTGACTGATGTGACCACTGCCTGCCTCGCCACTGTAGCTGGCTCTCTGAGTCCGTTATGGGCAGTCTCCAGCAACGTGTTCTCTCTCGCATTCATGTCTGTATTCCCTCTGCCACAGATGTCCACCCAACGTTTGTCCTAGCTGCCTCTTCTGCCACCTGGCTGACTTCTAAATCATCTTTTTAGTCTCAGCTTTTACTCATCAGTTCTTCCTGGTAACCTTTCCTGACAGCCCTTGTCCTTCTCCTTTATAGTCGCCAGCCCATTTGGGAATTTCGTTCTTCTCCTGTCTCCCTTCTGGAAAGCGGTTTCAAGGGAGGGAGTCTGTGCTTGCAATGCTCACCACTGCATCCCTGGTACCCAAGTAACTGCAGTCACAACATGAATGAAGCAATAACTAATCTACTTTCTGATGTCTAATTACCCATTTGTTTTTGTTGTCCATTCTGTCGTAGTCATGTAGCCAAGCATTCGTTCATTCCATAAACATTAGATCCATTGCTGGCTGCTGGGTAATATAACAAATAATAATAATAAAACAATAGGACAAAATCTGGCCTTCTAGTTCTTCACAGTCTAGTGGAAGACTGGCAGTGTTATGTGTCAACTTAACTAGGCTTTGTCTCCATTTGCTCAGGCTGCCTGAACAAAACACCAAACACTGGGTAGCTTACACAACAGACGTCTGTGTTCTCATAAATCTGGAGGCTACCAAGTCCAAGATCATGGTCTGGTAGGACCTCCAGTGAGAGCTCTCTTCCTGGCTTGCCTTCTTGCTATGCACTCACTTAGCCTTTCCTGAGTGTACACACATGGAGAAAGAGCTCTCTGGTGTCTCTTCCTCCTCTTACAAGGCCACCAGGCCATCAGATTATAGTTTCAGTTAACCTTAATTGCCTCCTAAAGGCCCTCTCTCCAAATACAGTCATATTGGGGGTTAGGCTTTAACATGTGAATTTGAGGAACCGCAATTCAGTTCATAGCAACTAGAATGCCAGCTATTTAATCAAATGCCAATCTAGGTTTTGCTATGAAGGTATTATGTAGGTGTGTTTGTCATCTATAACCCGTTGACTTGAAGTAAAACAGATTTCTATTCCGTGAGCTTCATTCAAGTAGTTAGAGATTTTAAGAGCAAAACTGAGGTTCTCTGGAGAAGAGGGAAATCTGCCTCAAGACTGAAGCATTAACTCCTACCTGAGTTTCTAGCCCATGGAAACTGGATTTCAGACTTGCTGTCCCCTATAATCATGTGGGCCAATCCCTTAAAATACAAGCATGCACTTCCTGTTGGTTCTATTTCTCTGGAGAACCCTAATACAATAAAGAGACAGTGTCTTCCAGAGACCATTTAGTAACCCTGAGCAGCTGGTCCTCACTGTCACTGTCTGTCTCGTCTGAAAGGACACCATTTGGGGAAATACAAATCAAAACAACAATGAGGTACCACCTCACACCAGTCAGAATGGCCAAAATTAACAAATCAGGAACCAACAGATGTTGTCAAGGATGCAGAGAAAGGGGAACCCTCTTACACTGTTGGTGGGAATGCAAGCTGGTGCAGGCACTCTGGAAAATAGTATGGAGGTTCCTCAAAAAATTACAAATAGAGCTACCCTATGACCCAGCAATTTCACTACTAGATATTTCACCAAAGATACAAATGTAGTGATCTGAAGGGGCACCTGCACCCCAGTGTTTAGAGCAGCAATGTCCCCAATAGCCAAACTGTGGAAAGAGCCCAGATGTCCACTGACAGATGAATAGATAAAGAAGGTGTGGTCTCTATATACAATGGAATACTACTCAGCCATCAAAAAAATGAAATATTGTGATTTGCAGTGATGTGGATGGAACTAGAGGGTATTATGCTAGATGAAATAAATCAATCAGAGAAAGGCAATTATCATATGATTTCACTCATCTGTGGAATTTAGGAAACAAAACAGAGGAGCATGGGGGAGAGGAGGCAAAAATAAAACAAGATGAAATCAGAGAGGGAGGTAAATCATAATACACTCTTAAACATAAGAAGCAAACTGAGGGTTGCTGGCAGGGAAGGGGTAGAGGGGATGGAGTAACTAGGTGATGGGCGTTCAGGAGAGGACATGCTGTAATGAGCACTGGGTGTTATATACAACTGAACTCTACCTCTGAAACTAATAATATACTATATGTTGATTAATTGAATTTAAGTTTAAAAAAGAATTTTTAAAATTTACCTGAAATTTACTCATAGCCCTCCAGGTGACAACACTCCTTAGATGTTTGTTAACCATTGTGGAGTATTTCCAGGCAGATATTTTCTCTTTCCTTTGGAAACACTCTAGCTATGGTGCCATAGACCTTAGAGATGCTGGTAGAACACAGGGATAGGGTATCTGAAACAACGGCACAGTGGTCAGACAAATTATTTATAGGAAAGACATATTGACTAAACATTTTAGATGTCTGTTGTATTATCAAAATCTAATTTTTAGGCTGTGTATGTATATACACACACATATATAGGGCAGGGAAGATCTATACAGTTTCAACAAGTAGATCTTGACAAGTTTCAAAATGTCTTCCATGAAGCCCCTGCCCCCCACCACACCAACTTGGTTATACCCTCATCATAAGAGACATGCATAAGCTGGGACCTAGGTGTACACTTTAAGTGGATTTTCTTGTTTCTCCATAGTTAACTCCTATGGTTGTCCTGACTTTCCTGATGGGGAAACTGATACACCAAGAGATTGAGTAATTCATCCAAGGTCACTCAGTTATTAAGTAGCTGGGATTTGAACCCAAGCCGAATTTGCATGCTAATCCCACTACCCATGATGCTTCCTTGTACCCAAAGTCCTTCATCTTCTATATATTGCCTAATTTCTTACAAACCATAATGTCTATTGAAGTCTATTCAGAGGAACAAAACCCCACCAGGTAATTGAGGAGAGGAAAGTTAATATGGCAGATTGTGTACAAAGATGTTGAGCCTAGGAAGCAACTAGAGGAAGAAGAGGCAACCCTAAGATTAGCAACCACCTTTCCAGGGTACAAATGCAGGAGGCATTACTGTCAGGTCACCTGGTAGAAACGGGACCATAGTGGGCCTATGGTGACAGCTGTTGGAGAGGCCATCTGACCCAGAGGGGACAAGAAATAACCTCACTTATTTCTTTACCCATGTACTAGACTGAAGAGTACCCCTCAAATATTCATGTTCATCTGGAACATCATAGTGTGACCTTATTTGGAAATCTAGTGACCAGGGTCCTTAGAAGAAGAGAAGAAGACACAGAGACATAGGGGAGAAGGCCACGTGAAGATGGAGATTGGAGTGACTTAGGTACGAGCCAAGGAACACCAAGGATTTCCAGAGCCAGTACAAGCTGGGAGAGGCAAGGAAGGATTCTAGCCTTTGGAGGGAGTATGGCCCTGCCAACACCTTGATTCCAGACTGTTAGCCTCCCAGAACTGAGTTTGTGGTACTCTGTAATGGCAGTCCTGGGAAACGAACTCAACTCACTTCCCTCCAATCTCCCCTGGTGCCTCCAACTGGCCAAACCTCATCCAAAGCAGGTTGGCAAAATAGTTGGCAAATAGCGTGCAGGGGTCTGTCCTCTGCAATACAGAGCTGGGAGTAAGGGTTGGGTCTAAGAGCGAATAGACAAATAACCAGGGCACTATGGAAAGGGTTGCCCATACCAAAGGACATGGTGGAAAAATGAGGTCTGTAGGGTCAGAAGGAAAGAGAATGTACTTCCAAGGCTTTGAACTGACTGTTCATTGGCCTGATAGCTACAGCAGAAATATTGAGGCTGGCTAGTCTGATGGGGCCTCCATGGCTCAGGGCAACAGTCCCAGCCCTTCTCTTGTGGGGGTGGTCAGAAAAGCAACCAGTGGTCACAAAGAGGAGTCCTTTCTGGGAGCCTCAAAACTGAGATCAAGGCATAGATATTGAAATGTGCATGCATGGCCCGCTCGGTCCAGCAAAAGTATGGTTCCTGAAGTGGCAGCTGCCCCACGGCAAAGCCAGCTCCTCAGCACCACCACCTTCCTCTCCCAGAGCAGAAGAGGCTGTCTGTCTCTGGGGGTGGATGTGATAACTTTCCCCAGTAATCAATTTGCAAAACAATTGAGAAAAGGCAAAGGCTCCCCTGGTTGAATCTTCAGATAAAAAAGAGGATGTTTTGAATTTGACAACCAATCTACCTTTAATCCTATCAGGAAATAAACCCAAATCATAATCTGATGTTTTAGAATTGCATCGCTTCTAAGGGAAAGCATTTCCTTCTCTCTTGTTTTTCATCCTCTGAGGCAGAGTGGGTTTTACTCCTGTGATACCTGCTATTCATTCTTATCTCTTTCTAGGTGTGATTATCTGCTTATTTTGCTTTGCTTTGTTTTGTTTTTCTTTTAGATTCTGTGTATCTCGCTATTGTTTTAATGTAAGATCTCCTTCTGTGAGGTGTTTCTTAATTAGGAGATACTCCTCCACCTTAGATAAGAGCTTGTTTCTTAATCACCCCCAACACTCTGATATCTTTTTAGTTCAGAATCAGCCAGAGGAGTAAGTTACTGGAAGGGGGCAGGGAAAGAAAGAACTCTAGTTTGTGGATTTGAACATTTTGTATTTATCACTGAATTCTAAAAACCGATTTTTATTAGAGACATTAGACACTAAAATGCAGTGTAACTGTTGGCCTAATTACCATCCCTTGGTGTATTATATCTAGTGACCCCCTAAGTCTCAAGGAGACCAAATGATTTACTCCCCAGTAGCTAACCAATCACATCACACATTGATCTCTTGGCTCAGTAGAGAGCCACTGATGCAACCAGTATTTATCATAATACCAATTTCCACCCTTTGAGCACTGACCTTGCTCCAGGCATTGCACTAAGTATTCCATATGTTGTTTCAAACTATCAGAGATAAGTATCTTTATCCCCATTTTACAGATGAAGAGATTCAGAGAGGCTGCAATTTCTGGCCAAGAACACACCATTTGTAAATGGCAGACTTGGGATTTTGAATCCGTATGAATCTGGTTCCGAAGCCCGCACCACTCATGTATGACCTATATCTCTATGTAGAGGTCAATACTGTGTACAGGGAACAATACAAAGACAATGAGAGCCTTTAAACTTGGTATCTTAGCAGTAATTTAAGTCCCTCCGACTTAGGTCGACAACAAAGCAGTTAGTTGTTGAGAACACAGGATTGGAACCAGGCAGACTTGACTATGCAGTTCTTCTTTGCCCTTTAAATGGTTGTAAAACCCTGGCTACATGATAAGAATTATACTCTTTACTCTCAGCTCTAGGTGATTTAATGGCTGTGAGCTTGAGTTTCCTCACCTGTAAAAGTGAGCCAGGACCTGATGAGGGTTAATGATATAGTATATGTCAGATACATACTCCAGGGACAGGCATAGGTTAGATACTCCATGGCGATTATGAAGTTACGACTCAGCAAATATTTGAGTATGCCTAATACGGTGTTAAATAGAAAGGAGAGAAAAATGAAATATGGCTTGCTATAGATAAGATGAAACAAATCCACAAGAAAGGAATATTCCTGATGCAAATATAAACACTGGGCTGTACCTAGATTAGTGATAAGTGCAGTAGAAGCAGGGGTCCCTTGGGGGTGGGCATGGTCAGAGACAGATTGGGCTTTGAGCTGGACGTTGGAAGACATCAGTGGTCTTATTGGTGGGATTCAACTGTGGTTTGTAGGCCAGTGCAAGACTGTAAACTCTTAGTGGTCCATGACAAAATGAGGAAGCTTGCTCTGGAATGTAAATCCACAACACTGTTGAACACATTGTTTAGTTCATCTGACTTTTTTTTCTGACATAAGACTTTCTCAGTGAAGGAAGCAGTGAACTGAATTACACTCTGCCTCAAGCAGCTTCTCCTGTCATAGAAACACAACAGATAGTTTGCAGACCACCTACATTGAACAGCACCGGTTTAGTACGGAGGTCAGCAACCTTTCTGTGAAAGGCCAGATAGTAAATATTTTCGGGTCTGTGGGCTCTAGGAACTCTGTCACAACTATTCAACTCTGGTGTCATATCACAAAAGCAGCTACCAACATTATGTGAGCATGGCCGTATTCAGCCCACAGGCCATAGCATGCCAGCCTCTAGTTAGAAGGACTGGGAAAGAGGGGAGGTCTTCTAGGAAAGAAGAACAACGTGAACGAAAGTCTGAGCTGGTACTGAAATACTACCCTCGGGCAAGCCTATATGCAAAGAGTAGGTGGCTTAAGCCCAGAGGATGCCATCCATCATCCAGAAAAGACTGAATCAAAGTGTTTTCAGCAGACAGGTTTGGGAGTTAGCCAAATGTCAACCTCAGGGCATCAGCGTTTTCATAGGCCAGAGCCAACTCTGACAAGCATCACCTATTTCTGGAACTGGGTTTGGGCAAGAAGTTGAGCAAGAAGAATAAGTGTGAATACATAGCTAAGGAGAATCAAATTTCTCCAGGAGAACTGTCAGAGGAAAACAAAGCAAAACACAATACTGTACATTTGCTGGGCCCTTTGTTACTACAAAAAGTCCCAGGATGAGCTGAGATCTTCCTGTCTGGCCTGGACATACAGTAACTGGGCACATGCATGTGCATTTGTGCAAAGCCTTCTCTACAGGGGAGGCAATCGGTTATTTATCACATGGACAAATACATCACCTCTAAGCCCCCAAAACAAGGCTTTATTTGTCTGCTATTAGCAAATGACTCCTTGCTATAAGTCTGGCCAATCTGTTTATTATCCACCACTCATCCAGCCATCCACCCACCCATCCATCCATCCATCTACCCAACCATCCATCATCTATCCACCCGCTCATCCATCCATCCATCCATCCACTCATCCATTCATCCATCTACCCATCCATCCATCTTTCATCCAACTATCCTTGTACTCACTCAGCAAGTTGCTGTTGTAGTTCCAGGTTTTGATTCCATACCAAAGGGTCAGTGCTGGGGCCCAAATCCCAGAAAATGAAGTCAGAAGCATAGCAGCATCAGCCTCGCTTAAAATCCTCACTAAATCTGCAGAAAGGTGTGCTTGCAGTTTTGCTGGGATGGGCAAGAGCTTTCTTTGAGATCCTAGATGGACCTGACAGGGACCACACATTCAGGAGCTTCATACTCAAAATGAGATCTCAGGCTTTGCTGACACCTGCCCCTTCCACAGTGCTCTAGAATTCCTCCTGGTACTCCTCAACACCACTGCAGGAGGAAGCCAAACTAAGTGGCAGCCCGGAGTGCAGACTGCCGCAGATGCTGCAGAAATGCTGTGGCCGTCCTTGTCAGGCAAAGGGACAGGTCCGCTGAGAACTTTGTAGCAGGCCCAACTCTGCAGACACAATTTTTCCTTTAAATCAAAAGACTCTGTGTTATTATGCTTAGTTCCACTGATATGCATTTGACTGATGTGGTCATGACGCTGTGTGTGTGTGTGTGTGTGTGTGTGTGTGTGTGTGTGTGTGTGTGTGTGTGTGTAGTGTGGAGGAAAAGGCATGTAGCCTGGTTTATACTTATTACAAACAGGGAACTCTTTGCTTAGAGTCAATGGGTGGGGATATAAGAGGATTCATAAACTTCCAGATATTTTGTACAAACTTTAAAAAAGAGGCTGCAGAGCCTTCCCCAGATTCTCAGGGGGGGTCCAAGACCCCAGGGACAGCAGGAATCCTGGCTCCAGAAGGAACTGGCGAGTGACTGCGGGAACCCACTCCCCCAACCGTCTTCCTGATCTCATTTCAGAACGCCCCAGGCCTTCACTGTTGCCAAAAATGCACTGGCTCTCTGCCTGAGAAGGCAGGCTCTTGTCTGAGTTAGTTCTGCCACCTACAGCATGCAGCCCAGCACTCCACAGCAGGCTCTTTTGAACACATGAATCCAGGAGAAGGCTGCCTCTCCAGCCTGGGAACCCTCCTCTGGAAGAAAAATGGCTTTGGGGATTCCTGATTAGTATTCAGAGATAGAACTCCTTTGGGGTGGGTTACAGCGATGGGAAGATATTTTTACATTAAAGGGGAAGGGATAAATCCTGAGGATTTGCACCTGAAAAAATTCTGCCCAAAACCCAGAGAGGAAAACACGCCCTGCAAGAAAGAAGTAGAATATGAGCTCACAGGTTCTCACGATAAATGCAGCTGTCCCCTGTGCTCATATGTTCCGTTCCCACTGCCCTTCTGGGTCCACAGGGGTCACTTTGGCCATCTAACTTGTCATGTCATGGAAATCCTTGCTTCATAAGCATGTGATTCCCAAAGAAGCTTGATGTGTACACCAGAGTGGTTTTCTTAATATGCTTAAATCATTCCGAGGGGGACTGTATACTCACTAAGAACAGAGGTGACATTATCCTCTTCCTTATGTCCCCAGTGCCAAAGCAGATTGCCTGACACTTAGGAAGAAGTCCCATAAATGCTTGTTAATTTAAAGGAACAGAAATGTCATTTGTTTCACAATCTGTCCTGTACCTGCTAATACAGAATCATCATAGCTACTGTTTATTGAACTCTGATGTGTCGGATCTATGATCTCAAACTCTCACAACAATACACAAGATGGGTATTGTCTTACAGGTGAAACTGAGACCTAGCACTCTTAAGGGACTCAGCCAAGGATGCACACCTAGTGACAGAATTAAAATCCACACTTAGACCTCTTGGCTTCTAAGTCCATGCTTGTTCTGCTCCATCCATGCATTTTATATCCACAGTAAGCCCATTTCTCAAAAATGGGGAATGGGCCAAAGGAAATGGTTGAAAACCTAACTTAGTTATTTTAATTTTAAAAAAAAAAAATTTTCCATTCCTTAAAATTTCCCTGTAACCTTTTCTTACTAACCTAGCTTAATAATAGTTCCAAACATCTTCTGACCCTGTCTGAATCTAGCAGTGGTTCTCCTTGGATGGATAATCCACTCTTATCTCTGTTTGTAGAGATGACAGTAAAAATCCTTCACTCTGTTTGGAGTGGTGAGCATTAATGGCTGGGGCAGACTTGAGGCTCTCTCTAGCTTGCACAGACCTTGATTTCCAGTGAGGAATTTTTAATGGAGGAATATACACATTGAGTCTTCACAGTGTGGAAATGTGGAGTTAATTGCACAGGAATTCCCTCGCTTTCATGGGGTCTTCCTTACCAGCATTTTAAGTTTCAGAAAGGACTTCAAAGTAAGCAAGAGGATAGACAAGACTGAAGATGCCCCATAACTAATCCAGACCTCATGCATGACAGCCCGATTCACTAGGGTTGAGTGGCTTTGTCTCTTTGGCTCACGCTGTACTTGTGTCATTTAGGTTTCGAATTCTTGCTCTCTTCTTCCTGAGAAACTGCAGTGGGAAAGAGATTACAGTTGTCCTGTCAATGGAGTTAGTGGTTTGGGCCAAGTTTAGATCATCGATAGGTAAAAAGAGCAGAGACATTTTTCTAGATGAAGGTAATCTTGATTATCATGCTTAGGCTTGAGAAGGAAGGAAGAACATTGACAAGTGGGGTTAAGTGACAAAAAAGTGGAATCCCAACTGGAAACAATGGGGAATTTGCATGTCTTTCTGTTTATATGTAAAACCCAGAATATGTAGGGTAGCAGACCTCAAACTTAGTAGTAAGTATCAGAATTAGACAGGAGCATGCTTCTCCAAAAGGCAGATTCAGTACCCTAGTTCCAGACCCAGTGAAACAGAAGGGGAGGAGTCTGGAAGTCTGCATTTTAAATAATCAACTCATTTGGTTCTGTTGGAAGAAAGATCTTCCAGTCTACAAGGACACCTTAAATGCATCCATTCAATTGAGCCAAACCCAGGACAACAGAGAAAAAAATGTACAGTCTGGGCATTCAAAGAGTTAAAGGTCAAGTAGAAAAGAGACTTAGAAGCAGAGGGTTCCAAAGCATGGATGAGTAAGTTCACAGAGCAGAAAAGGCTGGGTACTATGGGAGAACCGTAAAGAATCACCTAGTTCACCCTGCACAGGGAGAGGTGCACAACCTGGAGACGAAGGTATAATGGAAGAAGTAACCTTGTCTTCAAGGATGAGTGGGCATTAGCCAAGAAGAGGGGAGGGAAGAATTCCAAGTAGAGGGAACCCAGTGGACCAGTGGACAAAAAGCAGCATGTCCTCCGAGTAATGACAGAAGGAAAAGGAGTGGTGTAAAAAAAAAAAAAAAAGGGGGGTGATGAAGGCACATCTGCCTTTTATAATGAAATGCTATTTTTCCACATGGAAGGGTGCTTTGCCAATATGTGTACGGCTGTGTTGTGGTCTTTGTCTTCTTAGATACAGCACTCTCAATACAGCAGTATCCTGATGACCTTCCAACTGAGAAGGAATTCAGAAAAGTTCAAGGCAATCCTAAATGGATTTACCTTCTTGTTACATTCATTAATCTTTGTCATCAGATGTCTTGGACCAAAATAAATCTGAAAAATCTAACCAAAGGAGGGAAGGAAGCAACCGTGTACAGAGCCACAGAGAAAGCTCCTACTCTGAACTAATGTTGGCATATGTTACTGACATTATCATTATGTGTAAAATATAAATGAGTACATGAATAAAAATGAAACAGTGTTCATCGTGGGCCTTGATAAGAATTAGGATCAAAAAAGTACTTGCAGTTGCCACTTTGTTCTCCACAGTTTAAAAGATGGCTTTCACTGCCACATAATCTACATAAACTAGCATTGTAACTCACAGTGTGTGGTTATACAAACAGGAACAACAGCCGAAACCAGAGTAGAAATCAGAGCATGCTGTGCGCCATGGAAGAGAGCTTTTTTCTTTAACCAGAGAGAATCATTTGAATTCAGAATAGAGCTACATGTATCCACCCAACAGTTTGTACAGAATGCGTCTCTCAATGTGTGTGTGTGTGTGTGTGTGTGTATAAATCACATTTGGCTATAACATGGTATTATAAATAATAGTAAATTAGGTGGGCATTATCAAGTGTTGGTAATATTTCTTTTCCTCCAAACTTGCACAGAGAAAATAAAAACCAGGGGAAAAAAGAAAAGTACCTTTGAGCTTTCTAATTGTTTCCAGCTGTTAACATTATTTATTGCAAATAATATTATCAAATAGTGAAAGACCGATGTCTTTGAACTTTTTGCAGTTGTGTGTAATTCTGGAGCCAATGCAGGAACTGATGTCGAGACATAAAACTTACAACCTCAGTCCACGAGACTGCCTAAAGACCTGCTTGTTTCAGAAGTGGCAGCGGATGGTGGCGCCCCCAGGTATGACCTCATTCTTCACTCTTGCTCTAAATGCATTTTCCGAGGCCTTTTTGGGGGATGAAGTGATGTGAAAAGGAAGGAAGGAATCATAAATTTGTCAGGATGAGTAGTTTCTTATGGATGTTTGGACTTGGGGACGTGGAATTTGTGAAGTATGAGCACCCTTAGGAATCATCTACAATCTCACTTAGGATCCGAAACCCCCCAAAAAATCAATTGATTTATTTAATGTCCAAGATCATTGGCAAAGACGAAATCAGAAGCAAGGTTTCCTGTCTCCCAGTCCAGTGGCTATTCCACTGGACAAGACTGATGTCTTCTCGTGGTCCATTATTTTACCTTTTTTTTTTTTTTTTCTATAGGAATGATAGACATGATGGGAAGGAAGGGATGGAGGGAGGGAGGATGGATGGAAAGGAAAAGGAAAGAATGAAAGAATGAAAAAAATAAATAAATTTGCTCCCCTTTTAAAGATAGATCTAATATCAAAGGGTACTCTGATCATGAAGAGAATACATAAAAGATTCCATTTTCCTCACTTCCTTAGAATGCAGTTTAGATACTGCAGTCTCCTGCTGAGGCTCTGAGATTACTGCTTCCAGTCATCATTAATTGTCGTTCTATCAAATACATTTTCACTCCCAGGCGTGTGTCGAGCCTCATTGATCATAAAAGCAAAACGTATCTGTTCGCTAAAAATTATTTTTATAAAGAGTAATTATTAACACGAAGCACATAGCTTTCTGAATCACAAAATAGAATGGTCACCTTCCACTGGTCGTGGGCCAGGCATTTTATATGAAATGAATATAGTAGATTTAACAAAGTACATATTTAGAAATCTGAGAAGATGAGCATCATTCTACATAGAATAGTTGCATCCCTATCTTAGAGGAATTTTAGACATCTGGAACATTATTTTTCAAATCTATTTGAATGTGCTTAGATCATTTTCTCTTTCAATATCAGTAAGGCTTCATGGGGAAAAATATTTCACTGAATGAATGCTTTGAGAACCTATATTTTCCAACATATGCATACATAATTTATATATCATTTATTAACTCAATCATTCATTCAGTAATCATTGATTAAGCCCCTAATAGGTGCCAGGCATTGTTCCAGTCAGAGGGGTACAGCACTGAATGAAACAGTCAGAAATCCCAGCCCTCCCAAATCTCACATTCTCTTTCTGAATCCTGACAATAACCTTATGAGGTATTCAATATTACTTCCATTTCAAATATACAGGGCCTGGGATTTAAGCAGTAATTTGCCAAAGACGATCTCATAGCTGATCAGTGAAGGAGGTCTGTGTCACAAGAGGTGTTTATGTCTCCAGAGTTCATGACTCTGTGACTTCAGCTACTTGCTGCCAATGGGAGTAATCCAGAGTACACAATTTAGGTATATTTCCCCAAAATTTCACAAAAGAAGTACAGATTAAAAAAAAAAAGTAGCTGACTTTAATTCTTGAGGTAAAGGAAGAAGATGTTTATCAGAGGAACTGAGTATTTGCTTGACATTGAACGTGTCACTCAACTCTGGCACCATGAGCTAGAACAATTCTATTTCCTATTTCCCCAACCTTCAGGACAAGCACCCATAACTCTCTGTGGACAGACATGTTAGGCCCTTTGATGAAAATCTTTAAACATAAGAGACAAAATATTCATGAAGGAAAAAAAATGGTACGTAAATGGGAACATAATCCCTTTCTTCCTCAGAAGTCAGGGATAATTTGGTGGACTAGGTGGTCTTTGAAATGATCCTTAAAGGAGATCCTGCCCACTGCCCATCAGAAGCAGCATAGGTATTTTAAGAAAATGCTACAAGGTCCTCTCACTTGGTTCTGGTATGGCCCTGGCTCACCTTCTCTCCATCAGAGTTGGGTCAAGTCTAGGGTTAGCAAAAAGGATGCTCTTACATTCCATTTCCAACTGAGTAACTGCCTGGAAAAAGTTTCTGAACGTTTCTCATTTACAAAGCACATATTAGAATAGTATCTAATTAATAGAATTGCTATGAATATAAGACAGGACATAGAAACCATAAAGAGCATGAAAACATTTGGTAAAACTCACTACATAATGTATAAATAAATAATATTCATCTGACCACCCATCACCACAGGTCCCTATGCTTCCAAGAAGATGTTCCCCATCCAACCGGTCCAAAATATTGTCCTCTATTTCTAAACAGGGCTTTCTTGAAAAGATCTAGCTCCCCTTCATGAATATGCTGACTGTGGCACACTGAGACATTTTTCCCCCAAGAACATTGAAATTAGTAGCATTCTTTAAACATCGGAGTCCAAACCATGCAACCTGAGAACCATACTGAGCTTGGGACCCTATGTTTTACATTCACGGCTGACAGAACTCATGCTTCTTCTTTGTACTCGAGCATCTCCAGGTGTGATGGCACTGGGCACTTACCCGGAGACAAAGCTACTACCCAGGCTCACCACCTTATTTTGGTTTCATCTTTTCTCTCACACCTCAGAGGACCTCTCCCACCCCCCAAGGGAGACCAGGGCCCTCCTTTTGCTCTAAAGAAATGACAGTCCAGAGAAAAATGTTTTCCCCAATTTTGAAATGGTAACAAGACTTTCAACTCAACTATAAAAGTGGTATTTGCGGCTGGCCCTTGAAATATAAAATAGATTCCAGACACCCCTATAACATTCGCAAAACACGATAAAACACAAATCATTCCATCTAGATACCAAAGAAGAGGGTTGCACGCATGTTGTGCTAAAAATAAAGCAACGGCTTCCTTCCTTTACTCTGTGTAAAGTTAAAAGAAATGGAAACAATTTAGAGTCCACTCTTTTCAATTCGCAAGCACAGCCTCCTTGGAGGGGCAGTGTTCTGACCGTTGCCCTGGAACTGATCCTCCGTCCATTCTCCATTGTGCAGCAGAACCCACAAGGCAGCCGACAACCAAACGGAGAAAAAGGAAAAACTCCACCAGCAGCACTTCCAACAGCAGTGCCGGCAACACCGCCAACAGTACCGGCAGCAAGAAGAAGACACCGGCCGCCAACCTGAGTCTGTCCAGTCAGGTACCTGTAAGTCTCGCTTTCCTTTTAGGCCTGAAATCCTGCCTTTGCCCGTCTTCCACCTGCAGGGGCCCACGTGAAAGCCTCCTTGAGCTGCCAACAGCGTTCTGGGCAGGTTGGGGGCGGGGGAGGGCAAGGCCGGGGCAGGGGAGGGCAAGGAGGGGAGGGAGGAGCTCTGCCATGGAAACCTTCCTTTGCAACCTGGGAATTAGAAAGGAATATTAAGAGTCTGTGCTGCTCAGGGACCTGAATTAAAAAGCCGTCAGAGTCACAGACAGGAGATATGTCACTTAAGGTTTAATTAAAATATCACTTAGCAGCAATGCCTGGTGGCATAGAAGGGGCTCTCGGCGCCATCACCGGAGACCCCGTGCTCCACTGGAAACTAGCTCCCGGCGTTCAGGCTCCATATTGTAATTGGATTGGGCCTTCCCGACATGGGTGTCCCTTCATATTTTAAGACTCAGGTAATTAACTCCCGGCCACTCAAAATGCAGCTCAGTGGATTCCACTTTACCCATTTCATGAGCTCAGGGGAAGGGTCGGCCCCTGGTTTGGTCTCAGCTCTCTTGACCTCTTGACCCTGTCTTTCATTTCTGGGTTTTGACAAAGGAAATGGGCCACTGAGAAGGAGGCTTCTTTGAACTCCAAGGCTGACAGCTGACGGTTGTCCCCAAAGAGTGTATACTGTGTGGGCCCTTTCTTCATCTTTCTTCATCTCCTATTACTTTTATTTTCAAGTCCTGTCCTGTCTGCCCAATTCCTTCCTGACTCCAAATCCCTCAGCCCAGTGTCAGATCATTTATCGCTTTTAAATCCTCATGCTCCTCTAAGCATTTCTTGTCCCTTGTCCCCTCCCCGATTACTTGTGGGTGCTCCTTCTCTGATTCCCTAGCCACACCACCCTGTCACCAGGCGTCTGACTGTCCTTTGAGCCCCGACACTTTCGTGGTGCTCCATGGATATCCTCTAGAGACCATGTCTTGGGAAATGTGCTCTATTTCTTGTTACTTCCCTCAACCCATGCAATTTGACCTTTTGCCTCTTTCTCACCTCCCTCCCCCCACCTTGATCTGTCATCCTCACATCTCTCCCCATGTGAGAGTGGACCCTTCTTTCATGGGTATTCTCCACTTACTTCTAAATGTGTCTTTCAAATCTGTCCCCAACCCACTTTCCCCCACTTTCCATCAGTCCGTTTTCTTTGGCTAAAACCAATGCCATCAGTACCTGAGAATCCCCAGGGCCACGGGGACTCTTCTCCTGTCTTCCATAGACAGAGGGTATGGATTTCGTCCTCACTGCTCTAGAAAGAAAGGGTCATGGAGAGAGTGGCCAGCCTGTGGGGAAGGTACCATTTTAATTTTAAGACTGCTAGGAATTATAGTCTTTAAATAATGCCAGACTTACCTCTGTTTTCTGAAGTGGGCTAAAGAGTCAGAAAAAAAAAAAAAATCAAAGAAGTAAAACAGAGTCTTTTTATTAAGGTACCAATAAGTTAGGCCCACTCTTGGTTAAATTGGAAAATGTATAGAGAAAATGGCCTGGTATAAATAAATCAACCCAGAAGTGCTCAAAAGTAGCCCATTATTCATCTACTCCTAGAGTTTTAAAAACTAACATTTGTTAGTTTCCCCTAGCAAATGAGAGTGCATTCCAGAGGATTCTGGAATGGTGACATTGCTACTTAAAGGCACAATGGCTGCAAGAATTCAGCTCAGTTCAACAAATGTTTCCTGAGCTCTTACTATGTGCCCCTCACTATACCAAGAGTAAACAAACAAACAAAAACAAAAACCCAGGCCCTGTCATTAAAGAGCTCAGCATCTACTCGAGGGATGGCCAAGAATTTTCCCGTCTCCTGCCCACTCAGTCTCCTGGTGTCAGCTAACAGGGTCCGGCACTGAGTAGCATTCTAAGGCCCAGACTGGGTTTGGCAGGCTGTCCGTTAGTGATGTCTGTCTCAGGTGTAGAAGAGTGGCATAAGTGTCATGCGTTTTGACATACCTGGCCTCGTTGGAAACATTTCAGTTTTATTTTAAAGGACACGTAGTTTGTTCTACTCCCTGATGCTCCTTTCCTCCAATCCACCAACTGCATTTTAGTGGAGGATACCTGTGTCGAGAGGGTTCTTAGTGAACTGAGACCCTTTGGACTCGGTGAGAACAAGGCACCATTAGAAAGTGAGAGCAGAATTTCAGCACCATCCCCACACCCATGCAATTAAAAGAGGTTTTAACCGAGTAAAACTTACAGAGGGCCAAGAGGGGCAGGGAAAGACAACAGGAAAAATGTACACATTTCTGTGTGCACTCCAGTTGAATGGACATTAAATGATAAGCATCGTCTGGCTTGTAGTGACCACATCTCTTAACCCTGTGTACTGAACTACCAACACGATTTTACTGTTAAAATGGAACGCAATCTGCAGCCCTGGCTGTCTCGTTCACAGGCATGACCAGATTTTATGTGCCACTGTGACCACAACTGTGGTCTGCCTAGCTGCCACGGCAGCAAAGTGTGTGTCTGGTGAGGACTAGGGTTTAATCCTTGGATTCTGCTTCTCACTCCATGAGCAGGGGCTAGGAGCGATCCCGAACTGCAGCCTCAACCCTGGGAGGGATGGAGACCTGTGTCATTCAACAGCAGTGACCCCTTCTGGCCAATTTAAGGAGAAGCATTGAGGGGCCCTGAAAGGAGTCACTTCCAGTCCTCCTCAGAGGTTGGTGGTCCTTGCACGGGGGATTAGTGAGAAGATGTGACATGGGCAAGAGCTGGTGGCACCTCCAGGCCTCCAGCGAGGAGCAGAGGTCTGCCTCATGGGGAGCCGAGGGCATCTGGGTTACTCTCAGACACACCAGCCCTGCCTCCTGTGGGACACACGAGATAGCAGACAATGGAAATGCACCTCTCACTACCGATGTTGAATGTTGGGGGGATTTTTAAAGATGTGGGGGTGGGGAAGATGGAGCCAACATCCACTAGTGAGAGGCAGCTCAGAACGTGCACTAT
Organism: Martes martes; assembly: GCF_963455335.1. Taxonomy (NCBI): domain Eukaryota; kingdom Metazoa; phylum Chordata; class Mammalia; order Carnivora; family Mustelidae; genus Martes; species Martes martes. The sequence goes on along the minus strand of NC_137889.1, from coordinate 151,244,368 downwards.
GTCTCCATTCATTTTGTGTGAGGCTAACAAATCGAGATCACCTGAGCAGAGAACCACTCCTCTCATCTGCAGGTTCTGTAGAGCCAGGCAGAGCCCTGTGCATACTTGTATAAGCGGCCTCAAGAATCTATGTGCCTAAGAAGCTCTTAGCACACACGTCTCTTTCATAGCTTGTCATCTATCAATCACTCACACGTGTACACATAGGATCATGTATCTGGCTGAGGATTTTCTTTTACAATCAGGAAGGCAAATGTAGCACCTCTCTGAAATTCAGGATGCCGACAAGGATTTATGCCTGGGCATCTCTTCCAGCTGTTCCAACCACTATGAGCCTATATCAGACCCATTTGGAGTGATTCAAATCACTATTTTCATAGTATTTTTCATGAATGACCATTATTTTTCTGATTCGATGAAGGCACCTGGAGCGTTGAGGACCTTTGCCTAATGTCACGCTTAAGCTGCCTTCTGATTTTTCTCCTCTGTTTCCCAATTATGCTTACCTCCCCACACTGTCCCAGCCTCTCTTGATGACCTTGGACTCACGATACTAATGCAGACCCACATGGTTGGTCCCCATGCCCTTCTCCTGTCCTGTGACACCTCACGCATGTGTTTTCCAACCCTTCCAACGTGTGCTTGTTGCACGTAAGTCATGAAACGAGATTAATCCACATCATCCTCTCCTCAATCTTGCCCTGTTCTTTCCCCCACCTTGATTCCTGATCATAAGCACTGTCTCCTGATTGCCTGTAACCAAGCAGCACTTTTTTGTCCAAAACACCCCTAGTGGGTGGTGCGGCTAACCCGATAACGTCCCCTCCTCTCTGGAGAGCCCATTCCATCTGCCGTCCTGTCTGTATCCTTGCCAGTCAAAGTCTCTGTCTACGTTGTTCTCATCTCGAGTCCATGTCGGTGTCACGTCTGGCTCTTCGCTGAATAATCGATATGTTCTTTGAAGCACACTGCTGATTTCCCCGCCAGCACCTGTATTGCTGAGTTTACCCAATTCGTATTTGAGGCATTTACTTCACCTGGGACATAGCTCTTTAAATCATGTTTGTCAAATCACAGGAGTGACTAGTCAGAAAACACAATTTGGAAATCCATTGATGATCTCCCCCGTAATTCTTGGGGAGTCAATCGATCACTCAAACAAGGTTTTCCATTCTGAAATCGATCAGGCAGCCATTAAGGGTTCTTTTCAGTTGGCACCTTCAGAATTCTAGAAGGAAACTGGAGGGCCCACTGGACCTTCTCCTGACCAAAGGCAGTATTCTACCACACTGTCCCAGAAAAGCTTCTCTTGCCCCCAGTGAAGACGGTTTTTGCCCAGTCGCCAAGGCATTTCATCCAGTTAGCCTCCCTGTCAGGAAACACACCCTTCCATGTCCAAAAGCATCTGGTTCAGCCTTGCTTTTTCTGGCCGAGGCAGATGACTGCACTAGGCACTCCCCGGGAGTCACTGCACTTTTGAGTAGACTAGTGCTCACAGCCTGCCCAGTAGTATCACCTGACAGGTGTCCTGTCCCATGCCCAGGTCACCCATCAACCCTATATAGCCCCCCTTGAACAAAGAGGCCAGAGCTGTGCCCTGTGTATGCATCCTTGTCCCCAGCCCTGTGCCTCTCCAGCAGTGGCCTCCATGATGCTCCAGGCTACAGTGGGTGGCTTCCTTGTTTGCATGGAAGGACAATTTGTACTTAAAGGAGTGATTAGATGGATTCTTCTTGCACGCTTCCATTTCTGATGACTACCAGCTTCATCAATGTAATTATAATTAGTGCTCTTCATCTTCCTTTTATGGCACCAGCTGGACAGACTGGTTCTCTTTACTGCCCAGATTGGTGGCAGGGTTGCCTGTGTGGGGATAGGTGACAGGCACCATGAAATAACAGATGGTAAATTCAGGGCTTGTTGGCAATCAGCAGGTTTTTGCTAATGACTTAATTAGCTATGCAAATTGTCAAATCAGTGTGAACATTGTTTTTATCGAAAACTTTACCTAAATTAATTACCATAATTAAGTAGCAGAATGTCAAGGATATTGGCTGCATAAAAGGGCCTGGCTGAATAGAAAAAAAGAGAGATTCTGTCTTCAATTAAAATGTATACCGTCCTTGGGACAGAGAGAATGCCATTTGGAATGAGTTGCGTGAATACCATAGAACTGTATCCTCCCCACGTTGGCTGCTAGTTTCCAAAGGCATTCAATAGAGGCCCTAAATAAAAGTGGCGGATTTCTGGAGGTATTGGAAAGCACCCAGCAGAAGGTTCCACAGCCCTCTCTAAAGTCCCCAATGTCAGCAAGTTAAAAGCGTGGATTTTTTTAATTTTGAAAAATCCATTTTTTTATTTCTGCAGATTGCTAGCATTGCTCGTTCTCCGGTGTCAGGCTGCGCACTAAGGACATAAACTCGCGTGGTTGTTCCACGTCAGGAGGCAATGTTTATTTCCTGTAGAAATCAAATATGCGTCTCGGCCCCCGACTTTGAGACTTGACCCCGGTGCACAGTACACGAGTGTGTCTGTCCTAGATCCCCCAGCTCCTCCCGCTAGTATTTTAAGCTGAGCTTCTCTGTCCCAAGGTTTCCCTGTAATAATGTCAGCTGCTGTTCACAGGATGTGATGGTGGTAGGAGAGCCAACTCTGATGGGAGGTGAGTTTGGGGACGAGGACGAAAGGCTAATCACTAGATTAGAAAACACGCAATATGACGCGGCCAACGGCGTGGACGACGAGGAAGACTTCAACAGCCCCCCCGCCCTGGGGAACAGCAGCCCGTGGAGCAGTAAACCCCCCGCCGCTCAAGAGACCAAATCAGAAAACGCCCCGCCCCAGGCTCCCCAGTGAGACTGACCCGCACCTGCACCCACTGTCAGTAGGCCGTGGGTTACACCCACGCTTGCAGATCCTTGCTTACAGGAGAGGAAGGAGGAGAAATTTAAAAAAAATTAAAAATTAAAAAAAAAAAACTTTTCCACGCAAATGCTATTTCTAAACAACAATGATCTGGGTTTGAGTTTCTTTCTTTTTTCCTTTTGAATTGAGAGGATTATTCCAATAAACTTCCATGACCCTTCCCTGGAGGCCTTCGCAGGTAACACAGATACTGGCACTGATAGTAATTAAAACCAGAGTGAACGCTCCCGCTTCTCCTGGCTTGGTGTTAAACCACATGTTTGTTAATTATGCCCCACCCCCCCAACCCCGTCCCGCCCCAACCCAACGAAGGCCATATTGTCAATACGCCCTCAGTGCTCAGGGTCTCATTATATGCCGACCCTAACTACAGATGACTTTTTAATATTGTAAAATATTTTCTGCTTTTTGACTTGCATCTGAGAGTTTCTTGTTTCAGTAAAAAAAGAAAAGAAAAAAAATCAGCTTTTGGACAGTAATTTAAGTGTATCCTTATTATTTGTATTATTTTCTTCACCTTTTCTTTCATTGGGTAACAGCTAAGAGGGCCTAGCAGGGTAATTTATGACTGAGCTAATGTCAATCGGTTCTCCAACCTGAGTTCGTTCAATCGAGTCCAAGTACTGAAACAAGAAATGTCTTTTTGTCATCGAAGACACAGAGATGGATTTTTATGTAAAGAAAGACACCTACCTGGCCCATTGAGAACTGATGCATTTGTAAAATTGCTGTTGATCCAAATCTTTTCAAGCCATGTAATCCATTAATTTTGTGGGCAGTTTAATGAATCTGAAACTTTTGTGTTTTTTATTGTATCTGAGTTGACTGTTGATTCTTTTCATAGTATATTTCTTGTATAATATTTTGTAAAGCCCTCCCTTGGTTCTTTTACGGGGATTTTTCTTTTGGGGCAATTCCAGTGTATTTATGTGAAACTTTATAAGAGAACTAATTTTTCCATTTGCATATTAATATGTTCTTCCACACATGTAAAGACACAGTGGCTCCGTGTGTTATAAAACAGCTGTATTTTATGTATGCTTTACTGATAAGTGTGCCAATAATAAACTGTGTTAACAACCAACGCAAGTGGGTCTGGCTGTTTGTGAGCACGACGGCGAAATCTGCCCACAATTATGAGTTGGAGCTTGGAGTTGGCATCCAGCCTACATGTGGAGTGGACTTGTGAAAGCTATGCTACCCTTTGTCAAGTCTGATTCTTTTCCCTGCTCACTGCAGTTCACTTGGGCAGATGTGGGAGTGTCTGAACACGGAAGATCTAGCTTGTGTTTCTGGAGCTTGGCAATTGTAAGAGCAGTAGTTTCCAGGCACTGAGAGTTTATGCTGCACCAACCCTACTTAAGGTTCATGGAGATTATTTTAGCTCATCTTTACAGCTTCTTCACAAAGCTGGCATTAATATCTTCGTTTTTAAAAATCAATGCTTAGGGGTGCCTGGGTGGCTCAGTGGGTTAAAGCGTCTGCCTTCGGCTCAGGTCAGGTCATGATCTCAGGGTCCTGGGATCGAGCCCCACATCGGGCTCTCTGCTCAGCGGGGAGCCTGCTTCCCCCCTCTCTCTGTCTGCCTCTGCCTACTCTCTGTCAAATAAATAATTAAAACTTTTTAAAAATAAATAAATAAATAAATAAATAGAAATCAAGGCTTGTTTGCCCAAAAGTTGCTGTATGAGACTCTGGAAAATTCACTTGAGGACTTGTTTTGTTCAAAGAAAGTTCCTCGTGTTTTTCCGCTTTGTTTTCCACCAGTGAGGAAGATGAGAGACAAAATCTGTTAGCGTGTGTTGGACGTGTTTTAAGTGCCAGGTAATTTTCATTTATCATCTTGGAAAATTCTGGAAAGGGGAATTTGAAAAAGAGAACCTAAGGGAGTTCATGTGTCTTTGGTTGGGATTCCCAGAAGCAGAGCCTGAGATCAGGATTTGGGGGCACAAGATTACTGAACGAGTGTTCTTCAGGTAAAAGAAAGGGAATCTTTAAGATAGTTGGGGGTGGGGGAACAGGATAGGGAAGGGGAAAGAGTCTACAAAAGCTATGGACTCCTGGTGTCTATTTTTGGGACCTGATCCATGACGAGAGGGCTCAGAACACAGAGCTTACTACAGAACTGTCCCTTCCTGAGCTAAGCCACCAGACTTTTGTGTACCTGTACCAGTCAGTCATTGGCTAAAGCCATCCCCAGGGTATAGGAGACTGTAACCTTTGGAACAAGATGGGCCCCATCAGCTCAGGGCAGTTCTGTAGAGAAAACGGCCAAATAGAGGGCAACAGTCCTAGTGCCCTGGCATGGGTGTGCCGGTCTCAGAAAGGACATCCGTGGGGCACCTGGGTGGCTCAGTTGTTAAGCGTCTGGCTCCGGCTTGGGTCATGATCCCAGAGTTCTGGGATCGAGCCCCGCATAGGGCTCGGAGGGAAGCCTGCTTCTCTCTCTCCCACTTCCCCCTGCTTGTATTCCCTCTCTCGCTGTGTCTCTCTCTGTCAAGGAAAGAAATAAGATCTTAAATAAATAAATAAATAAATAAATAAATAAAGCAAGGGACATTAAAAAAAAAAAAGAAAAAAGAAAGGACATCCGTGTAGGGCACAGTCTACTCCATTAAGTAACTTGTTTCATCTCATAACTCACGGGTGATATAGTTGGGATTCGAATCTGGATCTCCCTTGACTACAAAGACTGCATTCTTTCTAGAACATCACATCGCTTCTCTAGAATATTAGCATTTTGAGGAAATGTGCAGTACAATAGCAAAAGAGCCAAAGGACATACAGGGAACTGCTACTTTATTGCATATCCATTAGAGTTCTGCTGAGAGAATTTCCAGTTTATCCCCCACCACCTCACCATTTTATCAAGTCTTTCAAGTCACCAGTATGTAGTCATTACAATTGATGTCTAGGACAAATTATTTGACACCTGTTCCAGTTATCTTCTGCTGCATAGCAAATCAACCCACCTCAAGAGGACAGTTTATTATCATCAGTTACCCTTCTGAGAGCTCCCTGGTCTCTGCTGGGTGGTCTGCACTTAGTGGCCCATACACTGGCTGGGGCTGGAGTCATGAGAGCCTTGACCAGGCTGGACATGCAAGATAGTGCCCTCACATTGCTGGCTATGAGGTAGGAGCTTAGCCAGGTCTGTTAACTGAAGTGCCTTTGTGGAACCTCTCCAGAGTTCTCACAGTATCATGGTTGGGTTCTGAAAGGGAGTGTTCCAAGAGCTGGTATCCCAAGAGAGGAGAAACATAAATTGCCAGGGGGTGGAACTGACACAAGGTCACTTCTTCTCTGTGCTATACATCAAAGGAGTCCAGATTCAAGGCCTGGAGGCACAGCCTCTACTCTTTGATGGGTAAACGGTGTGTGCATATGAAAAGGGAAGGAACTGATGGCAGCAATCTTTGGAAACTAACATCTACAACACCCCATGCAGTTCATGTCCTGGTCCTCATTTACCTTGCTGTTGTGCTTTTAACCCCTCCCCACTTGCAACTGATTCACCATCTACCTAGGCTCCTCCCAATTTTCTGAATACACCAATTGCTAATGTCACACATGACTTTGCATATGGTTTTCCTTCTTAGAATGTCATCCCACACGTTCTTACATAACCAAAGTTCTTCATCTTTAAAAGCCCAGCTTGATTCTCGTGTTTGCAGAGCTGCCTCCTCAGCTGTCAGGATCCCTCTGAGATCCAAGAGACACTTGGCTCTTGTTTCTACCTTAGCGCTTTCCTTACAAGGTTTTGCTGATGCTGCTAAATACACCTCACTGTCCCCCTAGACTTTCCCAGGTCTGAGCAACTTAATCATTTCCATCTCAATTCTTTTTTTTGTTTGTTTGAAAGATTGTATTTATTTACTTATTTGACAGAGAAAGACACAGTGAAAGAGGGAACACAAGCAGGGGGAGTGGGAGAGGAAGAAGCAGGTTCCCCACTGAGCAGGGAGGCCCATAGGGTGTTCAATCCCAGGACCCCAGGATCATAAACTGAGCCAAAGTCAAATGCTTAACAACTGAGCCACCCAGAGGCCCCCCCATCTGAATTCTTAATAATATCTGTTGATGGAACAGATAGAGTTAAAAACGCCCAAGCAAGAAATCATGAAAACACTGTTTACCATGTATTATCCTGTTCAGTTTTACAGTCTGTAATTCTAAGTCACATTATAGAGTGACAGTTATCCCTGCACGTATATAAGAATGTACTAGAGATAGGTGGGTTCAAGTTTCTTAGGGGTCAAATGAGCACAAAACAAACATTGCATAAGGCATTGGCCTAAGCCTAACTTCTATTATAGGAATCCCAAGAGATTTGTCATGCCCTGAATAATTCTAAGGGCAACCATTATTAAGTACACACCGCATATCAGTCATTTACAAGGTTCTTAACCTGGGTGATCTCAAACTGGGAACCCAAGAGTGGTGCATGAGTTAGGTTTTGCTTTATAATAATATCCATAACTTAGCAGTTTATAACAACAAACGTCTTATTTTTCTCACTCATGGGGCTATCGGTTACCTGGGGTAACTCTGCATCAGGTCAACCCCTCAGGTCTCATTCTGGGACAGTGAGTTCCAGGAGCTTGCTTCTCTCTTGGTGGATTCTGGAAAAAGTGAAAAGAAGATAAGCCAAATCACCCATACACATCTGTTCACCCTGCATCTACCTACCAAAGCAAGTCCCAAGGACAAGCCAAACATCAGTGGAGTGGGGAGATCTGTTCTGCCTCCTGAAAAATCTCATGGCCAAGGGTGTGAATAAGCAAGTGGGAATCCAATCTAACACTGGTGACCTACACATTGCCTGAAAAACTTCTAATTACTTGCCAAGGTTTAAAAACTAATTTTCAAATTAAAATTTCATGCTTCTCTTAACAAATCAGTTTGAATAACAATTCAGATTTTTGAATCCCTGGATGGTGACAGTTGGCTGCTGCTGAGTCACAGCTACCCTGCTTGACGTTTCTTCAGCTTGTCACACTCAACCCATATCACTAATTCACTTCACCCAGCTGTCTTCTACAGCTATGGTAGCTATTACTAAACCCATGGTCTCTACTCCTTTTTTTTTTTTTTTTTTAAGATTTTATTTATTTATTTGACAGAGAGAGAGAGAGATCACAAGTAGGCAGAGAGGCAGGCAGAGAGAGGGGGGGAAGCAGGCTCCCCGCCGAGCAGAGAGCCCAATGCGGGGCTTGATCCCAGGACCCTGAGATCATGACCTGAGCTGAAGGCAGAAGCTTAACCCACTGAGCCACCCAGGTGCCCCCCATGGTCTCTACTCCTTAAAACCACATTTGGAAGTTAGCATGATGGGCCCCACATTAGAGATGTGAAGACTAATGTTCAAGCAGGTTAGTTGACCGCATTTGTCACGCAGCTAGTAAGTGGTGAAGGGAGCTTGCAGGTCCAAAGCCAGTTCTCCTTTCACCAAACCACACTGGCTTAATAGGATTCACAGTAGTGATTATCCTCTGTGGGGTTAGGTTGGGAATGTGGCAAGCATGATTGCATTGAATCCTTGCAATTTCCCTCTGGGCAAGGCAAGATTATCATCCCCCATTTTGCGGATGGTACTGGGAGCAGTTAAACAGTTTACCCAAGGTTACAGAACTCACAAGTGACAACATTGTCTCCTTGACTCTAAACCACTTTATCAGAGTTACTGTCAGGTACACAGTCTGCAGTTCAGGTGTTTGGAGGTGTTCTCTGGCCTGGGAGAGGTGTCCTGGTATCCACCCTTCTACCATTAGCTATGTATTTTCAGGGTTTGTCAAAGAGTATGTCAGAGATCAAGAATTGCCATTTACCTGGTAATGGAATGAAGTAGGGAGGCCCCCATTTATGACCTTGAAATCTCAAGGGCATCTAACAAGGGATTTAAAAATAAGTGACCCAGGCCCTGGAGGAAATTTTTTCTCTATTTCTTCTTAACCTTGAGGTGAGCATTTAATGCAATAGAATAACACAACCCACACTGATGCTACATGGGAGGGGCTGCAGTAGCCAAGAATTTCAATGTCCCCAAATCGGGATTGGCTGCATCCTTGGGAAATTCATTTTATAATGGGGTACCCCTCCATTCTCCATAAAAAAAAAAATTACCAGGTTTTTTTTTTTCTGAATAAGTAATACATGTTTATTGTGGATCATTTGAACAAACAGAAACAAGAAGAAAATAAAGTAATTCCACGACCCCAATATAAATATTGCTAATATTCTGATACATATCTTTCCAGTTTTTTTCTTCTTGGCTCATATACACTGCGGTGTTAGTAAGATACAGAACAGACAATTACGTGTCCTGCCCTTTTCATATAATATTGTCTCATGAGCCACCTCTGTTAACTATTCTTTAAAAACATGATTTTAATTTCCATATAATGATCCACTAATAGAATATACCATAATATATTAAGCCATTTATTTATGGCTGGTCAACTCCCTTTTTTACATCCCATTAGAATTTCATAATCAGTAACAAGCTGGTCCAAGGTTGATAAGAGTTTGTTAAATTAAAATTCACTTATTAGGTATTTGCCATGTGCCCAGCACCATGCTGAGCATTACATGGGACTCCTATACCTGGTCCCACCCTCAAGGTGCTTAAAATTCACTTGGGATAAAAGACAAGTACATAAAATTCTGTCCAAGAATATAAGGCCGAATACATTCAGAGTGTCAATGAAGCACGAAGAATAAAACCTCTGGGAGTTTAAGGTATTTAATTTACATTCATTGTGCTCTACTGTATCATGCTTTGCATCTCATTTAGTCTTCACTACAGCTGAGGTATGTGAGTGTTTTATATATGAAGCTCAGAGAAGTTGAATAACTTGCCCAAGGTCACACAGATCAAAAATAACAAGGTCAAGTTTGAACCAGCACATGACTTCAAACCCTGTTCTTTTGCTGTTGAGCCACAGGAAATCCCTGGGCAAACAGCAAATGCTGTGACTAAGTGTTGGCAGGAATGACTTCATGGCAGAGCAAGAAGGGACAGTACATGGATACAAGCACCCACATCTGAGTGTCTAGTTGCCTCTTTCAATTTGCTCTCTGATTTCATCTTTTGTCCATCCCTACTGTCAGACAATGTCTCTAATCATTGGGAATAGTGAGGAGTTTGGGTTTTGAACAAAACCTAATACACTGGCACTGTTGGTACTTACATAAAGTTATTTCCAGCACTTGAAGCCAGTGAGCTGGAAAAGGCGAAGAACGGTTATTAAAACTATAAATTAGGGGAACTGGTAAAGCAATGTCTCTGGCCCCAAGTAGCCCTATCTTTTTCTCCCTTCCTATTCCTTCTAGAACGTCACCATCCTGGACAAAGAAAATGTTTCTTATTTCCCAAAGACTTTCAAAGAGTTTCTGGGAAATATTTATTCCTGAGTTAAGCAAACCTGGTTTTGACAGAACTTCTTCTTTGGGTCTGTTCCAGAGCCGGCATGATGTATCTTAAGCCACTCTCCAATAGTAAGCCGTTCTCTTTTTTAATTCTTAATTTGTTAAAAGTAATATTCACTCTTCTAGGGTTTGCAGAGTCCTCTGTCATGAAGGTGTTCATAGTTTCAGACAAATCTGCAAAAATTCTCAAATGAGTGTGAACCAGCTTTAACTTCTGAAGCTTAGCTGAAGTCCTTTGTCGCAAAAGTGAAAACTTAACATTTTGTAGGAAGAGTGAATTGTGGAAAGCCTGGGCACTATCTAAGGGATCAGATACGTTTTGCTTCCTCTATGTACTGACCAACATTGGCAAATTTGTTGTGCTGGGAAAGCTGAGGAACTCACTCTGGGAGAAGAAAGGTGTGAATGTTGGCAAAGCCAACCACGTAAAGGAGGCCTCAGATTCCCTGTGCTTGCCTTCTCCACCCTAAATCTCAAGCATTTCAAAGTCAGAGGCCTCTGGATTTCTCAAGATGGTGTCCTACAACAGGGTAACTGACCGCACTTTCCTAAAACTGTCCCAGTATTAACACTCAATGTCTCTCATCATGGGAAATTCCTCACATTCAGGCAAACCTGCTCATACTTGCAGCAAAACAGATGAATCATAATCAACAGCCACTATGTGCAGAGCATCTCCTGCCTTCCAGGCACTTCTGCACCCAGGGATTGTAAGCCTCACACCCTTTTTGGAAAGGAGGTGAGGCATTAACATTGTCATTTTCTGGTAGGTAAATTGGAGCAAAGAAACATTAAGGAAAATGTCCAAGGACCTCCAGCTAATAAGCAACAGAGGTGAGATCCAATCTCAGAGTGACTGCCTCACAGCCTGTGCTTTCTCTGCTAAATTAATCGCTTTAAACTTTTATTCTAAATAAGAGCAAGACAAGTACAATATGGAAAGTTGACAGAGAAACAATCAAACGTCAGAGATCATGAAACCCAGAAAAATTCCTAAGGAACCAGAGTCTTGGTTGTATAAGCCAGGTACACACCTGGATTCTCCCACTGTCACCCAGCTACAGAAGAACTCCACTGGATCAGTCATGCTAATGACTGAAAAAGTCACTATGCATTATTGCATTTGGCCAATGAGAAAGTATTCAGACAAATGACATCAGGAACCTACCTTGGACAGCCAAGGATTATCCCATATGGGATAATGAAAACCTGCTTTTCCATTGCAGTGGAGATGAATCCAGCCTGTGTTGATGACTTGTCTGTGGTTTTGCTCAAGGAAAGAGAGCAGGTAGCAACGTTTATGGCTCCTTGGCACTCAGTCCACTTACCTCTGCAACTGGGTTTGGGGTTTGCATTTGGCAAATGCAACTTGGGAGACTTTTTACAACTAATTAGAAAGGAAAGTTGTCTGGGGTAAGAGGAGGAATCTCTATGGTGGGCTCTTCCCTAACTCAACCACTAGATCTACCCTTCTACCACTACCCAAGACTGTCAGAATGTTGCTTACCTCTCACTGCAGAACTCAGATAATGAGGTGGCATAATCCCCAGGCTGTACTTTTTCTTTCTTTTTATTTTAGGTAGGCTCCATGCCCAGTGTGGAGCCCAACACAGGGCTTGAACTCATGACTCTGAGATCAAGACCTAAGCTGAGATCAAGAGTTGGATACTGAACTAGCTGAGCCACCCAGATGCCCCTCTTCCCCACATAGGCTGTAATTTTTAGTGGGAGGACACTGTGTTTTTTAAAAGAGAGCAAATTGTCTCCATTAGCAAATTTAATCTTGCTAGCCACTGAGATCACCGATATTCTTAATTTTCTCCTTCCTTCCAAAGTTGTGCACAAAGTTGCACAAAGTTGGCTCCATTTTAAAGAACCAGACAGGGGTGCTTGGGTGGCTCAGTGGGTTAAAGCCTATGCCTTCGGCTCAGGTCATGGTCCCAGGGTCCTGGGATTGAGCCCCAGATCAGGGCTCTCTGCTCGGCAGGGAGCCTGCTTCCCTTCCTCTCTCTCTGCCTGCCTCTCTGCCTACTTGTGATCTCTGTCTGTCAAATAAGTAAAAAAACTTAAAAAAAAAAAAATAAAAATAAAGAACCAAACAAATTACTGCTTCATATTCCTAGGAAATAGGTTCATGGATAACTTCTTTTTTTTTTTTAATTTTTATTTATTTATTTTAATTTCTTTTCAGTGTTCCAGAATTCATTGTTTATGCACCACACCCAGTGCTCCATGCAATACGTGCCCTCCTTAATACCCACCACCAGCCTCACCCAACCTCCCACCCCCTCCCCTCCAAAACCGTCAGCTTGTTTCTCAGAGTGCACAGTCTCTCATGGTTCCTCTCCCCCTCCAATTTCCCCCAACTCACATCTCCTCTCCATCTCCCCATGTCCATGGATAACTTCTGATTTAAAGTGATCCCCAGTTTAACACAGCCTCTAGCCACTGTCTTTGAAACAGAGGACAATTGATGTTATAGCCATCAAACACATATATGGAAGCTGAGGCCCAAAACATTTTTGAAAATGAAGAATAATGAGGGGAACCTGACCCCAAGGCACACAAAAGTGGGATGAAAATGGTGTAACAGGGCCAGGAAATGGATGAGCCAGGAGAGAGTTCAGAAATGTACCAACATACATATCTCAATTTAGGGTATTTTATGTCTATAAGAAAAGGATGGCATTAAATAGCACTTAACTAATTGGCTATACATTTCAAAATGATTATCATATATCCTTACCATAGTCCATATATAAAAATTTCAGATGAATTAGAGACTGAAACATAAAAAAAACAAAAGCACTAGAAAAAAACAGAAAATTATTAAAATAGGAATTTAAAAATGACCTCTCTTCTCTAAATACCAACAAGAAAGTTTCTTGGTTTTGGGTTTTGGGTTTAAATAAACCTATTTGCTAGACAATATTGAACTGTGAAGCATCTGAATTCCAGAGAGAGTTAGACCTGGGTCCATATGCTGACCTTGATGCATATTGGCTGTGTGACCTGGGAGAAATTAATCAACTTTTCTGATCCCCTCTGATTTGCCTTCTCTGTAAAACAACCTGGGTGGCTCAGTGGGTTAAAGCCTCTGCCTTTGGCTCAGGTCATGATCTCAGAGTCGTGGGATCGAGCCCCACATCGGGGCTCTCTGCTCAGCAGGGAACCTGCTTCCCTTCCTCTCTCTGCATACCTCTCTGCCTACCTGTGATCTCTGTCTGTCAAATAAATAAATAAAATCTTTAAAAAAACAAACAAACAAATATGTTTTGGCACTCCTGGGTGACTCAGTCGATTAAGCGTCTGCCTTCGGCTCAGGTCATGATTCCAGGGTCCTGGCACGGAGCCCCAAGTCAGACTCCCTACGGGGAGACTGCTTCTCCCTCTGCCCCTCCTCCCTACTCATGCTCTCTCTCACTCTTTCTCTCAAATAAATAAAAATAAAATCTTTTTTAAAAATTAAAAAATAAAATAAAACAAATATATCTAATCGTTCCTACTCAAAATATTGTGTTGTGAATTAAATGTGGTATGATAAGCAAAACATGTTGCACATAGTAAGAAATCAATTAACATTATGAATTGTTTGTGTTAATATTTCTATAGTAAAATACAAAGTAGATTTCAAGAACATATAAAAATTAGAAAATACAAGAAGACAGTACAAATAAGGTCAATGTAAGAGCTATGATAATAAGCTTAACTTATTTAAGCTCCCCTGTTAAAAGGCAAACCACGAAAGAGAGACTGAGACAGAAAGAATCGATACTTAGCAATTAAGAAAAGATGCATGAAACAAAAGTGACCTGCAATGACAATTAAAGGAATGGGAAATTATTTATCAGTTATACATAAACAAAAAAAAAATCAAGGTTTAAAGTCTTAATTTTAGGGGTGCCTGGTTGGCTTTGTTGGTGGAATGTGTGACTCTTGATCTCAGGGTTGTAGGTTGGAGCCCCATGTTGGGTGTAGAGATTACTTAAAAATAAAAAAATAAATGTAAAAATCTTAATTTGGGGGGCACCTGGGTGGCTCAGTTGAATAAGTGGCCAACTCTTGATTTCAGCTCGGGTCATGATCTTGGGGTCCTGGGATCAAACCCCAAATCAGGCTCCACACTCAGCAGGAAGTCTTCTCTTCCTCACCCTCTGCTCCTCCCACCACTCATATGTACTCTCTCTCTCTCTCAAATAAATAAATAAATCTTTAAAAAATATATACTAATTTTAGACAAGCTAAAATTTGCCTAAAGTTATTAAATTTTATATTGATGAAAATTGCCACTATATTCCAAGCAACATAGCATCACAATATAGACTGTTAGGTCTCGGGAATTTGACTCTCACAAAACAGAATAGATTCAACTAATAGATATGTATTTATCTTTAGAGAATTAACAAGTATGCCACATTTTAAGTAATATATGCAAAAACTTTTCAAATAATAAGTCTAAGAAAAAAAAGCATTTTAAAGCATTTTGTCAATGCAAACATTATACAGGTTCCATACATTGTTCACAATATAATGACATAAAAATGTTTAACAGAAATGTAGACAAACTATTCTTAACCAGACATTCAAAAATTTAAGACATTCTCCTAAATAACAATTGGGTCAGAGAACAAATAAAATTAATATGTACATGCTATTTTGAAATAAGGAAATTGAAACCATTACTCATAAAAACCTATGGTATTTTTTCCCATTCTATCCTCTGGTTATTGCTGTGATTTTTATACAATGATGTCTTCATTGGACAACTTTACTGAATTTTCTCATTAATTCTAATAGTTTTTCATTCCATTCTCTTGTGCTTTTTAAAGTATATAATCAATTTGCCTGTGAATATTGAAAATTTTCTCTCCATCTTTCCAGTAGATGTATCTTCTGTTTTCATTACTTTGCTTAATGCACTGGCTAAAATTTAAACTGTGTTAAATAGTGATGGTGTTAAACAGCATTTTTGTATTAATCTTGGTTTCAATGAAATTGATTCTTGTGTGTTTCTTCATTTAATATGATGCTGTCAATTCTATGATATGTAAAGGAGACAATCTTTCAAGATTTTCAATACTTTTTACTCAATCATCAATAGAAGTTAAGGTTTAGCAAATGTCATTTGTCAACTAAGGACATCATCAAGTTTACCTTTCCCTTTGTGTTATTAGTGAGATATATGTCGTTGATTTATTTCCTAACTCCACTAGGTTAAACTCTACTTGGTCATGGTGAATTATTCTCTTAATATGCTGTTACATTATATTTGTTATTATTTCATTTATGCTGCATATGTTTGTGTTCAGAGAGGAAGTAGGCTATTGCTTTCCTTCTTTGTTCTATTTTTGCTCTATTATGCTACCAGAATTATGCTATCTGCATAGAATGGGCTTGAAAGGATCCTGTCTTTTCTGGGTTCTATAATCATTTATATAATTGAGGTATAACTATGACCCCAGAGTGCTTTTGAAAGCACTATTATGATTTTTCTTCTGAGATTTAAGTTCACTTCAAACTGATATAAAAATTAATTAATTTCTGTTGTTATTTTAGGAGTATTTTCTATTTTGTTTTTCTTACCTTTATTTCACTGGGCTTTTGGGATTCACTGAGTTGAAGCTTAACTTTTTAATTTCCATTCTTTGTTGCTTGAGAATGATGCAATTTCAAACTAATAAGTTCCATCTAGTGACAGTATATGAGGATCCCTCAAATTTTTATAAGGATTAACAGTCTCACTGTATTCTTCCCACTGTGTTTATTCAATATTTTTAAATATTATTATGTATTAAAAGGAGGATAATTGTTGAGAAATTGAATGAAGTAATACAGGTAAAAAAAAATATTTGGAAAGAAAAGAGGCACATAATAAGAATACAATAAATTTAGTCATTTTCGGGGCACCTGGGTGGCTCAGTGGGTTAAAGCCTCTGCCTTCACTCATGTCATGATCCCAGGGTCCTGGGATGGAGGCCCACATCGGGCTCTCTGCTCAGCAGGGAGCCTGTTTCCCTTCTCTCTGCCTGCCTCTCTGCCTACTTGTGATCTCTGTCTGTCAAATAAATAAATAAAATCTTAAAAAAAAAAAATAAAGGGGCGTCTGGGTGGCTCAGTGGGTTAAAGCCTCTGCTTTCGGCTCGGGTCATGATCCCAGGGTCTTGGGATCGAGCCCCGCGTCGGGCTCTCTGCTCCGCAGGGAGCCTGCTTCCTCTTCTCTCTGCCTGCCTCTCTGCCTACTTGTGATCTTTGTCTGTCGAATAAATAAATAAAAATCTAAAAGAAATATAAATAAATAAATAAATAAATAAATAAATAAATAAAAATGAATTTAGTCATTTTTAAAGTTTGGCTAATTAAACAAAATGGCATCCCAGGTCCACTGAAGTCCAGCAGGATCCAAGCCTAGAAGGTTACCTAAAAGTTTATCACTAAGTGACCAGACCTAGCATTCATGAAAGTATATGTTTCCATGTGTGATATTTGTTGTGTCTTTCACAATAAAACAGGAAATAATAGGTGTATCAGAAAGAATGCAGAATTATTTTTTACAACAGCTTTACTGAGATGTAATTCATATAACATATAATTTATTTATTTAAAATATACCATTCAGGTGCCTAGGTAGCTCAGTCTTTTAAGCATTTGACTCTTGATTTCAGCTCAGGTCATGATCTCAGGGTGGTGAGATAGAGCCCCACGTCAGGCCGCCTGCCCAGCACAGATGCTGCTGAAGATTCTCATTCTCAGTCTCTCTCTCTCCCTCTGCCCCTCCATGCCTCCATGCCCCCACTCCCCGCCCCACCTCCGCTTGCATGAGCATGCATGCATATGTTCTCTTTCTCTCTAAAAAAAATAAAATAAAAATAATAACAATAAGATAAAATAAAGACAAAATATATTTTTTAAAAAAATTTAAACAAAATATGCTATTCAGTTTTTCAGTGCACTTATAGAATTGTGCAATTATAACTGCAGTTTTAGAACATTTTCATCATTCTCCCCCCAAGCCCCATACCCATTAGCAATCACTTCCCTTTTCCCACAACCACCCCATCACCAGTCCTAGGCAACCACTAATCCACTCTCTAGCTCTATAGACCTTCTCCTTTGGACATTTCATATAAATGGAATCCTATAACATATGGTCTTTTATGACTGGTTTATTTCATGTAGCATAATGTTTTCAAGATTCATCCATGTTGTAGCATATATCAGTACTTTATTCCTTCTTATTACTAATATTCCACTTTATGGATGTACATATTCATAAACCATTCATTAACTAATGAACATTTGGGTTGTTTCCACTTTGGGCTATTGAGAATAAAGCCACTATAACCATATGCGTACAAGCTTTTTAGGTAGATATAGTTTTATTTTCTCTCAAGCATGTAATTAGGAGTGGAATCACTAGGTCATATGATGCTGGGATGTCCTGGGATGGAGTCCTGCATTGGACTCCCTGCTCAGCGGGGAGTCTGCTTCTGCCTCTGCCTGCAGTTCCCCCTTCTTGTGCTCTTTCTCTAGCTCTTTCTATCTCTCTCA
Organism: Martes martes; assembly: GCF_963455335.1. Classification (NCBI taxonomy): domain Eukaryota; kingdom Metazoa; phylum Chordata; class Mammalia; order Carnivora; family Mustelidae; genus Martes; species Martes martes. The sequence goes on along the minus strand of NC_137889.1, from coordinate 151,226,467 downwards.
AATAAATAAAAAATAAAATCTTAAAAAAAAAATACTACCTATTCCACAAGATTGTTTTAAGAACTAAATGAGATAATATTTATGTAGCACTTTTGGACATCAAAAGCCTTCATTAAACACCAAATTTTGTTATGATTATGTTTCCACAAAGATATAAGTTCATCTCAAATTAACACAAATGTCCCATCAAAATTCCAAAATTATTTTTTATGAGAAATATCAGTCTAACTTTCTTTAAGAAATACAATCAGGCACAATTGCTAAAAAAGGTTTTTGAAAAATAAGGGCAATTGACCAAAAAGTTTTTTTTCCCTATTTAAATGAATTATAAAGCAAAAATAATTCAAAAATACTGTATTTATGACTATTGACAGATTGTGAAACCAAAATAGATAGCTGAGAAATAAACTCTAGTATAATCAAGGATTTCACTAATGACACAAATGGCATCACTTATCTGTAGGCTAGAAAAATTATTTGATAAATGATGTTTACCCAATTAGCTAACTATGGGAAGAGGACATACTTGTAGATATTCAGCACTCACAAGAGAAAAAAAATAAATTCCATATGGAACAAGGAACTACATGTGTAAGACAAAAGCATAAAAGGGTGGGGGGGTCTCTGTGTGGCTCAACTGGTTAAGTGTCTGACTTCAGCACAGGTCATGATCCCATGGTTGTGGAATTGAACCCCACATCAGGCTCTCAGCTCAACGGGGAGTCTGTTTCTCCCTTTCCCTCAGATCCTCCCCCTGCTCATGCTCTCTTTCTCTCAAATAGATGAATAAAAAATCTTTTTAAAAAAGCACAAAATGGAACACCTACATTGGTTAGTCATTAAGGAGCTGCCTTTGGCTTAGGTCATGATCCCCAGGGCTCCCTGCTCAGTGGGAAGCCTGCTTCTCCCTCTCCCACTCCCCCTGCTTGTGTTCCCTCTCTCTTGCTGTGTGTGTGTCTCTCTCTCTCTCTATGTCAAATAAATAAATAAAAACCTTAAAAATAAATAAATAAGCATAAAATAAGAAGAAAATATAGCTGTAATATCAGTCTGATCTAAGAGACCAACTTCCCAAGTATAAAAACAATAGCAAAAATTATGTGAAAAAAATTATTTGCTTTTAAGTTGTAAATATTTAATATTTCTTTGCAACATGAAGATCAAAAGTAACTCATTAACTGAGGGAATTAAGTATAACAAACCTACTCCCTGAATGGTTACCATTGCTATTAAAATAAAAATTATTTATTAACTGAAAAAAATGATAAAACAGAGAAAAATAGGTAAAGTATGATGTAATTTAGAAAATTATGATTATTAATAAATATATGACAAATGGGCAACCCATCGGTAATCAAAAGAATATACCAGGCATCTACCTGTATCTTAGATATCAGATGCAGTCAACTAATTCAACTCATTCTCCCAGTTTTATAGCCAGAGGACTACCAGTGCATTTCCCACCATTTCCATGAACCATTACTTCCCTCTCTCATGGCTCAATTCAGTCATTCTGTATCTGCATGCGCTCTCTTTCTCTCTCTCACTCTGTAACTGGCATGGATTGTCTTCTGGTCTTTAGCACCCATTCTCCTTTCTTCTAGTAACAATGGTCTATTTACTTCTTTACTGGGTGAAATATTGGTAGGACTGGAAATCAAGGTGTTCTACTCTCCAATAGTCAAGGATGTGGCTTGTGATCCAGATAGATCATTCAGATACTGCTCCCAGGAAATCTAGTTGGGAAAAAAGAAAATAAGTAATCTCAGATGGTGATGGTGCTACAAAGAACACAAAACAAGAAAGTGGGTTAGAACCTACAGGCAGCTGCTCTAATGAGGGGCCTTGTGTCACAGTAGGACAAGCTTTACTTGGGTACCCTCTGTCATACAAATATGGATGGCACCACAGTAACACTGAAGCTTGGCAGAACCTGATCTTAGGAAGTATTTGTTAAGTGACAAAATCCAGTGCTTATGAAAGTTAGTGCTCCTTTGTATGATAAATGCTTGTCTCTGGACTTCATGATTTTAAATTCAGAAGCTCAAAAAAAATGTTTAGAGGAGTGGCCTCTTCCCTTCCACTTGTATTCTGCAACTGGACCTCATAATTTGTTGTAAGAATTCAGATTGTTCCTAATACAATCTTTATTTTTGCAGTATTGTTCAGAAAGTAATGAATGATTGTCTATTTTGAGTATTAATCTTTGATTGTTTCCATGGATACCTGATTCAGAAAGAAAGAAAGGGAGAAATAAGGACTTGGATGCTAGGGGATATATATTTGGTTCCTCATGGTTGAAGAATCTGAGGCTTGGGGAGGTTAAGCTGTAAACCCCATTACCATGGGCATGAAGAGGTTAAACAATAAAACTCCAGCTGCTGTGCTTGGGAAAGAGGGAAACATGTTTAATCATTTTTATAGCCGATGTAATAGCGTCTGAGTTTCTGCTCAAAGGAGGAATCCATTCTCAGATCAGACCCCAATCAAAGGTTTGCTCTTATTGCCGATAGGAGTGGAATATAAACACACTGCCAGCCAGACTTGAAAGGAAGAAAGGCAGATGTAGAGGATTATCAGAGACTGAGATGGGCAGGGCCATCTGAAGGCACAGGGCATCCATTCCTGGGACAATACCTTTTCAGAAATAGTTTTCATTAAGTGCTTATATTTAAAATTTTAGTTTTGAACAATTGTTTAGTTTTGAACAACTTACAGAAAACAAGATTTTGGTTTACAGTGTCATATCATGTCAATAAATAAGGAAAAGCAGACACCCTGGTGACTGACCTAGGACCAAAGTTATGGGGGATAAACTGGTGAAAACCAGTAGAACCTGAGCAATAAATAAAGAGAAATTGGGACCATGACAAATAAAAACAGTACTTTTATTCACAACTGGCCAAGCGATTTCACCAGTTCCTTATACAAGGAAGTAGAAAAGTTGTATCCCTTCATATTTTATTCACATTTTTCTGTGTATTAGTAAATTTAAGTTGACCACTTAACCATTTGGGATCTGGATTTCCCGACAGCTAAGGCAATGGGGGAATTATGAATGATGATTTTTATATATCAGAGTAGGGGGATCCCAAAGGAGCCACTTTCCTGACCAAGTTTTCAATCATTTTAGAGTTAAATATGGGTTAAGTTATGTGGCTATCAAAATACAGCCTTATTATGAAAAATGCTGATATGGAAAATGTGGTTTATATCTGCAGGCATGCAGCTTTCCTGGAGTGAATTAGAGAGACTTAGCCAGTCAGAGGTGGCTCTGCAAACCTGAAGACCTCCTCAGGAGGCCTGCTTCTCCATGTGACAGGAAGCCAAGCCAACAGAATGTGTGTTTCCTTCACAAAAGCAAGGAGAGGGCAGAGGGTTGTATCTAGTTTCCCTTCTCAAAATCATGGATCCAGTAGGACACTCCACTGCCCAGGCAGGCGGGGAGCGGGGAGTTGAGAGAGGTCAGGAGCACTAAGCCAGTGGATGTCCTTCCACAAGGAATGGGGTACACGTATCCCATTAGCCCCTGCTCCAACATTAGGGTCCAAAGAGTAAGCGTTTTTTTTAGAAAGTTAATATTCCTAGTGCTAAAACTTGAATTCCCAGTGCTGTGATCCAAACTTCCTTTTCAAAGCAACGTACCCCTTCCATGTCTTCCAAGACTGATGCCTTTATACTGATAACAGCAGCAAAAATTATCTTTGAGCTTCATTCATAGGATCTGAATGGTTACTCCCCACAGGGGAGAGAATGTCCTTTAATATAGGACTGTATTAGTTACAAAGGAGTGAACTACTAATAGTGAAGTTTCAGAGGGTCATGGTATTGGGGAGGGATAGAGAAGAAGAACAAGAAGAAAGCTCAAAACCATGTTATATTTTGTCATTTGAGTTCACCTATGAGATTCCAAATTCTTCAGATTTGTGAGATAATAGTAAGAACTGAACCAACATTTATTGAGTGCACACTCTTCGCCACACTCCATTATAATAGCCCTTGACCTCTTCTTGTAAAAGTCACCTAAGACACTGACCCAGGAAAGTAGTCCTTGTGACAGCATCACAGCAGGAAATACAGGTCACAGAACAGAACAGAATTTAACTCTCCAAAGCTCAGGTTCTTTGTAATAGGTGTCATGTGGAGCTACAGCCAAGTTTTGGGAGCAACGTGTGTGTTAAAATTTCTAATTCTCTCCAACATTCTCTTCATCTGTAGATACCTTCCTAACCAACCGCCAGTAAGCATAAAAACTACTCCTAAGCCAAATTATCAGTCCAGAGGATGGTAGCTGTGGCTTAAGGCAAATTTAACACAACAGTTCATTTTAAAAATTATTTTTGGAATTCCTATGATTTGCAAGCACTTAAAAAAAGTGGGTCTTGCTTTCTGGGGATGCTCAATCTATTCAGAGTTTTGGAGACACCTATAGGCCACTCGCACTTGTCCCCCAACAGAAAGCTATGATGAACATGCACTATGGAAATACAGGAGTAAAGAAGTATTTATTCTACCTGGAGAAGAGATGAGTTTTGAATTAAGCTTTCATGTAAGGGCAGGATTTGAATAGAATTGAGGATGGGGTTCACCTTGTACACAAATGCATGGCTAGTAAAGAACAGGGTTAATTTAGAAAGAATTGCTAAACTCCTGGGGGTGTGCCACTTTCTTTTTCATATTCTAAGATCTAATTCTTCCCTGAAGTTCTGTGCATACAAGTCAGAGAGGGGTCCAAGCTACCCATTGTATTTTTTCTAACTTCTCTACAATGACTGCCTAATGGTGCTCCACTACACTTTCCAATCACATCCAACACATGCGCTGGAGTCAGGGTGGGAAGTTTGGATCAGAGTTTCTCTATATCGAGGATTTATCTGCTAAGCCCACTAAGCTCCAAACTTTGTTTTAACCAACTAGGGAAAAATTCCTTAGAGACCCAAGGTCATGCACACGTGACCTTCAGAAATGGAGGTTTATTGCAAGAAACTTGGGATAGCATAGAAAGACCCACCATCACATGGCTATATGTATAATTCAGTGCTGGGTTTACACCACAGTTCCTACAGAAGTTTCCCTGATACCTTCAGACTAATTATGTTGCCTTCTCTGTGCTTCCATATCACCCTGTGCTTACTTCCATCACAGAATGTACATACTGTCTTGCAGTTGTCAGTTGTCTTCTTACTGTCTTTCCGCATTGGTAGGGAATATATTCTATGACGGTAAAGACTGTTTTGTGGTTGGTCACATGCCCAGTGTCTGGCGAAGTGATTGTTCTACACTAGACATTTTAAAAAATACATGAGTGAAGAATGAATTAACCATACAATTGCACTCCAGCAATAACTTTGGCATTAGAGCATGTACAAAAGTCAACAGAAAGTCAAAGAAACCATTCATCATTGCTTCAGAAAGAAATCTTGAATGAGGTACCTTCTCTTAATTATCTTGAATTTTTATATCTACAAAAATAGGAATTGGTCTGTTGATATGGCCACCACTCAGCATGGAGCATCCTTGTTAGTTCACGTTTGTCGCAAGTCACCCTGGAGGTGGCTGGCCATGTCACAGTCAATTTTCTGAGTCAGTCGCCTTTTGCTCATACATTAATGCATTGTCCGTAGCTGGAGCTTGTACAATAGACCTACTTTCATCAGCAAATCACAAGTCTCAATAGGTTATCTACATGAGATATGTTTAGAAGCACTTTCCTGAGCAAAGTCCAGTGAATGTAGCATCTTTATAGATGCTATCATGAGCTATGCCCAACCAGACTCAGAAGTAGCTTCCAACCAGGTGCATGGACACAGGGCACAAACTGAAACACACACACAGAAGACTGCCAAGTTCCAAGCCTTAGGGGCTGTAGGGATTCTTCAAGTTGGAACCTACAGTGGGGTCCAATGAAGATGGTCAAAAGAAGGGGACATCCAGGAAACTGGGGCTCCCATGAGACTCAGGAGCCAAAATCAGAGGTGAAGCAATCAGAGAGTATACCTGCAACTACTTTTTCTTATAAAAAATGGAATGCATATTGTTTTTCCTTAGAGGAAAGGCTGGCCTGGACAACATTATGATCCAGGCTATAATTTTCAGAATTTTAAAATGCAAATAATCATTCCGTATTAGATTTGCATAAGCACACTTGAAGTGTCTTCCTTATTAAACTTTTAAGATTAGCATTAGCATTTTAATTTCTGAAAGATTTATTACATATTATTCCTCCTTTATCAGTAAACAAACACAAACAGTTGGAAATGGAAACATTCCTACTTTTGAGATTCACCACCTTTTCATATGAACAACAACAAAAATACCATAACAGAGAAGATTCACTGTATCTAAGCAGTTCTGAGATGCCCACTCATCCGCACCCTGGTCTGAGAGTCATCACTTGTCTCTAAGGCATCTTGGGAGTTGTCGGTGGGCCTCCTTGTTTGGGCCCTAATCAGGGACTCAACTTGTGACACAGGTAGATCTCACTTTCAGGTATAAACAATGTTGGGACCAGTATTTGCAGTCTCATGGAGGCAAGAAGATGAAAAAGCTATAAATGATTGACCAGGGACATTACAGGAGGGTTTTTTAATAAGAAAAAATATTCAAGTCCCTAGTCTAGGCCTCTCCAACTCCAGGAAGCCTTCCTGGACCACAGCCTACAGTGCTCTCTCTCCAGAGAAATTCTATTATCTTTATTACACTCAATTAAAATGCTCATTGAACCATAGACACTCAGAGCTGGAGGGGATCTCGGGACATCTAGACTAAAGTCCCCAGATTATTGCCCACAGGCAAAATGAACTGCAGATGTAATTTGTTTGGGTGCATAATGTTTTGGAAAATATTTAATTAGTCAGCATCATTAGAACTAGGAAAATTTCTCATAAAAAGAAAAATAAGTAACTTGAAAAATAAGTAACTCTTACAATGCCCAGCATGCTGGTTATTAAACCATACCCAAATCCATCCTTTCATTGTCTGGTCTATGATGCTGGCACTAGGGTTCTCCTAACATTGTTTTTGTGCCAGCTGGTTTCCTGTTCGATCCCACCAATAGAAGGTGTTAGAGACAGAGAGTCTGAAAGGCTGGAGGTGGAAGAAAGAACACATACCTTCCTGGGTCCTTCCTCTTCCTGTTATTGACACCCCAGCAACTATTCCTGACCCAGGCAAGGCAGACGTTCCAGTCTGTGGTTTATCCACATCTCCCAACCAGTGCAGTTGTACCTTTCACTGAGATTCAGACATCAGCCAGCCAGCATTCCCTCTCAGATGCCTGGGTCACCACTCCATGGCGCCCCTGCTCTAAACTTCTAGATTAGCACTGTCCAAGAGAAGGAAAATAAAAGCCACAAATACAAGTCATGGAAGTAATTTGAAATTTTATAGTAACCACTTTAAAAATGATTTTAAAAAAGGAAGCCAGAGAGATTAATTTCAGTAATAAATTTTACTCATCTCAATCTATCCAAACCATGATCTCAACATGTAATCAATATTAAAAACATCATTAGTAAGATGACTTGCATCCCTTTTTACATACTGAGTCTTTGAAATTCAGTATTTTACACATAGAGGATTTCACAACTCAGACTAGCTACATTTCAAGTGTTCAAAAGCCAAATGGAGCTGGGGGCTACCATAATGGATGTCACAGTTCCCCATTCTAGGAAACCCCCTCCCTCTGCCTCTCATTCCCCAGAACCAGCAGTACAGCCGCCTCTTGCACTTATCAGCTTAGCATTATCTCAGGGTTCTCCTTATGTCTTCTCAGTCCTCTAGTCTCTGCTTAACCATTCCTTATCATTCTCCATGTCAAAATGATTGATGTTTTTGGTTTTCTTCATAGACCCTCACCAATATAGGCTACTTGTACCAATAATCGCTGAGTAGGAGCTACCCCCCTGCTGAGACCAGAGCTCACTCTTTTACCCCAAGATCCATCTCCCTCCCACTCCAAGGCTGGGTAGCAAATGAGTTATTTATCCTCCACTTTTGGGATAATTATGAAGAAAGTGAAATTTACAACATTCTCTCTTGCAAGAGTTGAAAAATAAAAGAAAAAGTGACTTCGTTTGTTAAGAAAAATGGGAGCAGCCTTTTTTTTTTTTTTTTTTTTGAAGTAAAAACTATTCCTATGGGTTTAGTCTGCAAACAATAGCTATGTTTCTTACCTAACACCTTCACTCAATCACACCATTTCCTTGGTACCAGGAGCATTTGGGTCTGCAGTCCCAGGTCCAGTCTACTCTGGTTATGAGTTGCCAGTAGACAGAGTCTGCATCCTAGGCACAACCAGTGAGACTTCCTGACTAATAATCATTCCAGCAAACTGTTGTTGGCCATGTCATAGGTGAGGCAGAGGGTGGGCAGTGGTAACTATGATTGTGCTTTAGAGTTTACAACTTACCTTTGCCTACATTAGCTCATTAGTCAGATGGTACACATTGCTTTCATGTGGGAACTGCCCTACAACCTTGTTTTCTACTTCACAGCCCAGCCTATAAGACTCCTGGCCTCTGCAAAATAGGCTGCCCTATGGAGTGGTTTGGGGTGGGGTCACCAAAACCAGAGTGCCTGGGCTGGAATTTTGGTTTACCATTTGCCAGCAGTGGGACAAGTTCCTTAACTTCCTGTCTGTGCCTTGGTAGTCACATCTAAAAACTGGGCATAATGATAGTGTTAACCTCATTGGGTGGGTGTGAAGGTTAAATATGTTAATTCATATTCAAAACTCTGCTTGGCACACAGTAAATGCTCAATAAGCATTTGATGGTATCATCACCACCATCACCATCACCATCATCATCATCATCATCATCACTTTGGGGCCTGATTAGACAGGTGAAGACAGTTAGAGATTAAGAATATGCATTTGAATTCCAACAAAGAATTTTGGTTGGAATTTTCAAATTTTGGTTCTTTCACTAAAAAGCTATGTTACCTTAGGCAAATCACTTAACCTCTCTATGTCTCAGTTTTCTCATATATAAAATTGCAGCATATTCCTCCAAGGGTTCTGTGGGGGGATACAATGAGGTAAAAAAGAAGTATAGTCCTGAGTGTATGATAAGGGCTGAGAAGAATGCCTGTTATTATCATCAACATCATTATCATCATCAACGTTATCATCATCATTATCTTTCCTCATGGTAAAATACAGACAGCATGGAAAAATACTTTTATCTATTTAGATTCTCTGTATTCAAGGCCAGAGAACCTATACAAATTAGTGTAATATTCACACTGAACCATGAAACATTACCCATGTTACTCAACCTCTTTTCCTAAGTAAATTAAGAGATATGCACTAAAATCCTCAAGATCTTCCTAGGTTTAAAATGTTTTATTGTTTAAGTCTATAAATATTCTGATGAATTGGTTTATCTGATAAATTTCAGATGTCCAGAGAGCTTCTAGAGCAGAACACAGGAAGAATAAGTTTGGGGTGGTAGAAAAAGGGAAGAAAGAATGGTCAAAATATGGATGGAGGTTGGATGGATGGATGGATGGATGGATGGATGGATGGATTGTTAGATGGTTAGATGGATGGATGGAGATAGATGATAGGTAGGTAAGTAAGTCGATAGATGGATAGATAGAGCAGGCAAACAAACAGATGACTAAATGCAGCAGGTTCAAAGGTTCGTTTGGTGCAGCAAAATCCTGGGAGGAAGATTCCATAAAAGGAAAAGAACCAAAATTAAAGATTTATTGGGTGTCCATTCCAGAGATCAAGTTTAACTTGTTATTTTATTTTATTGTCCCCAACTTAACAGCTGAGCCCTAGAGATGAAATTCCCAAAGTCACAGAACTTGTAAATGCTAGAACCTGGACTTGAACAAGGAATATCAAACTCCAGAGCCCAAATTCTATTTTCAAACAGTTGAGTCTGCTGGTTCAGGGTGAACCTGGCTGGAAGGGCAGAGTGAATCCTTAATTAGAAAAGCAAAGACAGGGGCACCTGGGTGGCTCAGTGGTTTAAAGCCTCTGCCTTCGGCTCGGGTCATGATCCCAGAGTCCTGGGATGGAGCCCCACATGGGGCTCTCTGCTCAGCAAGGAACCTACTTCCCCTCCTCTCTCTCTGCCTGCCTCTCTGTCTACTTGTGATCTCTGTCTGTCAAATAAATAAATAAAATCTTTAAAAAAAAAAAAAAAAGAAAGAAAAGCAAAGACAGAATAAGAAATGGTCCTTTGTTAATTTCACAGAACCTCCTCTCATGTTCCAAGTATGGGCAAGATGAATTTAAATGGAAATAAAATTCACTCCATTAGCCCACTGCATCTACGCAAAATATCTTTGTGATTGCCTCTTTGGACATTTAAGTTGGGTCTAGTGATGTTAACCTCCTTAACCAATTTTAAATTCAGGTGATATTTAAAACATTTTACTTTGGGGAAAAAAAATCTTTTTCATAAAGCAATTAAAGGAACTGAACAAGAAATACGACGCCTTTTCTAGGGATAAAAGATGGGATTGCTTGTCCTGAATTTTCATCAGTTGTGTACTCAAGATTTTTCCCACAACAAACAGTTCACACTGTAGAGAATTCCCCAGCATCCAACTTAATCAACTGCTGCGCTCCACAGAAACCCTCTCAGCTCAAGCTAATCCTCTCATCAGTTAGATAAATAATATCTTAAACCTTTCTAAGAGGAGTCCAATTGGCTTTGTTACTGTTAGAAGCCTGTTGCTTTCATTACCACCACTGTGCTCTTTGCTACTCAGACCTCAGCAAGAGCCCACCTGGCTTAGGTAAGGGCTTAATGTCAGAAAGCCCTGGGGAAAGAAATGTTTCAATGAAAGTTCAAAGTGTTGGCCCAGAGCATCCAACAACATCAAGACACTTGACAGAGGGGGACCAGTTGAGACTGTTTATTATACAGTCATGAAAACTGAAATGAAAGTAAGGAAATGGCTTTCCCAGACACTGGCTAGTGAGTGAGTGTCTTGACTCATGGCCCAGGGCTTCTCTTCCATCACTTTGCTTCTTCAGGCTGTCATGCTCTCTCCCTTCAATGTACCAGCACACATGCTTTACAATTCTTCACCCTCCACAGCATCTGGTTTCCCGATCCCTACCAATGTATGACATGTATTATGAACAAATCCAAGAGATGGGTCAAATTGTGTCCTCCAAAAAGATGTTGAGATCTTAACCCCCAATACTTGTGAATGTGTTCTTATGTAGAAATAAGGTTTTTGTAGATGATTTAGTTTTGCAGGTGAAATAAGTTTTGTACAGATGCAGATGGTTGAGAATGCCCCCAATCCAGTATAACTGTGTATTTGTGAAAAGGGAAAATTGGGACACAGAGACAGACACATACAGAAGAAGGTGATGTGAAGACATTGGGACAATACCAGCTACAAGTAAATGAATATCTGAGGCCCCCAGAAGCTAGGAAAGAAGCCTGGAACAATTTGTCTCTTGCAACTCTCAAAAGGAACCAACCCTGCCAACGCCTTGATGTCAGACTTCCAGCTTCCAACTCTGAGACATTATTAGTAGAACCCAGTGTGTGGTTCATTGTTATAGCAGCCCCAGGAAACTAATATAGACATCCTTAGCATTTTACAGTTAAACAAATTGAGGTCCAGAGCTGTTGTGATTTTTCCAGCTCCTGGTTAATGTAATTGGATCTACAATCAAGATCTAGAATTAAGGCTCCTAGATGAGTTTGATAACAGTGGAAGAAGGGCTAAATATAGTCCAGATTAGACAGGAATCACATGAAGACTAGGATAAAGCCCCAAATCCAAGAAGCCCTATTTTCCAAACAGAGCAGGCAGAGAGTGCTTGCCTGCTCTGCAAAGCCGTTTGGGATGTGGCCCTTATCTGTGTTTGAAGCATCATCTCCTGCTCTCCCAAACTTCATCCTATGGGTCAACCCCAGGGTTTCCCAACACGTATGCATCAGTGGGATTGCGTTTGGCTGCATCCAACAGGTACTCGCCTGTAATGGCTTAACTGAAAATAGAGGTGGGGCTCGTGTAGTTGCTGAAGGAAAGCAACAGTCTCCTGCTAGCTTCCTGCTCTGCAATCCTTAGCAAATGCCTTTCATCCCATAGCAGCCCATGGCTGCTACACTTTTAGGCACTGAATCTATGCTCCAGAAAAGAAGGGAAGGCGAAATAGAGTAATAAAATGCAAAAGGCACCTGCCAGCTAAATCTGTCTTTTTCCATCAGGAAAACAATAGCCTTCCCCAAAGCACCTACCAAGTGGATTCACATTTCTTCGGCCAGAACTGGGTCATGTGGGTACCTAGGGGATGTTTGCAAAGGAGTCTGGGGAGGCAAACATTTTTAGTCAGGCCCAGTACCTCTTCCTATGAAACGGGGTTCTGCTAGTAGATAGCAGGGACAAAGGGATATTTTGCAGACTATAGCAATGTCAAACATAACACTGGGCACATAACTTTGATGGTACATGAAAAACTACTCTTAACTTTTTACGCATTTGTTTTTAACTGTGTTTTAGAAAAAATGACTAGTATAACAAACTTGAGATTTTTAGAAATACTTCTTTTTATAATGAAACTAAGGAAAGGGGCAAGGCAGAGAAGTAAACCGATTTGAACAAAAATGTTAAGTAAAATTATACTAGTGGCTTACAGATATAACATGAGATTATTACTATGATTTGGGAAATGCTGGCATGACCCATTGAATTTCCCAGAACATAGTTGACTACTTCACTCCTCTGTGCCATTGTATATGGATATTTCATCCTGAAATAAACTTCCCTGTGCTTTTCTACCTGGATAAAACCTAAATGCTTCCAAAATGTTTCACCAAGTTCATTTCCTTTGTTATGCCTTCCCTGGGGTCTCCAGTCCCTTATTCCCTACTCTGGGTTTCCTCTGGCACATGGTATAGACCTGTATCTTTCTGTACCTCCTTGTATCAAGAGTCAGCTTTGTCTGCAACAACAGTATATAATAATCTCCCCATCGCAAAGACTTACAAATACAAACATGTTCTTTTTGTTTGTTTGTTATTTTAAGATTGTCCTTATTTATTTAACTGAGAGAGAGAGAGAGCACAAGCAGAGGCAGGCAGAAGGAGAGGGAGAAGCAGGCTTCCCACCCAGCAGGGAGCCTGATGCGGGTTGATCCCATGATCCCAGGGTTCCAGGATCATGACCTGAGCTGAAGGCAGAAATTTAATTGACTGAGCCACCAGGCACCCCTACAAATATTTCTTGCTCATGTTGCATTTCAGGAACAGTGGGTCAAGTGCTGTGGCTCTGCCAGGTTGCGATTGAGTCTGGATCTGATCCACATGTTTTTCTCCTTCAAGTACCCAGGCTGAAGAAAAATCCCTAATCAGGAATGCTAAGTTCTCATGGGAGAGGGTGGGAATACAAATAAAAGTTGGAGAATATGTGTGAGAATTTTAAGACGACTGCTTGGATATAGCAAACCATCATCTCCACTCATAATTCCATAAACAAAAACAAGCCATGTGGCCAAATATAACATCAAGCAGAATGGAAATGAATATTTTCTGAATAGTAATACAAACGTCCATGCTCCTAATGTTGTAATCACTTATTCATATCTCTGATTTGGTCACTAGAATGAGCTCTTGGAAGGCAGATATTAGGTCCAATGGATGTACGTTACAGCTTTTGGGGAATCTTACTCGAAGTTAAAATTTATAAGCCACATTACCAGACTCCCTTGCAGCTTGGACAGCTAAGCATATGAGCTAGGCTCCTCCAATCAGCAGAACTCATAAGAAATTTCAGTTCAGATGTGTTTTCCCGAAGAAGGAGAGACCATGGACATTTGACTCTCAGTAACAGCTGCAGGCAAGAGCTGAGGGTTCACAGGAGCAGTCCTCTGGAAGAAATTGGCATTATGGTTGTCAGTGTTGGACAATAGCCGGCCCTCTCAGGGAGTCAATGAGTTGCAACATTCTATTGTTTTGCAGCTATGAGCCCAACTAATATGTTATGTCTTCTTACAATACCAAGCACATGGTAGGTGCTACAGGTCTGATGGAAGAAAGTAATTAATCATATTAAGAATAGCTAATTTACTGAGTGCTTACTGTAAGACAGGCACCTTTAATTTTTAAATTAATTTAATTTTTAATTTTAATTTTTTTTAATTTTAATTTTTAATTTTAATTTTTTAATTTTAATTTAATTTTTAATTTTAAATAAATTTAATTTTTAAAGACACTTTAATTTTTGCATTTAATGTTCATGACAACGTTTTGAGTTGAATATTATTATCGTTCCCATTGTATAGATCAAGACACTGCAACACAGAGAAGAATGAATGATATCTAGCAACATCTCCTCTGAAGACATTGTTTCTCTTGCACCACTTTAACTTATAAGAGTGGCTTTCAAAACTTTGTCCGAATCTGATGTGGTCAGGAATTGCTCTCCCGGTTGGCCATGTGGACTTTCAGTGGATTCTCTTTTGTCAATGCACTCAGGAGACATTTGGCAAACACTTGACTTCATGTCGTCATTAAACACTTCTTATCATATTCTCCTCTGGTGCTCATCTCGTCACATAAAGTTTTATTCTTCTCCTTAAATGATCTCTGGGGGTTTAAAGGACTGAAAAGCTTTTAAGAACATTGTTTCAGGAGCTCCAACAGCCTCTTTAGGAAAATGGCTCTGAAATAGCTCAGGTGTTATTTTTAAACCTTTACTTAGTGAATTAACCCTTCAGCAACTTTCAGAGATGAACAGCATTATCAATTCCATTTGCTAATTTTCTGCTCCAAGATCAAATACTTGGAGTAAAGTTAGTGTGAATTCTGCCATAGCCTGGAATATTATCGCTTGGAGCAGGCTTTTTTTTTTTTTTTTTTTTGCAGCATCTTGAAAAATAAAAAATAAAAATTTTATTTCAGGTGATTTCATTGACATAGGGTAGCTTTTGGCAGGTCAAAAAGACAGGATACAGAGCAGTTCACTGTCATACAGATAAAGAAAAATGGCTCTTTCACATGGACTGTCAACCCCTCCTTTCTCCTCTCTGTCCTGGTCCTGGGTCTCCATGCTATTCTTCATTCATTAGGGAGGCAGAGAACAATGGCAAGGGCCAGATGAGTAGGTGCTGAGTAGGAAACATAATCTCATTCAGTTTTCACAATGACTATTGTGAACCTAATTGAAAAGAGATGAAGCCGAGATTCAGAGTAGCTAAATGTCTGGCTAATAAGCAGCGTATTTGAGATTTGAACTCCCAGTGCAGTATTCATTATATTAGACCGTGTAGTCATAAGCCCAAACGTATCAACCCAGTAAGGGACATCTGCACTTTAAAGCTCAAGGATGAAAATTCTTCAAAGCACAAAGAAATTAAGCAAAAGACATGATAAGAGGCAGAGGGGCCTCCACCAAGCATGTTAATCTGCAGGCCGGGTATAGGAAACCTGCTACTTTAGCCCCATGTAAGACCAGCTCTACGTGCTTTGTGAATTGCTCAAAGCCACTTCTTTGATATCAGAGTGTTTCATCCAAGAAAGAAATTTCTCCAGAGACTGACCAAGCCTAGGACCATGTCATCTTCAGTGCCTGCTGCAGGAGTGAAACTTTTCCTGTTCTGGAAGAATGACAGACTTGAAAGATGGGGAATCTTACCTGGTCTTCAAGCGTCTGTGTAAATGACATCTCCCCCAAACCTTCTCCCTAAGAAAGAAAGAACATTTTGAAAATTGGATAAGACTGGTACTCAGTGCTCAGTGAATTCATTCTGAAGGGGCCATTATGCCCTTCCATCCAGTGACACAGTGAAATGTCCTCATGGCCACCACACACAGGCTAGATTGAGAGTAAATGCTCTGGTATGGAATTTCCTGGGTTTGAATCCTGCTTCTGC
This sequence comes from Martes martes, assembly GCF_963455335.1. Taxonomy (NCBI): domain Eukaryota; kingdom Metazoa; phylum Chordata; class Mammalia; order Carnivora; family Mustelidae; genus Martes; species Martes martes. The sequence goes on along the minus strand of NC_137889.1, from coordinate 151,210,611 downwards.
CATCTCTCAACATTTTCAAATCTTCAGCATCCTTATGTGTCTTCTTGTCTCCCTGTTCTGTGATTTATGGAAAGAATCCTGTTTTAGTCTCCAGCTGCAAACCTGGGTTGTCTCGACCCTTCAGTTCTGCCAGTTATTGCTTTATGTATTTTGATGCTCTGTTATCAGTGTGTAAAACTTCTAAGCTGTCATGCTCACATGATTAAGGTACCCCTTTACCATTGTGAAATGGCCTTCATCAACTTTGGAAATAGTCTTTCCTCTAAAATCTGCTTTGTCTAAAGTTAGTACAGGTACCCGCCCCCACCCCCAGCCTTCTTTTCATTGGTGCCAGACTTTTATATCTTTTTCTATCTTTGTTTTCACTTATTTGTGCCTTTATATTTAGAGTATATTTATTGTACTAAGGATATTGAGGGCTCTTACTTTTTTATTAGCTCTGATAACCTGTGCTAAAATGATTCTTAACATAACTAGGTTTAAATCTGTTACCTTTCTGTTTGCTTTCTATTCATCCCATCTGTTCTTGGCTCCATTTTTTCCTCTTTCATTTTGTTCACTTTTGGATTAAATATTTTTATGATTCCATTGTATCTCCCTTTTAACAAGCTATACCTCTCTGTTGTCTTAATGTAGTGATGCTTTAGAGTTGACTGTATACATCTTTAACTTATCAGTCTACATTCAATGATAGTATACAATTTCATATATAGTGTAAGAAACTTACAATGGTATACCTCTAGGTTTCCCTTTCTACCTTGTTGCCATCATTTTTGGACATTTATGTAATGTTACAAATTACTTACTACTTTGCTACTATTTTTGTTTAAACAGTAAATTATCTTTTATTAAACTTTTCACTTTGAGAAAACTGTAGACTGTAAGAAATAATACAGAGGTTCAATGTACCCTTTACTCAATTTCCTTCAATGGTAATATACTGCAAAATCGTTGCACAATATCACAGGCAAGATATAGATATTTATACAAGTGACCAATCTTATTCAAATCTCCTCAGTTTTCCTTGTACTGATGTGTATGGGTGCATGTATTTAGTTCTGTACAATTTTATTACATGTGTAGGTTCATGTATCTACTACAACAATCAATTACATTTTAAAAAGATTGCCATGGACCAAACTGTGTGTCCCCCAAAATTCATATGCTAAAGTCCTAATCCCATTACAATGGTATTTGAAGATGGGAATCTCTGGGTGAGTGGGACTCACATGATGGGATTAGTCCCCTTGTAAGAAGGCACAACTGAAAGTTCTCTCTCTCTCTTTCTCTCTCCCTCTCCCTTCCTCCCTGTCTCCCCCACCCCTTTCTTTTTCTCTATCTTTGCCATTTGAAGACACAGCTAGGAGACAGCTGTGTTACAGGCTGAAGACATGTTACAGACTGAATATCTCCTTTCCTTCTCCCACACCCAAGTCTAAGTTCTAACCTCCAGTTTCTTAGAATGTAGCTGTATTTGGGTATAGAGTTTTTAAAGAGGTACTTGAGTTAACATGAGGTCATTAGGATGAGCCCTAATCCAATATGACTAATATCCTTATAAGAACAGGAGATTAAGGGCTCCCAGGTGGCTCGCCAGTTAAGCATCTGCCTTTGGCTCATATCATGATCTGAGGGTGCTGAAGTCAAGTCTTGCATCAGGCTCCTTGCTCAGCCTGCTTCTCCCCCTCACTCCCCTACTGGGCTCTCTCTCTCTCAAATAAATAAATAATTTTTTTTTTTTTTTTAAAGAAGAAGAGGAGGAGGAGATTAGAGCACATATAGACACAGAGGGACAGTCATGTGAAGACACAGGTTGGAGAAGAAAAGGGTAGAGGTTAAAGAAGAAACTAATCCTATTAACATGTTGATCTTTTACTTCTAGCCTTCAGAATGGTCAGGAAAAAAATTTCTGTTGTTTAAACCGCCTAGTCTGTGGTGCTTTATTATTGCATATCTAATACACTTATCATTGGTTGGGGAGTGAGGGGGTAAGATTGAATCTTACCCAAATCGTTGTACAGTTGTTATTTTCCATTTGTATCCAGAAAGAAACCTATGAGATACTTCTTTGGCACTATTCAATTGTCCAGTTCTCCAGCGAACATTCATCTATTGTTTTAATACCAGCAATTTTTGCTTCAATCAATATTTCCAGAGGGTTTATAAAATGAGATTTGTTATTTTTATCATTCCTTCTATTTATGAATTAGTGTTGTCTTACAAAATAGAGATTTCTTTCATCAACTAAGGCTATTTGGTAAAAACAAAACATAGGTTCTACTGGAAAGGTGAGATAAGTGTTTATTACTGCCCATATAATTACCAATTTTCAGAATAATCAGTTATTTTTAAAATTGCCTCACATGATAATAAATGAGGTCTTTCTCTTTCTAAACTATTAGTACAGACTCATGGGTTTTTATTGATTAAATGTTTAAATCTACTATAGTAATTATTATTTTCCAGTTCAAATCTCATAACATTTTATGACAATTTTTAAGCTGACTCCTGAGTCATTTTTAGATTGCACTATGAAACTTGGCAAGTTTCCTTGCTTTTTGGCACAATGAGATGTTTCTAGTTCATCTTAGCCCCAGAACTGGAATTCACCATTTTTTCAGGAATCTCCAGCTCCTTTTAGAGGACAATTGAATTAGAAGCCATAATCTGGTTGCTAGAGGGGTGCCCATGGCTACCATTTGCATATATAAAACTAGGAATAACTGTGTTGTGTGTGTGTGTGTGTGTGTGTATACATATATATGTAAAATCATGTGTTCTTATTGATATTTCAATTTTAACATTTCATCTGACTTTGTAATTGTAACTTCCAGTGAAAGTGATAACTTCTAAGAGCATTAACACCATTAGTTGTTTGCTTTTAACCAACATTATAGTTTCAGAATACCAATGCTGAAATTACTGTAAAATTTATGAAAGTTCAAAATTTCTTTGTATTTCTTTTTGTTGGAATATTTTCCCTTAAGCATTACAGTGTTCTAAGGCCCCATGAAATAATTTTTTTCTCTGTGTGGCCATGTTGCCAACTTGACATATGGTTAGATTCTTTTGTTTATTTTCAACTTAAGAGGAATTTTTTTTCTTGAATTTCTTGAATGGCAATGTATTTACATGATTTAAAGATTAACACTATATAGAAAAATCCATTCAAAGAAAATTTGTTTCTACTCCTTATCCCTCCACCTTCTCTCTTCCACCACAGTTAACTAGTTTGTATTCATTTTTATCTTCTCAGTATGTTTGCTAATATCAATGGTGTAAAGATTTCTGGGGTGGTCAATTTCAAGTTCCCATGTGGATGTCAACTGGTTGACAAATAACAATCAGCCCTTACAAAGTGGTACAAGCACACCTCTACCTGTCTCTTCCACCCCTCATTTACAGAGTAGTAAGCTACTCTGAACCTTGGCCTTATTTTTTTCTTTTTTCACTTTTGTCACTTGGTTAGATCCCATGAAATGGTTGCCATATATATTATTAGAACTTCTATCCCTATTTCATTTCATGTAACATGACCTATCACTTTTTCCCTAAGTGTGAGCTTATCGTAGAGTTTCAGACTGGAGTTAAAAAGACCTGAGTCCTAACCCTGAATCAGTCCTTTAATATGTGTGATTTTTGTCTGTGTCCTTCCCTCTCTTAGCCCCAATATCCTCATTTATGAAATGGGGAGCATAATAAAAGTTTGTGGTATAATCAAGTGAAATAAAATGTTCGAATGTAATATTAACAATAATATTAATAGCTAGTACATTTTTCCTATTGTCTTAATGATTTCATTTATTCAGATTGCACAGCTTAATAACCACAGTTAATACAGATACAGATACACTTTATGATTAAGTCTATGCTATAAAAATATTTCACTCCAGAGCATCATTATCTTCTATCATTAGTTTTAGGGGAACACACTTATCCTAATTCACCAAACTGGTAGAATTTCACTTTGTTGTGAATCTCTGCATACAGTGACACTGGATTTCTTGCTGCAGGATTTTTCACAACCAGATAGGTTTTCATTCCTAGCTGTGTTGATGAAACCTTCTCTCTCACTTCATCCACACATGTCCTCTCTAGTGTGAATTCATGTTGTGTTATTAAAGTTGCATTCTAGGAGATTGTTTCCCACAGTCAGAGCATTCATAAGATTTGTTTCTCTCAAAACCTTATTTTTTCCAGACATTGTTCTTAGTTCTCATACTTAACCCCAATTAATTCACTTAATTCTTACATTAAAATGTGTATATAATTGTTATGCCTATTTTACAGATGAAGAAGTGAGTCACACAGAGGCTAGGACATTTTTCCAAGCTTACCCAGCTTGTAAGGGATGGATCACATCCAGACCATCTGCCTCCAGGGCAACCTTTGTTTCCCCACTACCTTCTGACACCACCTGGCCCAGTGTGGCCACTCAGTGGCCTTTCCTCACTTCCCTCTAGTTCCATGGTTTCAGCTGCTACTGCCTCTTAGTTATTCAAGGAAAAATTTTACCAATTTGTAGGTCTCCAAGGCTACTCTCAGCAACTTTCCAACTTTCTTTCCTTGTTCCATCCTCCAAATCACTCCCTACCAACTCCAAGTTCATGGCCACAATCCATTTGTGGGGAAACTGAAATGTGGAGAGGAAAGTTGCAACTGGCAGTCCTACCCTGACCTCTCTCCAGAGACCCTCTGAACTTCTCCCACCTACTTATTCAGTACAGCTGGGGTCCACCATGGAGAGTCCATACTGATAGGTTGGTGTCTTTGTTGGATTAGTTGTTGACTACCTTACATATTTAACAAGATAGGTTCTATTATATATGTCCTTATTGTTTAAATGGGAAACTGGCTCACAGAGTTTAAAAAACTTGTTCAAATCTTGGGGGAATCTACCCTAGGATTCAGTCTTAAGCTAATGTGACTACCAAACACATCTCCTGGAAGGAGATGGAAACCATCATTGCCAAAAGTACTAGGGGTAGAGTTGATTTCAGTCAATGAGGGTTTGACTGTTCAATTACAAAGCTTTGGCTTCAGTGCTGCCCTAAATTGGATTTACAATCTCCATCACTGGCATTTAGCCTGGGTTCAGGACCCTAGGGCTGGCATTTAGATTTAATAACTTACCACACACTTGGTAATGATTTAACAGGGACCCTGCTGCTTTAAGAGTAGGTGAATTTAGATGGTGCAGCCATGATTCATCCCTAACACTGTAGTAAGGATTAAATGAGATAATGCATGATAACTGCTCCATAGTCAGCCCTCAGAAAATGCTATCAATTCTATTATTCCTGCAAGAAACTGTACATGAGAGAAGGTCTAAATTTAAAACTTGGGACTGACACTAAGTGATTCTAAGCAAGTCCTTCACTCCCCTGAGTGTTCACATCTTTAACGGCTGTGAGGAGTCAATAAGACATTATCCATAGGCATCTAGCACACAACACACACTCAATATAAAGATGCCAACTTGACTCTGTATTTGCCTAGCTGCAAAGAGTTAAGAAAGTGTCTTAGCTAAGCTCTGATCATCTGTTATTCTTTGGAATATCTGTCCATCTTCCTCCCACTGCTGTGAGGCAACTAGTAGGCATCGTGCTCATCATACAGATGAGTAGACCAAGACTCAGAATGCCTGGGACTGCAAATCTCAAACTTTTAGGATCATAAGGAACCTTAGAGAATGTATTGTCAGTGATTCTTGACCTCTCAAATTCTTTACTTGTAGTCTTGTCTTCAGTTCTACTCCCTCTTGTCAGGGAGTGGGTAGGGGTGATTGGTCCCTCTTTGGTTGCATCAGGAGGCTGTCAGAGAAAGCCAGGTGGCCAACTATCATGGTGGCCAGTGACCCAGAAAATGGGCTCTGCCATCACTCACAATAAAGGTGTAGTGAGAAACAGGATAAGACAGGGTAAAGATTCAGGAATCCTTGATTTATTTTCCCTAGTTACAGCCACACCAGCAGGAGGGACAAGTTCACAGGTTCAATAAAGCCACCTATCCATCACCCAGTGTTCCCACAGATGGGGTTGGTCCCTGTCATCTGCTCAGACTTCATCCTGGTCCTTCTTGTTGTGGTTTTAGGAATATCAACTCTGCACAATCTCCTTTCTCTAATTCCATAATTGTTTATATTCTATTTCACATGTAGATTACCTCTAAACATACAAGGCTATATAAAAACTCCCTACTTAGTATAGGTTCCGTATCAAAATTCATCTCTAATGTTAAAAAAAAGTTACGAATCTTTTTTGGAAGTTCTACAAACACATTTGGTGACTTGGCCAAAAGGACTCACTGACCTCAAAAGCAGATGTATTCATGTCTGTGTTTTGTTACAATGAAAAGATGCACAGCTGGATCAGCATGATAAAAACATTATTGAAGGAGTCTATCTGAGTTCAAACACAGGCTTTCAACATTCCCCTTCCAATGGAATGGTCATGGAGAAAGTGCTCCTTCCTGCAGCAATGAAATGCAGCATCAAATGCATAATGTCTCTGTCCAAGGAAGCACCTTTTAGCCCCAGGGTCCAGGGCTTTTTTTAGGAAGCTGTTTACCCAGGCACCTGGTCACTCCCAGAAGGATAGTAGGTGTTTACCGTTCACATTGTTTGCACTCTAGGCAAGCTATACCACAGGTCTCAGTGTCCTAGGCATACAAAGCAGTCTTATCAATTGGTAATATAGGGAAGCCTCCAAAAGAAAAGTTCTTCGATGCCAGCTAAAGATCAGCTCAAAAGCAGGCCCATCTAATGAGCGACATCAAGCCTACTACATGAATTCTTTCTTACACTCTATGATCCATGCCTCCTAGGGACGGACATACGAATCCATAAATCATTTATTTAATTTTTGAAATTTCATAATGGGTTAAACATTAGGACTGTGTTAAAAGTAAGTTTGATGTCGGCTGGTGAAAAGTTACACAGTGTTACAATAATTCCCTCTTCCATACTAGAGAATCCCTGATGTAATCCACTATCCCCCACTCCTCAATCACACATGGACCTTGATCTCAGGCCTTCTAAACTGCCAAGTTAGCTCTCATACTTGGCTGCACGTTGTAATCACCTGGGGAGCTTTAAAAGACTACTGAAACTTATTCCTACCCCCAGAGTTTTAGATTAAATTAGTATGGGGTACTGTCTGGGATTTAAAATTATTTAAGCTCCCCAGGTGATCCTAACATACAGCCAATGTTAAGAACCACTCCCTAAGTTCAGTGGTTCTCAAAGTGTGGTTCCAAGATGAACAGCATCAGCATTACCTGGGAACATGTCAGATTCCCAGTTTCCTGGGCCCCACCCCAAGCCTACTGAGTCAGAAACTCTGGATGGGAATTCCAGAAATTTGTTTCAGCAAGCCTTCCAGGTGATTCTGGATGCACTTTCAAATTTGAGAACCTTTGCTCTAGACTGAGATGTAAGTCTTCTACCAGCCCCTTAAGCTGCTGGTCAGTGCCGCTGTCAGACACAGAAGGATGTCCTGAACACCAGAGTAGGGGCTTCAGAGAGCCACCACATCCGTCATTTTGCTTAGCATCTTTTTCCCTCCCAAATGTCCCATCACTGTCTTTGGATGTCAGGATGTGAGACCTAGCTCATTAAACTCATAGGATCATGTACAGAGAGATGAATATGTGACCAAAGTTTGCATACTTTTACAAAGGACAAAGGAGAGGGTGCAGACTCTGAACAGTCAAGCAGCAGTGCCTGCTACCAGAACAGAGTCAAAAAGCAGCAGACTCGGACTTTACAAATTCCACTTTCTGCTGTGACTCTCCTTACACCTACACAGTGTGCCTCAGTTTTGTCTTCTGCAAAAAAAGAGATAATAATTCCTCCCTAGGCTAATCCTGAAAGCCTCTCTGAGGGTTACACATGATAATGTATAGAAACACTTACAAGTCTGACAAAGACATTGTTTTCTGGCCTGTAGGGTTAGAGGCAGGACTGAGAGTAAGTGTGTTGCCTGCTACTGCAGAGCTCACTGACTCTACCCTACTTTTAAGATTTATATTCATCAAGTACAGGGTCTGGAAAGTAAAAATATTACCCAGTTCTTATATTGGTATCATGTCAATTCACAAAACTAATTTACTAACCACTTAACTAATTTCAATCTACATTTTCTTCTCCAATTCAATGAGATTTCTGACACCCAGGCAAATGTAGCTCTGGTTAGCTGGCATCACTAAGGTCAAGAGACTCCTGGAGGGATGGGTGAGGGGAAGAAGGGAAGGAAACTAGAATTTTCCCAGTACCTGTTATGTACCACCTGCCTTCTTTTTCTTATCATTTAACCCTTATTATAAACCATAGAAAGTTATCATCATCTATGTGTAATAGGTAAAGAAACAGAAGGTCAGAGAGGTTAAGGAACAAGTCCAGAAGCATACGGATAATTGGAGGCAGATCTGGCATTGTGCCCAGGTCTCTGAGTTTCACATGCTTCCCACCAGCCCAGTTTCTATCACTTGCAGGTTCAGCCCTGACTATAGGACAAAGTTAACAGGACCCAGTAATCGGAAAGACGGACATTCCAAGACATGTGGTTTGTCTATGACTAGGAACCACTCCCCCTGCTCTGTTCAAGCCAGGTAGCAAGAGAGAACTTCATAAAGAGCCTAGGTCCCTCTCTGAAGCTCTGCAAATTATGCTTTCCAGATCAAAATATCCTTTGGGCACCACAAAAATCAAACTCTTTTGTACGTGAACAAAGATCAGTATAAATCCCTTGCCAATGGGAATCACTCAAACTAGGGAAAGGTATTTTGGAGCCTAAACAACCTTCCTTAGGAAAGCAAGGGACTAATCTATCTTCAAAGAAAATACTCTCGCTCTCCTGAGATGTCCAGCTGTCTGACTTCACATCCAGGGCAGAACACCAATGCGGCTGAAAGGCACAAAGTATGACAAAATCACCTGGATCTCCTCTTGTTCCAAAGCACGTGCCAATGGGCACTTGCCATCTGAGTCTTTTCCTCTCTGAAGCTCAGAGGGTTTCTACAGGCCCCCCACTCCTGCTTCTACAAACTGATGGGGGGAAGGCACTGCCTCAATTTTTTGCTTTCAGTTGTCAGGAGGTCCTAGCAATGATGTTTCATTCTCTCAAGGTGGTCTCACTTCAAAGTCCTTCCTGCTCATGCAACTTTGGGGTTAAAAATAATACTGTGTTAGACTTACCCATGAAATGTAACTTACCCATGGCTGCATTCCCAGAACAGTAAAGGTCATTTTATACTTACTGTGTCCATCACACAGAACTACACTTTGCCCTGAATATAAAGCAGCAGAAAATCTGGATTCAACTTCAGCTTACAGAACCTATTGGGGAATCAAGCCTAATTGAATAAATCACTGCTAAGCAGCTTGTTAGTAGTATAATTTATAGGTGGCCCCCACCCACTCTGATACCTCTCCCCATCTTCACACTTCCCTCTGTGGTACTTAGCACATCATGTTGGTGCTGATGGCTTACAACACTCACAACTTTTTGAGAGCTGGAACATCATGTCTGCTTTGCTAGCAACTATTGATATTAAACACTCAGAAAAATGTGGGAGGAATGAATGGGAATAAAGAGTTGCTTGTGAGTTAAATGTTTGTAAATTCAAATCTACTTTTAGTTTATTAGTTGAACATTTTTGAAGTAACCTTAGGACAAACTTTTTAAAAGTAGTTCATTCAGGCTGTATTACCAGGTGAGAGTGTGAGTAGTAAGCTGAGGAAAGCAGAAAGACCATTCCCTGAGAAAGGAGGGACAGTCACTCACCAGGTAGGGGCTGAGTCAGCGAGGGGTCCTGAAGTCATAACAGTGTGCAGGCAGGACAAAGGACAATGCACAGTGTAACCCCATAGTCTGGGCCAGCATGCTAGCAGTCTCACCATGAAGCAGGGTCAGGGTCTCTGGCTCCCAGAACATCAAGAACATATGGAACCCAACCATGGTTTTCAGTGGGACACCTGCAGTCTTAACATCTGTCTGTCTGGCAATGGGGCTGTGGGAGTTAGAGTGGAGCTGTATGTTTGATGGAGCATGTGGGTAACAGTTCAACACTTGAGAGCTGTGTGAGTGCAGGGAGAGAAAAGATACAGTCAGAAGCAGGATTTATCCCTGAGAAGAGGTGCAAAGCAGGTAGTACAAACAGGGACAGAGAGGAAGATCCAGCAAATGACAGCCCAGGGGGTCATGCCTAAGGGCATAATGGAGGGTGCCCCAACCATTCTAGCCAATCCACATACCCTTCACATCACCACTGAGAATCCTTTTCTAACATGCATCATTCTAGTGAACACACTAATGTCACCAGTAAAAACTATTTCAGATGTTTACTCCACAAAACCTGAGTGATTGATCCAATATGGAGAACAGACATTTGTGTCTACCTCCATCAGAGTGTGGGGCTTCTGTTTGTACCAGTAGAGCTTTTCAGAAGGGAGGCTGGTCTGCTGATTAGGAGGTGAGCAGCATGTGGGTGATAGTCTAACACATACACACATATAGACACACATCCCCCCATACACAATTGAATTCATACATACACACAATCACATGTTATATTCAGTAGTACGTTCAAGTAAATTCCAGATGTCATAACTAATAGTGGCAAAACCTCAGATTGGCTTGATTGCATGGTTACCTGAGATCTTGCCTTTATTTCCAGATCTTGGAGAGCCAAGGCAAACAGCTCCATAGCTAAGTATGTGCATAAGTAGGAGGGGGATACTGTTGGCAGAGCTCTGTACCATGTGGTCCTAGGGAGCCTGAGAAACTCCTGTAGCCATTCATTCACCCAACTCATAACAACTCTATGAAGGGGTCATTAGAAAGTAGGATTTTTTTTTCATCCAACTCTGGTATGTATTTGTTGATTTGATTTGACTTAGAAAAAAGAATAATGCAACATTCCTTACATCCTGATTATGATGAAGCAAAAGTCTATTCATTATACTACATTATCTAATTTAATTCCCAAAGCCAAACTATGGAGCTGATACCAAGTTCTGAAGGAGAGAAAAACTGAGATCCTGGGGGTTTTAAGACCACACTGCTAGTAAGGCAGGATTTAAATCCAGGCTGGCCCACCTGATTCTAACCCATCTTTGTGTTTTCCCCACTCCGTGGGCTGACTTTTACATCAAGGGGCAAAAAAATGAGGAGAAAAAAGATACACAGGCCACAAAGAGTTAAGACGACACAGGAATGAGTCAAGGGAAAATATTTCCATTTTTATCACCATTTCTGTCCATTTAAAATCTCTTTTCTTTTAGGTTCTAGACTTTTGACCCCATCTTCACTAAAGTAATGATCACAGAGCCTTGATTGTTTAATTAGGAAATACAGCACCATTATTCAAAGAGTTGTCATTACCTAAGCTGTAATGGTCAGAGGACAGTCTTAATAAGAAAAAAACTACTTGACACATCTCCCTAATTTAATTGTATTTATTTTCACATTTCTAAAAATACCCTCTCTGCAAACAGCTTCTGGGCACAAATTCAAAACTATAAATTGGCGAAGCTGACAGCACTCTCCACCTCAGCATCCTCATTTAGGAAATGCCCCCTAAGTCATTTGTAGCTTCTATTTTTTTTTTTTTAATACTATACACACATAAAATTTCCAGCTGTCACCTGGCATGGTCAATATTCAAGGGGCATCTGCTATGAGCCACAAGTGGAAGTGAGTCCAGGATTCACAGGTAACTCAGACACAATCCTGCTTCCAAGAGGTCATGTCCAGGCTGGGCTTCTCAGATCGGAGATCCATCCCATTGCTGATGGCACCAACACTAGTGGCTACCTGACCATGCTTTCAGAATCCACAATCTAGGCAGGGGGAACAATAATATCCAGACCACATATCAGGAAGAAGAGATTTACTCAAATAACAACTAACAGTTATTAAACCATTAGTAAGCAATTATTAAACTCTATGTCAAGTGCTGCTCCATGAACTTAATTCATTTATTCCTTAAAACATTATTTGTTCCATTTCACAGGTGAGGACACTGAGGCGGAGTTACTAAGGAGACAGAGAAAAGGATCCCTAGGGGTGGTGTCCCAGTGAAGAAAGGGTTCCGGAGAGGATTCCTGAGTGAGTGTTGCCAGGCAACCAGGGGTGGGAGGGGGAGAGGTTAAGGGGAGGTTACTGGAAGAGGCATTGAAAGTAGAAGAAAACCTGCATGCCAATAACTCTATTGAAAGTCTCTTTAACTCATCCACGGGGTACAGATGTAAGCCCAAACTAGGGCAGGTACTGTTAAAAAAAAAAAAAAAAAAGGATAGAGACAAAGAATTGTAACAGAAAAAAAAATCAGCAGGACTTGATGGATTGGATGAGACAGGACAAAGAGGAATTCAAATGCCTTACAGAGGCTCTGGATGGGCTCCACCCACTGAAGCCAGAAATGCAGGAAGAGCAGCAGCACTGGGAGAGCACTGGGAGAGAGAATGAGGAGTTCATTTGGGGGATGCTGTTGGCTTATGCCCATAGGACATCCTAGAGATAGATGTTCAACAAGCAGCAATCCCCGTGAGTGGAGATTGGTAGACGTTCTGGAGGTTGGAGATAGGAGGTTGACAGGTAACCTATTGATGATAGAAGCCAACATCAGTAAAGCATGCTGTCTATTCTTTGATGGGCATGGAAATCATCTGGGGATCTTGCTAGAAATCTAGCTAACAATTCAGTGGATCTAGGATGTGTCCTGAGAGTCAGCATTTCTAACAAACTCCAGTGATGTTGATGTTGCTGGTCTGGGGCCACATTTTAAGTAGCAGGGTAGTTGAATGTTTGAGGTCCCAAGGAAGAATATTTGGAGAAAAAAAGCAGCGGATTGACAACATATTCCTATAGGAACACTAATATTTCAAGGTTGGATGTAGAGACCTGTTCGTGAGGATACAGAGATGAAATGGTCAGAGGGGTAAAAGAAGAAGTAGCCTGAATGAACTTTGTCTCTGTAGCCAAGGATGGACAGAATTTGACAAAGAGGTGTGTTCAGCACTGCCAGATGGGAGAAGTCAGTCTCTAGCGTCTAGTGAACACAGAACATGGAAACACTGCTCTGACTTTCCGTAGCCAGTCTCACCAACTGGCTGAGACAGAAATCTCAAGAGCCGTAACTGGGCCTGGTCTACACTGCATCCCAACTGCTAACCCAGCACCTAACAAAAGGCAGGTATAATGAGCCAGAGTGTAACTCCCAATTCAGAGGTCAAAGTCCGAATCTCCAGCACTTCAGAATGTGACTGTCTTTGGAGATAGGGCCTTTAAAGAGGCAATCGAGGTAAAATGAAGTCATCAAAATGGGTCCTAATCCTGTATAACTGGTGTCTTCATAAGAAGAGGAAATTTGAGCACAGGCATGTGGACACACAGAAGAAAGACAGTGTGAGGACACAGCAAGGAGGCCCTCTACAAGGCAAGGAAAGAGCTCTCCGAAGAAACCAACCTCACCAACACCTTGATCTCAAACTTCTAGCCTCCAGAACTGTGAGCCAATAAATTTCCATTGTTTAAGCCCCACTGTCTAAGGTATTTTGTTATGAAAGCCCTGGCAAACTAATGCAGTCAGTGTTCAAATATAACTCACCAAAGTGTCATGGGATACTGTGGCAGACCTGGAACCCTTGAAGGTGTTGGGTCCTACATCTTACTTCTCTGGCATCCTCCAGTTCTGGCACAGCATGAATTTTTAGGTATCCCCCCACTCCCACATGGCCACCTTTCCCACACGTCTGTGGCTCCTCCGTGAAAGATGCATTGACCATGGCACAGAATCTAAGTAGCTGAAGGCAGAGCTGTAGGTAGCTGTAAGGAGATGACCGGGGAAGGCAGTGTGGGAGACGGATTGCTCTTCAGATGGTGCTCACTCCCTACGAGCAAACCATCTGAGAAGTCTCAAGGCAGAGGGGACATTGTGCTTCTCTGCCTTTCTGCCTATGGTGACTGGTTTATTTATTCAGGACCCATGCCTTTTTCCCAATGACTATCAGGTAGTTGTGACTAATCTGTGCATTGTGGTCAGAAGGCAACTGACTAGTGTTAGGAGACCTTACCCAGGGTCCCAACCAAATCACATGCTCCAGATTCACAGCTAACAGAATTTAAATACTTCAAATGCTGCATAACCCCTGTCGAGCTGATATTTCTAAAATTGATCACTAGTGGCTATACATTTTGTCCATGTGGCAGAAGCCTCTACAACGCCCCCCCAACAAAACTCAAACACTTTAACTTAAACAAATGAAATTCTCACATCTAACTGTTCAAATAAGTTCCATCAGAACATAATTCAAAAAGATCACTTTAAAACAATTTGCTTGGGAAAAGCAGGTATCTTATTAAGGTAACAGTTAAATGCAGAGAAAACATCACAAAGCTTCCTCTCCACAGTACAGGATACAATAGGAGGATTTTCCAGTGTTGCTTTAAGACATCTCAGTATTTTCTTCTTCCCCGAAATGTCTGGCCCCTTGTAGGGCTCCCTTCTCAAAAGGCACATCATTAAATCCTAAAAATAACCATTGAAGTATTTATGTCAAATTTGTATAGATGAAGATATTTACGCACAGAAGGAACCACACAAGAAATGGAGAGACAAGGATTTTATCTCGGATTCTCCTGACTCCAAAACCTGTAAGCTTTCTACTCCTCCAAGCACCTTTCTTTTTAATGAGTTACTTCCCTTCAGGGCTACCTGCAATGCTCATTTTTACTCCGATTTGCCTGAACACCATGCAGGCCTCACAGAAGGATCCACACAGGACCTGGAAGTCCAGCCACAAAGGACAGAGCTGGTGGTCTCTTGATGTACCTTGCCTGGGGGACTAAAGTCACCAATGCCCTTTGCTATGTTAATCAATAGGCCCCTAAATTTAGTTCAAAGAAGACCATTGTCTGGGATCTGAGTTGCTCATTCCACAATCGGTTCAAATGATCCCTCTGTTTACCTGAAAATTTCAGGAAGAGACCAGGGTCTTTTATGAACTATTGTCTCCATGATCAAAGCAAATCACTCAGCCTAGTGATCAAAGAGAGGCTAACTCCCAGCTGGCCTCCTTTCCCAAACTGCACAACTCCCCCTACCTAAGCCATAATTAAAAATGGCTCTGCTCAAGAATTCTGATTACAATATATAAATGACCTTCTCACCAGCAGGCTTTGAACAAAGCCGCAGAGAGGGCCAGTATAAGCCTCAATATTATGAGAAATTATGGTGACAGTTAATACTGTGATTTTGTAGGTCAATATGCCTTGACAGTTTCTAACCTGCTAATTGGCCTTAGAATCTTGAGGGCACCTAGCCCAACCCACGTAGAAAGGGGAAGGAGGAGGTGAGGTGGAGGGGAACCAAGGGGCTGAGAAACATGCCCCAAGCCTTTGAAACCCTCCCAGCTTCCACTGAGCACTATTTGCCAACAGGACCTCTGAGAGATTGTAAATTGAAGTGTCACATGGTGACATCCTGTGTCTGGGGTAGTTTAGTGAATTATGTCTGCAGCTGACACAATATGCATAACAAATGTCTTGTTTCCCAGGCTGACACCATCCAGCAACTCAGGAGATCTAAATTACCCATGGTGGTGGAGGGGGGTGAGGGCGGGCCTTCTGAGATGTGACTTATTAGAAAAGGTTGGTGCAGAGGCCAAGGAGACAAGACAACTTAGCTAAGCTTCTCCAAAGGTGGGGAGGTTGGAACAATAAGTCATTTTTGCAAAATAAAATAAATCATCCGAATCACCAGGAAAATAACAGCCGGCTGTCCTTGGTGATACGGACAGAGCATGTGCAGTGCAAAGGGCACTTGTTTACAGGCGGTCGAGGCCAAGACCTCTGAAACTGAGCCTGCGAGCAAGGACGTCAGGGCAGCACTGGGCAAAGTGAAGCCATCGGAACATTCTAATTTTCCTTGCAGCTGAGGCTGCTGATGCGCGCTAAAAAAGCCAGGTGAGAGCACCCTTGGAAGTGAGTGCTCAGGGTGCAGACCTGACAGGACATTGAACAGAAAACTGCCATCAGTGTATTCACTTCAACTGCTCCGACCCATAGGTCATCAGATTTCACGACACAAGTGACCTGGCTATGGGGCTGCACTTCTATAATTCTCTGACTGGTCTAGTTGTTATCTGGCAGACCTGACATGGGGAAGAGAGGTGGGCAATGGGGAGTGGATGTGCTAACTTGAGAACTAGGAAGGGAAATGGACGGGAATATCAGAGATCCCAAGTAATATGCAAGTCGGGGAAATGGAGCCCTGGGAAGAACAGGGCGATCAGCAGGTAACCCATAACCTCGGTCGCCCACATGGGCTCAGACCTTCTCATATTTGTCTCCAGGATGTAATTATAACATTGCAATAGCATGTATGGAGATTGCACGTACAGACACTAAGAGTGCTACAGATACTATTTTTTTTTTAAGATTTTATTTATTTATTTGACAGAAAGAGAAAGAAAGAGCATACACAAGCACGGGGAATGGTAGGCTGAGGGAGAGGGAGAAGCAGGCTCCCCGATGAGCAGAGAGCCTGATGTGGGGCTTGATCTCAGGACCCTGGAATCATGACCTGAGCTGAAGGCAGATGCTTAACTGACTGAGAGACCCAAGCATCCCTATAGATACTATTTTTAATATCCCCACAAGTGTCCCCTATTTGTTATCCTATCTTGCAGATGAGTGAACTTGAGGTTTTGCAAGGAACCTGCTCAAATTCACACAGCCAGTAAATAACAGAGCCAGGATGTGAACTCAAGTCTTTAGTCTGCTTGGAACTTGTTGTCCTGTACAGCCTAGGAACCACTCAGAAAATATTTGTGAATTCACACCAAAGGGATACGTGAATGCCAAGTTGATGAATAAAAAAATGAGTAGTATCTTCACCTTGGAGTGGCCCTATGTTCCTCTACTCTCTGGGTCATAAAATTATTTTATATAAGTTGAGGTCTATGTGACAAAAATAAACAGTTGCTGCTATTCTATTAGTAATTAATAATAAGTAAACCCTTTGTTAATAATTAATAAAATGAACTATTCAGTGCAATTCAGTGTATTTCTTATAAACCTACCAGAACCAGGGCTATAGAAGATATAATGTAGGACATAAAAAATGCTATGCAAATAACAAAGCTACTACTATCATACATTACAACAATAGGTCAAAGGCAAAAAAAATTATACCATTTATAATTTTTTTTTTATGGTGCAAGGCACTTGACAAAAGTTGTGGCCAATTTCTGTTTTAAAAATTCAAGTATGAAAATAAGCAAAGCTGCTGAACATAAAAAGGAAATACATTTCATTGTAATAGTTGGCAGTCAGTCAGAGATAAAATATCAAAATCAAGAAACAAAAAGCAAGCTTCTTATCATTATATTTTATATTATTTGAGGAATTCTGTCTCAAAGAAAAAGAAATTTAAAAAAATAGAAATATTATACAGAGAATTTTTTTTCCTTATAGGTCAGGTACTTATCTATCTAGAAACCAAAGGAATATAGTAAAAACTATCAAAATTTAACAACATTTAGAAGTTCAAACCCAAGATAAACAAAGATTACCAAAATAACGTGTAAAATAATTTTTTAAAAGCCTATTTCCAGTCACAACAAAAATGAGATACCATAAATAATGCTGATGAAAGCTGTGTGACCTATATAAAGAAAGATTTTAAGGAGAGATGTAAAAGAAGTCTTGAATGCAAGAAAAGAGACAGACCACATGGTGGTGGGGAGCGTTGCAAAGGTTTACATTCATAAATTATTGTGTGGCTTGCTACACTTGTAATAAAAATCCCAACCTGACTTTGACAAAATAATTCTGAGGTTAACCTATAAAAAGTAAACAGGATATTTAAGAAATTTTTAAGGAGGGGCGCCTGGGTGGCTCAGTGGGTTAAAGCCGCTGCCTTCGGCTCAGGTCATGATCCCAGCGTCCTGGGATCGAGCCCCGCATCGGGCTCTCTGCTCAGCAGGGAGCCTGCTTCCTCCCTTCTCTCTCTGCTTGCCTCTCTGCCTACTTGTGATCTGTCTGTCAAATAAATAAAATTAAAAAAAAAAAAAAAAAAAAGAAATTTTTAAGGAGAAGTACACTATATTTTATAAAGCTATTAAATTTTAAATAATGTGACAATGGTGCAAAAATAACACCAGAGACAATAACCCAGAAAAAACGGTCCTGCTATATATCATATTCTAATATATGATAAAGAATTCATCACAAGTCAATTCCCAGGAAAGCTCAGGTTTTTCAATGAACAAGGCTGGGACAATCGGCTAACAAGGCTAACAATCTGGAGCACAATACATTCAAATAATTACCTCAATCCATATATCAAAAAACACCTCTGACTTATGATAGAATATAACATATATAAGTAAAAATGAAAGAGAATTCAGTTTCATTGCTTTGTTTGGGAGGGAGAACATTTTCTATTCTAAATTTCTATTCTAAATTATTCTAAAAATAATTCACAGAGGGAAAGACAGATGGACACATCCTGGTGTGGGGCACAGGCAGCACCCAGTCTGGTGGATTCTTGCTTATGTCACCCTTGCTTACATTTTAAAAATCACCTTTGTAGACAGTTACATATCAATTAAAATGTTTGCAAGGTATAAGCAAAAATGCAGTGATAACAAACTAAGAAAAATAATTCAACAAATGTGAAAACAGGTAGGAAAAGCATGAAGACTCCTATAGGTGAATCAGTAAAGGAAAGAAAAATCCACCAAAAAGGGAGCTGAGTTAGTAAATAAAAGATGAGAAAGTGTTCAACCTAAGTGATCATTATGGGATACTATTTTTTGCTGATCAGCCATTTTATCTGTGTATTTTATCTGTCTTAAAAAAATAGGGGCACCTGGGTGGCTCAGGGGGTTAAGCCTCTGCCTTCTGCTCAGATCATGATCTCAGGGTCCTGGGATGAAGCCCCACATTTCCATTTGGAGCTCTCTGCTCAGCAGAGAGCCTGCTTCTCCCTCTGCCTGCCACTCCCCCTGTTTGTGCTCTCTCTCTCTTTCTCTGTGTCAAATAAATAAAAATCTTTAAAAAAAAATTAAAAAGACAGATAATGGCAAAAGTGAAGTGAGACAGACCCCATCATATATCACTAATGGTGATTTAATGGGTAATTTAGGAAAGGAACAACGCCATTTGTAAAACTTTAAAATGCTCATTTGCATACTTTGACCCACAAATCCCACTTTTGGGAATCTATCCTAAGTCAATAATTCTGTGTAAGAAAACACTCTATGAATGAAGTTTAAATGCTGTGGTATATAGAATAGTGAAAAATTCTAACAGTTACTTCAACCTCAGAAGAATGGTAGAATAGGTTGATTTCTATCTCCCAAAAAGGTATGTGCAAGTCCTAACCTCCACCACCTGTGAATGTTACCTTTGATGCATCAAGATGAGGTCACACTGAAGAAGAGTGGGCCTGAATCCAAAACGACTAGTGTCTGTAGGAGAAAAGAAGAGATAGAGAGACACTCAGAGAGAAGGTCACACATACATGGAGTATTGGAGCAAAGCATCTACAAACCAAAGAATGCCAAGGGTTGCTGGGAGCCACAGAAAGGTAGGAAGAGCCCATGGAACAGATTCCCCGCTAAAGCCTTCAGAGAAAGCATGACCCCACCAACACCTTGATTTCAGACTTTTAGCCTCCAGAACTGTGAGCACATAAATTTTTGTTGTTTTAAGCCACCCAGTTTGTGGTAATTTGTTATCTCAGCCCTAGAAAACTAATGCAAATAATAACACGTTTGTGTTCATTGAAAAACTATTTCTCAATGGAATAGGCAACCCCTGAAAATAAATTAAATCTGTGTAACTATTTAGAAAAACTATTATTTAGAAAATTATTTAGAAAATATTCTAATTATTTAGAAAAAACGGTTACAATATTTTATAAGTAAATAGAATGCAAAAATCTATAAAATTATGAATGTTATATGTTAAAACAATTCTCTGATGCATAGCAAAAAAGATTGGAAGGGATTTCAACAAAATGTTCAAAGTGACTGCTTGTGTTCAATAAAATGTCAGTGTGTTTTCTACTTTTCCAGAGTTTTCAATTGTCTAAAATACATCCATAATTAATTATCATAGTTGGTTGAGACTAATCAAGGCTCTCCCCATGGACTGGGAATCTTGCTGCCCTTATTAGGCTGTTGACCCTTAAGTTGAAAGGCCTGAGTAAAATTGGGCTTCTATCAAGAAGAAAGAGGGTAGGATGTTAGGTAGGAAAAAAAAAAAAAAAAAAAGCCTGGTACCACATCACAGGAGGTACCCTAGGTTTTGCTAGAAGCTGTGAAGAGGGGGATATTGAAGATATAATTAATGGGGAGAAGCAAGAGTGTATTTCCTGAGGAGTGCTACAAGGCCATTTAATTCATTGGTAAAGCTCAACATTAGTATGACCAAAAACTGATCTCCAAGGAACCAATCTTAGAATAACGGACAAATTAATTTTCCTACTCTTGGTAAACCAAATACTAGAAAATTCCCTACAGCTCTTCTTTTAATGATTATATAGGATTCAGTCAATCACAAAAGTTAAGTACACAAAATCCAGTGGTATATTTTCATGATTCAGTTGGGTATACTGATTTCTATTTATTCAAATGTGCGTTCATTCATATTTCTTGAACATCTCCTATATGCTCAACACTGGGCTATGAGTTCACAATACAGCAGTGAGCAAAACATCAATTTTCAAAACGAAAACACAACTGCAGCTTCCATCTACCCTCCCTTACTCCATCAGCAGCTCCTGCCATGAAAAGGCAGAACATGACTTTCACATGACATTCCAATACATGATTTTATACTCTTCATCTTATAATTTGAATCCACAGGAATATATTATTGTGCAAAACAGTAACAACATTGTTTACTATATGACAACAATGCCTACATGCCAGCTGCTAATCAAAATACCTTATTACATGCATTATTTAATTAATCATTCCCCCACCCCCAATTATCTTGTGAGGTGGGCAACTACTATTCCATATTTGAGTTCTGACCCTCAAATACCTTGCAATTACATTCAAGACACAGACATGAAACAGGGCATAGCATATGATGTATAATTTTGATTGTGATTGAGAGACACAAAGGAGAGACAACAGGCACCATGGGAGTGTATAATGAGACCTATCCTGGCCTGGGGAGGTCGGGATGTAATATTCACACTGACATATTTAAGATGAGGTTAAACTGATTCCTCAAGCGAAAGGAGAAATTTGCCAAGCAAGTTGGAGAAGGGGAGTGATGGGAGCATCCTGCATAGGAAGAAGCAGCTGGTGCAAAGGTCCCGAGTCTAGAACTATTCTGATTGGTTGGAGGAACTAAAAGAAAGAGAGTGTAATTGTATGAGATCAATGGGGGCAGTGCTTGAGATAAGGCTGGGAGTGCATGCAGGGTCCTGGAGATAATGTTACAGATCGGGGACTTCATCCTGAGTGCAATGGGAAGCCACTGAAGCATTTTGAAAAGAAAAGAGGGTGACTTACACTTTAAATAGATCAGGACAGGGCAGCAGTAGAAGAGGGGAGACAGGAACAGGTAGGACAGCAACAATGGTGGCTTTCACTGGGAACAGATATGAGATGCGTATATATAACTGAGTGAATCTGATCACATTAGAACATCGACACATGTTGAAGACTAGTAAACACTGTACTGCATGATCTAATAAGGTTCCCTTCTGATCTAGTCACTTATGCACTCATCCAACATTCACTCACTACTTGAAAACAATATATTCAAATGCACAAATGCATTATTCAGCTGTGTCCATCCTGTTGAGTGCATCTGCTGAGTTTTCTATACCAACAGTTCTATTTTTTTCATCTTTATATTTCATCTAATTATGTTTGTTACCTGCTTAGTCTTTTCTCATCATAACCATTTTTGGATTTATTACTACATTCTTCTTCTTTACCACTAAATAATATTAAATGTACTTTTTAAAGTTTTATTCGCTCTATTTTT
The DNA here is from genome assembly GCF_963455335.1 of Martes martes. Lineage (NCBI taxonomy): Eukaryota > Metazoa > Chordata > Mammalia > Carnivora > Mustelidae > Martes > Martes martes. The sequence goes on along the minus strand of NC_137889.1, from coordinate 151,188,589 downwards.
GATTTTTCACTTTCTCCTTATATATATACAGTTTTATCATTTTTAGGTTTGCCGTCTGGTTCATAACCTGGGTCTTCCTCAGATATTAGTGAATCTTCTGTTCTCCCTTATGTGAGCTGGGCTGGGTGATAACCTTCATTAAGCTATGATGTCCTGTTGTATTACATCCCTATTCAAAGAATATCTACTACCCATGCATCCAGCTTCCACAAAATGAATATGCAACTGTGAACCTCTGATATTAGGCTTGGCCATGTGGCTTTCCCTAGCAAGCCTAATATGAGTAGTGACTTGTCATGGTTAATCTTGCTTTCTTAAACGTTTGCCATTTTCTTTAGAAGCACATTCCTGCACAGCTAATGAAACTATAAAAATTAGAAACTTGGGGAAAATATCTAAACCAAATCTGTTGCCTGGAGCCAAGAAAAACCTAAGCCCAGCCTAGATCAGCCTAGATAGTGTCAGCCAACTCACATCCCATCACTTGAAACAACACCACCCAGCTGGCACTCAAGTTCACGAGTGAGAAGTGAAAGTTTATTATGGAATATCACTGAAATGTTTGTGGTGAGTTGTTACACAGCAATAACTGACTGACACATCTTATCCCTTCTACTAAGGATTTTTCACGTTTTCTGGTGCATGAAGAGTTTTTTCTCTTATTTTCAAGTGCTAGTGTTATTTATTTATTTATTTATTTACCACTCCTCAAATGAATATACATTCATTTACTATTTTAATTTTTTCCCTATTATTCATAAGTCTTTCATGAGAAAGGGGGACATTTCAAAAACTTTTCAGGCCACCATCTTTGAAATTAAAATATAGAGAAGGCATGGAATCAGTTATGGAATTATTCTAATTGGTTTAATTAGATATCTCTAAGAAATTTTAGATGGACCAAAGAAAAGCACTTGAAGGCTCTTCCAGATCTAGTAAGAATTTTTACATTATAGCAAAAGGCTACTCCACAGGTGACACCACCAGCACTGCATCTGAGCACAGATACATGGATGGCATTTCTGCTTCTAGAAGGCACCACTAGAACCATGGTCCCTGCCACCTTTGCATGCTGGGTCCTGTCACTGGTTTCAACAGTGTAGATTCTGCCCAGTTCCTGCATCTTCTCTTCTCTTGTATCTGGATTGAAATCTCGTGCAATTGTTTGTGATCCAGAGCCTAAGTCACATTCCAGCAAGGGAAGTTGGAAAGGTAAATTTCTGGCTCCATTTGGGGGAGAAGTGAACCCGTCATGTAGGAAAGTTCTCAAACTTAAAAAGGCAGCTACAAAGGTTGATGGCCATGTCTTATGATCACTGCTTAGTTATGTCACAGATGAAATAAAAAGAAATAAAACAAACCTATGCATTTATAAAGGTCATGGACTACAGCCTTCAGTTACAAGTAATCGCAATGATACTCGCAGATGCTCGCAGCCCAGTACCTGTCACACAGCAGGCACTCAACAAATGATAAATCAGTCAGTCTATAAATAAAACTCACAAACTACTCCTATCATACGAAGCACAATTATTCCTTTATCCTAGAGTTTTAGTCTTGCCAGTGAGTCATTTGCTCTTCTGTTCACATCTCCAGCCTTACTTTCCATTTATCACTTTTGATCTTCTGGTGGGATGATTTCATTTTATAGTACACGCTTGTCAGAGCCTCGCCAGCTGTACCTCCTTATGCCTTCCCACCTCTTAGTCCTCTGGCTAACAGTCTCTCCTGGAAAAAATGTCCATTCTAAGTTGTTGATCTGGATCAAGAATTTAAAGAGATAGAAACATCAGTGGACCAGTGATCCTCAAAATTGTAACTTGAGGGGCATGGTAGGGAGAAAAAAATTCTGGCATTGCAAAAATGACATATCATATGGTGTTTCCCTTCTTTTTTTTATCCTTCTGAGCTATTGAAATTCCAAATGTGAAGTGAAACAGAATAACAATTGTAAATTAATGAGTTTTGCTGTGAAAAGAAAGAAAAAAAAGGCAAGAAAAATTGTTAATGTAAAAACAACCTTTGCACTTTATGTTTTGGGTGGATTGGGCAATGTTGGATTAACCACACTTCTCAAAGTTTTTTAAATAAACATTTATTGAACACTGGCCATAAGCCAGATTGTTGGGCTGTGGGGCACAGAGGTGAGGAATAGCAATGGGGTACCTACTCCAAATCTGCTGAATTTTTAAAAGATTTTATTTATTTATTTGACACAGAGAGAGAGAGAAAGCAAGGGGAACAGCAGAGGGAGAAATAAGCTTCCTAAGGGAGCCTGATGCAGGGCTCAATCCCAAGACCCTAGAATCATGACCTAAGCCAAAGGCAAGTGCTTAACTGACTGAGCCATCCAGGTGCTCCTAAATCTGCTGCATTTGAACTTGGTTTTCCAACCAGACCACTCCATTAAGATCAAAATATTCCTGTATTTAATAAAAGAAATCAATATTGCTCTGAGAAAAAGGAAGAATCAGGAAAGAAGGGAGAACACAGAGGATGAAAAGGTAAGATAGAGATTCTTAGCTTGGGTTCTTCTGCAAGCAGAGTCAGAAACAAGGGCTTACACATAAGAAAGTTATTTTGGAAGTGTGAGCTCAGGGAGCAGAAGTGAAGGAAGGGGACGTGAAACAGAAAAGAGAGCCTGCCCGCCTTCTATTTTTCATTGGTGAAAAATAAGGTGGTCACTTGATCCCAGTGAGAAGTCTTCTGGAATGTGGAAGGAAGGGAGAAGGGAAGGAAGGAAGAACAAAGGAAGAAAAAAGGGTAGAAGATAAGGAAAAAATATATGTTCTTGGTATTCTGATTTTTGAATCAGAAATATTAACAGAGAGATGCCTTGGTAGCTCAGTCGATTGAGCATCCAACTCTTGGTTTTGGCTCAGGTCATGATCTCAGGGTCATGAGATGGAGCCCCATGTCAGGCTCTGTACTCAATGAGGAATCTGCTTGAGATTCTTTCCCCCTCCCCCTCCTAACACCCCTCCCCTGTCTCATGCACATGCTCTCTCTCTAAAATAAATAAATAAATAATGTATTTATTTTACAGAAAGAGAGCATGCGTGCATGAGCAGGAGGGACAGTTGGAGAAGGAGAGAGAATCTGAAGCTGACTCCATGTTCAGCGTGGAGCCTGACTCAAGGCTCCATCTCACAGCCCTGAGATCACGACCTGAGCCAAAACCAAGCATTGGAAGCTTAACCAACTCTGCCCCCTCATTCCATAAATGGAATCTTATAAAAAAAAAAAAAAAAAAAAGAAGAAGCATTAACAGAAACACGATTCAAATATTTAAAGTTCTCCTATTTTAGGTTATTATACCTCACACTTACTAATTATTCTATTTGATGAGAACAACCCTTGGAAGTAGGTCTTATTCCTCATGTAGTGATGTCGTGGTGTGCCTAAAAGTGCAGACTCTGGAGTCAGCTTAGGATGAAATAATGTCTCTACCACTTATTAGTTATGTTACCTTGGGCTAATTACTTATCATTCTTTTTCATCTGTAAAAATGGAAATAATAAATGCACATACCTCAAAGGGTTGTTTGTTGTGAGGATTAAATAAGTTAATATTTTTAAAGTACTCAGAATGGGCCCGGCATACAGAGTAAATTAGCTTTTATAAATGCCTGTTTTTTTTCTGATGCTCTTAACAGTGGCTAAAGGACAGATTTCAAATGCCTTCTGATCCATAAAATAGGAGAAGCTCCTGCATTAGCAGAATTACTTTGAAACCCTTCAAAGTAAAATCCTCTACAAACTGTCCTAAACATGGCTATGGGGCAGCCAAATGAGCAGGACCCAACCAGGAAGACCCGGAAGAGAGGGGTGGGACTCAGCAGGGAAAGAGCGTTTTGAGCAAATGCACATTTCACTGATCAACAGCTTCTCGTGGGATGTCCTCCCTAAATTGTTTCTCTAAAATGAAAAATCTTCATTCTAGGCAGGGTGCCAGGTTTTCTCTCCTCTGTACCCGATGAGAGAGTGCTCCCTTCTCCCTGGCCATTGGAAGCGAAAGTGAAGCCAAAATCCTGTTTTAGTCCAAATGCTCAACATTTACGGAAACGTGTTTGGATGGTTTACAACGGATAACCCTCCTTTTACACTCCAGTTGAAAGACATTAGCAATTCAGGGGGTTCTCTTCACTGCTTCCCACTCTATTTCTTTGTAGACTGACGTAGAAATCCCCCTCCGGCATTTCCCAGCACCCCATTGGGTCTACAATATCTGTGAGCTCATCAACATTTAAACAACCAAAAAAAACAAAAAACAAAAAACAAAAAATTAAAAAAAAAAAGAAACCATTGTCCCCTTCTGAAGCCTTGGAGGCCCTTTTTAGCACAATCAAGGATAGGGTGTCATTTAGAGAACAAGTACATATTTCTATAGTGGGGACCTGGGTCTCAGCTGACTAATGAAGGCTTCAGCCCTGAAGGAAAGGATCTGGGGAGACAGCAGGGCAGGCAAGATGGTGACAGAATGTGAGCCATTTTCCCAATTTAGGAGGTATATTAAATATTGGCAAAAAGCAATCATTGCAAAATGTGTATGTGTTTATTTATTTATTGGAATGGATGTGCCCAATCATTATTTCTTCCCTCTGGGGGCAACTGGAAGAATCACAGAAAATGAGACTGACTCATATCTTGCTTTTACAGCTTAAGCTACTCCTATCCGATCCCATAAACACAAGTTGTCTACTATATTCTCACCAGCTCTTACACCCACCCTCGGATCGCAATCCAACTTCCATTTATATTTTCAAATCCCAAAACCAAAATGGGCTCATGTGTTTCCTAGCAGCTGTGGCAAGGAGACCAGAGGCTCTCTTTCTGGCTCATTCCTGCTTATCAGTGTTGCCCATGTACACACACACACACACACACACACACACACACACAGAGTATGCTGTCTACATTTCTGAGTCAAATAATTTCACTCCTCTTTAATCAAAAACCATTCAAGCTTCCAGAGAGTTGTGGAGATGATGTCCGCAACAACCACAGATCTGTCCCGTGTCCCTGACACATCCTGATCTTCCTCTTCATCCCCACCCACATGACAAGTCAGGTTTCCTATCTGCAAAGCTCTAGTCACTTTCCTGTTCCTGTCTTTATTTCTAGTGATCAAAACAAGAATTTTTTCTTTCCGATGAAACATCTCTGCCTTTTGTGTTCCACCGAACGTCAGAGCCAGGAGGTTCATTCTTCAGAGGTCAACCTCCTTGTTTTTTAGGCAGGACATTGAAGCCTGGAGAGAAAAAGTGATTTGTCTGCTCCCAGGCAACTGTTCAAGTAGTTATTGGATTTTGATCCAGCATGGCACACCACTGAAGAGGGCAGAAGTACATCTTAAATTATATCTGTGAGTCTCTCTCTCCACCATCTTGGAAGAAAATGGCAGTTGACAACTTTTCAAATTTACACATCCAGCTAGTTTGTACTGGTTATAGAATATAATTTACCAATAGTCAGTTACCTGTGTGAGTTAGTGTAATCAGTGATTGTCCTGGGAACATGCATTCATGTTGGCCAAGGGCAATCTTATGCTCTCCAAGCCTCCACTACCTTAGTTTCTTTATCCATAAAATGGGACTACTAATACAGCACTCATAAAGTTTTTGCAGGATTAAATGAGATCCAGAATTAAAATAATAGTCAAATCAGTTCCTATTTTATTGAGCACTGGGCTAAATGTTTTAAAATCTATTTTCCAGTAGAAAAATACTAAACCTTAGAAAGGTTAAATAACTTGCCTAAAGTAACACACATACAATGTGATATAGGCAGGATTCAAACCTCATCTGTTGACAGCAATACCCACTCTTTCCCACTCCAGGATATGCTTAACATGGCCCCAGGCATTGTCCCCTGCCCTAAGTCTTCAGGGCATAAAATATAAGGATTTTTTAATAGAGACTCTTTTTTTTAAATTCTGGTATAATTAACATACAGTGTTATATCAGTTTCAGGTGTACATTATAGTGATTCAACAATTCTATAATTTACTCAATGTTCACCACAATAAGTGTGCTCTTAATCCCCTTTATCTATTTCATCCATATTCTCTCCATCTCCCATCTGGTAATCAGCAGTTTGTTCTCATAGAGTCTGTTTTTTGGTATGTGTCTTTGTTTTTTTTCTTTGTTTTCTTTCTTAACTTCCACGTAAGAGTGAAATCATATGGTATTTGTCTTTCTCTGCCTTATTTTCCTTAGCATTATACCCTTTAGATCCACCCGTGTTGTTGCAAATGACAAGGTCTCATTCCTTTTCAGGGCTAAGTAATACTCCACTGTGTGTGTGTGTGTGTGTGTGTGTGTGTGTGTGTGTATAACTTCTTCTTTATCCATTCATTTATTGATGGATACTTGGTTTACCTCCATAATTTGGCTATTGTAAATAATGCAGCAATAAACATAGGGATGAATATATCTTTTTGAATTAGTGTTTTTGTATTTGTGAGGTAAATGCCCAGTAACGTGAATACCAGATTATAGGATAGTTCTATTTTTAACTTTTTGAGGAACCTCCATACTGTGTTCCATAGTGGCTGCACCAGTTTGCATTCCCACCAAAAGTGCACAAGGGTTCCTTTTTCTCCAGATCTTGACCAATGCTTGTTGTTTCTTATGTTTTGTTTTGCTTTTTTATTTCAGCCGCTCTGACAAGTATGATGCAATGTCTCATCATGGTTTTGATTTGCATTTTCCTGATGGTGAGTAATGTTGAGCATCTTTTCAGGTATCTATTGGCCATCTGTATGTCTTCTTTGGAGAAATGTTGTTCCTATCCTCTGCCCATTTTTTAATTGGATTATTTTGGCATTGGGTTGTATTAATTCTTTATATACTCTGGATACTAACCCTTTATTGGACATGTCATTCACAAACACCTTCTCCTTTTGGTAGGTTGCCTTTTAGTTTTGTTCCTTGTTTCCTTTACTGTGGAAAGCTTTTTATTTTGTTCAGATCCCAATAGTTTATTTTTGCTTTCATTTCCCTTGCCTCAGGAGACATATCTAGAAAGACGTTGCTATGGCCAAAGTCAGAGAAATTACTGCCTGTGATCTCTTCTAGGATTTTTATGGATTTAGGTCTCACGTTTAGAGCCTTAATCCATTTCCAGTTTACTTTTGTGTATGGTGTAAAAAAGTCCAGTTTCACTCTTTTGCCTGCAGATGTCCATGAAGAGACTGTTTTTCCCCCATTGGATATCCTTTATTCCTTTGTTGAAGATTGATTACATAATTGTGTATTTATTTCTGGGTTTTCTATTCTGATCCATTGATCTAGTTGTCTATTTTTATGCTGGTACCATACTGTTTTGATTACTACAGGTTTGTAATATAACTTGAAGTCTGGAATCGTGATCCCTCTTGTTTTGTTTTTCTTTTTCAGGACTGCTTGGGCTAGTTGGGGTCATTTGTGGTTCCATACAAATTTCAGGATTGTTTGTTTTAGTTCTGTGAAAAATGCTGTTTGTATTTTGATAGAGATTGTATTAAACATATAGATTCTGGGAGTACGATAGATGTTTTAACAATATTTGTTCTTTTAATTCATGGGCATGGAATATCTTTCATTTGTGTTCTCTTTAATTTCTTTCATCAGTGTTTTATAGTTTTCAGAGTACAGATCTTTCACCTCTTTTGTTAGGTTTATTTCTCTATGTATTATTTGATTTTCTCTTTGATTTCTTGGTTAACCCTTCATTGTTTAGTAACATGTTATTTAACCTCAGTGTATTTGTATTCTTTTCAGAGTTTTTCTTGTGGTTGATTTCTGTTTTCAAAGCATTGTGGTTGGAAAAGATAAATGCCATGGCTTCAGTCTTTCTTAATTTTTGAGATTTGTTTTGTGGCCTAATATGTAGTCTATTCTGGAGAATGTTCTATGTGCACTTGGAAAGAATGTGTGTTCTGCTGTTTTAGAATGGAATGTTCTGAATATATCTGTTAGATCCATGGTACCATTCAAAACCACTGTCTCACTGATTTTCTCTTTGGATGATCGATCCATTGATGTAATTGGGGTGTTGACATCCCCTACTATTATTGTATTACTATTGATTACTTCCTTTATGTTTATTATTAGCTGTTTTATGTACTTGGGTGTTCCCCTGCTGGGTGCATAAATATTTACAATTGTTATATCTTCTTTTTGGATTTTTCTCTTTACGATTATATAGTGTCCTTCTTTGTCTCTTGTTACAGTCTTTGTTTTAAAGTCTATTTTGTCTGATATAAGTATTGCTACCCTGGCTTTCTTTTCACTTCCATTTGCATAATAAATGCTTTTCCATTCATTTACGTTCAATCTGCATATGTCGTTAGGTCTGAAAAGAGTCTCTTGTAGGCAGCACATAGATGAGTCTTGAGTTTTTATCCATTCTGTTACCCTATGGCTTTTGATTGGAGCATTTAGTCCATTAACATTCAAACTAATTGTCAAAAGTTATGTGCTTTTTGACATTTGTTACTTGTTTTATGGTTGTTTTTGTAGTTCTTCTCTGTTCCTTTTTTTTCTTGCTCTTTTCTCCATAATTTAATGGTTTTTTTTTTTTAAGATTTTATTCATTTATTTTAGAGATAGAAAGGTGAAGAAAAAGCAGATGGGGAGGGACAAGCAGACTCCATGCTGAAAGCAGAGCCCAGTGTGAGGCTTGATCCCATGATACCAAGATCATGACCTGAACTGAAATCCAGAGTCAGATGCCCAACCAACTGAGCCACCCAGGTCCCTAGTTTGATGGCTTTCTTTAGTGGTATATTTGGATCCCTTTGTCTTTATTTTTTGTATATCTATTACTGATTTTGATTTGTGGTTAGCATTAAGTTTATATATAACATCTTATACATATGACAGTTTATATTTAGTTTGTGGTCACTAAAGTTTGAACCCATTTTCTATTCCTCTCCCTGCCATATTTTAGGTATACCGTACTGTATTTTATATCCTTTTATTTGGTGAATCTTTTGACTGAGTTTTAAAAATATTCTGAATTTTGCTGTTTTTATGCTTCCTACTTTTCTTACTCCTGCTTACGGTCTTTCCTTTCCATTCAAAAAGTCCCTCTTTAACATTTCTTATAGGACTGGTTTAGTGGTCATAAATTCCTTTAACTTTTGTTTGTCTGGGAAATTATCTCTCCTTCTATTCTGAATTCTATCCTTGATGGATAGAGTATTCTTGGTTGCAGGATTTTTTGTTATTTTTTTTTTCTCTTTCAGCACTTTGAATATATCATATCCCTTCCTTCTGAGCTGCAAATATATCATGCTCCCTTCTGCTGAAAAAATCAGCTTATAGTCTTATGGGGTTTCCCTTGTATCTAGTTGTCCTCTTCCTGTTTTAAAATTATTTCATTATTACTACTTTTTGCCATTTTAATTACTGTGTCTTGGTGTGGATCTCCTTGGATTGATTTTGTTCAGGGCTCTCTGTACCTCCTGGGATTTTTGTTTCCTTCCCCATATTTGGGAAGTTCTCAGCTATTATTCCTTCAAACAAATTTTCTGCCCTCTTTTCTCTCTCTTCTCCTTCTGGAATTGCCTATAATGTGAATATTATTACATCTGATGAGGTTGCTGAGTTCTCCAAGTCTATTTTCTTTATTATTATTTTTCTCCGTTTGTTCAGCTTGATTGCTTTCCATTTCTGTGTCCTCCAGGTAGCTGATCCTGTCTTCTACTTCCAGTATACTATTTATTCCCTATAGTATATTTGCAATTTCAGTTATTGTATTCTTCATCTCTGATTGGTTCTTTTTTATGTTTTCTAACTCTTTGTTGAGGGCTTCACTGAAGTCCTCCACTCTGTTCCCAAGTCCAATGAGTAGCTTTATGATTGTAACTTTAAGTTCTCTATCATACATATTACTTCTCTCTCTGTTCAGCTTTCTTGCTGTGCCTGTATCCTGTTCTTTTATTTAGGACATAGTCCTCTGTCTCCTCACTTTGTCTAACTCTATGTGTCTGCTTCTCTGTGTTAAGGGGAGTCAGCTTTGTTTTCTGCTCTTGAAAGTAGTAGCCTTATGAAGAAGAGGTCATGTAGTGCCCTGCAGTGCAGTGTCCTCTGTTCTTCAGAACCTGTGATTCAGGAGTGTCTCCTATGTGTGTTGCATGCACCCTACTCTTGTGGCTGAGCCACTTTTACCTTCAGTCCAGTCATCTGCAATGGCTTTCGTTGCTGTGGTGGTCAGGATTTGGTCCCTGTGTTGTTAGTCAACCAGTCTGGAGCTGCCTTGGACTTGAGTTGAGTCAGAACAGGCAATTGCCGATGATGCAGTAGCACCAAACTATAGGGCACTTTCCTTGCATTGTCCCCTGAGAACTTTTCTTTGGTAGATGGGGCCTGCAGTCAGACAAGACCACTGTTAGGCTGAAGTCAGGTTGGCGTGTGTGGTCATCTTCCCCTCTCCTCAGGGCAGGAGTCACTTCGGAGTAGTGTTAATCCCACTCAGGCTACTTGCACACTGCCAGGCTTATGACATCACTTTGGATGGGCCCCAACTATATTGAAGGGGGTAGAGCCACAGGAGAACAAGGGGGCATGGCATACAATGTTAACAAGGTTTGAACAGGTCTGCTGTAGGGGGGGACCTGGAGCCAGGCCTAGTTGGAGGGGGCATGTCTGCAGGAGATTGGAGTTTAGCACACTATTAGCAAGGTAAGTGAAAAGTATTGGCACTTAGCTGGTTCCTGTAGGTGTCTATATGTCTTGGCTGGGGGTCAGGGAAGGGAAATGGTGCCCACCAGCTCCTTAGGTCCTGGAGAAGTCTCCTAAAGATCCCTGCACATGCTCTAAGATTAGTAGGTAAATCTCCTTCCCATATACCACAGGCAATTTTCATCTGCTGTTTCCATACTGTATCTCTGCAGGGCTGTTCGTTGTGCTGTCTCTTTAAGGGTGGGGACTCCATTTCCTCTTGTCCTTCAGGCTCTCCCACAGCTGAGCCCACTGATTTTTAAAGTTCTTGGTGTTAAACCCTCCTGATTATAAGAACTCACAAAGTTCAGCCCCTCTGGTTTTCAAAGCCAAATGCTATGGGGGTTCATCTTCCCCATGCTGGTTCCCCATGCCTGGGGTGGTTTATGTGCTTCTCCTTTCTCCACATCTGTGGTGTCTTTACCTCCCAAGGATGGTTACACAGGTCCATTTAGTTCCCAACAATTTCTTTGTCCTTGCTACCTCTTTGATGTGACCTCTTCTCTACATTTAGCTGTGTTGAGTCTGTTCTGCTAGTCTTTGGGTCATTTTCTGTGTTACTTACACTGACAGGCGTGTTTTCTAGTTGTATTCATGAGACAAGGTGAGCTTCAGATCCTTGTACTCTGCCATTTTCCCAGAAAGTCTAATATCCAAGGATTTTGTTATCTGCTTCCTTTCTGACAGCTCAAACAACATACACCTGAGCACCTATTCTTCTATCGGTTCCTTCAGCCACGTATTACTTTGCAAATAAACACTCTTGATTTTGCAAAAACTGCAGAGATGTGAAACTGTTATCACCTATGGTCCTATTCCAAAGGGGTAGTGGCATGTCAAGAGTGAACATGAACATAGGGTATCACTTGGTATATCTTTAGAGGCAATTTAACTTGTCCCCAGAATAATTAGCACATTCAATTGTGACATGCAACACTCAGACAAATCTTGAATATAGAACAACCAAGTTTATTTGGGATTTTCCTCCCCATTCAGCTAGCAATAACTAGCTGCAAAGTGCTCAACAAATGTCTCCAAGTTAGCTGGGCACATTCATTTCCTGGGGCAGTTCTGTGGCCACATGACTCTATTCTGCTGAGTTTTGTACTATTTTTGAACTTCTTTCCTTTTCTTCAATTCCATTTCCATTTTTCTGCATCACTATTCTACACAATCCACTGATCTGGTCTTTGTACAGAGTGCAGAGATGAGCATAGAGTGGCTTAGATAAAAACAATTAGCAAGTGTACTCATCCAAAGAGTTGTCCAGCAAATGAGATACAGGAGATGAAAGAACAAAAACCAAAAAGAGGGAGAAGATATGATTAGAAAAGACCATCAGGTCTGATGGAGGAGGTAATATTGACATGGATTTAAGAGTTTGTTTATCTAACTCTTTTTTCCAAAGGCAAGACCTTTGGAGAAGGGAGATTCTAGCATCAGCTGTATGCTGCGTCCAGAAGCTATCCACCTGAACAAATCCATTTCATATTCCTCTCTGTTATTTTTCTAACACTAAGGACAGACTCTCTGGTCAAGCCAAAACAAGCATCTGTCAGCTGTACAGTTTCCAAGGTCTAAATGATTCCGTCTTAAATAACATAATGGTGAAGATACCAAATATTTAGTGTAAATTCGCTCCTTAAAAAAACAGTCCTTTCTTTTCTCAGAGACACAGTTCAGATAAAGATACACTCAATTTACATTCATAAACAGAACATTGAGTTTTACAGTTGACAGCTAATTTATGGTTAATTCAACATTTCTCTTTTTAACTCTACATTTTGCTACTTCTTCTTCCAGATTCAGGGAGCACTGGCTTACCTGAGGTCAGCCCCCATGACCACCTCCCCTGAAACAGCCAGTGCAGAAAGACCTGGCCCAGGACCCTGGTCAGGCTTGTTTTAAGCCTCTTGCATATTATTCTGTTTCTCCATAGTGGTCATCTTCACGCTGGGGTGGTAAAATCTAAGTCTCAAATTTGTGCTTTATGTGGGCAGGTAAAGGGAGCAGGCTCTTGAGTTCATTTTGTGAACAGCATGTCAGGCTGACCAAACTTAAGGAAAAGAAATATTTGCACTTCTAACATCCAACCTCTCCCCTTTTCCAGAGTGTAATCTTGAAGTTACCTCCTTTCCTTCTAGGCAGAAGCTGGCTATCTATCTGCTGAGAATAGGGCTGATGGTGTAGAATGCTATTTCAGGCCTTGAAAGAATTGTCTCACAAATAGTTTATGCTCTTTCTATATTCACAGACAACTTGTACCTTTATTTTCTTAACATATTTTAATTGAGCATAAATAGATTCCCTTTTAAAGCTTAACGTGGTCCTAGGCAATAATATCTATGTAATCACAGCTAGATGTCCAATTCTATGTTTTAATACTCATTAAAATAAATACATGACTGCTAAAACAAGAAAAGATAATTGACTCTTTATCACCTATGGTAACCTGGCTCACCATTGAGGATGTGTAGACCATGCTTCGGAGATTGACTTCTGATGCTACAATTCTGTGATTATCACAGAAGAGGTTTGAATCTGCAAGCAGAAGGGAGACATGGTGCTAGTTCAGTGAAGAAAACATAGCATAGCAAGAAAGATGCAATTTAAAAATGCAAGAGAACAGCAGGAAGCATAAATTCAAAGGTTTTTAAATAGAGATAAAAGAGCTAAGCTGATCCCTGGAGAGGCAAATGTGTCCATTCTGGGCCTGTTTTTTCAGAGCCAGTGAGTAAATTTCTGTTTGTATTTGAAGAGGAATATTGGTTTTTCTTTGACTTAAATAAAAATGAAAATATTTTACATGTCTCTTCTGTTTCAACAAATAGAGAGGGCATTCTCCTTTAATTTCCATCAACATCTTTTTATTTGTAGTTCTGGGTTGTTAGTAGAAAACATTGACTGTGTTTCTTCATATATATCAGAATGTATACAAGCGACATAGGTTTTAAAGTGACCTGCATCAATCCATAAAGAAAAAAACCACAGAATACTACAAATTTGCTAAATTCCAAACTCAGTCTTAACATGTATGAGAAAGAAAAAAATTCTTCACTGAAGTTTTCGCAATATGCTTAGCATAACCACTTAATTCATAAATGGTATTTCCTCGAAGTATTACATCAGAACACCCATGTTTCCCCCAGAAAAACATCTGTATCATCTGTCTTAATATCTCCCACACCATCAAGAGAGCATTAAATCTGCGGAAAATGAAAGATGTGGGTAATATTGGTTTTCAGTGATCCAAATCTGCTGTTGGACACCTTTTCGCCTTTTGAAATACTGTCCCCGATCCTTATGATTCATTTCCCACATTCCCAAGGTTGTTGGAGAATCTCTCCACCAACGCGACAAAGATATTCAGAGGAAAGTCTTTGACACCGCTGACGCCTCCAGGAGAGTTTGCTAGTGCTCGTCCTCCCAGGCATGTCTGCAGTTTGTCCTCACATAAAGGATGTAGAGAGCAAATGAGAGTATGCACAATAGAAAGAGTGTCATCTTTGCAGAGTTCAAATCCCAAGTCACATGATGAAAATTGTTTGTCTTAGTGGAAGTTAACTTTCCTCTCCAACACGGCCAATTAACCTGGTATGCTCTGCTCATCATTGAAATACTGTTGTACTTATTATTAGTTGTCCTGTCTCAAGCTTCTGTGGAGCACTGGCCCACCACCACAGCCATCCCAACGCTTTCCTGGGGAACTCCAGGACCACTGCCAGTGTGCTTCCAAATGGTTGCTGCCTCTGCTTTTCTGGCTGTTATATGTTTTGAATATCCTTCTTGCTCTCAAACCTCTGTGCCCCAATCTGTGAAATGGAACACTAATACCAACCATAGGGGTTATTATGGGGATTAAAAGAAAAAACTGAACATGTTCAACATTTAGTAAGTGATCAACATGCTAACTACCTTCCCTCTTCACTTCAAAGTGATTCGGGCTTAAATCAAAGAAAACTTTCTCTCCCACCATTTAGAATAAGTGTTTCCAAAGCCCAGACTAAAAAGATACCCCCTAACATACACACACACACACACACACACACACACACACTGTAGGGTCCTTGTCACAACCCTTTGGTAGTCCAAAGATCAGAGGGCCCTGCTAATGTCACAATCCTTGACATTAGGCAAATCCTTGAAAATACAAAATTCCACATTACCAAAGTCAGCTCTCCCTTGTGCTTCCCTCCCTGCTTCCAAACTCCCTTTCATGGGCTGTCAGATCGATTTTGCAGCCTGTTTGAGTAAGTTGATTAGGGCCTGAGGGAGCAGCCCCATCTCTGCAGTGGACTAATGAGGAAGAGAAAGCCAACTGCTCATTCCTCTTCAAAATATGTGCTGGAAAAAAAGATCATTTTTGCTCAGTTTTGCAGTTTTTTTTAATGTCCCCCAGTCATTTGGGCCCAAAAGTATAAATCCAAGCTTATGCTTGACACGCATTTTTTCAATCAGTCTATTTTAATTGCATAAATGTTCTTTTTTGTCTAGAAGGGAAAATATAATGCATAGTTCATTGTAAAAGGACATGGCCTTGATTGGCATAATTAAGATTTTCTGTTCAAAAGCACCATATAAAGAACAAAACTGGATAATCACCTCCAAAAATTAAAGGGTTCTCACCCTAATCTGTATTTGCATTTTTTTCTTGTCAGTAAAAAATAAAGCATAAGTTGAGGTAAAACGAAAACAAAAACCAAAACCTACTTATATTGTTATCTTTAAATATTCTCCCCAAACACTAAGGTGCAGTTTTTACATTTTTGCATGGATTGAAATACCAAAGGAGACTTTTGGGCTGGGATGGTAGAGGTCTTCTCTCCCAAGAATTGGATACTGGGAGTGTACTTTAAGCCATCTTGCACATCTAAAGTTGCCACTGGGTTATAAGGACTTTTAATTTATTTTTAGGGAAATGTGGTTTAGCTTTTATCCACTAAAAATATTGCTTAGACCCTGATGTGTATTGAATCGTATGCCCAACAAAGATATGTTTAAGTCCAAACCCCAGCATCTGTGACTATGAGCTTATTTGGAAATCAGGCCTTTGCAGGTATAGTTAAGCTAATTAGGTCCTATTGGGTTGTGATGAACTGTAATCCAGTGGTTAGTGTCCTCCTGAGAAGGCCATGTGGAGAATCATAGACATGGAGAGCAGACACACAGAAGACACTGGGTGAAGACAGAGACACAGATCAGAGTTATGCTGTCAGTACCCAAGGGAAGCCAAGCGTTGCAGGCAGCCACCAGAAGCTAGAAAAGGCAAAGACAGATTCTCCTCTCCAGGCTTCTGACAACTCCAGGTGTCCTGCTGTCACCTGGCTTCCACAACTGTGAGAGAATAAATTTCTTTTAAGTCACCAAGTTTGTGGTGATTTGTTATGACAGCCTTAAGAAACTAATACAGACCCCAATGCCTAGGATTAAACCAAGACAAAGATGATAAGACTACTCACTATATGGTGGGCAAGATAATATGACCAAGACACCTAAACAGGTGGGAATAAAAGCTGCCTTTTTAGGCCTGGCCTGAGGTAAAAGTGTGAGTCTGTATTGAAGTCTCCTTGCCCGCCTGTATCTGTGTCTTTCTCTCCACATCAGTCTCTCCTGATCATCCCCAAAGCATTCTTGCTCCTCAGATTCTGTCTGTCTTCCTAGACTTCCCACATATAGGACTGGGAGGGGCCAGATTCGAAACCTAGACACAAGTATTGGAGTCAAACACATTTGACTTTCTATACCCGCACACCCACTAATTAATTCTGCTTTCATTTGAATGTCAGATCTCCCTGAGACTCATTGGCCTGTTTGTAAATTGGGGACACTAATAGCAACCTCACACAGTTTTGGAGAGGTTTACATAAAATAATTTACATTGAAGTCCTGCCATCTACCAGTTCCTCAATAAAATTTAATTTTCCTCATTTCCCTTCCCAAGAGACATATGTGCTGTGAATCAAACACTGCAAGAATATAAGCCTAGAATAGTTGGGCCAGGCAAGGAGATTAAAGGTCCCTGAGGACAGAGGTTGTCTGGAACCTACCATGGACCAAGCATTCTGCTATATATTTCACAAGTGCTAGCCCAGTGAATCTTCACATATATGCTGTGAAGCAGATCTTGTCATCACCTTAGTTTTCTGGAAAGAACCTAAAGCTTAGAGTGGGGCTTATCAAGCTCAGTACTAATAACACTTTGGACCAGATCATTCTTTATACTGCAGCACAGCCCTGTGCATTGTAGGATATTTAGTAGACTCCCTGGCATCTACCCACAAGATATCAATAGTACCCCTTCCCCTAGTTAGGATAACCAAAATGTCTCCAGACATTGACAAATGTCCTCTGAGGTGCAAAATTACCCCACGTGAGAATCACTGGTTTAGGGAGATTCAGTTATTAGTCCAAAATCATGAAGCCAGTATAACCTAGACTTTCAAAACCCAAGTGGGTATTATTAAGCAAGGGAAAAAAAGGTGAGTGCTTATCCTAAGACAGAGACAATTCGCATTTACTGTTGCCCCAGTAACACTGACTTTTGATGAGATCAGTAAGGGGTGCTCGTTATACTCAAACCACATCATAGGTCAGAAATGAGGTAACGGTAGTGGCCTTGAATCAAGAAGATTCTCACAGGTATCAGGTTAGGAGCAGAAGATACACTAATCTCTCTTTCCACAGGAGCTGAATTTTTAAATGATCTCAGAGTCAATAGCACATCCATGTCCAGCCTCCCTTGCAGCTTTCATATGACTCAGATCTGGCCAGTGGATGTGAACACAAGTGATAAATCATCTTTTAGGACATGTGCTTAAATGGAAGGCATATGTTTTCCCTGTAGTCTCTCCTCTGTGCTGATGCTTGGCAGATGGATATGTGGTCAACCATCACGGACCATGAAAACGATGAGAGTGCCATGGAGATGTCAGAGTACTGGAAAAGAAGCTGTCTAGGTCATGACAACTTTCAGAGCAGAACTAGCTGATCACCCTGGACTTATACAAGAGAAGATTGAGCTTTCACATTTCTCTAAGCTACTTTCATTTTGGGTCTCTGCCATAGGCAGCTGAGGCAATGGCTATATCTCTCTATACAAGGTGTAAATGCCTTCAGAATGATATATTAGACCTTTTGACATTTGCATTTAATAGGGGCCATACCTTAACCCAAGCAATTATTCAATTGTTGAATCTCAGCCACCAATGAAAAGGGCTGGATTTCTGAATTGGCAGAGCATCAGTAAGGAGTAGTGGTTGAAGGTGTAGGCTTCAACGTTAAGTTGGTTGAGTTCAAATTTCTACCTTCTGCTCACAAGCTGTGTGACTTTAGGCAAATTACTTGATCTTTTTCCATTTCAGCTTCTTTTTTTTTTTAAATAAAATAGGGATTATAACTGTACTTATTTCATGATTTTTTAGTGTAGAATAAATAAGTTAGTATATATGAAGCACTTACAAAGATAAGGACTTAGAAACAGGCAGTTTATCTGGGAGAAGAGCCCATAAAACCCAAGTGAGGAAGAGGAGAAACTGAGGCATAGAAGAAAGAAAAGAGAGTAAGGGATGAATTAGACAGTAGATAAGCACTTTGGGCAAGTGAGGCTCAACCCCATTGGGGAATCTATATAGAATATTCCTCAGTGTTGTCCTACTAAAGCAAATGATCTGGGGTAATTAGCCACTGTCTTTACTTTCCACTGGTTCCCTTATTCCCAGATTTTGTCTGACTACTGGGAGCAAGCCCTGGAGGTGCAGAGAAAGTCTTTAGGTAGAAAAGATGAGAGATAAAGCTGCCTGAGGTGAGAATTTGCCAGTGTACTGACAAGTCTTCTGGGACTAGCAGTTAACTCAGGTGGGGCAACAGAATATGTGGGCAAAATATCAACAGTGTCTGCTGCTCAGAGACTGCTTGCTGAACATTATTTAGAATGCCAAGGCAAAGACTTTCTAAGGAGAGAGATTCTAATTAAACATCTTCCCAATTTCTCCAGTGGTTTGTCTTTTGAATTTATAAGGTCTATCATCTTAGATCAAGGTGTCTTTAAAAACTTGGGCATGTTGGAAAAGCTTCTGCTTAATTATGTTGCAGCAGAATTAATCAAGATTGTTGGTAGCCATGTGGCTAACAAGCCATTTAGGCCATTCAACTCCCTGAGTACTTCCTGAAATAAGTTTGCAAAAACCATCCAGCTTTAATTCATATAGAGAAGGACTTATGGATCCAGAAGTAGCCTGACAAGAGCAAAATTAACATAAACAGAGACAGAAATGTAACACGCAAGGCAAAGTGAAGAAAAAAATCTTCCTGATGGGCTTTCCAAAACACTGGATTCTTTATTGGAAAGAAGAACATGGTCATTAACCCAGTGTCTACTATGTGCAGGTACAGTGCTAGCCATTTTTAAACCATTAACTCATTGGGTCCTCAGAACATTCCTATCAGGAAGAATTGTTGTTTTCATTTTACTGATGAGATAACCAAGTCTCAGTGAAGCAATTAGTCCATGATCACACAGTAAGACTGAGTTAGCATTCATATCCTGTTCATCCCATCTCGAACTTCCATGTGCTTTCAGGGGCTCCTTGTATCTGCTTCTGCACCAGAATCATTTATATAAAAGCAAGCTTCCCAGGTTCTACTCAGACCTACTGAATTCCCAGTCTCTGGGAACAGGCTCAGAAATTTCTAAGGTAAATGTTCCCCAAGCAATTCTAAGCAGTCACATTTGGAAACTTCTATTCATGACATATATGTGTGTGTATATATATATATACATACATACACACACACACACACACACACACATATACACGTACATATGTGACTATAGACACAGAAGTGAATTGAAAAAACTGTAGAAAGAGACAATTTAAAATCAGTCAACATGAGAGAGCACCCAGGGCCAGATAATAAATATTTTTGTCCCTGCCATTACTACTCAACTCTACCATTTGTGAAAGTAGCCATAGACAATATGTAAAAGAATGAATGTGACTATGCTCCAAAAAAAATTTTATTTACAAAAAACAGTCTGTGGTCCATGTATCATGCTTTTGTGAGCCTTGTTCTAATGGCAGATGCTTTTTGGAGGTGTTCTGGGCAAATGGACATTCTCTGATGATAGGATACCGCTCTAAAAGGAAAATTTCCCTCATTCAAGTTCAAGGCCACAAGATTGAGTATACATTCATGCATACAAAAAGAATAGGCAACTACATAGATTATCTAGTTCTTTTATTTACTTAATATTAGGTGTGAATCATGCACAACCATGGCAATAACTGGTTGAATAAATTTGTAATGACTGAATAAATTAGAGTCAAAGAATATCCTGAGACTCTAGTTTCAGAGGACCCAGAGCCTCATGGTAAAAAGATTTACCTATTTTAAACCATAGGAATTTTCACAATTTGGAGAATAGAATAGGGAAACAAAAGACTTTGTTCTGTCAGCTCTGGATGACCATGAACATTTAAACCTTCCGTAAGAACACCTTGTGCTTTCCTTTCGTCAATGGTAAAATGGGGAATTTGATGAGATTTATTCAATTCTCTTCTTGATGGCCCTAACATAGCTTATGCTAAACAGGAAACTTTAAGAAGATTTTACTACAGGTCAGGATACAATAAATGGAAATAGACTCAAAAGGACAATATCGATCTAGATCATCTGCTTTACAGGATAACTTTCAGCTTTCCTTCCATTCCAGAAGCTCTTTTTTTTTTTTTTTTTTTTTTTTTTTAAACATACATCCATTCCCCAGACAGCTAGTATCCTTAGGTCTGGCCTACGAAACAAAGAAGAGAATGTCAGAGTGGAGTGACTGAAGTCCTATTCTTACAGTTCACATCCCTATTTGGCAGTCTAACACTAATTATCCAGATGATAGTATCATTCTTGTCCCCAAAGAGTTCCAGTAGGGAAACTTATGGTATAATAGCATGTACACACATAAAATAATATAATAAGTGCTAAATGGAATTACTAACTCATTTAAGCCTGGTCAGATTGGGAAGAAGACTCTAAGATCATGTGACTCTGGAGCCCACAGTGGGTGACACTGTATTTCCAACTCTGACAATGACAACAGCTAATTTGTTAGAATTCCTGGCTTCCTTTTGGCTGTCTAATTTAAAAGAGAGGTGGACACCCAGAGAGCTCACTTTTCTGAATCTATCCTAGGGAAAGGTATTCTAAACATCTTCAATCTCTTCTCAAAATACACATCTGTAGAACTATCACCTATTCATTTATGTGAACTCTTCTTGATGCTATTTCTATTTTCACCCTGTGGTACTTCATGGAGTAGCACTGACATTCTTCAGTCTTTGAAGGTTGTTCTCTCCAAGCTGAGGCTCATAGTTTTGTGTATAAAGCATTTGACTCTGAAGGTTGGGTTGGGTTCTACCTTCCTGCCTCCACAGTGCTCTTTGCTTCATCTATCACAGTCCTCACCACTAGACATTGCAATTACTTATTTTAGTAGGTGTGATTTCCATCATAATACTGAGGTTCATAAAATATTTTATTACTTTTTTGCATTTCAAATATATAATCAGAACTTTCCATATATATAGTGTTGAGAAAGTCAATTGCAGCCATCATTTGGATACTTCCACCTACACTCTCCAGCCTTAAACTATTTAGAATATTCAAGAGAGTCTTTCTGGTCTTTGGTCCACAGGCTGTCATATGTTCATCATCTAAGGCCACAAGATTCTTTGGGCAGGACCTTGCAACTTCTGTACCAGCCTTGAGCTCTGGATCTTTACAAATGCCAATTTGATAAATTCACAATGGAAAACTGATATTAAAGAACAAACAGCAGTCGGGGCACCTGGGTGGCTCAGTGGGTTAAAGCCGCTGCCTTCCGCTCAGGTCATGATCCCGGCGTCTTGGGATCGAGCCCCGCATTGGGCTCTCTGCTCAGCAGGGAGCCTGCTTCCTCCCTTCTCTCTCTGCCTGCCTCTCTGCCTACTTGTGATCTGTCTGTCAAATAAATAAATAAAGTCTTTAAAAAAAAAAAAGACAAACAGCAGTCTCCCATAATAGTCATCAACTATTTCTTTTTTTTTTTTAAGATTTTTATTTATTTGTTTATTTATTTGACAGATATCACAAGTAGGCAGAGAGGCAGGCAGGGAGAGAGGAAAGGAAGTAGGCTCCCCGCTGAGCAGAGAGCCCGATGCGGGGCTCGATCCCAGGACCCTGGGATCATGACCTGAGCCGAAGGCAGAGGCTTTAACCCACTGAGCCACCCAAGCGCCGCCTGTCATCAACTATTTCTTAGTTTTACAGTTCTAGACATTACCTTCCTTCTAGGAATTTAGCTCACATTCTCCCTGCATGCACACACACACACACACACACACACACACACACAGTTCCCTCTCTGCATCTCTCCAGTGTAGATATATAGCAATAATTGATCTATTCAGTTTTCAATATTTATCAGAATGATTTTTGTACATGTTATTTATACCTTATTAGGTTTCCCTTCTGAAACATTTTATTTACCCTAAAGTTTATAATTGCCTTACATTTAATTTGCTAATTTTCTGTTTATTCATCACAAATGGATAAACAGAACTTTCCAAACCGTCTGAGAACCCATCCATCGGTCACATCTCAGTCAGAAACCATCTTCCATAGCTCTCCATGCTTCAGCTTCTCTGGCACTTGGGTGTCCTTGAAGGTGGCTATGGAACTGTCCTTCCCATCCATCCTTACTCTGAGGTTTTAAATTTACCCTCCAGAATCCCACACCTCCCAGTTTCTAATCTTACTCCATTTTGGTTGTGAATCATATTCTTCTGAGAAAGGGAGTATGAAAAGGGAAAATTCTTAATATCTCAAGTGGCTGAAAATATCTTTGTTCTAGCATCACATTGGAATAATCATTTGTTGGACATTGAGCCCTGGAATGAAAGTAACACCTTCTGAATTTAAAGATGCTCATTTGTCTCCAAGCCTCTAGTGCAGCTTTTGAGAAGTCTAATGTCACTCTGATTCCTGACACTGTAAGTTTGTTGGTTTTTCTCTTTGGAGGATTTAAGATCCTCTTCTTATCTCCAGTCTTCTGAAATCTTATTTTAAGATGTCTTGATAAGGGTCTTTTTATTTTTATTCTTTGTGTTGTGTCCTTTAAAATCTGGGAGATTTTCTTACATGATTTCCATGGATTCCTCCTCTCATTTTTCCTTAGTTGCTCTACCTGGAACTTTCCTCTGCTTTTTCTACTTCTTTGTCTCTTTATTCTATGTTCTGGGAGATTGCTTCAAGTTTACCTTCCAACTATTTCACTGAATTTTAATCTTCCTAACATCACATTTTTTTATTTGCAAGAAGACTTTTAAAATTTTTTATCTTTTATATTTATTTATTTATTTATTATGTTGTTAGCCGACATATCATTAGTTTTTGTTGTAGTATTCAACGATTCATTAGTTCTGTATAATACCCGGTGCTCATCTCAACACATGCCCCCCCTTAATATCCATCACCTAACTACCCCATCCCCCCACCCCTCTCCCTTCTGAAACCTTCAGTTTACTTCCCAGAGTCAAAAGTCTCTCACGGTTTGTCTACCTCTCTGATATTTTCCCCTTCAGTTTTCCCTCCTTTCCTCAATGGTCTTCCATGCTATTTTTTATGTTCCACATATGAGCATACCTTTAAAATCTTTTCATGAATATATTGTCTTGTCTTACCTTCCTAAAGAATTAGTATTAATTATTGTGATGAATTTTCTTCTAGTTACATTGTTTCTATTTCTTCTGGGTTTCTTTTTGTTGATGGCTTGTTTGGGTGCCTATTTTTTATATTAGATGCTATCTGCAAATTTAAGATGATTCAACTCTTACTTGGGAGTGAGGCATTAAAAAGTTACCTGGGACCTCTGTGTGTTGGAAGGTTCACCAAGTAACGGACTTCACCACAGAGTGACAGGACTTGGACCTGGCCATTGCGCAGGACCCCTCTCTGTAACTATCAGTATCTGCAGTTTTTTTTTTTTTTTTCCAGGCTTGCTAGTTTCTACCCAGAGAATCCTCTAACCTTCTATGAGGGGCTATAGGTTTGTCTCCTAGCATTCTTAGCACCATTGGGAAAAGGATACAGAAAATTTCACAACTAAATATGTAGACTCCCACTCAATCCACAGTTTGTTTTGTTTTGTTTCCTTTAATTATAGTGCTCCTACCTTTTCTTACCTATGTCTCAGGTGTCAGAGTCCAGAGTTTATCTGTTTTAAACTTTCCTGAGAGTGAACCCCCAGTTTTCTGTCCCCAGGTGGGACAGGATAGTTGCCTACTTGGGAAAAAGATCTAGGCTCTAACTGTTCCCATAAGAACTTTCAAGCAAGCTTCTTGCTTACAGCTTGTCACATTCCCTGCGTCCAATGCTACCTGATGCCCTGAGTCCCTGACCTCTCCAGGATTTTGTAGCTTGATCTGTTTCCTTCTTATCTCTACCCCAATGGGCACTTATGGTTCAGCTTTCCCAGCCACAGAACCCGGTTACCAGCAGTAAATCTGCTCTTCAGCTTTTAGAAATGTTTTGATATCTCCCATCTGCTTTAGTCTCCTATCTCATTATCTTGGACTCTACGATTCTATGCCTTTTTTTTTTTTTTTTTACCCTTTACTGTCACTTTTGTTAGATTTGGAGACAAAATTATGTAAATACATATATTTGATTTGTCACATTAAAGTTGAAGTGTACATAAACATCATTTTTAGTGGTTCCATCATGTTTATTAGTAGATCCATTAATGTTCACATAACCATCACTCAGTTGTTAGGTAGTCAAATTGTTAGCTACTTTTTTTTTTTTTTACCAACACTAAAAACAATACACTAGTGAATCTCTTTATGCATGATGTTCTTCTTACCTTTGAGATTGCTATTTTTTTAAGATATATTTCTGGAAATATAATTAATGGCTAAGTTCAGAGGTTTTCACAATTCCTTGGTAAAAGAGTTTTATTGGTGAACATACTTACCAGCAGAACATGGGAGTATCTGGGTCTCTCCAAGCTCAGGAGCATGTGCCTTACAAATTGTTCCTCATAGTTTAAATCAAGACCATCTTAGAATGTCAGGGAGGGGGTTCTATCTTTAAAAGCAAGACTTCTTCCTATGAAAGGAATCAAAGTGGAATCCTGAAGGAGAGCAGCAGGAAGAACTCCATGAGTTGCAAAGATGTCTTTAAGGGAGCACATGAAATCAACACTGTACAGAAAACAAATACTGCTCTGCAAAGAAGACTGAGCATTGAGCTAGTTGCGCTTGATTTCTTCATTTCCCAATCAAGCTGAGATGTTCTTTAGGAATGTAAATGTACTGCTTGGAGATCTATTACTGAATGCTGCAGGACTGTCCAGAGGAGCCAAAAAAAAAAAAAAAGAAAAGAAAAGAAAAGAAAAAGAAAAAAACTGAACCTCAAGTACCTGGAACTCCCAGGAGGAGTTCCAGGGTCGAAGAGCAAGACAAAGGGCTTGAAAGCCAAAGAGATTTACGTGTGTGACAGTATATTCCACCTCTGCTTCCTGGGCCTTGGTTTTCTCATCCAGAAGATGGGATAGCAACACTGTCGCGCTAGGCTGTTATGAAACACGGGAAAGAGAATGTCGGTGAAGCTTCTTCTCAGGATTTCCCTTGCTAAGTTGAATGATCACTCATTCTTCCTCAAGGATGCTTGGATTTGCAAGGAAAATGTCAGAAACCCCATCTGTTGTGATTTTACATTGCAGCTTAGTAAATAAATATCACTGATCTGGTGATTTCTTCAATTTTTAAAATCACTGGCTCTAATAAACTAATATCTTAAAGTGTTTCTGTTTTCTTTCCCTTCTGCTAAGAGTGTCACTCCAACACTTTACCTATAGAAGACTTGCCATCCCCCCCAAAAAAGATGTGTCCCCAGTGTCAGACACTCTCCAGTTGTTCATCATGTGCCAATAAGTTTGTTATCAGGCTACCTGGGGTTTTTGTTTTGTTTTGCTTTGCTTTGCTTTGCTTTGTCTTGATAGATAGTTAATAAAGTAACAAGGTGGGGGGTGGGAGGACACCTGGGTGGCTCAGTGGGTTAAAGCCTCTGCCTTCGGCTCAGGTCATGATCTCAGGGTCCTGGGATTGAACACTGCACTGGGCTCTCTGCTAAGCCAGGAGCCTGCTTCCCCCTCTCTCTCTGCCTGCCTCTCTGCCTACTTGTGATCTCTGTCAAATAAATAATAAATAAAAATCTTTAAAAAAAAAAATAAAGTAAAAAGGTACAACACAATGGCAAGCTGGTGCTTTCTCTCAACAGCTCAGAAAATCCCAAGATTGATGTGCCAAGAGTGTTCTTAAAAGCTAGAACTTACAAAGCTTAAATCAGATGTGACTTTAAAACCTCATATTAAATCTCAAGTGAGTTATTTTAAAAGTAAACTATAAGTCTACTATAGCAGTGAAGGCAGTATTTTATCAGGAAGCTCTGGGAGACACCCAGATCACTCAAACAGAGCTAGGAAAGCCCGAAATATATATGACCAGATTAGATACTAACATGTCCATAAAGATAACGGTGCATTTCTAAGACTAACAACATGCTATGGGCACCCAGGGGTTAACAGAGTTGGATGTGAAGGAAGATATTGATAAAGACAATTTATATGAGCAATAAAAGACACTGAATAACTCTTGGCATGAGATATAATAAATGGTTTTGTTGAAAGATTTATATGACCAGTCCCGAGCTGAGGCATAACATTCAACTTCTTTGCTGGTTATGGTACTAACAGTGGATAAAACTTTTTACAAAATTAAGATAAAATATATATGTACATATATATATACACATACTAAGTTATATGATGCTATATCTTGTATAGAGGTTTCCTACCCAAAATTATGTACATGATAGAAAAATTCAGAAACATTTGTAATGCATAGAGTGAGTCTTCCTATCCACTGCCTCCCTTCACCCCTTCATCCTCGTAGCAGGCAAAACTCCCTGAAAGGAGTTTTATAAAATCTTTCTCAACCTTCCCCTAGCTTTACATGTCCCCTAGCTTTACATGCCTCCCATAAATGAAGTTTAGTTCATTAGTTCTTATATACAGGCTTAAGATGAGAGAAATCACAGAGGAGAAAGAGAGCGTGGAAAAAAATTATCCAGTAACATGTAATCAAAAATTTCTGCTGTCTCCCAGACTCCTGAAATCTTGATAGGATTAGAACTTTATTTTATGACCTATAAAAATCCCAAAGCTTTCTGCCAATATCAAAAAAAAAAAAGAAAAGGAGGAACGTTGACAATTATATTCTTATGGCTTCTCTGCCTTCGAGATCTTGCTTTTGCTGAAACAGTGTTCTACAACATCTTAATCCAGAGGTGAAGTTCAAACCCTTCTTCAACTTCACCAACAATGACAACAGAATAGCTCACACAAACAATCTGTGAATGCAAGTGTGTGTAGTGCATTTCATTGACTATTTAGAGGGGAGCCAGGGAAGAGGGAGAAGGGATTTACATCATGGAAAAACAAGCAATTTAAAATTGAGCATTAGAACAAGGTTGTTTTTTAAATCTCCTTTGGTTGTCTCAGCACTATGGAACTTCCACAGCTCACTCCACCACCACTTCTACGAGGCTCTCATGGGCTTCTCCGCCATTTTCCTCCTTCTCTCCTCCTTTCCACGTCAATTTGGGAATTCCTCTCTCAAGTTTGTGTGTATGACAACCAGCAGCCCCAGGCAAATGTTACACATCCAAACCCGTCTACAGGACAGATTCCTTGTTTCCCTGGAGGCAGGTGCCCCACAAAAGTTTATACTCATTCCTTCCTAGTGAGAGGTCTGGCCCCGCCAGCTGACATCCAGTCTCAGCAAAGCCAGTAAGCCACACACAAAAGGCCACGCCAGCAAAGAAAGCCCAGGGGCAGGTGGCTCGCTCCATGCATGGCTTCTCTATAATTCATGCGTTCTTATCCCACCTTTCTCTGTGGGCTGCAGCTCATGACCGTTGTTTATCTCCTGCAAGTGGATGCAGATTTCATGACCCGGAGCAATCAGTTTAGTCTCAGTCTCTCATGGAACCGCATCCCAGCCGCAAAAGCAACCAGGTAGAATTGGCAATCATACACCTCTCAGAGGACTTTAACAATGATCAGATTGTCAGTCCATGCTTCTTAAAATCTTCTTCCTTTTTTTCTCCTCTTTGTTGCCCTTATACCCCACGCTGTCTTATTTATATCTACAATCTTCAATGTCAACTCTCTGTTCAAATCCTTTCAAAGCCCAAGACTCCATAGTCCTGTTCTTGCCTTTACTCACCACACTGATCTCAGACTTCTTTCTTTCTGGCTCTTTTTCCATCCTGCAGCACAAAGTCCCAGCAACTCAGCAGGAATAACGACTTTTCCAAAAGGGTGGAAGAGGGGAGAAATGGGAGGGTTTCCCATATTCCCCATTTGAATTTCTGCTCATACCTTCATTATCTCCTTGCCTTAGAGATGTGGCCTTTTCTCTTGACCATATATCAATCCTCTATGCCCCTCACAAAATCCCATAAATGAGGTTTAGTTCATTAGCAACACAAAATTTGCCTCTCATTTTCAGAATTTAGAGAGGACTGGTCATTTAGCAATACAATGTCCTATCTTGTAGAGCCAAAGGAATGAAGTAGGGGATGGAGGAAGAAAGCAAAATGTGTATGTCTGTTAATGATCCCCCTGTTTGACAGGAGGAGGGGATCTCCTCAATATGCTCTGAATTCTTTGGCAGGGACTTCCCCAAAACTGCAAATTGCTATGTTGGGTGTGTCCTGGCTGTAAGGGCAGGCCAGAAATTAAAAGCATTCTCTAGAAGCTTTGCAACGGAATGATAAAGTCTTCTTAGAGGGGCAAAGCGATGAGAAAGAGACAAAAAAAGACATTATAGAAGAAGGAACATGGAGATGATTCTTGAAGGATCAGATTACTAAGTGAAAAAAGAGGCCAGGTTACTACATGGAAAGGTACATTTTTGGGGGAGGAGTTATATGGGAGGAAGAGATCCCACAGGGGAGTTCACTGGTCCCATGAGTACCAGTTAGACAAGTGATTGGACTTTATGTGTTTAGTATTTCCCTAGGCATTTGTCTGCTTTCAACAGGAGGGCCCTTCAGGAAGGCTGCTCAGGAGCTGGCCTTCTCTCGACCTTCATGGTTCTCTCTATTTTTAACAGTAACATTCCCATTTGGAGAAATGTGGAAAATATGGAGAAACGTGATGGAAAAAGTATGTCAGTGGAATGTGTTTCATCAAGTTTGCTTTTGTAAATTATATTAAGGTCAGTAGTGATAATTTTAGAACTGAAGGGGCCTCGGCATGCTTATGGTCACACTCCCAGGCCTAGCCTGCCTTCAAAGGTGGGAAGACCTTGCTTGAAACCTTACACTCCCACCTCTAGCTATGCAACCCGAGGCAGGTCATCACCTCCCTAAGCCCAATTCTTTATCTGTGATATGGGAATAATAATACTCAATCAACAAAGTACCATGAAGATTCAATAAGATAATGAATCTCACTGGCTTCGCACACAAAGTGTGTGCTCTAAAAAAAGGCAATGACCATGATGCTTTGGCCTTTTTGAAGACGAGATAACTGAGTCCCCATGAGATAATTCATCTGTCTTCTAACAAGTATCTATTTAAACCACTTTTCCTTTAAAGTTCTCCTTAAAAATGTGTTCTTTTTTTTAAGATCTTATTTATTTATTGGACAGAGAGAGAGAGCACATAAGTAGGGGGAGCTGCAAGCAGAGGGAGAGAGAGAAGCAGGCTCCCTGCAGAGCAAGGAGTCCAATGGGACACAGGGCTGGATCTCAGGACCCTGGGACCATGACCTGAGCAAAAGGCAGATGCTTAACTGAATGAGCCACTCAGGTGCCTTAAAGATGAGTTCTAAGGAAGGGCTGTTAGAGTGAGAGTCCAGTCTCCATAATCAGACTATTCTGTGATGGGCTGTCTACTCAGAAAGCACTAACAATGAGGTCTTGGGACCCAGGACTCCTCCTCCAACTCCTGTTCTGGGGTAGTTTTCAGGAAATAACCATGTGAGCTAAAACTTTCAAGGATTTTTATTACAGCCTAAAAAGACATACTGGTCTGCCCTCAGAGTCTCTGTTGTTGCCTTCAGATAAGAACAAGGGTAAAGTTTCTCCGAGAAATACAACCCTCTCCTCCTAGAGTTTCTCATGCAAAAAAGCAATGCTATCCCCCAAGGAGTGGGAAAAGGGGAGGAAACTGAAGTTGAAATGGGAGCTTGCAGGGAATTTAACCTGATCCTGTTGTTTTACAACTTCTCTCCAGGCCTACCAAAGGCTCTCTCACAACCTTTCACCCTGAGGCTGGTCTGTATTTTATTAAAGGAAATGTACTCCTCATTCCACTCTCCCCTGGATGTATGCAGATGCTAACCTGTTCTTCAGCCTTCTTCCCGGGAGTTCCTTCATGAGACAACACCACAGGTGATGCACGGAAATCATTGTGATTTGTGGTTTATTTGGTTGTTTGCACCTTTCTTTGTTCCACAGGGATTTGAAGCAACTTCCAGCAAAAATCATTAAGATAATTGAGCAAGCAAACAAACAAACAAAAACATACTACTATGACCCAAATAGCTTTTACAGAAATAAGAATTGAAAATGGAGGCCAGTATAAGTTTAAATGAGAAAAATTCAAGGTTGGAGAGGGGAGGAGTCATCATCCACATTGGCCATAAATACTACCAGTCATCCAGAAGCATCTTCACAGGTGGTGGTCCGTGATGACTTCTACTCATGGGCACTCCCTTTCCTCTCTGACTCTTCCTGCTGCTTTCTCTTGCCTTCCGGAGAGGCAGCAGATACTGCAGTGTGGACATGGGCACTGGATGTTCTGCCCTTTTATAAGTCACTGTGTGGCTTGAGGTAAGTCTTTTGCCTTCTCTGAGCTTCAGTCTCTTCATCTGAAAAATGGGAGAGAGGATTAAAAATAAAGGAGGTCAAGCCATTTGTTCAAAATTTAGTAATCCTGTTCCCCTCTTGACAGACACATGATAGAAAGAATGCAAGGGCCTCCCCTCTTCTTCTTCCCCAAGCCTCATGGGTGGCCAGGGGAACAAGCCCCTTTGTGTGGAGTTCCAGGATCCCAGGAAAAGGCAGGGCATGAAGGACCACGGGCCGGCTGAGTTAGTGGCTTCAGTTCCTGGTTTTTTATTCTAAGGAGGGCAGGGCAAACTGGGCAGAGAGCCGCACTGTCAAATAAAAACATAATTGTCACTTGAACAACATGGGGATTGGGGCACCCACCCCCACACAGTCAAAAATCCATATTTATCTATTGACTCCCCCAAAACTTAACTACTAGTAGTCTACTGTTGACCAGAAGCCTTACTGATAAACACTGTTTTTTTGTTAAACATACTATATTTTGTATTCTTAAAATAAAGCAAGCCAGAGAAAAGAAAATGTTATTAAGAAAATCACAGGGGTGGGGCATTATGGTAGCTTAGTTAGTTAAGCACCAAACTCTTGGTTTTGGCTCAGATCATAATCTCCCAGTAGGGAAATCGAGCCCTGTGTTGGGCTTTATGTCCAGCATGGAATCTGCTTCAGATTCTTTCTTCCTCTCCCTCCTCCTCAGCTCCTCCCAGCTTACACAATATTTCTCTCTCTCAAATAAATAAATATAAATCTTAAAAAAAAAATCACAGGGAGCAGAAAATATATCTACAGTGCCATACTGTATTTATTGAAAAAAATTACACATGTAAGTGGACCTGCACAGTTCAAACCCATGTCGTTCAAGTGTCACCTGTAATGTGACCCAAGTGTGAATTCTCACTTTTCTAGTGAATGCCTAACATTTAAGGAGTTAAAAAAAAGGGGGGGGGGATACCTGGGTGGCTCAGTTGGTTAAACGTCTGCCTTCTGCTCAGTTCATGATCCCAGCGTCCTGGGATCAAGTCCCGCATCAGGCTCCTTGCCTTCTCCCTTCACCCCATTCTCTCTCTCTCTCATGTTCTCTCTCAAATAAATAAATAAGATCTTTTTTACCAAGACAAATTTAAAGAGTAAAAAAATTTTTTGATTTTAATTATGTTTACTTACTCAACATATCTAAAATATTATTTCATCATCAGATCAATATAAAAATTATTATTAATATATTTTACATTTCTTTTGTACCAAATCTTCAAAATACAGTCTACATTTTACACTTACAGTACATCACATTTTGGACTGACCACAGCTCAGGTACTCAACAGAGGAGCTTCCTGGGGCTGGGGGCCACCATCTTGGACAGAGGATTTTGTGCTCTGGGGGAAAACAATTGGCTTATTATGAAAGAGTTGGAGTGCACACAAGGGGAAGAGAGTGTGAGGATTCACCAGGGGTGGAAGCTGGGGCTTCACCTTCAGATATTACCCGTATTCAGATATTACCCAAGCAGGACCTCAGACGGAGGTTGTGTGGAGGCTCCCAGAGAGAGGCCAGACACCAAGCATGGGGACTCTGGGGGCAAGTGAGTGTCCCTGAGGCACGATGTTGATCTGGTTGAGGCATGTCTCTGAGGTCTCTGGCAGCAGAGATGCCTCAATGGACATTGCATGAACAGCTTCTGAACCCTGAATTGGGCAGCAGAAGGAGCACAACCATCATGGGATGATGAGCCACTTAACCCCCTGTCCCTATATTATAGTGTACAGAAGCCCCAGTGCAAGCCCAGTCCAATGGCTGTTTTGCACTTCTAGTGGACCTTAGTGAGGCGGGACTCAGAGCCAGAGTTTATTCAATTTAGACAAATTCAGAAGTATGACATTCTGTCCACCTCTAAAGTTATGCAGTAATTTATCCTTGTTTTATAAGTCCTAAAGTCCCACCTCACATCTTTTTCTTTTCTTTTTATCCACAAAACAGGAAGCTTACTGATGAAACAGTTCCAAGAATAAGATGCACAGAGTCTGACTCTCATCTGACCATCAACCAGTCATGCCCTATCTTCCCACCGGAAATCTTTGCCTCAGATTTGTCCAGATACTAAAAGCATCGAGCACACCTGCCTCTCAGAGGTCTTCCTTTCAGAGGCACCAAATCCTCCTGCTATTTTTATCTCATATAGGATGAGAGGCATTAAGCTGGCCACAGAGCAAGTGGTTCTCAAAGACTTAAAGAGAAACAGTCGTAGTCTCAAGTTCCCTACTCCCCACCCATCACTTACTGCGGTTGCCATCATGTATGCAGAGATACTTCAGGCAAACCATCCTGTTGTTGTAGCTGGAGATCTGATCCTAAAGCCCTGTAAGCAATTTTCCATTGCAGGGTAATGAACCTCCAGTGAACACTGAAACTCCTTTACCTTCATCCCTCTAGCTTAAATCTTGGATTTATAGCTTTTGGATCTGGACACACAATAGAATTGCATGGGTAACTTTCAAAACATGCCATTCCCCTTTCCCACCCCCCAGTTTCTGGCTTATTTGGTCTCCGGGTGATTTTTAATGAACCACCAAGGCTGAGAAACACTGACCTAAACCAGAAGTGGGAGATCTGGGGACTGTTCCTGCTCCTCTTTTCCTTCCTGCTCTCTTTTCTCAAGAGAGGATTATTCCACCCTCCCCCAAGTGGGTGGAATTCCAGATCCGGTATACATCAGTGACCACACAGAGTAAAAATAAGGACAGTGCTTCAGAGGTGGATGCAAGGGTCTGCACTTCTATCCCTGTCCTTGCTAATCCTGTTGGGTCACACTTTGAAGAACAAGGCAGGCATTCAAGTGTATCCCATGGAATAAAGCATTGTAATGTCATCCCTCTCCACTGCCAGAGCTCCACCTCCTCACACCATGACCAGTTATGCTTTTAACCCTGAATGTGTCACAGTGATTCTACCCAGGGATGTGGCGGGAGAGGTTCTGTGCATTCAGTAACTTTACTAAAGACTTTGGTGGGTCCCAGCCGGAGGCCACACCCACAGAACACATTTGCCATCCCACTGGGTCCACTCAGCAGCTTTTCTTATCATCATCTTGTTCCACCTCCCGCAACTGCAGACACACACTCCTAAGTCATGGTCAGGGTCTTCCCTGGTCTTGGTGAAAACAGTCCCAGCTATGTTCAGCCCTGCTTTGAGGTCTGCCTTTCTAACCCAGGAACTCTCCTGATGTCCTTCCTAATAGAAGATCTGATCAAGAATGAGTTCTCTGTCATGTTGCATATAAAGCAGAGTTGTTCTCATGGGAAGAGGGCAGGAGGGCTAAATATGTGGGTGCACTGGGCCTTCCCCAACCCCAGGAGCTCTGAATTAACTCTGCAGAGCCCTCTAGAGGTGGGGATGCTTAATACCTACCCTGGATGATGCCCCCCTCTGGTCTGAATACTTCTTACCAAGACCTCATTTTACTTTCCATGAATGCCAGATATTTTGCCTTCATTGGTCCCTTCTTCCATGAAAATAATAATAGTACAATAATGTAAAATTATATGTTATGACAGCACCGGTAAAGATGAGTATATTAATATCATGTGTTAAAAATACTTTCTTCTACCTAAAATTTCATTTTTTCCCTTCCAGCTTTATAAAAAATTAAAACATTTTCCTGGGCCCCTAAAGTTTAGTATAGTGACCCCCAGCCATGTGCCTACAATGTCTAATGGAAAAGTTAGCCCTGCTTCAGACACATCCATCCATTTAAAACTCATAACAACCCAACTGACAGATGAGGAAGCAGAGCAGAGAGAGTGACCTAAGTCACATAGTAAGTGGTAGAACTGGGTTTGAACCCAGATCATCTGGCCCAATGCGGTAATCCTAACCACTATCTGACACCATCTCTGTCCTTTAAGTGTTTGGGGCAACTCTTCCATGCTCATTCCTGCTACAAAAAGCACTCACAATACTTTGTGTATTATTAACAGTATGAGTAAGAGTGGGAATTGCTGGGTTTGAGGCACCTATTATGAGCCCTGCATGAAACTGCTAGTATGACCATTGATCTCTCTTTAAATCCTCACAACATACATACATACATACATATCACATTAATATCCCTAGTGCCAAAGTGAGGAAACAGAGAAGTTAAGGAAAACTAATTCAAGGACACACAGTCAACAGCACAGCCGAAATTTAAACACAAGCCTGTCGCCTCAGATCTCTTCACTAAACAACACTGTAGTGTATTAGGACAGTATTTTCCATTTCAAAGAGTTACCATCATGTTGCTCCTACTATCTAACATCTGACACAGCTCTATGTGCTTTGCATGAATTAACTCCTACCAATCTAGGAGCAAAGTCCTCTTATGATGCCCAAATAAGAGATAGGGAAAAGAAAGCACAGACATTGAAGAGACTCACTGTCTTTGGTCAGGCTATCCAACAAAGAATCTTTGAGGAAGATTCATGCGCAAGTGATTTCTTAAGAGAAGAAGAACAGGGCAGGCGGGGTAGGGCAGGGCAGGAAAGGAAGACAAGCAAAAGGTAAGAAATGAGGCAGTCTCCAAAGAGCAGTGTCAGCTTGATCTTACACTTACAGTCCAAGTGTACGTGATCTCAGTTGTGCCAACCCAAGACAAGAGAGATGAGCTCTTTATATGCCTCTGCTCCACAATCATTAGTTAAGGATGGTCCTAGGGGATCTACCATGAAGGGAATCAAGGGGATGGGAGCCACACGCTGATATTTGCCCTACTCTTGGCCAAGATGCAGCCCTGAATATGGAGCTGGGGTCTGAACCCAGCCAGCTTAGCTCCAGCATCTATTATTTTAGCCACTATTAGATTTCTCTTTAATGAATAAAGAAATATAAAAAAGAAGAACTAATACTGACAACTCTGTACCACAGGCCATCTTGCTTCAGTGCCCCACATACTAGCACCTGCTTAGCCTGCTATTCTAATCTCATTAAATTAAAAAAAAAATGTTGAATTAATTGAATCCTACAAAACTATAGATCTATGAAGGGGGAAAAAAGACTTCTAATTTATTTATGCAGATTATATGTTTCTGCATCTGCTAGTGTAGAGCCAGCAGACGTAAGCATTTATTCAAATAGGCCCACATTTCAGAGTTGTTACAATACCTGCAACTTACAAGATGAGCATAATTATCCTATTTTTACAAACTTTAATATGATTTCAATTGATGTCAGTAAGTTTTGATTGAATTTACTGCTGATTAGAGTTGATCATCTCTTTGAACAACAAGAAATTATGTCTCATTCAGTTCGTTAGCAAGACTAGTGTTCAGTTTATGAGCCATAGCACCAATGGTAATTATCAAGGATAATTGATTTCTAATGTGGACATATTAATTACATAGATATAGGAAAATTAAAATATTCTATCCTGCCAATTATTATTACGAAAAATAAACAAGTCACAGATCGTGGACAATAAAGTATAGTTTACTCTGCCATCTTACCTTTCCTCTTTTTGGGGAAACTGCACATCCCAACAGTGTGGTCAAGACATGGACTTGCCACAGAGAGAGGTGCCAGCAAACCCCAAGGGAATCCAAAGTGACCCTTGCAGAGAAAGGAGAGGAAGAAGATGAACATGGGAAGAGAAAATTAAGGCCTCTGCCTCATCTAGAAACTGGAAAGAATGTGCTTTGTGGAGATGGCACATGGGAGAACTCATTCTATCATGCATTCACATAACAAATATTTACCAAGCACCTACTATCTTTGGACACTGGGGTTAAAGTAGGGAGACACGGCTGTCCTGATGAGCCTATAGCTTAAAGGGGATGTTAGACACCACCCATGAAAATTTCTAAATACCTTCATAAATCTAAGTACTACAAACAGAACGTATAGCCTGATGAGAGAGGGGCTAACTGTGAGACCTTGTTTAGACTAGAGGTGAGGTCATGGAAGGTTTCTCTGCAGGAAGGTTTATTTAGCCTGAGACTCAATGAGTTAGAGAGGTGGTGGGAGAGAGGGCAGAAGTGTGAGTGACAGTGGAAAGAGTGGGGTATATTGAGCAAAATAAGAAAGAGTTTGAAATGCAAGAACCCAGGTGATGATGTTAGATAGTCAGGGCTAAGCCATGCAGAGCAGTGCCATCTGATATGATTTTCTGAGATAATGGTAATGTTCTGTATCTGTACTGCCCAACACAGACATGGCTACTCACTGAAAATGAAGCCAGTGCAATTAAAAACTCAACTTGAATTTTTAATTTAATTTTTTTTTGAATTTTGAATTTTAATTAAATTAGTGACATGTGGCTAGAAGACACCATATTAGACAGATTAGCAGCCTTTCAAAGATTTTTTTAAAAGCTTTCTTTATCTATTTATGTATTTATTTATTTATTTGAGAGAGAGAAA
The DNA here is from genome assembly GCF_963455335.1 of Martes martes. NCBI lineage: Eukaryota > Metazoa > Chordata > Mammalia > Carnivora > Mustelidae > Martes > Martes martes. Next base: position 151,151,540 of record NC_137889.1, on the reverse strand, counting down.
AAAGAGAAAGAGTGCACAAGGGGGCAGGAGGGACAGAGGGAAAGAACCTCAAGCGGACTCCCTACTGAGCACAGAGCCTGAAGCTGAGCTTGATCTCAATACCTTTAGATCATGATCTGAGCTGAATTCAAGAGTCTACCACTCAACCAACTGAGCTACCTAGGTGATTAGGAGCCTTTTAGGTCCTGATAAGGATTGCAAATTTTATTTTAAGACCCATGAGAGGCACTGAAGATTTCCCAAGTTCAGGAGTGCCACAGTTCCATATGTATTTCTAAGGATTACTCTGTCCTTAGAGCCAGGATACTCATTCACAAGACCACTCACTCTGGGAAAATAGAAATGAGGTTTTTCAGGTGCCTCTATCAACCAAGTGTATCATGTAATATTGTGCATTGTTGATTCAACCTATTTTTTCAATTCTGTCCATAGTGTTTGTAAAGAGTGAATACGACTTAAGTTTAACTATAGTGATCCCAAAGGTAGTGATTCCTAAGTCTGACACAAACTACACAAAGCAGAATATTTTGGGGATATTCTTAAACTTGACACGTCAGACTAAAGACAGGAGACAAGAAGGCCTTACCCATTATGTATTCGCGAATCATTCTGGAGAATGAAGAACTGCTTTTCAACCCAGGGTTGCATTTTTGAGCCAACAATTGCAATAGCATGTAAAGAGCAGAGAAGACACTTGACTTCCTATGCAGATGTGGCCCCACACACCAAGCCTGATCTGAGTCAGAAGGATTTAAAATGTCCTAGTAAAGTATTTCAGATGACTCAGAATTGAGTCTTCTGGCCAGTGTTGATGGGATCCAGTTGCATGCAACTGAGCCCAAGAGAAAACATTACCCATCTGGGCCACAGTTTCAGCACTGCAATTAGGAGGGTCAAGGTCAACCAACAGCCCAAAGCCCCTACTCCTTTTGGAGAACCATTCCTCCCAGCTCTGCTCCAGTTCGCATAATAAGCCATCATACCTATGCAACACATACCATGTGTCAGGCACTGTTCTAAGCGGTGGGGGTGATAATAATGTGGACATTGTGACAAAGTGGGAATGAACATTTTATGTATACACACACACACACATATATATGCATATTTATGGATATATATAGATATTATATAGATATATAGGTATATACAAAGATACATATTAGAGAAAGTGTTTAGTGCTTATCTGTATTGCATATACATCTTTTCACCTCATTTATTCTATATACATTTATATTTAGGTTTAATGATATCTGTATTATTACATTTATCTCCAATCATCTCCATTATCCTCAATAATAACACTGACATTGTAAAAACAAAATGATCAGTTTTCATGTACACAGTGTTTAGTATGTATGAAATGTATGTATATAGTACACATATAATGTATATATGAATGTATATATATCACAATACCCATATTATTATGTCAAGGATAATAGATTTCTAATGTTATCCCCATTATCAAATATATAACAGATTGGCACAACTGGTTCAATAACTGTCCAGGGTCATGCAGCTAAAAAGTAGCTCCAGAATCTCTGCTCACCTACCCAAATGGACTCTCACACAGGTGATGCAGAAGTTGGCACATAAACTTAGTACACTGGACACAGTACTTAGTCTGAGGGTTGATCACTAACCCAAACTGGCCTAATAATTGGACCTTGGCCTATGACCACTAATGGGTCCAGATTGCATGGATATCATCCAAGTTTGGGCCAATCAGACTGTTTTCTGAGAGTTTTTGTCTCTCTGAAGGCCAGCCTGAGAAGATGCAAAGCAAGGAGCTGTGGGTACCCAGATGAGAGTCTCATAGAGAAAATAATGGGAGAGAATGATGCCCAAAAGCAGAGAGAAGGAAAATCAAGAAGGAGAAAAAGTAAATCATGGTGGAGTCAGAGCCATCTGTCTAGCTCCTGAGGTGCCCAGATTTGCCCTTCCTTCCATGCCTGGGTTTCAGCTCTTCCTCTGACTCAGAGTAACCTCAGAATCACGGGCTGGTTCTGATCAGGTTCACAGCCCTTGTAATGCTCATACAGAAGGTGACTTACTAGAAGAGATTTGTACAGACTTCCACCACCATTCGGCAGGCCCAGGGCATGATGCAGAGTGCTGAAAGTAATATTAATTAAATCTAGATGTTTTTGTCCCCTGAGGGACTTCAAATAGTGATTAAAGCTTCCAGGAATCATTCATTCAACAGCTTTAGAACATTTGGATACGATCTGAACTCAGTGAGTTTCTGCCTTCAGCATTTAATTTGAACAACTGCTATCAAGAGCACCCAGCAAAGGTGGAAACCATACCTCCATATGCTGTACATTAGTGGTCCATCAGTCTACATTTTTAGTGGCACTCATTGTCCTCTGAACCTTTGTTCAGTAGCTACCTACTTAATTTTAATCACTGATAATGACATTTCTATAATTAAAAGGACAGAAATCATCTGAAATAACAAAGGTTAAGATCGGCTATGTCGGTAGGGAATAAAATGCTGAGAAGGATACACATTTGGGCCAAAGTATGGCTTTTCTCTGAAAGTTGTCCTCCTTCTAACTAAACTATATTTGAATGTCATTATAATTTAGACCTTCGACATATTTATACTGAACACCAACTATAGGCACTATGTCCAGCGTTGGGAGTATAAAGATGAAAGAAGCAACATCACACATGGTGATCCATTTAATGGTGGATTCCAGCACAGCAAAAAACAGTGTTGATATCTTACTCAGTATCTGCAGCTCCTTCCTCCTTAACAGACCCCTGCTATTGCTCAGTTACTCATGGGCTCCAGAACAAGCTGGTCCAACCCCTGGCTTAAAGACTGGGCATGGTGGTTCTAATGGAACCCATGAGCCTTTCCAGTAGGCAGGAACCCAGGCCAGACCCAGTCAGCACATGGCTTTCCCAATCAGGAAGAATGATTCAGAAGCAGACACATGATCTCAAAGAGTTCAATGGGATAAAGAGGGAAAGTCTGCTGTCTCTCTCTGACCATTGAAGATGGAGCCAACACCGAGAGGACAGAAGAATCATAGAGAAACTGAGCAGAAGCCTCCAGATTAGGTCAGCCCCGGGGGTATAGCTCTGTGGTAGAGCATTTGACAGCAGATTAGGTCAGCCCTGAAGCCCATCAGCTCCTGCCTTCCCAGGAGAGAGGGTCTACATGTTTCCTCATGATTTCAACCAGTTTGAGTTGGTCTTATTCTAATGAATAGAGACAAATGAACAGAAATGTGGGATGCAAGCAGAGAGAATGAAAGGAAGACCAAGGAGTGGTGGCAGGGAATCCCAGTGGGGACAGCCATTGTATGGAAGATCAGGGAACAGACATCCAAGTGAAGCCTTCAGGGATGAATAAGAGCCAAATGGATGAGGGCTTCAGATAGAAGGAACAGCCAGGAAAAAAAAAAAAAAAAAAAGTAGAAGGAAAATGGCATGAGATTCAATATTCCTAATATAGTATAGAAAGTCTAAGGTGAGGCTGGGGCCAGATCATGAAAGATTTGGACACTGTGAAAAGGACCTTGGACTTAACCTTGAACAAGGAAGAACCACTGATACAAGTGAGAAGGGCCTATCACAGTCAGATTTGCACTTCAGGCAGGTCTTTCTGGCGCCTGTGGAAAGAAGGACTGGCAAGAGGTGGGTACTTTGTAGCCCCTACAGTCTCTGTCACAACTACTCAGCTCTGTCGCAGCACAAAAGCAGCCAGAGACTGTATCTAAATTAATGGCTATGGCCATGTTCTGATAAAACTTTGTTTATAAAAATAGGCTCTGGGACAACTGACAGATTCTTAGCACCTCTTAATCTCTTAAAAATCTCTACTCAAACAGGATTAGCCCCCTGCTCATACCAGTACTGTGACCTCAGTCTTTCTCTCCCTCCCAGCTCTGAGCAGCCCTGCTTCCCTTCACTGACTTCACCCCCTGCCACTTCAAGCCTTGCCCACTTCGCTCCAGCCACACTGGCGTTCTGCTGCTTCTTGGGTACTTCTAGGTCACTCCCACATTAGGACCTCAGCACTGCTCCCTCTGCCTGGAATCCTCTTCCTGTAGAACTTGGTATGGCTCACTCCTTTATGTTATATGTGTTCCTGCTCAAACGTTGCTCCCCAGAGACACCTTTGCTGATTACTCTCTTCAAAAAAGCTCCCCCTCCTCTTCCAACAATCTCTATCTTCTAACCCTGATAATGTTTTTCTTCATAGCACTTATTACTACCTGACATCATACTATTTATTTGTTTGTTTACTGGTTTCTTATCTGTTTCTCCCACTGAAATGTAGCTCCATTAGAGCAAATAATTTTGTCTTGCTCATTGTTACATCCCCAGCACCTAGATTATTGCCTGGCACATCGCAGACAATAAGTATTTATTAAATGGATGAAGGAATAAATATCTGTCCCTGTCACCAGAGCAACCAATATTATGGGGGCTTTATCAGGAGAAACCAAAGACTAATTTTAAAACTGTGACTCTCATTTTCTATAAAAAGATATTCATGTTTCCCAGTTAGTGACCTCAGCTCTGCTCATGGGCTCTTAACACCCTATGATAATTCCTGTGCAATTGTCCTGGGAAAAATCTGGTATGCTCTTAGATCAGGACGTATCATCTGCAATATCCAGAAATATCAAGCAGCCAAAGTCACCAAATAAGACTGTGATTACTTTAAGGCCAAAGGGAATTCAGAATGTTATTGTGATAGAATTGTGACACACAGGGATGGAGAACAGAAGGATGCAGATCAGGAATGGGTAGAGTACAGATCTGAAGGACAAGTCCAGTATAGATTGGGCTAATGAGGTTTAAGAATCTCAACGTCACCACCAACTGCTTAACGTGAAGGAAAGCACTCTGAGATCGCCTAGCCCACTTGCAAGTTTATGTGTGGTCCCTGAACAAGCAACATCGGATCACCTGCAAGCTTGCTAGCACCCCACTATCTCATCTCTCAGGTTCTAGACCTTCTGGATCAGATTCTGCGTGTCGGCAAATCCCCAGGCAATTCATGTGCACATTCTGAAGTGTCACATTAGCCCATTTGCCTGGCAGCTCAACATCCAAGGTCTTTGTTTTGTCTACCGACCTGTATCTTGCTCAGAGTTACCATAAAATGTGATTTCCCCCACACTTAAGAGACAAAAAATGTCACAAAGAAATCAGACCTTTAACCTTTCTGGAAAAATCTAAAACCTGGAAGCCCTAGGTGTATGCATTCCATATGGTACCAGTTGGTGGGGTGTAAGCCGTGATTCCCCTTTACCAAGCCCTAGAGTTCACACTAGGCCTGCTGTAATCATCGGAGATACTTGTCCAAACACCACAGATATTTCAGTCTCCAACTCCTCATCTGGTCCAACAATCTCATTTTACAAAAAAGGAGAACACACTCAGAAGGGTTAAGCATTTGGGCTAAAGATTCATAACTAGTCTAATATTCATTCATTTATATTATCCTGCCTGAAAAATAGGTAGCTTTATTGCTCCCTTGAAGTTGAAAGAACTAAAGTAGCTTAAAGAAACTCACTGGCTCTCTTAAAATAAAGAAATAAATAACACAAATAGTCTGATTCTCCAAGGCTGGTTGGAAAGAGTCTCCCAGTGGAGAAGGGAGGCTGCACAACTGTACATCCAAGCGAGGACTAGCCCTGAGAAATGGTCCTTCACTTGGAGATCCACTGAGGACCACTTCACAGCTCCTAAGAAACGGGAAATCTTGAAAGGCAGTGAAACCTCCTCTGTAAGTAGAATTTATCATTTTACTGACAAGGAGGGGAGATTACGGGGTGACACAGAAGTAAATTGGTGGACCTAGAACATCAGTGATTGAGCAAGGCTTATCCAAGTGCCAGAAGGAAAGACCACGGATGGAATTCCAAATTCCAAGTCCAGATTAAGCTGCTGCAGCCTAGATCCATGGGCCATTCTTTAATTCTGGATTTATCAAGCTTCTAATACTCCAATTTCTCACACTCAAAATTAATGATGACAGTAAGAAAGATAGAAATAACACAAGAGTAACAAAAACAAACGATTTGGTATAACAGAATAAGCTGTTCTGGTGGGTATTGTGATTCAGAGTTTATCATAGACATTATCTTCTCTGAACATCACAATAAATATGATCACTCTCCCATTTCACAGATTCAAAAATAACTAGTCCAGGCCCACAGAGTCAGTAGGTGCTCAGAGTGATACTCCAGCCCACATCACATGATTCTTTTAAAGCACACGTTTCCCTAAACACATAAAAACAAAAATAACCAAAAAGCAGATGAGAATCAATAGAAAGACCATGAACAAGAGACAAAGTTCCGAGCCCCGCCCCCCCGCCGCGCTGCCCCACCGTCTGGCCCCGCGGACCCACGAACCGACAGATCCACGCACGCACGAAAATCTGCCCCGCTCCTGAGAGCGCCATGTCTGGTTCCTCCAGCGTTGCCGCTATGAAGAAAGTGGTTCAACAGCTCCGGCTGGAAGCCGGGCTCAACCGCGTGAAGGTTTCCCAGGCAGCTGCAGATCTGAAACAATTCTGTCTGCAGAATGCCCAACACGACCCCCTGCTAACTGGTGTATCTTCAAGTACGAATCCCTTCAGACCCCAGAAAGTCTGTTCCTTTTTGTAGTAAAATGAATTTTTGGATGGTTTTCTAGACCACTTTTCATGAACCAGTGAATATTCAAAGGAGAACTAAATTTGAAGCCTGTACAAAAGCTTATCCCTGTAACACGTGCCATACTATATAAACTTCTACTTTTGTCAGTCCTTAACATCTACCTCTCTGAATTTTCATAAATTTCTATTTCATAAGGGTAATTGTTTTATATACACTGGCAGCAGCATACAATAAAATACTTAGTGTAAAAAAAAAAAAAAAAAAAAAAAAAAGAAAGACCGTGAACAATGGCCACTGAGTAAAAAGACCAGAATGCAAGCCCCGACTCTGCTTCTAACAAGCTGTGTGAACTTTGAAATGTTACTTAATCTCTCTGGGCTTCAGTTTCTTTATGGATTAAATAGGTTTAACAACAGCCCTCATTCTAAGAGTCAAATAAAATAATGTGCGGAAAAATGTTTGGTCCACTGCCTAACACATAAAGGAAATAGTCAATAATTGAGAGCAATTATTTTTACAACAGTCTGGAAAGAAAAATATCTAAATACAGCACCTAGAAAGGCCTTAGAGGTTTGTAAACCAAAAATGTAGGTACAGAGAAGAAATGGAGAGAGAGAGAAATCTTATTCCTCTAATCTAGCAAAAAGAGACTCCAGGGAAGCAGAAATTGTGATGTACAAACAGCTTTGAGATTACAATATAAATTAATCAAGGGAATTATTCTTCCTTTCAGAGGATTTAGACTAAGGAGCAATGGCCTAAAGCCACAGAAAGGGAAATTTGGGTTAGATACAGCAAGACAAGAATGTTCTCAGCAGGGAAAGTAATTAGGAAATGAAATAGACTCCCAGGGGTTAGGATGGAGGAATCTGCCCTGGCAGTAATCAAGGAGAAAGGAGGGAGAGGAGAACAAGCCTGGAAGAATTGCAAAATATCCATCAACTAGGGGAAGAAAGGAATGTTTTACCCGGTTTAAGGAACCCATCCAGAGGTCAGCAGCCATCATTTATGACCACCTATGTTCCTGGTGCCCCGCAGGTCTTAAAGGAGATGCAGAAGAACAATAGGTAGGATGCTTACCTCAGGAAGTTTACCCTCTGGTAGAGAGAGCAGATTTTCCAGACCCAGAGGGGAAAGGGGAGGAACTAGTACCATCTAACCTGGTGGTCCACTTTTCCCCTTGGGTAACACTAAACTGTTTCTACACTGTTGCAGAACAAAAGGCATGAATTAGGTTTAACAAACGACACTATTGATTTTATGTGGACAATTAAAAAATCCTTTTTTTCCCATGGGTCATGATGATGTTACATAGTGAGATGTTATAATAAGACCTTATTTTGGTGGAGGCAGCATCACGTAACATTGTGAGATAACACTGTAAGACTCTTATATACAAGAGGAAAATGGGGGAAGTCATAAGGCAAAGCTGAGATTGATGCCTAATTCTATGGTAAAGAAACTCAGCTGAGGGGAAAATCATAGTAGGCTGGAGTAGGCAAAAACATCTCTTGGGATAAGTTGAGAATGAAGGTAGGTCTTGACCTGAATCAAGATGCATTTAAGACAGGAGACAGCCATCATCCGCTATCTATTGCCATAATACTGCTGCCAAAAAAAATTCATCCAAAACCCAGTGACTTAAAGCAATAACCATATATTGATTCTCACAATTCTGTGGGACCCCTGGGTGGTTCTCTTGACCTGGACCAGCCTTGGCTGACCTTCCCTGGACTTGTTCATGATCTGTAATCAGTGATGTGTAGGCTGCAGCCTGGCTGGTCAAGAACGGCTCCACATTTCATTCTCCCACAGGTGTCTTGGCTTCTTCTTACTACATTGTTCTAAGAAATCACAGAAGCAGCAAGACTTCACGAAGCCTGGCCTCAGAACTCAGAACTCCTCCTGACCATCTTGACGCCTTCCGATTGAAGGAGGAAGATTCTGGTGACATTCACTCCTGGCTCCTCCTTGGCTCCATCCAGATACTGAGGAGCAGTGCATGATTTTGACTGACCTGATAAATAGCTAATCTGCAAAAGGAAAAGGGAGGAAAGAACGGAGTAAAACTCTTTGGTGCTCCCATTGAAAGAGAGTTTTGGGGGGGTAGTGTAGAGAGAAACAGAGTTTAGAGATGGAATAGGCTAGCAAAGTCTGTACAGCAAAGATGGGAAAAGTAGGTTTTCAAAATATATTACTGGGAGGGAGAATGAGATCTCATTTAAAATCTTGTCGGAGATTTGGTAGAAGTTGAATTACTTATCCTTGGTTTGGAACTGGCATTGCTTTGAGTCACCTTGGTGCAGTCTGGCAACGGTTTGGTGTGGGGACAGGACAGGGGTCCACCGGGAGCAGCTGCACCGTCAGGCTCATGCTACAGTCTAATAAACATCTCACATACACCCTGATTTGGGACCAACTGTGTGGCACTTAACTAGGGGGATAAATCAGTCCCAACCTTAAATGAAGACTGGCAATAAAATGGCCTTTTCTAGAAGGAGATGACCAATTCACCCTATGGCACATAAATTTTGCCTTCATTTGAATTGGAAGAAATCTTCCAGCTCCTTCCTCCTGATTAAGAATGTCATAAATCCCAGGGATCAGGGGGAGAACCAAACTCTCTGGCCAGAGGAGTCTAACACATTCCAGAACAACACTGACACCACTCACAGAGTCTGCTCTTATTTTGTTCCAAGACCTCAGAAAATTCATGCAGAAAATCAGAACTTGCTAACTCAAAAATGTTTCCAAATTATTTCTGAAAACAAAGCCTTATCCTGAGACTGTTTTCTCTGTCATTATTATCTGCAAGCAGGAATTTATAGATTCAAGGCGCTATATATTTGTTTTCTAATCACAGGAGGAAAATGCTAGCCCCAGGGGTCTGTTAGCCACAGCAACACCTGAAGAACAAATTCATGAATTAGCAGTTGTCCCAAACCTAACACAAAACCCTCAAAGGTCTCCCTCATGGAAGGAAAAGAATGGATGAAGGGAACGGGGTCGCATCCGAGAACTGCCCTTTTTGCGTGGCAGCCAGGATCACACAGAAAGCAGAGCCTGTTACATGGGATCAGAAACTTGTAGCTGGAGGGCTCCTTAAGTCTCGAAACCTGGAGCTGTTAGATCATGTCAAACGCCAGCTTAAAATCCTTTAGTGCTGCCTGTGTTTTTAGAGAAAGTTTCTGTTCCTAAGGACCAAAAAGGCTACCCATACCTTGGACCCTACTCATCCCCCCAGGATCACCTCCATCCAGCTACCCACCCACTACCTCTCACAAACATGTGAAATCTTTGAGTAGTCAGCAAGGTCTGGTGCATAAAATTGTCCCAGAAGCTACTTGTGATTCTAAAGATTCTACAAAACCTTTCCAGCTTCTGTGTGTTTGCACATTTGGTTTCTACTGCTTGCAAAGCTCTTTCTGCTGCTCCCAGTGGTAAGGGAAACCCTCTCATCTGAGAAATCATCCCCTCTGAAACTGCTTGACCACTCCAGGAAGCCATATGCTCCCGGCACCCCACCTCCTTGGAGCTCTGTGCACGTGCTCTTTGCCCCTAACGCTTACTTCCTTGCCCTGTTAAACAGGAATTTTCCAGACATCCACCAGGGAGTGCTGATATGATATAAAGATAAAGAGCACTAGAAATTGATGGGATTATTTATGTTAGCCCCACAGACTCAGATAAGTGATTATCAAGTACATACCATTGATTAGGTATTATGTACCTGGTAGATAAACTCCAGCTCTTCAGAGAGGAAACCAGTTTGTTTCATTCATTCATTCATTCACTCATTCACTCATCAGCACGTATTTATTGGGTATCATCTAACCACCACCATATCAATTATCTGTTACTATTTAACAAATCACTTCAAAACTTAGTGAGTTAAAATTAAAAACTTAGAGGCTTCGATATCTACAACCATTTAATCGATCACAATTCTACAATTTTGGCAGGTCAGGGTTAGCACAGCTGTGTCTATGATGTTGGCTGGGACAGCCTAGCCGGGCCTGTAGGATGCAAAATCATTCTACATCCCCATTTGGATCCTCTGCTCACGTGACCAGAAAAGCTGCAGTCTGCCTGGGTCTCTCTCGCTCGCTCACTTCATGCTCTCTCATCCTCCAGTTTCTGTCTATGTGTTCTCTCCAGTAAGATAACTTGAACATGGTGTCTCAGAGCTCCAAGATGGGGAGAGGCAGAAGCTACAAGGCTTCTCAAATCCTACACTCTAAAACTCATATGATGTCACTTCGGCCACATTCTGTTGGCCAAAACATGTCATCCAGGCAGCTCACATTCAAAGAGTGAAGAAACAGACACGGTCTCCTGACAGCAGATGCAAAAGTGTGGATGCAGGGGAGCAGAATTCGGTGGGGGACTAGGATACCCAGGCAGTGTTCTGGTGAACACTGGGAACACACTGGTGAGTAAGACACGGTTGCTGTCCTCAAAGAGCTCAAGTGAGGGTGACGGTAAATGGATTAGTACCTAATTACTAAATGCTAAATTAGGAGCCACCAACATCCACAGGTTGGGAAACTTTCCACCCTTAGCAGTCACATGCAGTGAAGCCCATTTGTAAGAGATTCCTGGGACTCCCCTGCTGATAAAGGGTGTGGGGGGAAAACACACTCATCCTGTCTTCCCAGAGTATTTGCAGATTCCTCAGAACCTTGAAGACACAGATTCTCCATTCAGACTTCTCTCTCCATAGGTTCATTATCTTCTCGCCACACAAAATGTTTGTGTTCACCTTTCTATTACCAAGCATCAGGTAAACACATCCCAGGAGAAATCATTACTGCTGGTCGCATGTGGCTGCTGTCACACTTGGCTATCTTTGGCCGCCCCTCACCCCGGGACTAATATTTTCACCTGCCCATCCCACCACCTCTCTACCTAACTCAGACTGGACTCATATATCCTACCCTTTATGACAAAAACCTTCACAACAAATCTTTGCCGTAAGCTAGCAGCTCCTAAAGTTTTGAGAACTTAATCAAAGCTATAAATTCTTTCTCTGGATAAATGCATATTAGCATAGACATGCATTTTGATTATAAAATCAGGGGGTCCACAGACCTCTAAAGTCCACGTAAGGAGCCGTGATATTGATTTTGCTCTTTAATCTCTCCTTCTCCCTTGCTTTACATGCCTGATACATAAATGAATGAATGAATTAATTAGTCAATCAATCAATCCACCAATATTATAGGATAAGGCCTAATATCTCATTTTTCTTGCAGAATAAGAGCCACTTCTCCCAGAGATGCAGAATGTCCTCTCAAAGGTTAATCAAGAACAAGGAAGGGAGGATTCCAGAAGTATTCACAGTCAAATCCTTCAAGCCTGCAGTGAGAGCCAGGGAGTCTGAGCATTTAGAAGAGGCTTTCTCTTTACAGTAACTCACCAATCCCTGTCTCAGGCCGGATCACTGCCTAAGCCTGTGTCAAGGATGGAAGCTTAGCTGTAGGTCACATGATTGCACTTCCTCTGCCTCCATGTTCCCATCCCACAGATCTCTGTTGGGTTTGGTGTAGGAGGAGAGTATAAGAGGACCAGAGAAAGACAAAACTGTCAATCACTTTCAAATTCTTTCCTGACGCAGAGGGAAGCAGGGGGAGCCTCTGAGCCCTTTTGTAAATAAGCAAACTGATAGGCTGGATTCGAGAATGTTACCCTAGTGTGGCCAGACCTGATAATTTCATCTAACAATATCTTTTCTCTTCTCTTCCCTCCATCTTCCTGTTCTCCAAGGAACAGGGAAGGCTTTGTGGACTTGATTTCATTAATCTTCAGAAAATCCTGGGGGCACAGTCTAGGGACAAGATGCTGACCTCTTGTGCCTGCAGAGAATGTGTCCAGGGAGAGGAAGAGGCTTTGCCAAGGCCACAGGATGCACATCTTTAAAACCTGGGAGCTGCGCTCTACTAGTCCAGCACTGTCCAAACTGCCTACCAAGCTGTAGGGGGTTTTACAGAGGGACTTGGGGACAAAGGTGGCACCAAGTGGGTACCTGGGTGAAGGAACCCTTATTCAACCCATATGCTAACCTTTTACTCCAGACACAATAACCCATAGTCTAATAAAATCCTGTATCTAATAAAATTATATAATAACCTGTATCTAATAAAGACCTATAATAATAATCTATAACTTGTAGTATAATATATAGTATATACAATTATATAATATATAACCTATAATAGTAATAATAAGTTCCACCTTATAAAACCCTAAATAACCTATATTTAATAAAACTTTGCTATTTAATCATAGTTTATGCTCAGGTCCCTGGCACCTTTTAAAACCAGATTAATGGTTCTACTCTCCTTTTATATTGATATGCTGGAGCCACCACTGCCGAGGGCAAGGAAAGGAGGACGAGAAGGGGCCCAGAGGACCCTCCTAGAGCTGTTATATATCAGGCATCTGTGTGCTACTTCAGTGGAAGAAAGGGTTAAATGCTGCTTTTTTAAAAGATAGGAAACCATTGCTCTTGACTGCCAAAGAGAGTCCAAATTTGGCTACAAAGAGTATTTGGCCAGAATCATAAAATCCTTAAATCACAGCACTGCTGAGGTGGTGGGGATTGTCAAAGACTCATAAATCAGTTGACAGGGAGGTTTGGGCAGCCCTTGCTCAGCTCAAGTCACCATTTGGGCATCACCATTATTTGTAAAGTTTGCTGATTCAAGTGGTATAAAACCTCCTTGCTTAAGTATGCAGCCTGTATCCAGTATGTTGTATTTTTCTCTCAGATTTAACCTCACAGCATAAATGATCCTGGAAAAGTTGAATGTCTCTGACTCTCAGGTTCCACGTTTGCAAAATGAAGATAATAATGTTGACCGAATAAATGCCCAAGGAATAGGAAAAGGCCCTATGGCTTCACTTTGCAGGCAGGAGGCTCACCCTTTTCAAAATTTCTGTTAAGGAAGTGAAATTGGTTTTGTTCTGTTCTCTATTTCTCTGACTTAACATGGAACTATGATCTCAGTATGCTCCTAATGTTTATAGAAAGAATGAATACCCTCTCAGATTACATATAAATGATTTACACACCGTGCAGTGTTTTGGAATGTCTACCTTATGATTCAATTGTAAAGCATCAATAACCAAGAACTGGTTATGTGATCAGTCGGCAAAATGTCACCAGAATGACAGAAGTTGCCAATTAAGTAATTTATCATGGAAATATGTTGAAAGATTCTAGAACTATCTGCAAAGGGACCACTCTATTATTTGGATCTACATTTTTACTGGTAAATTTATGTCAATAAAATGACATAAATTCATTCTCATTAGGCATAATGAGTTCATCCAACTCAACTAAAAATGTAGAACATCTGTCAGAGTGACCTTCTAACATGCTCTTTTCAGTGATGTCACAGAGCTTGTTGATTTGTGTCTCCTCAAGTGCACCGGGAGGTCAAGGGCAGCTGCTGGTCAGTGCACAATGGCTATGAGACCCACCTCTCATTTGCTATTATGGGTTTCTCCATGTTGATAAAGTTGCATTACCCAATGTGTACTCTAAATAAATCCAGTCCTTCAGAACATGAGGAGAAATAAAGAAAGGAAGAGGAGAAAGCAGAGGAGGGAAAGGAAAGAGAGGGAGAGGGAGTGGGTAAGAAAGAAGGAAGGAAAGGATGCAGGGAGGAAAGGAGGGAGGGAGGAAGAGTTTTCATGATCCTTTATGTTCGGTAAATACAAAATTAAATGATCTTTATTGCAAGACTTCTCAGAGCCATTATGACTTTTCAAGTGGAGGATCAGATATTCAGTGTTTTGTATTTTTTCTGCATGACATATTGCAAGGAATAATATTCCATGAACATCACTCAGGGGAATACTGGAGAAAATATTCTAGTCTTGTGTTCTCTTTTCACTGAGTATGACTCAGGTCAATGTTCTTTGCTCAGGTTCCATCAAAGCCTTCAGCTAGCCTCACAGAAGACTCTTTAGGCATCGTGAGGAGAGGACCGCACACTGTGGATTTATTACCAATCCTTGCTTTCTCAGTGCTCTTCAGACTCAGCATGCAGACCTCCTTCAGGACACTGTAATAAGTTGACACCAGCCTTGCATTCCTAGCTGGAACCCCCAAGTGGAAAAAGAGCTGGAGTGAGACTATCTAAGTCTTATTTTTAGGTGGGGCTGAGGTTAAACCAGAGTGCCTTACTCACACATCAGTTTCCAAGTCCAAGGAGTAGACACAGTAGGAAAAGCCAACAGTTCCAAGCTCATATATCCACTAAGAAACAAAAACAAGAGGAATTCTGGAAGCAAAAGAAATGGGCCCAAGACACTGAGGAAGATGGTCCTGGGGACATAGTGAGTGAAGGGGTCTGCCTACTTCAAAAGCCCAGGGTGCATGCTGATAAGCAAGGTCCTGAACAGGTTCTAAACAAGGCAGACTATGTGTTGGGGGCCTCAGGCTCACAGGCTGGTGGCATCTGGAATTGTTCTTGTCATAATCTTGGAACCCAACAAGTCTGGGGGGAATCTTTTCCCATGCAAGCCCACTGAAACCTAACCACCATTGTGTCTGTCTTAATTTCCATTTGGGCTTCTGATAAGCACTTCAGTTCCCCACTTCCAGCTAGTCACTTTTCTTAACCATGACTTTGTTTCTAGCCACTGGAAAGGGTCTGTGTCAGGACAGAAAATCATAGAGAGAAAGAATATTGCTACCCTCCTGACTCCAACACCCCAGCTGCCTGGAGGTTCTTGAGCAGGGATGGGTCAAGAGAAGACCCCAACAAGAAAATGAAAGGTCACAATCTGCAAGAGTTTTTAGCTGCTTCTTGCTCATTTTGCCTTCTACTTTAATCCCTTGACAGTAGTGTCAATCCTAAGACACTCCTGAATTTCCCTTACCTTTTCTTCTAAAAATACTTATAAAATATTATGCATACTAGAAAATAGTTTAAACATAAAAATGCAATGCATATTTACAATTTTAATAATAATAAGAAAAAGACCCAGCATCTGCCTTGGAATTTAACAAATAGAAGATAGAACATCACCAGTGCCTCTAAAGTCCCCAAACATGACTAATGGGTTGCTTCAACCTCCTCACCACCCCCATAAGAAACTGCTATCCTAAATTTTATGTTGGTCATTCCCTTGCTTTCCTTTATAATTTTACCACGGTAAACCCTAAACAATATAATGTTCAGCTTTACTGAGGTTTAAACTTTGGATTACAAAACTCATGCTGTATATATTCTTTTGTAACTTGTTCTTTTCACTCAACTTTGAGAACCATAATGATAAATATAACTCCTATTTCTTAAGTGTCATTGCTGTATGGTATTCCATTGTTTGAATGTATTATACATTATTTAACCCTATTCTAAATGGGCATTTGATTATTCTAGCATTTTGCTCTTAGGAACAAAAAAGATTCTTACATATGAGCCTTAAGGCACATATGCAAGAATTTCCCTAGAGAAATGCTCTTCAAATTTTTGTTTGTTTATTTTTGCCTATCTGCTAAAAGTTTTGAAAAGATAAATATTCCTCAATAGTTTTAAGTAAACATCTAAAAACAAAATAAAATGAGCAAAAATTTTTAATAGAGGCTTTAATAGTTGCAAAGACTGTGATATTTGTCATGCTATAAATATGGCGAAACTTGGTGATGAGGCCAATTCAAATGGAAAGACACAAGTGGTTGGCACTGTGTTCCACGCATTTCTGACAAAATGGGCTTCCAGTAGCAGAGATGCCTGGAATTGCTGTCACTTTTCTGGACATTCTGGAGAGTTTCAAGACACAGAAATATTCTCATTGATATTAAAGCTTGAAATGGAAGGAGTGTTATTACAGAAAATTCACTCAATTCCTTGAATTCTTTCTAAGTTTTATGCAAAAAGTCATTTAGTAACCTAGCATTTTTAAACATTACTTTAAATGATCCATCGGCTGACAACTTGATTAAACCCTTTGTCAGTGTGGTTGAAAGTAAACAATTGTAAACTCTGACCTATAAAACAAACAAACAAACAAAAAAAAAAAAAAACCTGTTCAGTTTCTCAGAAATACAACCAGGAGGCTTCATCATCTATCTATTCAAGGAAGATTTATCAAATAACTATTCATCATAAATGTAATTTTTTCACTAAGAGTAACCTTGCTTAACCTAATGTGGTTGGGAACAGGAAAATAAATGCTGTTTATTTTCATCAAATTTTGCTGATACAATATTTTTGATAAAATGTTTTTTATCTTATCAAGGTCTCTTAAGACATTTTCATCTAAATCTCAGAAGTGAGAATGTAATTCAATCAATCCAGGGATAATATCCAGTTTAAAACTGAATAGACAAACTAGTTTTTAGTTTTAACTAATCACCCAGGCCAGACTTATTTTGCATGAGAAAATCTGGTTTAATTCTTAAATTAAATAAATGTGTTACTATGAAGCCCTGACAAACATTTTACTTTTGTGATATAACTCTAAGGTTGATAAATGGATGGACAGATGGGCAGATAGATATATAAGTGATTGAGATATTGCTTTGCTCTAAATTTGTTACTGGGATGAAATAAGGTGCTGCCATCTTTGATATTCACAAGGCTGATGTATTTTGGATAGCAGTCACAGATCTCAAGAGGTAAGGTCATTAAACGAAAATTGTCATCACTCATGCTGAATTCATAACATCCTAATAGGAGCCAAACTATCCCATTTCTAACACAATACTTTGCTCTTAGAAAAATTTACAGGACCAGAAAAATCACAAAGCTCTACCACAGGTTTATAGAATCTTGATTGAAGGAGGCTACAGGGTAATAATATCTTGCATTACCACTGTTATACCCCACCCCCAAGGATTTTTATATTCCAGAGCGATACACGAGAGTAAGAGAAAGTTGGTGAGAGGTTTTCTTTCAAGACAACAAGACAGGTGTGATTGTAAAAAGGGAGTTGGGAAAAGGGAACCAAAAAGACGGTTTTTATCCAGAACATATTGTCAGAACAATTTTCATAAAGAGTATATATAGATACTGAAGGTATAAAAATTAATTCACGTAATATCACCTGTGTTTGGGGGCACCTGGGTGGTTCAGTCATTAAGTGTCTGCCTTCAGCTCAGGTCATGATCCCAGGGTCCTGGGATCAAGCCCCGCATAAGGCTCCCTGCTTGGCAGGAAGTCTGCTTCTCTCTCTCCCACTCTCCCTGCTTGTGTTCACTCTTTCACTGCATCTCTCTGTCAAATAAATATTTAAAATCTTAAAAAAAAAAAATCACCATGTTTGCAAACCCTCTGGAAATCTTCATGAAGTCCCAGGAAATACACGTACCCAGTTTGAAGACCACTGCCACAGGATATATACTTGGGAGTGGAATTAAGTGTCACAGAAATGGGCATCTTCAACTTTACTAGACAGTCTTAAACTGTTTTCCAAAGTGATTATACCAATGCACACTTCTACCTGCAGACTATGAAACTTCCTTTTACTCTACATTCTTACCAACAATTGGTATTGTCAAGGTTTTTGCTTGCCAGTGTAATAGTTGTGATATTTTATCTCATATTTTAATTAGTGTTTCTTTCATTACCAAGGAAATCAAGTATCATTCCTTGTGTTTATTGACCATGTTATGTTTCCCCTTTTGTGAAATTCCCATTCATGCCATTAGTTCATTTATCCATTAGGATGATTTGGCTTTTCACTTGTTGATTCCCGAAAGTTTTTTGGTGGGGGGTAGTGGTGCCTGGGTGGCTCAGTGGGTTAGAGCTTCTGCTTCAGCTCAGGTCATGATCCTAGAGTCCTGGGATCAAGCCCCGCATTGGGCTCTCTGCTCAGCAGGGAGCCTGCTTCCTCCTCTCTCTCTCTGCCTGCCTCTGCCTACTTGTGGTCTCTGTCAAATAAATAAAATTTTCTTAAAAAAAGGTGTGGGTTTTTTTTTTTTTTACATATTGTACAGTACTCTATCGATAATAATGTATTAAAATATCTTCTCTTGGTTTATGGATTACATTTTTACTCTGTTTATAATTTATTTAGATGAACCAAAGTTGTCCATTTTAATGTGGTTGAATTTATCAACATGTCCTCTTATGGTATATGCTTTTTTTTATCTTAAGAAATTCTTCCTATCTCAAGACCATAAAGGAATTCTCCCACATTTTCTTCTAAAAGTTTTAAAGTTTTGCTATTCACATTAAGTACTCAATCCATCTGGGATTGATTTTTGTGTCTGAGATAGAGTGAATATCCATTTTCATTTCTTACCATTGAGATAAAGAATTGTCTTAGCACTATTATAGAATTTTCCATTCTTTCTCCACTGATCTGAAGGGTCAGCTCAGTCATCAAACAGGCTTCTGAATGTGTGTAGATCAGATGATAACCGAGCATGGTGATAGTTGAGCAAAGGACTCACCAGATCTGGCCAGAGTAGGACTCCTTTATGAGCAATGATTCACCCACTCTCCCCTCTGGGTTAGTGCAGCTATGCCGCAACTGCAATGCCCACTGAGGCTCTTCCTGCTTCATGCTCCTTTCTTATTCTCTTTTTTTTCCACAGAGGTCAGATCAACATGGCAGTATGAAGGTTTTACCTGCCCCCCCTTCCCTTTATCGTTCTCAGGCATCACACCCAAAAAACCTCTTAAACCTCTAACTCCATCTTGGCAGCTGCTCCTCAGAGAACCCTACCAATGCATTCTCATGAAGATTCTAGAATTTTTATCATGTTCCACAAAAAAGTTTTTTAAGATATAGTTTGGAGTTGCACTGAATCTGTTGATCAGTTTAGGAAGAACTAACATCTCTACAACATGAATATTTTCTATTCATACACATGTCTATTTATTTAAGTCTTCCTAATGTCTCTCACTAAATTTTTAATTTGTTACCAAAATTATGTGCATGTCATTGTCATCTTTTTAAATTCCGGTATAGTATATGTTAAGATGCTGTGTTATATTAGTTTCAGGTGTACAAGAGGGCGATTCAGCAATTCTATACAGTACTCAGTCTCCTCATGAGAAGTGTTCTCTTTAATCCCCTTCATCAATTTCACCCATCCTCTTTCCCACTTCCCCTCTGGTAACTGTCAATTTGTTTTCTACAGCTAATAGTCAATTTTTTTGGTTTGTTTCTTTTTTTCTTTGTCCATTTGTTTTATTTCTTAAAGTCCACCTAAGAGTGAAATCATATAGTATTTGTCTTTCTCTGACAGACTTACTTCACTTGGCATTTTATTCTCTAGATCCATCTGTGTTGTAATTGGTAAGATTTCATTATTTTTTATGGCTGAGATATTCTGTTATATATAAGGGTGCATGAGTGGCTCAGTTGGTTAAGTGTCCGACTCTTGATTTTGGTTCAGGTCATGATCTCAGGGTCATGGGATGGAAACCCACATTCGGCCCTGCACTGAGTATGGAGCATGCCTAAGAGTCTCTCTCTCTCTTCCTCTGCCCCTCCCCTGCTTGTGCTCTCTCTCTATGTCTCTCTCTCTCTCTAATAAAGATAAAGACAAACAAAAAACAATGAATAAATAAATAAAATATTCCATATTTTATACACACACACACACATGCACAAATTCTTCTTTATTCATTCATCTATCTATGGACACTTAGGTTGCTTCCATAGTTTGGCTGTTGTAAATAATGTTGCAGTAAACATAGGGGTGCATGCATATTTTTGAATTACTGTTTTGGTATTCATTGGGTAAATAACCAGTAGTGGAATTACTGGATCGTATTATAATTCTATTTTTGTAATTTAATTTTTATAAGAAGCTCTATACTACTCTCCAGAGCGGCATTCCTACCAACAGTGCACAAGTGTTCCTTTTTCTCCACTTTCTCGCCAACACTTATTTCTTGTCTCTCTGATTCTAGCCATTCTGACAGGTATGAAGTAATATCCTGTTGTGATTCTGATTTGCATTTCCCTGATGATGAGTGATGTTGAGCATCTTCTCGTATGTCTGTTGGCCATCTGTTTGCCTTCTTTGAAGAAATGTCTGTTTATGTCTTTTGCTCCTTTCTTTAAATTGGATTATTTGTATTTTGAGTGTTGAATTGTATAAGTTCTTTACACTTTGGATATCAACAGTTCATCATATATGGTATTGGCAAATATCTTCTCCTACTCAATATGTGCAGAAAATGAAAAACTACAGTCCCCCAATAGTTTATTTTTGCTTTTGTTTCTCTCGCCATAAGAGACATATCTAGAAGAATGTTGCTATAGCTAATGTCAGAGAAATTACTGTGCATGCTCTTTCTAGGATTTTTATGGCTTCAGGTACCAACTAAGGTCCTTAATCCATTTTGAATTTGTTTCTATGCATGGTGTGAGAAACAGGTCCAGTTTCATTTTTTGTGTGTGTAGCTGTCCAGTTTTCCCAACACCATTTGTTGAAGTGTCTTTTTCCCATTGTATATTTTTGCCTCCTTTGTCGAAGATTAATTGACCATATAATCATGGGTTCATTTCTATGCCCTCTGTTTTGTTCTATTGATCTATGTGTCTATTTTTGTGCCAGTATCATACTGTTGATTGCTACAGCTTTGTAGTATATCTTTTTTTAAAAGTTTATTTATTTATTTATTTAATTGAGAGAAAGGGAAAGAGACAGAGAGAGAGAGAAAGAGAGCTTGAGGAGGGAGGAAAGACAGTGGGGGAGGAAGAGGCAGACTCCCCACTAAGCAGACTCAATTCCAGGACTCTAATCATGAACTGAGCCCACACTTTAACCGACTGAGCCACCCAGACACCCCAGCTTTGTAGTAAATATTGAAATATGAGATTGTGATACCTCTAGTTTTGTTTTTCTTTTCAAGATTGCTTTGGCTATTCAGGATCTTTTGTGGTTCCATGCAAATTTTAAGACTATTGATTCTAGTAGTGTGAAGAATCCTATTGGTATTTTCATAGGGATTGCATTAAATCTGTAGATTGCTTTGGGTAATATGGATATTTTGACAATATTTGTTCTCCCAGTCCATGGTTATGGAATATCTTTCCATTTGTTTGTGTTTATCTTCAATTTTTTTCATCAATGTTTTATAGTTTTCAGAGTACAGATCTTTGACCTCCTTGGTTAAGTTTATTTCTAGTTATCTTATTATTTTTGGTGCAACTGTAAATGGGATCATTTTCTCCATTTCTCTTTCTGTTACTTCATTATTAGTGTTTAGAAATGCAATGGATTTCTGTATATTGATTTTGTATCCTTCAAACTTACTGAATTCATTTATCAATTTTAGTACATTTTTGGTGAAATCTTTAGGATTTTCCATATATAGTACTATACCATCTACAAATAGCAAAAGTTTTACTTCTTTCTTACCAATTTCCATGACTTTCTTTCTCTTGTTGGATTTCTGTGACTAGGACTTGCAGTACTATGTAGAATATAAGTAGTGAAAGTGGACACTTGTCTGTTCCTGATCTTAGGGGAAAAGTTCTCAGTTTTTCACCATTGAGGACAATATTAACTATGGATTTTTCATATATGACCTTCATTATGTTGAGATATCTTTCCTCTAAACCTACTTTGTTGAGGGTTTTTATCATGAATGGATGTTGTACTTTGTCAAATGCTTTTTCTGCATCTATGGAAATGATCATATGATTTTATCCTTTCCCTTGTTGATGTGATGCATCACATTCATTGATTTGAGAATATGGAACCAACTTTGTATCCCAGAAATAAATCCCACTTGATTGTAGTGAATGATTTTTTTAATGTCTTGTTGGATCTGGTTTGCTGATATTTTGTTGAGGATTTTTGCATCTATGTTTATCAGAGATATTGGACCGCAGTTCTCTTTTTTTGTAGTGTCTTTATCTGGTTTTGGTATTAGGGTACTATCAGCCTCATAGAATGAATTTAGAAACTTTCCTTCCTCTTCAAGTTTGAGAAAAATAGGTATTAACGCTTCTTTAAATGTTGGTAGAATTCACCTGTGAAGCTATCTGGTCAGTGTCAAAAATTTATTCCTTTGTACTTGGAATTTTTGGTTGAGACTATTAGTACAAACTTAAAATTCCATTTTCTGACTTTTTCAACTTTTTTTTCTGACCTAAATAAATGCCCTAAGTTTTATATCTTAGACCCATAAACCCTAATAAACACTCTTACTAAGTCTTTTGATATTTTTTGGTAGGCATTTAGGTTTTTTTAATAAACTGTATTATTTGAGAATTATGGCAGCTTTGTTTCTTCCTCTTTAAATCTTTAAACTCATAATTCTTGGCTTCTAGTAAAAGGTTTAATAGGAGAAATTTCAAGGGCCACCCTGGTCTTTTCTTGAACTGAATGAGAATCTTTTCAATATTCTACCTTTGAGTATGCTACTTTTTATTTATCCTATTATCCTATTTATCATCTCTTACTGGTTTTTTTTTCTCCTTTCCACTTGCTGAATTAATTGAATTTTTCTCCCTCATCCCACACACATTTCCATTTTTTTCTCCTTTTACTACCTTGGAAATTATATACTCTATTTCTCTTCTTTTGGAGATTTTCATGGAAATTTTAAAATGTATACTTAGCTTATCAAAATCTAGAAAGACTTCATATCTGTATCTTCTTTTTCATCAACATGCTTTTTTAATGCTTTTAACACAAATACCCCTCTGATTTATACATATAAATATTCAGAATTTTCTTTCTACTTTAGGTTTTCTACTGCCATATATTAGACACTATTTTTTTTAAGATTTTATTTATTTATCTGAGAGAGAGAGCGAGAGAGCATGAGAGGGGAGGGTCAGAGGGAGAAGCAGACTCCCTGCTGAGCAAGGAGCCGGATGTGGGACTTGATCCCAGAACACTGAGGCCATGACCTGAGCCGAAGGCAGTTGCTTAACCAACAGAGCCACCCAGGTGCCCTATTAGACACTATTGATATTGCCTTTTTATAGTGTAAGTTTAGATTTACTCACAGAGTTACCTTCATCTTTATTCACTTTTTTGCCTTCCATTTCAGATCTTTTAGGATTATTTTTCATCTGTCAGAAGTGCATTTTTTTAGAAATTTCTTTAGTGGAGGCTAATGGAAATTAAGTCATTCAGATTTTGTTTGAAATGTTTTCATTCCATTAATAAAAAAAAAAAGAAATGTTTTCATTCCAGTTATTTTTGAGAAACATAATTATGCTTGCATCAAATCATAATTTGGAAGTTATTTTTTCTTGGCATTTTGAAGAAATTTTTACCAGTCTTCCAACTTCCTTTGTAAGTATTGAGAAAACAAATTTCAGCCTAATTTTAGTTTCTTCACACATTTCTACCTTTTATCTCTTACTGATTTTCGGATCTCTTTGTCTTTAGTAAGTTTCAATTCATTATGTACCTAAGTATAGCTTACATTTTATGCATCTTGGTTGGAGTTTTTGGGTCTCATGATATAAGAAATGGCACATATTATTAGTACTACAAATTCCTAAACATTATTTTTTAAATGTAAATTCTCCCTCTTTTCTCCATCATCTCTTTCTGAAACTCCCAGTAGACTTACGTTCAACTTTCTAATCCTTTATATTCTATTATTTTCATTCATATTTTCCATTTCTTGTCTCCTATGTAATTTCCCCATATCTATTTTTCAGCTCACTCATTCTCTTTTTTGACGTATGTAATATACATTAATCTTTCTGTGAGTTTTAATATTAACTTTTACTTTTTGTATTCTAGATATTGCATACATTTCCTTCTAATTATGATGAGTCAATTATGTTTGTATGTTTCAATATGTATGAAAGTATTAAATGATACTTTCCTATATTTTTAATACTCAGATTTTAGCATTTAAATATGTTTATTTTGTATTTTATATCTGAAAATTCAAGTTTGAGGATCTGACTCCACATTTTTTTCTATCTGCTGACTTGTTTATGATAGCTTCTTTTGCTTGTGCTTCTGGTGATGTGTGTGTATATTTTGTGTGTGTGTGTGTGTGTGTGTGAGCTCATGTTCCATGGAATTTTACGTTTGATTATTGTTTGATGTCTGAATTTAAAGTCTTTTTATCCAAAAACAATTGGAATTTGCCTCTACCAGGTTAATGGAGAGCCAACCAATCCAGAGTGAAGATATGCAAACTAGAAGGTAGATATGAAGAAGTTACAGTTAATATACAGTCAGGGATATTTTTTAAAAGATAGAAAATATGACTAAGGATCAAATGACTTTTCAGCTGGAGATTTGTGAGTGCAGCTACTCAGAGGGTGTGAATTCTTGCCCATATGCACAGGAATTTGAGTTACCATTAGGATTCTTAACATAGACTTTGTTCTACCCCTGCTCATTCTTTCCCCTCCCTAACCTCATACATCCATTCGGAGGCTTAGAAAAAAAATATTTTTGCTACTTTCTCAGCAAAGCAAGTTTTTTTTTGCTTTGCTTTACTTCTTGATTTGACTGAATAGTTTTGTTTTTTTGTTTTTTTTTTTTATTTGCTGCAGAGTCTGTCTGATGGGGGCTGGGCTGAGGATTAATCTTCCTTATGAACTCCCCTTATTAACCTCTAGCCTTTCTCTTCCATTTCCCACTGCATGACACATTAATACTAAATTCCAGACTTACAGGTATTGACAGAAATTCCCAGAGAAAACATTGGTTTCAGAGTTTGCTTACCCATGGAATTATATTTTCTTGACATTTCAGAGTTTTCAAAATTTTCTTTCTTCCTTCCTGCAAGTTTATCATGCATTTAAAGTTATTTTAAGACTCAAAAATAAGAAAACTAAAAGCCTAAATAAAAATGGACAAAAAATCTGAACAGACAGATCATCAAAGAAGATATACAGAAGACAAATGAGCACATGAAAAGCTGCTCAAATCATTGCTATAAAATGAATATTTGTGTTCCCCCCAAATCTGTAAGTTGAAACCTCATCTCCAATGTGACAGTATTAAGAGGTGGACGCTTTGGAAGGTGATTAGGTCATTCATAGATCCCTCATGAATGGAATTAGGACCCTTATAAAAGAGGCCTCAGAGAGCTCCCTTGTCCCTTCTGCCATGTGAAGACAGAGAGAAGATGCCCATCTATGAACAAGGAAGTGGGCTTTCACCAGACACTGAATCTGCCAGCATCTTGATCTTGGACTTCCCAGCCTTTAGAACTGTGAGAAGTAAATAAGCCCCCAGTCTATGGTATTTTTATTATGTCAGCCCAAATGGACTAAGACAATTTGTTCGAAGGAAATTACAAAGTAAGACAACAACGAGATACCACCACAAACTTATTAGAATAGCTAAAAAAATGTTTAAACTGACAATGCCAATTTTTGGTGAGTATTCATAACAGTAGAAACTCTTTCATTGTTCATGAAAATGCAAAATTGTACTGCCACTTGGAAGATAGTTTGGCAGTTTCTTACAAAGCTAAATATAATCTGACAGTTGCACTCCTAGGTATTTACCCAACATATTTGAAATGTTATGTCCACACAAAACATGTATATGAATATATATGGCAACTTTTTCATTATTGCCACAAACTGAAAACAATCGAGATACCTTTCAATAGATAAATGGTTAAGGAAACTTTGGTACATTAGCACAATAAGATATTATTTAGCAATTAAAAAAAAAGAGTGATAATGTCAAAACTACATTGGTTAATATTAAGTGGAGATTACTAAGTGAAAGAAATTAATGTATAAAGCTAAATATTGTACGATTCCACTTATATGACACACAAGAAAAAACAAAATTATAGACAAGGTAAAAGATCAGAGGAAATGAAAGGGAATTGAGCAGGTAAAGCAGATATTTTCTAAGGAGGTAAAACTATTAGGTGGGATACAGTATGACACTTTGAATATATTACACTAGACATCTATTGAACTTTACTGTGCAAGAGTTCATCTTAATGTGTGCAAATAAAAACTCCTTAAGTGCTCAGAGGAATCCCAGGATGGAATGCAGAAGGTGACAAAACAACCTACCTGTATTATAGATGTATAAACAATCTCCCTGAAGGGATTAAAGGAAAGGTACACATAAGAAAATGTGGAAATGAGTAGAGCCTATAAAACTAAAGCAATATAAATTATACATAAGCACAACAAAATTGTTTATAAGTTGAACAATTAAGTAAATTGGGTGGCAAATGGTAGTTTCTTACTGTTGGAGTGGAAGGTTACAGACACACCAAGGGAAGTGTTAGAATGATTCCTATGATAATAGATTAGAGTTGGGCACATCAGTATGAACTCATATTTGGCCTAATAGCTATAGAAATGTCACATAGAGAAATATTTATAGATACCTGTGCATATATTCATTAATATACATTCATATATTTCCCTGTTTGGTCAGCAGAGAAGACCTAAAAGTAACAACACTCCAATAGCAATGAACACACTTAACACCCAGATCTTGGTTTCTAATACCACTCTGCAAGAAAAGGAATCAGAAATCCTTGGAGGATGTGAGCTGGGCATAGTGACTTCCTTCCAAATGGTAGAGTATGGAAAGAGGAGATGAAAGGAATAACTTTGAAGTGGAGAAACCTAAAAACACTGCCTTTTCTAAGTAATCAAGGTCAACTTCAAATAAAAAGTCATGTTTTTGTGGTAAAGTCATTTGTTATTATGTACTCTTGATATGATTTAATGAAAATGGCATTTACCTTTATGAACTTTCTTCTGAAATTACTGCTTCAATCTAAATATGAGAAAAGCAGCAGACAAATATAATTGAGGAGGAATCTTACAAAATATCTGACAGATAATCCTCAAAAGCATCAAAGTAATCAAAAACAAAGAAAGTCTGAGAAACTATTATAGCCCTCAGAAAACATAAATAATATGATACGGTATATTAAATGGAATCCTAGAACAGAAAAAAAGATATTAGGTAAAAAATTAAGGATGAATTTCAATTAGTAATAATGTAATAATATTTCATTAGTTAGTTGTAGCAAATATTATATACCAATGTAAGATGTTAAATAACAGGAGAAACTGGATATGTAATATATGGGAACTTTCTGTACTACCTGCAATATTTTTTATAGATGTGAAAAACTGTTCTAAAATTCAACATTTATTAATAAAATAAAGTATTTTATCCAGCATTTTTATATGTGCTACCATGATGGGAGTTTTACTTAACATCTAATCTTCCATATTGCCATAAAATCTGGAGGCCTGAGAACCAGGAGAGCCAATGATGTAAATTCCAGTCCAGAAACCACCAGGCTCAAGAAGAGCCAATGTCCTAGCTCAAAGCAGTCAGGGGAATGGAGTTCACTCTTACTCTGACTTTTTGTTTTATTCATGTCTTCAGTTGATTGGCTAAGGCTCACCCAGATTGGGGAGGACGATCTACTTCACTCAGGCTACTAATTCAATTGTGATTTCATCCAGAAACACCTACACAGACACACATAGAATAACGTTTGACCAAATGTCTGGGCACCCAGTGGCCTGGTCAACTTGACACATCAAATTAAGCATCCCAGTTGGTGTCATCAATGAGCCAGACAGCAGACTTCCAAGCCCTGGCAACTGTCCCTCTGTTCCACTTTCTGAACAGAAAATTCAGCTACAGGGTCTACTCTGCTCCCATGGAGCCCCTCCCTCCAGAGGGGAATGCTCAGGGGGCACAGCTCACTCTAGTGACGGGGGCACTTGAACATCCACTGCCTGGGCCTGTTGTGAGGACTGAATGAGACAGGGTGTAGGAACACACTTTGTAAGCTATTCAGTTCTACAGAGGTGAAATGCTGTCATTATTCTGCTTATTTTCCTGTGCATTAGCAGCATTCACATTATCCTTATGTGTTCTCAGCAGAAATGAAGATATAAAAAATCTGAAAAGCTTAGCTCCTAAGAACTCATAAAAGGACAGCTGGTATTGCCCACATCAAAGAGAATACTAGCAGCTCAAATTTCTTTGTTGTTTTTGGCACATGAACCACCTTCTAACACACTGTTTCGTGTAATCCTACCAAAATCCTATACAATAGAGTATGCTATTGTTCTGCTTTTGTAGATGTGGAGAAAGACTGAGAGAGGCAAGTGACTCTTCCAAGATAACACTGCAAGGAGGAAACCAATTTTTCCTTTAACATCAGTCTTCAAATTCTAAATCCATGTTCTTTCCATGCCATCATGTCCATCTCCTGACAGGAAACAGTGAACTCAGGCCTTGGCAACATAATTACCTGTCAAAGAAAGACAAGGCCACTTTGCTAATAGCTATATAACAGATTTTGAGTTCTTTTCCATTTAAAAGAGCATATCCACATGATGGTAACAGTATCTGAGGACTCTAGTTTCATGAGACCCATTGATTTATGCATTCCACCTCCATCCATCCATCGAATCAATAAATTAAAGGTCTACTTTGTGCTGACTACAGTATAGGCACTGAGAATACACATGGCAATCCTCAGCCTCACCATCACCATCATCAACAACATTTTCATCCAATTATTTGGGGTATGTGCATGTTATATGAGACGAGGTAAAATGTCAAAGAGTCCAAGATTATACAACATGATGCTAGTGGTGTACATGGCATACACTCAACAAGGCAGACATTGGAAGGTACTATGTCAGAGACACAATCAGTGCAATAAAATTTTTAAAATGCACAATGAATACATGATGTACACAGGAATCAATAAACTTTGAGGAAGTGTATGGGGAAGAAAATGTAATCTTTGAATTAATAGAATTGTAAAGAACTCTTGTTCCTTAGTAAGTGGCTTGATGAAAGCTTTTCAGGTCATAAAAAGGGGCTGTGTATTTTTAATATTGTGAATTCCAGTAGGAAGTTCCAGTAGGAAATTAAGCATTCTGCACCCAATTGTATGTGTTTGCCTTGCTATGCTGGTACATAGTGGGTCTTGACTAAATGTTGATTTCTTTTGTTTCCCTTGATTCAGGAGGATATTTGAGGGATATATTCCAGAGGAGCAGCTTTAATTTGAAAAATAATAAAAATTCCTCAGATGAAAGAACCATAAAATATATACTCTTCTCTTATCTCTTCTTCATCTAAACAATGTTTCTTACTCCTCTCTGAATACAGACCAAATATGGCTCTGTCAGGAAGACTTCTTCCCATTCTGACAAGCACCACTCAGGATTAATGCATTGCTTGGGAACTTCGTGGGACACATTCCTGGAGAGCTGAACACACCAGACTACAGAACTCACAAATACTCCTTCTCGGTCTATTGTTACTGTGGATGAAATGCCATACTTCTGGGTTAGATAAACCCATTCACTTTTAAACTGGATCCTATTTCCACTTATGGACTCAGCTACAGCAATTCTCCTCTCTTGTTTATCTTTACATTTTCACTTTTTACATGGCCAGTCCCAACAGCAAACATGCTATTATTTCATTTACCTTAACAAAACAACAAACAACAGAACACCCTTGTTAACTGCACCTCCCCTCCATCTACTCCACATTTACCTGTCATGTCTGTGCTGCATTTTTCATATAATTTCCCTCAGCTAACAAAGCCAGTCCTTCCTCTCAGAAACAGATCACAGCCAATGACTGACTGGCATGAGGTACCAAAAAGCTGTTCCACTGCCTTGAGGTAGAGCTAACTTAGGGGGGCAAATTTTCTCCAAAGCTTCCCTACAAGATGGAACTGAAGCTAGTTGTCAGTTGAGATATAGGCCTGTGTAGAATTTTTTCTGCCCTATCTTGATTTCCTTACTTCACCTTTTCTGAAAAGCATTTCCCCAATAAATCATTTGCTTCTAAGGAACCCAGCCTAAGACAATTGGTACCAGAACTGTTGGAACCCAGGTGGGGGTCCTCCTTAGAAACTCTAAGGATAGGATTCTCAAACTGGATTACTCGCAGGATGAATGGCAATGAGGACCCCATTACTCTGTTAGGTATAATATAGACCGTTCCCGGTATATTCAAGTATTGCAATGGCTGAGACTCTTACCTTAAAGAGTTGGAAAGAGGTACACCAGCTTGTACATGTCTTTGGCACTAGAGAGATGTAGAAGAAATATCATTATAAACTGTGGAATCAGGTAGCTGTTCCTAAGCAACACTGATTTACTAAAAAGAGAAAATGACAGGGTTGGATCTATTAATCAAAGATCTACAGCAAAGTGTGAAAGCCATAGGGCATTCATGACAATATTTAAAGACCTTTATCCCCGATAGCTACAAGGCAATCATTGCTTAAGGTCAGGCACAAGACTAAATTTTAAAAATGAGAGAATTCTGAATCATCAGCTTAGGCAAATATCCAATAAGAAAGTCATTGGATACAAAAACAGTAGCACTCTGAGACTTGGGATGGAGGTATCTGGACAGGTGTATGTGAGAACACTGATTCCCAAATTCTCTTGAACTTTCTGGGCCTGCAGAAGTGGTCTGCTACTCCTTTTTGAAAGATAGATATCTCTCTTGCTTGAAAACTATGCAATAGCTTTTAAATGAAAAATAATAAAAATAGTTTTAAAAATAATAAAAATAGTTTTAAAATGAAGCAGGTACTTTACAATATAGTACTTTCCCTCATCAGAATTTCTTTCCACCTTTCCTGCTGGCCACTGATCCAAAATTAAAGCTAATTCTCAGTCATATGTGACTGAAGAAATGACAATCCTGCTAGGCAAAATAAGAGATTATGTAAAGGAGCTGTAGGACCAACACAGCATATACTGTCAGGGTCAGAGAATATGATTGGGAGTGAATCCTGAAGTATGCTGGGCCAAGGTGGAGGAATACAAACCTGGTTAATGGAAAGCTCCATATGGGATGCTCATCTGTAACACATCATTTACTATCTTGACCGAGGCTCCAAGTGATGGTTTAACACATTGCTGGAATAATTCTTGGAACTTGCCAAAGAAGGACTCACCTTATATGAAGGAAAGGTACCAGAAAACCATGGAGGAAGGAATAATGAGCCTCAGAGAAGTGGGGATGCTAAAATATATCTACTCTTTGAGACTAGAAAATGTACCAACTAGACATGTTCCTTGGAATGGCTCAAAGGATACTCTGCTTATCAAGATGATGAAGTGAGAGAGTCACATGAAGTGAAAAATTGAGAAGTATTTTTCTTCTGAAGGTCAGAACTAATGATAGCAGATGCTGCTATAGGCGGTCTCCCTAATAAAAATGAGAATGATAAGATCCTGGAATGGAAGAGGCCAGGTGGCAGCCCGGCAGAAATCAGAAGTATCAATTAGAAATAAAGTTAATCTATTTACCATGATGGACACCAAAATTGAAATGGTGGCCAGGGGCACATGATCTCTAGGGATCTTGGAAATACTTCATAAAACATGGAGTTCTTAGGTACAGTACAATGCAGATGGACAACCAGCAAATCTACTGATTAAAATACATAACCAGAGACGTTCTGAAAATGGTTCCAGTGGTAAGTCAAGATTGCCCAGTGTACAGACCAGAGGCATTCTCAGGTCCAGAGTCCAGTGACTGAAGGAAAGACTAGATTATGGGGGGGGGGGGGGGGGAAGACCTGCAATAGCACAAGAAATGTACATAGTAATGGTCTCCCAGTCCTTTGCCCAAAATAAGCAAATAAGAGCAAGAGTAAAAGTAGGAGAAAATACACAGCTATAACCTGGAAAAAGGAGAATAACCAAATTTTTCAGGGGTTGTAGGATCTAGAGCATGAATTGTCACTAATACTCAAGAATCCAAAGTGCCATTGTTGCCCTGTTAGAGTAGGGACTAGAGCAGCTGAATAATAAATGAAGTCCTGGTCCAAGATCCTTTGGGTTCACAGACTCACAAATCACTATTTTCCTGATTTCTGAAGATAAATACAAAATTGTCATACTCCTCAGTTTGGCAAAACTCTCCCATTGGCCTGTAGAGTAAGAGATATGCTGGTAAGAAAGGTTAAGTGGAATATTTTGAAATTGCTCCTCCTTCCAAGATAGTAAATCAAAAATTGTATCTCATCCCAGAGTATATGGCAGATACTTGCGTCACCTTTAAATCCTTGTAAGACCGTCATATCCCATTTACTTTATCAATGCAAAAACTGGATGGATCATAATAGATGCTCATGGATTATCACAAACTTAACCAGATATAGTTTTATTTGTAGCATTGTGCCAGACATGGTATCTTTACTAGAGGAGATTGACATGGCCTGAGATACATAGTAGTATATGGCTATTGATATGAAAATATTTCCTTTTCCAAACCTATACAAAAGGAAGGTCAGAAGCAGTTCATCTTCTCATGGGACATAAAGTGGTACATATTCACAGTGTTCTGCAGGGCTACGTTAATGTTCCCATTTCCTGTAATTACATAGTCCAAAAGGATCTTGACTATCTGGACATCTGAAAGTTGGTAGTAGATACGTGACTGTGGAATCCATTAGTACCAATATATACCAAACCATTTGGAGACTGTTGACCAGATAAAGTGATGGAACAATCTTTTCAGGGTACAGCCGAGGGGCCAGACTGAAGATAACACCCTTTGAGATGGGTTGATATTCTTTAAGATGTGGTATATGCTTTAAGCCAATGGTCATTACATGGTGATGTGTGTCTAGTAGATAGAACACAAGGTTGCAAGAACTAGGGATGGAAGTGGGATGATCCACTTAGGATATCTGGGTTTCTTTTCTCTGTAATTTCAGACTCTGCAGGTATAAAAGCCCTGGTCTCCAGAGACAGGGATGTGCTTCCACCAAGGGACCCAGAAGAGTGCTACCTGGTCATTTTGGAGATTTTTGTGAAAGTAAGCCAGGAGTCACAGGAAGCAGTTTCTATACCAGCAGGGGCAATTGATCCTAATTCTCATGAGGATACAGACCTTCTGCTACATAATGGGACTAGGAAAAAGTAAGTTAGTCATGGAGGTGATTCTCCAGAGTGTCTCTTGGTAGTCCCATGTCTTGTAAATGGGTAAGCACAATAATTTCAGTCTTATGAGATTTTATCCTATATCCTTCTTGGAGACAGATTCAGTCAAATGACTGATTGATACGTAGGTTCAAAAGCCTAGACTCCTTTTTCTCAAGGTGGAATTAACTCTGTTACATTATTCGCACTTCAGAGTTTCCCCAAACAATCAAACTAAGGCTAGTTTCCAGTTAAGAGCGCATCCTTGCTTCTCATTTTTCCCCTCCCTAGCCTGCTTCCCTCACTCCTCTTATCCTCTGAGCTCTTCCTAGGTAAATCACCAGAACAAGAATGCCCATTTCAGGCTCTGCCTCCAGGGAATCTTGCCAAAACCCAGGGACTATTGACATTTTTGTTCATTGATGTGCCAAAGTTTCTAGAAAAAAAAAAATGCATTGCATAAAACAGGTACTATATTTGCCTATATATGTGTGGAACAAAAATTAGTCCTTGGGGCACCTGGGTGTCTCAGATGGTTGGGCATCTGCCTTTGGCTCAGGTCATGATCTCTAGGTCTTGGGATTGAGTCCCATGTCTGGCTCCCAGCTCGCCGGGGAG
This sequence comes from Martes martes, assembly GCF_963455335.1. Lineage (NCBI taxonomy): Eukaryota > Metazoa > Chordata > Mammalia > Carnivora > Mustelidae > Martes > Martes martes. The sequence goes on along the minus strand of NC_137889.1, from coordinate 151,117,446 downwards.
TCTGCTTCTCCCTCTCCCTCTACCTCTCCCTCTGCTTGTGCTCTCTCTGTCTCTGTCTCTGTCTCTCTCTCTCAAATGAATGAATAAAATCTTTAAAAAAAATTAATCTTTAACATACTGAATTAACATGCTTGGTTCACTTGCTATTATTTATTTATTTAGTGATTTATTTTATTTGTCTAACAAGACTTTATCCAGCACCTCCTATGTTCTAGGCTCTGTGCCAAGTGTTGGAGAAACAGAAAAATGTAAGTCAGTAACCCTGCCCTGAAGATGCTCTCAGCCTTGTCAGGTGGACCTGTCAATAAACCAGCTCATTTGAGTACAATGTAATAAGCGTCATGATACAGAGAGGGTTCTGGATCTTCCTTTTTTTTTTTTTTTTTTAACCCTCAAGAAGAAACACAGACACTAGCCCACAATACAATAGCCATCACCAAATAAATGAATAATTTGAAGTAATTCCTTAGAGCCTTCTGAAATGTGAGCCCCTGTTACATCTTACTAGGCACAGCCTCTGTTGCATCTCAACAACCCAGCAACTCGGAACGCTCAGCCCTCCACATTGCTGCTCATGTTGGAAAAGTCATCCCATTCTTCTTTTGGCTAACACTCACTCACCATAGCAGATTCAGCTCTGACATCACCTCCCCTGGACCATTCCCTGACCTTGCTCCTCCCTGAGACCAGATTAGGTGCATCTTCTAACTACTGTGCCAGCCTCTTCCACTGCACTTAGCGTTCTATGCCCTGATTTTCTAGCTATAAGTCTATCTCTCCTATGATTTAATAATCAGGTCAGGGGCTATGTGTCTAAAACCTATCAATTGATAATTTTTTAATCAATTTAATTTTTTTTGTTCTTGTTTGTTTGTTTTTTTAAAGTCCAATGTTAATTTTTTTAATGTCCACGTGTGAAAAAGAAATACTTACCATGACTTGTGTTTTCACTAATAGTCATTTTCTCCAATTTTTTAAATTTAAAATCTATCTTTCCTATAGCCTTTAAATTCACTTTTTAAGTACAGTATATTTGCATATAAATTTAGTAATTGGGTGTGAAAATTTAAAACCCTCTTTTGTCCTATTTTTTATTTCTACTAATTTATCTGATATATTTTACAGATTAATTTTCCCAAAGCATGTGAACATTAGTTTTAAAGTTTATCAGATTTTCTCAAACATATCAAATAAAAGTCACAAAATGTTATAAGCTTAACAAATTAAAATCTTCCATATTATCTAAAACATCATTAATTAAATTCCCTTAAGCATGTCAAACTATGATCATATATCAAAAATATTTTATTTTCTTAAGCACTTCAAACAGCCTATAAGACAGATGTGTGACCCCAAATCATTCTAAATCTTCCAAAAATCTCTTAACTTTAGTAAATAGGAACTTACAAAATGAGTAGATCAGATAGCTAAACAGTTTGGTATATCTGAAAGCAATGTATAAATAAATTCATTAACTTAGATTCTCCCAAGCTTTTAAACAATGTAATTAGATAAAAACTCTTGACATTTTAAATTAGAACCTCAAGTCTAAATTCTCCAGAATGTTCAGATTCTCTTAAATATTTCAAATATCCTACAAAGTATATCCAAACAGCACAATCAGTACAAAACTTTCTATCACACTGGTATAATCACAATTTACACAAAGGTCTAAATACCAAGTTTATTTCTCCATCATTCATATACTTACATTTTATACATTCCCAGAGTTACAAAGTCACTTATCCAACCAAACATAATAGATATACCACCTTAGGTCTACTACAACTACCAAAATGACAGATCCAAGGTTGTCAGAGATTGGACACCCCAGTTGCAAAGTCAAGGAACTGGTCAGAGTTGTGACTGCATAACCTGAATCACATCATGAGAAAACAATGGGACAAACCCAAATTAAGAGACATTCTACAAAACAACAGACCACGCTCTTCAAAAATGTCGATGTTATTTTAAAAAATAGAGAGACAGAGAAAGACAAGAAAGAAGATCAAATAGATATGACGATTAGATATAAGGCATGATCCTGGATTAGGCAGGAAAATAGTATCATTGGGATAATTATCAAAGTGGAATATAGACTATATATAGGATAGTAGTTTGTATTAAATTTAAAGTTCTTGAGTTTGAGGAATGCCTGGGTGGCTCAGTTGATTAAGCATCCAACTCTTGATTTCGGTTCAGGTCATGATCTCAGGGTCCAAGGATCAAGCCCCCAGTCTGCCTCCATGCTTTGTGGGGAATCTGCTTGTCCCTCCCCCTCTCCCTCTGCCCCTTCCTCCACACTCTATGTCTCTCTCCCTAAAATAAGCAAATAAAGCTTCTAAAAATTTTTTTACTGAGTTTGATAACCACACTGTGATTATATTATAGAATGACACTATTTTTAGAAGAATCGTGTTGAACCATTTCGGGTTAAAGTGTCAGATCTCTATAACTGGTTCAGCAAATTAATAATAATAATAGTGAGAATAATGGAAAGAAGAACACTTGCATGTTTGTGTAGAGAGAAAGAAAACAAAAATGAAGCAAAATATGTCAACCATGAGTGAATTTGAGGTTAAGAGTAGGTTGAGTGCAGTATTGCAACTTTTTCTAGTTGTTTTACCAAAAAAAGTGTAATTAAAAAATTAAATAAAAAGATTAAAAATAATATTTGCAATGAGTTCACATGAACTTGTATGTATCTTTGAGGAAAAAAAAAACTTTAGCAATAGATTATCAATACAACAGAAAATCATTGGGATATTTAAACAAACAAACAAAAAAACTGATCTACTGAAAGGATACTTGTCTTCAGAGCTGAAGGAAGGTTATAAAACTAGTTTCTGAAGTTGCGCTTCCAGAAGAATCCCTAAAATTATATTTCCTTTCAAGGATGACAACATTGCCTCCATTGTTCCACAATGCTGCAGGCACTGGACCCTTACAATGTCACTGGCAGAATGGCCCCTCGTCCTCCAGAAGCTAGATGCTCCTGTCATAGCTGCTACACTGATAACCAGAATGGATTATCCACTGTCTCTGTTCTTTATGTCAATCACTCATCATTCAAAACTTAAAAACACTTGTATCTGATTAGCTAAGTCTAAGACACAAGCCAATATACTAGCTGCAGGGGAATCTAGGAGAAGTTGCCATCTGACCTCCAGCTCTTGCAACAACAGCTGGGCTGTGACTGCTGTCATCAAGGGTCCTAGTGACAGGCTTCTTCCACTAGAGGAAGCAGCTTCTTACGATGGGGAGAGAAAAAGAAAAGTACCCTGGTCCATGGCACACAGTGTAACCCTTTTAGATTCTGCCTGCTATATCAAAAGGGTTCCAAGACCAACTTTTCTGGCTGGGATCTAACTTTGCAACCCACTTTCTGAAGATAACCACTCTTTGAACTCATCACTGATTTGAGTAGACAGAAGTCTGCCTACCTCATCCCTACTTCTTTCAACTTAATATTTTGTTGCCTAATTACTTTATGGAATTCTGTGACTCTTCACACACCCTATACCTTTTACCACCCCAATCAGGGTGGTGACTAATGTCTCCTGGTTATAAATTCCAATGAGACAGTCTCCAACCTCTTTTCAGCTTTCATATTGATCTTTCCAATCACCACTTTGTGATGGTCTATCATCAGACCTAGCCCAACACCTGGAAGACAGTAGGCACTTGGGAATAAGGATCAGTAAATGAATGCATTAAAAATGAGTAAAGAACAAGTGGAGGAATATACTGATGGGTACCATGAAAAATTACCTCTCCAGCTAGCAATGACATATAGAATACACAGAGTCTGACTTGAAACCACAACATAGAGGCAGTTTCAGTTCATTCCTTGGACAATTGTATTCAAATATGAGATTTGATTTCCTAAGGCTGATGGGTCCACAGAGAGTGGGAGGGTGGTCCTTTTTTCTGGCTGTGTGGGAGAGGGAAAGACAAAGATCTCTCTGCTATAGCAGGTGGCAGGTCCTTCCTCCTACAGGAGCACTGAGTAACTTCTTTCCATCCCGTGACTCTCACCACCTCAGAAGGGCCAGAAAGTGACTAACCTGCCCCTTAGTTTGGACACCCTAGCCAGACACTGAGCTAGAACAGTCTGGTTCATTCCCACATCCAGGTTTCTTTAAGAGAGATGGGCAGGACCTAAAGGGTTACTTAGTGTTCAGAATCAGAACAAAGAAGCTAGTCCCAGGGCAAGATGCTTCCCCTCTCTTCTATCTTCTCTCTTTTTTTTTTGGGGGGGGGGGGAGGAGGGGCTTCATTCTATGACCAAGGACCTTAAAACATAAATGCTGAAAAGCTCATTATCACCAGATAGAAATATAAGTATATAAGGCATTACAATAATGAATTCTACAGCAAAAGGCAGGAACAGAGGAAGGAATCTTTCCTGCAAAGGACTGAGCTGAAAAGGACTGGGCTGAAACTGGGCCATTTTCCTGCTACAACAAGGAGAAGGCTTTTGTCAATTTCCAGACATGTAAATCAAAAAGGATACTTCAAGACAGAAATGGGAGGGAGAAACTGTTTCTTCACCATTGACCCTCAACCTGCATTCCAAAACTGGCTTTAAGGCTAAGAAGCTCTAATCCCTCAACCAAACAGAGGGAGCTAAAAAGATTGGATTTGAAAAGGCCACAGGAAATGAGATTGGCAATAGCTCCCCACACAACGCTAGTCACATGGTTTGGGGAAGTTAAAACAAGATGAAAAGGAAGAGTCGAAAAATTATCTGCAGCATATGCATAAAACACGAGGAGGCTGGAATCAGCTGAACCGCCTCCCTAATTTCCCTACCTCTGTGTGGATGCTCTAAGTGCTAAATTCAAGATTCCAGGGGCTGGAGATCATGTGAATGGAATGCAGTGCCCCTGTTTGTGAATTTCTAGTCTAAATTGTATTAGCGTAAGTGACAGGGACTCTGCTCGCGATTTGATTCGCAGGAGCCGACTGTTTCTGATGTGTTACTAACAATTTGGGTAAATATGCCGAAACCAATATGTTCAGCCAGGTGCTGGGCAAATTTAGCCCAGCGTGGAACAGGGCCTGCACAAATCTGCATCCCCAGATGGAAGACGTGGAGTTACAAATTAGTGCAATTCAAACAGAAGAGGTTTGACCAAGGGAAAGCTTAAAGAGATCAAAGGGAAAGCAGAGGGGAAATTGGATACAGTTGCATGCGGTTCATTAGAAGGCAAAGGGTACTTAATTATTTTATTCCAGTTTTTTCTTTTTCTTCTTGAAGAACTGGGTTAATGCTTTCACTATTCTAGTTTGGTCCTACACTTTCCCAACTTATAAGAAAGTTCTGTGTCACAATGATATGTTAAATATGAAGGAATTTTCCTGCATCATTATTAATCTGGGACCAGGCAAGGAATTCCAAGCATATTCAAAACAGGAGTTCAAAGTCGGAACTCTATTTTTTATAGGACTGTATTTAAACATGAGTGTCTTCAGAGATATATTTATGTAGGTTGCCATAATTTCCCTACATTCCTACCTATTTATTAATTATCTCCCTCAAACAATAAATCATTTTATAATTGTAATTAACCAACATAATAGCTTTTTATATTATCATGTTATATCATTTTATCTCTCTGTAGGCATGTAAAATCACAATGATTTAGTTGTTTACCTCCCAGATTGGGGGTCTCACCCAGGAATAGAATAATAATTATAATTTTAAAGAACTGGGATCGTGTACCCTGCCCATGGTGAGTCGTTGGCTGTAATCAGTGTATAAAAGATAAAGACCAGAATGCCAGGAGGTATGTTAACATTATTTACAGTATCCTTGAAATTCAATTTGTAACCCAACAGCATATCACTAAACTCTTTTGAAGATTCTGGAAGGGGGGGGTGGGCAGGAGACAGGAACTGTGTGACACAGGAGCTGATTAAAAGTATAGAAATGGACCTAGGGCCGAAGTTGTGACACAGTGGAGCAGGGTCCCTATAGAAAGACCTAAGCCATGTGCTCACTGCAAACTGAGAGATATTAGGGTGGGTAGGAAAATTCAGGCCGTTTGTTTGCAGGGTGATCCAAGGAATCCTGTAGGAAAAACTCATGCTAGGCAGGTAACTCTGAGACCAATCACAATGTGTAGTGGGTATTTCCCCCAGACCACCAATTCTCAGACCGCAGCTGATGTCCATCAATCTAACTCAGTTCTGACCTAACCCACCAAGAGATAGCATCAGATTTCACAGGGTAAGGGCTCAGTCCCAAAAGACTGTGTCCACTTCAGATGCCAGTCACAAGTCCAGGTTGTCACCCATGCTTCTGACTGATCAGCTATAAATCTGAGGTTCCCATTGATGAAGTTCTAGAACCTAGGTGAGGTTCGGTGGGGTGAGGTCCAGAGCTGATGACCAAGAAAGAATTCTTGAGACATCTTTGATGCAAAATGGTGGTTTATTAAAGCACGGGGACAGGACCCGTGGGCAGGCGGAGATGCTGCTGCCCCAGGTTGTGAGGGATGGCAGGTTATGTACCCTGCGGTTGGGGAAAGGTGAGGGAAAGGGAGGTTTCAATGGAGTTTTCATATGCTAAAGAGGGCCTACAAGGTGCCGGGATACCAGAGGTCTTGCGGCTTGATCAATGTTGTCTTTCGGCAAGCCATTAACATCAAGATAGTTGGGAGATTCCTGTCTTGCAGGATTGTGATCTCTGCAAGTTAACTATTTGTTTCTTGTTTATGGCAGTCAGGGGTGCCTGAGGAATGTTACACATATTACCGAGGGGAGCGGGTAGAGAGGGGGTGCAAGGTGCCAGCTTTTGCTTTGTCCTCAGTCAGCCTCCTGCTCCCTCATCACCATGACCCTTTCTTGGGTTTGATTAATTTGCTAGAGCAGCTTACAGAGCTTAGGTAACCCATTTATTGACCAGATTAGCAAGTTTATTGAAAGGATGCTAAAGGATACAAATCAATAGGCAGATAAGGAAAAATACAGGGCAATATCCCATACAAAGGAGCTTCCATCCTCTTGGAGTTTGGGCTCAGGGAAGTATTCTGGTTCCCTAGCCCAGAAGCTCTCCTAACTCCATACTTTTGGATTTTTTACAGAGGCTTCATTACACAGGCATGCTTGATTAAATCATGCCATTAGTGACTGAACTCACCAGCTCCTCTACCCTTCCTGGAAGTCAGGGGCAGGAGGGCTGAAAGTTTCAGCTATCCAATCAACAAAGTTGGTTCCACTAATAACCAGCCCCAAATCCTTAGGTGTTTTTCAAAAGTCACTCTGTTAACAAAAGATGTCTTTGTAAGCTTTCATCACCAAGGGTTTTAAGAGCTGCAGGACAGAAATCGAGACAAAGACTATATATATAGTTATAGTTATAGTTATAGTTATAGTTATAGATCACAATATTACAGGAAGGAGCCCCAAGAGGGAAGATGAGGGTGGATAGCATTGGGGTCAGAGGGGCAGGAGTGGGGGTCATATCCACCTTGTAGGATGAAGCAGTCTGGATCTTATTCTAAGGGCATTAGAGTGCCTGCTAGTGTGTATGTGTCTGTGTGTGTGTGTGTGTGTGAGTGAGTGTGTCTGAGATTACAATTCGGCATTTATTTATTGAAAGCTCCCACGTGCTGGGCTCTGTTCTAAATGCTGCACACAGAGCAGGAACATGGCCTCTGTTCCCTTGATGCTCATAATCTCGAAGAGAGAAGCAATGCAGAAATAAACAAGATGATACTATGGGTCTTACACAGAATCAAGACAGATGAATATGATAGACAGTGACTTGGGGCTACTTTTCTGACTGAGTAGTCAAGAGAAGTTTCTCTGAAACAGCGACGTTTCAGCTAAAACAATAGTAACAACTAATATTTGCATATTGTTTAAATATGTAAGTCTCTACTAAGTACTTCACACATCTTAAAGTTGTTAAGATAGACTGTGTTTGTTATCACATCCCTTCATAAATAAACTGGCAGGAAAACCCTTTTAGTAACTTCCAAATATGCCTCTGCTAATCAGTGATGAATTTTAACCAGGAAGTCTCACTGTGAATACCTCATTGTTTACCAATTCACTCTCCATGACACTATCTGAATGAGAAAAGATGAGAATTTTGAGAAGGAGCCTGTCCTGTGAGACACTATAGGAAGAGCTTTCCAGGCAGGGGGAACAGCAAGAAGGAAAAGAGGCCTAGAAAATTGCAAGCAAGGAAAGAAGGGACGGGACAAAGAACAAAGAGGTGAGCAGAGGCCAGAATACATAGGGCTTTGGAAACCAGATGAAGGTTTTGTTCCAAATGTAATGGGAAATGTTAAATAAAGGAAGGGGTTGATCTGTTGGAGGTTTTTAAATATGACTTTGGCAGCTGGAAGAAGAATGGAACGGGGAGTGCTATGGACGGAATGTGTCTCCTCAAAATACATATCTCAAGACCCTGACCCCCAATGTGGTATATTAGGAAGTGGGGCCCCTGGGAGGTGATTGGGTCATGAGGATGGAGCCTCGTGAATGGGGTTAGCACTCTTACAAGAGACCTCGGAGAGCTTCCTGCTGCCTCTACCCTGTGAGAACACAGGGAGGAGAGGGTCATCTAAAACCAGGAAGTGAGAACTCACCAGACACCTAATCTGCCAGCACCCTGATCTGAGACTTTCCAGCCTCCAGAACTATGAAAATATAAACCACTCAGTCTATGGTATTGTTGTCATGAAGCCTGAATGGACTAAGAGAGGGGGAAGGAGGGAGAGTGTCAGCAGAGAGGTCAGTTGGAAGGTGATGGTAGAAGTGCTAGTGAGAACCCCACTGGCTTGGACTGGCATTACCATAATTGATATAAAAAGAGGTAAGGAGGCTATAACTTGGAGGTAGAGTTGACAAAGCATGCTGATGGCATGAAAGTAGGGAATTTTGGAAATAAAACAAATAAGAATGAGTATTATGCTTTTAGCACGGATAACAAAGAGAATGAATGGTGGTTCCCATTCCTGAGACTGGTTAGGTAGGTAATGTGATGGGAGGAGAGGGGGAATAAATGTCATGATAAGAAAAGCAGAAATGTAGCAGGATGACCCAAGTTGGACATGGGGGTAGAGAAGATGACTTCACGAAGAATTTAAAAGTCATTTATGAAAAGTAGGTTATTCCTTCTTGCTTGAATGCCTCTTTCATGGCACCTGTAGCCAGACCCACTCATCCTTCAGGACCCAGTTCAGTCACCCCTTCCACTATGAAACTTCCCTTCTGACAGCCAAATATGGTCAAAGAGTAACTTTGTAGCAAGTGCTATGCTGTGGATTCAAAGGCAATAGGACATTGGTCCAACCTCAGGAAGGTTACTGTCTAGGGAAGGAAAACAGACCAGTAACAAATACAATACCTCCTGGGATAGAAGTGTTTACAAGTTACGGACTGTTACTCTCCCAGGGCTGCTGTAACAAAATACCACAGACTGGGTGGTTTAAACAACAGGAATTTATTTCTTATGGTTCTGGAGGCTGAAAGTCCAAGATCAAAGTCTTGACTGAGTGTGCGTCTGGTGACAACACTCTCCCTGGCTGGCAGGCAATCTCCTTTCCACTGTGTCCTCACATGTCCTTTCCTTGGTGCTTGTGAGCAGAAAGAAAGAAAAAAAAGCTAGCTCTCTGGTGTCTCTTCACATGAAGACACTGAACTCAACATAAGGGTCTCACCTTATCTAAATCTAATTACCTCCCAAAGGGCCGATTTCCAAATTGCATCGGTAGCTAAGGCTTCAACATATAAATTTTGGGGAGACACAATTCAGTGCCTGGCACAGTGAAAGTATAGACAAATCTAAGAGAATCTTCAAAAGGGATTGATGCTGCAGTTTTCTCATAAGATAAGAACATGTCTTGCAGGAAGATGAGAACATGTTTGCTAGGGTGACATGGTGGAGAGGACCATGAGACAGACAGAAAAGGCACAGAAGCATCATGCACCAATGCACCTTGGAAAATTACTTATATCTGAGGCTCAGATTGGTTGGGAAGAGGAAGAGCATCGGCAGTGCAACAGTGACTTATGGGATATTAGCTTGGAAATGTACCCCTGGGGACAGATCAAGAATGTATGCTATGGCAGATGCTGCGGGTGCCTTATTCAATTGTCTTAATCAGTTCAGGCTGCTATAACAAAGTGCCATAGACTGGGTGGCTTACAAATAACAGAATTTATTTCTCAGAGTTGTGGGCTGGAAGTCCAAGATCAGGGCCCCAGCATGGTTGCGTTCTGGTAAGAGCCCTCTTCTGGGTCAAAGACTGCCAAATTCTTGCAATGTCCTTATATACATAATTGTGGAATGGGCAAGAAAGCTCTCTGGGCCTCTTTTATGACAGCATGAATCCCATTCATGAGGGCTCTGCCCTCATCACCTAATTACCTCTCAAAAGTCCCACCTCCAAATACCATCACATTTGGGATAAGGTTTCAATATATGAATTTCGAGAAGGCACAATAGTCAGTCTATAGCACCAACATCATTTGCCAGTTCTCTGCTAGCAGAACCTTGATTCAAGTAACACACAGAGATCTCTTGGTCTCCTAGCAGTCAATCCCCTTTCCAGTCTAGGAAATAAATCACAACTGGCCTGAACTAATCATTTCCTTCTCCAGTGATTGGTCAAGGAGTAGTAGACATGGGATTCAGTCCCAACCAATATGATGTAAAGAGAAGACTTTTGCCCTTCCTTCTTTTTCCTCACTTGAATATGGATGTGGTGTCTGGAGCTATAGCAGGCATCAAGGCTAATGTTAAAATCATCGAGGTCAATGGTGATGAAAGCCTGAAAGAGGATATAACAAGAGGAATGTCAAGAAGGGAAGAGGAAGGTTAGACTTAAAGAGAGAGTATTGACAGGACTGGACCACCAATGAGATGTGAGGGATGGGGGCCAACAAAGAACAGGATAGGACTTAGTTTTCTAATATGGATGAATGGAGAATTGTGGTAGTTGCTGAGGTAACACAGGAGAAAGGGCAGATTAGAGTGGAGGAGGAGAAAATAATTTGCTTATGTTCAGAAAAATTGACTTTATAGTGTAACCAGAATTAATTAAGCCTTGTTGTATCCAAAATTTGCCTCTGTCATGGAAATAATAACACTTTGTTTACTTGTCTAAATCCGTAAACAAACCTTGAGCTCCTTGAGGGGTGAAAATGAAAATGATAATAAAGGCAAACATTTACCTATTGTTTATATATGCCAGGCACTATTTCAAGCTCTTTGTTAACATAAAGAAGCTAAGATATGCAGGGGAAAAACCATCCCCAAATCAGAGAGCTGAATAATGTTTCTGTTGAAGTGCTAGTTCAAGACCAGGCTATTAGATTCTAGAATCTGTGGGCTTACCCACAATGCACTACTGCCTCTCAGAAACAGTTTCCATCTTGAAACCTCCTCCCAGAGTACTCAAAACCAAGACTGTCATTCAAAAACATGTTCACAACGAATGAATAAATGAGTGAATGAATATAAAACTTGGTCTCATGAAATTTTGAAGATAATCATTAATTAGTTTGAAAAATATTAATAAGAAGCTACTTGTTAAAAAATACAGAAACCTGTAGCAAAAATGAGGTAGGCAGAATAATGGCCCCACAAAGTTGTACACATCTTAATCCCAAAAATCTTAACCCCCACTATGTTATAGTACAGTACCTGGCAAGAAGGAGTTAAGATTGTTATCAGGTGACCCTAAGAAAAAAAGACTATCCTGGATTATTTAGACCTAGTATAACCATACAAGTCTGTAAATGTGGAAGAGAGAGGCAAAAGAGTAAGAGTGATACAATTTGAGAAAAACTTGAGTACTCACTGCTGTTTTTGAAGAGGGAGGAAGGGAACCAAGAGCCAAGGAGTGTGAGCCACTACTAGAAGCTGAAAAAAATAATAAAATAGATTCTCCCTTTGAGTACTCACAAAGAATTTAGTCCTGTCAATGCCTTGATTGTGGTCCAGTGAGACTCATTTCAGACTTCTAACCTCCATAACTATAATGTAATAAATCCATATTGTTTCCTATCACCAAATTTATTATAATTTGTTATAGCAACAATTTTGTACCTGAAAGTAGGGTGCTGTTAAAACAAATACCTAAAAACATGTGTGGTTTTAGAGTTGTACAATGGGCAGGGGCTAGAAAAATTTTGAGGAGCATGATTTAAAAAAAAAAAAAAAAGCCTGGATTGCTTCAAAAAGAGGTAGCAGAAATACTGATATTAATTATTCTAAAGGAAGTAAGAATCATGTACTGCTAGAGAGAGATGGATGGAAATAAGGAATTAATTATTGGAAGCCAGAGGAAAGGGGACTCAAGATACAAAATTTATGTAAGTTTTTACCTGAAAAAGGATCCTAAACTCAGGTTGTATTTCTAGGGAGCCCATCCTTAGAAAAAAGTAAAACTTATAAGCAAATAAAGGAAAGGGAAATAATAAAAAAAAAATAGGCAATAAAAAAGAAAGTCAAGAAAGGAGGAAAAATGAACAAAGTAGAACAAATAAAACACAAGTAGTGAGATAGTAGATTTAAATACAAATATATCAGTAATTACATAAAATATCAAATTAAGTGCTCTAATGGAAAAAAAAAGATTGTCAGACTGGATTAAAAGAAAAAAGACAATTCTATGTTACTTTCAAGTGGTAGTGTTTAAATATAAGAATACAAAAAGGTAAAAGTAAAAGAATGGAAAATGTTTATCATGCAACAGGAAACAGAGCAGACTTTAAAGCATGGAATATTACTAGGTATAAAAAAGGTTACATAGTAATGATAAAAGAGTCAATCCATCAGAAAAAAAAAATCTAAGTTTGTATGCACAAAAAACATAGATTTACAATATATAAGGCAAAAAAAAAAAAGAGAGAGAGAGAGACTAGTTTCAAAGGAGAAATATATAAAACTACGATCATAGTGGGAGATTTTCACATATTTTTCTCAGTAATTGATGGGAAATGTCATAAAAAAATCCTTAAGGAAATGTAAGATTTGAACATATATGGAATAGTGAACTTAACTGACTTATATGAAATAATTCATTCAACAACTGCAGAAAATATATATTTTAGGATTCCCATATAAGATCTTCCAGAATTATCATATGCTATACTATAAAGTAAGTCTCAACAAATTCAAAATGATTAAACTCCAATATATTATTTGACTACAGTGAAATTAAACAAGAACAGAACAACAAAAGCTAGGTGGAAAATAATCTAACATTTTGAATTTAAGCTTTAGACTTTCAAATAACTCATGAGTCAAAGAATAAATCAAAATGGAAATTTAAAATAATTTAAACCAAATGATGATAAAAATGCAAGATATTAAAACTTACGGTATGTGGCTATAACCATGCATATAGCAAAACGTAGAACCTCAATTAAATATATTGGGTAGGAAGTATGGCTAGAGGTCAGTGATATAAGTTGATAGCAAGAAGGACATGTCAAGAAGGAAAAAAATGAAAACAAAATTTTAAATTAATGCGATAGAATACAAATGTTCAATACAGAGAATCAATAAATCTAAACACTGATGTTTGAAAATTTCATGTAATTGGTAAATTCACTGCAAAACACATCAAGAAGAAAAATGCCAAGTTGCAAAAAAGTAATACAAGTGAAAAACATAAATGATGCTACAGATACCAAAAGTACTAAAATATTATGGTCAATTTGTTTCCATAAATGTGAAAACTTAAGCAAGTGATTTATTAGAAAACAACTTACCAAAACTGATACAAGAAAAAATAATCTAAATATCCCTGTGTATACTGAAGATATTAAAGTAATTAATTATTTCCATAAAGAAATTCAAGACCAAGATAACTTCAGTGGTGAGTTTTTCCAAACACTTAAGGAAAAATATAATATCAATAGTATACAAATTCTTCTACAATACAGACAGAGATGGTACATCAAATGGTACATTACATTTCCCAAGTCATCCCAAGGCCAATACATCTTTGATACCAAAGCCTGACAAACATATTGCAAGAAAAAAATCAGAGACCAACATCTGACATAAACATAATTTTTTAAAATAGCAAACAAAACATTAACAAAATAAGTCCAGCAACACATAAAAAGGATAATACATTATGACCACACTGTATTTATTTCAGGAACATAAGATCAACTTAATAGCAAATATCAATAAATATAATCTATTGTATTTAATAGAATAGCTTAAGAAAATTATATGAACATGTTAATAATGCAAAAATTTGATAAAATTCACCACTAAAAATACTCAGCAAACTAGGACTAAAACGGAATGTATTACACATGATTAAGGGTACCTACAAAAAAAACCTTCAGAAAACATCCTACTTAAAGGTAAGATATTCAAAGTGATGATGCAAGATAAAGAAATAAAGCAGATAGGGTTTGGAAAAGAAGAAGAAAGAGTGTCTTTATCCACAGATAACAGTATTGTGTATATAGAAAATCTAAAATAACAGAGATATCAGAATTCATAAGTGAACTTAGCAAGGTTACTGGATAATTGCTTAATACAAAAATTGAATCTTATTTCTATATATTGGCAACAGACTACTAAGAAATTAAATTTTGAAATATGGTTTTTACATTAGCATCAAAACTATCAAATAATTAGAAATAATATTGACAAAAAGGGACAGAGACAAAAATGGTAAGAGAGAGGTGCAAGATCTCCACAGAGAAATCTATTGAGAAAAGAAATTTAAAAACTTTAAAAATAGAGAAATATATCATGTTCGTGTATTGAAAAAATCTGTAATGATTAACTCTCTACAAGTTAATCATGTAATTTAAATCAATATCCAGGAGGATTGCTATAAAAATTGACAAGCTGGTTTAAATACTTTTAATGGAAACATTGGGTCAAGAAAAGTCAAGACAATCTTAAAGAACAAAGCTAGAGGATTTATGGTGTCAGGTATTAAGATGTAATATGAAGCTACACTAATTAAGAGAGCATAGTATTGACATAAAGACAGACAAATAGTCCAGTAAAATGGGAGGCAGAGTACTGGAATGGACAACACATAATGGATGTTTGACATGAGAATAATAGGGCAGTAATGTGGAGAAAAGATGGTTTTTCAATAAATGGTATTGCATCACTTACATCTCCATGTGAATCTGTACTATTACCTCATAAAATGCATAAAAGTCTAGTCCAGGTTGTAGATCTAAATATGAAAAGAACAATAAAGCTTTTACAAGAAAACATAGAGACTATCTTCATGACCTCAGAGTTGCAAAGATTTTTAAACTGGACATAAAAGGCATTAATCAGGGGTGTCTGGGTGGCTCAGTGGGTTAAGCCTCTGCCTTCGGCTCAGGTCATGATCTCAGGGTCCTGGGATCAAGCCCCGCATCGGGCTCTCTGCTCAGCAGGGAGCCTACTTCCTCCTCTCTCTCTGTGCCTACCTCTCTGCCTACTTGTGATCTCTGTCAGTCAAATAAATAAAATCTTTAAAAATAAATAAATAAATAATAAAAGGCATTAATCATAAAGGAAAGGATTAACAAATTTGACTACAATTGAAGTTAAAAATGCTTGTTCATGCCAAGACACAATTAAGAGAGTAAAAAGACAATACACAGAGTGGAAAAAGATAACCAACAAAGATTTCATTTTAGAATGTATCTTATGAATCAGTAAGAAAAGGACTGGCAACCTGACCTTTTATTGGGTAAACTGCTTGAGCAAGCAGTTCAGAAAAGGCCAATAAACATATGAGAAGGTATGCAACCTCATTAATCTTTAGGGAGCTATAAATTAAGCCATGACATTGAATGACAATGTTTAAAAAGACTGAAAATACCAAATATTGAGGATACAGAATAATGGGAACTTTCAGAAACCGTTGCTGGCATGTATGTTGGTACACTTTAAAAGAAGAGATGGTCAATTGAATAATGGGCTCTAATTCTTCATTTCTGTGCAATAGAATTTAATTCTACATCCACACACTAACAAATATCTCATGGTAGATGAAGCAAATTTCCTGCATCCCCCGGGTTTGGACATGTGACTTGTGTGATATAATGGATGTTGGTGAACATAATGTGAGCAGAGACTCAAAATGCGCTTTAGCAGTTAATACCATCTTACTTCCAGCCTTGAAAAGAGACTTGGTTGGCCATAATAAAAGTATGCCTTGGCAAGCCACTGGTCCAAAAGGATGACAGACATATGAAGCAGATCTGAACTAATGCCCACCTTCAATCTAAGTCCAGTTAAGTTCAGCTTAGATCATCAGCAGCCCAACCAACCCACAGATTTGTGAGTGTTAAATGCTTACTATCAAACGAAACTCATTTTTATGTGGTTAATTATGTAGCATTATTAAAATAATAATTGATTGATATTTGCTCTATATATACTAGAGCTCAACATATGTCTACCTAGTTATGTCACTGCTACATATATCTCCTAATAATGTATCCAAAAGAAATGCAGGCATATATATACCAAATGTATAAGAATACTCATTGGTGGATTATTCCTAATAGACATTAGAAACAACCTGAATATTCGTCAGCTTCAGAATGGATAAATACATAGTAGTATACTCAACAAAAGACTACACACCAAAGAAAATTGAAGGAATTTCTGCCACACTTACCAACACAGATCAGTCTCACAAAGATAATGTTAAATACAAGAAATTCAGCCTCAAAATAATTCTTATTGTATGATTCTATATATATCAAATTTAAAACCAGATCAGGATAGGAGTTATCTAGGGGAAGGAGGAAGCACATGAGCACACTGGAGTGCTGGGAAGATTCTAATTCCTGACTTTCATGGTTAGTCATGTAGGTTCACTTCAGGGAAAATACACAAAGGTGCACATTTATAGCATGTACAATTTTATGAACACATGTTATACTAACTAAAAATATAAATTTTGCTATTTGCTTTATATTTCTTAAGGAAAAAACCCTTATAGAGAAATCAGTAGACTCAGACTCTAGTTTTTTTCTCTTCCACGAATCCAATAGCCTTCAAAGTGAAATGGGCAAGATCATCATTTCAGATATAGGAAAATACTAGGGCAATTATTTATTTATTTACCTTTTAAAAAATCCAAAAAAGTCTTACTGGTGTTTAGTATACAGTCTGACATTCTCACCCTCCTTTGGACCTTATGTCAGAGGGTTCATGTGCCTGTCACACAATGTCCACAGGGGACCCTCAAGGATAAGTTCCAGGATGTACAAGAGACAGCAGCAGCTTTCTCACATGTCATTTCACTGTCAGCATATTAACATGCAGCTGGCTAAGTGAATGTGGGCATTTTATTGTCCAGTTTTAATCAACCTAATAATCACAAAATGGAGAAAGGACTGCAAATATCCCTGCAAAGAAACTGGACTGGATTGAGCATTATAGAAGAGAAAAATAAGAAAATCATAGGTATTAATTTTCTCCTCTTGACACTAAGTCTTAGCCCTATCACAGATAGAAATAATTAAATCAGCAAAAATCCCTCAAAAACACTTTTTAAACTGTTGCACTGTGGAATTAAAAATTCACATTAATAATGAACTTCTACTAATAACGTAATGTTCTCTGAGAGACCAGGATATAGGCTTTAAGCATAGTATGAAGGCATCACAATTCATGAAACAACAAATATTACTCAACTCATCATCACCTCCTGCTTTATTTCTAATACATATATTTTATAAGGTACACAATATGTTAATAAAGTGGTCCATGTATATGAATTGTTTTAGACAACTTGTAGGCAGAACATTTTAGACACCACTGCAAATTAAATTTGATCGTCTATAAAACAAGGAACAATGAATGAAGAGCTGAATATTTCTTAGACCCTTTCCTAGACCATTTTATGTCTGAAAAGTAATTTCCCCAAATCTATTAAAAATGCAAGTTAGGAAGTAGAGAGTCAACATAGAGTGCCAACTTTAAGCCAGCATATATAACTCATTCGATCACAGCATACCCATAAGGAAGATAGTTATTCTTCCCATTTTCCAGATGAGGAAATAGAATCAAATATGTAAATAAATCTCAGATAAGGAAACAGACTCAGAGAGGTACCATTGTGGAGGAATTGAGAGTTTGAAACCAAGGCCTGGCTAATTGCAAACTTTCCACTCAAACATATTATCATTCTTCTTTTTTTTTTTAAAGATTTTATTTATTTATTTGACAGATAGAGATCACAAGCAGGCAGAGAGGCAGGCAGAGAGAGAGGAGGGAAGCAGGCTCCCTGCTGAGCAGAGAGCCCGATGCGGGGCTCAATCCCAGGACCCTGAGATCATGACCTGAGCTGAAGGCAGAGGCTTTAACCCACTGAGCCACTCAGGGGCCCCAAACATATTATTATTCTGAAGCAGAAATGAGATTTATGTTTGGGTTTTTATATGACTTTTAATGTTTACTTATAGAAATGCTATGTTTTTTTTTCCTATGGAAGTTCCAGGGGTCTTGCCAGTTATCACTGTTAACTTCTGTATTCTCAGTGTCTAGTACAATACCAGGCACATGGTGGCATTCCATAAATACTTCATGGGGGAAAAAGTCTGACTGACTGACTGACTGAATGAATGAATGAATGAATTACATGGTAGAATTATATCCCATGCCAACTAAAAAGTCATTCTTTTGAGAACTGAGAAACTCTTCTACTCTGAATTTTGATTTTGTCATAAAAAAATAAATCCAATATGAGCCTTCTTTCAGACCTATATTGCACTGAATACAGAACCAAAACATGCATTTAAATCACTTATATCTAACTTTTTATGATGCAATTGGGTATGGTGTTCTTTTTGCATTTGCAGTTAAAGGGTAGAACAGATGGTGGAAGTTTAGTTTCAAGTGATGTGCCCATTAAAATAACTTATGCTGTTGAGTGATTGTTCACTCTAATGGCTCCATTCATTATATCTGAGCTCACAAACTCCAAAATACTTGGGAAGGAAATAAGAATACAGGAAATGTTTGCTACATCAAGAGATTTGTTGGATTAGGACTGCAGACCCACAAACTCTATCCTTGAAAGTAAGAGCTTATTGGAGCCTTCCCAGAAGACATTGGTTTCATAGAGCACCCACCACCTTGGGAAGAATCTTCCCAGGAAGAAACCTGTGTTAGGAAGGAAAGAAGGTTCAAGGGAACAAGTTATCAAGTTCTCTTAAACCATGTTTTTCCCTCCTCTTCGGTGTTTTGTGAGAATGAGAATTTTAGAGTCACAAAAACAACTGTAAAGGCAGGAGGAAAGAGGAGAAGCCACAAACATCAAATCAGAGTCTGGAGGAAAAGAAGGATAAAAACAAATTGCAAGCCTCCTTTACCTTATCACCAGTCTAACAGCCAGGAGGTTCACACTAGAAGCTGGGTCACCTCAAGCCCTTTCTATCTGCGGAACTACCTTATGTTCTTTTTAGTTTCATTGGCCAAATGGTAGAGTGGAACACATGCCTCAAACTGGAAATACAGGTTCTGCTAAAATTGGCAGTCAGTGAGTGCCAAGTGCTACATCAGATGCACTAGCTCATCTAATCTACTTAAACAACTCCGTGACATAATCGGTATCATCTTCAATTTGCAATTGATAAAACTGAGGATGCCCAAGTCTCCAAGCCATTAAGTGGTGACTCTAGGATACAAACCCAAGCCTATGCAACTCCAAAGTCTTTTCTCAGTCCACTAGTTCACATTCCAGTGCTACCACAACCCACATTAAAAGACCTCTTAGATAAAGTGATGTGTCTTAGCTGGGAAGTAGCTAAGATCAAGGTGCAGTTATTATATTCCATGATCACCCCATTACACTACAAAGTAAACAACTTTTGTAGTATTTTATCACAGAGTATTCAATACTCATTCCATAAACATCAACTGAGTGCTGGGATACAGTCTAATATTGAGGACCTGGTTACCAATTCAATATGCTCACTGGCCATATTGGCAAGAAGCAGAGAGCAAACTCAGGTTGAGTAAGTTGAGGAGAGGATAATAAAGAGAATATTTCCATAGATGGGCAAGGATAGACTATGCAACAAAGAATAGTGCAGTACCAAACCCTAGTGACAACCAGGAGTAGTACACCTCTCATCCTGAAATGGAAAAGGGAAGGTGAACTTACGAGGAGCTTAGAGTGAGTAACTGCAAAGAAAAAGATATCTGACAGGATCTTAAATCTTTGGATAACCCCCAGAGAACGGGGATGAAATTAAATTTGTGATCCCCTCTTCCTAGACTATATCAGTGGGGAAATGTTGGAAATGCCTGGATTGGAAACCTAAAGGCAGCTGCATCTTTTTAAAGGCAGATTCAAAAACAAAGGCTGGCTATAAAAACCATTCTTTCTGATTGTATATATTCAACAAATATTTATTGAGTGTCTACTGGGTACCATTCTTGGTCCAAACACTGGGGCTACAAGGGGTAATTAAACCCAGAACGTTGACACGTGAACACAGGCATTTATAGTACAGAATTAAAATTAAAATAGGCATAGTTCTAGAATATATGAAAACTCATCTGAAAAAAGCTTCCTAGAGAAGAGTACACATCTTGAGTTTTAAAGGACAAAGAAGATTGTGTTATTTGATGAAAGGAGACAAGGGTGTTCAAACCAAGATAGCAAACTATGCAAAGACTTAAAGGTGGGAAACAGCATGAGTTCCAGGTCCTGTGGGACATCAAGGGGAAACTACCCAACAGTTTCAGTGTAAAAAGTAATATAAAGGCTAAGAAAATAGGGAACCTGGGTGGCTCAGTGGTTAAAGCCTCTGCTTTCAGCTCAGGTCATGATCCCAGGGTCCTGGGATCGAGCCCCGCATCGGGCTCTCTGCTCAACAGGGAGCCTGCTTCCTCCTCTCTCTCTGCCTGCCTCTCTGCCTACTTGTGATCTCTGTCTGTCAAATAAATAAAGAAAATCTTTAAAAAGAAAGAAAGAAAGAAAGAAAGAAAGAAAGAAAGAAAGAAAGGAAGGAAGAAAGAAAGGAAGAAAGAAAGAAAGAAAGAAAGAAAGAAAGAAAGAAAGAAAGAAAGAAAATAGCCCCTGGGTTTAACCCAAGAAAAGCACTGGTGGCCTTAGAAGGCTGAGAGTCAATGGGACATCAGAAGCGGTGAGAGGGAGTGTGGCTGGGCCTTTAGGAAACCATAATAGAAAGAGAGAGCTGTGGAAACCAGAAAGACTCAAGGCGGGTGTGGAGGGGCTTCCAAGATGGCAGAGGCTTAGGAATATTTAGGTGCTGATGGGAAGGAGACAGAGGAGAAGGGAAGCTGAAGAAGGAGTAGAAAACTGAGGGAGCCATAAAGCAGGTGAAAGAGGTAGAAAGGGAGGCCATCTGGTGCACAGACAGGGTGGCTTATCCTTGCAACAGAGCATGGGAATCCTTGAAGGCAAGGCTGCAAGGATAGGTGAGCACAAAGGAGTGAGGAAGTAAAAGACATCGATTTGGTTGACCTTGATTGTTTTTAGAAAGTGAGTGAGGTGAGTCTGTGAACTGAAAACAAATGATGATTGGGTGGGAGATTGAAGGAAAGCAGAGAGGTGTGAAGCACAGCAGAGAACAGGAAAGAGAGTTGATCTGAGAAATGTACAAGTGTTATGAGGAAACACTGAAAACCCACGTGAGTTCAAAGGCCAGGAACTTAACACACACTGGTCCACACTGGCAGTGGTGACTGGAAGCCAGGTGCGCATGCAGGGGAGAAGGCCAGGTAGACTGACCCAGGGATGGGGCTTACAGTTGTTCTAGCCAACAAGGGCCTGTGACTCTTCCTTGTCTCTCTGCCTCCCATAAGCAGGCAATCACCATACTCTATTGAATTCAGTTCCTGAATTTCACTTGAAAGCGTCCGTTCCCAGGGGCATTGGCTGGCTCAGTCAGAGGAGCAACAACTCTTGATTTCAGGATTATAATAAATTCAAGCCCCACACTGAGTGTAGAGACTACTTAAAATAATTTTTTAAATGTACATTTCTCCCCATGCTTGCAGCCTTCACCCAAGTTGGGTTTGATATCCCATCTTACCTGGATTATGGCAACGTGCTTCTCTTCCATTCTGACACTGTATGCCAAGTCAACATTTTAAAAAGTGAGTGCTATCACATTCTAAATCCTTTGAATTCCTTCTCTTTCCTTCAGGACAATATCTCAACCGAACCTACCCAGGCTTAGCTCTCACCAAGCCCAGTCTCTACCTTCTGACCACCCTGGGTGCCTTGCAGCTTCCCAAAGATGCCCTGCCTGTTCTTGGCTGAGCCTGCGGCTGGTTTCTCTCCAGAACCATTTTCCTCCAGTTCTTCAATGAGTGAAGACCCATTCCTCTTTCTGCTCCCAAACAAGACCTCCTTTCTTCCAGCAAGTCTTCTGTGGCTTCCAAATATGAAAAGATGCCTCCCTACATGCTCCCATGAGCACCTCTTCTCTCCCATCTTAGCCTCATCATGTTGTTGTAACAGCAAGTTTCCTGTGAGTCTCCTGCCACCAGATTTTGAGCATCGTGCTATGACTTGTTCATCAGTGGATCCCCAGCACCTCACACTATGCCTGGAATACAGAACTCATTCAATACATATTTACTGAATGTTACTGAAAACCAGGCTTCAAACCCTGAGCCTTCCCCACTGGACTCTCTTATCTGTGGCACAAAAGGTTAAAAACATGGCATGCAGGTACTTGGAAAAGGAGATTTATTCCTAACAAGCTAATGAGCCAACCACTTAGTATCCTTAAACAGGCAGCATTTATCCCCATGGCCTGAGAAGAGTCTATTTTGATGAAGGATGTGCCAGGTTTCTTAACATCAATGCCAAATTATTTCTTAATTAACTCACAGGCACTGTCAATAGGAAAGTCCGGTGTTGATTATAAATGAGAATTAAGGGAGGGGAACAGCTTCCTTCAGGATTTTAAAAATATGCTATAGCTATTATATAATCAAGATCATCTTTGAGTAAGATCTGCACAATGCCCAATCTGATATTAATCCTATCTAGTGTGGTTTTCATCTCAGACATTACGATTTTCTTCTCTAGAATTTTGGTTTGGGTCTTTTTAAAATCTGTCTCTATGCCATGTGTTCACTCATTCCTTTGGCTTCTTAAACACATGAAATATAGATGTAGTAACTTTTAATGACTTATCTACCAATTCTATCATCTGTATTCTTTCTTTCTTTTTTTTTTTTTTCTTTTAAGGATCTAGAGAGAGAGAGCTCACTGGGGGAGGGGCAAAGAGAGAGGGAGAGAGAATCCTCAAGCAGTCTCCCCACTGAGTGAGAAGTTTGATACAGGGCTGAATCCCAAGACCCTGAGATTCATGACCTGAGCCAAAATAAAGAGAAACTTAACTGTCTAAGCCACCCAGGAGCCCCTCATCAGTGTTATTTCTGTATTAGTTTCAAATGATTGATGTTTCTCAATTATGGGTCACATTTTCTTATTTCTTTGCATATTTGATAATTTTTGGCTGGGTGACAGATATTCTTGCAAAGCTCTTATTCATGAGTACCTTGAGAATTTTTAAGTTTTTCTGCTGTGGCTGTTGGAAAAAGGCTTCATTCCTATCCCTGTATAAGCTCTGGTCACTGTTCTTTCTAATACTTTTGGGTGGCTCTTTCTTTGGTCTTGAACGACTTCCACACAGACTTATATTGGTACTACTCAACTGTATATTTGAGGGAGGAGACCCTCTATAACTCCCTAGAGTTCTCTAGAAAGCATGCTCCTCATTGGTATTACACCTTGTGACCTTTAATTGCCTCATCTTTCCAGGACCCCTACATCTGTCTCTTCAACTCCTCAAGTGTACTGGCCTCTGCCTGGCTTCCCATTCCCTGTGTCATGGCTGGAAATCTGAACATAGACTTTATGAATCCCCAGGATTGCTCTATGGCTATGATCTGGAGCTCCCTTCCACTGCCTCTCTGTTGGATTCCCTATGTTGTCCTATTGGTTTATTCACCTTTTTCTGCTGAAATGAATCTTCTAATAGCTTCATAAGAATGGATGCATGGGAAATAAAATTTTTAAATTCTTTACTGTCTAAAAATGGCTTTAGTTTACACTCAGGTTTGATTGAAAAGTGACTTAAGAGAGAATTATTTGTTTGAAAATAATAAAATGTCCTTCAGAATTTTGAGGATATTGCTCTTTGTCTTCCAACATATTGTGTCATTATTGTATTCTTTTTTTTTTTTTTTAAGATTTTATTTATTTATTTGACAGAGAGAGACACAGCAAGAGAGGGAACACAAGCAGGGGGAGTGGGAGAGGGAGAAGCATGCTTCCCACCAAGCAGGGAGCCTGACACGGGGCTCGATCCCAGGGTCCTGGGATCAAGACCTGAGCCGAAGGCAGACGCCTAACGGCTGCACCACCCAGGCACCCCTTTTGTATTCTTTAATGCATTCTGAACCTAATATCTTTGTACTGACTCGCTTTTTCATCTAAAAACCTTAATTCTTCTTATTTTCATTGGTAATTTAAAATTTCTTGATGACATGACTTGCTGTGGGTTTCTTTTCATTCACTGTGATGGGGATGGGAGCGAGATCCTCAATCTGAAAAGCAATGTCTTTCTATTCTGAGAAAGTTCTCTGTACTATTTCTCTGATAACATCCTCCCAATTTTTCTTCTCTTTACTCTTTCTAGGATTCCCATTACCTGGATATTAGATCCCCTAATTCAGTTCTCTAATTTTTCCTATTTCTTCCGGTCTAATGTTCACCTCTTTGATTTTAGCTCCAGTTTTTGAAAGACTTTCTTGACATTTCTACCAAACTTTCTATTTAATTCTTTATTTCAGTTGTTATATTTTTAAAATTGAAGAGTTATTCCTTTCTTATTGTTCCTTTGTTAAGTTGTCCTGTCTTTTTTATGAATTTAGTATCTTGTCTTCATCTTAAAGATGTTAATTATACAATTTTTAAGTGTGCTTTTGCTCTCTTTTTCATCTTTATTCCTTCTGAGTTTCTTTTTCTCTATTTTTGTCTCTGTCTTTCATGTTGCCATCTTTCTGGAATTTTCCAAGTATTGAGTGATGCTGTACATGTGAGAATGAGCCACAGAGACTTGAGTGGCAGCTCTGTGCTGGCGAGCCTCACTGAGGTGCATTGTAGGCAAACTGGGTTTTTCACTGAGGAGACCTCTGCATGGCCAGGATGTCAAGATTTGTAGCAGTTTTCTCTTCAGTAATTCCATATCTCCAAAGAAGAATCTGTGATCTCCTGTGTCTGTTAACAGTGACAGAAGGCTGATGTTCTGGAAGTGAGTTAGGAAACAGGGACCAGGTCAGGCTGCTATGTTTCATCATTCAGTCTGCAGGCTTTCATTTGATGCCTCTTATTTCTTTTGATACATCTCTTTTCCACTCCACTCTGGCTCGTCTCCTCAAGGCCTGAAACAAAATCTCTAGTCCATGGAGGAGCGAAGAGGGGCTGTCTCCTGGCAGCAAAAAGTGGGAGCTCTAAGGTCTCACTGTTCTGTGTCAAACTCTTAAGCATTCTAGTGTTTTCAGTCTTAGTCCTCACCTCCAGCCTTTAGCAGTTCATAGTGTTTCCAAGTTTTCAAATTTTCATGGGCTCTATAAGGCAAACAGGCTCTCTTCATACCCTCATCCCTCCCCATAGGCTCTAATCTGCTATGCCATTCAACCCTCCTCCTCTGTACTTCTAATATTTGTGACTATTTCTCATATACTCTTTTCTCCTCTTTTTCTTCTCTCTTTTCTATTAATTTAATTTAATTTAATTTTTTTAATTTTTAATTTTTTATTAACATATAATGTATTATTAGCCCCCAGGAGTACAGGTCTGTGAATTGCCAGGTTTACACACTTCACAGCACTCACCATAGCACATACCTTCCCCAATGTCCATAACCCCACCACACTTTCCCTATTCTCTTCCCCCTGGCAACCCTCTGTTTTGTGAGATTAAAAGTCTCTTATGGTTTGTCTCCCTCCCAATCCCTTCTTGTTTCATTTATTCTTTTTCTACCCTCCAAGTCCCCCACATTGCCTCTCAAATTCTTCATATCAGGGAGATCATATGATAATTGTCTTTCTCTGATTGACTTATTTCACTCAGCATAATACCGTCTAGTTCCATCCACATTGTCGCAAAAGGTAAGATTTCATTTCTTTTGATGGCTGCATAGTATTCCATTGTATATATATACCACTTCTTTATCCATTCATCTGTTAATGGACATCTAGGCTCTTTCCATAGTTCAGATGTTGTGGACATTGCTGCTATAAACATCTGGGTGCAGATGCCCCTTCAGATCACTACATTTGTATCTTTAGGGTAAATACCCAGTAGTGCTATTGCTGGGTCATAGGGTAGCTCTATTTTCAACTTTTTGAGGGACCTCCATGTTGTTTTCCAGAGTAGTTGCACCAGCCTGCATTCCCACCAACAGGGTAGGAGGGTTCCCCTTTCTCCACATCCTTGCCAACATCTGTCATTTCCTGACTTACTAATTTTAGCCATTCTGACTGGTGTGAAGTGGTATCTCATTGTGATTTTGATTTGCATTTCCCTGATGCCGAGTGATGTGGAGTAATCTTTCATGTGTCTGTTGGCCATCTGGATGTCTTCTTTGCAGAAATGTCTGTTCATGTCCTCTGCCCATTTCTTGATTGGATTATTTGTTCTTTGGGTGTTGAGTTTGATAAGATCTTTGTAGATTTTGGATACTAGCCCTTTATATGTCGTTTGCAAATATCTTCTCCCACTCTGTCAGTTGTCTTTTGGTTTTGTTAACTGTTTCCTTTGCTGTGCAAAAGCTTTCAATCTTGATGAAGTCCCAATAGTTCATTTTTGCCCTTGCTTCTCTTGACTTTGGTGATGTTCCTAGGAAGAAGTTGCTATGGCTGAGGCCAAAGAGGCTGTTGCCTGTGTTCTCCTAAAGGATTTTATTGGATTCCTTTCTCACATTGAGGTTCTTCATCCATTTTGAGTCTATTTTCATGTGTGGTGTAAGGAAATGGTCCAGTTTCATTTTTCTGCATGTGGCTGTCCAATTTTCCCAACACCATTTGTTAAAGAGACTGTCTCTTTGCCATTCTTTCCTTCTTTGTCGAAGATTATTTGACCATAGAGTTGAGAGTCTATTTCTGGGCTCGCTATTCTGTTCCATTGATCTATGTGTCTGTTTTGTGCCAGTTAGGGTTAGGGTTACTGTTCCAAAAAAATAGAAATGGAAGGAAAACTTCCAAACTCATTTTATGAGGTCAGCATTACCTTGATCCCAAAACCAGACAAAGACCGCATCAAAAAAGAGAATTACAGACCAATATCCTTGATGAACACAGATCCGAAAATTCTCACCAAAATACTAGCCAATAGGATCCAACAGTACATTAAAAGGATTAGTCACCACGACCAAGTGGGATTTATTCCAGGGCTGCAAGGTTGGTTCAACATCTGCAAATCAATCAATGTGATACAATACATTAATAAAAGAAAGAACAAGAACCATATCATACTCTCAATAGATGCTGAAAAAGCATTTGACAAAGTACAGCATCCCTTCCTGATCAAAACTCTTCAAAGTGTAGGGATAGAGGGTACATACCTCAATATCATCAAAGCCATCTCTGAAAAACCCACAGCAAATATCATTCTCAATGGAGAAAACTGAGAGCTTTTCTACTAAGGTCAGGAACACGGCAGGGATGTCCATTATCACCACTGCTATTCAACATAGTACTATAAGTCCTAGCCTCAGCAATCAGACAACAAAAAGAAATTAAAGGCATCCAAATCAGCAAATGATTTACAGATGATATGATACTTTATGTGGAAAGCCCAAAAGACTCCGCTCCAAATCTGCTAGCACTTGTACAGGAATTCAGTAACGTGTCAGGATATAAAATCAATGCACAAAAATCAGTTGCATTTTTATACACCAACAACAAGACAGAAGAAAGAGAAATTAAGGAGTCAATCCCATTTACAATTGCACCCAAAACCATAAGATACCTAGGAATAAACCAAACCAAGAGGCAAAGAATCTGTACTCAGAAAACTATAAAGTACTCATGAAAGAAATTGAGAAAGACACAAAGAAATGGAAAAATGTTCCATGCTCATGGATTGGAAGAACAAATATTGTGAAAATGCCTATGCTACCTAAAGCAATCTACACATTTAATGCAATCCCTATCAAAATCCCATCCATTTTTTTTCAAAGAAATGGAACAGATAATCCTAAAATTTATATGGAACCAGAAAAGACCTCAAATAGCCAGAGGAATATTTAAAAAGAAAGCCAAAGTTGGTGGCATCACAATTCCAGACTTCAAGCTCTATTACAAAGCTGTCATCATCAAGACAGTATGGTACTGGCACAAAATTTAATTTAATTTAATTTAATTTGATTTAATTTAATTTCAAGTAGGCTCCACACACAGCATGGAGCCCAATATAGCACTCAAACCCACAACCACAAGATCAAGACCTTAGCCAAGATCAAGTCAGACACTTAACCAACAGAGCCACCCAGGCACCACTCTTTTCTCTTTTATTCCTTTCCTTTCTTTTCAGTGGAGACCCAGATAGAGGCTGAGGTACACACAAGATAAGTCATATATTCTAAGCAAATCACGTGCATTCTCCGATTTAATTCTCACAACCATGAAATGAACGGTAATGATCCCTCATTATATAGACTGAGAAATTGAGGCTCCAAAATGCTAAAGTATTTGCCTTAAGTCACCTGGCCAGCAGATGGCAGAACCAAGATTTGCAACCAGTTCTGACTCCAAAGACCATGACTTTAGCCACATGTGATTCTGTTCTGATTTGAAGGGTAGGCACATGGACATTCAAATTTATCAATTCCATTCATCTTTGGCATCTGGGTCCTCAAAGCTTAACAGCTTTGCTTGGATCACTAAAGCCATGTGGTCCCTGTGTATACAATCCCAGGGTATAACATTGGCCTCCAATGTTCTGCATTTCTGGAACACACAGTCACTTGGATGTACTCCATAGTTTTCCATCTTTGTGTTCCGTTTCTTTCATTAAGTACTTAATCTTGGGCAATACCATGTGCTGGACACATGAGAAAATGACCCAATGGAGGAAAGAGGGGATGGTCTTTGGAGTGTTCATACTTAGTCAGGGAGAGAAACCCCTGAGACTAAGACATTAAGGAGGAAAGGACAAACTGACAATGTGCCCTGATGGAGAAGAACCTGATTTAGCTGGGATTTCAGGAATGGCCTCATGGAAGAGGTGATGTTTTAGCTGATACTTACATAGTTCTTCTATTCATTCTTTCCTATGTTTGAAGCTAAGGAATTGGAAAAGCAGCACAGAGCACACAATCTCCCCAGCATTCATTATCCCACACAAAAAGTGGACTGGATCCACAGCAGCAGGTGTTCCAGGAGAAAGGAAAGCAGATCTACTATGCCATCTGCTAGCAAATCTCTATATGAGGGAAAAGTGGGACCTTGAGGTGGTCTAGATTTGCCTCTCTTCACCTTTCTAACAAAGAGGGTATAGAGGGAGAGGGACAGGTGTTTCAGGCAGAGGAAACCATAACTTTGGGGGGGTATGAAGGAGTCAGAACATTGAAGATCAAGGATGGATACCTTGGGATTATGCATATGGACCTTAAGGCTTAAGGATTTGAGAGGTTGCGTGAGGAAATCTTGGGGACCCTGGTGGCCACTGATGAATGGAACATGCATGGCCAAATGAAAACCCTGAGTCAAGGTTGGAGCTAAAGTACGTTAGATGAAAGGGAGAACAATAGGAGCAGGGTTTGAGGTGAAAGATGTAAGTCACATGATTCAGGATTCATAGACCAAAGGAGGCTTGGTTTTCAAGACCCTGAAGGTCTGACTTCAGTTTTAAGAGCTCCTTCTGGCTGCAGTTAGGAAACTGAGGTATGCAAAAGGCATGAGGGGAAGCAGAGAGAGAAATTAGAAGTAAAAATGTTGGAAGTTGGACTAGCAGCCTCTCACATGTGAGAGAAGAGCACAGATCAGAGACATATTTAGGAGGTAAATTGACACACTTGTTGATAGACTGGATACAAAGGTTGAAAGAAAAGGAGGGAAGAGGATGACACCAAGGTTTCTTTCTTGGTTAGATGGGAAATTGCAGTACCGTTGGGTGACAGGTAATGACAAGTTGAGCAACAGCGTGGAGGTGAAGTAGATGGGGCTTCAATTTATACTGATCAGCTGCCTCACCAAGACTGAGAGATGCTGGTGCAGAAACACAGACATCCTCACCCATAGATTGCCCCAGAAGGCCGGTTCAGCCCTCCACTTACCTAGCGCAGAGTGAGACCAGAGAAACTGAGGTTTCTGTGAGCTCTAATGGGCTGGAAACCAGGGAAGTTGAAATGAACATATGCCCCAGTCTCCTCTGGGTCGCAGAGCAATCACCCATCCTAAAGTATAACCATTTTCCTCACATCTCTAATGCCATTTCAAGGATACCTTACATTTCAGTTCAGATTTGCCATTTTATCCAGCTGGATTTCTTTTCAATTCAACCCAATTTTAACCCCAATGTTCAAGTTATTTTTTCCCATTATGCCCATAAATGGAAGCAAATCATACTATCTTGTATAAATGCAGCTGTTTTTTCTCTCTCTTCTTTTTTCGTTTTAGATGAAAATCTTTTTTTTTTTTTTTTTTTTTATTAGCAACACTACCTCATCTCTGCACCCGGCTGAGTTCCTCACCATCAGCTGTTCCTCATCTCCCGTGTTCTTTCCTGTTTCTTCAGGGAGCCCCTGCAGAGATGTTTTCTTATATAATCAAATTATAGGTCAAATTCTTCAAAGAGATAGCACACAGGTACATTTCTTAGGAGCATTTAAACTGATGCAGCAAGTAACACATCCTTTGTTTAAGTGGGAGCATTGGTAAATAATAATACTCTTTGGTAACAAGAAATGAAGTAAGGAGTAGAACTTAATAAAAGTATGCCAAAGTGCCTTGTTAGGTTACAAAACTGTGCAAATCCACATTGCCATCACCACCATTATTATGACTATATTATGGTATTATACATTATATATTTATCCATTTTATAGTTAATTAGTTGATTTCAATAAATATCTTCTGGGTGCCTAATAAGGAGGTACACTCTGCACTGAGCATAGGAGATGCTTGGAAGACAGTCCCTCTTTGGCAAAGGGAAAACCCAAAAGAACAAAGTGTATAAACAGATACTTTTTTTTTTAAGATTTATTTATTTATTTATTTGTCTATATGTCAGATTGTGTGAGCACAGGCAGACAGAGTGGCAGGCAGAGGCAGAGGGAGAAGCAGGTTCCCTGCCGAGCAAGGATCCTGATGTGGGACTCAATCCCAGGACGCTGGGATCATGACCTGAGTGAAGGCAGCTGCTTAACCAACTGAGCCACCCAGGCATCCCTAAACAGATACTTTTGACGGGGGAAATAAGAATGCTCCAGCAGTGGCAACAGCAGGGAGAGCACCTGTAGTAATACCTACAGCAAGAGGTGTTCTGGTTGAGCATGTGTTTGGTGTCAGACATTGTGAATCATGCTTTGTAAATATAATCCCGTTTGAGCCACATCACAGTCATGTGAAATAAGATTATTTGCCTCATGTTATAGAAGAGAATTCCTTGACTAGTTGGCATAAAGTCACCAAGATTTGGGATAAGGGATAAAATAAGAGAGAACAAATTCTCTCTGGCACTAAACTTGAATTTTTTCCTCCACTTCTCCCAGAGACATACATGTTGTATAGTTCAGGAAGATAGAGGACAACACTGAAATCAGCTTGGGGTAGGATAGGGAAGAATGGGCCCTTAAAGAAGGCTGCCCAAAAGAGAGGACATAGGAGCTATGCCTGAAATGTTGAGCAGGCATGAGCAAGAAGGAAAGGAAGATGGGACATCCATAGCAGAAGAAAAAGCATAGGCATGGAACAGCATTATGTTGGTGGGCCTAGCTCAAGTGATACAGGATAACTGGAGAATCATGTTCAGGGAGAGCAGGATGGGAAACATGAGGGCAGGTCCACATCACAGAGGTCTATGTGCTGCACTGAGCAATGTGGACTTGATTCTGAGATCTGTGGAGCAGGTCAAAGCACTTCAAGTCAGTGGTGGGCACAGTTTGATCTGCACACCATGAATCACACTGTCAATGCAATGGAAGGTGTACCAGGCAGGGCAGGAGTAGGGACCAGGCTTGTTTTCATCCAGGCTTCCCAGGAAGGATTACCATCATGAGGTTAAGTAGTTTGTGCAGAGCTTGCATCTTTAGTTGTATTTCTGGTGGCCCAAAGCAACAGCTCTGCCACAATGAGGCTGGTGTCAATCACTTATCTCCCTCCCACCCCAGCATCTTCACCCATCTTGAACCCCTGGCTTGCAGTCAGTCTTTCCTGACACACTCATTTCTAGTTCACCTGAAACTCTGGCCACATTGCACTTCCTACTAAGCACCAAATGTCACATCATCCTCTCTCAAGCCCTCGAACACTTTTTCTACCTGGAGTATCCTATTCCATACTCACTATCTGGAGCACCACCTTCTGTAGATCAAAATTTACTCTTCCTTTTCTTAGTACCTACAAAGAGTCATTCTTGTCTCTGGATCTCCATGGTACCTTCTACTTTCCTTTAAATTATCACATTCTGCACAGTAAGAGAATCATTTTTTCTCTGTCTCTTTCACTGCTTATGCAGTGAGTTCCTCATTCCATAGATATTTCAAGCATGTACAAGCAAATACCTAACTGCTTATATACAATACATACATACATATAAAATTTTTGAGGACGGGACTCTCTAGAGTCAAGATGGCAGAGGAGTAGCAGACTGAGATGACATCAGGTCACAGGAATTCAGCTAGATAGTTATCAAACCATTCCAAATACCTACAAATCCAACAGGAGATGGAAGATAAGAAGAGCAGCAATTCTAGAAGCAGAAAATCGACCACTTTCTGAAATGTAGGACTTGCGGAGAAGTGAATCTGAAGTGACAGAAAGATAAACCACAGGGGAAGGGGCCGGTTCCCAGTGAGCAGTGGAGCAATGGAGCACAACATTAGAACTTTTAAAAGTCTGCCCCACTGAGGGACATCACTCCAGAGGCGAAGTGGGAGTGGAGCCCTCCTGGGGACAGTGTGGTCTTGGGTCCCATGGGGTCACAGAAGGATCGGGGGTGTTTGATTGTAGCAGAGCTCTCAGGTATTAGAGCAGGGAAGCCAGCTACAGAGATGGAGCTGAGGAGTGAGCTCCCAGCTCGGGGTTATCTTAAACTGTGATCCGTGGCACAGTCAGACCACTGCTCTTTGATCAGGGACCCGACAAATGGCAGATCCGGGAGACCCCCCTGGAAGAGCAGAGTGTCAGGAATCTGCTGGGTTT
Source organism: Martes martes (assembly GCF_963455335.1). Taxonomy (NCBI): domain Eukaryota; kingdom Metazoa; phylum Chordata; class Mammalia; order Carnivora; family Mustelidae; genus Martes; species Martes martes. Next base: position 151,084,058 of record NC_137889.1, on the reverse strand, counting down.
GGAGACTCCAAATGGGGCTGTGTGCCAGAGACAGAAACACTCAGTCACAGGCCAGTTGAGCTCGGAGCGCGGCCAGAGACCAGGGAGATGGGAGTGATTGAGCACTTTTCTCTGAGGGTGCACGGAGGAGTGGGACCCCGAGCTCTCAGCTACTCTGGGCCAGAGATTGAGAGGCCACATTTTCATTCCCATCCTCCAGAGCTCTACAAAAAGCGTTCAGGGAACAAAAGCTCCTGAGAGTGAACCCAAGCAGATTACTTAGCCCAGCCCCTGGCAAGGGTGGTACAAATCCACTTCGGACAAAGACACTTGAGAATCACTACAACAGGCCCCTCCCCCAGAAGATCAGCAAGGACATCAAGCCAAGACCAAGCCCACTGATGAAAGACAACAGCAGAGTTCCAGAGGAGGGAAAAGCAAAGCATGGAATTCATGGCTTTCTCCCCATGATTCTTTAGTCTTGCAAAGTTAATTAAATTTTTTAAATTTTATTTTTTTCTTATCCAATTTTTTAACTTTTACTCTTTCCTCTTTAATGTTTTTTAAACTACTTTACCTTAACAATATCTTTTGTTTAAAAAAAAAACTTTTTGAACCTTCATTATTATAGTCATATTTTATCCTTCATTGTATCTAACTTTATTTTTTGTATACATATCGGGTTTTTTCTTCTAAAAAAATTTTAGGATACAACTTCTTCTAATAGATCAAAATATACCCAAATCTAGCACAGGGCTTTGTTCTATTATCCAGCCTGAGCAAATTCTCTCCACTTTTTTTTTTTCTTTCTTTTCCCAACCAACTTATCTTACCAACTCCTTTTTTAGAATTTTTTAAAATTTTTCATCTTTACAGTCATATTCCAACCCTACATCATGCTTACCCTTATTTTTGTATATAAACATATAAGTTTTTCTTTCTTTAAAATTTTGGGAGGTAGTTTCTTCTAAGAGACCAAAATATACCCCAAATCAAGTGGGTGGCTCTGTTCTATTCACCAGTCTAATACATATATATATAATTTTTTAATTTTTTTAAAAATTTTTTTGAACTTCTTTTTACCCTATTTCTTCTCCCCATGATTTGGGGTCTCTTCTGATTTGGTTAACGCACATTTTTCTGGGGTCTTTGCCACCCCTGTAGTATTTTGTTCTCTTGTTCATATATTCTTATCTGGATAAAATAACAAGGCAGAAAAACTCACCACAAAAAAAAGAACAAGAGGCAGTACCAAAGGCTAGGGACCTAATCAATACAGACATCAGTAATGTGTCAGATCTAGAGTTCAGAATGACAATTCTCAAGGTGCTAGCTGGGTTCGAAAAAGGCACGGAAGATATTAGAGAAACACTGTTTCTCTAATGGTGAGAAATAAAAGCCCTTTCTGAAGAAATAAAAGAACTAAGATCTAACCAAGCTGAAATACAAAAAGCTACTAATGAGGTACAATGAAAAATGGAGGCTCTTACTACTAGGATAAATGAGGCAGAAGAGAGAATTAATGACATAGAAGACCAACGATGGAGAATAAAGAAGCTGAGCAAGCAAAAGAGAGACAAACAACTACTGGACCATGGGGGGAGAATTCAAGAGATAACTGATACCATAAGACAAAACAATATTAGAATAATTGGGATTCCAGAAGAAGAAGAAGAGAGAGAGAGGGGAGCAAAAGGTATATTGGAGAGAATTATTATAGAGAATTTCACTAATATGGCAAAGGGAACAAACATCAAAATCCATGAGGCACAGAGAACCCCCCTCAAAATCAATAAGAATAATTCCACATGCCGTCATCTAATAGTAAAACTTACAAGTCTTAATAACAAAAAGAAAGCAGCCTGGGACAAAAAGTCTGTAACATACAATGGTAAAAATATTAGATTGGCAGCAGACTTATCCACAGAGACCTGGCAGGCCAGAAAGAACTGACATGGTATATTCAGAGCACTAAATGAGAAAAACATGCAGCCAAGAATACTATATCCAGCGAGGCTATCACTGAAAATAGAAGGAGAGATAAAAAGCTTCCAGGACAAACAAAAACTAAAAGAATTTGTAAACACCAAACCAACTCTATAGGAAATATTAAAAGGGGTCCTCTAAGCAAAGAGAGAGCCTAAAAGTAGTAAACCAGAAAGGAACAGAGACAATATACAGTAACAGTCACCTTATAGGCAATACAGTGGCACTACATTTATATCTCTCAATAGTTACCCTGAATGTAAATGGGCTAAATGCCCCAATCAAAAGACATAGGGTATCAGAATGGATTAAAAAAACAAAACCCACCAATATGCTATCTACAAGAAACTCATTTTAGACCCAAAGACACCTCCAGATTTAAAGTGAGGGGGCAGAAAACAATTTACCATGCTAATGGACATCAAAAGAAAGCTGGGGTGGCAACCCTTAGATCAGATCAATTAGATTTTAATCCAAAGACTATAATAAGAGATGAGGAAGGACACTATACTATACTCAAAGGGTCTGTCCAACAAGAAGATCTAACAATTTTAAATATCTCTGCCCCTAACAAGAGGGCAGCCAACTATATAAACCAATTCATAACAAAATCAAAGAAAAGCATCAACAATAATACAATAAAGTAAGGGACTTTAACATCCCACTCACTGAAATGGACAGATCATCCAAGCAAAAGATCAAGGAAATAAAGGCCTTAAATGACACACTAGACCAGATGGACACCACAGATATATTCAGAACATTCCATCCCAAAGCAACAGAATACACATTCTTCTCTAGGGCACATGGAACATTCTCCAGAATAGATCACATCCTTGGTCACAAATCAGGTCGCAACCAGTACCAAAAGATTGGGATCATTCCCTGCATATTGTCAGACCACAATGCTCTGAAGCTAGAACTCAATCACGAGAGAAGATTTGGAATGAACCCAAAAACATGGAGGCTAAAGATCATTCTACTAAAGAATGAATGGGTCAATCAGAAAATTAAAGAAGAATTGACAAAATTCATGGAAACAAATGATAATGAAAACAAAACTGTTCAAAATCTGTGGAACACAGCAAAGGCAATCCTGAGAGGAAAATATATAGTTATACAAGCCTTTCTCAAGAAACAAGAAAGGTCTCAAATACACAACTAACCCTACATCTAAAGAACAGCAAAGAAAGCCTAAACCCTGCAGGGGAAGAGAGATAATAAAGATCAGAGCAGAAATCAATGAAATAGAAACCAAAAAGAATAGAACAAATCAATGAAACTAGGAGCTTGTTCTTTGAAAAAATTAATAAGATTGATAAAGCCCTGGCCAGACTTATCAAAAAGAAAAGAGAAAGGACCCAAATAAATGAAATCATGAATGAAAGAGGAGAGATCACAACCAACACCAAAGAAATACAAACAATTATAAGAACATATTATGAGCAACTATACGCCAGCAAATTTGACAATCTGGAAGAAATGGATGCATTCCTAGAGACGTATAAACTACCAAAACTGAACCAGGAAGAAATAGAAAACCTGAACAGACCCATAGCCAATAAGGAGATGGAAGCAGTCATCAAAAATCTCCCAACAAACAAGAGCCCAGAGCCAGATGGCTTCCCAGGGGAATTCTATCAAACATTTAAGGAAGAATTACTTCCTATTCTCCTGAAACTGTTCCAAAATATAGAAATGGAAGGAAAACTTCCAAACTCATTTTATGAGGTCAGCATTACCTTGATCCCAAAACCAGACAAAGACCGCATCAAAAAAGAGAATTACAGACCAATATCCTTGATGAACACAGATCCGAAAATTCTCACCAAAATACTAGCCAATAGGATCCAACAGTACATTAAAAGGATTAGTCACCACGACCAAGTGGGATTTATTCCAGGGCTGCAAGGTTGGTTCAACATCTGCAAATCAATCAATGTGATACAATACATTAATAAAAGAAAGAACAAGAACCATATCATACTCTCAATAGATGCTGAAAAAGCATTTGACAAAGTACAGCATCCCTTCCTGATCAAAACTCTTCAAAGTGTAGGGATAGAGGGTACATACCTCAATATCATCAAAGCCATCTCTGAAAAACCCACAGCAAATATCATTCTCAATGGAGAAAACTGAGAGCTTTTCTACTAAGGTCAGGAACACGGCAGGGATGTCCATTATCACCACTGCTATTCAACATAGTACTGTAAGTCCTAGCCTCAGCAATCAGACAACAAAAAGAAATTAAAGGCATCCAAATCGGCAAAGAAGAAGTCACACTATCACTCTTTGCAGATGATATGATACTTTATGTGGAAAGCTCAAAAAGTTGAAAATAGAGCTATCCTAAGACCCAGCAATAGCACTACTGGGTATTTACCCTAAAGATACAAATGTAGTGATCTCAAGGGGTATGTGCACCCAGATGTTTATAGCAGCAATGTCCACAACATCCAAACTATGGAAAGAGCCTAGATGTCCATCAACAGATGAATGGATAAAGATGTGGTATATATATACAATGGAATACTATGCAGCCAGCAAAAGAAATGAAATCTTACCTTTTGCAACAGCGTGGATGGAACTAGAGGGTATTATGCTGAGTGAAATAAGTCAATCAGAGAAAGACAATTATCATATGATCTCCCTGATATGAAGAATTTGAGAGGCAGTGTGGGGGATTTGGGTGTAGGGAAGGAAAAAATGAAACAAGAAGGGATCAGGAGGGAGACAAAACATAAGGGACTTTTAATCTCACAAAACATACTGAGGGTTGCTGGGGGGAGGGGGGTAGTGAGAGGGTGGTTGGGTTATGGACATTGGGGAGGGTATGTGCTATGGTGAGTGCTCTGAAGTATGTAAACCAGGCAATTCACAGACTTGCACCCCTGGGGCTAATATACACTGTATGTTCATAAAAAATTAAAAAAATTAAAAAAAAATTTTGAGGGTGTTTTCTACAGTATTGGGGTAAGGTGGGGAGCTGTACCATCTATCAAGATCCTAAAAGAACATGAACCCTTTAATTTAACGTACCCCTTCCAGGAACCATGCTTCAGATAAATGTTCACGGGTTCACAGAGGGGTCACAGCACCATTGTCTTTGGAGCAACAGGCTAGAAACAACTTGACTATTCATGAGTAGGGGCTGCTGAATAGAAAATGTGAGCTCCCTGACTGGTAGAGACCACTATGTCTGTTCATGGCTCTCTCGTTTGTGCCTACATTAAATCCTGGACAGAGCAGGGGCTGAGTAAATATTTGTTAAATGAATGGCTGAATTACAATAGTGAGATATTATGCAACTATGACAATGAATGAGAACAACATTTACTGAGCTAGAAAGATGTCCCCAACTTATCAAATGATAAAAAGAAAAATGGAAGCTTTCTAAACGTGTGCAAAAATATCAACAGTGTTTATAGCTGTGAGAAGATAATTACTTGACACTCTCCTGGGTTTCTTCTTTTCTTTATGACCGTATATTACTTTTTCTATTTTTTAGAAATCTAGTTTGTTTTTCAAAAATACACTATCACATTCCAAACAATCTTAGCCAGAATTCAGAGATAAGGCCTTAACCAACTCAGAAAGCCTAGACTCAGGGTTCTAGGATCTTAGTAATGGGAGGAAGAAGCATTTACTGAGCACCTACTATACACCAAGCCCCAAGATCAGCTCTCACCAGCACAACTTCACCTAATGGTGTCAATTCAGTGAGAAGTTTCCATGTCCTTATTTAACAATTGAAAGTATTGAATAAACTGAGCGTCAGAGGAGTGACACAATTTGCAATGCGGTATGAATATTTAAGAAGGAGTCTTTTAGCATCTGACAGATCTGAACTCAGATTATATCTCTCCCACTGGGTAACCTTGAGCAAATAGCTTCACCTCTCTGAGTTTCAGTGTTCTCATCTGTATAATGGGTGAATAAGATACCTAAATCATATAGGTAGGCTTTTTCACTTTTTTATTGAGATATAATTGACATATAACATTATGTTGGTTTTGGACATACGACATGACTCAATATACATATAAATTGCAAAATGATCACCACAATTTGTCTGGTTAACATTCATCACCGCAATAGTTGCACACTTTTTTTTGTGATGAGAATTTTAAAGATTTACTCTCTTAGCAGCTTTCAAATATGCAATACAGTATTATTAATATAGCTGCCTGCTGCACATTATATTTCCATTACTTACTTATTTTATACCTTTTGACTACTTTTACCCATTTGGCCCATATACAAGCAAATACTTAACTATCTGCTACTAATACAGGCATACCTATAAGTTTTTATTCTTTTTCGAAACAAATGGTAGACTCCTATATACTTTCTGAGTCTTACTTTTTTTACTTAATACACCTTAGCAATCTTCCTATAAATATACCTGATGAACTTCTTCAATGTGCAGATAAATAAAAATGTATTTAACAGTCCCCTTCTAATGGACATCTAGGTTGTTTCTGATCTGCAATTATAAACAATGATGCAAAGAATAACCTTATATATACAGCATTTCTCCCCCATAGGAGCATAAATGTTGGATAAATTCCTAGAAGTAGAAGTGCCAGGTCAAAGAATGCATGCATTTGTAAATTTCACAGCTGTTTCCAAATTGTCTTTTGTGGAGTTGTGCAAATTTGCTCTGTTGCCAGGTACATATAAAAGTACTTGCTCTCCTGTGGCTCCAAATTTTGGATTTTTGCCAATCTAGTAGGTGAATAATGACATTTCCTGGGTAGTTTTAATTTGCATTTCTCTTTTTATGATAAGTTCAACATTTTTGATATGTTTTATATTTCCATTTATATCTTTTTTTCTATCTATTCACATCCTTTGCCCATTTGTCTTTGGATTGTGAGTGTGAAATAATAGAACACATATATATTGATCTCTGCTCCCAGTTCCTGGCTCAAAGCTCCAAAAACCCTTACAACTTCATAAGTGATAAGAGCACTAGGAGCATCCTTTGTTCTAATACTTGGTTGATTCTGCTTCCTGATGCCAAGTTTCTAAATCCTTTTGAATTTCTTGGGTGATAAGGAATGTCTTTTGTTCTAATGAGAGAACTCTTGGTTGGCTTCTGGATGGGAGCTAGTCACCAGAAAGACCAAACCATTATTAGGAGCTTGGAATTTTCAACCTCACCTCCCTTTCTTCAGTGAGGGTAGAAGGGGTGAAAATGTAATTAATGATGGATCATGCATATGTGATGAGGCCTCCATAAAAATCTCAAAAGTACAGGTTCAGAAAGCTTTCAAGTTGGTGAACCTGCAGAGATGTATGGAGAGTGGCACTCCTGGAGAGGACCTGGAAGCTCCGTGTCCTTCCCACTTACCTTGTTCTATGCATCTCTTCCATCTGGATGCTCATCTGTATCCTTTATCATAGCCTGTTTAAATAAACATAAACAGTTGCCCTGAATTCTGTGAGCTCCTCTAACAAATTAGTCAAATCCAAGAAGGAGGAAATGGGAACTTCTGATTTATAGCTAATGAGTCAGAAGCACAAGTGATTAGCTGGACTTGGGACTAGTGCCTGAAGGGGGACTAGTGTCTGAGGGTGGTCTCCTGGGGATGAGCCTTTACACTGTGGGGTCTGACACTATCCCCTAGCAGATTGCATTGGATTTGAGCTAAATTGTAGGACACCCAGTTAGTGTTGCTGAATTGTGACACACCTGGTGTCAGAGTAATATGGGGAACAAAGGCAGAAGGAAATCGAGATAAAGTTAAATGTCCTTCTAACCTACAGCCCATTGACAAATTCTTGAATACTGGAAACAGTCAGAGTATAATGCTCCTCCAGCAATCTCCCAAGGTCTTAATGTTAATGCCTTGCTAGAGCAAAAGCAGCCTTAGTTTGACAATAGCAAGGCCTCCAGTATCCTGAGTCTTCCTTAGCATACAAAAGTCCTTTTGGAATTTCCTTTGTGTTTACTTCCCCTAACACCAAAGTATACAATCCATTGTTCCTCACATTCCTGGGGCAGCAGCTCTTTCTGCCCCAGGGTCTTGTCCTGTGCCTCCATAAAATCACCTTTTGCACGGAAAATGTCTCAAGAATTCTTTCTTGGCTGTTGGCTCTGGACCCCAACAACACTACCCCAAAACCACATCAAGAGTGCTTTGAGTGCAGTGGCGGTGTCAGAGGAATGGAGAGACATGAAGCAAAGATTTTCTAAGCACCGGCTCTTTCTCTTACAGTTTCCTAATTAACCATTTGTCTGGGACATGAGTTGGAAATGTTTCTCCCAATTTGTCTCGTGCTTCTGAGATTACACAGTGTTTTCCTTTGCTCTTTTTTTCTGTAGAAAGGGCATGAGGTTGGGTAAGCCACTGCCAAAGCTGTAAAACTCCAGGTTACTGCTGATTAGGTCTCGTGATCTTACTAGAAAAAAGACTGCAATTTCTACTAATAATACGCAAGTACCCAGTTGTATGTTACAGTCTTCTTTTTCCTTAAAAAATAAAAATTTACTTTTTAGAAATGATTTGCTCTGAAGTGTGAACTTCACAAGGTTTCCTTGAGATTTGCACATGCTTTTCTCTTTTACTAAAGAGAACGCATTTGGATTAAAGAAAAAAAAAAACTTAGAGAAAGATGCTAATCTCTTATCTCAGACAAGAGTGCCTATGATTTTTGCCATAATACTTGGACCATGTGACCTTAAAAAGCTGCCACTAGAGGATTACATTTCATAAGCCAATTTTTTAAAGAGGTGAACAAACCCCTTTGGGTGTTGATTTGAAAAATGAAAGGTAGAAAGTGACAACTTTGTGACACCATTTAAGAACGATAGATGGTTTTGATAAATTCAACACTTGTACTAAAGCCCGGCTTGGGATCCCATTTAATCATTCTAAAATCTATCCACAAAGGGTTTCCTGGGTGCTTTTAAGTTGAGGGAGGTTATGACAAGAGATTTTCCAACATCACAGCATGTCACATGGCAAGTTAGAGTGTGAGAAATACTTGCTGGCTGACTGGTATACTTTGCTATGTATAGTACAGTTTTGAAGAATGCAGAACTTTCTCTGAGGAAACGAAGAAAAGAGTTATTTCCTGACCTCGATTTGTGGGACTTGTACATAGGTAATGCTAGCATCCTTCCTTCCCCTCAAACACTAATGGGGTGAACTCTGAATCACTTAAACTGATCATTTCACATAAGGAACCATAGCAGACTCTTCCAGTGACTTTTCCTCTACTAGAGATGGTCGCTGGGCCCTCCATCTCAATCCAGAGATGGTTGCTGAAGCGATCTGTCTTGTGTTTCATTGCAGCTGGATGACAGCTGGATATATGGCTCACACATCATGCTGGGCCTCCCTCCCAGATTCCATGGATTCCCACATAGTCTCAACCAGGAGACTGTGAGCCAAACCGGCAAGAATACAAAAGCCATCATACTCTCTCCACCTCTCACAATTCTAAAGTTGTGCAATTAAGACATTAAACTGATTATAGCAAAGTGTGCACAGAAGAGGTTAATTCTGTGAAAAGTATAAATTACTCTTTTACGTCGACATGGATGTTGAGCTCTTGTTATATGCCAGGCACTCTCCAAGTTTAGAAGGTCCAGCAGTGAATGAGGCACACAAGATCCCAACTTTCATGGGAGAGACAGAAAATATATATAACATACACACAAACAGGGTAAATTGGGGACAGGACAGCTTAGACCAGCTAGCCCAGGAAGGCTTCTCTGAGGGGATAACTTTTGAGCTGAGAGTTTTACCAAGTGAAAATGAGCCAGCTATGGAAAGAGTCAGGGAAATAAGAATATAGGAGCAGGGGCCAATGAGGGCAAATCTCCATGCTGAAAAGGATTCATGGAAAGAATCAAAGAAAGGGAGAGGACATTTCAAACCTTTTATATTAAAGAACTGAGCCAGCCTAACCTTCCCATTATATAGATTCATAAACAGAGATTCAGAAAAATTATTTCCAAAAGTCCACCCAGCTTGGGCAACATGAGTAAAAGTCACCTTCTTGATGGCTGTCCAGCCAGATCTTCCTACACCATGACACTTTTTATATACACTCCTACATATCTGATGTTAAACTTCATAGATATTCCTAATCTGTGACATGACTCTAGCAAGGAGGAAGATAACCTGATTTAGCTATGGAGTTGGAGAGAACAGAGAAAAGCACTCAAATGCATATTAACCCATCTTCCATTTAGAGAGCTACCTACCCAGGCACTCAGGATTCTCAAGCATCATAAAAGCAATTCTAAATGATACTTAAAAAAAGGAAAAAGAAAAAGAAAAAAGAAAGTGTCACTCAAAAGTCCCAAAAGAATGATGGAAAAGAGAATGTTGGCTAGGAGGCTAGGATGGTTGTAAAAGGGTCATTTCAATTTCGTCAAAAGATTTCAAAGGAAATTGTATGAATAACATTGCGCTGGGGGAAGAAAGAAACATATATATATATACACACATATATATATATATATATATATTCTCCCCACATACCCATATGTATTATATATAGTTGTCTATGTAATATATATAATTCATTATACATATTATATGAAAGTCTGCTGTTATGCCCAGCAAAATTCTAGCTGGACCTCTTGGTGCTGTCCATTAACAAAAAGTATGTAGTGTTCCTAATTACAGGAACCAGGTAAGAAGACTGGCATATGCTTGCTGATCTTGTGGATTCAGCTTTCCATCCACACACACTCAGGGCTCAGATGCTCATAGGACAGTGCCCTTCACCCCTGGACTTCTTTCCCAGACTCTCTAACCTCCTCTGCCTCCCTTCCCCCAGGAAACCCATCCCTCAGAGTCTCAGTTTCAAGTTGCCTGAGTCCAGGATGGCCAAGGCAAAGATCAGCATTTGGAGAAGGCAAGGCTGACTTGTAGGAGAGTCTTCTAGAACATTCCCCAGGGGTGTGGTGGGGAATCTTCAAGACAAGCAAATCTCCTGCGCGCTACTATTGTGCCCTCTTCCTGAATGCCTTGTTTGCATTTTGCTAAAAGACACTCTTTCCTTTCCACAGAGGATGAGAAACAGAAAGAAGAAAGAGGAGCAAGAATCTCAGCCTGCCTCCTATGCACATTTCAGCCTCTAGAACAGCAAAGGAAAGTTTTTCCCCAAGGCCTACAATGTTCCAGCTCCCTCAGTCCCTGCAGCTTTGGTTTCCATGCAGAATTTCCTCCCTACTGGTGTGTCTGATGGAGGCCTGATCCCACTTGGGATTCAGCCACCCTGAATCTAACAGCTCATCACCTGGGCCCTAGAAGGAGGGGAAGTTTTGGAGAATCCAAAGAGTTCATCTTACGCAATTCTCAGAAAAATTGGTATTCTCTTTATACGGGACCAGCCTCTTTCTCTCAGGCCAAATTGACAGAAAGGGATCCAAGAGGCAGTCCAAAAAGTAAATTGTTGAGGCTCTCTTTTAAACCACATCCTGCAGTTTGAAAATAAAGCATCTTATTTTTAGAATGCCAGCAGAATTGTTCTGGCTCTGCCCCTGCAGTTTCAATAGTGGCCTTGGGCTCTACAACCCTGACCTTGAAAAGAAAACGTTTACATTGTAAATGCCCTGGCACTCTGAAGACTATTCTATCATGGAATAGCCAAGGGAGGCTCAAAGTTCAGAAGCGGCTTTGTCCTTTCTTCTGAAAGGCCTAATCCGCGAGGCTTTCACAGTGACAAAATCAACTCTTAGCAGTAATTGTGCATGGGTTCTAGCTATGAACTTGCATAAAATTTGAAATTTCACACAACCAATCCTGTTCTGGGGATTTTACCACCGATCATCGGGAAATGGAGCTTCTCGAGGGTTTCAGAGGAAATCAGAGCGTGCAGGCCCTTAGGCGAGGAAACTTGCTAACAAAATGCCTTTAATATCATCCATTCTTCCCAGACACACACAGGACCATGCTTGGCGGGGCTGGCCCTTGAGGACTGCAGAGGTACCCAGGTTCTGATATGGTGGCTTCGAGAAAACAGACTGTTTATTTCAGATATCTGGAGTCAGCTGACCAAGGCACTCAGATATTCTTACTGTTCCAGAGTTAGGTGGAAGAAGAAAAGCCTCACAGTGGCTTGATGGCCATCTCCAGGGTCTCTGCTGGAGTATCAGGGGCTAGGATTCAGTCCACACTGCCAAGTGGGCAAAACCATGGTCAGTGGGTAGAACAAACTGGAAGAAGCTTTCAACTCATATTGGAGGTGGGAGGTGGCTCCCATCTGGTGATTAGGACTGTGAAGCTAGAACAATCCAAATCCAAGGGCCATGATCCATTTGTCATTGGAGATGCCCAAGAGCTTAACTACCGATGGCAGTGGGGACTCCTTCATTGATGAGTCCTGATTCTGGTTCTCTCTGTGGCCATGACCAGCATCACAATGTGGCCCATAAGAACAGCTTTGGAAAACGAGACTAAGTGAACGGGGCATGACCAACGCATTCACTTCTCCAGGGTCTCGGACTCCTCAGGAAGTCCACCCTATGTGCCACAGCTACTTCATTAACTCATTTAAACTGCATAGCAACCCTCAGGAAGCAGGTACTGTTGTCATTCCTACTTTACATATATAGGAAACTAGGGTTCAGAGGTTAAGTAATTTGTCCAAGGTCACAAAGCAAGCAAGTGGCAGAGGAGGAAATCCTGGCTGTCATTCCCCAGAGTTTGCTCTTTTAATCTCTAAACTCTTCTGGCACGGAATGACCTCTGCAGGCTCACTGATACACAGTACCGGGACCACCACTGTCTGCTGTATCTGCCTTCCTTACTGGGGCTTGTTCCACTGACACATCAGAACTCCTTTGGTGTCAATTTTGTAATTGCAAGATCCCCTCCCCTCCCTATTAGGCTGCAAAAAACCTCAAGGTTACCCTTTGGGTTGATAGTAGGCCTTTCCATCATCTTATTTTTCAAATATACCTCTCCCCAACACACACAGCATCTGCCACCAATACACTCAAGGCTAAAGAATGAAAGATTTGGTGTCAGTTGAATTGCCTAGGTGTTATCGAACCAAAAAGAAATGAGGCCAAGGTAAATACATATATTTGTATATGTGTATATACATATAGATTGCTTTTGTGTCTTAATGTTTCATGTTCTAAATAACTCTTGGTTGAAATTGAAAACAAAGGGAATACTAACATAATAGCTAACACTTACATAATCTATGTGCCAGGCTCTATCCTAAGCTTTTTTCTTATGTTAACTAATTTAATCCTCACCAAACCCTATGAGGTTAAATAGTATTATTATCCCCATTTTAAAGGATGAGGAAATCAAGGCACAAAGAACTGAGTCACTTTCAGGTTCAGTACTTGAATGAGTACCCAACTAGTATTGCCAGGTGAGAGAGGACAGTAGACCAAACAAAAGTAATCTTAGAAGAGGTACAGAAAACAATTTGAATTCAAGAGACATCACAGAGGAACAAATCAACAGCATCAGAAATGAGAGACAAAGGAGTAACACCAAGATAGCTCCCAGGCTTCTGGTTAGCTCAGCTCCTTGCCATAAACGGGAAAAATTCCACCTCCATAACTCTGTTCGGCCTTTTCCCTTTTATTTGGAATGCCCTTCCACACTCTTCCTTGACTTCCCAAGCTATGAAATCTAATGCTTATAGCCCTTCTATCCACTCTACGTGGACACTCCTAGGTGCGTTTGTCACTTGCATCCAGCTTTTTGTCTTCATCTTTTTTCCTCTATATTTTGAGCTTTGCAGGGATGAAGAAACAGCATCATAAAAAGCAAGATGTCCCAAACTTTAGCCATTTGAGTATTGATTTTGTCACTCTTGTCTATGTTACTTTTCGCTTTGTTCTTTTATTTGTTTATTTTAGGACTGCTTTAGATCTACAGAACATTTGTGAAGCTAGTACAGAGTGTCCCCATATTTCCCACATCTGGTTTTCCCTATTATTAACATCTTATGTAAGTATGGTATCTTTGTCACTATTAATGAGCCAATATTGGTATATTATTACTAACTAAATGCCATAAATTTAATCAGATTTTCCTAATCTTTTTAATTAATGCCTTTTCTTCTCTTTCAGGATCCCATCCAGAATACCACATTACAGTTAGTCATCCTGTCTCCATAAAGTTCTTCATGGCCATGATAGTTTTTCAGACCTTCCTTGTCTTTGATGATCTTGACAGTTGTGAGGAGTACTGGTCAAGTATTTTGTAGAGTATCCCTGAATTTGGATTCATTTGATGGTTTTATGATTAAAATGGGATTATGGGTTTGAAGGAGAAAGATCAAAGAGACAAAGGACCATTCTTATCATATCATATTGAGGGTACATGCTGCCAACAATATTTTTGACTATTGATACTGACCTTGATCAACTGGTGGGAATGTGTGTCACGATCCTCCATGGCAAAGTTACTCTTTTTCCTCCCTTTCTGTACTATACCCTTTGGAAGGAAGTCACTATGCACAGCCCACACTTAAGGAGTGGGGAGTTATCTTCCACTAATCTGAGGACTAGGTAACCATCTACATTAATTATTTGTAATTCTTCTGCATGAGAGATTTATCTATCCTGTCCCATTTATTTATTCCTTTATTTATTTCAGTATGGGCACACGGATACGTAGTCTATTCTTACAACCCAATACTACTAATTAGTTTTTTCTGCTCAAATTGTTGCAACTTTGGTCCTTAGGAGTTCTTTCAGCTGGCTCCTATGTTCCTTTGATATGGCCCCATTATTGTGAGTTTTCTCTCTATCTTATTTTTTTAAACACTTCCTTACTTTCTGACACGGTAGGAGACTCCAGTCTCATCTCGTATATTTCCTGTCCCACTCATAGAATAAGTCATTTTTCTAATGAGCCTTGGCTCCTTTTTTGAGAATGATATTAGGAAATAAGATCTGTGTTCTAGATATGCTCACTGTTATCGGGTATTGTTTGTAGTCCCTTTCAACTGACAGAGGAAGGAAATATAAGTGTGTATGTAAACCTGAGATAAACAGATATCTACAAACATTTCTATATATAACCATTGGTATCAATTTTAAGCTTAATGTGAGTTCATACTGATGTTTTCAATTCTAATTTGTTACCATAGAAACCATTCTAGCCTTTTCCCTTGCCTGTCTGTATCTTGCCACTCCAACCATGAGAAGCCTGGCTCCCACCACCCACCACCTGTTTACTTCATTATTCAATTCCCATATACATGTTAGCAGTATCAGAATCGTTAACTACCTCTGTAGGAGATAACTTTATCAACTAAAGTACAGCACTTATGTGCAGGTTCTTCTGCCTGTAGTCTTATAGACTCCCCTTTTTCCAGGTACTAGGATCAGCACCTTACCCTCCAGGTGGAGGTTAACCTTCAATGAGGTTATTTCAAATACTTGCAATACAGTTAGATTGTTTTATAATATTCTCCATCCCACCCTGGCATGTCCCATATCCCAATCTCTTACATGATATTTTCTTTTGAAGAGAGGTAGGGAGAGAGAGAGAGAGGGAGGGAGGCTGAGAGACAGAATTCCAAGAGGCTCCATGCCCAGTACAGAGCCTGTTGCAGGGCTCAATCTCACAATCCCAAGACTGTGGCCTGAGCCAAAATCAAATGTAATGTGCTTAACCAACTGAGTCACCCAGGTGCCCCCCAAATAACCTCATGTTATGAGGTTAATGCTCACTCTTTAATGTTCATGCTTTAATGTTTTATGGGTTTTGGCAAATACATGGTATGATAACAGTATTATTCAGAATAGTTTCATTTATAAACAAATCACAGGTGCTTCACCTATTCAACCATCCCTTTCCCTAATCTGGAAGCCACTGTTTCGTTTTATTTTGTTTGTTTTTGTTTTTGTTTTAGGTTTTTTTCTTTTTTTGCAGACTCTAGTTTTCTCTTTTTCAGAATGTTATATAAATGGAATCATAAAGTATTTAGGCATCTCAGGCTGGCTTCTGTTACTTACAGTAGGCATTTAAGGTTCATCCATATATCCATATGACTCGATAGCACATTCCTTTTTGTTGTTGAATATACATTATTTTGTTGTATGGACGTGCCACAGTTTGTTTATTCATTCACCTATTTTAGGACATACCAGTTTGCTTCCAGTTTTTGGCAATTATGAATAAGGCTGCTATACACATTGACATACAATTTTTCTGTTAATATCAATTTTCAAATCATTTGGGTAAATACCTCGGGATATGACTGCTTGTAAGAAACTTCCATTGTCTTCCAAAGTGGTTGTACCATTTTGCATTCTAATCAGAATAAGAGTTCCTATTACTGTGCATGCTAACCAGCAATTAGTATTGTCATTTTTTTTTTTTTAATTTTGGCTCTCCTGATAGCTATGCAGCAATATCTCATTGTAGTTTTGGTTTACATTTCTTCAATGACAAAATTTCTTTGTTTACTGCTGCAGTAAGTTGCCACACACCAAGTGAATTTAAGAACACAAAAGTGTTACATTTTAATAGAATAGGTTAGAAGTCCAACGCTGGTCTCACTGAGCTAAAATCAAGGTGTCAGTCCCTTTGCCATGAAAGGTAATATATACACAGGTTGTGAAGATTAGAAAGTGTACATATTTGGAGGACCATCATGCTGCCTACCACATAAAGATATTGAGCATACCTTCATATGTTTATTTTCCATCTATCTTCTTCGATAATGTCTTTTCAAATGTTTTGCCAATTTTTTAAATTGAGTTTCTCATTTCTTATTGTTGAGTTCTAAGAGTCCTTTGGATATTTTGAATACAAGTCCTTTAAAGTTATGTTTTTCCTTCTAGTCTGTGGCTGCCTTTTCATATTCTTAAAAGTGTCTTTTTTCAGTGAAAAAAAGTTGTTAATTTAACAAAGCCCAGCTTACCTATTTTTTCTTTCACTAATCATGAGTCATGCTTTTGGTGTTGTATATAAAACCTCAGTGCCAAATCCAGAATCACAGAGGCTTTTCCTATATTTTCTTCTAGAAGTTTTATAGTTTTACATTTTACATTAAAATTTATGATCCATTTTGAGTAAATTTTCGGTAAGGTGTAAGGTGTATGTCTAGGTTTATGTGTTACATATGGACATCTAATTGTTTCAACACCATTTGTTGAAAAAACTATCCTTTCTCTTTTGTCAAAAATCAGTTGACTATATTTAAGGAGGTTCTGGGCTCTCTATTCTGTTCTATTGGTCAATGTGTCCATTCTTTTTCCCATACACTTTAGCTTTAATGTAAGTCTTGAATTTGGTAATGCAAGTCCCTCAGTTTTGTTCTTCGGTATTGTGCTAGCTATTTTACGTCTTTGCTTGTCCATGTAAAAATGCAAAGTCTGAATTTTTTAGAGTCAGATGGTTGATATCTACAAAATAGCATGCTGGATTCTGATTGGAATTGCATTGAGTTGATAGATCAAGCTGGGAATAATTGACATCTGACCAATATTATCTCTTCCAACCTATAAGCACAGAATACCATTTCACCTATAGAATCCTTTTATTTCTTTCATCGGTCTTTTGCTCTTTTCCATATACATATCCTGCATATATATATATAGATAGATAGATAGATAGATAGATAGATTTTTTTTTTAGACAGAGTGGGTAAGCAGGAAGCAGGGGGAAGGGCAGAGGGAGAGAGGGACTCTTAAGCAGGTTCCATGCTCATCATGGAGCCCCAAGCAGAGCCCAATTGCATGAACCTGAGATTATGCTGAACCTAAATCAAGAATTAGACATTCAATAGCTACCCAGATGCCCCATATTTTGTTATTTTCTTTTCCTGCAAGTTTTTATTTAAATTCCAGTTACTTAACATACTGTGTAATATTAATTTCAGGTATACAATTTAGTGATTCAACACTTCTGTGCAATAGCCAGTACTCTCCTTAATTCTCATCATCTATTTAACACATTCCCTACCCACCTTCCCTCTGGAAACCATCAGTTTGTTTTCTATAGTTAAGAGTTTGTTTCTTGGTTTGTCTCTCTCTCTCTCTTTTTCCTTTGTCTGTTTTGTTTCTTAAATTCCACATATGAGTGAAATCATATGGCATTTGTCTTTCTCTGATTTATTTTGCTTAGCTGAACACTCTCTTGCTCATTACAAATGGCAAGATATTTTGTCAGATTTATACCTAACTATTACATTTTTTATGCAGTTGTAAATGGTATTTTCTTTTCATATTTTAGTTGTTCCTTACTGATATATAGAAAGGCCTTTCACTTTTGTACATTGACCTTATATCCACTTAGCTTGTTGTACTTGCTTATTAGTTCCAATAGTTGTTGGGTTATTTTGTAGATTCTTTGGGATTTTCTACATAGCCAGTCATGCCATCTGTATTTTTTAATGGCTATATTTGACTAGTCATATTCCAAGTGATTATTGATATTGTTGGGTTAGTATCTTTCCTATTTGCAACTACTTTCTACTCACTGCATTTGTTCTTGGTTTCTTTTCCCTCTCTTTTTGCCTTCTCTGCTTTTAATTGAACATTTGATATGATAACATTTTTAATTAAAAATTATATTTATTTAAGACCATTACAGGTTCACAGGAAGATTGGGCAGAAAGTAGTTTCCATAGACTTCCTCCCACCCCCATCATCTTGCATTACTGTGGTATATTTTTTACATTGATTAGCCAACATTGATGCATTATTATTAACTGAAGTCCATACTTCACATTAAGAGTCACTCTGTGTTGTACCTTCTGTGAGTTTCAACAGATGTATAGTGACATGCACCCATCACTACTGTATCACACAGAGCAGTTTCACTATGGGTATATTCTTTGGGCTCCATTTATTCATCATGTCCTCTCCCTCTCACAAACTCCTGACAACAACTGATCCTTTTACTGATGCCATAGTTTTGTGCTTTCTCAGAATGTGATATATTGGGTTGATCTAGTACATAACCTATTCAGATTGGTTTCTTTCACTTAGCAATAAACATTTAAGGCTCTTCCATATCTTTGTGCGACCTGATAGCTCATTTCTTTTCATTACCGTATAATATTTCATTGTATAAGTATCACAGTTTGTTTTACCATTCACCTTATCAAGGGACATCTTCGTTGTTTCCCAGTTCTGGCATTACAAATGAAGTGGCTGTAAACATTCATGTACAAGTTTTTGTCTGGATGTAAGTTTTCAACTCATTTGAATAAATACAAAGGACCGTGATTACTGGATCAGGTGGTAAGAGTATGTTTAGTTTTTTTAAGAAATTGTCAAATTATCTTCAAAAATAGCGGTGCCATTTCCCACCAGCAAGAAATGGGAGTTGCACCATGTCATTACCAGAATTCCGAGCTGCCAGGGTTTTGGATTTTAGCCATTTTAATAGGCATGCAGTGGTGTCCCTTTGTCATTCTGATTTGCATTTTCCTAAAGCAATATGGGGTTCAGCATCTTTTCAGAGGTCTGTTCAGGGATTTTACTGATTTTTTAATTTAGTTGTTTTCTTATTGTTGAGTTTTAAAAGTTGTTTATAAAGTTTAATTACCAGTTCTTTACTAGGTATGTGTTTTGCAAAGATTTTCACCCAGTCTATGACTTGCCCTTCTGTTCTCTTAACAGAGTCCTCCAAAGTGCAGAAGTGTTTAATTTTAATGATGCCCAACTTATCAATTTATCAATTATCACCTTCTCAATGATCTAGGAGACCAAAGCCGAGGTCACCTGGATTTCCTCCTGCATTATCTTCCAGGAGTTTTATAGTTTTGCATTTTACATGTAGTAGTCTATGACCTCATGATCTTAAAAATATGATTTCACGTCACCTGCTCTCTTAGTAGTCTCTCTTAGTGATAAACGCTTAGCACACAACACTAATCTAAGCCAACAGGACACTTTACCACTTCACGGGCAGTGCGGGTATCTTATAACAGAGTATTAACAATACCTCCCTCCTGTTCCTTGTGACATTGCTGTCATTCCCTGATGAAATTAGTTTGTTTGTTTGCTCCTTTAATTGGGACAGGAAGACTGAAGAGAGAAGGAACTCTCTTCTTCCATCTGGAGCAGGGCTCTAGCAGTGTTTTTTCATAGGGGAGGAGTCCCTTGTCATGAAGAAGGCTCTGGACTTCTTCCAAAATTGTTGCCAGAATCAGAAGGGGATTTTTCTCAGATCCCCCCATGAGAACCTGACAGGACTCCTAGAGAGAAAGCCCAGGAAAGTTTGGGGGACCCCTAAGACTGATGATCCTCAGCAGTTTCTCATGATCACACTAGCCCATATCCTATATCTAGTAATTTGCTAAAATTGCCATTTTGATATTCCTACCATGGCATGGCTCTAGCAGTTTCTCTCTAGGTAAGCAGCTCTCTGTCTCTCTTCACTTTGAGTTGGCAATTTACCCCACATTTACACTTTTCTGATAGGTCCAACCTGAATTTTCTGATGGGTCTGGGATAAGTCATTGATTTTCAATTTATCCAGCCTTTCCTTATTAGAATGAGAGTGATGGCTTCTAAGCTCTTTAAATGTTTAAGCTGAAACTTAAAAGTCCCTACTTACTGTTTCTTTGTTTTTCAAAACACACTTCATTATTTCAGTGCATTCTACTGGACTTTTCGTATGATCCACAGAAACCTTCTGGGACCTATATTTTGCTATAGCTGCTGCTGTGAATATTACAAATAGTAGACTTCAAGGAGGTCTGCAAAGGAATAAGCACAGAGCACTTGGCCTCCGGCTATACCACACACTTCCTGTTGCCTAGCCTGGAGCTCTTCTGACACATCCCTCAACTCCCTTCCAAAGCCCATGCAACACTTACATGCAGCATGCAGCCCTGGAGTAAAGGAGAGTTAAGACCAATAGAGGAAAAGCCTATGGATAAATGTTTTTCCCTGAAATCCCAGGGAGACAGGAATATCAAAAAGCTCTCAGAAGATCCTGGTAAGACAAAACACCAGAGCCTGCAGCAATGGTCAATTCAACATTTTGTTCTAGTATCTGCTTCCCTATCTTCTCCCCAGTGTCTACTCCCTGGAATTGCTTTCCAGATAAATAGCCTATAGACAAGGCTTCATCTCCAGCTCTGCTTTTAGGGAACCCAGGCTAAGACAGAAATTTATTTAAAAAGAGATTCTGCAATGAATCTGTAAATGGAGAAAAACAACCATTTGCCATTAAACAGATGGTAACTGCCTTTCCATTGTTTTCCGTGCTCCCCCACCCATCAACACCTACTCCTTTTAGCTGCATCTCTCCTTCCTTCTTCCGTAGTTCACCCACCTCCTTCTATATTTTGAGAAACTAAGGAGAAAAGGGAAAGGAAAGAAAAAAGAACACAACAACATTAATCCCTGTTGCTCACACTCCTGTGGTTAAAAAGAGAGATGATCAAAAGTTAGAAAAGCGCTACTCAAAGTATGGTTTGTGGACTGGCTGCTGGTCTGCAAATTGCTTTCTCAATCTGCAAACAGTTAATAGCTTGCTCCAGAATGTAAGTCAACTGTATCACTACATGCTATATTGTATTCAGTTGGCTTTTTTTTAAATTAAAAATTATTTTTAATTTACAACTGACTCTTTTCTTTTTTTGGTAGCATAACTCCCTATGATGAAGTTCTAGAACCTAGGTGAGGTTTGGTGGGCTGAGGTCCAGAGCTGATGACCAAGAAAGAATTCTTGAGACATCTTTGGTGCAAAATGGTGGTTTATTAAAGCACGGGGACAGGACCCGTGGGCAGGAAGAGCTGCTGCCCTGGGTTGTGAGGATGGAAGGTTCTGTACCCTGAGGCTGGGGGAAGGTGAGGGAAAGGGAGGTTTCAACGGAGCTTTCATATGCTAAAGAGGGCCTACAAGGTGCAGGGATACCGGAGGTCTTGCAGGCTTGATAAATGTTGTCTTTGGGCAAGCCATTAACATCAGGATAGTTGGGAGATTCCTGGTGGGATGTCACAATCCTGCTATCAAGTGTCTTTGTTAGTGAGATTTAGGTATAGAAGAAACTTAACTTTACTTACATTTCCTTTTACCCCAGTCTCCTTCCGTTTTGTTTATGGAGCGGAGGGTGACATTAAGGCTTGAGGAACTGAGTTATTTGCCTCTGGAAATTGTGCTATTGATAATGTAACTTCTTTGTTTGTAGATCTCTAGGACATTTGTAAACCAAGGGAGACTCCTGTCCTGCAGGATTGTGATCTCAGCAAGTTAACTATTTGTTTCCGTTTATGGCAGTCAGGGGTGCCTGAGGAATGTCACATATATTACCGAGGGGAGGGGAGTGGGTGGAGAGGGGGTGCAAGGTGCCAGCTTTTGCTTTGTCCTCAGCCTGCCTCCTGCTCCCCCATCACCTAGACGAAGGAATCAATGCATTGATTTACATTCTTGTGTTAACTCCTTACCTCCTGATAAGACTGGCTTTTTAAGTAGCACTAAATTAAAGAGGTATAAAAGTACTAATAGTGGACATTTCTCAGTGTGTTCTATTTCTGAGCAATGTTCTGTGGGCTTACTGATATGATTTACTATTTAATTCTCAAAAAAGGTTGGTAATACTATTCTCATTTTATAGATAAGGAAACTGAGGCACGGTGAAGTTCAATAATTTATCCAGCATTACCCAGTTAATAAGTGTTTATAGTAGATTCCAAAATGGCCTCCAAAGTGATCCTCAGTGATGCTGGCCACTTGGTATTCATACCTTTGTGGAGCTGGCTCCCTTTTTGTATCAACGTTAGCATGTGTGACCAAAGAATACAGAAGTAATGATAATGTGTGATTTTCAAGATGTTATGAACTGAACATTTGTGTTCCCCCAAAATTCATATGTTGAAATCTTATGATGATATTAAGGTCTGAGGCCTTTTGGAGATAGTTAAGTCATAAAGGTGGACCCCTTATGAATGGGATTGGTGTCTTTTATAAAGGACACCAATCCTTTGTGTGTCTGGTCTGGCCAGAGAGCTGGCTGGCCCTCTTCCCGTGATGTGAGGATACAATAGGAAGATGGCCATCTGCAAACAAGAAGAGGGCTCTTACCAAAGACCTTATTGGCACCCTGGCCTTGGACTTACAACCTCCAGAATGGTAAGAAATAAGTTTTGTTTATAAGTCCTCTGGTTTCTGATGTTCTACTATAGCACCCCAAACTGATTAAAACACAAGTCTAGGTCAGAAAAGATACTTTTATCTCCACCTTATCCTCTCAGATTACTTGTTCTGGGAAAGGCTGCTTCTATATCATGAGGACACTCAAGCAGCCCTATTGAGAGGGCCAGTGGCAACGAACTGATACCTCCTGCCAGCAGCCAGCACCAATTTGCCAGCCATGTGAGTGTGCCATCTTGAAAGAGGATCCTTCAGGTGACTGTAGCCCTGGCTGACACCTTGACTGTTACTTCATGAGAGACCCCAAGTCAGAACCACCTAGCTTTCCTGCTCCTGAGTGTCTGACCCACATAATCCATGTAACGTAACAGATTTTAATTGGTGTTTTAAGTCTCTAGGTTTGGGGCTAATTTGTTTCACAGCAAAAGGTAACTAATACGGTAAAATGGTCTTCCCCCACAGCCTGTTTTCTTCATTGCTATGTGAAACAATGGAAGATGGAAAAGAAAATGACTTCCTCCTTATGTGACATGATGTTATTTAATGCCACGGTCGCATACCACCTGCCATCATCCCAGCTAACACCAGGGGCATGCATTCCAAACTTGAGAAATACAGGGGTGGACAAGAGAGCATGTAATTGCAGTAAGATTTGTGCATGTGTAGATTCAAATCTTCGAAATTCAGGCACATATCTCACTTTGGGCATCTCCAAAAATAACAACTTGTAAGGTCTGATCTCTCTAAGCAACGCTGAGAGCTGGAGATATAGAGAGATATTTGGAAAGAGTAGAATTCAGAGATCGATGGATTTTTCAGATGGGTGTTCACAGATTGTTTGACCTTTTGCTGTGGATGCCTATGTGACAGTGTTGCTGACTTAATGAATATCAGCACTGTGGGTGCTAATGCAAAGTGGTTATTGATCAACAAGGATGGGTTTAAAACTGGGTCTGGCCAAAGAACAATGAGCCCCTTCCTAGGAAGATAGGAACTTTCTATTCCCCCTTAAGGTATTTCACGTCAATGTTCTCACTGGCAAAATGAGAAGAATGCAGTGATAGAACCGAAACTATTAAGTGCCTACTATGAGCTGGTTGCCGTACTTTCTCAGTCATAACTACTCAACTGAACCACTGTAGAATAATAGCTACCATAAACAATAAGGAAACAGGTAAATGTGGCTGCATTCCAATTAAACTTTATTTACAAAAATGGGCAGCAGGCCCATATGGACCTGTGGGCCATAATTTGCTGAGCCTGCCCTAGATTATCTTTAGTGTCAACTACACTGCTCTTTCTCCTCTCTGAGCTTCTGGAGATGTGACTCCCTCTATCTGCCATATCCTTTCTCTTCTAAATTGCTTTTCTCCTGCTCATCCTTTAGTTCCCAACTAAAGCATCACTTCCCTGGGGAAAATACTGTCCATACCTTTGTCCACACCCTGCTTCTGAAATGTTCCCAGTTTCTTCTTTTATAACCTTCTCTCCCTTTCTTGTGGTCACATGCTTCTGTGTGTTTCTTCCCCAATAAGCTGAGAGCTCTGTGAAGGCAGGGATTTTATTTGTCTTGTGTACCATTCGAAGCACAGGGCTTAGCCAAGTCTTGATGACTATAAGGGGAAAGAACAAATGATCCTCCAGAGGACATCTAAGACAAACTTGGACCATTTCACACTTGTGTCTACATATTTTACAATTTTTCCTAAAGCTACCTTGTTCCCAAGAAATGGATTCTACACTTGTATATTTTGTTAAGCTCACTGGCAATTTGGTCTCTATTTTACAGTGCAAGACTCTCAAAATGAGAAACCATCTGTGAAATTCATGTTTAAGGCATTTTCATTCTCTTGCCACTATTTCCCCGCAATGGTGACCTTTAAATTTAGCCTGAGTATAAGTGGGGTTGTCAGAACATCAGGTTACATTATGCAATGCAGCTATTTGTGCCTTTTAAAGACCATGTAAGTTCCAACATGGACTCACAGCAGGAAGGTATCCTGATGAAATTCTCGAAAGCGCAGCCGCCAGGATTGAATCCGGAAGTGGGTCAGCAGTCAAGAAGACACATGCTTCTTGGAAATCAGTTTCACTGAAAACAAGTCCTCATTTATCCTTCCAGAAAATAAGTAACCCTTGGCTTATGCGTGACCTTGCTTCTTCAGGCAGATTGCAATGATGCTTGTGTTTGAAGGAGCAGCATGGAATTGTGCTCAGAAATTATTTTTCTCTTGCAGAGGTAGTGTGTGGATCTGTAGTGAATTGTAGAGTCATTGATTGTCCCACCTTATCTGAGAACCCGAGTGCTCCCTAGGGGTTGCCTGGGGCAGTTACTCCTCCTGGGCATGGGCCATCTCCTGCTACTTTTTTCACAACAGTATGATTAGCTGCCCCTCCTCTGTGTTGATAAACAGCTCAAAGGTTGAGCGAAGCAGCTCCCAGAGACAATTCCGGCTCTGGGTCACACAGACGATTTCTTTAGGATAGTTTCAGTAGCAGAGCTGAGAGGGCAAGCAGGGAGGGAGGGAGGGGAGAGTGAGAGGGGATCGAGCCCCAAAGGATGAAGCCCAACCTTCTGCATGGGCCGCTGTGTTGATCCCAGTCCCAAGGAATATGCTATAAACTGACATCTGAGAAGAAAGACGAGAAGCAAACAGTACAGATGCACAGAGTCATTAAGTGGAAAAGAATAAGCACAATGTTTAGCTCTCTTCTTGGGGAACTTCAGTGTAACACCAGTCAAAGGACACCCTCCTGGGCTTTTACTCCAGTCCAGTTTCAATAATAATGTCCCTGCTCAATTTTGGTTTTTAAAGCTAAAAGCTGTAGATGGGCAGGATCATCTAATAATAATGGGAAGTGTCCCTTGCACAGTGACTATATTCCAGGCACTGATCTAAGTGCTATACGTGTATAAGATGAAGTCATAGGAAACCACTGTATTTACAGACACAAAATAGCTAAATACCAGCAATTCATGTTCCCATCTAATAACAACTTATTTTATTTTGACCACCATCCTCTAAAGACTGTTGTTTTCTGGTGTGATGAGCTCTAGTGGAGTTTGAAACTTACCTCTGCCACTCTGGTCAAATAGTTTCTGGTCCTTAGTTTCCTTTGCTGTAAAATGGTACTAATACTACCACTTGCCTTGTAGGATTGTCAGAGGATTAAACAAGTAAATAAATGTAATAGTGCCAGCATGTAAGTGTTCAGTAAATATAGGCAATTAGCATTAGCTCTGCATAAAGTGATGTTTAAGGTCTTCATTCTAGAAATATTCTATGCAGTCACATCAGATGCTTTTTTTTTTTTTTTTTTTTTTCCTTGCTGGGTATTTATTTCTTCTTCTATGACAGTACCCCAATTTCCCCTTCAGGTACCTTGCCCTGACCTGGCAGGGCTGTGTGTCAGCCTTGCTTCCACTTGTTATGGAGTGCACACAGGTTCCAAAGTGGGTCAATCCTGATATCTCCTGCCTCCCGTACTTGCAAAGCCAGGCTCATCTCCTTTTCCTCTGATTCTGCAGCTATTCTGTGTTCCTCCAATAAATTCTGTTTTTGCACAATGGGGGAGGGGGCATGGTTTAACGAGAGGTAATTTAGCAGATTATTAGCAAGTTAATTGGTTTCTGTTGTTGCAACCGAAGATCCTTAACGTATATATCACTAGAAATAGGCATTTTAACTAATTCTAAATAATGAAACTAGCTAACATATACTGACTTTCTGACTAGACCTTTACTATGTCTTATATTTAATACATCTTTGTAACAGTAAGTGTCATTAGCGCCTTTCACAGATAAGAAAATTAAAGACCTAGATTTTCATGCCACTTTCCCACTTGGTGGCTGAGTGTCCTTGAGCAAGGCTTTGAACCTCTCCGAGTCACAGCATCCAGATGTGTGAAGTGGGGTTGGTTACATACCCACCCACTAGGTGGTTCTGAGAATTACACAAGATGATGGAGGTATACTAGCACTTCATAAACTGATCGTGCCATTCAATGTAAAATCGTATTATGATTTCCTATGGTCAAAGGATAAATTTTAATACTCCTTCTTGGTGTCTAATTCAAGCCATTTGTTCTTTCTGCACAATAATAACAACTTTTAAAACATGGGTTTTAAGTGAAAGTCCCAACAACTATGTACACATGGATAATGAGATTCTTTTTCTTGAAAGCAACATTGTAGCTTCGTGGATTTCCTGGCTGCTTTACTCCCTTGCCAGGCCAATCATGGCTGAAGCTTGTGTTGTGTTCTTTGCTTTTCTGATCAAACTGAGAGCCCTTTCTCTCCTTTTACTCCTATTTCCCTCCTGTCTTTCCCAATCTCAAGGCTCCCCAAGGACCAATAAATGCCAGCAATGACTACACACAGCCTTCTGAAGGTTTTTAGTAAATTAGAGATTAGATCCAACTTCCTGTATTAGAACTGAGATTCAAATTAAGGCTTTCCAAAGTCTACTGATGATTACATAAAGAGTAAGTGGGAATCGTGAAAATTAGGGATATTATTTCCAAATGCCAGTATTTTTAATAGACAAATAATGCAGGGGATCAGGCTGCAGTATATTAGCAAAGGATAAAGAAAAAAGGAGAGGAAGGTAAACAGACTTTATTTGCGAAGGCCCAGTGAATATTCTTATTGGCCCATAGTGCCATCTTGTGGAGCACTTTTAAATAGAGTTTGTTTTTCAGCTGTGATTACATTAGCTTGATTATTCCTAATCATGTAAAGCACCCATGAAAAGCAGCAAATATTTCCTGGTAACCCGGGAAAGCACAGATGATCACACCTGGGAGAACCAATATGTCTGTTGCTCTCTCATCCTCGCTAGGAGTGGCTGACCAGTCATCCCATGCTTCAAGTTATTTTTTTCTCTTGGCCCTCTGTAATACCAGATGTTCTTGGTTCTGGCAATTTCCTTCCAGCCTCCTTCACCGAGTCCACATTATTTACGTAACTCCAAAGATCCTATCTTTGTCTTCTCCTTCTATGTGCCAAGATTCTTCACCTTTTTGTAGATTATTAATCCACAGAGAATCCTATGAATAGGATTATGAATAATAAGAATAATAAGAATAGAATAATGATCACCTATGGACCGTGGTCTTTCTCTTCAGAAAATAACACTCATATCACCATTCCTCCCCACACACCTTCCCTCTCCACTCTCTTTCTGTTACACACACACACACACACACACACGCATATACATTTTTGCCAAAAAATTCAGGAGATTCACAAATTTCCTGACTCCACATTTGGAACATTGGCTTTGCAGCATTACCTTCAGTGACGTGATGGAGTCCCAGACTTGGAGCTATCACATCTCTGAAGGTGCATCTTAGATATCCATGTCCTCTTCTATCTTCCTTCCTTCGTTTCCAGCCTCCCTTGGTATCCCTGATCTAAACGTCTTGCCCTTTAGCTTGACTAACTGCCTCTCAAAAAATGCCTCTGGACACATTCAAATTCAGAACCATTTAATGCCTGGTTCATTTGCCACCATCTTTGGGAAGCCATTTCCTAATCAAAGAGAATTAAGCTTTTCCTTTTGTTATCTCTCAGAACTTTTTTCAAATTCTTTGCATAAAATATTTCAGACTTTCCACAGTTTACAAATGACTAAGTAGAGAGTAAGCTCTTGAGAAAAGACACCACATTCTATTCATCTTTTCAGCATCTATCATACTAGAGGGAGGGCTCTACCTTGTAGCTGTTCCTTTAATATCTGTGAAGTTGAAAGACTTGGTTTAATTTTTTACTCTATGCCTTGCAATATGACCATGAGCAAAGTTAAAGTCTCCAAGTCTTGTTTCTTCATCTGTACCCAGTAATCTGATAGATCCTACATGTGAATCCTTGGAAGAATTCAGTAAGGTCATGTATGTAATTCACTTGGTCCAGTTCCTGGCACACAGTTGGGGGTCCATATATGTTTGCTGGGGTTTTTTGGTGTTTTTTTTTTATTTTGTTTTGTTTTTTAATAAAAATACCCTCAGGGGAGGAAAAGAGTTGAGGTCACTCTCTCCAAAAAATGTCTTCCTGTGATTTTTGGAAGCAAGTGGCTTTTCCTGTCTTTCAATTTAAAAAATGATTAAGAAGTCCCTAAATTTTAGGCACTGAGCTAGGTACTAGAGACACAAAGATGAATCAGTGTTTTGTTCTAATAAGTACAATCTTTGACATTTCTCGGTTGATACTGAGATGCCCCTACCCAAGAGGCATTATTGCATTAACAATATTTATGAAAGTAATTTTTTAAAGCATTATTTTGTTTAGGCCTATGAATGGGTTTTCAGTCTGAGCCAACAGTTAGCAAGAGTAATCTGCTGTAGCTGGTTTCAGTCTCATGACAATTGTGGTTTTAACAGCACTGGCAAGTTGTCCGTGGTGCAGTAGAAAGTGTACTGAAGTTGGAGTAGGTCGAATTCCAAAGGACACATCCTTTCTTCCACACCACATATCCAGAGAAGAGTGAGTTTGGACTTTCCCCATTCATGGAGGTGCTCACTACTGTTGATATAAATTCGTTGATGTCCTGTAGGGTTGTATTTGTGCAAAAAAATCCTATTCAGAATTTCATTTTTTAATTAAAATTCTGTTTATTTTATAACTAAAAGCATAATATCTTGCTGAGTTCTGCCATATCACTTGCCAAATCATTCTTTAGAATGTTGATCCAATTAATATTAATAGTCCCACCCCCTGAAATGTGAAGCCTCCTGTTTCCTCACCTCCTTGCCATCCTTGTCAAACTTAATATTCTCTGAAAATCTGATTTTTGTCTACTGATGACTATAATGCAGTGTCTTGTTGCTGCTTAAATTGGACATTTCTATGACTATGAGTGAAGTTGAAATCTTTCCCTATACTGTGAGTCACTTGAGTTTCCCATTCTGGCTCCCCTACTCAAGTCTGAAACATTGTGTTGGTATTAATGACTTTTGTTGTTGATTTGCAGGAGTACTTTGTATATCTTAGATACTAATCCCATTAAAAAATTCTCCTATTTTTTTCATTATCTTACAGGTCTTATGTTCCACATTTAAGTCTCAAATTATCTAATTTGTGTATGGTGTGAGGTAGAAATCTCACTTTGCTTTCCCAAGATCAACTACTCAAGAAGCTGCCCTTTCTCCGTTGACTTGTCTTGCCATCTCTATCATATATCAAGTTCTTAGACAGATATGGATCTTCTAAACTTTCCATTTTGTTCCATTGTAGTAATACATTATTCCTGTACCAGAACCACTTTTGTTACCATGGCTTCATAGTCTATCTTCATATCTGCTAAGGAATTCCCCTTTATTTACTCACTGCTTCAAAAATTAACTTGACTTTTGATATTCACCACAAATATTAGAATTAGTCTTTCAACTCTATCAAAAAATAATGCTGGAATTTTTCTGAATTGTATTTAATTTATAAATTAATTTTAGGAGATTTGATTCTATTACCATTTTAAGTCATTCCATCTGTGAACATAATGGTATAGTCTTATATTCAGAAATTTGTCTGTCTTCTACTTTACTCACTATAAAAGTGTCATGCATTCTTTGTCAAGTAAATTCCTAGATGTGCTATGAATTTATTGCTATCATATTATTTTCCATTATTTCTTTTAGTTTTTTTTTTAATTACTGATAATAGAGGGACACTAAAGCTTGAATGGTCTTTGCTAATATTACTGATATCTTGTTAGTTCTAATAGTTTATGACACTGTTCGATCTGTTATGTGGATTGTTATAACTTTCCTGGGTAATTGGTCCCAGGAGGAGAGGCTACAAGTCCAGTCTTAGTTGCTCTCCTGGTGAGTTTAAGGAGGAGAGGGGACCAGACCTTAGAATGCTGAATCTTTGGAATCACACGTTGTTCTCAATCTCTCCTATTTGCCACCCTCACCAGGCAACACTGTCCTCTGTATTGGTTTCCTAGGGCTGTTTTAACAAAGTACCATGAATTGGGTGGATTAAATAACAGAAATTTATTGTCTCATGGTTCCGGAAGCTAGAAATCCAAGATCAAGACATGGGCAGGACTCTAAGACCCATGAGGAAGAATCTCTTCTGTACCTCTCCTCTAGTTTCTGGTAGTTTCCTGGAAATCTTTGGCATTCCTTGGCTTATAGAAATCCCCCCGCCCCCAACAGCTGCCTTCATCTTCACATGGTGTTCTCCCTCTGTGTGCACCTGTGCCCAAATTCCCCCTTTTTATGAGGACACCAGGGAGGTTGGATTAGGGGCTTGTTATACTCTAGTATTACTTCAGCGTATCTATTTACATCTGCAATAATCCCATTTCCAAATAATGTTGCATTCACATGTAGAAGTCGTAACCCTCACTACTCCCAGAATAGTGAGGGTTACGACTTCTACATATGAATTTTGAGACACCCATAACCCATCACAGCCTTCAAAGAACCTGTCAGAACCTGTGCCCTGAGTGCTACAATATTATAATCAAATCAGGTGATCCTTGATAGGTCTGCCCTCACCTGTTATTTGCTTCCCGCCCCAACTGCCTATGAGTGTCATTTCTCTTTGGTCTCTAGCCAGGGCTGAGCTTATGCTACTGGGTTTCTGATCTACATTGGCAGAAAATATGTGAGAAATAAAGACAAAAGAACTCCCTTCATCTGCAGTGTTTATCCCATCCATGTGAACTGCCATTTTCCCCCCATATTGTGGCCCAAGCACTATTTTCTCTCTGGGAGTTTATTATAGTTTTTATTCACATTCCTAGAGCCACCACCTTCTCTGTTGCTTCATCCATTTCAAAGGATGCATTCAATGGAGGAAACATAGTCTGTGCTAATTTGATATCTACACAGTCATCCTCTGCCTGAAATTGTTTTCTAGAACCTCAGCATGCAAGCCAACCCTTAGTTCACCAGCCATTTCTGATTTAGGAAAGGGAAATAAAGGGAGATTTTACAGTCCACCCAAATGGAGGCAGGTGGGTAGGTAATTAAAGCTAAAAGCAAAGTTTTAAAGTATATTTTAAAGATTTTTGCTCAAGAAAGACTAAGCAGCTAAAGAAGAGTCAGAATATTGATAAATGATGGTTTCCCAGACATTGTTATTGTTGAAAACAAAAAGATGCTTGTTAACGTGCCATGGAGATATTCATTTTTCTTTTCAGCATTATTCAGCTGACAGCTCTGTTGTGGCTCTTCCTTGTGTTGTGATGCACTTTGAACAGCTGCATGTAATGACAGGATCCCTGGGGTGGGAGACAAGATTCCCAAGGCCCGGCCTTTATCACTAACTGACTCACCTTGAGCAGATCACCAAGCCTTGGTTCTCCTCTGTCAACCAGGGTTCGGACTCATATACAGTTCAATTCTCACCAGATTTAACATGAAGTAGTGTGTGCTTATCATGGTGTGAAGATGAGTGTGCCTGGTATCTCTGTTAGTTTTTCAGAGAGCTTAAAGGAGCTGAGTGGTAGATCGTATAAACCTACAGCGAGGGAAAATATATATAATGCCATTAAAGATGCTTTCTGTTCAGAAATCATGCTTGCTTGGCTATTGTTGTTTTTATTTAATAGACGATTTCTTGGAGCAGTTTTAGGTTCATAGCAAAATTGAGCAGAAAGTAGAGTTTCTATACATATCCCGTCTGCATTGCACACAAAGCACCTACCTCCAATTGTCAACATCCCCCACAGATGGTGCGTTTGTTACAATCGATGAACCTACACTGGCACGTCTCAACTACCCAAAGTCCACAGTTTACATGAAGGATCACTCTGGGTGTCATTTATATTCCATGGGTTTGAACGAACATAGAACGACGTGTATCCACCATCACTGTTTCATACAGAATGGTTTCACTGCCTTAAAAATTCTCTGTGCTCCACCTGTTCATCCACCTCTCCCCTGTCATGCTGCTTTAAAAACAAACAAACCAAAAAACTTAGCATAGCTTTTTATTTTGCAATAACTTAAGATTTTCAGAAAGGTTGCAGAAATATTACGTAGAGTTCCTGTATACCCCTCAGCCAGTTTCTCTCATTGTGAACATGCTACATTTTCAGTGTGTATTTGTCAAACCAAGAGACTGACGTTTGTACATTGCTATTACCTGAACTCCAGACTTTATTTTGATTTCATCATTTTTTTCATTAATATCTTTTATCTGTCCCACCGTCCAATCCAGAAAACCACAGTGCATTTAGCTGTCCTATCTTCCCAGTCTCCTCTGGTCTGTGACAGTTTCTCAGTCTTTCATTGGTGGCCATGACCTTGAAAGTCTTGAGGAGGATCATCAGATAGTCTATGAAATGTCCCATAATTTGACTTGGTCTCATATTTTTTCATGATTAGCCTGGGATTACAGGGACTATATTTTTTTGAAAAAGAGGGGTTTATTTTGGAAACTAAAGATGTGAATTACCCTTCTAATTATATCAAATTAGGGGGTACATATTTGCATGACACTTAACACATGACTTGGTGATATTAATTTTCACCACCTGGTTAAACTAGTGTTCGCCAGGTTTCTCTACTGTTAAGACACTATTTTTCCCTTTCCTTATGCTATTCCTATGAAAGAGTCACTGAGTGTAGCCCATGTTGGATAGGTAGCAAGGAAGGGGAATAGCAATTAAACTTCAAGTCTTGAGGGGGGACCATCCACATATATTATCTGGAATTCTCTTTTATTACTTGCTCTTTTATGTATATATTCCATTTTATTTTGTTTGTTTTTACCATACGTCAGTGTGAAACAGTTGGTTCCCATCAGCTTCGGAGAGCCTATTGTTAAATTTTCAGAAATTTTGCAAGCTGGTTGACACATCTTGGCAGCCTGAAATCAGCTATGGTAGGAGTATTTACACCACAGATACTGGCAAACACTATAAACCGGCGCTTCCCCACCCACCCCTTCCCCCAGAGAGCTAGTTGTTAAACAGTTACCAGCACACTCCTATATGCCTACATGCCAAATAAACATAAAATGCAAAAAAAAAAAATCAATGAAAGATTAGATTAGTGATTAGATATCACAGTGGGCTCTTTATTTCTTTGCTGATTGAAACAGAAAAAAAAAAGTGAGAACATGTCCCTCTTCTGCCATCTCACTCCTACACTAGATATGACACCATTGTGTACAGAGGCTCAGCCATAAGTGTGAGCAACCCATCTGCTCATTGTTCCCTTCAATGAGTACAATACGTCATCTCAGGAGCCCTAACACTACAGATTACCAGCTGATCAGCTTTTAATATTTATATTTATTTATAAGTGTACATATTTAAATATGATAAACATATTATATTTATATTTATTTATATTATCCTGAATGCAAACATGACTTTCCTGGATCAGGACAATCATTATGACTTGCAGCGATAGCTGTTTCCATTCCTCGTGCCCCAATACTTCCCCCTTCTGAGGTGGTACAATGAGACCCTCGCCAGCAGGGGAGGAGCCCTGAAAATAGGAAGCTGAGAGCTTATATACGTAGTGCTCCCTCCACTCCAGAGAGAAGAGAAACCCAATCTCCTTAATGTCTAAGTATTCCCTTTGGGAAGAGAAGGGGAAAGTTCCTGAGTTTGTACCCTTCAAAGTATAAATAAATATTTCCTCAGAGTAGGTTAGACAATTGGAGTTTATAACCAAGGTTTTATTCCCCTTTGAGGCATAAACACAGAGAAAGACAAGTTTCTAAATCCTTCCTGAGGTTTGTTGGCTACTCAATCCAACTTCCCAGGCTGGTCCTTAAACCAAGTCTCATTTCTTTACTCAGAAATTCCTAGCCATGTAGAAACATAAAAATATCTTTTCTACTGTCGCATACCACCTTCTGGTAGAAAGCAGGAACAGTACAGACTCGGAAGTTTTATTTAACAAGAACTAAAAGAGGAATAAAACTCCTTGACAGTCCTCAGTCTCTGGGGTCTTACGCTTTCTTTTATCATCCAAAACAACCAAAATTGTGGTTTAACCAAAAAAGCAGCAGCAGCCCCAATTTATGGAAACCTAAAATCAAGCACAGAAGATTTTTGAGGACAGCGTTTGGTCTCTTGAAGAAACATAAATAACAAATCCTTTGCCTCGTGGAGAATGAAAAGTAAACTCATCAGGCAGAATTAGTGATCTGTCTCCCAAAGGCAGCCCCAAGGTTAGAAGCTAGAAGCCCTCTGATGTCAGTGATTCTCAAACATAGCCTATGACCAACTGTATCTCTATCGCTGGGACCCACTGCAGAGCTCCTGAATTGGGATCTCTGAGATTCTGGTGCCCAGCAATCCATACTTTTACAGTGTCTCAGGAAATCCCCCCAAAAAGCAAGCAGATTTGGCAACCTCTGCTCCAAGTTTTCTCCCAAGCAAAAGGATGTGGTTCTGGGAAAGGCGTGCAGTTCCACCTACAGGTGATCCTTGGTATTACAGAAGTTCAATATACAGCTCAATATACCAGTTAACCAGAAGTATCCTCTAGGTGGAATATAAAAATAAAAAGATAAAACATTTATTTTTCTACAACTATTGCTTAAATTATACTCTTTAGAATGTATAACCATTATAACTGAATATTTCAACTCTTTTGAAATATTCAGGGTCATCTTGGGCAGGATCCATAACTTTCCAGACATATTCGGTTAATAAAAGTCCAGAGTAGTTTAAAACTTCAGACTTAAACACAATTTAAAATCTCATCTCCTCACCACCAAGCAGCTCAGCCTAGACTGGTGACATACAGGATTAGGATAGAAGTTTTGGGCATGAGCCACTCTTTTCTCCTCAATCAAAGAGCCCTTAAAGCAGAAGGAGAGCTGTGGTTAGCCCTGAAACACAAGCTCCCTTTGGCTCCCTTGTTTTGACTTGCTCTCCTGAGGTTGGTGGAAAGCAGAGAAGAGACACACTTACCGTGGGAAGAGATTCCCAGCCCCCTTTCTGAGTGAGGGTCCTTTTACTGACCACCCAGGGAGTCCCCTCTGCTCTGCCTTATTCTCTGACATCTGTTTCCCTCACGTGGAACCTAAAGGGCTATGGGTCCCTCTTCTCAGGGTCATTGTCTGAGGAAACTGGAGCAGGTGTCCCTCTCATTCTTTTCCTCCCAGGTACTTGTCCTGCTGGTATGGTGGGCTCCAGCAAGTCTCCCGCCTTCAGGAATATAGAAGCAAAAAACAATTAACATCCTTCAGAGGACATGGCATGCTGTCCCAAGAACCCCTTACTACTGTCCACTCCTCTCTGATGGCTGTACTGGGGGGCTGGAGAGTCTGCTGCACTTCAACAAGCTACTGGCAAGGAAGCAACGTGGCAGTTCACGCAGATACCTCTGATCCCTACAAATGGCTTTCTCGGAGCAAAGCCAACAGCCCTTCACTTGGGTCAAAGGGTGAAGCATGGCCAATAGGTTTTGCCCACCTCTACATAATCCCTGATTGGAAACATCCGATCCAAATCAATGATTGGCAGCTCTTTTTAGAATGGGACATGCTCCATATTTTTTTGTTTTCAGTCTCAGGTCCTAGGTACCAACAACAGAGGGTAAGGAAAAATCCTAATCAGCAGTCTGTTACACAGTCATATTCCCCTGAAGCTAGTTGTAGGAAAGGCATCGAACTCCAACCAGTCTATTCATCACTGTATTTCCCATGTCGAACAAGGTATCTGTGACATGGCAGGTACCCACTAACTCGCATGAATGAGTGATAAACGAATGGACGCATGGATGGATGAATTTGTTTCTATGTTGGGAACCAAATTAGAGAATAGATTCTGTTTTCTTCTCATAAGTGTACTTAGAGATATTGCTGAGAATCAGTAGCCACCCGGTAACTATATAACTAGTAATAATAAATATAGCTAGTAATAATAATAAGAGTCCTAGTAACAATAATATAAAAAACACACACACCAAATTCTATGTAGGGATTATAGTTTTAATACCTCCAACAGCCCTCTGATGTAAGTACTGTTATCTCTATTTTACAGATGAGGAAACCAAGGCTTAGCTACTTTAGTAAAAAGCCTGAGTATTCTCAGGATATATCAAGATTTCTCTCATTGAGCTTCTTTTCTTGACTGAAACCCTGCAAATTTTATTTTTTGACCCTTAAGGTTAGGGATGGCAACTTGGTGTAATTTCACACAATAATACCTGAATGATAGTGGTTGCCTACAGCTCCATGTTGATGAAAATACTGGGATTGAGATCGAATAGTTATGCCTGCAATCAGATGTAAGGGGCAAGTGGTGGGACACACACATGCCATCCTTGATCCAGGCATTCATTCATACCTTTTCTAGCAAAAGTTGGAAGTTGGCAAAGTCTATTTCTGGCGTCTCCAGCTTTACCTCCTTCTACTTCCTTCTTACCCTCCTCTTTCTTAGGCTTGGTGTCTGGTCTCTTCCCCACTCCCATTTTGTCATGGATCACTTTTACTTCAATCTACACGTGTCTGTATTGTTCTGACCTTCTCGTGGGTATTTGTATTTAATCTTTAGGCTCATTGGGTGCTCTGATAGAGTAGAAAGTGCACTGAACCTACAGTTTAATGGCCTGAGTTTCAGTTCTACCTTCAGTATTTATTTCCTGTGTGATCCTGCTACACTGACTTAATTTCACTCAGCATATCATTTCTGTTGAAACAACTTCCAACATTGCTTTAAGAATCAAATAAAACCATGAAATTACAAGGCAGTATAAACCCTAATTATTAAGACATGGCAGGATTTGTCTGCAGTTGAAGGAGATTCAGGATCTGGTGAGAAGTTAGAGGATATATTCTCCTTGACAGGTAAGGTCTCTCAGAACCTCCGGCATTCCCCCATTTGAACACACTGAATAATTCATAGTAGTTAGGATGGTGGGTTAGAATTTCATTTCTACTCTGTACCACCTATCTGACCCCTGGAAGTCTGTGTCTCTTTTTTCCTACTAAAAAAAAGAAAGAAAGAAAGAAAGAGATAGAAAAGAAAAGAAAAAGAAATGGAATAATGACAGTGACAATAGGACAACAATGAGGTCTAATGCTAAGTGTTCAATAAGTGTTAGCTGTTATCTTCTCCCTAATTGTCTCCTTCTCTCTCCTATTCTGACAATTATCATCTTGGATTGCAAAGTTGGTTACTGATGACAGAGACCTGCATGAGGGGCACACACCTCAAAGAGGTGAACGCTCCCACCTCAGGTACTTCCTTTGTCTAAACCAGTTCCCACACCTGCTCTTGTAGACCCTTCATGGACAACTCCATCACTGTGACTCCACAGCCAGGGAATGAATGGGTATTAGGGCTTATCTGGTCTATTAATTTCCCCATAAGGCACTTCCATGGATTGGGAGGAGAGTCTGACCAGGACTGGTGACTTAGTGAAATCACACACTTTGGAAGCCAGCAGGTGTGCATGTGAATGGCTATGTGATATTGTACAAGTTACTTCAGCCCTGGTACACTCTGGCAGACACTCTTATTTGGCCAATCCAGTATTTAGTTTCATCCCCTATCTTCTTTTTTGTCTTCCACAGTATGGTTGGAAAGCTAAATACTCACTCTCTTGACTTTCCTTGCAGCTTGATGTGGTCGTGCGACAACGTTCTGGCATGTAAATGAAGTCTTCTGGGGTTTGAGGGGGCTTCTGGGGATTGTTTTGGTCTTCCAATTAAAAACACAATAATAATCTAGTACCGTCCCTTTTTCTTTCCTCTTGCCTTGGTTGCAGGCATAATGGTTGACGCTGTGGCAGCCATCTTGCAACTGTGAAGAAAAGCCTGAAAGAATTACCCAGATGTCAACCCTGCCATTGTTGAACTCCTGAGTCAACACCAAACCAGTGTGAGGCAAACAAACTCCTATTCATTACATTCACCCTTGACAGTTTCTCAGAATTTTTTAGTCAAAAGCCTTTCTACCTGAAATAATCAAGTCCATATCAATCAAAGGAGATTACCTGATTCATAAGGATACTGAAAGAGTTAAAAGAGAAACTGTATGTAAATCAGTTTGAAGCTAATAGATATCCAACAAATGTTAGACCCCAAAGACCCCTCCCTTGACTTTCCTCTCTCTTCTTCCCCTGCGGATTTAGTGAAGTGCTTCTTCGCCAATAATTGTATCCGCTACCATCGTTCTCCTCACTTCTCCGTGTTTCCTAGAAACAGTTCCAACAGCAGGAAATGGTGCAGTGGAGTGGTTAAGGGGGGGTAGACTTTGAGTCAATGAGATGTGGGTTCAACTCCCAGGTTGGTGCCTTATTAGCTATAGTACCTGGGCATGTTGTTTAATCATTTCTGAGTCTTGGTTTCCTCATCTATCAAGTAATACTAATATCAAAGTGCTGTGATGATTATTATAAAAAGTTATTTGTTGAGTATAGTGTCTGGCACATGGTAAACAGTAAAGGCTGTTGATGGCAATTGCTGTTCTCACTGATCTATAAGTGCCTAGAGGGCTAACACCATGTCTAACATTTTTCCTTCAATTCCAGGGCCCGGCAAAACCTAAGTATCCAATACAAATTGGCTGAATGAATGAATGAGGCAAGATGCTTCTGGAAAGTAAGTCCCATCCATCTTGTTTGCAGTTGTATCCCTTATCTAAGACTGTTCCCAGCAAATAGTGGAATAACAGTATTTATTGGGTGAATTTTTGGCCTTTAGTCAAGATGAGTCTCCGATCACATAATAGAAAGCGCTAAAAGATGATACTCAATATAAGAAAATTTATTTTATGGACTTCTTAGATGCAAACCTATTTCATTAATTTGGATATATTCAACTCTGATGCCCCTTCCCTTTGAAAATTATATATAAATAAGATTCTTATATATCAATTCTTTCTTACAATTAAGACAACCAATAGTAAAAGTCATCTTAATATCACATGACATTTTCTCATCCACTTTGTCTTACACAAATATTTCTGTGATACAGCCTTAATTCTTAGATGTATGTTCAAAAACTTGGATTTTCCCGTTTGGTAATATCTCTGTATTTTTTGAAGTTCTTGATCCTATATAAAGGATTTTTCAGATTCACTATTATTTCCTTCTGTCTTCTCATTTGTTAGTAATATATTCTAATCCCTCTTCAGATTTTTTTTGTAGATTTTCTATATCTGAAATGTTAGCAGGATATGAAGGGTGATATGACCTATCACTAACATCATTGTTCTTTATTTATTTGAGCTGAATTATTGCCAATGGCTTTTACAATGTACTGTCTTTTATAATGCTTAATTTTCTACATATTTCTATAGTTTTCTACGTGTTCTAACATGACGGATTTTTCTTTCTCTTTCATTTTCCAGAACCCAGGCTAGAATTTTTCACTGTCTTTCAGTTGTTCTGAATGAAAAATCATATTAGTGATTCTCATTAATATTTTAGGAGAATAAGAAGAAATAATTTATTTATGGTCTTTAGTGCTCACATTTTGCCTGAAGGAGTAACCATTTTTTATTTAAGGAAGAAAGACTGTTGTCATCATTACCTCTCAGTAATAATTCAAGATGCTTGTTATTAATGGGTATAAAATTAAATTTGACCTAGAAATCACTGTTTATGCCAAGAACTTTTCAATAGTCAAAATTGTTATAATCATAACTCATATTGGTGTAATTTGGGGGGGTTACCAAAACATTTTCACATTCATTATCAAATTTACTCAGCAATACATCTCTTTGGGGTGGGAATGGTTTTACCAATTTGAAGGTAAAGAAACTGAGGCTCAGAGCAGTTATCCAAGATTAAAGTAGAAAGAGTCAATCTGACAGCATTACTGGAACTCACTCCATTATTATTTGATAGTTGTCCCAAGAAAACCAAAGAATGAAGGGAATTTAGAGACAAGTGATCGAGGACAACATGGCAGTTAAAGCAGATAGACCAGGAATTGAAGTACATTTGTGTATCTCACAAGAATTAGTTGAGGACATACTATGTTCCACTGTTGTTCAGTGGTTGGGATAAAATGGTGAACAAGACAGATGTGACCTCTACCGTCCATGAACTTACTGTCTAACAACAAAAAAAGAAGTAAATAAACAGGTATTAGGAATCACAAAGGGTACCCAAGGTCTCCTCTTACAATTCATTCAGTTTGCAGGGAAAGAAACTGAGGTCCTGAATGGTGACAAGATTTGTCTAAGATCTCACAGGCAGATTGTCAGAAATCCAGGACAGGAAGCTAAGTTTCCATACTTTTGGTGTAATGGCTTCCCAACACGTAAATACCATCTTCAACATTATTATTGAATAATAGGCCAAAGAAAACAGGGAGATTTAGAATCAGAATTCTCTTACTCTTTACTAACTGTGTCCTAGAGATAGTCTAACTTTTTACCTCCATAACATCCATCCCCTGCTTCTTCCAGTAAATCATCAAGACGAAGGTTTCCCTGGTAAAGTCCTGTGACATGATTGCTGCATCACTTAGAAGGAGTTTAAGCTCCAGGTAGCTGAAGACTTCTTCAAATAACTAGGAAATACAGAACTAAAGTAGAACTGCCTTTTTTTTTTTTAAGGTTTTATTTATTTATTTATTTAATTTTATTATTTTATTTTATTTTAGAGAGCGAGAGAAGGGGAAGGGGAAGAAGGAGAGAGAGAAAATCTCAAATAGACTCTTCCCTGAGCACAGAGCCCAACACAGGCCTTGATCCCATGGGGTTCGTATTCCTGTACCAAAGACTATTCCCAGCAAGTTGTGGAAAATTAGTACTTGTTGGATGAATTTTTTGAGCGGTAGTTCTTGCCTTAGGTGTGGATGGGGAATGAGTTCTCCAGTTCCCAAATACTGTCATCACTGCCTTTTCTTTTACATTCTGCTTGTTTCGCTCATTTATGTTCCTTGCCTGTCTCTGAAGGGACATCACAGGTACTAGTGTAGACTCAGATGTGCGGGAAAAGTAACTTCATTTTGTCTAATGCCTGTCTTCTGCATCCAAATGGATACAAAACTGCAACTAATGAGTAGTAGCATGAAGTTGAGTTCTCTACATTTCTTCCAGTTTAAAACAATGCCATTTCAGGATAAACAGCCTAAATTTCATAAGCCTGCACCCTTGTGACTCACTCTGCTCATCACTAAATTTAGCCATGGGGCTAGATTAAGAAAAAAGAGAATGAGATGTAGGAAATTTA
This sequence comes from Martes martes, assembly GCF_963455335.1. Lineage (NCBI taxonomy): Eukaryota > Metazoa > Chordata > Mammalia > Carnivora > Mustelidae > Martes > Martes martes. Next base: position 151,041,915 of record NC_137889.1, on the reverse strand, counting down.
AAAGACCAATACCGGCCATCTCTGGATTGGACATAACAAATGGTGTCCTAAGAGACAAGAAGAGGGGAGATATAAAATATCCACCACCTCCCATTCTGGTCCCATCCAGGAAATAGCTGTCAAAGAGACAGATGTGTCTTCATTTCTCCTCCCTGGGCTCTGGCTGGGAGAGGGGAAGATGCATCCAAGAAATGAGGAGATAGTAAAAGAGCAGGGTGCATTGCCATATTTACATGTGGGCCTCTAGGAAGAAATCTCCTCCCATGATGCCCCAGAAACACCACTGAAAAATATAATCCCTGAGTGCCTTTCAGCACATCAGACAGACACTGATCCAATATATCAGGAATAAAACCACATTCCCTCCTCTCATAGGCTTATTTTCCAGTTGAGAGAGACAGATATAAGTGTGATATCTAAGTAAATTATATAGAATGGTCTTCAGTTGGGTTTTTTTAAAAATATGACACTGGCCGCTATGGGAAGAATAGACTCTAAGGGGGTCTAAGTGTTGGCAGCTACTTTGGTAATCTGGGCAAAAGATACCAGTAGCTCCAACAGAGTGTTGCTGTAAAGTGGGGAGAAGTCATTGAATTTGGAAAACATTTGAAGATAGAGCCAGCCTAAGTTTCTGTCCCACTGAATGTGGAAGTGGGAGAAAAACAGAAGAGTCATAGATGACACCAGTATTCTTGGCCATAGGCAACTGGAAAGTGAAGCTGACAGTATCTGAGGTGGGAAAGATGGGAGTAGAGCAGCTCTGGGGAGAAGATCAGGTGTCCATGTAAGGTCTGAAATGTTTAGTTGTCATCAAAGTCAAGATATCGAGGAGGAGCAAAGGGGATAAATTTGATACTGTACAGAAAAGCCGAGATGGAAATGTCTTCAGTTTCCATGTAGTAAGAATGGGACAGAGGAGTTCCCACGCATCCTCAAAGAGGAATGCAGCAGGGAGCTGTGTTGAAAGCTAATTGTCTGCTATGGGTCCCCTGTGGCAAAGAGCTGGATATGGAAGTGACAAGGGCCTGAGAGTTCTACAGTGCAAATAAAAGCTGAGATGAGGCCCAGTGGGCCAAGAAAGAGTGTTGGGCCATGAGCAGGCCACAAGGGAGAAGACCAGGGGCCATACCAACTGCAGATCTCACAGGGCCTCCATGTACAGCTACACCCACCAACACAACCCCCAGGGCCAAATCACCAGCCCAGGGAGCAGCCCCAACAACTTGATGCTCAGCAGAGCCCCTTGATTATCCAGATGTGATTGAGAATGATGCTTCTTTCCAATTGCCCCCAGGATCTCATCAAATTCCTCTTTAAGCTCAGAACTCTGGAGGAGAGAAGAGGTCTCACCTTGAACTCAGAGACAAAGGTTTCCAGGTGTCTAGGCAATAGCTCTTTCCTTTGGGTTCCTTTGGGACCTTGTATTGGAGGAAGTATTTTACTCACTTTTTTAGGCAGAAAACTGAGGTTCAAAGAAACCAGATGATATGTTTAAGGACGACTAGGAAGTGCTATATATATGTACCAACTAAAATACCATGGAGACAGATAATTAGGTATTAGAGCTGACAGGAAGACATCTAGGAGCTGGGTCTTCAGCCATCATCATCTAAGCTCTGTTGCAAGGCAGTTCAAGTCCCAGGCACTCTGGGTTCTGCACAGGCTGCCTCCAGGAGCCCCAGGGCATTGCTCAGAAAAGAGCCTTAGGCATAGGCTTTGGGAATAAAATACTCTGAAACCAGGAAAGGGGCTCACAGAGGCAGTAAGATGGACCCAACGGGATCTGTGCAGAACATGGTGTCCAGCGAGATTTACCTTCTACTTTATTTGTTTATTTTTAATTTTGGTCAAAAATACATAAAATTTGGCATCATAACCATTGTGAAGTATATGACTCAGTGGTTTTAAGTACCTTTACACTGATGTGCAGGCATCACCACCATCCACCCACAGCACTCTTTTCATCCTGCAAAACAACAATTCTGTCCCCATGAAGCAACAGCTCCCCACTCCCCTTCTTCCAGCACTCAGCAACCACCATCCTACTTTCTGTCTCTACAATTTTGACTACTCCACATACCTCGTATAAGCAGTATCATATACTATTTTTCTTTTTGTGACTGGCTGACTTTACTTAGCATAATGTCCATGACATTCCTTCTCATTGTAACATGTGTCAAGATGTCCTTCCTTTGCAGGGCTGAATAAGTCTCTTGTATGTATACACCAGATTCTGTTTGCCCATCACCCACTGATGGACATTAGGGCTGCTTCCACCTCTTGGCCATTGCAAATAGTGCTGTGATGAATATGGGTGTGCAAAGGGATTTATTTTGAATATGAACTGCATCAGGCATCGTTTTCTCATTGAATTTTTCAAACTACCACACGGCATGGGGTGGCAGACTCCTAAGCATCCTGCAACATCCATTCTCCCTTCTTCCTTAGTAATAGAGCCATCCCTAGTTTTAAATGAGCATAAAGAGAATGAGGGCAAAGTAAACCAAAAACAACAAAGGAAAGCTGTTGATGCTCAATTTCCCTTGCAGCTAGATGTAACTACATCACCAGGTTCTCTCCAGTGTGTGTGAACAGAAGTGGTGTGTGCAACTTCCAGGCAGGCTGTTCAAAACTAGGGGTGCTTTTACCTTCCCTCCCTCCCTTCCTTCCATCTGTTCTTCCTTCCTCCCACCACTCAGAGATGAGGAACAACAAGATAGAGGGAGCATGAGTTTCTGACTTAAGCTGTTTGTGAGGTGCATGACATCCCTCTGCCCTGTGTTCTGCTTTAAGGTCTCTGCTACAAGTGTCAAGTTCTCCCCAGCTAATACTGATAGATTATCATTAATGTCATTGCACAGATAAGGAAACTAAGGCTCAAATAAATAGAATGACTTACATCCAGTCGCAGCCCCAGGTGGACCAGCTCTGCCTGGTTCCACACCTGCGTTCTTTCCATTATACCATCTTGCCTCCAATGTTTAAGTGAGATATATGCATATGGGCGTGTGTGCGCCTGAGGGCACACACATGTATATGGGTGTACATGAATTTAGATTGTTTCACTGACTTAATCTTTCTGAAAAAAAATTTAAAAATTACAAATTAAATGATATTTTAATTGTACGGGGGCACTTAGGATTTGAAAATATTTGTTTAAGATTTTTTTTTTTTTTAATTTGACAGAGAAAGACACAGTGAGAGAGGGAACACAAGCAGGGGGAGTGGGAGAGGGAGAAGCAGGCTTCCCGCTCAGCAGGGAGCCTGATGTGGGGCTCCCTCCCAGGACCCTGGGATCATGACCTGAGCTGACGGCAGACGCTTAATGCCTTAGACACCCAGGTGCCCCTGAAAATATTTTTTGAAGATTTTTTTTAAAAGAATCCTTTTTTAAAGTGAAGTTTACATCTCCAGGTTTGTTTTGTTTTGTTATGCAAGTCCAGGTTTTTCCTATACTACATTTAGTTTACTTAACACAGAGCATACACACACACACACACACACACACACACACACACACACACACGAATAGATAAGTATGTCTCAATTGCCTTAATGGCCTATGATATTTGTTTTTAAGCTTCATTTGTCCTATTGGAGGAGGGAGAAATCTAGAAGAGGGGAGGAACAAGATAGGCAATTCACACTCAAATTTTCAAATAAAATTTCTATAGACTTATCACATTTGCAATTTAAATTGTTTTTCCATTGCATGAGTGGTTTAAAAACTAAAAAACAGAGGGAAGACAATGGAGCAAACTGAATCATTGGTTTATAACCTACAATGACCACGAGTTTAAGTGGGAGTGTATGACTGTACTTCCTTAATTCTGCCATCTGGCAAGGTTTTCCATGTGATTAATGAAAGACCATTGCACAACATTACCAGGAGGGAAACAATTCCAATTATGCATAAAGCTAAACCATAATTACTATGCAAATGATTTCAGTAATGCAATAGAATGGGATATCTGGTCATTACAGGGCAGACAATTCACAATGCTAATTGGGGTTAGTCTGTTTTTAGAAGGTAAATAATATTAACAGTAAAATAAATCCAAACTAATATTAGGTTTGATTTTGCCTATAATCAAGGGGCATGGTCTGCTTCTGAAATTACATTTACATTAAAAAGATAAACGATACTTGCTGTGGTTTCTATCAAATGTAAAATGATTTTGGATTGAAAATACTGGGAACAAAATGATACTGAGATGAGATTTAGGATTTGAGAGGAGGGGTCAGCGGTTGAGAGTCTTCAGGCCAGAAGATCCACGTGGAAATAGACAAGCTATAACTCTCAGAGTTGCCCAAATAGACCTGGGGTGGGAGGTGATGCTCAAAACCTGAAGAACAGGAGAGAACAAAAAAAAGAAAACTCCTGTTCTGTCATCCTCCTAAACCTTGCTTTTTTCCCCCAGGCTCTCTTCCATTAACCAAGTTTAAGTCCTATACTACCACCTACTTGTTCTCTTATGATTATTTTCAAATCAGTTTCTTCTGACTCCCTCTTCCTCCCCATTCATGCTCACCTCTCTCCCATTCTGTGCGATGGTAGCTCATGAGGTCCTTCCCCTCCCCTGCCAAGTTCCACTCTTTTTATCTCCAGTGGAAGTGCCCAAAGCCTCCTTCAGCAAACCTTTCACTCCCCTTTCTGCACAGCCACTGAGAGGACACAGGACCTGAACTTGGAAAACCAGATTTATGCTCCCAAGACTCATACAGAATGGAGCCTGTTATCCCGGAACCCGTGCCTGAATTTTGAGCCATGCCAGCGGCTTCCCCATCCCCTTCCCCCAGTAGACAGGATATCTGTCTGTTGGAATTCCTCCAACGAAATCCCCTTCTAGATCATCATCACCAGCATTTGTTTCTGTGGCTTTCTGAAAAGGAACCCTAACTGATACACTTTTCCTGAGAAATGGAAGATCTGCATGGCATTCAGTGGAGGGGGCTGAAGAGAAGTTCATGGTCCTCACCTAAATTGGAGCTGTTTCTAAAGATTGCTTGTATCAGTTTGAATTTGGAAATATCCTGTGAGTACATGACATCATCAGAAGCAGTGCAAGTAGTTGGTTCAGAACCAAGCTCCCAAAACAGACCATGTGGGTTTGAACCTTACTTTCTCCACTTGGATAGCTGTATGGCATTGGGCAAGTTGCTTACAAGGAAAATGGAGAGAGCAAGAATACATTCCTCCTAGGATTGCTAGGAGAATGAATGAGTTGTATGTGTGGATGCCTTAGAGCAGATCCTGATATCAGCAAGTGTTGTAAGTAGGTAAAATGTGATTATTAAGATTTCTGAAAAAATAGCCTATGTGGGTAGGCTATTTTAAATAAGATTTAAAACATAATAACTTAATACACTTTCTTGGCATCTGTGTACAAGATTTTATGTAGCATCCAAAGTAGTTACCCTGGGTCTACAAATATCCCCATGATACTGCCATTATTCAAGTTTGGTGGGATTTTTTTTGTTTATTTTTGGTTTTGTTTTATTTGTTTGTTCCAGAATTGCTCCTTTAGAACTTTATGTAAAGCCTGCTGTACATAGGTTGTAGCATCCTTGTTCCAGTTGGAAAGGGATTCAGTTACAAAAATACCAAAGGTAAGTGACTATCAGAGTTGGAAAACAATGTGGGGCCACTGTTCCCAAGGTCACCCAAACCCTGCCAAAAAATAAAATTGCAGAAGGGAGGTCATATGGGTCTTTGCTCCCATAGACCGTAGTGGCACAGGAAACCCAAGTCCTATGGCAAAACTGCAGGTGCTTGCTTATCGGACAGCAAAGTCTCCAATCCATGACCATAAGTGCCCTCCACCCCTTACAGGGTTTCAGATGACCTCCAAGGAAGCCCAGCCCTGGGACACATTCCTGCCTTCCCCCCTCCTAGAAGGGATCGATCAGGACCTGCTTCTGCTGCTGCTACCTCTTGGTCTTTCACTCCCAGCCCTGTCCAGACTACTTATTAGGCTCTCAAAAGGTGGCCAGAGTTTGATGCATATTACCTTGAACCACATCCCAAGGGCCAGATCTGTGGGATATTTGAGAGCCCACTGGTGTCTTAGTAAATTTAATCCTCTACACAGTCCTGGATTTGAAGATAATGCCACTCTCAGTATTCTGAGTGAGACATTTGAGCTCCCAGCTGGCAATTACAGTAGGAAATGAGTCCATGGATCTCCCTCCCAGGCTCCAACACACACCGTGTTTTGCATTCAAGACTCCCCAGTGCCCTCAGATGTCTTGGGTCAGGTGTGGCAATGGTGGATATAGTCAAGGCACTGGCATATTTCAATGCATGTCTGCTTCAGAGAAGCAGTGGTGGTTGAAGAGAAGCTTGCCTGGTCATGTTCTGATCCCAAAAGGTGGTCCAGTCACCAAGTCCAGTGTAGGGCACAAGGGGTGGTATCATCTTCTAGAATTAGTCATCTTAGGTGGTGGGCAGCTGTTCTTACCTATGGCACTACCCTCCTCTCTTGCTTTGGGTTTATTCTGCCACTCTTTTTCTAGCTTGTTGAATTAAATAGCTTTATTTGTAATTTTTCTTTCTTCCTCTGTCTAATAAATGTGTTAATTATATAAATTAAAGTATTACAATCACTAAACCCTATTACCTTTTATTTGTAGTGTTTTTATTGTTATTCAACCCTAAATATTTTGTAATTTTACTATAATTTGTTCTTGAGGTACACATCATTAATTACTATTTGTTTTCATTTTTAAAACTATAGAGATTATTATAGTATTGATTGCTAACATGACTGCATTTAGTGGAACAACAAAGTCTATAGTGTATTTGTTTCAGGTATTTGCTGAGACCAGGTATTTGTGGCTTTGTATATATTTATTCTTTAACTGACGGTATAAGAGTTTTTTTAATGCCTACTTACTGTATTGTCCAAATCTCCTTAATCTTTAAAAAAATCTGTCTGCCTTATTTATCAGATTCTAAAAAGAGGCATGTCAAACTCTTCCATGATTAGTAAGAATATTGCCATTTTGCCCTGAAATTCTTTCAACATTGGTTTAAACATGTTGAAAATGATGCTGGTTGTTGCAGATGATTTCAGAACTATTTTAGTTTCCCAGTGAATTGCTTGATTTATTGGTCTGTGATGACCTTCTGTGATTTTACTGCTGTGAAAAGGCTAATATCAATTCTTAATCTATTTTAAGCATATATAAACAATCCATAATTACTAGTAATGATTAGGCTAATATTAAATTGCTTTTAACTACTTTCTTAAAAATTTTGGTTTGTAAAGAAAAGGGCTCCTCAGGAGTCAATGAGGGTAGTTTGGGCCCAACCTCATTCAAGCAAGCTGTCAGTCTGTGAGCTCAACATCGACAACCCCACTTGTGAGAGATAGCAGATGCATGCCCTATAATTTCAGTCATTTCTCTCTTTGTTCTGCATGCCCTGGGTGGAGATGAGGATGGGGACCCGCAAGGCTAAGTGGATAAGATGCTGCTAAAACACACTTCTTCATTGGCCACAGACTATCCCAGATGCTGCAGAGTTGAGGTCTCCTCTCTGACCAGGGTCATCTCGCTCCTGCTACTGCACTGCATCTCTTTCTCATCCCAGCCCAGCCTTTTCAAGCTCTCTTCTCCAGAACAAGGAATACATCCTAGTGTCTAGGAGGCTCAGTGGCCATCAAGATATTTCAGCTTAGCTCAGCTCAGCTATGAAGAAGCCTGGAGACCAGGGGAAACCACATGGCCCATTTGGGTGTATGTTTATCCTATAAACCGAGGGAGTCTGAGGTCATTTCTTCTAACTGAGGGAAATGCTAGGAGTCTAAGAATCTTATTGCAATAGGTGACCTGCTTTTCATGTTGGGAACTTCAAATCCTAAGTACTTTGCTGAGAAATTAAACAAACAAATCTCCAGCACTGAGCACAGGAATGATGGCAAGGGTATGAGTATTAGAAAATTCTAGGGTGGAGCCTGGTGGAACTGGAACACTTTTCTTCAAATAAATACTCAAACTAATGAAGACTTTTTTTCCAGAAACTTCTTTTTTTTTTCTGAACTTCCACATCTCTAACAAATGAAACATACCAATTTTCAAGACAAAGCAAGCTATGTGTAAGTATAAGACTTTTAAAAATATATAACATGCTTTGAATTTTATTTTAGTCCTCCAAAAATCTAACAAAATAACTTTCTGTCTGTTAAAAAAAGACTTTAAAATGTCTGTTATATAGACCCTCTATTTATAGGAAATCTTTCCTATACCAATGTTTTTAGTCTGAAGTTTTCTCTAACTTGGGAGAATCGTAATACTTAACCAAAATTTAGATGCAAAAAGCACAAAATCTGAAATCACCAGCACAGCCATTCTGCTTTTTCACTAGAGGGCAGCATGTAATAACAAATAATAGTATTACAAGGTGATGAAGTAAAAAGCTATTTTAATAACAAATGTCAACCTCACAAAGACTCTAAAACAACACGAAGAACTTAAGAGATTTTCAGCTTAACTTTAAAGAGTCGTGGATATATTAGAGGCATTATTTTACTCCACACATTCACACATTCTATTTTAAGCACAAATTCTTGAGACTACAGGATAATAGGGGTAGAAGCTTTGGATTCTCTGAGGCATCTTTTCTTCATTTACATTTAAACCAAAGGAAAGGAAAACCGACTTCCCAGCCTAGAAAGTTTTCAACAGATACTAAGAACCAGTTATAATAAAGCCTCTCTCAATGTCAGACCTTGAATTTTATTTGGCAATTAACAATCTGGAAAAGAAACTCAAAACTTCAGGGAAACATACCCACACCACTGAGAAATTTACCTAGCAAACTGTCATTCTGCAAATTCAGGGTATAAACGTGTTTTGCTTGGCCTTAGTGTGTGTGTGTGTGTGTGTGTGTGTGTGTGTGTGTGTGTGTGTTTTCAGAACTGCCTGTATTCCCATTCACACTTTTCCCTACAAGAATCCAGATCCCTGGGTTATCTGGAGCACACAGAAAATCTGCCAACATAGAGTCCATATTTTCACATGCAACGTGGGACTGGGATCAAATGGTGGCTACTCCTTTTGGACCAAGCAAGAGCCCTTCAGTATTTTTCATTTCCTCTGACTCTGCTATCTAGATTTCCTAGCTATATTTGTTTTCTATTGTCATGAAACAAATCACCACAAATTTAGAAGCTTAAAACAACACCTACATGTTAGCTCACAGTTTTGTGGGTCAGAAGTCCAGTCCGGGCATGACTGCATTTTCTGCTCAGGGTCTTACAAAGCCAACATCAATATGTCAGCCAGGCTGCATTCCCATTTGGAACTTAGAATCCTCTTCCAAGCGTATGGTTGTTACAGAATCATTTCTTTGTGGTTTTGGGCCTGAGCTCTCCATTTTCTTCCTGGTTCTAAGCAGGGTTTCTCTCAGTTCTTATTGCCTTTCTGCATCTCTCACCACGTGATCTCCTACCTCTTCAAAGCCAGAAAAGGAGAACTTACCGCGTACTAAATCCCGCTCATGCCTCTGATCTCCCTCCAAAGTAGTTCAGTCCCCTTTAAGAACTCACCTAGTTAGTTCAGCCCCACCCAGGTTACTTTCCCTTCCTTAAAGTCAAGTGTGCTGTATGACATAACCTAATCATGAGAGTGATGACCCATCACAATCACGGTCCCAGAGATGATCCAGATGGTGTAATACAAGGCAGAAACCAGAATCTTGTCCAGTGCACTTGGCTGAGAGTCAGTTTGTCATTTATTATCAAGCATAACACCCTACTTTTTCAGAAGAGAGTTTAAAGGAAATTGAACTATTTCTATGCAAATATTTCCATTAAAAATTGAGAAGACGATCGGAGGAAAGGCCACATAGTTGGAGAAAAACAAGAAAAATATTCCTACACATTTCAAATGAAAATAAAGGGGACTATTTTTAAACACATTTATGCATTTTTGTTACCCATCTGGCTGCTTTGGGGGTTCTAGTCTGTGACCTGGGATTTAAAGCATCTCCTGACATCTATTTCCATTGAAAACCTCCATTGCAAACCTCCATTGAAAACTGCCTTTCAAAATTCATCCCATGCTCCTCTTGGCTCTTCACTCCTACTTCTCCCTTTTCTCTTGACTTTGGTAGCTTGAATCTCAGGGGTCCCCTAAGATGAAAGAGTTTTCCTACACCAGTGTTTCCCAGACTATCCTGTGGTAAAGGAAATTTCTTTCCCCAGTCTACCACAGGCCGATACTTCTGTAAATCAAAATGATACAATTGAAATAAAATGAGCTCCCTGATTATGTTGTTGGATGTTGGAGCAATACTAAATTGATACAAAAGTTTCAAAATTTTATCTTGTTCAAGACTGGTGACCAGCATCATGGACAGCCACCATTCCACTGACCATACAATGCTAACAATGACCTTTCATCAAACAAATTTTCAGTGCAAATCTTATGTAGTATGAAATGACATCTATTACTATGGCTATAATAGCTAACTTTTCTTGTGGAATTATTAGGTGCTACTGTCAATTAATTTCCTAGTACTTTATACACGTGATCTCCTTAGTCCCCAAAATCTACTCATTAAATGGATTCTGTTATCTTATAGGTATGCAAACGAGGCACAGATAATGTAAATAACTTGCCCACATTCACACAAATAGTCTGGGTTCTCAAATCCCACACTCAGCAGCCATTCCTGTGACCACAAGGGGTGTTAGAAATCCAACCCAATTTGGTGTCAGGAAGCAGGGCTCAAACTACAAGTCCTCTACCTCCCGGATACATGACATGGATTGAATTACTGAACTTCTCTGCGGCTCATTGTCTTCAGTAAAGGGCAGCACTCAAATATACAGCTCCCTCAGATAAATAGGGAGAGATCATTACATGATATAATTTGTACTAGCACTTTACAAATTGTAAAACTCTCTTCAAGCATTAATTATATACCCACATCAGAGTTTGTTTGTTTTTTTCCAAAGATTTTATTTATTTATTTGAAAGAGAGAGAGCGAGCACAGGTGAAGAGGGAGAGGCAAAGGAAGAGGGAGAAGCAGATTCCCTGCTGAGCAGGGAGCCCGACTTGGGGCCCAGCACCAGGAGATGTGACCAGAGTTGAAGGCTTAACCAACTGAGCTACCCTGGTGCTCCACCTCCTTCAATTTTTTAAAGCAATATCGGCATAGACTCTAACCAATGTCCTTCAAAAAGTTTCTTTCAAATATGCTGTACCAGTGAGGGCTCAGAGGGGGAAGAAAACCCACTCTTCCATACAGAAGGAATTGAATATAAGGAACCAATTACAGAGCTGATGGAAGAGCTGAAAATCCAGAGGGTGGAGAAAGATTAGTGAGGGTTCGGCCAGAGTAAAAGAACCAGAATATATATATGTATGAATATATGATGAAATACCTATGATCTATATAGATTCAATACAAATAGCAAAGAATTCTCAGTCTCTCCACCTACAAACGCTTCACATTTTAATCTTTTAATTCTCAGCTTTGTTCATGTTTTTCTTTCTGTCATTCTAATAGCTGCCCTAGTCCGAACATACCAATGTAGCTTTCATAAATACATAGATATCAATCATCTGAATTACATAAAAGTCCCGTCAGCCATAAACTTAGCAGAGCAGACCCTGGGACCAAAAAGCCTAATTGCCATAAAATAGTAAATGCAGAAAATATCACGTATTTATTTTCACCAAATGAGCAAGGACCTGGAGAAGGTGGCAAACATAGGATCAGGCATCCAAGCAGGGAAACTGGCCTTGGGAAAAATCCAGGAAACTAATTCATAGGAAAGAGGGAAGAAATAGGGCTGAACCTAGAGGTGTTTTGAGAGGTCTTTTGTCTCTGCATAGCCAGGTAAGGTGGACGGGGCTGGATTGTGGCTCCAAGGAAAAGCTTACAATGGGTGCTGTGAGGAGCTGAAAGCAAGCTCACCAGAGATGCTGACCAATCAGAAGAGAGGCCAGCACTAACTCCAAAGTGGGGCTCTGAGGACCTCCACTCTACTGAAACATTATTGTGGGAAGGCCTCAGAGCAGCCCCAAGTAGGGATCAGAGAAGAGGAAGAGGTGGTATGGGGTGGCAGGATTCTCATCAGGTAGCAGGTATTTTCCAGCAAGCCCAAAGCAATTTTGCTATTTTAAAATCTGGGTTGACAGGTGCCTATGATCTGAAGCAGCTCTGTCCCCAAACTAAGCCCTACATAAACTAGACTTGAAAGGAGAGAGAATACTGCCAACGTGTACTGTTCTCCTGTTCACTTCTTATCCTAACCACGGGTTGTTTGCCTGAGAGTAATGCTGTCTGTGAACTGGGTCAGAGAGAAGACCCAGAGAGTTCCACATCAGAAGGGCGATAGTATTACATCACGGATCTAAACAAGGCAGTCTGTTTTTGGAAATATGTGGGTGACTTGCCAATTGCATCAGCCTTAGCTGTTGCTGCTCTTGATAATACATTATTAGTCATCTTTATTCCAACAGAATCCTCACCATTCTCTGCAGATTTGATGTTGAATTTCAAATCTACTTTAGTAATAATATTTATAACTGGTAGGTTAGAAAGCCTGCGTTTTTTTAATAAAAGCAACTTATTTGAAGATCAGAGAGAAAGTTGGGGAATAAAAAAGCTCCTGGTCACTAATTATCTTTTTACAGGTGCTATAATGAATTGAAGCTTAGCATATCTTTGTGTAACTCTTTGAAGATCTTATATTGACATACCAGATATCAGGAAAAGTCAGTGGCTGCTATGGGGTATGGAGTTTGGAAATTAATGAAGAGAAGTGGAGGAGGGATTACAAATGTTTATGTCCTTTTCAGGTGAAAGAAGTTTGAAAAGGATGTATGAATTGATTGGCACAAAAGACTTTATTAATCCACCTACTGCATAGCCTATATGAAAGCGCTTTTCATAAAATGTATTAGCCAAGGCTTTCTGGAGAAATAGAACCAATGAGCCGTCTCTGTCTCTGTCTCAGTCTCTGTCTCTGACTCTATTATCTGTATCTCTCTAATCATCATAATCTATCTTTAAATCTATTTATCTACTCATCCATCTATTGATGTATTTCAAGGAGTTGACTCATATAATGGCGGAGGCTTGGTGAGCCCAAAATTTGATGGGGAAGGCCAACAGTCTGGAAACCTAGGGAAGAGTTACAGCTCAAAGCCAAAGATGATCTGTTGGCAGAATCCCTTCTTGCACGGGTAAGGTCAGTCTTTTCTATTAAAGCCATCAACTGATTGGATGTGGCCCACCCACATTAAGGAGAGCAATCTACTTTACCCAGAGTCCATTATTTCCATGTTAATCTTTTCCAAGAAAAATACCTCCTAGAAACATTGAGAATGATGTTTGACCAAATATCTGGGCATTGTGGCCCAGCCAGTTAGACAAATAAAATTAACCATCACATATGGTAACATGAAGGAGTACCAGTTCTTGTTAGTTATCTATTTCCAAGGAAAAGCTGCAAAGGTGGCAAAATGACTGCCAGCTGAGGAGTAACTGCAGGTTGAGATGTTAAACAAGCAAGGAGAAGACTTAGGGACAAATAGTAACACAAAGATAGTAACAACTCTGTGTTCTCACCACGTGTAGATATATAATGTGTGTGTAAAATACATATTTTCAAAACTCTGCTTCCCCCCTCTCTGCCTGCCTCTCTGCCTACTTGTGATCTCTGTCTGTCAAATAAATAATAAATAAAATCTAAAAAAATACTTTTGATTCTTACTTTATACTTTTTCAACAAAAATAAATTAGTTAAAAATATTTGTATGAAAAAATAAAAAGGATGCTCAAAACTTTCCCTGCCAACCAGGTATGATATTTAGCATATTTACTAATCAGTAGGGTGCAGGTTTGCTCAGAACCAGGTGTGGCCAGAAGTCATCTGTTCCTGATGCTTCCGATCAGTCTTGAGGCAAAATTTGTCTCCTCTGAGAGTCCTGGCTCTGCCCCCTACCTTTCACAGGCTGCAAGGCTTCAAGGTATGGAGTTTGCCTTTTATTCTCAGAGAAATGTAAGACAAATGGAGGGGAATGAAAAGAATTTTATATCTACTGCAGAGAGGACTGAAGAGGGAAGAATAAAGGCAAGGAGGTAAAGGTGCCATGAACAAAGAAGTTAGCAGTAGAAATGAAAAGAAATCAGTGGGTTCAAGGCCTACATGAACTGGGTGTATGGGACAGGGACGATCTGGGTTAAGTGTAGGGAGGAGAGAAATGGGAATCGTTTACAATCAAGAATTTTCAATTCCTATATATTAGCTTTCCATTGTCTTTTAAAGACCCAGATGTGGATATCAAGTAAGGAGCTGGATATACTAGACTTGAGTTCAAGAGAGTGGGGGGAGAGCAGAACTGAAAGTAATAAATTTGTGTATTGCCAATAGGTAGATGGTGTTGAAGCCAAAGAAGTATATACAAGGATTTGCCTCCTTAAACACCAGTTATAAAGAGTGCTAATCCTATGATCTTGGGCAAATAAACAGCTTCTTCATGCCTCTATTTTCTCATCTGTAAAATGGGAATGAAAGTACCACTCATAGGATCGTTGGGAAGATGAGTAAAATAATCCATGTACCCTCCCTAGTCCTGGGCAAGCACTCCATGAGTATTAATGTAATTTTTCTCCCACAACTGCCTTCACATCCACTCTAAGTATGATTGTATTAAGACCACTCAAGTCTGAGTGCCTTCATTGGGGTAACTTGGATGTGCTTGCTCTATCAAATTCTAAAAGTCCTGGCCAGTCCCCCTATTACCCTAAGTCCTCATCTGCCATCTCAGGCAGCTTTGGCCACCCTCACATGTTCACAATTCTTTAGGCAAGAAGAAGACACCAATCTCAGGGGTGAGAAGTCAATATTCCCTCCCGGCAGACATTCCCCCTTACGAGGTTTGCTTTGAGGACCATCCTAATTGGGCTTCAGGGAAGAGGCCCTTCCCCCTTTCCCCAGAGTTGGGAAGAGCAGGAAAATGCCATGATGCTCTTATACCTGTGAATCCCATTTTAAGCATCTTCCCAAGTTCTTCCTTATATAGTTGAAGGTGGTCAATGGAACTGAAAGTCAGAGGACCCTTTTGTTCATCTCAAAGTAAGTCCCCCAGAAATGTGTCCAGTGTTGCTCTTTACAGTGGAAGGAATTTGTCATAAAATATAATTTGTCGTTATAGCTAGCTTTCGTCATCAGCCAAAATTCCAGCAGCAAACTGCCCATTTCTCATCACTTATACTTCATTTTTTTTAGTATCAAATTAATTGCCTCATTACGACCTCCTTGCAAATAAATTCTGGCCCATGAATCTGAAGTCAAAAGAGATTTAGGGAGAATAACAGTATATAATATTGTCTTTCTTTCTATATGCTTATGGTATTGGGTTACAAATCTGAATAAGACATTATAAATATTTGTACTATAAAGGAATTCATAAATACCTGTACTAAAAAGGGTTATGTGGGTGATGTTTGAATTTAAGGGAGGGTGATAATTAATTGCTTCTCCTCAGAGTTCAGAACTAATTAAGAAGTAGAGTCAGATACATGGAGACCAAAACACAAGCCTTATAATTCAGAAAGGCTAGATTGAAGAATGTTTATCCTGTAGCAAATGTAGGCTTTCCAAGCCTCCCCTCACCCCTGCCAACTCAGAAAGGCAAGATGACAACCTGTCTTCAGAACCCTACCATATGCAACAGGGGCCATGAATGCATGCCTATTGTTGGCAGGCAGATTCCCAAAGAAGGAATCATATGGCCTGTTTTTGAAGGAAGAGACAGTCAGGGAAGCTTGGACAAATGGAGATCAGACCCGCCCTGCCTTCCAAATCAGGCTGGTAAAAGAGGAGAGAGATGCCACAAGTGTTCCTTGCATCATTTTCCTTCCTTCCTCCTTTAAGGTAAAATAAGAGGAAGGAGAAGAAGGGCCCCTTCAGAGGTAAATGTAAAAGGTAAATGCTGTGAACATGCAGATAGTGGAGAAAGATTACCCTGGAAGTGGAAAACCCCAAGGAGGGCAGCATCATGATGTTCTTTTGCTCTGGGGCTGCAACGGGTGAATTTTTCAGGGGAAGGTGTGCAGGCAGCTTTCCTTTCCAACGGAGGGAGAGTGTGAGTGGAGAAGAGAGGAAAGCCAAGTAAGCCTAGGAAAAGTGAGTGGTCTAGAGGGACTTGAAAACCAAAGCTTCATCGGGGACTGGAGGCAGACAGTGAAGAGGCCGTCTGGTGCCAGGTTGTGGAGGATCTTGGTTACAAGCCAATGAGTTTCTCTTTTATTTGGTCAGGAATTGGAAAGCAGTCAAAGTTTTTGAGTAAGAGAAGAACATAATTATAGTAATGCTTTAAGAAGATTAAGTGGGCATCAGGGTTCGGAATATATTATCTAGGGAGTGTTTGGAAGAAGGAAGATCAGTCAGATGCTCCTGTACGGGTTGGAAATGGAAGTAACATTAATTAGTATCATGGCAGTACGACTGGAAGGCAAATGGCTTGTGTCATGCTTTAGAGTTTACAACAGTCTTAGTGCATGAATTACCTCATGTGATCTGGCAACTGTGAAAAATAAGTAGCTCAATGATAGGCATACTCTAAGATAGACACTTTGCATCATCAATAAATATTAATTGAATAAGTTCAAGGAAAACTCTAAAGCACGTGGTGACTACAAACAGGAAGGAAGGCAAGTGGACAGTTAAAGATGACTTGAAGTCCTCAAGAACAACGGTGATTAATTTATTCAAAAAGTATTTACCGAGGTTCTACTATAATGCCAGGAATTGTTCCAGATGCTGGGCTATAGCACAGAACCTAATAAACAAATAGCTTATCCTCAGGGAGCATATATAGTAGGGAAAAGAAATCATCAACCGATATTTAAGGAAACATAAAGTTTCAGGGAGGAAAGGGGAAAAAAATCAGGTTAAAGGAGAGAGGGTCAGGCAGGTGTTTTTATAGATAATGCTATCAGAGAAGTCCTTTCTCTGAAAGTGACTTCTCAGCAAAGACCAGACAGGAGTGAGTTGGAGAGCCACACAAAGTTCTGGAAGAAGAGTATTTGAGGCAGCAAGAATGGTAAAGGAAAATCCTCAAAGCAGACACCTGCTTTGAGCAAGGAGCAGCAAGGAGGCCTGTGCAGGCAAAGCAGAGACCACAAGGAAGGAGTGGTAGGAAATGAGTAGAGAGAGAGCCAAAGGCCAAATCCCAAAGGATTTTGTAAGCCGGGCTAAGGACCTCTGGTCTTTGAGAATCATTTGTAGAGGAGCAAGCATGAACTTGCAGGAGTCCAAGCATGAGATGATAGTCACTTGGACTAATGTGATATTGTTAGAGAAGATGAAAAATAGCCAGAATCTGTTTATGGTAAGATAAAGCTTAGAGGACTTTTCATTGGATTTGATGTGGAGTGGAAAAAAAAAATTAAGGATGCTTCCAAGGTTTGTTCCCTGAGCATTTGGGTAAATAGCGGTGTCCTTACTGAGATGGGGAGTGGTAGACAATGGAAACAAGAACTTTGCTTAGAGCTTGTTGTCTTTGATAAACCTGGAGATGTTGCAAAGGAAAGATATGATCCTGTACTTTGGGAGAGGAGGCAACATTAGAGACATAAATTTGAGAAGGCTTTACCATCATCAAAAATAGAAAAGCCAGACAAGAGAAACTGGTTCTTCTATATATCCAGTATTTATTAAGTATACAGTATCCGTGAAACACTTTTTTAGGCCCTATGGGTGCAGAGCCCAAAGGTCTCACCATTTACAAGCAAGGAAAAAATGAAATACAGGGTAGTGGGATAAGGACTATAGCAACAGATTCTGGGGAGGATTATGGGAGACAGAAATGAGGCACTGGATCCAAGAATTCAAGCAAGTCTTCCTAAAAAAGGTGACAGCTGAGAGAAGTTTGGAGGATTAAAGAAGGGTTGTTTGGGAGAAAAATCCAGGCCCAGGGAAAGGGCATTTCAGGTGGAGGGAGCATAGTTATCAGCATAGAGGCATTTGGTAGCATGACATCTGAGTAATGGCAGTTCTGTAGGTAGGACTGGGAAGCGGTGGGCTTGTGGGAGAGTGGCAGGAGATGGGACTGGAAAATAAGCAGGGACAGACCATGAAGGACCCTTTGAACCACACTAAGGGGGTGGGGGTGGGGTGAGAAGAGGACAAGTTCCATTTTGGAGACGTGAGTTTGAGATACAAATGGCACATGTCTAGAAGGTAACAGAAAACAGAAGATCAGAACTCCAAGGAAGGTCAAGACCAGATTCATATTCTTATATCTCTCAGTATCTATAATATCTCAGAGTGTGCCTCATAGGGGTGATCATTGAAGCCACAGATGCAGATTCATGTTTCATGACGGAGAAATTACAGAGAAAGGAAAAGCAGGAAAATAACAGAGTTGTAAGGGGAGCCCACAGTTCAAGAACTAGAAGAGGAGGCATCAGGATAGACGTCAGGGACATTTAAGAACTGGAAGAATACACTGTCACTGTTGCCAAGGAAGGGGATGATTTGTGAAGGCCACTGTGGCTGGCAGTGTCAAACACTGAGCGAGGTTAAGGAGGGTGAAAATGGAGGAAAGGTCATCAAACGTGGTGACCAAAGGATCCCTTGGCGACCTTTGGGTGAATAAATAAAAGGCAGGGGGTAAAACTCAGCAGCTGGGGTGAGGGTGACAAGGAGTCCAGCAAGAGTGAAGGCAGAGCAAGTGGACTTACAAGCCTCCCTTCCCAAGCCTGTCCTATTTTCATGCCTGGCATCTGCCTTTTGTACTCAACCTTCACGTGACCCTTTTCTCCTGGCTCTCTGTCCTGTCTCCTTTATTCTCACTGACAACTGTCCCAATGTGGCGGCTTCTGTTGCCAACGGCAATTCTAGCATTTAGCCATGGAGTAAGCTAGGACCTGAATCATCAAGGACACTTTATCAGAAAAGGAAATAGGTCAAAGTTTACCTTGATGAAGGATGTGCTGCTGTCTTAGATTCTGTGAAATGAACAGAATCTCTCATCTCATTTTGTTTTGCCTGTTCGCAGATTCTGAATGCAGAATTAGGAATAGATTTTACCCATTGATTTTTCTCTGAACCCATTGAAATCACTGTGTGTGTTTTCCTTTATTTTGTCAATTTAAATGTTTGGTTTTTATTTATTTAAAATGTTTTTAAATTGAAGTGTAATTGACCTGTAACATTATATTAATGCCGGGTGTACAACATAATGATTCCGTATTTCTATACATTGTGAAAAGAGTATAATAAGTTTAGTTAACATTCATCACCATATATAGTTATCAAAATTTTTTTCTTGGGATGGGGACTTTTAAGATCTATTCTTTTAGCAACTTTCAAACATGTAATACAGCATTATTAACTATAGTCACTATGCTGTACATTCATCCCCAGGACTTATTTTATAATGGCAAATCTTTAACTTTGACCATTTTCATCCTTTTTGTCCACCCCCTGCTCCCACCCTCAGGCAACCACCAATCTGTTCTCTGTATCCATGAGGTTGGGGTTTTGTGGTGGTTGTTTAATTCCACATATAAATGAGACTGTACGGTGTTTGTCTTTCTCCTTCTGACTTATTTCACTGAGGGTGAAGCCCTTAAGGTCCATTCATGCTGTTGCAAATGGTATGATTTCATTTTTTTTATAGCTGAATAGTATTCCAGTGTGTGTGTCTGTGTGTGTGTGTGTCACACACGCGTGTGCATGTGCATCACATCTTTTTTTATCCATTCATCCATTGATAGACACTTAGGTTGTTTCCATAACTTGGCTATTGTAAATAATGCTAATATGAACATGAAGTGCATATATCTTTTCAAATTGGTGTTTTTATTTTCTTTGAATAAATGCTCAGAAGTGGAATTGCTGGATCATATGATAGTTCTATTTTTAGTTCTTTGAGAAACCTCCATACTGTTTTCCATAAGTAAGTGGCTGCACCAATTTACATTCCCACCAGCAGTGCATAAGAGTTTCCTGTCTCCATGTTCTTATCAGCTCTTATTATCTCTTATCTTCTTGATAACCATTTTCACAGGTGTGAGGTGACATCTCATTGTTTTTGATCTGTACTTCCCTGATGATGAGTGATGCTGAGCAAATTTTCATGTACCTGTTGGCCATCTATATGTCCTCTTTGGAAAAATGCCTATTCAGATCCTCTGCCCATTTTTTAATTGAATTGTTTGGGCTTTTGCTATTGAATTGTATGAGCTTTTTAAAAAATACATTTTGGAGATCAACCCCTATCATATATATGATATTTGCAAGTATTTTCTCCCATTCAGTAGGTTACCTTTTCATTGTGTTGGTGACCTCCTTTAATGCATAGAAGATTTTTAGTTGGATGTTTATTTTTGCCTTTGTTGCCTTTGTCTTTGAAGTCAGAGCCAAAAAATCATCGCCAAGACTGATGGTCAAGAGCTTACCCTCTGTGTGATCTTCTAAGAGTTTTATGGTTTCAGGTCTTCATTTTCGTCTTTAATCCACTTTGAGTTTTTGTGTGTTGTATAAGGTAATAGTCTAGTTTCATTCTTTTGCATGTGGCTGTCCAGTTTTCCCAACACCATTCATTAAAGAGATAGTCCTTTCCCTGTTGTATACTCTTGGCTCCAGAATCTCTTTAAGAACACTTTCTACTAGGAATAATACCCACCTACCTATTAACAGTAGTTACCCACCCAGGTCCTGGCTGGTTGTGGTGAAGGATACCTTTTAGTTTTTACAATATACATCATTTTAATGTTTTAGGTTATTGTTGTTGTTATTGTTTTGTAACAAAAAAAAACTTGTTGGTTATCTAATTTTAAGCACTTTGTTAAAAACAAAACAACAACAAAAAGATATACCCTTCATTCTTCTAATCTGTAGAGATACCATTTGGCTAAGACCATCTATACTTTTCTTTGTGTTTCCCTTCCATCAATCTTTGGCAGCCGGGATTAACTCAATGGAAATGTTGGCAGACTCTCGAGTCAGACATTCGTTCCCTTTAATGTCATGGCCATATCTAGATAATTGTTCTCCTACATCAATTGATATCTAGCTTTTAATGTAATTGGATTTTTGCATATCCAAATGCCACTTATGCAAATTAAAACAATGACCCCATTCAATAAGCTGGAAATGATAACCATAGTCATTATGAAAGTAAGTGGAACTAATCAAAGCCCCATCTTCATAATTTTCTTTTTAGAGACCAACAACTGAAACAAATGATCAGGAAGAGAATAATTGGCCATTTATTCCAATCCCCGCTTTTTCTAATAGTAATAAAGAGCACAAATAGCAAACAAATTGAACACTGCTCCCCCTGAGCCAATTAATTACCAAGTCAAGACAGCTTTACATCCTCCTACTTGAATCTTTTCCTTTTATCACTGGCTCATCCAGACCCTCTTCTTTTCCTTTGAACCATGCATGTCAACAGCCTCCCAGATTCTATTCCTGCTTTTCTTAAATACAGCCTCCACATCGATCTCTGAAATGAGCTCTCTACTGCAAAAAATAAGCCACTGTCTTGCTTAAAACTCTTCAGTGGCCTTGGCACAACATGGAATGTTTAAACTCTTTGTCATGGCATGCAAGATCTCTGGTTTGCTGGCTCTTACCTGTGAATCTTCTGAACTCACTTTCATAATATGCCAGATGGAGCTCTTCCCCATGACTTGGGGTTACTGTGTGGAGCTCACATCATTGCCAGACCCCACTTCTCTTGTGGTGCATTTCCCTTTGGGGTAACTCCATGCTCTTTTGTCACCACAGCTTGGTCAGGATGACCACAGTCCACTGTGGCAGGTTTTCCTAATTTTAACATTTGGTCGAATGGGTGGTTGACTTCCTTTCTTCACTTTAAGATCCTATGCACAGATATCCATTTCTTTCCTAAACCTCTTTAAACCAAGAAGTCTTTTGCAACATATTTTTTTCTAAGTTTATTGTGTATCATTTTCCAAAGTCAAGACATGCCTCAATTCTTACATTTGTGTGAAAGATGCAGCTCCAAATTGACTTTCAATGTTCACTTTTAAATAAAAAATTCCACCACACCAGGTACCCTATCACACATATATAACTGATTTATATAAAGTTCAGCTCACTGTAGTTATAAGTGCATACATATGTATATTACATCATTATATCTGCTTAAAAAATTACTTCTCTGACAATACTTTTAAATAATACTATTGTTGTTTCATGTTTCATGGGTGGTCTAGAAGATCATTTCCTGGGGTCCATAGCATTAAGACTAGAACCTTCTGACTTTAACCAGAACCCAAATGAATGAACCTTCTCAATTGACTGTTTATTCTTTCTTCTGCACCAGACTTCTAAAAGAAGATATGCTAATAATTACAGATTTGTCAAAGACTATTTTAAGGAGCTGTTGAAACTTCTGGATCTATAGACTTCAATCATACATGCACACATAAAATACAATACCTTGTTCGTAAGACCTAAAGACTCTTTAGAGTGAAAAGTGTTCAAGCTTGGCCCATGCAAGCTCTTTCACCACGTATAACGCTATTCTTGGAAGATCTTACTCAGACATTCAGAAAATGATGACCGCAGAGATAGGAATTTCCACTGAAGCCCAGATAGGGAGAACACTTTAGAAACATAATACTGGGCCCTCTGATGGCAATAAAAATATCTACAGGACCCATAGATATTCAGTCAACTAACAAGCCATGGTCTTTTAAAAACCCTTAAATACATAAAAATACAAAGTTGGCCATATGTATATCTTCAAGTCCTCCAGCTTTCTGGGACCATCTGTTCTTAAAGGGAACTTACTTAAGGAGCTCTAGAATCTCTGGGAGGGCCAAGGAGTCATGTTTGGAGATTTCTAGTTATGTACACCACCCAAGTTATGCAAGCAGTCCCATCCACATAGCTTGAGATTAATGGGAGAGATTATTAAAACTTTGTGTCATTCTTCAAATTGTAGTTCTTTTTTTTTTCAAATAATAATAAGAACTTTCTAGCCCAACACTCACCCCACTTTTGTCTAGCTCACAGGAAAGACAGCACTCAATTCAGAGCTTCTTGTAGTAATTCCCCTCTTCCCTTTGGAAATAGCCTAATTTATATATGTTAAACTTAATAAAACCAGGGTGGAAATTCCCAATAAAATAATTAAATTTGGTAGAAAGCATAATATGCAGCCACAGCTAGCTGCTGCTAGATCCAGATATGAACATAGGCCTTTAAATAGTCCCTACATTATCAAAAACAAGTATCTTCTGCTTCACTTCTGCTAAGTCCTTGTGTCTACTGAGGTCACCATCCCTTAAATATCCTTATAACACTGTCTGGGCCCCAATACCATATACTTCGGGAAACTCTGTGGCCACCCTCCCCTGACACAGGCGTACATAGACAGACACAACATGCACACACATTTTCCTCATCCTCGTGTCACTCTCTCCAGGGTACTCCAGTGAAGTCATTTCTGGTGCTCAGCACATCCTCTGAGCTGTCCTCTGTCCAAGATTGTTGGCATCATGGATGCTGTTGGTCCTCAACCAAAAGGGAACTACTTCATCCAGGAGATTAAGCTTCTACCATCCCTCCTTCAGAGAAGACAGAGGACAATGACTCACCGACACAAGGGCTTAGAAAACCACAATCCGTGTCTCAAAAGAGGACCAGCTTTATGGGGCAATTCAGGCTCCAGATCTCCCCAGGGAATCAGTCCCAAATTAGTCCCTGGCAAGGCCATCTCCACACAGGCTTTCTTCTCTCACTCCCCTCTCCTGAGGGCACTCCTTCAATATATCACATTTCCAGCAATCCCTGTCTGAGACTGTTTCTGGGGAACCCAACCTGACACAATTCAGTTTAGTAGATTTCCTCCTGAAGGAGAATGATGACCCAACATAGAACAGCAGTGATTTAGATTTGAATTCAGTGCTGTGTTGCTAAAACAAGCAGCATCAGAGTGGACAACTGCAGGACATGTTGCCCTCTTCTCTATACAGGACAGAATAAAAATATATCTATTTAGTGGTTTTATAATATTTCATTCTGTCCTCTCTTCACTGCTTCCCAGGGAAGGAAATAAGCACTAAAGGAAAAAGACAGCAAATCCTGGGTGCAGGAACCTCCCAGAGTTTGACAGTTGGATTATTTAAAATGTTTCTGGAAACTCTTAAAGCAAAGACAAAGCACAGGAACCAGATAATTCAACTCTTGAAAATCTGCCCTTCTCCAGACTCATTTCTCTCATTTTCTTTCTTAAGCACTTTTGTTTTTAAAGATTTTAGTTTTATTTATTTGAGAGAGAGAGACAGTGAGAGAGGGCATGAGAGGGAAGAAGGTTAGAGGGAGAAGCAGACTCCCCGTGGAGCCAGGAGCCCCATGCAGGACTCAATCCCAGGACTCAGGGATCATGACCTGCGTGAAGGGCGGTGGCTTAACCGACTGAGCCACACAGGTGCCCTCTTAAGCACTTTCATCCATAAACAAAGAACTTTTCCCTCAGTTCTTTTTTTTTTAAAGATTTTATTTATTTATTTGACAGAGAGAGAGATCACAAGTAGGCAGAGAGGCAGGCAGAGAGAGGGGGAAGCAGGGTACCCGCTGAGCAGAGAGCCCGATGTGGGGCTCAATCCCAGCACTCTGGGATCATGACCTGAGCCAAAGGCAGAGGCTTTAACCCACTGAGCCACCCAGGTGCTCCTCCCTCAATTCTTTTAGGGACCAGAACAAGTGCTGCACACAGGAATGTGTGATGCTGTGAGGGAAAGCATGTTAAAAAACAAAATGCAACTGAGTAAATTTGAAGATCAAATTGGCATTATTCAGCAATTCATGTATCACACAGCATCCCATCCAGGGAGCAAAAGGAGCTCTGAGAAAGTGTACAAAATGGAAGACTTTTACGGGCAGAACAGGGTAGAAAAGGAAGTTTTAATAGATTGGACCATTTGGGGCAAGCTTCCTTTGGGGGAAGGGCAGGGGTCTGTTGTGTGGATCACCTCACTAAGGCTGACCAGGTAATTCCAGGTTGACCGAGTAAGGATCACATTCCTGGGAGAAGCTAAAATTGCAGGTAGGGTAGGTATTAAGCCTTGATTTGCTGACATTGGCAAATGTCAAGTAACTCCATTTTGGGCCTATTGTCTCTTTTTCTCTAACAGGAATATAGGGATCCCGTCATGAAGAAATCCTGTGGAAACCAAGGTATGCATGATGGGATGACTTCTCCTTTGTGGGGCACGGGTGACGTGGGGTGCACATTCACACTGAGAGTGCAGCTGGGTTAAGTTGGAGGGATGTGCAAATTGCCATGGGACTACAGAAGGTGAAACAACCAACATGACTTGGTGCTGAGGAGGGGGAGGTTGGGAAAGTTTTCATAGCGTATATGACATCATACCTGTGTTTGGAAGGATGGGAGGTGGATTACCAAGGAGGAAAAGAGAAAGAAGGAAGAGGAAGAGCCCCCAAGACACAGAGATGGGAACCCAGATGGCCATGCAAGGACCAGGTGAGCAGAATGCTGCAGAGAGACGGCAGGAGGTGACACTGGGCAGGTAACTTGGAGTCGTGAGGAGGTCCAAAGCATCATGAACAGTGTTCTGGGGGGAAGTGCCTTGTTCGTATGTATTATAGAGAGCAATCTGCCCAGCATGTGGGAAATAGTGAAATTGAGAGAGAAAGGGAAAGAGAGAGAAATGAGAAGGTAGTGAAACCAGTTAGGAGGCTTTTGAAATTTCTCTAAGGCTTATTGTGTATTTGTGACATGCTAGGCACTGTTCCAAGCATTTTCCACGTTTGATTTCACTTAATCCTCACTATGACTGAAGGTCACAAATGCTATTGTACATCTCAAGTGACAGGAGGAGACGGAAGCTCAGGGGGTGAAGGCACTTGCCAGGGGGTCAAAGCTAGTAAATACAGAGTGAGGAAGGAAACCCAGGGAGTCTGACTCCAGAGTCCACAGGCCTTTCTGCCCCCCTCTGCTGGAATGTTCCAGGAGGGACACGTGGAAGGACTCTCCTACGGCAATAGTAGCTGGGATAGCTGGGGTACAAAACAAAGGATGTCTTGAGGGTCAGTACAGAACAAAGGATGTCTTCAGGGTCAGTACAGGTGAGGCAAAGAGATAAGGACAAATAACCATGGTTTGTAGTGTCAGTGAACCAAGGAGAAGGGATTAGAATTCCTAAGAGAGGGTAACAGCTTCAAGGGTGAAGGTATGCCACATTTGTTTAGAGAGCTTGGGAGACATCTGGTGAACCACTGGGAAATGTGTGACATGCTCTCAGTCTCTCCTTCCTCCCCCCAACATTAAAATATCATCTCCATCTTCTGCAACTGGGTATCGTCACTCTTGCACTGTCCTCTGTTCTATTGAAGTGTCTTCTCCAGGAAGATGTGCAACATTGTGATTCCATTAAAAAAAAAAAAATAGATATGTGGTCTTCATCCTCGTTCCTGGCACAGAGTTCCTAAAACTGTTGGAATTTCCTAAGTGATGAGAATATTAAAGGTGCCTTTTTATATATGAATTAGGTGTCTTTTGGAAAGTATCTAAGGATGGGGGCTGGTTGGGAGGGGGAAAAAACCATATGATTAGAGGGTTGGGACTTTCAGCACTACTCCCCACCCCTGACTGCCAGGGAGGGGAGAGGGGCTAAAAGGGAGAGGGGCTAAAAGATTAATCAACTACGCCTATGTAATGAAGCAGCCATAAAAACCCAAAAGGAGTCGGGTGGCTCAGTCAGTTGACTGTCAGGCATCTCTCTCTCTCTCTTTTCATCTCTCCCTTTTACCCTCTCTCCCTGCCCTTCTGCCTGCACTATTTGTTTTTATTAAAACAAAGTCAGCGACAGATAAGGAAGACTATTCATTGTGCCATTATTTATAACAGCAGGATAGAAACAATCCAAATGTTTATCAATAAGAGACTTATGAACTATGATATGTTCCCACGATTCTGTATATTCAGTCTTTAAGACATGAGGAAGTTTCCTATGCACCTATCTACAGATACAAAGATGAATTGTTATTTGAAAAAGCAAGGTACAAACTGCTAAGTCATATGCCACCTTTCATACATGTATTCTTATATTTACAATAAGAAATGCTAGAAACAAAATTAATTCCGTGTAGACAGCTGAGGCTAACAAGTTGGAGGGCACAAGGATGGACACTAGAGTGCCCCGCGTATAACGATACAATTCTGACTTTAGAATCACATAAATGTCATACATATTCAAAGCATAAAATTACATGTAAAAAAAAAGCAATGAAAATATTTCATACAGAAATTCGGAGGAGCTGTTTTCCAGAAGCAATCCCCCAGGAGAAATCAAACCACAGTGTTCGGCCCTCTGAATAAACTCCCAAAGTCGGGGAACCTACGAGTGCCTGGTCAAGCCTCTAACTGGCTTTCCCACAAGATGGGTGTCAGATGGGAGGGAAGGACAGCAGCGGGGAAAAGATGGAGAATGGACAGAGAAGGAGACACAGTTTGACTCAGGGAGAGAATGGCCAAGAGGAAGGGCCGAGAGGACAGGAAGGGAGGAACCCTGTAGACAGTCTTGTCTGCTTCCCCAAAGCACCCCTCCCCCAGCCTGCAAAATCTTCTCCCTCAATCTTGCCTGAAACCTTTGTTATTCACTGATACTTTCTTCAGTTAAAAATATTCTTTCTAAATATTTGGAGGAGGCTATTTAGCAGTTTTGCTTCTGTGGCAGGATGCTATTTTATCACACTGAACGGTGTCTTTTTCCTCTGGGTGTGGGTGTGCTCCTCCCTCTCACCCCGTTCCCCGCCCCCACTGGAACAGAAGGCAGCTGTTTGTTCACTGGGGAGCAGATGTGGAGGGGTAGATGATAAGAGCCTGCCTGGCTAACGTTCACCACCCCACACCCACCCCACCCTAGGAAAGGGTGAGGAAGAAGGAGGAAATGACATTTGGGGTCCTGAGAACAAGAAGATCCAGCTATCCTTCCAGGCAGGGACAGGAAGACTTGTGCCAGGAATGGTTAAATGGCTGGGACCCTCTGGGAAGGGGGGGACAGGAACAACCCAGCCCGAGACCTGTGCTCCAGGCAAGATATGGAAACAGAGTGTGACCTACTATGTGTAAGCACTGTGCAGAAGGAGCTTCAGGGAAGGTGAACAAAGATTAAATGAGCGCCCACACATTCTTTGGCAGAGGAACAAGATCCAGGAACTACGACACACATCACAGAGAGAAAGAGAATGGTGGCGTGGTGGGGGGGTGGGAGGCAGAGTGAGGGATTCCTCCCCTTTTCTTTTTCCTACACTCTGCCATAATGTGATGTAAACTTAGTCTTATATCGGCTTACAGATCATTTTACTGTACTGTTTACTTCACACTTCAGTTTGGGAGATGAAATGTATGCCCAGTACCTCTGATTCTTTCTCCACCTAATTAGACATGCTTAGACTCCCATGGGAATAGCAGGTTGGTGCACAGAAACAAAAGCAGGGTATCTCTGGCTTTCCCGGGGCTCCCCCAGACCCTGGCTGACCCACTTCAGTGTCCCATCCACAACCAAGGTGCCGGTGCTGGGACCCAAAGGCAGCAGCCTGTCAGTGGGTCAGAAAACAGCAAAGCAAGCCAAGTCAGAAGCTTGGAGAACTTGTCAGAGAGGGATGCAGACCATGACCGCTCAGTCCATCTTTATTTAATTCATGTGCCCAGAACTAAATACCACAGAGGTCAGACAAATACACTTGACTCAAGAACGGCCAACAAAATTGTCCTGCACTTTGTCCTGAAGGCAAACAATAAAAGTAGGGGTCAGCACGGGAGGATGGGGACAGGGTGGAAGGGGATACTACTAAAAATAGAAAAAGATTCCAAGAGAATGCTCTTTCTTTAATGTCCTGCAAATTTAGGAGCTGATCTTGGTTGCTATGTAAGGAGACGAGTTTTTGTTATGGTAATCACAGTCTTGGAACATAACCACCTTCATAAACAAAGTTAACCTTCAGAGCTGCGTGAATTGGCAGGTGAAACAACTGCATTGGGATAAGAAGTGCACATTCCATATGTCAAATACCTCATAAGATTGCTATAGATTCTACAAAAAAAAAAAAAAAATTAAGGCACTCTACCAGTCCCTGCTTACCTAGATGAACTGGTTCTTTACCTTGCCCACCTTTCACACAGTATTGCAACAACAACTAACTCACCTGCTGGATTGTAAGCTCTGAGGGTGCTGGGACATTGTCTTTTCATACTGTAACCTCGCTGCTTACCATAGTGCCTGGTGCTAATAAGTGCCCAACAAATTCAAAGGGAAGAGGAGGATGAATGGCTAGGTGGGAGCTCCATAGATAGAAAGAGGGTATGTGCATTGGCTACTGCCCCATTATTTGGGAGGGAACCCAAGTTTTGCCATAATACGTGCTGACAAATGGAAAGGAGCAGGGAATGGGTGGGGTCATTGTAGAGCGTCATTTTTTCTGTTTTATCTGCCCTTATCTACTTACAGGTGTAAGTAGATGTGGTAAAACCCCCCACCTCATAACTGTAGAGCAAGGATATCACATCTCTTATGTCATGGGCCATATGCAGCAGCAGAACATTCTCAAAAGTAATAGTATTCAAGGATCAGGGCAGGTGATCTTATTGTGGACTTAGAAACAATACTTAGGATCCTCCTGAATAAGAACTGTAAGTGGTAAGTAAGTACTTAAAATAGTTCATGGTAGAGCTTCGAGTCCAGTCAGAAATCAGGATTAATTAGGACACCAAAGTAGAAGCCCAGTTGGATGGGCCGACTTATGATGGCTACATCTTGTGGGGCACATGGCTGATGACTCACTGGATATCAGATCCCACCCCCAGAGAGCATGACAGGCCTAAGACGCTCTTTGGGGATCCCATTCCCATTCTCATGTATGTTCATCCTCTTTCTTCAACAATCAGTGCTTAACTATGCTCGAAGCTCTTTTCTATTAAAAGGAAGTAAATAAACCGGTCAATGAATAAGCAAACAAACTTCCTTCCTACAGCCAATGTTGGCTGACAATTGTCTCCACTTCTTCATCTCCTTCTCACTCCTCTGTGAGTACATCTAGCTGGGTATTTCTCCACTCATGAGGTGGCTGTCACTGAGGACAGTGATGATGTTGTTGATGCTAAATCCAAAGAACATGTTTCAGTATGTATCCTACATGCCCTCTCCTGCATTCATCCTCAACTACTCTTATTCTCTGACTTGACTTCCATGACAATGCCTCTTGCAAGCTTCTTTCTACCTCCTACTTCTCCTTCATGGACTCCCCCTCTGGCCATTTCTTTCCCAAATGCTGGTGCTCCGCCAAGTTTTCCTGAGTGCTCTTCTCTCATGCTCTACAACCCTCTGGTGAGATGTTACCTATTCCCTTGGCCTCAACACCCAGATGAAAATAACTCTCAAATTTATATTTGATCCCTGATTTCTCTCCACATCACCAAAGCTGTATGCTTTGATATCCCATATCCCAGACATCTCTACTTGGCTATCGATGGGCTGAAGTATGCCATTTTGATCCTATCATTTTGAGGCAACTTGATCTTAAGGATCAAAATGAAACTGACAAGGGTCAAACTGATACACTGTAAAATTTGTTACAGATGAAAAGCTGACTTGAGAATCACATATCATTGGTAAACTTAAAAACAGCAAAATTTACTTCAGGAAAATTTTAGCCTTGATAAAAAGAAATGTAAACTATAGCTGACAAGAGCAAAACCAAAAAATTGTAGAAATTATTGCTCACAAATTAATGAAAAATTTTAAAAGAACTGATAAAAGCTTACATGTGTACAATCTGACATGGTAAAATAGAAGAGATAAAAGAAAACATACCATGGAGAAGCTATAATCAGTACAAATTTCACAATGATTATGAAAAAGAAATTGAAACATCAACACACTTCCTTGTAAATTGTACACAAGAAAGATTTTATCCTGATGGAATTAATGTTGTTAAAATAAACATCAGAGTGGAAACAACTGGAAACAGTTTAAATATGCTATTTAGAACATGGACCAAGGAATTAAATTGCCTTAATGGAATTCACCCTGGAATAAATCTTTGCCACAAAATTCATCCATGTTGGTATCATCGTAACAGAAATGTTTATGTTCAAAAATAAAAAACCAGCAGGGGCAAAAACATATAGGAGCCCCAAATGATGAAGTCAAAATGTCCCATACTCCCCACAGGTCCTTCAAACCGTTTCCAAACTGGACTCACTTTTCCTCCCTCATACACCACACACCTCGCCTCTGTTTCCTCTCCCTGACTCCTCTCCCTCTTACCACCTTTGTCCTAACACATCTGACCACATCCTGCCTTTTCTTGTTCCTAAGGATCTCTCAATGTATTCTATCTCCCCATTCCCACTCTTAATTCCTGCTGTAGAGGCCATCATCACCGCTAAGCAACAGCCTCTTAATGGTCATACTGATTGCCTTGACTATCTCAAACCACTCCCCAGGCTGCCTAGGAAGGAGGTCTTTCGGAAAGGCAAATCTGATCCTATGTTCTTTATAGACTCCCTCCACCCCGTGCCTGGCTAGCAAGCCTCCTCGTGGTATGTACATTTCCTGCCTCAACCCCATAGCTGTTACTATATTAAGCCTCTCTCTGTGCCTTGACTTGCCAGACTTTCTCTGGCTCAAACTCAATGCATATCCTTTCCCGTCCACACCAGATCCTGCTACCTTCACCCCAACCCCTAGAATCCCTGTACTAATGATTTTCTGTTCATCCTTCAAGAATTAAATTGCAATTGTCTGTTTTCTCGTCTGTCCCTTCCACTAAATTATGAAGTTGTCAGGGCCGGATCATGTCTCATTCATTATTATATTCTTAGTACCAAGTACAGTGGCTGACATGTAATAGAATCTCTATCTGCTAAACTGATGAATGGATCTTATTTAAGCTGCACAACAATCCTGCATAGCAGGCATCACTACCCTTATTTAAAGAAGCTCCAAGAAGTTAAATAACTTGTCCAAGTTCCTACAGCAAGTAAGAAGCAGTCAAGATTTAATCCATGAATTTAACTCTAAAGTGTGTGTTCTTTTTATTCCACAATGAGGTGCTTTTTAATTGCATGCACCCAAAATGCAGATATGGGGAAACAGTTCCTACAAATATGGCATTGATAGCCAATAGGTGAGAATAATACATTAAAAAATCATTGGAACAGAGTGTTGGACTATGGGTATATAAAGTAAAAGAGAACGGCTATGGGGGAAATGGAGGAGGGGATTAGGAAAGACTGTGAGGGGTATTAGAACTAGGGTTTAAAGGATGAGTCAGAGCTTGACTGGCAAAGCTGGGAAGTGAATTCTGGGCAGATGCAGAAAATGAGTTTCAGTTTTCTTATACATCAGTTGCTGCATCGAATAAGCTTAAGAAATTAATATTCTTTTTGCGTGTAGTATAGATGACAAAGCTGCCAATGTCAATTTTTCAACATTTCAAAACACTGAAATGATTAAATGTATAAGAGTTTAAGTGCCAGTGAGTTGATTTCTCAGAAGTGGTGAGCATGATGCTGCGTCTCTCCCGGGTTCTGCCAGAGTCCTAGGGCAGGCCCTTAGGAACGTACTTCCCCATGTCTTGTACCTCACCAACCTATTCCGCCGTGTTCCAAGTGCTAATTAAAATTGTATGCTTTCTGCCAAAGCAAAAGCGCTTACATTAAAATAATAAGTGTCTAAATTAAATGGCTCAAAACACAGTCTGATTCCAAGTTGACACACAGTTCTTACCCCACCTCGTAATTGTGGGGGGAGAGGGATGAGACTCAGACATAAGATTTAATAAATAGTGCTTTCTTTCTGACATTTATAATTATTCAAACAACCTACCGTATAAAGTTTCTGAGAAGCAGCTTCCAACTCATCATCCCAGTTTATGCCTTCAATACACTGAAATGACTTAATCTGGAATTTTGAGGTGAAATGGAATATTCTACATGTGGAGAATACCTTGATTATCATTACAATATATCTGTAATTCCCTGTCCAAAAAAAAAATTTTTTTTTCTTTGCCTTATAGCCAAACCAAACAAATTAAAAAAAAAAAAAAAAATGCTTGTTCTGCAGGATACCTGGGTGGCTCAGTCAGTTAAACATCCAGGTCTTGGTTTTGGCTCAGGTTCTAATCTCAGGGTCATGAGATTGAGCCCCATGACAGCTCCCCTCTCAGGGGAGAGTTTGCTTGAGTTTTTCTCTCTCCCTTTCTTTCTGCCCCTCCCACCCCTGCTCATGTGCGCTCTCTCTCACTCTCTCTCTCTCTCAAATAAATAAATAAAATCTTTTAAAAAATGTTTGTTCTACAAATGTTACATTTAAGATACATTTTCAGAAAAAAACAATGTTGATAATACTTCTTAACTAGATATTAGAATTGGACATTGGGAAAAAGACAATACATAATAAATGCCCAATAGATACAGACTAACATTCTAATTGTTCTACTCAACAATTATGAGTAGTAGTGCAAGCAAATCTCACTATGTATGGGGCTCAAAAAGTTTTTTGGGGGGGTTATTCTTCAACTTGTGAACAAGGCCCAGAGGTATTGATATGAACTTTTTCATCCCCTAATTCCTCATTCCACTTCAAAGATTCTTGCTCATTCTTCCATCCGTTTAATGCCCTGCCTCCCCCATTTGTTCCCTATGATTCGGCCCTGGAATCTGAATCAGTCTGGAAGTTCCACTCAAACACTATGGATCCTCCTCCCTCTTCACTCTATATATGCTCCTCCATCTGTCTGTGAGGCCCTTTTGTTACCTTCCTCAGCCCCATTTCCCACCTGGCAAACACATCTTCCAAGACCCATTCAATGCCACTTCTTTCTAAACTCTCCTGGTTGCCCCCAAAGCAGAATTGCCCAGTCTCTTCTTTGAACGACTATGGCACCTCATTCATGTGTTTACTGTGGTCCTTCCCACACTGCAGTATCGTTACTTGTGGACGGGAAACACATCCCATTTATCTTCACTACTCTAGGGCTTTGCACAGTACCTGGCACATAAAAAAAAAATTCAACAAATATTTGTTGAATAAGCAGTAAGAAAGTATGTTGATGAAAGGTAAGCGACTTAGGGTAAATATTGCAATTTAGAACAGGATGCTGGAATTCATCCAAAGAAAAATATTACAAACTTAAGCCAAGTCCACATTCAACTTTAGCCTAAAATAATGAAGTACCTAAAATCTCATCATCTTAGAAGTGAAAGGAAACTTTGAGACAGTCTAGCCCGCTGTCTGCTGTATGGATCAAGAAACTAAGACCTGGATCTCATCTCAGGTTTCACACTTAAGCAGCAGCACAGAATCCTAACTCCGGCCTCTGGGCTCCAAATTTATAGCTTTCTCCATTTTACTCTGCTGTCTTTCTACCGAAGACTTTTGCTACTCTATTGGCATCAGTTGAGACTAAATTCTAGGGTCTAGACCCAGACGAAAATTTTATCTACTTTGATGCAGACACGCAAAAACAGATTATTTTGAGAAAACCATCTGTTAGTTAGAAACAAATGTTTGCATGGGTGAATCCACCTGTGTGTTTCTATAGGTCCCTGAAGGATTAACAGACACTGCCTATCTGAATATTTGGTTTAAAAAATTACAGACTCAGAAGAAAAATCCTTGTTGATATGTTATTTAAAAAAATATATACCTTTAATACAAAGAAAATTATTGGCTTTCAAGAAAGAACCCATTTATACTCTCCATAAAACAGAACACTGTCTATAAAATACCAGTGAAGAGACTGCATCACACCAATTAGGCTTTCTCTGTAAAACATGATTAAAATGTTAGAAGTAAACAAATAGCAGAAGATTTAGAATGGACATTAAGTTACCCAAAGTCAATGACATCAATTTATTTCTGTACCTTTAATTACTTAATATGAGATTGATTTTATTGTCCACGTTGATAAACTAGAAACTGTGAAAGAGCATATAAAGCTTGTAAAAATAAAATCAAATTGCATGAAACTTCATATTGTTTAGAAAAAGGATATCTAACCATGTCAGACCATAAGTTTCAACATAATGAACAATAAAATTGAATATTTAAAAATCATTCATAGCACTAGAGAAGAATTTTTATACAATTGATGTGTTGACATATCTAAGTATATGGATGAAAGATCAGAGTGAAAATAAAGAGATGATTTGGGGAACCTGGGTGGCTCAGTCGTTGGGCATCTGCCTGGTCACGATCCTGGGGTCCTGGGATCGAGCCCTGCTTGGTGGGAAGACTGCTTTTCCCTTTCCCACTCCCCCTGCTTGTGTTCCTGCTGTCACTATGTCTCTCTCTCTGTCAAATAAATAAATAAATACAATCTTCTAAAAAAATCTTTAAAAAAGAAAATAAAGAAATGATAAATAATGATCAGTGCCTGAATTAGTCTCACTTTTCTTAGCAATCAAATATTTCTATATGAATTATACATGTCAGATTTTTAACTGCAGCATATATCTGTCATCAGTGGACACATGCTCAGGGGAATGTGATTTAATGTTAGTACCAGCCTCGAGAAAGCATAATTAGGAGGACAGAACTGTCCCAAGAAAATAATGTTTGTAAGCCAAAATATATGTTTTCTTTTTATTGCTATTTTGAAAAATTAGCCACATTATTGTTCGCCTTCACAAAACTGTACACCTAAATTATAGCAACCATATGGAAGGTAAGAGGTAAAAGTTGTTCATTATTTGAAATTGATACTAAATTAGAAAATGTCAGAAACAACAGAAAGATTTTGCATATAAACATAAACTTAGAATATTGAAAAGGTTATTGTAGATATATATAAAAGAGCAATCTGAAAACCCAAGGCTCTGAACTCAGATAAACACATTTCTAAAACCTAGAAACCAGAAACCCTTGAGGATAATTTTGAGAATCTGAAAATCTATTATGCATTTGTAATACATTTCGGTAACAAAGATGAAACAGAGAGAAATACTTAGGTTTGCATAAGAAACGATAAAATTTAAAAAACAGATGTTTAGTGGTGGCTGGGTGGCTCAGTCAGTTAAGCATCTGCTTTCAGCTCAGGTCATGATCCCAGGATTCTGGGATTGAGTCCCTTCTTGGGCTACTTGCTCAGGGGGGAGTTTGCTTCTCCCTCTCTTTTTGCCTCTCTCCTTGCTTGTGCTCCCTGCCCCACCCCCCAACATCAATCAACCTTAAAAAAGATATATATATGTTTATGAGACTCAGAGAGTCCATTTACTTTTAAATATCTTAGAAACAGAAAGGAGAAAGGAGTAGACAAAATATTAGGATGGAAACACTGATGAATGAGCAGAATGAAAGCAAATTGCAAGAGCAGGAATGAATGATCACAGCCCAAAGGAACTTAACGGACATCCAAGCAAAGAGAAAAAGTTACTCTTATCTTGACCCATGAGAATTCAACCAGAAACACTAGAAAAAAGTAAAAATGTATCCTAAATATTTTGTAAAATCTTCTGATTACCAAAAACTATTTGATAAGTGGCCAAAAGAAGCAATTAATAACTCACCACCAGGGAACAATGAAAACAGGACAATAAAAATTCTGAAAGGCAAAATGCAACATGAACTCAATGATAAATAAAATCATCTTTACTGTGTGAATTCTAAAAATAAAGGCTTTGCCAGCCAGAATTATAAAGAAGGATTTTAACAGTTATCAAAAAAATTTCTGGAAAGTCCAAGTTCACTCTACAAATAGATTTTGTCAATTAACTGACTAATGATTTAAAAAATTCTAAATATGGCATGTTTACTTTTTTATGGGTATAATGAAAAATGAACAATGTGCTTTCTCTTCAAAGAGAAAAATCTGGAATGGAAAGCTTACTAAGTCATCACTATGGTCCTTTCAGCAGTATTTTGGGATTTTCCAGAAATTGAAAATCTAATCCTTTTATCTGATCATGAATAAAAGGTCCCATTAGCCGATATAGTACGAATTTGTGTTCATACACTTTTATTACATAAATATAACTTACTTTTAGGTCTCCAGAACAGAATATTTTTTATAAAACATGCCTCTTACCAAAATAACACTTTTGAATAGGGTCTATTTCAAATAGTTTCAGTCCTATATTCTCCTGCCACATAAATGCTTTTAGAAATAAGGTTTGCTTATGACTGTTTTAGTTATCTTCTAACAGGTACATTAGAATCAAAGGTATATTATTCAATTTGTGCTACATCTTCCAGAAACAAACTGCATTGGTGTCCTTTAGAAATGCATGGAATAAATCCCAGACAGGATAAAACTTAATGAATAGCAGTCCAAAAGTGACTGCTGAAAATAGGAAATCTTAGTACTCAAACTCAGAGATTCAGTAAACTCACATAAATTTGCAGCAAGCCTTGCTCTGGGCCCAGCACTCTATTTTATTTCTTTAGAACATCAGTTGTAAAGCTGTTCTGATTTTTTTTTTTAAACATCAAATTTTTCTTTTCTCTTTGAAAAAAAAATAATGAATTAAATTCAGCAAGACATTTTGCAAATTTGACATGTGACATTTATGATTTGGAAAAAGTCATGTACTACTGAAATACATTTTTGACTGAGAAATACAAAATTAATTTAAACTGTTATCTATTCAGTGGTTAAATCTATACTATCAAAATTAACTGTATGACAGTAATCATCTCAAATACCATTTCAGGTGCTGTTAAGTGCCACCTTAAAGCAGTGTTCTTAGACTGAGGTATGCATGGGTACAACATGGGTACAACATGGGTACAAAGTGGGTTTCTACTCTGAGGCCTGTGGTGAGGACTGGAAAGGTCAGTGAGAGACTATGGGTTCTCATAAAGGGATGCAGAACTAATGCATGGATCCTAAAGAAGGTACTCGAAAGACTTACATGTCTTTGATGTGTTATCAGTAAAATTACCTCATTTTAATTCCCTGCATTCAGATTTTAGGCCAAAATGCAAAGTCATTCTGTAAATAACGGTTTCATACTTCCCTATAAATCTTCATAATATAGTTATATCGAGCTATTTTTTTTTAAAGATTTTATTTATCTATTTGACAGAGATCACAAGTAGGCAGAGAGGCAGGCAGAGAGAGAGGAGGAAGCAGGCTCCCTGCGGAGCAGAGAGCCCAATGTGGGGCTCAATCCCAGGACCCCAGAATCATGACCTGAGCCGAAGGCAGAGGCTTTAACCCACTGAGCCACCCAGGCGCCCCTTGAGCTATTTTTAACCCAAGAGTCCAAGAGTCTGAAAAAGGGTTTGCAAGGATGCTATCCCAACATTTTGGAAGAAGCCATCAGGGTATTCTAGTCCAGTACGCTGTAGTGGGGAAAATGAAGTATAGAGAGGTCATTTGTGTTACCTTAGGTCAAAAGACTCTTTAACTGGAGAGTCAGAGAGAGTATAGGCCTTCTTTTGATTCAGGATCCTCGTAAGTCATCAAAATACTTGATGTTTTTGGTACTCAGGAAAAGTATATAGAACTAATTTCAAACATATTCATGGGGATATATATATATATATAATGCACTATTGAACTGAAATGCTTTATAGTTGAAAAGTAAAACCTACTAAGTTTAAATGAAAGGAAACATTCAAAGTTGACACTAAGGAGAAAGAAAAGGGGAAATTGTTTGTTTGTTTGTTTGTTTGTTTTTCTCTTACTATAGAACAGGTAGGTATTGCCCCATTTACCAATGAAAGGCACTGAGAACCAGTTTATAGACTTCATAAGATAGTTTTCTGGAGCTGGAATCCATGGCTCATGAACAATGGGTTCAATTTACTTTGTTCAGTCACAAAATCACACAATCAAAATTATTATCTTTAAGTACTAAAATATGGAGTAATGCAATTTATTTTTTTAAACTGTGTATATTGGGGTGCCTGGGTGGCTCAGTGGGTTAAAGCCTCTGCCTTTGGCTCAGGTCATGATCTCAGGGTCTTGGGATCTAGCCCTGCACAGGGCTCTCTGCTCAGCAGGGAGCCTGCCACCTCCTTTCCCTCTGCCTGCCTCTCTGCCTACTTGTGATCTTTGTTTGTCAAACAAATAAATAAAATCTTAAAAAAAAATAAACTGTATATTGGGGCACCTGGGTGGCTCAATTGCTTGAGCCTCTGACTCTTGGTCTCTGCTCAGGTCATGATCTCATGGGTTGTGGGATTGAGCCCACACCCCCCACACCCCCTTCCATATGCACACTCAGGAACTGAACTGTGCCTGAGTTTCTGCCTTCCTCTCCCACTGCCCCTCCTCCCTCGTAAATAAATCTTTAAAAAATAGAATAAAATTGTGCATACTACTCACCAAATTTCCATTCTTTTTAAAAATGGTATTTTGTGCTTGGCTATCTTTAAAACACAATAGCCACATGATAGATATTACAACCAGAAAGTACAAGAATACACACTTAAATAAAAATGTGCAGCAATTTTACAAGCTCTTAATTAAATTTATATTATCAATTATGCATGCATATTAAAATGTAACTTTAAATACATAAATTCCTTTCTTAAGAAAGTTTTCTTGGCTTATTGAATTTTTCCCTTCTCTTTTACATGTAAGATTCTCCCTAACTTCTTGTTCTTGCTCCTCACTTTCCTCCATTCAAAGTATTTCCCATGAGTAAAGTTATTTATTTGAGCAGCAGCTGGGACAGTGACATGTGAACAGCACACCAGCTCACTGTTTGCTGAGTGGCTTAAATTACTGTACTTCATTGTCATCCAAATCCTGTTTTTCCCTTGTACCTTAACTCAGAATGTAATTGGATGTCTCTTTAAGGGTGAGAGTTGTCAGGTTTTAAAATATTCCTATTGCTTTCTAAAGGTGGTATTATAAATCTAGGCCTTTTTACAACTGATGTAAAAAAACATGATAGCTCAACTGCTATTTATTTTCCTTGGAGAACTGGTTCTTCTGTGCTGTGTAACCGTCTCTTATGTGAGATTATTTGTAAGTTAGTACTTTGAAGATTTAGAACACCCATATGAAAACACCCTTTCCTGAATACTGAATTAAGTTGCAGAAGGTTGAATTAACCCAAAGAAAATAAATTTTTGTATTACAGTGAGAGATTTGATTATCTAATCATCAAAACCGATACAAGGGAAGAATAGTGTTAAGTGAAAAAAAATTTTAATATTGTTTTCAAAATGCTTTGTACTATGTTGACTTCATAATGTGTTTGAAATTATGCTGTTGCACAAAGTATTAGATCAAACAATACAGCTCCAGCGAAGAGATCCAACTGATCAGAAGCCACAAGTCCCCCAGTTTTCCCATCTTCATTTTGCTCCTCAGTGTGTGACACCTTCATACCTCGACCGTACACAGCGGCTCCCTTTCTCTCTGCTGACTACTTAAAAAAGACAGGCAGCCTTTGGACGGTGTTTTTCCTCTGGCCTGATATAAAAAATCCATTCCTACAACTGACTGCCTTAGGAAACAGAATTTCAGATTCCTTCCCTTCCAGCTCCTGTTGAGTTAAATGCAGGGGCAATAAGCCAATCAATACAGTGAGGCAGTAAATGACAACTGACATAAACAAGCAATAAAAGTCTCTTTTCTTCTTGAAATCAGTAAGCAATGTAATGGGATGGTATTATACTATAAAAAATCAGAGACTAGCAGAATTTGAGCTATAAGGAATCTTAAAGGCCATAAAATTTTCAGTACCTTTTATTTTCAAAATGATTCTGAAGATTTGTCCAGAGCGTTTGTTTTTGATAGATTAAGGCTCAGTTTTGACTATAACACAACAGAATTACAGGGAGGATGGTCACAGGAAATGTTTGGAATTGTATTCCTGTGAACTGCTTTTATGAAGGGAAGTACAGATGTTCCAAAGATTGATTTCTCCTTTTCCAGGGCGGGTGAGGGGTCAGGACCCACCTCTGGGGCCTTTTATTCCATCTTGGTCCCTCATCTGGGCTCTTACCCTGCTGTCAGACTGACAGGTGGCTGCTTTCCGCATGCTGCCAACAGCCCTACTGTTAAATTTGCTGATTCTTCAAATTTAGGTACTCAACTAGTGACAGAACCCTCAAGGTTCTCTGATGAATCAACAAGAGCTCGATTTTGCTGTATTCATACCTGTTTATATCTGGCTGTCAAGTTTAGGTCTAGGGGAAATTCTGAGAGTTTAATGTTAGAGGAAAAATTACAACTCCCCTTTTGCTAATCAAAAGGGTAACAGGCACAGGTTGGCTCTGAAGTTGGCAAATCGGCCTGCCACAGTCACCCTAAATAAAGCATGCAGCAACCACGTGGGAAGCAGGTGGCAAAGGACCTTGGCCCCTTCACTGGATCATCTTCACTTGCACCATTCCTGTCGCGGGTGGTCTTGACACCGCGCTTCGTGCGCAGTTAACTCCCCAGAGAGCCGCAAAGGACCGGCCAAGTAAAGCGGCCTCCCAGGTGATGGAGCAGGGGCACCGGGGCGGCCAAGAGCCGTACCCCAACCCCAATTCCGAAAAACAGCCCACTACGTCCGGGGGTGCCTGAAGCGCAGGAGGAACCCGGCTCCTCGGGCTTCCCCTCCGCGCCCCCACCTGTAGGGCGGCACCCCCAAAGCTCCTTCTTGCCCGAGTGTTTTGGAAACTGTCAACGGAAACTGAGAGGCCAAGGAATGTGACCGGCGATCATAAATATGCGGAAGAGATGGAGCCCAAATAGCGGACGCATGGAACCAGGGCTCGCGGGGGTCGGGGATCTGGAGCCGGGCTCTCGCCGCTGCGGCCGCGCGGGCGGTGCCAAGACCGGGCAGGCGGCGCCGGCGCACTTCGGGCACCGAGCTTGCAAAAGAGGCCCCGGGCGGGCGGCCGGACGCCTCGCAGACGGCGGGCAGCGGGTGCAGCGACCGCCGCGCCGGAGCTCCTCCGCCGACCCTCCGTCCACCTCCGCGCCCAGGCCGCTACCTCCCGGCCCCCAACCCCAGCCCCGGAAGCGGCCGTTGTCCCCGGCCGCGCGGCCTGGCTGCATGGAGCCTGCCGCGGTGTCCCGGACAGCCGAGCCCACCGCGACGCGAGAAGCCACCGCTCGCCACGCTGAAGGCAGGAAGAAGATGGCGGCGGCCGTGGCGGCGGCGACGGCGGCGGCGGCCTCCCACGCTCCGCTGACGCCAATGGTGCGCGCCGGCCGGCGAGCCGCGGATGGCGGCGGCGGCGGTAGCGGCAGCGGCCCGGGCTCCGGCGAGGGGCGGGGCGAGGTTGGGAGGGGGCCGGCCGGAGGCGGAGGCCGGGTCGGAGGCTGGAGGGAGGCGGCGGGGACAGTTTGTTGTGCTCGGAACATGGCGGGCGTCGGCGATGCGGCCGCCCCGGGAGAAGGCAGCGGTGGCGGCGGCGCGGACGGCCCGGAGCGGGACGGCCGCGGTGAGGCGGAGCAGCCGGGAGGCGGCAGCGGCGGTCACGGGCCCCCGCCGGCGCCTCAGCACACGGAGACGCTGGGCTTTTACGAGAGCGACCGGCGGCGGGAGCGGCGCCGCAGCCGCGCAGGTGAGGCGAGCGGGCGGGCGGCGCTAGGCCGCGCAGAGGGCGCCGAGGGCGGTGGGGAGCGTCGTGCGATCCCGTGCCCCTGCCCCGCGGCCGCAGCTGCCTCCGGGGCCACCCGGGCTGTCGGTGCGCGAGCCGCCGCGGCTCCTGGAGCTCCATGGCTCGGTAGCCGCTGACAGCTCGTCGGGCGGGGTTGGCGCGCGGCACCGGGGTCCTCGCGGCACACGCCGGGCCAGGTGTGTCCGAGAGACCGCGCGGCGGTCCGGGAAGTTCGTCCCGGGTCGGCTGACCGCTTTTGAAAGGTTCTTCAGAAAGACCCCCGGGCTCTGCTCACGCCCGGTATCGTTGGCGAGCACCTCCTACGTCGCAGAGAGCCCCAGCCTGAGAAGCTCAAGGCTGATTTCTTAATTACTTTCGTGCCAAGGTGACTTTTTCATTGTGTATTTTAAGCGAACTTGAGCTATAGAAACCTGTTAACTTGTCCTCCAAATATGTGTTCCTCAGCCGCAGCTATCAATGTGCTAATGACCGTGAAGTTTAGTACTTTGCCCAGAACAGAAACACGTAGAAACGTCTCTTCAAAACGTTACCTGTGAACTTTTCCTAAACGGAAACTTAAGCCTCTTAAAAAATAAAAAAAATAAAAAAAATAAAAACCGGTTGTATAGGAAAAGATGCCTTTGTGAACCCTACTCTCAACGACCAATTTTAAGCATGTTGTTAGAATATTATTTTTTTTTAAATGTGGGATCCCCTTTTTAAAATTTAAGTTGCATTTGTATTCGTACTGTAGTTGTATATTAGGCTTAAAAGAAAAAGATTTCGAGATACATGTTTCATTGAGTATAGTGATCCCATTTACATTTTTATGTAATTCTGTTTTAAACGGCAGCTGAGCTATAACTCCATTAAATTTCTTCCCCCAAAATTGCTTCTGGTGGGCAGTAGGGGCTCCATTAGCTGTTATTTCCTTCAGTTCCTGCAAATGAATGTTAACTCCTAAGGCTTACAGTATCATTGATTGTACTTGAATATTGAAAATGTAGGAGTACCTAAACACCAGAAGGTTGATCAGGTGAGATCCTGTGACTTGCTAATTCTCAGAAATAGACACAGGTTAGATTTTGAAGAGGTCTGTATCTTTGAAAAATTAAGTACAGACTGTGCCTTGTTCAGTCTGTTTCAATTAACCACTTAAAAATGCTCGACTCTGTTTGGTTTACTTGTCAGTTAAATACTTGCTTTCAAGAGTATTTACTTTCTTAACTGGCAGGATCTAAGTAAGACAGTATTAAATCTCTCAGCCGACTGTTTACTGACTTAGACTTGAACCTTAAGGACGCTCTGAAGCAAATGGAAACAAGGGTGGCCAGGTTTCACTACAATGGCTTTAAAATATTTCTGAGTTTCAGGAAAGCCAATATTATAAAAGCCTTTTGGTTGTTGTTTGCATACACAGAAAATGAAGTAGTCAGAAGCCTTTTGATGAGCACAAATGTTAGGTTTTTGGAATAACCCCAGCACCCCTTGCCCGGCCCTTCCCAAGATGGGTCTGAGTATCTGGTACCATGGACCTCCTCAGACTTCACACCACGCATGCGTTCTTCATCAACATGAGTTTGTGAGCATGGTTTACTTAACCTCTTGGAAGTTGGACTTTTAACCTAGTTGCAGAAAGTTTTTATCCGGGAGACACTTCCAGCTTTAGTTGTTGGGTGGCTCTCATTGTTTCCCTAATTCCATCAGTCTTGTGTGAGGAGAGATGACCGTGGCAGCTCTTGGGTATCAAGACTTAGGTAAGAATCCCAGGAATATTTCAGCTGGGGTCACCAGCCAGTGTTGTACCTTGTGGGCCCCAGGTGTGTCTGCTCTGCTAGTCACACAGCTCTTGCCCCTGCTGGTATCCACCCTCTAACTCTGATGCCACATTGGTTGGAGATTAGAACTCTTTCAGCCATTCTTAAGCACCCAAGCTGCTAAGCGGCTCTGCTTCACCTTGATGTTCTAGCATTTCCCCTTTCTACTGCTCTGTAACCTTTTCCTCCTCCCTAGAGCAGAGTTTAGAAAACTGTTCCCCAGGGGCTGGCCTGGGCAGGAGGGCCTTTGAGTGGCACCACCTAGTGTCATGTGGGAAGCATTTCTCCCTGAATCAAATGTCTTCCAAGGCTCTGTGCTTATACTTAAGGTATTAATTGTCCACTAAAAAAATTCTGTGTGTGTGTGTGTGTGTGTAGTTGACACACAGTGTTGCATTAGTTTCAGGTGTACAGCAGAGTGATTCAACATCTCTAGGTTATGCTGTGCTCACCAAAGTGTGGCTACCATCATCACCACACATACCTGTACATTTTTTTAATTCTTGTGCTGCCTCTGATACTTTAGTCCTCCTCTCCAGTTTAGGGCAACCTTTGTTTTTCCCTTTGAAAGTCATAATCTTAGCATCTTGGTGACCTAACCATCAGTTAGTTCAAAAATCCTTGTTATCCTTT
Source organism: Martes martes (assembly GCF_963455335.1). Lineage (NCBI taxonomy): Eukaryota > Metazoa > Chordata > Mammalia > Carnivora > Mustelidae > Martes > Martes martes. The sequence continues at coordinate 150,996,923 of NC_137889.1, read as the reverse complement.
CTCCCGAGGAATTTAGGGGTCTTATAGATGTTTGTTAGCCTGTCCCAACAACCTAGGATTTCATGAATGAATATACAAACCAGGTGCTTCTCCACACCTTCCCCATCTAAGTAAAATAATTCAAAACATAGTATTTGAGGTTAATATTTTTGTTTCATACTTATTTTTGCCCATTTATATGTTTAGAAGATACATATAAATATTCATTTGTCTACGAGCCATTACATATACCATGTACGTGTATCTACATTAAGTGTAAGCTTTCGTTTTGTTTCTCATTTCAAACTCTTTGAATCACTTGCTTCTCTAAACTCTGACTTTGACTTACATGTAGCCTGGCGGTGGGTTGAAACTGTGGTACTAGTACTTACACCTTAACATAGTGCGAACTGGATACACCACTCATCATTCCTGTTCTCTTCCTCTCTCTCAGAGCGTTCATTGTATATTCCACTGTTGCCTTATGTGGTCAGTGTTCTTGGACTTTGGGTAGAGTGCAGAACTACAGATCCATCTCTTCTATCTTCTTTTGTTCCTACTCTTAAAAATACTACTATAAAATCTTAAAAAAAAAAAATAGGGTGCCTGAGTGGCTCAGTTGGTTAAGCAACTGCTTTGGGCTCAGGTCATGATCCTGGAGTCCCGGGATCAAGTCCCACATTGGGCTCCCAGCTCCATGGGGACCCTGCTTCTCCCTCTGACCTCTCATGCTCTCTCTCTCACTCTTTCTCTCTCTCTCTCAAATAAATCTTTAAAAAAAATACTACCAACTTCTATTGTCCTTTTTGACGTAAGCTCAGATCATAAGTATGTATTACCATAGTTTTGTACTCATTCCCCACTTTACTTATCTGTAAAAGTTCTAAGGGGGAGAGTTCCTGTATAACCGTGTTCCCATTTAGGAATCTACATCCAGCAAGTCAACTTTGAACTAAGAATTAGGCAATCTGTTCTTGGCTTGGTTTGGTTGTTAAATTGTTCTTAGCCTCTGTGCTTGCTTAGACCACTTGCCTAATTCCTTTGGCTCTGTTGTGACTCCACTACTACATGGTTCAGTATCTGAGTACCTAAGTTGACTCTAGTACCCGTGAAGACTTAACAGTAGAAGAATTGGTGTAAAATAAGCATCGTACCTACCAGTGAGGATAAAACAATACCTATATGCAGGTGTTGGAATATGCCTAGGGATAGGTGTTGCTTGTGAAACAAAAGAGCTTAAAGTAAGGTTGTGGGTGAACAGTATTGTGTCTGATTTCAACAGTGCTGTGGGGCCTGTGCTTTTCCTTTTGTTTAAATGGTGTCCACTTCTAGACCTTACACTTGTTATCCATCTCTTTTGCTGCTTTTCTCGTTCTTTACCCATTTTAGACGTCTTGCTTTACCTCTGTGAGGGAATGAGCAGAGGCAGGAGGAAAGCCTAAACCCCAAAAAGCCAACTGAGCTCCTTTTTATAGTTCCCACAAAAGACTTCGAGTGGGACAAAGGTTTTAACTGTTAATATTGTCTACACCCTATTTTTTGTGTAATTGAAATTTTAAGTTCTTACTACAACTAATTTATTTTTATTAGAATACTTTTTCATTTAATTGGTCCTTATCCTCCATAGAATATGTTACATGGTTAGCCCTGTGGCCCCAGACTTATCCTATGGATGATTAAAGGCTGCTATTCTGAAATTATACTGTAGTCAATTAATTTCTCACTTACAATGGGAAGTAACAACTGTAAAACTGACTGGGAAGTTACTTGGAGTAACCACAACCCTGAGATAGGTAAGGTAAAACTACCTTCTCTTTGACACACTATTGCTCTGCTCTTAAAACTCTCACTTGTTTTATTTAACTAGTACATGTAAATTAAACAAGCGGTGAAGTTATTCATTTTGGTCTTTGACCAGGCAGTATTCTAGCTTTTTAAAATGTTTAACTTCATCCTAGTTTACCCTCCAAAATTCATCCCTGGCTGCTCTTTCGCGGCCCAGTTTGAAGAATGCTTGGGTGAAACAGGTCTTTGGAAAAACTATAGCATTGACTCTGTGAGATTATTGACATTCTGATCCCATTTTTAGTCCTTAACCCTGTAACCTTGCGACCTTTGAAAGAGTCGCTACTCCTTGTGTCCCTGTTTTCCATCTATAAATGTATAAATTCATGAATATTCTACCTACCTACATGAGACTATTTAGAAGCATTTTGAGGGTGTTAAAACCTTGAGTGGTACCTTTACCATTATTTGACTTAGGAAGATAGAATCACTATTGTATTGATTTCTAATTTGCGTTGTACAGAGATGTACCTCTATGTTTGTGTAACAAACTTACATGTAATATTTTTACATAACGTTAGTAAAGTTTATTACCATTTTACATTATTTAAGACTGGAGATTTACATGTTTTATAATATTTTCCTAACAGTTAACCAGTATTACTTTCCAATTTTTTAATGATCAGTGCTATCTTAAGAAAGATATATTTAGACGTATTACTTAACATTTAAACATGTTTATGATTACTCATTACTTTTAATTAATACTTTTTTATCTTGGCTTCTTATTTCTAAACCAAGCTATCCCAGAAGATAATTAAACATAATCTCCTTTTAGGGATGAGGAGGAAACAATTTATACTGTACTTTTCTCAATTTAAGATACCAGAACACAGAGCATTTCTGCAGTAAAAGATGAATATTTATTAAAAATACTCTGGAGGAACTGATTTGGATGTATGATTGGTATTATTTTCCTTATGTGAAATATTCACAAGTGGCAAAACTTAGTTCTTCTAATGTAGAAGCATTTGTTTGTGTTATAAATATTTTTAAAAGACATGCTGACATTTCTTCTTGGTAAGAACTAGACAAATGAGCTAAAATTTGTTGACATATGAAAAGTTAAGTCAGTGTTCGGAAAATAAACATTTGGATTATTTTATTTGGAAAATAGTTTGCTTTTAAAATATAAGGACAGATGTTTGGCATAACAAGTGAGAGCGACTTTTACAAAGAAGGAATAAAGTGCCACCACAGTATGGAAGAAACTGAAGTGGACTTAGCAGAATGCTTGAGGGGTGGCATCCACAGGTGAGAGAACAATATATCCTTCTTAGGTAATTAGCCAGGCAGCTATACCCAAATATCACCGGACAAGTAAGTTCAGACAAACCTGTAGAATGTTAGAGAACAATGTCTAAAACAACAAGAACAAAAACAGTGAACCACAGCTAAACTTCGGAACAGAAAATTAAGTAGCATCCTACAAAGTCTATCTATGGCTGGGGAAGGTGGGAGCAGCCGACAGAGCAGCAAGGCTAACTTACTAGCTCAGGCTGCCGGGCAATGTAAGCCCCTTCAACTTCAGTCTGAGTCAAAGGGTTCTTTCTGGTCTGCTGAAGTCAGATTAGGGCTAGGTTATCTTCTCTTGTGTGATTGTTGGGTAGATGCATGCTAATTATGGTGTAGGGGAGAAAGCACTCTGGACTTGGAGGTCAGAGATCCAGATTCTGTTCCCAATTTGCATCTTGACCTTTCAGTGACTTTGAACAAGTGTCTTAACCTCCACGATCCTCAGTTTCTTCATTTGTAAACCATGAACGCCATTATCTGCTTTCTTTAGCTCTCAGAATTGTTGTGAGAATTTTTTGAGGTACTATGTGCAAGACCTTTTTAAGTTGCCTCTTGGAATAAAGTGGAAGTATCCTAATCCTTTAAGCAGGGCCAGTTTTACAGGAGTGGGGGAGAAGGTAAGATAAAGTTTCCGAAATACTTTGTCCATTGAAGCTTGGTTCTTTTGTTAATATTGCTTTAATGTATCTTTAAAAAAAAAAAAAACCCATTCCCTATCCCATCAGTATGGTGTTAATTGTATGCAGGCACTTCTCTCAGATTCAGGCCTCACTGGGGGCTGGACATTGTAAAGATCAGGATTTGTGGTGCCTGCTTTCAAACAGCTCATGAGCTGGTACGGGAGCCAACCAGTTAACAATGTTAACTTCATAGAAGTAAACCCAGGGTGCTATATGTGAAACACAAAGAAAGAGGAAGATGGGGGGGTGGTGATCCCACTTTTCTAGAAAGTACATAGTGGCCTGTTTACAAAGGCACTAGACAATGATAGGCAAAATAATCTAGTGCCACATGCACCCCAGTGTTTATAGCAGCAATGTCCACAATAGCCAAGGTATGGAAGGAGCCCAGATGTCCATTGACAGATGAATAGATAAAGGTGTGTGTGTGTGTGTGTGTGTGTGTGAGAGAGAGAGAGAGAGATGGAATATTGCTCAGCCACCACAAAGAGCAAAATCTTGCCATTTGCCATAATGTGGATGAAACTAGAGGGTATTATGATAATTGAAATAAATCAGAGATAGACAAATACCATATGATTTCACTCATATGTGGAACTTAAGAAACAAAACAGGTGAACATAGGGGAAGGGAAGGAAAAACAAAATAAGATAAAAACAGAAAGAGAGGCAAACCATAAGAGACTCTTAACTCTAGGAAACAAACAGGGTTGCTGGAGGGGAGGTGGGTGGGAGGATGGGGTAATTGGGTGATGGGCAGTAAGGAGGACGAGTGATGTGATGAGCACTGGGTTTTATATGCAACTGATGAAATTCTGGCCCTGAGACTAATAATACAATATATGTTAACTAATTTGAATTTAATTGAAAAAATAACCCAGTGCCAGATCCAGTGTTTTGAGGATAGACTGCTTGATTTTGAATCATGGCTCTAGTGCTTTCTTCCTGTGTGACCTTGGCAACCTCCTTAACCACTCCGTCCCTTGGTTTTTTCATCTGCAAAGTAGACCTAACAGTAGAATATGTCTCATAGTTAAGAGATCTGTGCACAAAAAAAACATGTTTTTATCATTTTGATTTTTTAAGTGCATACTTTTAAATTTTCCATTGTGGAATTTAAATGGGTGTTTATAACTAAAATTCTTGCATTTCTAGAAGTAGAACCCTCACATACCACATTCTATATTTGTATTATAGTTAAGACACTTTTGTAGGTTTGTATTATATGACTTGTTTACAGAAAATTAGTTATTAGGTTGGATATATCCAACCTAATATATAGTTTGTTGATTATACTTATTTGCCACATTACTGTTTATTCATGAAAACAGAATTGCAGAAGCAGCATCAGTAAACACTAGGGAACCCCCAAAGCAGAATTGAGTAATACCTCAGATCCTCTGGAATTACTAGTAAGGAGTCAAGACCTTGTGTCCTGCTTTGCAGTTGTGCTTTCATACAAATCCTCTCCCTTGACCATCCTGCGTGGACCCTGGGCAGCTTTTTAAAACTGCTCCAAGCCTCAGTTTTCTCTCCCGTGAAACTGAGATCTATGACTTGAGTAGGATCACAGGATTCATGTGTGATAGAGAGGATGCCAGAACCCCATTCTTCTGATTACTAATCCCTGCTTTTCTGATGGTTCGTAGCAAAACTCTTATTATGGTAAAACTCAGTCAACTGCGTCATCAGGGAAGATGCCACTGTGAAGGATAATTTTCTAAGTAAATAGGGTATAGCTATCGCAATCTTTTGATTTAATTTGCTGCCTTAAATTTAAAATTCTATAATAACCTGTTTCTGTATTTCCTTAACACAGTTGACATACTAGCAGGCTGCCCAGCTTCCCTCCCTGCCCTTACTGTGATAACACCAGCATCCTTGTCCCATACCCCAGGGCGCTCACTGGCTGTGCCTGTCAGCATGGCACCACCCCGCCCGTGCTTTTAGTGTGGACCTTCGGATACCTGTTGCGTGACCCTTTACAGTCACTTAGACACACACACAGCCTAGAGGCTCCTTATCTTCAGTGGCAGCTGCGTCCATTGAGGCGCCATAGTTTGTCACTCGTCTGCTATTCACTCCCAGTCTCAGAAAATTCTGTCTCAGTCACAGGCTGTTTTCTCAAGAATCTGGTGTTCTCTCTGCTTTTGCCACTTCTGATTTCTGATTCTGTTTTTGTTCTCTCTGCCGCACTCCTCTCTGTGACTTTTTCCTCCTTCTCTGATCCATATAGTCTTTTAGCAAGCGTTTGTTGAACATGTATGACGTGCTGTACCCTGAGGGTGCAAAGTAAGGGACAAAACCAGGCCCAAAAAAGTGTGGTGAGTAGAAGTGCCAGAACAGGTAGACACTATGCCAACCGAGTGGGGAGAGGCTGCATTCTGTCCGGAAAACCTGGGGATGGCTTCACAGAGCAGGCATCTGTGTGTGGTCTCCTAAGGGAAACTGGAAGGAAATTCTTGGGCCAATGAACCGTGTCAACCAACTGTCCTGTTTGCAAGAAATGTAAAGTAGTGTAACTAGAGAATTGTGACCTAAAGATTCAACCGAGGCAGGTGTGAGGCATGACTGAAAACATAGCCAGGGGCCAAGTTGTAAGGGATCTGGTGTCACCACCAGGAAGGTGTAGGGCCTGGCCTGCAGGTGGCAGAGAGCATTGAAGGGGGCCCGCAGCTGGTCTGTGAGCATCTTGGTTCTGGCTGCCTGGCAGGGTTAGGACTGAAGGGAGGAAAGACTGGAAAAAGGGCATGAGTCATGAAGCTTAGGTGGGAACTAGAGGGGGATGAGAAGGACCAAACTAGGGTGACATATAGAGAAGGGGTAAGTGAATAAATGTCGCAGATGACAAGTCAGTGGGGCTTCGTGAGAGGAGGAGGGTAGCCCCAAGCTTCTAACATAGAACTGTGTCACTGGTGGTGCACAAGCTAAAGTCAGGACTGCAGGAGAGGGTAGATTGTGGGTGAAGATCCTGAGCTCCATTTGCCAATTCAAGGTGGGGATAGGGGGCCAGGTTGAGTTGCCCAGGAGGCAGCTGGAAATACAGGTCCAGGTTCCCGGGGTCAGATATGGTAACTTCAGGGTTCAGATGATGGCTTTAACCTTAGACTGTCCAAGGAGAATAGGAAAAAGAGAAGAGGACACACCAGGAAATAACAGCTTTCAAGGATGGCCGGTGTTTCACTGTAACTGTTGCTTTGTTAGGACACAGTGACTGGAACACCAAACCGGCAAACACTTACAGGTCCAGTGGAGGTGGAGGAGCTGCCAAAGATACCCAGGTCCGAAAAGTCGGGCAGTTAGAGGAGCGCCTGTGGTGGAGGGTGGAACAGGAATCATGGTGATGTGACCTTCGGGGCTCGCTGGTGTCGGTGAGAAGTAGTGTAAGTCAGTCAGTGAAAAGTAGTGTAAGCATGTAAGAAAGAAGTCTCTCCTGCCTTCAGAGAGACCTGCTGCTTCTTAAGTTTTACATGAAAGGATTGATATTTATGACATATATATTGATGTATATCACCTAATCAGAACTTCCTTTGCTTTCTGGGGTACCTGTGTGGCTCAGTCAGTTAAGCTTCTGCCTTCGGCTCTGGTCATGATCCCAGGGTCCTGGGATGGAGCCCCGTACTGGGCTCCCTGCTCAGCGGGGAGTCTGCTTCTCCCTTTGCCTCTGTGCTCACGCACTCGTGCTCTGGTACATGTAAATAAACAAAATCTTAAACACACACACACACACACACATCCTTTGCTTTCTAATTGGAACACTAAACTGAATAAGAGTGTGTGTGTATGTATATATACATTTTTTTAAAAAATTTATTTGCGAAAGAGAGAACACAAGCAGGGACATGGACAGAGGGGGAGGAAGAGGGACAAGTGGACTCCGCGCTGAGCAGGGAGCTCCATCCCAGGACCCCGAGATCATGACCTGACCCGATGTCAGACACTTAACCAACTGAGCCACCCAGGTGCCCCAAGAGTATTATTTTTATCTTTCATTGGTTTGGCTCTTCTTGTTTGCAGCTCAGAAGGCTTTCTTTTTCTCCCCTTCATACAGCAGATCATGTTCTGGATCTAGCCAGCCTACAGTATATTAGAAAGTTTCCAATCAAAAATTGTACTCTGTATGGATTTGGTGATACTGAGGCCTTCTAATCGGAGTATCTATTAATATGTAAACAATACAGTTTACCTCTGGTGTCCATGGCTTCAACTATAAATGCCCCGAGAGCATGATGCTTGCAGTGCATTTGATAATTCGGCCTGCCCAGCATGAGGCTGGAGTGGGTGGAAGTCTGCTTTTCTCTCCGTCTGTTTCAATCCCTAGATAACTCTCATGGTATCACTAACTCTCCAGAGAGATGACAAATTTGGAATTTAAAGAAATGTATGCACACGTGTGTGTATTTTTTTGTGTAATATAACCTCTCTACATGAGTAGACCGTTTGGCCTGATGCTCAGAGAACTAGCCATCTGTTCAGTGCTGGAGGAAGTAAGCTGTTTTAGGCCCACCGGGAGGTAGTAAGTCTCCTTCCAGGTCTCCCTGAGGGCTTTTCAAGGGTGTTTCTGACACTAGACTCTTCCCCATACCTGCAGACTTTAAATCCTGGCACTCACATAAGATGCCCTCTGTGAGTCAGTACTCATAAATGAAGTCCACTTTCCCTCTTGGTCATTTTTTGGAGGGGGAACACCAACACTGTATTTAGTAAAAGGACTACAAGTGCCAGCTCTGAGCAAAGGACAAATTGAGACCTTTGGTATCCTGACTTCTGGAAGAGGACTTGGCCTCCTGGGGAGTAAAAGTAGGAAGGTAATGGGAATCAGGGGTCCAGAAAAGTCAGTTAGGTGATGGGCTCTCAGGGAAGTGTGACATTTTGGAAGGGGTTGGAACTTTAGCTTCTTATCCCTAAGACTCCAGTTATAGCCAAGGGGAAAGTACTCAACCTCCTTTGGTCTTATTTTCATTTGAGACAAGATGATTGTGGGTGAATTTGTTTTGGAGGAACAGAGAGAAGACGGGGACAAATTCAAGGAAAGGGAAGTCTTTCAGATCTTGTTGAGGTTCTACTTTGTATGATTTAGTATGATGATTATCCTGTTGGTAAGCCTTCACCTAGGGAACTGTCATTATTTAGATACTTACGCAGAATCTCTGAGGCTGAAGAAAGAAGTATATCAGTATAGTTCACCCAGGTTGGTTTTTGTACCCGAGCAATGCCTGTTTAGGTGACTTGTCTCTCTTTTAGCATATGTAGAATCATATATATAGGTATAGACATACACATTTATCCATTTTATATATACCTGATCTTTATTCCCTCTTTTATCTACCAGTCCAGGTCCTATATCACCTATAAGACCCAGGACTGGGCTCTTGCAGATAGTTTTGTAACTATTCTGGCTCATGGTAATCATTCCTTCTATATTCCTGTGGCATTTTCCCTTTATACCACGCAGAGTAGCAATTTTGTCAATAACCTTTGCTGATCATTTGTATGTAGCTATTCAGTTCTCGGCACAGAATTATAGATTGCTTTGTTTTATTCTCTTTTTGTTTTATGTATGTGTTATCTGCAGCCCCAGCTAGCATGTAAGTTTCTTGATAAATACTGTTCTTTTTGTTTTGTGTCATTTTCTTTTCCTGTAGAGCTTTCATTGTTGAGGTTCCTCAGTGCTGAACTAACAAGAGGGTACTTCCTTGAACATAATGAGGCCAAGTATACAGAAAGAAGAGAAAGAGTATACACTTGTATGCGAATACCAAGAGAATTGGAAAAGGTACTATTTTTTTTTCTATTACCAGACATTATTTTGAAAGTTATGTTAACATGTTAATTATATGAAAATAAATTGTCAACAGCTTGAGTTGAGCTTTTAAAATATTGGAAATAGGGGCGCCTGGGTGGCTCAGTGGGTTAAAGCCTCTGCCTTCGGCTTGGGTCATGATCTCAGGGTCCTGGGATCGAGCCCTACATCGGGCTCTCTGCTTAGCAGGAAGCCTGCTTCCTCTCTCTCTCTGCCTGCCTCTCTGCCTACTTGTGATCTCTGTCTGTCAAATAAATAAATAAAATCTTTTAAAATAAAATAAAATATTGGAAATAATATGATCATATGTAATTAAATATATTGGGAGTAGGAATTCCTATCCGGGAAGAGGCTTTAAAACTTGTATTTTTAGTGTAAGTAAGATCCAGTGTTTCTTAACTTTGCGGTATGTTAAACTTACCGTATTTCCACTTGTGTGCCAGCCAGGTCAGTTTTTCCAAGGAGTTAATCTCTACATACTCCTTTAGTTCTCATCAGTCCCGTTCAGCATGACAAATTATTTAATTTCAGCCCTTTTAAAGGTTTCAATTTCTCAGAAAGCCCTCCTATTTAAAAACAGAAATGACAGTCTCTTCAAAGAAAAAGACGATTCATTGCATTTTTGCCACAGAAAACCTCACATCCTAGGGTCAGCGTAGCCACAGCAGCACTGGATCCAAGCACACTACTCCCGTGGTTGTGTATCAGTCTGGCAGGACCAGTCAGATAGGGCAGGAAGGCCACTCTTTTCCCTCTGCATTGCTGCAGTTGGTACATCTGAGCAATGCCAAGATTTCTCGCTAGAAAGGAAGAAATATTATTAAGAAATAATTCAGCTTTGGCTGTATCAGAACACAGTTTTGTACTTTTATAGTAACATAAAATTTTTAATAGTTTGATCAGTTCCTTACAGACTTACTTTCTATTGGAGTGGCTGTCAGAGGAGTTTTGCTGGTTAGCTCACTCAGAGTGTTCTATAACAAGAGGGGCGGGAGACAGTGAGGAGTGAGGACCCAGTGGGTCGGGCTCATGATCTTTTACTTCCAGCAGTCCATCTGTGTGGTAGAGGGGAGGGAGGCAGCTATAGAGTGACAGTTTGAGAAGTGTTGCTTCACGTGGGTTCTTGATGGCAGGTCACCTGCTGCAGTTTTAGGGCATTCTGTATTAGGGTAGGGAGGGATGAGAGCAAGCGCAGACTGGAGAGAGAGCAGTCATGGCCGTGAGATAATGGTTGCCTGTGGTTCGGATCATTATCGGTGCCTATCGGTGTGGCTGCTTCTCTAGGGAGGCTCTGGTTCCAGTGAAGAGTCAAGGCCTGGTGGGTGAGATGGAGGAGTATGGGGGTGCTCTCAGCACCACTGTTCCCCCAGTGCAGCAGCACCTTGATTTTCTATGTTGGAATTTATTTGAGAATTTGTCCCGGGATGGGGGGTAATGTTTCTTTTGCTTGCCAGTAATAATAATAGTTATATTAATTCTTATGTCTTCCTTAAACACATTAACTTATTTTCTGAGCTTACTTTTTCTTTCCGGTGATAAGCCAAGGTAGAGAAGTGTGAGGATACACTACAGAAGGAAATGGAGGGAGGTTGGCTGGGGCTCCCCCATGTCCCACTTTGATCTAATGTTAGACTTTTAATTTTTCTGCTTCACTTGCTGCTAAATTTGACTTTTCCAACCCAGCAAGGAAGGTTTTTCTCTCACCTGTGGAACAGTTGTGGATTCCCATTTTTCTCTGGAGAGTGCACAGAGATTTGCCTTCAGTCCTCAGCCAAACTATGGACACACCCAGGGGATTTCTTCAAAGCAAGAGGTGTGTGTCTGGCCCCTTTTATTACCCCTCATGTGGCAGAAATGATGAGCAGCAGCCATAGCCCTCATGATGGTGAGCTCATCAGAGGCCAGGTCAATACACACATCCTTCTCTTGTCTGTACCGACCACACTGACATGCCAAGCAGTTCCTTAGTAGGTATCTCACAGAAACTTGTGAGCATTTCAACTTTGTTATTGTGAGTGTTCTTTTCTGGGGAAAATGCCTGCAAGTCTTGATAAGACGTCAGTATAAACCAAACTGTTTTTCAAACCATGCTGTATTGGGCGCCTGGGTGGCTCAGTGGGTTAAAGCCTCTATCTTCACTCGGGTCATGATCTCAGAGTCCTGGGATTGAGCCCCGCATTGGGCTCTCTGCTCAGCAGGGAGCCTGCTTCCCTTTCTCTCTCTGCCTGCCTCTCTGCCTACTTGTGATCTCTGTCTGTCAAATAAATAAATAAAATCTTTAAAAAAAAAACAAAAACAAAAAAAACCAGGGCACCTGGGTGGCTCAGTGGGTTAAGCCTCTGCCTTCAGCCCAGGTCATGATCTCAGGGTCCTGGGATCGAGCCCCGTATTGGGCTCTCTGCTCAGCAGGGAGCCTGCTTCTGCCTCTCTCTCTCTCTCTGCCTGCCTCTCTGCCTACTTGTGATCTCTCTGTCTGTGTCAGATAAATAAATAAAATCTTAAAAAAAAATGCTGTATTAAGGGACCACTGATGGGATGAGTAACCAATGAGGTAGGTTGCTGTCAATTAGGAATTTTTTTTTTCCAAGAAAAAAATGGAAAATTATCAGAGTGCATTGCTTGTACGAGAGGAAGTATTTAGTCATAAAACCTTGGTTTTGTTTGTGTGTATTTAAGAGGTATAACGTTGGAAAAGTTGAATTAACAGTGCTCATGCATAATTGTAATAATTTTCTAATCCTGTTTTCTATTACAGAGGCTTTTGCTTTGGGCATATTTGGGGAGATTTAATTTATTCTCTTAGAACAACGCTTCAGAAGCTTTATTGCTTAAAATGTACAGAAAGGTGTCACATTTTTCAGTTTAGAGCGATTTCTTCTTACTGTCTCAGAGTAAGTGAAATGTAGAGGAAAGCAGAGTTCAATTTCAGTTTAATTGCAGGCATAAATATCTCCTAACAGGGTGAGTTCCCCCTGATGTCTCCCAGACCTTTATGTGATGAGTAGGGTTTCACCAGGCTTTTATTACAAGAGTTGGGGGGCTATCTAGATGTTCATGTCAGTAAATTTGCTGTCTGATTGATAATACCTAATATATTAACACCTTTCCCTGATGTAGAATATAGCATACTTCTAATGTATAACACTGTATTCATTTTTTTTCTTGTTTTTTGGTAAATGCTATGATATTTTCATGTAGCCTTTTCAGGAGGAGAAACGACGATTAAAGAGCACTTTGCTTCTACAAAGGTTGCATGTGCTATAAAACACATAATTAGTGTTTATACTTTCAGGTCAAGAGAGTGGTCAACTGAGTATCTTTTACTGAACCTGTTTACTAATGTAAAAAAAAAATCCAGAATTTTTGTGTAATTTTCTCAGTGGAAAAACAAATACTTGGCATTCAAAACAGGTAAATTGCTTATATATTCAAAATAGTATTTCCAGTACCAGTAGTGCCAGAGGAAATACTATTATTTAGAGGAAATACTACTATTTGTAGAAAATAATAGTGTTTCCTCTGCCACTTTTTTCATATTTGAACTTCTCATTCTGATGTGAAGGGATAAAATTTTGGAGTGTTTTGTTGACCTTGGGGAGCATTTCTTTTTTTCCACCACAAATCCCTTTCTGCCTGCACCCACACACCCCTTGGGTTCTCTTCCTGGATCTGTTACTCACTGTGTGTGATCTGTGTGGGGGCTATATTGTTTTCTTTGTACAGCGGAGGATTCTGAACTACAATTTCTCTGCAGTCTAAACGGAGACACAGGATAGTGCAGTGGTCAAGGGCATGAACTCTAAAGCCATTCTGCCCAGATTTGCACCTCTACTCCACCATTTATTAGCTGCGAGGCCTTGAGCCGTTCACTTCTTTCCATTTGCCTCAGTTTTTTCATCTGTGTGTTAATTATGGGGTGAGCCCTTTATAAATGTTTTAAAATATTTTATAGTTGTCACCTCAGCAACTTGGGGAATGCTCTGCCCTAGGAGAGCAAGAGAAATTTGGAAAGGTTTCTTGTCTCCAGGTTGCATTCTAGGGGATGTCCCCTCACAGGAGGGGTAGCTGTCATCTGAGGTCTCCCTGTACAGCAAGGGGTGACTGGGAGAGGTCTGGTTCCCATGGCTCCCCTATGTCCCACTTTGATCTAATGTTAGACTTTTAATTTTCCTGCTTCATTTGCTGCTAAATTTGGCTTTTCCAACCCAGCAATGGATGTGCTTTTCTGACTCTCTGCCTTCTTGGGTTGTTGACCACAGGCATTTTGGGGGAGAACTGTTGTCTTCCCTCTGTCTTTGTAACCATGCTGTCTTAGAGTAAACTGTGTGTCTTTCACGAAGGATTCGCTGATGGTCAAAAGAGATAGCACACCCTATCACCCTGACATTTTCTGTCAGGCCCTCTAGAGCCTGACCTCAGCAGGCATATGACTTAGAACATATGATTAGGTCAGACAACAACAGTTTAGAAACTTTGTGAACTCAGGACAGGATCATCAGTTTCTTAGAAAATTCCTGGTAAATGCTTACTGGCCCCTAGCCTAATTTGACTTGTCCATTTACATCCAAGCTATTTAAATATTTATTTACAACACAGGCACTTTAAATGAGTTAGCATTCCATTTCCCTCCAAGCCTCATGTGATACCTGTTCTCTTCGAGGCCCATTTTCTCCATCTGCCCCGACATGGCAGTCATGTTGGTGTTTGTGCTGCATTTTGACCCCATGGGAACAATTTATCCTGCACCCCATGGGAACAATATCCTTGTCAAGAGCTAATTTTGTCATCTGTGTGAATCCCAAACTGCAGGAAATAGTAAGGAAATGCTTGCCAAAGTAGTCTTTAATATTCCCTAATACACTCAAACACCAATTTGGAGAGCTACAGGTCACTTACTCACTTATTTTTTATTTTTCTCCGTCGGTTTTGAGTACCAACTGTACTCCAGGCACTTCGGCAGTGTGCAAGTGCAGAGCTTACCTCCAGACTTGCGGGGGTAATGCATTGCAAGGTAATGAGGAAAGGAGGTTGATTTTGCACCTACATTTTTAGGGCTTGGGGGTGTGCTAGGAAGATCCAGAGATGGGAAACTGTTAGGGACAGGAAAGGACACATACACTGGGAGGAGAGGCCGATTCCAGGTAACTGTGAGTGGTCAGACTAAGCAGTGCAAACTAGCTTTGGGAGGTTTTCTTAGGAATGCTTTTACCTGCATCTGTGACAGACTACCTAACAGTGGCTTAAATAGGTTTGAAAAGTTTTATGACAAGTCTAGAGAAAGGAGATCACTTTTGTTCCAGCTGATTAATAAAGCCAGTCTGGACTCGGAGTCCTTTTTATGTTTCCATTTCGCCATTGTTTGTAAATTGGCTTTCAGTCCTCTTGCTTGTTGCCTTTTAATAGGAAGATGACAGCTGCGACTTCAGGCGATGCCTCTGCATTATCACCCAAAAGAAGAGGAGACAGTGCCACCACTTGAGTGTCCCTTTTATAAAGAATTAGAAGCTTTCCCAGATGTGCTCCCTCATACTTCCTTTTGTGTATGTCTTATTGGCCAGAGTGAGTTCCACAGGCATCCCCAGCTGCCTAGGAGACTAAGGACAGTGGATGTGATACTTCTCCAATAAAGGAAGTGGCAGATTGAGAATGGTGATTGAGTTAGTCACCCCTCACAGCTCTGCTTCTGAAAAATTCAAATAGCGATGATCAACATAGATTAGCAATAAGAGAAGCAAAAAGGGCTCAAGATCTTTCCATGTGCCTAATCTTTCTTTGGATTAAAATAAATTGATTTATTTATTTTACCTCTTAAGGAAAAAGTGTGCTAGATACATGTCAGGGGTAGGTTGTGATTATTAGGAAGACTTTTATAAAAATTCCTTCCTTTCCATTACTTCCATATGTTTATGTAACTGCTTGTCATAAAAAGTAGAACTAAAATAAAAATATGTTTTTGACTTCTCTTTACCTTATAATTTTCTGATTTTTGGCATTTTTTAAATTTCGTTATTACCATAGTTATTTAATACATTTTTTTTCAAAAATGGAACTCAACCACTTAGTCTTCAGTGGAACTGCTTAGTTGTCTTAAGAATCTAGTAAATTTTGGGACGCCTGGGTGGTTCAGTTGGTTGGGCATCTGTCTTCAGCTCAGGTCATGATCCCAGGGCCCGGGGATCGAGTTCCACATCGGGCTCCCTGCTTGGCAGGGACCGCTTCTCCTTCTGCGTGCTGCTCCTCCTGTTTGTGTGCTCTTTCTCTCTCTCTCTCTCTCTCTCTGAGATAAAATGAATAAGATCTTAAAAAAAAAAAAAATCTAGTAAATTTTCCTAAGCTTTAAATTTGTTGGATGTAAGTATTGCTATGGGTATAGAACGTTGTTATTTTTCCACATAGACTATTGCTATTATTGAAATGGACAAAGTTTACCATGATTCAGGAAATTGGGGGTCAAGATTCAGTAATGCTAACTTTTCTTCTCAGCACTGCAGGTGATAGGCTAATGGCCCGATCAAGGCATTGAACTTCCCTGGGCTTTGACTTTCTTTGATAGACACTATGTGGTTGGACTGGGACATCTTGAGAGAGCTGATAGTCCATGACTCTGAATGAGTTTGCATATGAGGAGCAGAGGAAACAGGAGCAAATGGAAAGCTTCACAGAAAGGGAAATTGTACTTACCTAGGAGCGGAACTTAGAGTTGCTTTCTTGAGGGTTTAGGGTGGGGTAGAGGAGGTAGTATTTGGAAAAAATAATTCACAAGTCATTTTCAAAACAATGAATTTATTCAAAATATCACAGAAAGCCTTTTCATTGTTTCTCAGTGTGAGTGTGTGTTAACAAAATATAGTCACAGCCATCATTTCACCTTTATTTCAGGAAAAACAGTCCTGGGATTTCATGGTGAAACTGTATTGAGAACTTACCCAGACCCACGTGTATGGCAGCAATTTCTTGGGCATCCTGCTCAGTTGCTAATTTCAAGGAAGTGAGTTTGGGGAATCATTCCCCTCAGTTCTTCTTATGATGCAACTCTTGTCAGTGACAATCCCTGACTCAGAAGTCCTACCACAAGCCTGCTCAGAAGCTGGAAAACCATGGGGATCTGCATTTCTCAGAATCTAGCATCTGGGCAGCCTAAGCTGATATTCCTCTGGTTCTGAGGCTTGTTGCCCCCCGCTTGGAGTCAGAGGCCTGACTCTGCAACAGTCTTAGCCTTTCTTAACTCTCTTGGAGGACAGGGCCCGTTGAACAATGGCACCAGCAGCCCCCTTCAGAAGTGGGGCTTGGAGGTGATGGGGGAGTAGTCCAGCACCCAGGGCCTCATGGCCTGGGACCCCGCTACCTGTTGGACATACAGGACCCATTGCGACAGTTCTAGGACAACCAGCCGAAAACTTCAGGCTCTACCCCATTCACTGATGTAGTTAAAAGATAACTTGTGAAGTTGGCACCATGGGCCTGTGTTTATCTTTTTGAATCAGTAACTTACTTCTCTTGTGTTAGCTTCGGAAACAGTTTTAAATCTCTTTTCTTCCCTCTTTCCGTTGTGCTGTAGCAGACCATTGTGATCTCTCACTCAGACCATTATCCTCCTTCTCTGTCCTTGCTGCTTACTCAGCCTGCTGTAGTGTGCTGATCACTCCCTAAAAAAGGAGGTTTAAGCTGAGAAGTGGTGTGGTGGTGTGATCATGGCTGGCACCAGCTGCCACACCTCTGTTCCTCAGCATGACTCTCAGATGTGCCTTAGGTCTTCAGGGCACGCCCAGCCCACTGCAGCGCTGTTTGCTTTTTGCAAATGTCAAATAATGGTCCCTGCCTCAAGGTTTGATGGGAGTATTCAAGAAATTAATGTTGGGCAAGTGCTTACAGTATAACGGTATTTGACATGACTGTAAAAGAAGCAAGAAAATCCAAGGACCTTTCTATGTATATAGTCTTTCTACAAATTAAAATCTTTAATTTATTTCTCTATTTGCCTCTTAAGAAATCTATTCCTTATGTTAAAATACATGTCAGGTGTAGATTGTGATTATTATGAAGGCTTTCATCCACATTACTTTGTTTTCTGCGGTTACATACTCATACGCAATGTTGCTTGTTATAAAGGTCCCTGGGTCCCGGTAATCATTGTTTGCCTCTTCCTGGAGTGCAGACTTCTTGAGGGTATGAATTTTTGAATTCAGGTGAATAAAACTTATTATAGAGATGACCTTGAAGCAGTAATTGCTTTCAAAGTCAGTCATTTGTAAACTTTAAATTTATAAACTATTCTCCTAAGAATGATAATCCTTTCTTCTAATAATGGATCTCTGCATGTGGGTTTGTTAAGAACTCCTGGAACATGGGATAAAGGTATATGTTCCTTAGTAATTACTGAAGATGGTTTCTGTCCCTCTTCTATGTAATGATCACATTCTGGCCACACAGCCTCCCGCTCACGCTGCACCTGGGCATGCTCTTCTCTTTGTTTGAATTTCTTTTCCTTCTTACTGCCTGCCAAAATCTAGTGCCCCTCTTATCTCCTCTGTGGGAGATCCTTGCTAACTCTGTTCCTCTTCCCCTGAGTACACGGTCCCCAGTTCCACCCCTATTCCTGCCCACCCTGCCCAGACTTCATTTCTTCTCCAGTGTCTCTGGAGCACATCATTCACTGGCACTTACTACACAGTCTGTGTCCAGCTCACTAGATTATAAATTCTTGGGGGAAGATGTCCTTCCTAATGACCTTTAATCCCCAGTATAGAATTGAGCCAGATATGGTCTCTGCTCTTTCAGGAAACCTGAGCTTTGTAAATTGTGAGACCAGGTTAAAAGGGGAAACCCTGCTTCCTGCTTTGCTCCAGGTCAGCCAGCCCCCACCAATGGGTGCTGTGTGGTGGTCATGGTGGAGGAGATAGTATTCAGAATTACCAGGAGATGGTTTGTGTAATTCATAGAGGCATATTCCACAATTGTGCTATTTTAATTTTAGCCATAAAATTTTGTTTATTTTGAAATCTCAAAAGGAAGACAGGGTATTTTGTTAAAAAGGGACAGATTTTTAAAAGGTTAAGAAACCCTGCTCCATTCTCCAGGGAGAGAGGTTGGTGTTTTTATTTATTTCTTTTGAGGTGAGTCACTTTCAAATGATGAAGAGTCATCGTAGTAGGTCCAAAATGAATGTGGGAGGAGTTGGTTGTGGAAATGTTCACTAGCCTGTGATGTTTTGTGGACCAATGTAATAGAATCAGTGCCATTTTGTAGTTTTCTTAACATTGAAGTTCAGATGTTAAAACCTATGTTAATCTTTTTTTTTTTTTTTTTTAATATGTATAAGGGGCACCTGGGTGGCTCAGTGGGTTAAGCCTCTACCTTCGGCTCAGGTCTTGATCTCAGGGTCCTGGGATCGAGCCCCACATTGGGCTCTCTGCTCAGCGGGGAGCCTGTTTCCCCCTCCCTCTCTGCCTGCCTCTCTGCCTACTTGTGATCTCTCACTCTGTCAAATAAATAAATAAAATCTTTTAAAAAATATATGTATAAGGCCAAATCCAGAGGCCGGAAGGATGAATAACAGGTGTCATAATAGAAATAGTGTTTCCATTTTCAGAGTTGTGTCTTCTGCAGGCTGAAGTCTGGCCCTGCCTCTGCTGCTCACAAACCAGGCAGGCTCTTGAATCTCACTGCAGAGCAGGGGTGAGAGGGTGCTTCTCGCCTCTCAAAGTGGAGGGGAGGATGGACTGAGGCCGTGGGCACAGTGTCTGGGTGCATTGCGCGGTACCTGTACAACTTGCGAAGTTCTTCCGGACGAGAGCTCCTGCAAGACAGAAAGGCCAGCTGACGTTTCTGTCCTTTTGGTGTTTCTAATTACAGGTTTTTTTATTCTAAAGAGTCACAAGAGCTGTCTTATTAATTAAGCAGATTATTTTTAAATAATTATTTGCCCATGTAAGTTTTAAGAAATCCCTACTCTGAGAATGAATTTGAAGAGAAGTATTCTCAAATTGAATATCTGCAATTTGTGTCTCAGTGTTTTTCGTTCATTTTTGTACAAAGAGCTTCCTAGTGTGCTCTTACTCTGAAATTCTCTGCAAAGCTCCCTGTAGCCATTTTGAACTGTCTTCACTGCCCGTGTGGCTGCCCCTGAAGGGAACTGAGTTCTAACCAGTCTGCCTCTCCAGGGACCTGTTTTTTCAGACAGTGAGTTACCACCCTACATTGGGTTGAGAATTTAGTGAGACCGGCATTGTTTTATAAAGGGGAAGTAGAACATAATCAACCTGTATTCCATGGACTAAAAGTTAATCTTACTTTGGTGAAATCTTTCTTTTGGGTTTTTGCCTGTATATAAATGTTTTGAGTTTTTTTGAAAACATAGAGTGTTTTTCTCATGGTGGATCCTGGTTAGAGCTTGAATCCTCTTAATTGGGTAGTTTGCTTCTTTACAAGACTTTGACTTTTTTTTTCTTTTCTAAGACTCTGGTTTTTTTAAAATAGTGGTCATACATTTTACTCGGCTATCATAGTCTGCCACATGAGAGCTGCACAGTATTTAAGAGAAAAGGAGGAACAACTCAAAGAATGAGTGTTAGCCCTAGGAAGGTTTCCCACAGAAGGGTGTACAGCATTGTGTCTCCTTCCACCCTGCAAAAGTGCACAGACTGGAAGAGGAAAAGCCATAAATTCCAGTGTTTGATTTTTCTTGAAATATTTTCATCATGCTTTGTCATGCAAAGTAACTGAAAGTGTGAAAGTACATAGTATGCTCATAATATACACCCAAAGCTTTTAATTCTTAGTAATGTATTTTTAAAGTTAGCAATAAATCTAAATATGTGAAATTTATTTACCTTTTATAAGTTTGATTCATTAAGTGTCTTTTTGCATTTTTTATGACACTAGGCAAATTAGCAAGCGTTAGCACAAAGATAATTGTGTTAACCCCCATGCCTGGTAAAAGTAGGGGTAAGATCTCTTTGCTCTGGGGAAACTGCTTTAGAGAGAGAGTGCAGGGCCTGGGGTCAGGCAGACTCCGGCTTGAACGCCAGTTCCTTTACTCCGACCCCCAGCCTTGGGCAGGCAGGTGTTCAGCTTCAGAGCTGTGGTTTCCTCAGGTGTCAACTAGGGATGGTAATAACTACCTCAAAGAGCTATCAGGAGGGTTAAGTAGCAGGCTCTTCCACCGTGTTGGGAAGATGGAGCACAGAAGCCACTGCTGTCCGGCCCCTCCAAACTTGGGCGGTTTGGGGATGGGGTGGGGTGCACATGGATTAACTGAGAAATGCCCATGCGGTGTCCTGCAGGGTGCCCAGCTCATCCTGCACCTGGCATGGTTTCTTTACCTCCTTTAAGAATGAATGTTTTTATGGTTGCATCTTGTTCACTTTATTAGATTTTCTCACTCTCATCTGTAACAGATTTACAGGATCCTGTGCCTTAAGAGAAAGGACACCATCTGAGCAGCAGGCACTCAGTCAGGTCCATGCTTCCATGTTTCCAAACCATGAAAGACATTCCTGTTGCTTTTCTTGTGCGTTGTGTGTTCTCACTACACGAGTGCTTTCTCTCTACCCAGCTGCAGTGTCCACAGACCACAGCCACTTGCTTTCCCTCCGGTTTTATGTGGTAGTCTATTACATTGATGGCTCCAGGCCATCCATGGTCAGCATCTCATGTGAGATTATTGCTTGCCCACTTAGTGTGCTGGGCTACTTTAAAGTGTGAAGAGAAGGGCCCGGTAGACTTCTGTTACTGTTGTGCACCATGAACAATGCGAATACAAATTCTAAGCCAAAGAAAGGTATCTGTACTGTTCTTCTTTAAGAGAGAGATTTAGTCTTCATAATTTCTTTCCTCCTCTGTGCTCTTGCTCTGCTTCTTCCTCTTGGAAGCCTCTTCCCTCTTCTGCCCAGTCTGCCCTCTCCATGTGGCAGTCGCCCTCATCTTCTCAGATGTCTTTATGGGTCTCCTCTGGAGCTTTTTCTAGATCTCCCCATTTTGGTTTGGCCATTCTCTCTCTAGGGCTCCCCTGTTCCTTGAAAACTTAGTTCTGTCATAGCAGCAATCTCTCTGTGGGTGGCTCTGTGCTAAAATGTGAATGAGCTTAGTGAGTGCGGAAACCCCATCCTGGTGTCCTGCCTGGCTTTTTTTTTTTTTTTTTTTTTTTTTCACTTTTTCCCAGTATCTGCCTGGCTTTTTGCCTGCTGGGCTGAGCCTGTTACTTGGCCCATATTAGCAGCTTTGTAGATGTTGGGTGAATGAGTAATGTGCTCATCCCTAGTGGAATGTCAGGAGAAAGACAAAACCACTTACTCTCCTTCCAGTATGCCATCTCTTGTTGCATACACTCTGAGATACCTTCTGGGATGTGCAGGGTTCTAGTAGTTTCTGCCTTTGAAGTGCAGCCAGCAGTCCACCAGGAAACAGGGAAAGGCTTCTTGGTGACAGGGAAGTAACAAATATGGGCCACCAGCTTTCTGTGGACCATGCTGTCTTCTACAACACTCCTTTGTATGTAGAACAAGCAATCAGATGCAGGACCTTAGCTATGCTGGTGACAGACAGGATGCCTGACTGGCCACCAGCCTTGGAGGGAAGACTGGAAAGTGGTTTGTAACATATGACTTGGTACTTTTGTTGGTGTTTGTAGTGAATCCAAATTGTTTTTTAAAAAAAGCTCTTAGGTTCTCTATATTCTGATTGAGAAATCTGGCCCATACATGTGCATACTCTTTTGAGACATTCTTGCAAAAAGTTAATAAAATGTGTCCTTTCTTTTAAAGGTTTGCTAGGGCTGCTGTCACAACGTGCTGCAGACCAGGCAGCTTAAACCACAGAAAATTTTCTCATAGTTCTGGAGGCTGGGAATCGAGATCATGATGCCAACAGGGTTGATTTCTTTCGAGGCCTCTTTCCTTGGGCTTATAGATGGTGTCTTCTCCCCATGTCTTTGTATCATCTTTCCTCTGTCCCTGTCTCTGTCCAGATTTCCTCATCTAATAAGGACACCAGTCACATTGGATTAGGACTCACTCTAATGACTTCATTTTAATTTAATTACCTCTTTCAAGAACCTGTATCCAAACATGGTCACATTCTGAGGTACTGGTGGTTGGGACTTCAACATAGGAATTTTGGGTGGACACAATTCTGCCCATAACATTGTGGATTTTAACTATTTAATAAATTTGTGTAAGACACTGCATTGCCTGAGGTTACATGGAGTGTTTCGTGGGAGGGCACGTAGAATGTACCATGTTTGTGTATCAGACATAGAGAAAGTCATTGCTCTTCCAGTAGCAGAGTGTGGTAGCCTGGGTGTGGCAACTTCCCCAAGCCATCAAAAGACTCCACCCTCCTGTGAAATACAGTCCTGCGTTTAATGGGACGAAGGTGTAAAATAGGAAGGACGGGACAAGTGCACAAAAAAGGGGAAGAGGTACAGACGTTAGCAGCTATTCCTCCAATTAATAATGCCTTCTGAGTACAGCAAATTTGAGTGCACATGAAATTATGTTAAAATTAGTAATCATTGTGTACATTTGTGGCGTAAAGACACTATTTTAAGCGTCTTTCTCAGTCTTTCCTGTCCGTGAAGCACTCTGATACATAGAGACAGCAAAATCCTTGAGAGTCAAGTTAGAGTTAAAGGTTCTAGCTGAAAGATTTTCTACAGTATCTTTACAGTTTGAGGAAGTCCATATGAGGTGTTTCAGAGCTGTGGTTGAGGGCAGATAATCTCTTGAGTAATTGACTTTTCTGGGTGGTAAACCAAAGACTCTGGGAGAAGAACTACAAACTTGCACTTTGAAGAGGACTTTTCATTAAATGTGGCACATGTACCCACGTACAGTTACTAACTTGTTATTCACATAGCTAAGTTATGAGGAACGAATCCCCAACATTGTTTAGAAATTCCTCTTTTGAAATCTTCATCAACAGTTATTTAGAGAATATTTATTTTACGTTTTGTTTTTTTGTTTTCTTCTCTCCTTTTAAAATCCAGCTCATGGTTTTTGGAATCTTTCTGTGCCTGGATGCATTTCTGTATGTGTTCACCCTGCTTCCTTTAAGAGTTTTCCTGGCACTATTCAGGCTCTTCACTCTGCCTTGCTATGGCTTAAGGTAAGTTTAAGATCGTGAGCTATTTCAAATGTTTAAATTATTTTTGCTACTCGTAAAAGTAGTATTTTACTACTTGTAGTTGTTAAAGTAAATAGTCACTTTGATAGATTTTGCAGAATAGGGATAATTTATACAGTTTCATTCATACTTTGGCCTTAATGCATGAACTAATGCTGTTTATCTTTTTAATGAATATTATATAATGTACTTATATAATATTTGTACTTTTTCCATGCATACTTTTTTTCCAAATGGTTTTGAACTATAACTTTCCTTTGGCCAGTACAGTAATATTAATAATATAGGCGGCCACGTAGAAGAGTGGGAAGGCATGGGGACTAAGAGCCAAGGACCCGGTGGCTACTATGCTGCTCGCCCAGTATATTTGTGTTTGTGAAGTCCCTTGACCTCCGAGGCATCGTCTTGGGTTCTGGGCTGGGCGTTATCAGAATCTCCTAAGAAACTCTTACTTCAGGGGCTCCTCTTCCTCTCATTTAAGAATCACTGTCTTAGTGGCCTGGGGAGCCTTAGTTAATGATTCCCAATGAGAATCCCTCCGATTTGTGAACGCAGAACATTCTTGAAGACCGTTGGCTTGGTGGGAAGGCTCAGACAGCCCAGCCTCACATTGATTAGCTGGTGAGGTGTGGGCAGCTGCTTAACTTCTCTATTCTCTAAGCCTGTTTCCACATCACAGTAAAAAGGGGATGTTGAGAGCCTAGCATAGTCTACTAAAAGATGGGAGGTGTAAAAAGAATACCCAGCATGGTGCCTGTTCACAGTAGACCAGAACAAATATTAGTTTCCTTCCTTTTCTATCAAAACTAGGAACAGGAAGATAAAAATGTTAAGCTTACATAAATCTTAATGCTTTATTGGTCTTGAGGTTAGAAGTTTGGGTTTTACAGTTTTCTTTTTTTGTACAGACTTGTCAACATGTCTCCACTCTGTGGAGTCATTCTCTAGTATATTATTTTACAGTTCTTAGGGTAGTTGCCCAAATGACATTTCTCACATGGATCACTTTTCTAGACACATTTCATTCTGAAAAAGTTTTAAAATGCTGAAATGAACAATAATAAGTAACTTCATTTAACTATAAAGTAGGTGACTATTTTTTGGTATATAAAAATATAATTAATGTAATTATCAATGACTTAACCATGGAAACTGAGGTAAAACATTGATGGTCAATATACAAAATTATGTGTTGAGTTTTTTAAATGACTAAAGCCTTGGAAAATTCTCTTTTAAAGTGGTAAATGGGCATATACTTAATACTTACTAAGCAGTGAATAACACATACAGTCCCTTTAGAAGTAAACCTTAAACAGTTCCAATAGGGAAGAAATCCTTGCAATATAAATTGGAAGAATTTATGGTCGTGATGATCATATTATGAAAAGAGAAAAATTCTTTGCCAGATTACATAGAATAAAACAGTGGTCACCAACCATAATCACATCACTGTTCTTTGTGATACTTGACATGCTGTAGCCCTGCCTACCAGAATGAGAGAATTATGTGGCATATTTTATTAATTACATGTTAGTCAAGTGGAAGACTCTTTTAGGGATATAATCAACAGCTTTAGGATAGTCAAGTATATATACCTTTGGGAGAATTTTTAATGCTTTATTCTTAGTAGCAAACCTTTTTTTTTTTTTAAAGACATCTGTAGCATGATACTTTTAACAATAGCAAAGCTAAATCTCATATATTTTTTTCTTTTATTACTAGGGGCTCAATAAAATTATGGTTATTTTAGTTTTGAGAAAACCAGAGAAAGTATCTAATAAAACATCACTAAATATAAATCTTCATGTATACTGCATAGCCTAGATGGACACATAGAAATTTGGATAGAGCCATGTGAAGCTACCTGACATAAAATAACTAATGCCACATAGAGGTGTTCATGTCTGCACTGTGAGCTAAATTAACTTTTTAGTTATTCTTGGATCAACAGTGTGCTCCAGCCTATCTCTAAGTGAATGGCTTTCAAAGACATAGGGTGTTACATATGGCTGTTGGCATGATGAGATAAAACATTATAGGGAAATATATCCTAAGAACTCTCTTCTAAAGTGGGTCCTTCCCTGGGTATGTTAGTACACAGTGGCTGCTCACTGAACAAGGGACAGCGGTGATTTGTCAGTGTTTCCGAAGTTCCTTTTTAGGCTCTGTTTGAAGACCCATCTGGTTATTGTACAGGACATCTAAAACTGTGTCATTTCGAGTGTTCCTTGTCACTGGGGAGAAGCAGGGCACCCAAATCGCATGAGAGAAGTCTTTCAGTGTTTGTTCTGAAAACTAAAAGTGGTGCTGCAGAGAGCTGCCACATCTTCAGTCCTCGCCTCCCGTTTGCTTTGTTGTGAGTGGCCGATGGATCCTGGAGCCAACCTTTTCTAGATACTTTTAAGATTTTTTTTTTTTTTAGATATAAAGTAGAGGTGGTTGCTTTTGTATATTACTTTAAAATACTTTCAGTCTAAATTGAGTAGCGTTTCAAAACAAAATTAAAATGTGTTCTATTGTCAAGGTTTTAGAGCTAAAATGACACCAGAGGGCAGTGTGTCACCCCACATGCAAGACTGTTCCCTTGTCCTATGAAAACCATTCGTGCTATTTCTGCAGTTTGGACCAACTGAAAAATTACATTTTAGGCGGTCACTAATAAATATATGATGTGTATATATAATGTGGAATGCAGTAAAATTACAAAATAGAACTTTAGCAACTTTCTGTATTCTGTGCAAGTGTAGGCCAGAATACACAGAATGTGAAAATACTGCCTTACTGTCTTAGTATTAAGTATGCTTTATCAAAACTGAGTAGTGTTCATTGCAATTTATATTTTCTTAGCAATTTAGAAAACGGTGTCTTTTTGAGCATTATTTTTAAAACCACCAAATTTGAAATGTTTAAAACTTGAACTATAATGAGAAATATAGTAATAAAGCTATTACTAATATTATGTCTAAGACCTTTTCATTATTTTAGGAATATAAAAATACATTTATTTTAACAAAATTATTATTTAGAAATAGCCAAAATCTGCCTTCTTATTTATACCTTTTCTTTCAACATTCTCTACTTCCATTAAAGGTTGATTGTCTCACCTGTAGCTGTGCTATGTTCCATCTTTTTCAGCAAGCAAAAAGTGCTCTTTCCTTCAGTCTGACTTTTATTTTTTCAAAGGGATAGAAAGAAATTAAAAGAAAAATAAAGAAGTTCATAGTGGGTTTTTTTTTCTTCGAACTGTCTTTTCCTCACATTCCTATATGTCTTTTTATAAGAAAGTCACTGTGTTCCTACTCTCTTAGTTCTTTTTAATTATCCCCCCCAAAAGGGGGAAGAGGATATTTATCGGAGTAATCAAGATGCTGACATGAAAACCATGATTTTGCAGTGTCTAGTACTGTCCGTTTCAGTATGACATCAATAGTTGTGTCAGGTTGTAGCCTTCTTTCCATATTTGTGAGTAGAGTGCTTGCCTCCTCTGCTTGCAGAGTTGTGTCTAGTACAGCATGTGTGAGTGGCTTTGGAAAACTGACAGCCTCCCAGATTTTCTGCTTTAGAGTTTATTCTTTGGACCTATTTCTAAATATTCTGTAAACTTGCCATGGTTTTTGGGTTTTGCCACTTTTGACAACTTAGTACACAAGGACTTGGCCTTTCATTAAAGCTAAGTGCCAGAGCAATCCTGCTCGCCCTTAGGAGAACCCAGCCTTCATTGTGACTACCCCACTGGCTGGCACTTGGCCAGCTTTTGATCCTATTAAAATATTGTTCATTTAAGAAGTTGTCAGGGTGATTGTTTTGACTTGGTAGGTGTGTTTGTGTTGCCTACAAAGGGTTACTGCTTCCATAAAATATTTAATAATCTCAGGAATACTTATTTGAAAACCTTTTACTAATGAATTAACAATCTTGAAAAGTCTTCGGTCCCAGCTATTTTGTTGGAGACTAAAGTAAATAGAGAAATATATCCAGATTGTTTAAAAACAGATCCCTGTGTTTCTTCCCTCTTTTGCATTTAAAGTAGTATCATTTTTAGAAAGATATCCAAGAAACTTGAATATTTTCAATGACATGGAAATTGGAATTAAATTTTGATTCATTTGATTCATTGTATGAGGTACGAGTGTTTCTTGGAAGAATGAAAGTATTTCATTTTTTAGAAGAGTAGACTGCTCTGTATTATGTTAAAGAGGTATCAGACCTCATTTTTCCAAGTTTGCTTATAGAATAAATAAAATAACTAATTGTGGGAGTATTTTTTATTTACCTGGCATTTTTATGAATCTTCTCTGCTCAAACCTGTGACTTCACTTTGTGTTCTAGAATTCTCCATCACATTTGAGTTAAAAGTTGAGGGAAATTGTAGAGAAAACAGTGCTGTCTGGTGCCAAGAACTGAGTTATTTTTGAAAACTTTGCTCAGATATTTTAGATGGTATTAAGTGTAAAGTAGGCTTAGGTAATAAATGCCAGAGTGTTTTTCTTTTACTATCAGAGCAAATAAAATCTGTACAAACAAATTTCCTGATCGCACTTTGGTTTTAGGCTTTAGAATGCTTACTTGAGGTTTTGTGGACTTCTTTGTGTTAAAGAGGCAATAGTGTCTTTTTCCTCTGAGAGTTTACCCCACAGAAAGGCTTTTATCTCTCAGAAGAATGGTGAATTTCAAATGCTTGAGAGTTTCTTAACCTTTTGGACTTCCTCTGTATGCCTTACTTCCTTCAAGATATTTCACCCAAAATTCACTTCACACACACACACACACACACACACACACACACACACACACACGATTTTTCTCTTCAACATAAGCCTCAGTGGTGCCCTAAATGGTTTAATATCACCCTATAACACGTGAAGGGAGAGCCCCCTTGGTGGCTTTCTTTGGGGAAACAAGTATGTTTGCAATTTCCTCTTACCAGGGTTGATCTGTGTGGGTGATATGTAGAGAGCAATATATTTGTTTTATTAGAGAGTCTTCATAAATCAGGTTTTGTTGTCCCCTGTTTCCTCACCATGGCACTCTAAGTAGCGTAGCAACATTACAACCTTCTCTCTTTCTTTCTCTCTCGTGAATCAGACCGAAGGGAGGAGCACTTTCACTTCCTTTATAGAATGGAATGTGGTGTCACAGGGACTCCTTGTGGTGAGTAAACCCTGATTTTTCCTTCTCTACTCTTGGCCAAATTGACATCCATGCAAACAGATATTATAATGGAAACAACAAAAACAGCATAGGCAGACGTAACCATTTAAATGAGAATGGACACCTGAGGAAAACGTGGTCTCTATCCTTACTTAGTCCTAAAACTTTGTCCATATTTTTGCAAGATTTGACCATGATCTTACCTAACATAGGAAAATCACTCAATCAAATGATCTTCAGTTACACTTGCTGTTCTAGACCTTGAGAGCAAGTACTTTTTCTCTAATGCTGTAGCAGTCAACTGAGCTTATAATAAGTTCCTTCCATGTAAGCAGTTTTTATTTTGCATTACTCCATAGCTTTATTAAACCAGTTGGGTTTTTTTTCTAGTATAGTCTGAAATTATTTTAAAGCCCAAAGAAAGACTTTAATCATTCGGCCTCAGGACTTAGTAATTATTTTTCTACTATATGTTGGGAAAACTTAAGATTTAAAATACTGTTGTTGTTTTTTTTAAAGATTTTATTTATTCATTTGACAGCACAAGCAAGGGGAGTGGGCAGGGAGAGGGAGAGGGAGAAGCAGGCTCCCCGCTGAGTAGGGAGCCAGATGCAGGGTTCAATCCCAGGACCTTGGGCTCATGACCCAAGCCGAAGACAGATGCTTAACCGACAGAGCCACCCAGGTACCCCCAAAATACCATTTTCTAATTAAGGAAAACATCTTAATCGCAATACTTTATTTGAATTTACTTCAAAATTATAAAAGGACTTCTTTTTTTAAAATGGGAACCATATTGAATATTTTACTTTTTCTTACTTTACATTCTTTCATGTATACAACAAATAGCTAAAAGTGTTAAAAGAGAAAGAAAAAAAAGATTCAGTCTATGTATTTTATAATGAATTATCTCATGCCGATAGCTTGACACGTTTCTACACCGATTTGAAAATCAACCAGGCAGGGATTATCCCATTTTTCTTACACATCTATGTTGCCTTTTCTTTTTTCTTGATCTTTTTCTATGCTGCCAGTTTTTACTTTAATCTTAGCATGTTACTCTACTACTGAGCAGGAGGAAGAAGCCTAGTAGATCATCTCTGCCCACTGCATTGTTCTGTTCCCATGAATCTCCAAGCCCTTTGCAACAAGAGCAGTGCTTTAATTGACAATTGCGCATATCCAGTGGAAGTATTTGAATGACTAAGAGATGAAACTTAGAAATGAGAAAATGTGGTTTCTGTATGAGTGGCTTAACATGAAAATTTAAAAAAATATTTTAAGTTCTGCTGAATATCTTGTTTAATGTTAACTTGTCTTGCCATAACTCACAGCCAAACCTGTGAATTAGATTAATGGGTTTTTCACTTTGTCCAGTAGCTTATTCCACATTTTTATGTGTTCATATGAGATGTCCAGCATTTGCAAAATGAATTGCTAGTAACTACCGTTTAACAGACATTTATAAGGAAGAACTTGAATGTGAAACTTTTGTTTGACAGCCAATTCCAAGTTGATTGGCAAGGCTGTAAATAAGCTTCTTATGGAGTTGGAAATGCTTATCAGATAGTCATCTAAAAATATCCTGACAGAGAAGGAAACAAATACTGGGACTGCTTCAAGTTCTTTTATCCTGCGAGTTTATTTTGAGGGTCAGGTCTTTTCTTACTCAGAGATGCTGCGAGACATACAGATGTCTTCTAAGGTGCCACCTTGGAAATAGTTTTTATTTTTGCAAACAGGGACGTTTATAGGAAAACAAGAGTCTGTTTCTTAGGAGTTCTGCTGCTTTTATTCTTTATCTGAATAATATTCCTTAAAATCAGAGTCATCTCTGGAGCAACCACTTCAGATGTTAGCAAAGGAGATTTTTGCCAGAGCAGGGAGCACACGGAGAGCCATGGATCCAGTGAAATATGGTCCTGTTTTTTTCTCTTTTTAGAAATGAAGAATAAAAATGAGCTGTCAGCACAGTGATAAGTTATATCATATTAAATTATACTGAAAGAGAAAGGGTACTGAGTTGTTGATTTAAAAGTTCTTTTATCTTAAAAAAAAATTTTTAAAAAAAGTTCTTTTAAAGAAAAGTCTCAAAAAACAAAAACAAAACGGAAAGTCTCAAATGGTAGATGGTAGTAATGAACATGCCTTCTAGAGCCAGACTGCCAAGGTTCAGATCCCTGCTCCTCCACCCCTTGACTTAATGACTGTCCAGCTGTGGGTACATTCCTGATTGCACCTTGCCTCATCTGTAAAACTGAGATGATCTATATAGTACCTTGCCCACAGGATTATTGTGAAAACTGAAATGAGTATATTCCAAGTGCCTAGAATCAGTATCTGCCACATAGTAACTGAAAATGGTAGCATAAGGTGTTTGTAAAACTTTTTTGTGGTTCTACAAACTGGTTTGATCCTAGACAAGATAAAGCTAAATTAAAGTTGTTTATGCTTGCTTGATTTTAAATTTTTATCATCTTAGTTCAAAATGTGTCATACTGTGTTATTTGGGTATATCTATTTCCAGTGTTTGTTAGCTCTAATTTGCAGCGATGTCTTGCAATTAATACACCATTCCTTCATAGACACACAGTAACACATTGGCCCTTTGTTGTATATGTTTATGAAGACACACAGTTGGATATGATATATATAAAAGCCCTTTGTCTCTTAAATAAAATTACTTTGGCTGAGATCACTTAACTAAATAGATGCCAGTCTAGTAGTAAAAGCTCCAAGTATAGTTTTCTTTAATTAATTATCAAAGTCACCTTAGTAATTAATGCAGATTAATTAATACTGCCCTACTTTGGGTACCTATCATTTTCTTTAATTCATAACGTGTGACCTATAGTTCCTAACTACAAAGGCCCACACCTCTTGGTGATTTGTGGTATTTGGCATATGCAGAGCTGCACCTGCACTTCGGAGGAAGGGAGGGCTGCTGTAGTCCGTACTGATGCCAGCTTGTCTCTCCGCTGTCTCGGGGGACAGAGTCACACACAGGCCAGCAGCCCAGAATGTTCAGAATGCCTCCTCCTCTCGTTGTTTGAATGAAAAACATGCTTTCCTCCACTCAACAAATGTACTACCTCTTCTGTTTTTAATTTTTTAGGGTGGGAGCAGAGAATTGCCTTGATGAGGGAATAGCCCTAGGCAGAGATCTGTGTTCTGGGCTGGGTGTTTGGGAGACAGAGGTGAAGATCCCTCTGGTTCCATGAGGAGAAATGGGCCAGTATCCACTTGGGTTGGGAGAGAGGAACAGCACTGGAGAAGAGTCGGGGGACAGGGAAATAGTGCTGGAGATTGATCAACTTTGTCCTTGATGCAATTTTCCCCAGAATTTCAGCTGCTAAGAATAATTTTACTTGGTTTATCAGTTTATATTGCTGGTGTCAAGACACAAAGTCTGACATAGACAAATTCTGACCTGTCTCCCCATATAGACTCACTGGCTCAGCCCAATGTCTTCCCATCTACTTCTAAACCTTTGTGGACTTAGTTCTCACAGAACTTACCTCTTTTCAGGATTTTTGCATTATCCTGTGTTTTTTCTGTGAACAGATCAATTTCATATCTGACTAAAAACCATGTGTGGTGTGCATTGTGGAAAACAAGAATGAGGTTCTGTATCACCTGCTCACAGAGCTGCTATTGCAAGCCCCATTTGTAAACTAACGTTTCACTGTTTTTGTGAAACAGTGTTTTATATAACAGTTTGGAAGACCTATCCTTGTTGAACCCTGCAAGGCTCTCTTGAAGAAAAGAGCCTTGATCTGAATGTGGACAGTGGTTAGGGAATAGAGAAGATGTGAAGACCTCAGGATGTCGAGGTTCAGCTGGAAAATGAGCTCACCCCCTTAGGTGGTTGCTAGAACATTGTCACGATGGTGAGAGTGAAGAGATTCTGCAACTCCTGAAGAAAATGCTGGAGGCTTTTTATTGATTACATAAAAGCTTCCCAAACAGAATATGGAGCATTTCCTGTCTTGAGGAATTTGCCCGCAGTAGAGCAAGCTGCTTTCCATTCCAGCCACAGGAGTTTCATATCTACTGAAAGAAATCATAAATTTCTTCTCTTCTTTGTAGTTTTTCTGTGTCTTAGTCAGATGTTTCCATGCACAATTTAGGTTTTGCTCTTCATACTCTGACCTTGAAGTGTAAGGGAGGAAACTTCTCCTTTTTTCCAATCTAGATTCTTCTGCTGGTCTAATAATTAGATTGTCATAAAACAGATTCACAGGGGAAAAATACAATTTCATATATACAGGAACTCATAAAAATAGGCAACTCAAAGAAGTGAGTAGGCAGGACACTTTTATACCTTTAAGACAAAGAGATAGTAAATTTATGAAGAATTAACAAGATGGAGAAGTCTAGGCTTGGGATAGCAAATTAACGAAGAAGTAACAAGTGTTGTTTGTACAGCCTTCTCAGCCCTGAATTTCTTCTCTCTGGTGGTAAGGATGCCTTCTCTGCCCAGGGGAGGGTGCCATTCCCTAGGGAATTTATTCCCACTTTCAAGGGGGCAGAGGAGGTCAGAGTGTCCTTCTTACACCAGCTGTTTCTTACATAACTTTAATTCAAAATAAGATGCCATAGTAGCATATTTTGAGGTGGACTGCTTTGAACCCCATCCTGAAGTAAGCAGTGGTTCTCCTAGTAGTAATTAGGAAAAAACTAGTTTCAGCTCCTGTCAAGCAAGAAAAAGATAGGAGGGGAGAATTCACAGGAAATATAAATAACTTAAATATATAGAGAAATGTTCTTTCCTAAAGGGAAGAATTAACTGAAACTATGCTAGATGCCATTTTCAACAGTGGGATTGGCAGAGAGCCAGCAGCCAATCAAATCCTGGATTGCAGCACATCTACTGCAGCCTTCCCCAGGAGCTGCTAGTCGATGTGAACATTGGCACAGCATTGCAGAGGGTAGTTCACTGCTTCTGTTGAGGGAACATAGCCTCCGCCTATAGGAATTTATTCTACGGGTACATTTTCACATACAAGGCATGACATGCACGTGGCGTCATGGTTCATAGTTGAAAACTGGCCATCTGCCAGAGGTGTTCCATGAATTACTGCACATCCACGCAGTGGACCCCGATGCCATCATAGAAATATGAACTCCTCGTGCAGTGACATGGAGAAATCTGCTCCGCTGGTAAATAAAAAGTGCAGAGTGCTACCTGTGTGTGGAAAGGGCTGAGCCAGTGGGCTGCCGGGCTTCAAGATGAGGTTAGAGCCCTGGAACTCCATTGCTTCAAAGCACGTTGTCAGCAGATGCCCGCCCTCTGTGTTCCCTTGTTAAGAGGACCCACTTCTACTAGTAATTCTGGTTTAACATTTTTTTTTATTGTTGGGCAGAAAACTTCACGTGGTTGAGTAGTCAGTATAACTCGTTAGTTCTTAAAAGAGCGACTGAATTCTCGTTATCTCTATATGCTCGTGTATGTCCAGTAAAGATGATTTCAAGAGCATGTAAAGTAGAACTCATGTTTTTATTACTTCTTATGTATTTCAGGGACAGACGTTTGCTTCAGCCTGCTCAGGTGTGTGACATTCTGAAGGGTGTCATTTTGGTGATCTGCTATTTTATGATGCACTACGTTGACTACTCCATGATGTATCACCTGATAAGGGGGCAATCAGTCATCAAGCTCTACATCATCTACAATATGCTCGAGGTGAGTGAAGGCCCTCCTGTACCCGCAGTCAGCCTAGCCTCTGAACTGCACAGGCTTGGTCAAGGTGCAGACTTTGAACCCAATGATACAGAACACTCACCCGACAACTCTAGTATTGGGACAGAATCTAATGCAGATTCTGATTAGGTAGTTCTGGGCTGAGACTGGACAATCTCGTCCTCACGAGATGGTACCTACTGCTGGTCCTTGGTCCCCAGGGCATGATGCATCCTCAAGTAGGAGAAAAAGGTACCTGCTGTCTAGAGACTTTTTAGGTATTACCCCCTTGAGAATGTAAGTTATCATATGGTGGGGAAATTTGTTTGCATATTCATTGGAAACCCATGTATACATCTTACTAAAACTTCAAAAATTATGAAAAAAAAGTTAGGGTTGTATATACATTTGCTATAATAGATTTACATCTAAAATGCTTTGGAATTTTTACATAGAGCAAGTAAACATAAGTTTCTCAGTTTCTCCAAGTACTTAATATTTTTTTAAAAAGATTTTATTTATTTATTTGAGAGAGAGAGACAAAGATAGTGAGAGAGCGCATGAGTGGGAAGGAGGAGGAGAAGCAGGCTCAATCCCAGGACCCTGGGATCATGACCTGAGCCAAAGGCAGACACTTAACCAACTGAGCCACCCAGGCACCCCAGTACTTTTAATGCAGTATATTTCACTTTAAAGCAGTCAATATGTGAGAATCTGCTTTCATACAAAAAATAAGCAGCTACACAAAGGAAAAAAAAAATGCTTTGCTATATAGGCAGAATTTTAATCAGTTCTTAAAATAGTTACTCTAGGTTATATAATAAAACTTTTGAGATTCACATGCATTTTTCTCTATTACTTTTTAGGGATACAAATAAGGTCTACTTACCTTTTAACTTAGCTGGGAAAGGATTTTTCCTAGTGAGTGGGCAGAAGGAGGGATGTAGGGGGCTGCTGGCCTTTTGCTCTGAGGCTATATTGCTATGGTAGGTGAGGACTTTCCATCTCTTCACAGAAGCCATGGAACTCTGGCCATCCCAGTTACTCCTAAATTCATTGACCAACATGTTTTAAAACCACACCCCAGCTTCCTGATTCTAGACTCATTGCCTTTGCTCTTGCTCTGCCCCTCCACCCCCAAGTAGGATGCACCACATAGGATGCAGACGGTGTGGGTGAAGTGTGTGAGGCAGAGTAGTCATCCTTTCACAGAAAAGCCTGGGCTCATCTCGCTCCTTCTGTAGCCTACCAGTGTCCTTCACTGCCTTCTCTCTTAAGGTATTGCAGGTGATGCAAGCTTCTCCCTACCCCCACACGTAATGCATGTGCCCCCTAGTTTACAAAGCCCTCTACAGAGTGGCCTCAACACTGTTATTAGAGAATAGGCCTCAAGGAAAAGGGTCCACAAATTGCTGATCAGAATGGCTGAAATGCATGTTCACTTTGCAGACTATACTTGTTGTTGTAGTTTTGGCATAGTGGAGATAAACCACCTCTGACCAAACCCCACTTCTTCCACTTACTGACTCACTGTCCTGGACATGGGTACTAGTTGCTGAGTGTCTCTAACTCTTCCTGTTTCATCTGTGAATGCAAGTGCTAAGGGAATTGTGAGCGTGCGGTGAAGCAGTGTATAGGCAGGGCTTAGCACAGTACCAGACATGTGTTGGGTGCTCCCTAAACAGTGGGTCACTATTATGCCTGCATTTGACAAACATTTAATCGAAATTACTGTGTGCCAAGCACTCCCTTAGGCCCTGAAGATCCAGAGGTGAGCAAAGCCTGTTCTTAAGGAGCTTGTTTTGCAGGTGGAAAAGAGACTGTAAACCAGGAGGTATTTGGAAGTGATAAATACCATAATGCAAAAGAACAGGGTGATGGATTAGAGACTGAGGGAGCCAGAGATTGACGGCCTGGGTGTGGATATAACATTCTAGCCGAAGCCTAAATAATATATACTCTCCTTTCTTTTTTATGTGCTGCTTTTTTCATCATACTCTATTCATGGAGATCGATACCTGAAAATGTCTTTTGGAAGTAAATCTGCATATTATATACCTGTGATTAATCCAAAACAAATTACAGTTACAGCTGTCTACAAATATTAGGTGCAAATACAGTGGGTCAAATGATGTATTTGTCTTAAAAGACTTAAGTTCAAATCTGAATTAAATTAAATTAAATTAAATCTTAATTAATTTAAGTCTGAATTTAAAGAATTAAAATCAGAAAGACTATGATTTTGATGTGCCTCTCCCTTTTATTTTTGCCACTATGTAATACTCTTCTTGTTATAAATATATAGCTAATTAGACAAAGTCTAATTCAAATAATGCAAGATTTTGAGCACTCACTTTGTGTCCGAGAATAAAGAGATCCCTGCTCTTTTGTGGCTTGCCTTACAGTGGGATTTAAAAAGAGCTCCAGTATTTTTGAGTTGCATCTGAGTTTGAGTAACATATTTAGGTGGAATGTTAAAAAACACTTTTCAGAAAAAGAAAAACATTTTTCCAATAATTTTTCTCCTTAGGTAGCAGATCGTCTGTTTTCATCATTTGGACAAGATATATTAGATGCTCTCTATTGGACAGCAACGGAACCTAAAGAAAGAAAAAGAGCCCATATCGGAGTGATCCCTCACTTTTTCATGGCTGTTCTCTATGTCTGTATCCTTTAGAATTACTGGAAATTTCAAGTCAGTACATATTCTACATTATTTTATTTGGCTAGCTATTTCTCAAACTTAAAGGTGTATGTGAACGTGTGTGTGTGTGTGTGTGTCCTGAAGATTAATGTGAAATGTCTGCTTTCTTTTAATAAATTGGTTATAGTAGTTATTGTGAGTTAAAGAGCCTCATATATGTTTGATCCCTTTAACTGGTAGAAAACAGTTCTAGTCTCAGTGTGACTGATTATATGGAAGAACTTGAGAAGCTAGATTTGTATTTATACATACTTTATAGAGATCCACATAACTTTCATGCCCATACTGAAATTGTTTGGAAGTTATCTTTAAGCCTATGAGTTTTTTGTTAAAACCTAGGACTTAAAATGTATGTGGTTCATCTAGAGGTAAAATTTGAAATTGTTTGGGGAGGAATTTTGGAAGTTTTATCTCCTCTGCTCCCCACACCGCTTCTTAAAGCTTTTCTTTTGAAAAGTTAAAGGCTTTACTATATAAACTGTTTGTATGTGTGTATGTAGCCATCTGTGTATTTGTATACATGCTTGCATAGCTACACTTAAGTTCCATATGGGGTCCAGACTCATTCACAGGAATGTGTACTGTCCCTGAATTTGTCATACCTGAAAACATTGGGTTAATACTTGGAAAGTTAAGGGGCTCAGTGGGAAGATTTCTATAAGCATAAAAGTTTGTTCTAAGTATGTGGAGTAACACAGTATTCCCATTTAAATAAACTATTCTATGTGTAATATGAATATAATTCTGCAACTTGTGAATATCTTCAAAAATGACATCTACAGAAGAATCTCAATTATCAGACATTTCTTGTCATCTTACATCCCCACCCCAACCTCCTGCAGAACTGTAGAAGCCAGTTACTTCCAGACTTCTACTTTGTGTTCTTTTCTATTTTAGAATGTAAATCAGCTGTCTCTTTTTTCAGTATTTACCATAGTTTATTCCACTTATTAGAAAGAACCTGTTTCCCACATCTTTTGCCAAATGCCAGAAGTCCAGAAAGAACAAGATAACCATCTTCCAGGACTCACAGTCTAAGTGAATAGATGCCCAGAGGCTCATTTCTGCTTCTGTTTCGAATGGGTCCCGTACATCTTACCTGTCAGATTTGTATCAACTATAGCTAACAAGATAATAAAACACTAACGCAAGACTGGATTTAGAAAGCATAATCGTCCCTCCCATTATTCACTTTCTAAATTGTATAGTTTCATCTACTAATGTGAAAACAGACAAGCTTTTTCCTTGACATCATTCACTGCTAGTTTTGCATGCAATTCTTATCATGGTTCAAGCAACAACTCTCAACGTGGCTTTTAACTCGCACAACAAGTCACTGCTTACCATCATGATGTCTAATAATGTAAGTATGAGATTTTATTTTATATTTTTGAGGTTATATGGGCACTTTAATGGCAATATTGTGGATGAATAAAATTATTTTTTAAATGTTATTTACTGTCCAGGAAATTTTATATTGTATCTTGTCCATTTTTAAACTGTTACAGCGATAAAGGTGATATTTTTGTTTACTATTTCAGTTTGTTGAAATTAAAGGAAGTGTTTTCAAGAAGTTTGAAAAGAACAATCTTTTTCAGATGTCGAATAGTGGTACGTACACTTAGCTTCTACATGCAGCTTTATGCAGTATGATTTTGCAATTCATTCTGAATCTCCGTGTCAGATTTCCTCTGGGCTACTGCTTCTTTGACTTAGCTGTGCTTTCTCTTACTCCTTTAACATCTTTACCAGGTTTTCTTCTTATCATGGTTATTGTAGTCTCAAAATATTTCAATATGACAGTTGTATAGCACCATACCATTCTTTCAGAGCTTGTTATTAATCCAAAAATTTCTTTGTAGCAGATGATATTCCATTTCGTAGATGTAGAAACTAACACACAGAGAACATAATTTGACTTCCCCAAGGTCACCCACACAGATGTCAAGAACAGAGTTATGATTGTAAACCTCAGATTGTCTCTCTGTGCTCAACTTTTTCATTTATGCCTTACTGGCTCCTTACTAACCCCAAGAAGAGTGAAAGCACAGTATCTATCCCTGGAAACATTATCTTTCATAGTTACAAAAATCAAAGCAGCATAATGTCTTTGTTCTGAAAGTATAGCCTGTGGAACCCTGGAGGGGCATCCCTGAGACCCTGCAGTGAAGTTCACAAAGTCAAGATCATTTCATGAGAATATGAAGACATAATTTATCTCTCACCATGTTGACATTTGTACCATGGTGGGAAATGGGGGTGAAAGAGTCCTGATGAGATACCAGTACCCACCCCCCAGAGTGGCTGCTCCTGTAGTCTGCCACTGGCAAACACTAGCAGGGGTACCAACTGACTGGTGTTCTCATGCTTTGATGGGAAATATTAAATTTGCCCTGGTACGTTCTTACACAGTTAAATGTTTGCCTGTTCTGTAACTTAGCAGTGAGAACACATTTTCACAAAAGACTTGTACAAGAAATAAGGGAGCTTTATTCATAGCAGCCAAAAACTGGAAATAACCCAGTGTCTGTCAGTAAGAAAGCAGATAAACAAATGGTATAGCCATGCTGTGAAACACTACTCAGCTATTTAAACAAAAAAAAACACTGATATGTTCAACCATATACAAAACTGGAATTCCCATACCTGAATTGAGACATGAATGCCTTACCAATGTAACACCATCTTATATATAAAATAGTATATTTATTTTGCAGACATTTATATATAATTATACTTTAGTCGTGTTCTGACTTAAAGTTGTACATGAGCTATATTATTTATATATAGTACAGTATATTTTAATTTTTTTTCAGATATTAAGGAACGATTCACGAATTATGTGCTTTTGCTAATAGTGTGTCTAAGAAACATGGAGCAGTTTTCTTGGAATCCAGGTACGTAACACTTAGTAGATACAGTGCCTTCTAATTTTACTCTTGAACCAAAAATCATTCTTTTACATGACTAAAGTGAATATTGCAGAGAACTTCAAAAACTTGAGCTGCTCTGCTCCTAGGATGTTGGAGATACCTGTTTGGGTAGAAGGGATTGAGCATGTTCCCCATGGTGTGGTGGGTGATGGGTGGAATGCCTCACCATGTGAGGTAGTCTTTGGCTCATCATTTCCCATAAACCTCACAGCATCTCTAGAGCTGTGTACTCCGTGGGTGAGTGGATGCTGCTGAGCACTACAGCCTCTTTGTTTCTTTTTTTAACTCTAGTGCCCTGGGGTTATCTAAATGCAGTTGGCTTTTTTTCATTTTCACGGTTTGCCAGAACTTTTGTTCTTTCTTAACATTTGTCTTTTACTCATTCACTGCCTCTTAATTAGCATTTTGAATAAGGATAAATTGAAAAAAAAATGATATAAGACAGTACATTTGGTTACTTACACATTTTTAAATCAAGGCTGACAGGAAGTTGTTAAGATTCTATGAATTTTCATTATCCATTCACTTGTAGGCATTTCCATAAAGCCAGGCACTGTAGCACACGTACAGAGTCCTAAGATAGACACAGGACTCCCAGGCTGATAGTGGAAATGTGCAGGTAATTATAACACAGTCTGGCAGTGAGGTTGGTGGGAAATAGTCATGTCTTGTGTAATTGAGAGTTTTTTCATGTCTCTCATTTTTATGCAACCTCATTCTTTAGGACCGAGATTATACTTTGCATTTTATTTATTACCCTCAATGCCATTCACATCCCAGGCTTTTAATAACTTCTTCTTCATTTATTTTGATTCGTTGCTAGCTGCCAGAAACAGATGTTAAATGAGATATGTGATCTTGGAAATATATTTCCAGAAGTTATTTCCCAGTATCTTTGATTCATAGTGATAAAGAGGGGAGGAGATTATTCAGTTGTCTTCAGCACATGTCCCTACTAGCTATTTACTGTCACAATAGGCAGCTATCAAATTAAAGGATTTTATGACAAGCCTGGTTAATTAGCCGTCCTACCAGTGTGCCGGCTCCATGAAGGAGGTTGGGGGCTCTGTTCACCTCTTTGTCCTGCTCAGAGGAAATACGGAATAAAGAGCTGTTGAATGAATTATCCTTTAATTTGATAAAATACAGCTCTTGTGATAATTAATTGAATGCTAGTTTTGTCTCTGTTACCGTTTATTAACAACGTTATAGTTAAGCTCTGGAGATTTCAGATTTCTATGGCAGCCTGTGATATTATGGTATAAGATGTTCTATTCGTATTAAGAGATTTAATTGTCTCTTTTTCCCTATCCTTTCTAGATCACCTCTGGGTGTTGTTTCCAGATGTCTGTATGGTGATTGCATCAGAAACTGCTGTGGATATTGTAAAACATGCCTTTATCACCAAGTTCAATGACATTACCGCAGATGTATGTATTTTAATAAGCAAGCAATTCAGTGTTTAATGTTGACTTCGGTGAAAACTGGTACAGCCACTCTAGAAAACAGTATGGAGGTTCCTCAAAAGGTTAAAAATAGAACTACCTTATGACCCAGCAATTGCACT
This sequence comes from Martes martes, assembly GCF_963455335.1. Classification (NCBI taxonomy): domain Eukaryota; kingdom Metazoa; phylum Chordata; class Mammalia; order Carnivora; family Mustelidae; genus Martes; species Martes martes. The sequence continues at coordinate 150,955,162 of NC_137889.1, read as the reverse complement.
ACTAGGTATTTATCCAGAGGATACAAAAATACTGATTTGAAGGGGCACAATGCACCCCAATGTTCATAGCAGCTTTATCAGTAATAGCCAAAGTAGGGAAGGAGCCACAAATGTCCATTGACTGATAAATGCATAAAGAAGATGCACACACACACACAAACACACACACACCCCAAAAAGAATGAAATCTTTCAGTGACAATGGATGGAACTAGAGTGTGTTATGCTAAGCAAGACAAGTCAGAGGAAGACAAATACCATATGATTTCACTCATGTGGCATTTAAGAAACAAAGCAGTTGAACATAGGGAAAGGGAAGGAAAAATAAGATAGAAACCAAGAGGAAGGTAAACTGAGGGTTGCTAGAGGGTAGGTCGGTGGGGACGGGATAAATGAGTGATGGGTATTAAAGAGGGCACTGTTGGGATGAGCACTGGGTGTTATATGTAAGTGATGAATCACTAAATTCTGCTCCTGAAACTAATACAAGAGTATGTGTTACCTAACTTGAATTTAAATTTAAAAAAAAACAATAATAATAATTATGAAAAGTAATATTAATGTAAAAAGTAATATTAATTAAGTAATGTTGACTTCTGCTTAATATTATAAAGATGTAAAATAAAGCTAGGTTTATTCCATTTATTAAGATAAGAGTACTACTTTGAAGTTAGAATTATAGTTTTAAATTTTAAAAAATTGTTATACTACAGAAAGTATGTTATTTAAATACTGAACAGTCCTGGTTCCATACTTTTTTGTGGAAGTATAGTTTGGGTAATAGTTCAGGTCGGAGTAGAGTGTCACTAACTCAGAATCATGATAAATTGTTAATACTATCGAAGTCTGTGTACTTAAAAAACTTCTAAAAATCACATTGTTTCTTTTTAAGCATAGACTATCAAAACTTTTCTCTCTGGCTAGATTTTTTAAGTATTTTGTATTTAAAAATTGATTTTTTTTCTGTGATTATAGATTTCTAAAAAGTTGTAGAAGACAAGAGCCTTATATTTTTTGGTGAAAGCACTCAGGAGATTTGCTTTATGTTTCAACCAGCGTTCTGTGGAGTTTCCACAAATAGATGTGTGCTGTAGGCCCATTGTACACAAAGCACGGAAGTTCTCAGTGCCTTCCCCATTCCTACCTCAGCCCCAAAATGAATATTCGTTTGGACAGTTTCCTAGATTTTATTTGGGTTGTACTTTGTCTTACTGTGGTACTATTTCAAAAAGCATAGATTTGAAATCTAATGTGGTTGCAGTTGCTAAAATATGATTTGATTAAGAGTTTCTGAATGCTTTAATAAACTTTAATAAGTTTTTGTACTCTTTTGTAAAGCACTGATCAAGTAATTTCACTGTTGACTCTCTTGGTTTCCTCAGTACAAAATGGTTGGCTTTCCATGGGATCATTTTCTCAGTATCTGAAGGCAAAATTAATAAACTTGATTCAAGTACTTGGTGCAGTTTTAGTGAAATGAGTTTCCAGTGCCTTTGTAAATGTTACCTCTTCGAACTCAGTTTTACATCTTGCTTAGCACCCATTGTTTGAATGATATATCATTATCGTAATAATAATTTTTTAAGCTGTGCATTTAAAATTTAAAAATTATTTTATATGTATTATACTATTTAAAATATGATTTATACTACTTAAAATAACCACTCTTCCCCAGATTCTAAACTCTCAGGATCATAATCATTGACTATTCATCCCTCTTTGAAAAAAAATCTTCAAAAAGCTTGTGAACATAACAGTTGGGGCTGTTTTACCTTTACTGTAGGAAAACAGAGAAGCACTATCCAGATGTCTGCTTGGCCATCAGCACCTTTTCCCTGGTTAATTATTAAACGTTTTCATCTACAAAGTCAATTAAGTCTTTGTACATTATACATTGCACTATATCACTTAATATTTCACTTTTATTTGTCTTTAGGTCTACAGTGAATATAGAGCCAGCCTTGCTTTTGACCTTGTTAGCAGTCGACAGAAAAATGTGAGCATTGTATTGAATACATAGTCCAAAATTACCTGAAAAATGGTTTAATTTAGTGTGGAATATTGGTTAAGGGAAAATTGCATAAACTGCAACTTCCTACTTACCTCTGTTCTTGACACTATGTTTGTAACTTAGTAAAATAATGACAGTACTTAATATTAAATAAGGTGTGATTTCTGTAGCATATTAACTGTTATACAACTTTGGATTTAGAACTTCTTAATGAACATTTAGATTTCCACGTTTTACTCAATTACATAATAGTTGCCGGGTTCTCTTTTTGTGCATAGCCTCACCCTTGAGAATATGTGCTGGTGGTAAGTGGAAGTGAACTTTTCAATGCCGTAAATCCTTCTCTCCTTTCTCTGTGCAGGCATATACTGATTACAGTGACTCCGTGGCACGGAGGATGGGGTTCATCCCTCTCCCACTGGCTGTTCTAGTAAGTTCATACTTTTTTCACTTTTCTACAGTGAGATAGCTGTTATGATAAAGTATTAACAAACGGATTATCAAGAAGTTTATTTCAGACGGACCTGATACAAAAACTAAAAGTAAATGACTTGGAAGGAAATGTTAAGTTATAGTATTCTTTTGGATTTTTGAGCTGTGCAACAGATGATTAATTTTAACAGATATTTTATGTAATGGCTTTCCTAGTAATGAGAGTACTCATTTTTGCTTATTCATTTGGCAGAGATTTTTCTTTTTGAATGGAAATGTCTAGTGTAGGCATTGGTGCGACCACTGTAGCATGTATTAGTGGAAGTATAAGAAGTCTATCCAACATTTCTAAAAGGTAGTTTGACAGTATTATGCTTTGATGCAGTACTTGGAGTTCTAGGAATTTATCCTAAGAAAATAGTTATAAAAAGCACACGATGATTTATAGGCAAGATTATGTATCACAGTGGCATTTATAATGGGAGAAATTTGAAAGTCATGAAATAGGTTAAATAAATTTTGGTATGCTCAAATGAAGACATAGTCTCTATCCATTATAGTCACTTTTTACAATTTTTCCAAAGTTTTTACAATGAAAATTTTTACTGTTATACTCAGAAAAAATATGTATACATATTAAATATTAGCACTGAAATGTATTAAATCAATCTAAAAAATAGCCACCAACTTTGAATATTTAAATGAATTGCTCAGAACAGCCTTGCAAAAAGTTACTAGCCACATCAGGCTGTAATAATGTTTGTTAATTAAGATTTGCTGGCTGTACCTGTATTTGATTATGTTCCTCATTGGCTTCCTAGTCTCACATCAAAACAAATGCAACCGTCTTTTCACCAAAGGACATCTAGAGTTCTCATGTAGATGCAGTGTCATGGAAGCCAACTAACATGTATAAAAAAGTTGTAAGTGATACCAACTGTATTTAGCCCAGCTTGCCTGACCTTTTTTAAAGGCTGGGAGATTAGTAGATTTAGTGTTATGTAAATTTCATTGTGACTCTCCAGACAACCACATCCTAAATGTTTTCAATTCTATTAGTAACTTGTTTGTTATGTAATAATATAGCTTTCTTTTTCTGGGAAAAGGAGCTCCTAGAATTTTGGAAAAACAGAATATTTTAAAGAGTAAAATTGTTAAAACAATTGATAAAATGTTAAATCTTTCTACATTTGTTACCTACAACTGGAAACATGATACATATACTATAAGGATAAACCTAAGTTGCCTGAGTTTTTATTTTTAAAGGATTGGTTAAATGATTGGATTTAAATGTGGCCCTGCTTTGCCAAATAATAACTAGTAGTAATTTATTTGCCAGAAAATTCTATTCATAATTAGTAAGGATTTTCTAAGTTAGTATTTTTTAAATTTTTATCTGCCCTTTGTTTTATTCCTTAAATGAGTTTTTATGATTGTTGTACCAAAAGATTTAAGTTTAGCTAATAATTGATTAGTGAAATGCTTCTGGAGAACCTCCCGCATTTTCAGAGGGGATCATGCAGTTAGGCAGTGATCCAGCATGTTTGCTCCTGTAGCACTTTTCTCGGCGAGCTCCAAAGTGACCCCGTAGCTTTGGCAGCCATCTAGGAGCCTTGAGGAATACTCCGAGGCCTCTTTAAGGCCCACAAGTGGCAGTGTTTCTCCCTTAAATGAAATCATATCCAGGAAAAGTAAAAGAAATGATATATTAAGGTCTCATGGAAATTAAGCTTTGGACATACGTACCTTAAAATTACTTAATAACATATTAGATAAAAATGAAATCATTTAAGCCTTGAATGCAGCAGTTGGCTTGCCTTTCGTATTAATCAGTAAAATCCTAGAGCCACATTAACTTCCATCACAAATACTTGTACAGCAGGTCATCTCCACATTAGAGCCTGTGACAGAGACAAGGACTTCCATATCAGTCTTGTAGTAGACCTGTAGTGAACATGACAGTTTCCTTGATCTCTACCCAGTTGTTCTTTTACTAAAAGCATTTGTAAAATATGGTTTAAAATGTGTCTTATGGTATTTATTTAAGACATTCTAGTGGAATTCCACTTAATAATAGCAATATTGCTGGATAAGGCCCGTTATTTTCCCAGACTTTCCATTTCCATGTAGCAGCCCCCCTAGACCCTGAGATGCAGACACATTATTGAGCCAAACCTGTAATATATAAATATTTTTCAGTGACAGACCCACAAGATTTATTCAGCACACTTCCAGGGACAATGCTGTGATATTACTCATTTTTTTTTTAAACAGTACAAAGCTCCCAAGGCTCCCTTTTCTCTCTCTTTCCCATAAGTCACTGTGGGTTCCTAAAAAAGAGTCAAGGAAAGACAAAGCAAGAATAAAGGAAGTGCTCACTATGTGGTTTTAGCCCTCATGGGCACACATGCAGCAAGATGGATTTATTTGTATTTTCCAGAGTGATTTTTCATTTTAAAAAATCAGCTGATTTGCATCTCTGTGGGGTACAACTAAATGTGTCATTCATGAACCTAGATATAGTGCTTGACTTCAGAGAGTCAGCAAGCAGCTGAACGTGACATTCACCACAGGAATCCTAAATTTGCCTGAACAAATCCAAGTCTTCCACAGAAGTTTTCATAAGCAGCCAGATGTTCATACAAATTAAAAAGCCTAGGACTGCTTGCTTGGATTTAGACAAAGCCCACAGGAGTATAACTAAAATGTTGAAATCAGCATGGAGAAGTCTTTATTTAAATATTAACTAATAACTCTGTGGTTGTATGTTTTGTTTGTGTGTTTTTTGTTTGTTTTGATTTGTTTCTGGCTAGCTCATCAGAGTTGTAACAAGCTCAATTAAAGTGCAAGGAATCCTGTCTTATGCCTGTGTCATACTCTTCTATTTGGGGTAAGATTAACTATTCTTGAATATGTTTTTGGTTGTACAGTAAAGTATATGTGTAAGAGATAATGGAAGTGAGTTGCAACCAAATCACCCTCCACCTGTTCTCACTGACCCAGGGCTCCCTTAACAACACATACCTCCAGATGTGTTTGTGACTTGGTGAGAGTCAATGAAATATGCTGCTGTTTGGTACTAGTATTAATAGCACTTTAGATTTTATTTTAATCTTCAGCAAAATCAGTTAAAGCTCTTTCTGCTTAGGATTTCAGTTGCACTCCTATTTCCTTTCACAATAAAATCTGCCATTACAATCAGACATTTTCCTATGTTTAAAAACATCTTTAACTCAGTGAATCCATGGGGCTCTCCCCAACGAGGTTTTGCTCAGGTCCTAGGAGTCAGGTTACCCCCCTTGCCATCAAGCCTCTGTCCCTGCATTGTCTCCCAGGCCACGTCATCAGTCCCTTGATTGGTGGCTGTGGTTTGACACTGAGCACTTGGGAAATTGTGTTGAGGCAGGGAGTCCAGGGCCTTGATTTCTCCTACAGCCTGCCCTTTCTTCGTACTACAGGGACTGACTTACAGATTCTGAAGCTCAAGGAACCACACACCTCTTTCAGTTTGACATTTAAAACCATGAGATCCCGCTTCTCTGGTGCAGGTGCTCACATAGCGCTCCAAAGTTCTTGGCCTTGTGCCTTGCTCATCAAGGGCTGTTGCTATAATTGCTCTCATCTTTATTTAACAAAATATTCTTGTGTTTTTCTTTTGACCTAAACTAGGAAATAAAGCATGTATATGCAACATTGAAAAACTTTTGTTTAGTTACAGTTGTGTGTGTGTAATTCACCAAAGTGGACATGCTTTCATCTGAATGACCGAAAATTCACATCCCCTCCCCCACACCTCATCACTGTTCCCCTTGATAGTCCACGGAGGCCCGGCTGCTCACCGACCTTTCTACTCCACTCATTTCTCCTTATTACTTTATATCTAAGGTAGTGCCCAAATTATCCTCCCCTCCTTCAAAATCTTTCCCAGACCGCCTTGTCCCTGAAGCCTCCTTTATTCTCTGACCTCACCATCCCAAGACTCTCTCTTGAGTGTGGACAAGTCAGAATTCAGTTGGGCCTTCTGGCTCACAGTGCTGGACTCCCTCCCCACTGCCCCAGGTTCCACTTCTTTCCCCACAGACTTGCCATGGCTGACCTGCAGGAGGAAGGCCAGTGGCCTCTGCCCTCCTCCTGAGGCCAGCACGCCTCAGTGAGCACTTGCTACGCACCAGGTACTGGTCCCGGGGCAAGACCAAGGCCATGCCTTTGTGGCACTGAAATTCTAGTGGAAAAATAGGCAACAACTAGAAAAGCAAATCTCTGTAAGGTGACAGTTTGTAGTAATTATCAGGAAGAAAAATAGGGTAGTGTAGGGAGATGAAGAACAGCTGAAATACCTGCCTTCCAGCCCCTCTGGTGAGCTGGTGTTCAGTGGAGACCAGATGGAGAGAGAGCAAGCCATGCAGACACCTGGGAGGATAGCAGATTCAGCAGAGGTGACATAGGACAGGCCTGACAGGAGCAGCAGCAGGGGGCCCGGTGGCCAGAGCACAGTGGTCCAGACCAAACGTTATAGACGGGACTCGGCAGCCGAGGGCTCAGGTTCTGGCTGAGGGAAGGAAGAAGCCCTGGAGGCTTCCAAGCAGAAGAGGGCTAGGTCCAGCTGGCTTCCGACCAGGACCACTCTGGCGGCTGTGTGGAGAATGGCCTGGAGTGTGGCAAGAGAAGAAGCAGACCTCGGGCCAAGTCAGGAAGCGGTTACGGGTCTCCTGGGGACAGGGGACTATGGCGGCCACTCCAGTGGTAGCAGTTGGAGTGCTAACACTTTGTCAGCTGGTGCATATGTTGAAAGTAGAGCCAGACAGGACTTGCGGGTGAATGATGGGATGTGAGGTGTAAGGGAACCAAAGGAATCGAGTGTGATTGCAGGATTTGGGGCCCAGGGAATGAGGGTAATGGAATTGCCGTTCTGAGATAGGGAAGCCTATGAGAAATACAGGCAGGTGTGATTTTGTGGGGTTTTCTTTCGTGTTTTGGAAGGTTGGGTTGGAATCAGGAGTTCAGGCTTGGCTTTAGTAAGTTTAAAATCCTGTTAGATATCCCCAAGGCAGGGTGAGGAAAGCAAGGAAGGTATGAGTAAGGAGTTCCGAGCATAGTTGGGTCTGAGGGTAAATTGGGGAGTGTTTTGCACGTGAAAATCCTTAGGATCGTGGATCCATGTGAGGTCCTCTCTGGATATTTGCTTTCTTAGCTCCTGGAGGGGAGAATCTAGGGGCAGTGAAGGAACCTGTTTGCTTCTTTCTTTGACCTCCCTGCCAGGCCCCTCCTTAGCCTCGCCCCCACTGATTTGCAGTTTCCTGTCATTGCCAGAATCTCACTTCAGCCATAGAAACAGCAACCGCCTCTTCATTCACAGTAACACTGTTAGTGGGGTCCGGGGTATCATTTAAGGTCCCCCATACATGGGAAGATACCAACATGAAGGATATTTTTTCAGAATTTTTTTGCCAGATTTGTATCAGATACCTTAAAATGTCATATACATTTTGGCCCCAGAAATTCCACTTCTGTCATAGCTATCCACACAGTTCTCTTAAGGAAATACAGATTTAACCTAAGTTTTCCTAATTAGAAACTTTTAAATAGAAACAAAATACTGGAAATAACTCAAATATCCAGAAATTTGGGGCATTAGTAGGCTTTGTTATATGATAACTCAAACAGTGAAATATTATATTAAAATAATGTCCCTGAGGCACATTAACTGGTAGGGAAAATACTCATAATAATATATTGTTACATAAAACAACAACATTTAATAAAATAGCAAAATTGGTTGACATTGCTGTATGTTAGGTACTATTCTGAGCACTGACTGGAATCATCTCTGGATTTGTGGCTGAGAAATGCACTCAGGTCCACACAGGGTCTAAGCAGTGAGTCAGGATTTGAGCTCGAACACTTGGCATCCAGAATCTGCCCTGGCCCCGAACTCCAGCCCCTACTGCTTTGTAAAATAGACCCCATTCCTAAATAGTGGAAAAAGTACAGATTAGTATAAACCCATCATAAAAACGACCAAAACATAGTATATCAAATGTCACAGTGAGTAATGCTGGACTCTGGGATTAGAAGTTATTTTTTGTTCATCTACATTTACAAAATAAATTTGTTTTGCAGTGAAAGAATAAATGTTAAATAATTTGGTACCAGGTAAAACCTCTGAGTGGTACAATTTCTTGTTGTAATAAGAACAAAGGAATTGATCAGGCATTTTCCCTTGATGTAAAGAAGCCTCACTGGAAACTGGCCCATCCCAGACTTTGGCCTCTGGCTTCCAGGCCCACGCTCCTCACCTGGCCCTGTGCCCTCTCGTTAGCAGTGGTAGGAGATGGCATTCATGGTGATTGAGATTAATTCCAACTGTGGTTTGTTTTTTTCTGGTTTTAGGTTGATATCCCTGAAAGTACTTAACAGCATCGTGCTGTTGGGGAAATCATGCCAGTATGTGAAGGAGGCCAAGATGGAAGAAAAGTTGTTTAATCCCCCTCCAGCCAGCGCACCAGGCAAACCACCTAATAAATCACAGAACAAATGTAAACCCTCTCAAGGTACATTTGGTTCCTTCCATCACTTGTATGAATCATTTTCCAAAGAGTTAATGATCTGAATTTTCTTAGTAAATCACCATTTGGTCAGTTTCACAATACTTTCAAGAATTGACTTCACTTTGCTGAGTTGTTTTTAATGTTTATATTTTAAAAAAAAAAAATTTATTTATTTGACAGACAGAGATGACAAGTAGGCAGAGAGGAAGGCAGAGAGAGAGGAGGAAGCAGGCTCCCTGCGGAGCAGAGAGCCCGATGTGGGGCTTGATCCCAGGACCCTGGGATCACGACCTGAGCCGAAGGCAGAGGCTTTAACCCACTGAGCCACTCAGGCGCCCCTAATGTTTATATTTTAGATCTCATCACAGATACACCTAATGCAGTGCTCTGAGTTTTTACATTTATTCCTTGTCTAGGAGTTGATCCTTGAGCGCCTGCTACACGGCAGGCCCAGGGGATACAACAGCCGTAAAGAAAGGCAGCACTGTTTCTGACTTGTTGGGGAGACAGGGAGAAAGTGAGGGGGCAGTCATGCTGTAGAGAAAACTAAAGCTGGATCTGGAAAGGGAATATGACTGGGAGTCTGGAGCTCCCCTGGCCAAGGAAAGGGCACCTTCCCAGGCAGACCACCAGCAGCATGTGCCAAAGCCCAGGGTGGAAACCAACATGTGCTGGGCATGCCAAGGGACCACAAAGGCCAGGTGGCTGGAGTGGACCCACCTCATGAGAGAGGGACTGGAGAAGGAGTCAGAGAGGCCTCATTACTGCCATGCAGACTGTGGCTTTTACTGTGTGGGAAGGATCTGTTTCACGGGTGGGAAGTGCATTTCAGACAAGGATCTCAGTGTCCATGTAGGGTGTTTTGGAGATCAGACCACAGTCCAGACACCATTCAGGAAGGTGTTGCAGATGGAGTAACTTGATCCAGCTGACGTTTTAAAAGGATCATTCTCCAGCTTTGTGGAAAGGAGACTCAAGGAGAGCGAGCCCAGAGGCAGAGGCCAGCCAGGAGGCTGCCTGGCTCAGAATGGGGCTTAGTGGTGTGAGCAGGGAGAGCTGGCCAGATTCCAGATAGATCTGGAAGAGCACAGGATTTGCTGATGAGATTTCACAATGGGAGAGACAGAGAGAGAGGGGTGATTCTAGGGTTGCTGGCCTGGAAGATTTGGAGGAAGAAGTAGGACACTGATGTAGTTTTTGTCATTCGATGGCAATTCCTTGTCTGTTCCATATCTGTTCTTGTGACTTTTCATTTAAATGGCTTATTTTTAAGTACATGGAGCCTCTGTGTGCCAGGTAATAGACACAATGCTGAAGATACCGAGATAAGAAATCATGCCTACAGGGCCTCACAGACTGACCAGGGAGATGGCAAAAGTGCATAGTGCAGAGAGGGGAGCGGGATGTTGACAGGCATGGACGGGCCAGGAGAGGGTCCCTTCCTGGAGGTGGTAATGCCTGAACTAAATCTCAAAGAGTAGAAGAAGTGGGTCCAGGTGAAGGGACCTCAGCTTTGGACTTCCCATAGGTGGAATGCTCAGGGCTGCTAAGGTGTCTACACAGAAGAGGTTGGATGTCCTAGCGTCTGCCTCCCCTTGATGTCCTGATTGTAGCAGGGGCAACAATCATATTAGGACTTGGTCATGTAGAAGGGAGTTTGTTGTATGGGAGTTCTCATCTTCCCAAAATCAGGTAGTGGTGTTAGTTGTGTGATAGGATCCACGTAATAGCCTTTCTGTAAAAGTTTAATCAAACAAATGGCGTAGCCTCGGAGTTTCATTATAAACTGTGACTGCTTTACATGCCCCAGGCTATTTGGTGATCACTTGCTTTACCTTAAAGTATGGATGATGGACACTTCTTTCCATTACTACTCTCTCTTGGTAAGTTTGTGTATATTATAAGTTGGGGGGAAAATCCTTTTCTGATTAGTTGGATCTTTTTTTCCACAGAAGAAAACCTGTCCGCTTCAGTCACAAGCCAGCCTGTTCATCCAAAGGAAAATGTTATCCCATTACTTGTGGCAAGCAGTTCTGATCAGTTTCTCACCACTCCAGATGGCGATGAGAAGGACATAACGCAGGAAAGCTCTGAATTAAAGCACAGATCCTCAAAGAAAGATTTGTTAGAGGTAGACAGGTTCACAATCTGTGGAAACCGAATCGACTGAACTCTGCGGCCTCTTGTGCCCAAGATGCAGAGTCCCGGGGCAGGAGATGCTCTGCTCCTGGGACGGACAGATGCAAAAAATGGCACTTAAATATTTATTTAAAAACTTAAATTATTAATGGAAAGCGAATCTTAATATCTTTCTTCCAGTAGTGGGGTTTGGCTGCCGCTCAAGCCACAGAAAAGCAGCGACCTCCAGCCTGGACTCTGGAAACCTGACTGGTTGGAGGAGCCCCTCCTGCTCAGCAGGGAGCAGTCACCCCCGGGCCTCACGGGCGAAACGTCAGAATCACTCTGCTTCGTCAGTCCAGTCCGTGCTTCCAGAACATCGAATTTTGCCTCAAGGCCTCTTCAGTACAAGGATATACCTGGAAAACTGTGAAGCTTTTCCCATGAGATTACCTTTCCAGTCCTTTGCTATTTTCACAAACAGTTTTCAAACTGTATTTCATCTGCCAAAGCATTAAAAAAAAGTAATTAAGTCAAGATAAATGTTCTTACCACCAGAATAATCCTTGAAGATGTATCTGAATTAATCAGAATAAAAGGCTACCTAAAATAATTCATGATGAATAGTAGCATTTTATAGGAAAAAACCCTAAGCCAGTTTATTTAAAAAACATTCATCACTGAAGGTTGCATCACGGAGAAAAATGTTTCATAATTTTTCAGTTTACTCTTTAAAGCAAAATGTGAGCTGTGTATCGTTCCATTGCAATGGATAAAATAGAAATACCCTTACAAAAAGGCACTTTTTTATACTGCAAAAGCAGAGCAGTGTTAACTTTAATGTATAGTTAACTGGTTTCGCTTTAAAACTAATTGCTTCATAAATTGTTACGGTTAAAAGGATTTGGTGTTGAATGGGCTGAAGAATTGTCAGTGTACAAAATCCAAAGGTGTCAACTTTAACTGAGTTTTTTAAGTGACAGCTTTAAAGTGAATACTCTAAATGGTTTGGGCAGCGTCTTGCTTGGACTTACAAAACACGGGAGTCCTGCTGATTGGAGCGTCCGTGGGGGTGCCTGTGCTGGGGGCCGTATGTTTGGGCTGCGAGCGCGGCTGTTGGGGTTGGGGGGGATGAGGTGTGTGTGTTTGGACGCTGGGAACAGCAACCAAAAGGTGCTTTTTGGTTTTGTTTGAGATCAAGATTTCCGTTTCTGCTTAATGATTAGTTTGTGGCCCATATCACGGGCCAAGTCATTTCCCACCACAGTTTTATCTTGAGAAACCTTTCTGCATTTTCATAAAAATGTTATAGTGTCCTATTTCAAAATGTGCAGATGTTACTGTTAACTGTCATTTCCTTTGATGTTTTCATGTTGAAGTTCAGCTCTTGTGCTGGCACTTCAGGCATATGATACGCAGAAGGTAAATTTTAGGGGATCCATGTCTTTCCTGGGTAAAATACAAAGCACGCTTTAATGTTTTGGCTTCTTTGGCTTCTGTATAAATACAGAAGTGAATCTTAATGTTTTGCATTAACTAACGAAATAGGAAGATTAATGTTCACGTAGGGTAAAAGAGGATATCGTACGGAAATGCTTTTGTGAAACCAGGAAGTATTTTGAGTTAAAAATGAAAAGACTCGTGTTTTGTGTATGTTTCAACAAAGTCCCATTTTAGAATTCTTGTATCCATCCTCTTCACCACCAAAAGGAACAGTGTCCACGTGAATGGACTAGTTTGGGGGAAACTTTGCCAAATATAGCCCTGATCAGAGCAAGAATATGATTTGGGTATATCTGTCAATTCAGCTTGAATTATCCTGTTACTATTGTGCTGTCATTTTCGGAAGATTTCATTTCCTTTGCAGAATGTTGGGAGTTTGGAATGATGTTCATTTCTTCTGTTAAAATGGCATTCAGTACTAATTTTATAAGTGCATCTTGTGTGAAACTCAATAAATTCAATTTTGTAATCTTTTTTAAAAAGGTCACTGAATTTATTTTAGTAATGTTTACTGTTACATTTGCAAGAGCAAATTTCCCACTCTGTAATAAGAATTTACTTCTAATTTACAACTGACAAGACTGTCTAATTTGAATTCTTCTCTTGGTCTTAATGGTGGCAAAATGTTGGATTTTTGTCCTGGTGAGGGAAAGGCTGGTACTTGATCAAAGACCATTTCCTATCTCTCAGCCAATGGAGGCACTTGGATTTGACAAGTGTTTTGAGTGTCACACAATGTGTTTTCACATCTGAGAGTTGAGTTCAAGACAGAACTTTGCTTTTAAAAAAAAAAATTTTAAGCACAACATTGGTCAGACTCTAATTAGCTTTTCCTTTGGAACAGAAGTATAAACCTCAAGAATCATTCAGGATCTTGTCCAAATTTTTTAGTACTTTGTACTTCTGTACTTTGGCTACTGTTGAAACTGTGTAGTCATTATATGTATACATGGAAGAAACGTGTTGTAATTAGATCCCCAAAACATTTCTGCCACTGCTGCTAACTCAGCAGAGGAGAGTATTAATTCACAAAGTCATTTAAAATCACTGCATTTCGATATTTTTCATTTATCTGTTCTTCCAACAGGGATTTATGAATCACCTTGTATGTATCAGGAGGCTTTTCTAAGATTCTGGGATTAGCAGTGAACCCAGCTCCAGCTCTTCCAGGGAAGACCAGTAGTAAACAAGTCAGTAAGACAACATCTCCTGGAGACACATTGCCTAATGACCAGAAGACCTTTTAGGTTTATGTCAGATCTAAAATAAAGATGGTTCTTTAACATTTTATAGAAGTCTTATTTTTTTCCTATTGTATTTTTGTAAAATAAAATGATTATGTAGCAGTTTCACAGTACTTCTATAAGATAGAAATATATATATATGTATATATATATTTTTTTTTAACTAAAGACTGCCAATCGTCCATCAGAATCTGTTCTGTACCATAGACAGAGTTGCGGTGCAGCAGTTGGGGACTACATCCCTGAGTCCTTGCTGTTGCTCGTGGCTAGAGACATTCCCACCAAGGGATAGAAGTCAAAGGACTCTATGCCATCATGGACACCCTTCCACCTTCTCTCCCCTTCCCACCAACTGGGACCCAGAGAAGGTGTGGCTTTGCCCCAACCATGCTCTGTGTCCAAAGGATGGCAGAGCTGCAGGGGGATGGATCCCGGTCCCTGAATGCCTTTGTGCCCTGTCCACTAGGAGCACTCAGCTTTGACTATACATGAGAGAGGAATAAACGCCCTTGTTTCTCAACTACTGAATCCAGAAGGTCTGTATCATAGTCCAGATTAATACACCAAGGAATCTGGAAGGGTCTATTTAGAGATCTTCACACAAATGGAGTGAGGTGTTTGACCTCTAAAACACATTCTCCTGAAAACACTCTGGATTCTCATTCGTACTCTGTAGGGGAAAGTTAAAGATGCTTGTGTCCCACTCATTCAGAGGTCAGATTCCCAGCACCCTTGGCCATCTTGAACTGAACCTTGAAATTTGCTCATAAATGGCAAACTCCTATTTGTTCATATACTCTACCGATCAGATAACGCCTTGCTCCTCATCACTCGGAAGATTGTACAGGAAGAGTGAATGATGGATCTAGTGTAACAGCACAGAGAAGTGAAAGCAAAGGAGTGAATATATTAAAAGAGCAGCAAAAATACGGTCATCTGGGACCAGTTTGAGGCAAATGGTTCTGTGTAAGAGATTGCTCGAAATATTCCTGTGTTAGGTTCAGTGTGATACGTGGCATTCGTGAGTGCCTGAGACATTGAGGATGGTTTGGGTCATGTTGAATCTGCTTGAGACCTGTCTACAATTGAGGAGGAAGTTGTTAAGGAAATTGGCATTTCAAGAGAGTTTTAGTGATCTGCAAAGTTGGCTTACAGGAAACAGCTCCTGTTCAGCAGTGTTTGCTTGTTCTAAATTTCAATAAGAAAAGATAACACATACTGGCAGGTTAGTTAAAAGGCCCTTTTGGCCTGGTGCAGTAAAGGTGTATTGGAAGTTGATTGATACTTAATGAAAAAGAAGGGTAAGTATCTGCACAGTGTGTTTTGCTCTCAACTTGCAATTTTCTTTTTGGCAGGTGAGGAAGTTAAGGGCAGTGGGGGGAGGGGAGTCTTGGGGTACAGGGTGCACCTTTTAAAAAAGACTGGATCAGGAATTGTAGAATGTATAAGCTCCTGAAGGGTGAATTGCCTGTAATTATTTTTAGTAAGCATATTCTATTTCATTTTAGATATGTCTGCGTAAGAATGCAAACACGGAAATCACTATAATATCAAGGTTAACCAGATAGAGTGAAATACAAGAAAAATGCATAAATATTTTGTAGGGTTTGATTTAACACATATTTATTGCACAGTCACTGTGGAAAGCACAGACGTAAATAAGCTCTGCTCTGTTCTAAGGTCCAGTGGGCAGACTGATAGTTGAACTGGCTTGGCAATTCTAGTCCCGTGAGCTACATGCTGCCGTAAACATGGGTACTGGTTGCAGGAGAACATCTAACTCAGACTGGGTCCCAGCATCTGTCTTGTATGGTTCCTGGCATGTGCAGGTGACCAGTAAATATTTATTGGATGATTAAACATGGGAACCATTGTGGAGAACGTGACCTTGGACTGCCTGGAAAAGAGTAAAAATGTGATGGGGTAAGAGGTAAAGGAAGGGCGAGCCAGGCAGGGATGAAGGAGGAAAGCACAGCATGGCCTCACATGCCTGAGAGTCTATCGAGTGCCATCCATCATGCTGAGAATACGAGGAGGAGCTTCAATCCAAGGTGGGGGACAGTGGAGAAGGAGGCAGGGGCTAGATCTGGAGAGTTTTGAATGCCTTACCAAGAATCTTGGGCTTGATCCTGCTGGCAATGGGGAGAACTTACATGGACTCTTCAGTTGGTTCATTGGAGCTATCAAATGAACGGATAAACGGGGAAAAAAAGGGAAAAAGCTACTTGTAAACTATAAAGCGTTAGGTAACTTGTCCGAGGTCGCACAGGTAGCCCATATCAGAACAGAAAGTTAAACCCCTTCCCTAACTGAGTAGCCTGAGGTCATTGCTGCTTTTGGGAGGAGATAGAAACAGACCAGGAGACCCTGCAACCATGGCCATTCCCCCTATAGGAACAGGACACACTGGATGTAGGGCCTGGTGACCTTTCAGATGTTGGGTGTCTTAAGATGTTTGCCCCTCTAGGAAGCTGGGGGAGGGCCAGCTGGCTGTGTGGGGTTGGAAGCAGGGACTTGTACACTGCAAACCTGCTTATCTGTAGATCAGGCTTGATGTTACCCACTTCCTGGGATTGTTGGGACGAGTAAGAGTGCGTCTGACACGGTGTCAGGGTGGTTCAGTTGGTCAAGCATCCAACTCTTGATCTCAGCTCAGGTCATGATCTCAGGGTGGTGAGATTGAGCCCTTCATCAGGTGTGGAGCCTGCTTGAGATTCTCTCTCCCTCTGCCCCTCCCCCCAAAAGAGTGCATCTGACTCTCAAGTTGTAAATGATACAGCACTGTGCAAATCTTAATTGTTGACCCCCATCGCCTGAGGCCTCACAGCCTAGATAAGTGTCCTCAAAGTGTGGTCCTGACCAGCAGCATCCCATCACCTGTGGACATGTTAGAAATGCAGATTATTCTCTGCCCCCACTCAGGCCTGCTGAACAGAAACTCTGGGACTGGGGCCTGACAATCTGTTTTTACAGCTCTGCTGGTGATTCACAAGCTTGTTAAAGCTTGAAAACCCAGTCCTAGAGCCATCACTTTCTAAGATCTAGATCTCAGAATTAGGGGGCCCAGAACAACCCTATCTGCACTTCCCAGGGTAAAGATTGAATAGACTAAAACAGAATTTTGGTCTTAAGCAGATACCTCCAATTTATTGAAAATGTATATTTTACTGCTGTCGCCCACTCAAGGCCAAGCGGCCTGATAAGACCGAGCAGGGTGAGAAGCAAGGGCTTCTAGATCTTTCTCAAACCTTGCTTGGCATTCTTCTGCCTACTACACCCTCAAGGTTCAGCCCCCACCCCCTGGCACTAGAATCTTGTGTCTCCAGACGAGTCATGCAGAAATCACAAAGCACTGGACCAACATATCACAGGAGACTCCAAAAGTTTAATCACCAAAGCGGAGGAAGAGAGGACACACAGTCCACTAAGTGGTGCCCCTGAGCTCCAAACTCTTTGTGGCAGACTCACTCGACGGAGCAGCCCACTGTCCGAGGAGCTGGCCACACGGTGGACAGGGCACACAGGGTCCCTCCTTCGGAAGCTTCCATTCCAATATTCCAGTGAAGAAACCAGACAATAAAAAGAACAGCTAAGGATTTGCAGAAGGGAACGGACCATAGAGAAAACAAGGTAATGAGCAAGGGGCAGGATGCCGTCTTGAAATCGGGTGGCCCACACAGGAAGGCCCCTCTGTATCAGCTGCAGTCAGAGCTAGAAGAAACTTCCTTTAGGCAGAGAACAGCAGGTTCAAAGCTGCTGGCACGAGAGTGAGCAGGCTGAACTCTATCAACAGGAGGGACTTCAGCAGAGTTGGAGGACACGAGGCTGGGGTCCAGGTCATCCAAGCCCGGGGACAGGAGTTAGGGTAGTGCTGCTCCAAGGAACAGATGAGGAGTTAGGATATTGCTTTTTTCTGATTTGGGTTGCAGCATGGCCAGCATGGAATCAGGGAGAAAGGAGAGGGGGCTGTTTTGAATGGAGTACCCTGGGCTCGGGCAGGCCTAGCGTCATCCCAAGGCTGGGCCAGGAGCCCCTCAGACTGACCCCTCTTGGTCTTCCCCCCGGGAAGGGCAAAGCAGCAGCACATCTGCAGGAACCTCTAAACCTCCCCTGGCGATACAGGCACAGAACAGAGGGTTCAGCCTAGACGCGAGCCCCTCATTTCTTCCATGCTGACACTGCCAAGCAGAGCAAGTCCTTCTTCGTCTGATTCTGCTTCTCTTTGGGTGATGGCAGTGATGAGCGGCCTTCAGACATGCTTCCCTGCAGAAATGACTCCCTGGGGCAGCCTGGACGGCTCACTGGCCTGTGATAGAAACCATATTTCCTTCAGGGGACATAGAAAGGAGCACCGAGGGCTCCATGCTGAGGAGGAGGAAACTGGGCTCAGCTCTCCTGCGTTGGACCTGGGAAGGGAAGGAGCTGTTGGCAGGTGAAGGAAAGCCATGCGCTTTCGGAATCTGTCCACCTTTAATTGGAAAACACAGCAGGAAAGAGCATGACTTTCCCTTGTGAATATAATGGAGGTACGTGCACTGTTCATTTCTCCCTCAAACATAGCATGTTAAGAGATGGCCTAGGTCCCAGACTGATGGCAGTTTTGCCTGGAAGGGGTCTCACAGGGTACCCAAACTCTCCCCCAGGGGCAAGCTGCCTTCTCCTGCACCCCTGATAGGTTGTCATCTCACTGGGACATGAAAGAACAATGATAATAGTAGTAGTAATAGTATAGTAATAGTAGTAATTTTAAAAGCAGCACCTATTAGACATCTACAGTAAACCATCAAACAAAGCCTATTAATTCATAACTTCTTTAATCTGCACAACGTCCCTGAAAATTCCCCATTTTACAGAAGAGGAAACCAAGGCTAGGAGGCTCTTTTTTCAAGTCGCCCCGCTAGAGAGGAACAGAGCCAAGATTTACCAGATCCCGTGGTGGCAGAATCGTTGACCCTTCCCCAGTCCGCGGAGCATGGACCTCAGCACAGCCCTACACGACAGCTCTTAACAACACACACAAGATTTGTTTCTTACATCAAAGAGTTTTCTTTGGAGTTTTCCACATAGAGTATCATGTTATCTGCAAAAAGTGAGAGTTTAACTTCTTCTTTGCCGATTCGAATGCATTTTATTTCTTTTTGTTGTCTGATTGCTGAGGCTAGGACTTCTAGTACTATGTTGAAGAGCAGTGGTGATAGTGGACATCCCTGCCGTGTTTCTGACCTCAGGAGAAAAGCTCTCAGTTTTTCCCCATTAAGAATAACATTCGCAGGGCACCTGGGTGGCTCAGTGGGTTAAAGCCTCTGCCTTCGGCTCAGGTCATGATCTCAGGGTCCTGGGATCGAGTCCTGCATCGGGTTCTCTGCTCAGCGGGGAGCCTGCTTCCCCCTTTCCCTCTGCCTGCCTCTCTGCCTACTTGTGATCTCTCTCTCTCTGTGTCAAATAAATAAATAAAATCTTTAAAAAAAAAAAAAGAATAACATTCGCTGTGGGTTTTTCGTATATGGCTCTTATGATATTGAGGTATGTGGAGAGTTGGTTTTTCTCTTTTTAAGATTTTATTTATTTATTTGACAGAGAGACAGACAGTGAGAGAGGAAACACAGGCAGGGGGAATGAGAGAGGGAGAAGCAGGTCTCCCGCTGAGCAAGGAGTCCAGTGTGGGGCTTGATCCCAGGACCCCAGGATCATGACCTGAGCCAAAGGCAGACACTTAGCCGACAGAGCCACATCAGCAACCCTACACTATGGAGAGTTATAATCAGGAAAGGATGCTGTACTTTCTCAAATGCTTTTTTTTTTTGCTTCTTTGAGAGGATCATATGCCTCTTGTCCTTTCTTTTATTAATGTAGTGTATCACAGTGATTGATTTGCAGATGTTAAACCACCCTTGCAGCCCAGGAACAAATTCCACTTGGTTGTGGTGAATAATCCTTTTAATGTGCTGTTGCATTCTATTGGCTAGTATTTTGGTGAGAATTTTTGCATCCATGTTCACCAGGGATATTGGTCTGTAATTCTCCTTTCTGGTAGGGTCTTTGCCTGGTTTTAATGCACAGAAAGGGGAGCCCTCTTATACTATTAAGAATGCAAGTGGTGCAGCCACTCTGGAAAACAGTATGGAGATTTCTCAAAAATTTGAAAATAGAGCTACCCTACAACCCAGCAACTGCACTACTGGGTATTTACCCCAAAGATACAAACATACTGATCTGAAGGGGCATGTTTAGAGCAGCAACGTCCACAATAGCCAGACTGTGGAAAGAGCCCAGATGTCCATTGACAGAGGAATGGATAAAGAAGATGTGGTGTATATACACAATAGAATACTATGCAGCCATCAAAAACTGAAATCTTGCCATTTGCAACGACATGAATGGAACTAGAAGGTATTATGCTAAGCTAAATGAGTCGATCAGAGAAAGACAATTGTCATATGATCTCACTCATGTGTGGAATTTAAGAAACAAAAGAGAGGATTATAGGGGAAGAGAAGGAAAAATAAGATGAAATCAGAGAGGGAGATAAACCATAAGAGACTCTAAGTCATAGGAAACAAACTGAGGGTTGCTGGAGGGGAGGTGAGTAGGGGAATGGTGTAACTGGGTGATGGGCATTAAGGAGGGCACGTGATGTAATGAGCACTGGGTGTTACTTAAGACTGATAAATTGGGGCCCTGGGTGGCTCATTTGGTTAAGTGTCTGCCTTCTGCTTAGGCTATGATCCCAGAGTCCTGGGATAGAGCCCTGAATCAGGCTCCCTGCCCAGCGGAGAGTCTGCTTCTCCCTCTACCCGTCACCCCACTCTTACACTCTCTCTCTCAAATAGATAAATAAAATCTTTTCTAAAAAAAATTTTAATAAAACTGATGAATCACTGAGCTCTACCTCTGAAACTAATAATACACTATATGTTAATTAATTGAGTTTAAATTTTTAAAAAGGAGTTTCCTAACAAAAGTATGAGAAATCGATTTTCCATTCCTTCTGACCTCCTTCGGTTCACATTTTCCAGACTCTCAAATGATTCTAATCCTCCCTAGATTGGCATTGCTGAGTGCTATTTTTAGAATTTGGATTATGATTGGATTCCTCTTATTGCCAAATCACCTTCTTTTTCCTCCCTACTGAATCATGACGAAGCATAACAATGAGAAGTTATGTGACGACTGACACTTTTCAAATAATCTTTCCTTGGCTTCCCATTCTCCCCTGCAACGTGTGTACAATAGGGATTGAGAAGTCCACGTGCCAACCAGGAAACCAGATAACCCTGATTTTACAGGCGCTTGGATGCCATGCCTGGACCAAAGGGGAGAGCTCCCCACCACGTACCAGGCACGTGCTTGCAAAACGTATGGTCATATGTGCCCAGGACTGTGGGACCCCTGCTAAGGAGGGAGGGTGGAGAGAGGATCTCCTTCCTGGGTCCAGCAATGGCAAATACCACTCACTTTAGAATTTTTTTATTTTTGATCCTCAGGTAATATGCGTTCATTACTGGAAAGTCAGAAGACTATTAAGAAAAAGATAGGGAGAGAGAGGAATACCTGTAATTTTACCATTTAACTTGGTGCATGTTCTTTCAAACTGTTTCTGCAAAGAGACACACAGAGATAGGTTTCCACGTGTAAATATATTTCAAATACACTCCACATGCTGATTTGAAACATGTTTCATTTCCTTCACATGTGGTGGGAATTCTTCCATACAACAATTTAAAATATTTTCAATGCATGCATAGAATTCCATATATAGCCATATCATCGTTCCTTTAATCAACTCCTTTTTGTTACACATTTGTCTGACTACTTCTTTAGGATAAATTTCTAGAGCTGGAATTACTTGGGCAAAGGCTGCAAATCACTTATGATGTGTTGTCACAAAATTACCTTCCAGAGGCATACATTGTATGAATATTTTCACCAGCCCCGGAGTGGATGACTGTCCTAATCCTTGCCAACTTTACAACTTTACAACCTTTAAAAAGGGTACCTAGTTTTAAGTACGTGATTACATATTTTAATATATTTATTAGATATTTTTCATTTTGGTGACATGCATATTCATATCTTTAGTTTTTCTTTCTGGTGTTAGCTAGAAATAGGGCAGGGGTATGGGGAACTGTGAGGCTCCTGATTGCCCTACACCAGTGTTTTACAACATTTTGAATAGTAAACTTTAACCAAACAATGCCTACCTTTACTCTGATTTTTTCAAATATTTTCTACTTATATATTTTTTAAAAGATTTTATTTATTTATTAGATAGATCACAAGTAGGCAGAGAGGCAGGCAGAGAGAGAGGAGGAAGCAGGCTCCCTGCTGAGCAGACAGCCTGATGCGGGGCTTGATCCCAGGACCCTGGGATCATGACCTGAGCCGAAGGCAGAGGCTTAACCCACTGAGCCACCCAGGTGCCCCTCTACTTATATTTTTTAAGTGTTAGTCATACCATACCAAATTGATTCTGTAATCTTGTGATGGATGATGTCACAAAGATTGGAAAACACTGGCTTAGACCCAACATCACCTGAATCATCATCATCAGCTGCCTGAATATACTGGCTCTGAACAGAGTCAGGGTTTTATTAGCAAAGAATACAAGGGAGGTAGACATCAGGCAGACACGTTAACAGTCACCATCAGACCTTACAGGGTGGGCCAGGTATAGGCAGGTGAAGACCAGGAGAGTCCTGGTGACAGTGAAGGTGAGGGCAGGATAAACGCTTATCCTGCCCCCAGCACCATGTCGGCTGGGCCCAGGGATGTGTGGAAGGAGGCTGGCTGGAAAAGCTGGCTGAGCCCGGCCTATCACGGAGGCTCCAGAAGAACCTCTTCAGGGAGTGTCTTAGTGTCTTAGTGAGTTCAGGAGGCTGAAGTCCCAAGTCAGTGTGTTGGCACCTCTGGTATCTGATGAGCGCCCCTTTCCTGGCTTGCAGATGGCGGGGTTCTGGTATCCTGGCCGGGTGGAGAGCAGAGGGAGAGTAAGCAACCTCGCTGCGGCCCCTGCCCTTAAGGGAACGATGATGGTTCATTTCACGCGCACCTTGACTGGGCTCTGGGACCCAGGCAGCTGGAAAAGCATTGCTTCTGGGTGTGTCTGTGAGAGTGTTCCTGGAAGACATTAGTGTCGACTCGGGAGGCTGAGTAGACTTGTGGACGGGCATCACCAAATCCCTGCACCGGCCACATGCAGCAAAAAGGTAAAGGAAGGGGGAGTTCCCTCTGCCCTGGAGCTTCCATGTCTGCTTTCTCTTACTCTCAGACCCTGGACCTCTCGGTGCCTCTGAGACTTAAAATCAACCAGATCCTCAGTCCTCCAGGCTCAGCCTCAGACCAAATTAGAACCTCGGCTCCCCTCACTCTCCAGCTGGGAGAGCAGACTGTGGGCTTTCAGCCCTCCATTCCCACGTATGCCAAATCCCCTAGGAGACCTGCTCTTACCCATAACTGTTTATCTCCCGTGGGCTCTCTTTCTGGAGAACCCTGACCGGTCCAAGTACTAATCCCATTCATGAGGCTCCACCCCCATAACCTAATCACCTCCCATTGGCCCTACCTTGGGGGTAGGATTTTGACAGGTGAATTTGGGGGAGGTTATCCCTGGGCTGGAGTGCTCAGATGCCTAGCAGCCTTTTCTGCCAGGATTCATTTCTTTAGCAACAGGCTGACCCTACTCAGGGCTCCTCCCCAGACACACTCCGGTTTCAAGTGTTTGTCTGCATTTTTTTCCTCCGATGGACTACATTTTCCTAATGTCCTTTCAAGTGTACCATTGTTACCAAAGCTCCCCCCGCTGCCCAGGCTCTCTCTAAACTCATCACCTGGGGATCTCACTAAGTGGCTTGGGACAAATGTGTCCTGCAGAACAGGAGTCATCTGCGATGGACCCACGGTGCACAGAGCATCTGATGAACGTGACCGGCCTCTGGGACACAGCACTCAGCACTTCTCTCCACCACTGTTGCCCCAACAAGCTGACAACCCAGCAGCTGGGTATGAAGTGACCCCCATGCTGTCTACACTGGACACAGAATTCCCTCCCGCCAAAAGGGTTCTGCTCGTGGTTTTTTGGTGTTCAGAAATAAAGCATCTTCATTTTCACCAAGGATTCTTCCCCATACAGTCGGAGTTGTGCCTCCCCAAGCCTCCTGATACTGACGTTCATGAACGTTCCTGCTCCTGCCAGATGGGCAGGCCAGCCTCTTTGTCATAAAGGTGACATCAGACAGGAGGGATCGCGGTCCTATGACACCCTTGTGACTGGCTTACACTTGTAGAGCAGAGATTATCCAACTGGTTATCACAGACTCGCAAAAGTAGGAACAGACATAGCTCTCTTTATTGGACGTTGCTTTATTGTGTTTCACAGATACTGGTTTTTTTTTTTTAAGATTTTATTTATTTTTTTGAGAGAGAGCAAGCACAAACAAGGGGAGGGGCAGAGAGAAGCAGCGGCCTCCCTGCTGCTGAGCACGGAGCCTAGCCCTGCAGGTTCCATCCCAGGGCCCTGGGACAGTGACCTGAGCGGAAGGCAGACATTTAACCGACTGAGCTGTGTTTTTATTTATTATTTATTTATTATTTTTTTACAAATTAAAGGTTTTCGGTGACCCTGCCTCTACCAAGCTTATCAGCACCATTTTCCAAGAGCATTTGCTCACTTTGTGTGTCTGTGTCACATTTTGGTAATCCCCACAATATTTCAGAAGTTTTCTTTTCTTTTCTTTTCTTTTCTTTTCTTTTTATTAAGATTTTATTTATTTATTTGACAGAGAGAGAGAGAGACAGAGAACACAGACAGGAGAGGGGAAAGCAGAACTTCCGCTGAGCAGAAAGCCTGATGTGGGGCTTGATCCCAGGACCCTGGGATCATGACCTGAGCTGAAGGCAGATGCTTGACCGGCTGAGCCACCCAGGCCCTCCTCAGATGTCTTCATTATGTTTGTTATAGTTATGTGATTATGGCTTACTCATAGCTCAGATTACGGTTAGCATTTTTTGGCAATAAAATATTTTTTAATTAAGGTGTACACATTTTTTAGACATAATGCTGTTGCACACTTAATAGACTGCAACATAATATAAATATCACTTTTATATGCACTGGCAAACAAACAAAAATCATTTGACTTGCTTTATCGTGATACTCACTTTACTGCAATGGTCTGGAATGAATCCCTGCAAAGGAATCTTCCTGAAAGCTAATGTCAACTCTTTAACCTCCATTTACTCATTCATTCATTCAACAAATCAAGTGGGAAGAAGAGTCCCAAAGAATCACTTTCACTGCACTGCATTGCCTGTATGAAAAGGCCTCCTGAAACTCACTGAGGCATTTATTGGAATGACGCTGTCCTCACTCTGCTTCTATGTGCTACTTTGAGTCCTGGTTGGAAAACGATGGTCTGTAAAGGGTTTAGGAACACAGAGACAAAAATCTCCCCTCTGTGGTAAAGCTGGGCTCCCCAGGCTTGGTAGCCAAGAGAAATGATCGTGCTGTGATGGACCTAATATTTTCTAGACTGTGTTCTCATCAATTACCATGTTTAATGGTTGAAGTAGCTTTAAAAATACTCATCTCTCAGCAAAGGAAAACATGGCCTGGGAAGGTTAGATAATGTGCCCTGGGTGACACCTGTGGCTGGTGATGGAGATGGGAGGCACCCAAGTGCAGGTCTCGGACCTGCAGCTTTGGGGGTGTCCTACCACACCCCCAAGGAGAGCACCCTGCTGTCACTGCAAATTAAATCGCTGTCATGTCCTAATTAAAATGACATTAATTAGCTGTCACTTTAACACAGATGACCCGATAGTGCTGTCGTCTTTCCTCCACTTCGCAGAAGTCCTTTTACTTCCAACTATTTAATTAGGCATCAGATAATCCCCCCTAGCAAGCTCCTGACCTGATTTGAAAAGCTGAGGCTGTATCTTGGTGTGGAAATAGGATCCCAACTGGGAGTTAGAATCTTCTCTCCACGCACTCCATCTAGACTCGCAAAGGCAGCCTCCTGAGCCTTGGGTTTCATCCTGGAGTAGTGCCATTTCCCTCTCCGCTGTTTTGATCAAATGACAAGCTTCTAGGCTTAAGGAGCCATTTACAACTCGAGAGAGCACCCATGCCCTGCTCCGGTGAGCAGTTCCCGTGGGCCCCAGGGGCTATGGCGGGCAGGACTGATCTGTGTTTATGGGTGTTTCTGACCTTGCCAGACTCTACTGAAGTCCTGTAGGTGCTTGAGGTCAGTCACGCCGCACAGATCGTTTTTGAGCTAGGTCCCGCGGCCGCCTCTCCTCTCAGCAGATAAGACTCAGACTTACAGAGAAGCAGCGAGTGCTGAGGAACGCAGTAAGGGCAGAAGCAGGGTTCAAACCTGGGCAGTCTGATGTCCAGTGCCGCTGGGAGCCACGAGGCTGCCTCACTCCATCTGTAACCTTCCTGGCCTGAGGACCATGTGTGCTGGCTGGTGCTCTCCCTAGTGCAGACGGGGCCAGCGAGCTGTTCAGGGGCCGAGCATCGTACTCTCCGGCGGGCCCCTCCGGAAGGCACGGACATCAGCCGCTGGGGCACAGGGAGCCAGCTGGGCAGAGAATACAACCCACTTCTGTTGCTGGCCTGCTCGATGCCCGCGAGAGGGAAACTTGCCACACACTGTCTTGACCCTCCCAGCAAAGAGGACCGTCTTCTCTTGGGCTCAAAAGGAGTCTGTGATCCACAGAGGCCAGGTGAATGCCTGAGATCACTCAGCAGCCATGGAAATGAGAATCCAACCCCGTTTGCGGCTACCAAAGACCGTACCCTTGAAGCCAAATGAAGAACAACGGCAGGCAACAATCCCAGCAGGACGGGTGCCGATCATGAAAGACAGTCCAGGAGCCTGTTGCCAGCTGATGAGACTCCCAGTAGAAACTGGGCTCAGACAGGAGTCAGAGGTTCCTGAGCGAAAACCCCAATAATGCCAAGGCCTTTGTTTCTCAAGCTTCAGGGTCCAAGACACACAACAGGTGAATATGCCTTCCTTATGGGAGATGCAAAGTGCTTGTTTCCAAGAAAAATCAATACTCACCTTTGACTGGGGTGCTTCGTTCTAGGGCAGGAGCATGGAAGTCAGTCAGTTCCATCTAGCATGGAGACTGAACCTGGTTCAGAGGGACCCACCCAGGAGACAGGGATGCCCAGCAAAGCCAGACTACACATCAGGGTGGGGGAGAGGGAAGAAAGCATGTCATGCATTGGGAGGATGGAATTGCTCATGGGGCTGGAGCACTGGAAAAAGTGATGAGAAGAGAGCCTGGGGACAGGTGCGGGTCCTCCAGGAAGCCCTTCTGCATGAGGCATTGTAGTGGTAGGGTTACAGGAATGAAGACAGAAGTCCCCCTGCAGCCCCAGCAGCCCCCCCACCCCCCAGTGGACCCCATGACCTTCCCGGGGGAGCAATGGGAGTAGCACGCCTGCGGATCCCTGGGAAGGGAGAGCCACCCATGTGGAGAACGGGGGGATCCCAGAGAGTCCTCATCTCTGTGCCAGAGTTGAGTCCACATGCCCCAGGCCACCCTAGTACTCTCCTTCCCACCCTCCCTGGGGTGAGAGGCACACACCCAAAAGATCAAACCAAGGGAAGCCCAGGATCCGGCCACAATTCTTTAGACTCCTCTCCAGAGCTCTGGTGCCCTCAAGGTAGGAGGCAGGGGTGGTGCAGAGTGCTCAGGCATGAGGGGGTCAAGGAGGGAGAGGGCCAGGGGGTCCAGGCATGGGGGGTGGGGTCACGGGGAGTTTGGGGCACAAGGGAGGCTCAGGGGGTCGGGAGGTACAGAGGGTGGTGTCAGGGGAGTCCAGGGCCCAGAGCATCAGGCTGGAGGGTCTGGGGCCCAGCAGGTCTCACCAGCCAGGTTCTCCTCTCCCAGCACCACTTAAAAAGAATAGCTCCACTTCTGTGACTCTCCAGCACCTCTGCCCCGGGGGCTGCTCCCGGAGGGACCCCCTCCTGGCTATCCCATGGTCTCCCCACAACTCAGCCCCTCTCAGGGCAGCACCCAGCACAGCTAAGTCCCAAGTCTATTCTGATGGGTGGGAGCCCCTGCCTTTTGATGGTGAAATAGTTTACGTCCCATCCTTGGTAGGGAGTGGAACTCTCTCTGACAAAAAGGTTCTCCTGCCTTAAAACAATTGAAAACCATACTATTCCACCAAACCACCTCTTTCTATGCCCAAGGTTCTAACTGGGGCTCACAGATGATTTTGACTCAAGAGTAGTTTCAGTTGGGGCCATCAAAAGGTGCTTTAAAAATCTGAAAATTTTCAATAAAAATATCATTTTTTATTTTTTACTTACTCTAGACCCATCCTCCACACTCCTACTCAGCAGTGGTCTTAAAAAATTAATCCACATTCCCAGTACTGGACGGAGCAGAAGGAAGCTGGAATTCTCCCAAAACATCATTCCCAAAGACTTGCCATTCTTTGACCTGACTGCGGGCTCCCTAGAAGACCCACCCACTCAAAAGGTGCTTTTTTTGTTTTGAAGTGGACTCCATGTTGGGTGTGGAATCCAACATAGGGCTTAAACTCATAACCCCAAGATCAAGATCTGAACAGCAATCAAGAGTCACTCAGCCAACTGAGCCACCCAGGCACCCCAAAAGGCTTGTCCTTATTTAAATGGACTCAGAGTCCACCCAGTATAAAAGTCTTTCCCACTAGGCTGGCTGTAATAAAAATAAATAAGTGTTGGCAGAGATGTGGAGAAAATCAGACCTGTCATGCATTGCTGGTGGGAATGAAAAAATAGCATGGGCTCTAGGTGGAAGCAGTCTAGCACGTCCCCCAAAACATTAAACACAGAGCTACCAAATGATGCAGCCACTCTCCTGGCCTTCCACTCAAGAGAAACAAAAACATACATCTGCCTAAAAACCTGGACATGGATCTTCATAGCAGCATTTTCATAATAGCCAAAATTTGGAAACAACCCAACGTCCATCCACATGAAATGGATAGACAAAGTCCCATTCAATGGAAGTTATTCAGCTACAGAAAGGAATGAAGTCCATGGCCTAGATGGGTGAGCCTTAAAAATACAATGCTAAGGGAAAGAAGTCAGACCCAAGGACCACATTATGTAGGGTTCCATTTCTAGGAAGTGTCCAGAATGGGCTAACCAGAGAGACAGAAAGTCAATGACTGTTGCCAGGGCTGGACTGAGGGGGAATGGGGAGTGACTGCTAATGGGTATGGAGTTTCTTTCTGGAGTGATGAAACATTTCTGGAATTAGATAGTGGGGAGGGTTGTACAACTTTGGGACTGGAATTAAAAAACCACTTCTAAATAGTGACTCTTATGGTATGTGAAAAATCTTAATAAAAGAAAATTTAAGCAATTTGCAAATGTCCAAGGAGGACACTGCTATGATTTGTGCTGTATTTTACACCAAATTTCAGCTCCGCATTGCATTTTGGATACTGGCCTTCTGTATCTGACATGTCTTCTGACCTTTTGTGACAGAGAGCCAAGACTGTGGATTATTTACTCTGGATTTGATCAGAGAGAAAGTAAGAGCAGAGGCCGGTTTTAAAGCATTTCAGGAGGGGGCTCGCTGGCTGGCTGGCCATGTCAGCTTTCTGGTCTACATACCTACTGACTCTGTACTTGTGCCTAGAGGAGTTAGTAAGGGAACACTTTTACAGTCTAAGCCTAAAAGTCAATGAGGAAATAATGGAAATTGTCGAGTTACAAGAAAAAAGCATGAAGTGTGAAAAATATTTGAAAAGTGTATGACAGCTAGGATATTGCTAAGCAAATCAATAAGAAAAAAGATAAATGGCCCATTGAAAGAAAAAGAAAAGACACATGAAAAATTGATTCTTGAGCAAATAAATACATATAACCAATAAATATAAAAATGTGCAATCTCTCAAGTAACTTAAAAATTACAAATTGAAGCAATAATATGAGGCCATTTTTAGCAAAGAACTGTTAATACCAGTATGGATGAGGTCATGAGCACTTTCCTGCATTTTTGGTGAGGACTGTTAGCATGAACTTTCTTGAGGGCTATTTAACAAAAGGCATCAAAAAAAGTAAAAGATACAAAAACTAATTTGGTATGTTTAGGCATCAGAAATGATTAATTATTCAAGTTCTAGAATCAGATAAGCCTGTGTGTGTTGCCTCGACCATTTACTAGCTGTTTATCCATAAGCAAGTCATTTACTATCTCCAAACATCAGTTACTTTATCTGTAAAATGGGATTAATTAAAATATCTGCTTTTTTTTTTTTTATTTGACAGTCAGAAATCACAAGTAGGCAGAGAAGCAGGCAGAGAGAGAGAGAGGAGGAAGCAGGCTCCCTGCTGAGCAGAGAGCCCCACATGGGGCTTCATCCCAAGACCCTGGGACCATGACCCAAGCCGAAGGCAGAGGCTTTAACCCGCTGAGCCACCCAGGTGCCCCAAAATATCTGCTTCTTAAGGTTCTCTGAGAGTTCATTAATCCAGACACTTGTGAAGCACTCAGCTCAGTCACTGGCTTTTACTAAGCATTCAACAAATACTCACTATTTTATTGTCATTAAGAATTTAGTCTAAGAACATGTGATACTTATCACAGTGTTATTTATACTAACACAAAATAAAATAATGTCTGAGAGTGTTTAAATAAATTGTAGTTCATCCACATGATGGATTTCCATGCAGATGTCATAAAACGCAATTAAAACTTCATTGACATAGAAAAGCGTTTATAGCATATTGGTGAGGAAAAACATTAGGTAAGGAAAAACAGGCTAAACACTGTAACATAAAACTGTTTATATAAAAAGTGTTTACAGAGACTGCAAATACGTGAGTCAAACTGTTGAGTTATCATATATGTGTGATCAAACTCTTAAGTGATTTCTTTCCCTTATGCAATTTTTAAAGAATAGGCCTTATTTTTTTCTATTCATATACCTGTCTTTTACTTATTTTTATTTTTTTCAAGTATAACTAACATACACTGTTATCATTTCAGGTGTAAATACAATGGTTCTATGCATTATTCAGTGCTCATGATGATAAATGTACTCTTTAATCACCTATTTCCCCCACTCCCCCACCCACCTCCCCTCTGGCAATCACCAATTTGTTCTCAGTATTTAAGAGGCTGGTGTTTTGTTCTTTTTCCTTGTTCATTTGTTTTGTTTCTCAAACTCCACCTATGAGTGAAATCATACGGTATTTGTCTTTCTCTGACTTACTTATTTCATTAGCATGATATCCTTTAGGTCCATCCATGCTGTTGCAGATGGCAAGATTTCATTGTTTTTATGCCTGAGTAATACATATATACCTATATATATTATCTTTTCATCGGTGGATGGACACTTGGGCTCCTTCCATATCTTAGCTATTACAAATAATGCTGCAACAAACATGGGAGTGCATATATCTTTTTGAATTAGTGTTTTCATTTTCTTTGGGTAAATACCGAGTGGTGGAATTATTGGATCATATGGTAGTTCTAGTTTTAGTTTTTTGAGGAACCTCCATACTGTTTTCCACAGTGGCTGCAGTGGTGGAAATTGCATTTCCACCAAATAGACCTTTAAAAAAAAAATTCATCTATTTATTTGAGAGAGAGAGAGTGTGAATGAGTGGGGGCAGGGGGAGAGCAGAGGGAGAAGGATAAGCAGACTCTGAGCCAAGCACAGAGTCTGACTTGGGGCTGGCTCCCAGCACCCTGAGGTCATGACCTGAGCCAAAATCAAGTCGGACTCTTAACCAACTGGGCCACCCAGGTGCCCCAAGTCTTATTTTTTTAAGACAAGTTTTAGGTTCACATCAAAATTGTGTGGAAAGTACAGAGTTCCCATATATCCTCTGGCCCCCAAGACCTCCTCCCCTAATATCAACATTTTCCATAGGGTGGCACATTTGTTACAATCAATGACCCTACACTGACACCCAGTGTCACCCAGAGTCCGTAATTTACATGAGGACACACTCTTGGTGTTGTACAGTCTATGGGTTTGGACAGATATATAATAACCTGTATCCACCATTATAGTATCATATGGAATAACTTTAGTGCCCTAAAAATCTGCACTCATTCTGTTCATCCCACCCTCTCCCTTCCTCCAACCCCTGGTAACCACTGATCTTTTTACTACATTTGTAATTTTGTATTTCCCAGAATGTCATCAAGTTAGAATCATACCATGTGTGGCCTTTTCAGATTGGCTTCTTTTACTTAGTAATATGCATTTAAGATTCCCCCATGTCTTTCCATGGCCTGATAGCTCTTTTCCTATTAGCACAGAAGAATATTCCATGGTCTGGGCGCATTGCTGGTTTATCCATTCACCTCCTGAAGGACGTCTTGGTTGCTTCCATGTTCTGGCAATTATAAATAAAGCTGCTATAAACATCCGGGGGCAGGATTTTGTGTGGACATAAGTTTACATGATTTTTTTGTTAACAGCTTTATTGAGATACGATCCAGTATTTTCAAGCTCCAACCATGCAGTGACACGCCTCAGTATTTCATTTCTTACTATTGCTGGATAATGTCCACTGTATGGACAGGCCACATTTTCTTTTTCTCTTCATCATTCAATGGACATTTGGGGTAATTCCTCCTTCTGGCCATTATGACTATTCCTGCTAAGGACACTCACGTACGGGCTCTTGTGTAGACACACGTGGGC
Source organism: Martes martes (assembly GCF_963455335.1). Lineage (NCBI taxonomy): Eukaryota > Metazoa > Chordata > Mammalia > Carnivora > Mustelidae > Martes > Martes martes. Next base: position 150,922,622 of record NC_137889.1, on the reverse strand, counting down.
CAGCACCTCCATCCCAGAGTCTACTGAAGTTGTGCCCACTAGCCAATCCCAAACCTGCTAGCAGCACATTCATTTCCTGGAAACTTGGAGAAAGACTGTTGTCCACATTTCCCCTTACTCCCTCTACCTTCCTACCAACCCGGTGCTTCCCTGCGCTGAGCCTCCTGTTTCTAGGGCTTCGTGAGGACAACACACTTCATGACAGGCTCTTCCAGGCGTGGATATCTTGCCATCCCCGATTGAAACAAATCCCAGCTACTCTTTAAACACTCCTGGAGACCCGGTCTAGAGCCCCTCACTCCTCAACAGGCTTCAGGTGATTTTGCAAGCACCTAATTCCCTGTAGTAAGTGTCTTTTTTGCCTAGAAACTGCCAGAGGGTTCTTGTTTCCTATAGTTAAGCCCAATGGTAAAACCACTGATTCCAGGCTGCACAGCTGGCCAGGACCAAAGAGCTCAAATGCCGAGCCCTCGCTCAGGAAGGCTGGCTCTATCTACCCCGGAGTTTGTGTCACTATCTACAGTCTCAAAGATGCCCCCCACTGAAAGCACTTCCCCACCACAGAACACTGCCCTGGCTAGCCTCCAAGGGAAGCTGTTGCTGGAACAAGGGTTTGGCAAGTCCCTTGAAGTCTGGACCGTTTCCCCACAGAGACCTGGGCTCCAGGTTAGCTTTCAGTCCTTGGAGAAGAGGAATCTGAGACTTCCATGAAGCTAAACCAAGGGTTCCTTCCTTTTACCAAAAAGCCCAGAGGATGGTGGGGAATTCCAGGTGACTTCCTACTGCCCACCCCCGCCCCCCATCTCCTGGAGAGGCAATTTGGCTCCTGCTGAGGCTGAAGTCCAGTCAGATATTTCCACCTGTGTGTTTCCTGTGGATTCTCTCCCTGTCTGGGCTCCTTGAGGCAACTTCCCATGTTCAAAGTGGATCTTAGAGCTTGTTCTGGTCATATTCAGATAGTAAAAAGATTCCAGTCCAACCTAAGGCAGAACTTTCTTTCCCTTTTTTCATCTCCCTTCCCATTCATAGCAGTGCCTCTTCCCCCAGTTTAGGCAGGAGAGCATTGGGAATGGGGGATGAGGTGTCCTTCAGTTCTTTTTCCTTTCCTCTCCCCCATATGTCTTGCTGTTCAGCTTCTCTGGAATTGGGGGGGAAAGGGTAAGCAGGGGGAGCAGAAGATGTGAAGACAAACCAGTCCTGTTGGACTCCTATTGAAATATCTGACCACTGGTACCTGCTGAGGCAGTGGTTGGTCCAGTGTCCAGTGGTTGGTCCCTATGTTAATTTCCTAGGGCTTCCATGACAAATTACCACAACCTGAATGGCTCAAATCAATGGAAATGTATTCTCTCACAGTTTTGGAGGCTAGAGATCCAAAATCAAGCTTTGGGCAAAGCCACATTCTCTCTGTAATCTTTAGGGGAGGATCCTTCCTTGGTTCTTCCAGCTTCTGGTGGCTCCAGCAACCCTTGGCTTGTGGCCGCATTGCTCTAGTCCCTGCCTCTGTCTTCATATGCCCTGTTCCTCTCTGTGTCTGTGTCCAAGTTTCCCTCTTCCTATAAAGACACTGGTCACGGTGGATGAAGGGCTCATCCTATTCCAGTATGACCTCACCTTAATTAAATACATCAGCCACAACCTCATTTCCATGTAAAGTAATGTTCACAGGTCCTGAGAGTTAGGACTTCATCGTATCTATTGGAGGGATGCGGTTCAACCCATAATGGCCCTCTTTCTCCTCTCTCTTTGAGGGAGCACTTTTGTCAGTTGAAAGCTATCCCAATTGCTCACTCCCTCCCCTGTCACCAACTGGGCCCCCTGGCATGTGAGATACCTTCCTTGTCTGACTTCTCATAGCTCCTTTCCATTTCTTTACCTTCTGCCCTATGGTTCACCATGGAGGTTCCCTGGCTCCGTAAGCAGCCCTCTAGGGCAAGGTTTTCACTAGGGTGGTTCTGCACTGATTCCTTCCTTGTCATTCCCTTGGCCACAAGAAGACTTCCACAATTCTGGCCCCATGGGCCTCTGGGAGTGCAAGATACTTCCTTTGCTGTCCTCAATCCTCCTTATGCCTCCAGGACAGCTCCAGGAAAGGGCATGCCACTTGTTACCACGCTTGGTGTGCTCTGTTCTTGCGATGACCCCCTGGCCTGACCACTGGCAGCTCAAGAGACCTTCAGTGCCAAGTCCAAGGGCACCAGCCTGGCCTTCCTGAGCCCTTCACCTCGGGAAAAGTTTCTCTTCTGGCCCCCTCCCCCTTTGGGGATAAGAAGCTCCCCTATTTCCCTTTCCCCTTGGGAGAAGACAAGAAACACCACAACATTCCCCAAATCTGTGAATTGGCTTTAAAAGATCGCCTTTGATGAACCTCTGAACTGCTCCGGCAGGAGGAGTGGGGAGCACCAGAGTCATAGGTTCAGGCAGATCTGGGCATTCCTGTGGGGCTATGTCTACCACCACCTTTCAGAACACATGAGAGCCTACTGCTTTCGACTGGGGGACTCAGGAACTCTATGCGGACAAGAGAAGTCTTAGCTAGCATGCTGGAAGATGATGCAGCGCCTCTTTTCCAGTACTTAGTACCTGACTGTAAGGACCTATTTAGCCAGAGCCACTCCATCTTGGTTAAAAGCCATTTTGTTGTTTGTGCAGTAAAACTTAAACTGACCTTGCCCCCCTCCCCCCAGAGAAACTTACTTAGAAGCAAGTCTGGGAAACCAGTAAAATATAGTCAGCTAGTTCCTAATAACAGAGCCCAGAATACAAGGCCAGGTCGGCCAGTTCCTGATAACAGAGCCCAGAATACAAGGACGAGTCGGGCCAGGTGGAGACATTGAATCACTAATAAACATGCATACTTTTTCCCTAACCACCAAAGAATGTAAACCCCGCCATTTGGGCGCCAACCTTGAGCACTAATTCTGACCGGAGTAATAGGTTAGGTCAAACAGCTACTATAGGGTAAACTGTAATTCAATTGGCCACGTGTGTGTGACCTAACATGACTACAATCTCATTGGCCACCTATGTATGGCCAGACTTTTGCTCTATAAAAGATAGTCTGTAAGATGGGGAGGGGTCGCTCTCTTTGGAGGCAGCCCTGACAGGTCAGTCAGTCAACTCTTGAGCCTATAAGCTGGAGGTGGTCGCTCTCTTTGGAGACGGCCCTGGCCAGTCAGTCTGACTTCTAATGCTTAGCATAGAATAGAGCTTTGCATAACTTTCACCTTGTTTTAGTCTTGTTCCCCTGATCAATCAGTCTGACTTCTAATACTCATCATAAAATAAAGCTTTAAATAACTTTCACTTTGTCTCAGTCTCCTTTTGTTTAATAACGGACCTAACACTGACAATCTTAAAAGTCTGCAAATTCCCACATCTATCGTCCTAATGCTCTACCATTTCTTTTCTTTTCTTTTATTTTTAATTTTTTATTTATTTTCAGCGTAACAGTATTCATTGTTTTTTCACCACACCCAGTGCTCCATGCAATCTGTGCCCTCCCTAATACCCACCGCCTGGTTCCCCCAACCTCCCACCCCCGGCCCCTTCAAAACCCTCAGGTTGTTTTTCAGAGTCCATAGTCTCTCATGGTTCACCTCCCCTTCCAATTTCCCTCAACTCCCTTCTCCTCTCCATCTACCCTTGTCCTCTATATTATTTGTTATGCTCCACATACCATTTCTTTTCTTATTATTGTAGTGACATTTGCAGCCACAAAGGCTTCCAAAACAGTTGGACTCCTCCAACGCATGCTCTGTAAAAGACAAGCTACCATGTTTTCACTCTGTTTAAGTTACCTTACTGCCTCTCAGGCCCCTAGACAGGAGCGGGGGGGGGGGGGGGGATCTGCGCATGTGCGAGTGACATGCGCCGATCACGCCCCCTCTCGTGTCCAGGCATCCTGTAAGAGGGCAACTCCGACCACTTTATTTTGAAGAGAATGCTCCCCAACCTGGACAATCTCTGTCCTTTTGCCCTTCTGGGGTGCACTTCAGAGCACTTCTCTCTACTGGAATTTATAAGAAATCATGGTTTGTTTGTTTCCCTCTTCCCCACTAGAATATAAACTTTGTGAAGCTGGACCTATCTGTCACACTTCCTGCTGCGAACAGGGTTTAGAACAGAGTCCGTCACGTGGTAGATATAGTCAGTTGAATAGTGCAGATCCGCCGCCCCCAAATGATACGTCCACCAGAACCTACGCACGTGACCTTATTTGGGGAAAGGGCCTTTGCACATATAGTTAAGTTAAGGATTTGGGGATGAGATAATCCTGGATTAAGATGAGCCCTAAACCCGGGGCAAAGTGTCTTACAAGAGGATGGGAGGAGACACGGGCAAGAAGGCCACATCAAGTCAGAGGCAGAGTTCAGAGCCCTGCAACCACAAGCCAAGGACGCCTTGGAGCCAGCAGAACCTGGAAGAGGCAGGGAAGGTTCTCCCCAGGATTCTTCAGAGGGACCACATCCTTGTTACCACCTTGATTTTGGACTTCTTGCCTCCAGAACTGTACAAGAATACATTTCCATTACTTTAAGACACGAAGTTTGTGGTAATTTGTTACGGTAGTCCTGGGAAACAACCATAGGAGACATTCAGGAAATGTTTGCTGAATGCATGCATGCACACACCTTCCCCTGCAGCAGGATCTAGCCCCTTTCTGTCTTGGAGACCCTGGAGTGCCCGCTGCATTGGGGGGTCACCCCTAAAGGAGGAGTAGGTGTCCGGAATATTGACTGTAACTCCCAGCTCTTCCGCTAAATGTCAGTTCCCTGTCATGGCCTCGGTCTCCCCATTTGGAAGAGATGGTCTCCCAGGTCCCTGGTTTTCTAGGATCCAACAGGAGCACAACAGAGACCAAGATTCTCTGCAAGCAGCTCTCTCCAGGCAGCCCTGCTTGCCCTGGGTCTGAGGCCTCAGCTGGCAGAGGGCCCCCAGAAATCCCTCCAGAGCAGGGCACAGTCTGTGTGCCCAGTAATAGCAGCTGCTCCGTGTCTGCGTCCACCCACCCTCGGGGCCTTGTGGTTACCTTAGTGATCATCGCTCTCCCAGGGCTCCCCACTGCAGATGGGACCAGCTGGCTGTAGGGCCAGGGGCTCACTGTCTCCTGGCTAGGAGATAAATCTTGTGCTTCGCTAAGAACTTTTACCTCTAGGTCAGGGTGGGGGACAAGTGATTTAGGGAAGCGACCTCAGTGCTCCAGGCTTGTTTCCATTCAGTGGACACAGGATACCCCCCACTCCGGTATTGCTGTGTCTCCTAGAAAGACTGGCCAGCTTTCCCAACATAGAAAAAGGAGACTATTTTTGGAAACTTGTAAAGATCTACTGAAATGTTTCCACAAACTGCCTCTGTGCTCTCCTGAGAACATCGATGGCTGGCCAAGCCTCATTTCAGCAGGCTTATCTGGGTTCTAAAAAATTCACAACCTCAAATATTTGTGCCGAATTTCAGCTGACCTCCATCTCCTACGCTTTCCAGGGACTGATTCTTCCTGGCAGCTGCTGTCCATTGCAGTGATTCCCTGCTCCTTGCCGCTGGGTGAAGCCAAAAGGACATGGGGCTAGGTCACGGAATGTAGTGCCTTGGAATGATCTGTGTGACTTTGGGCAATTTCCTCAACCTGTCTGGGCCTTGGCTGACTCATGTGGGAAACAGAGATCGCAGCATCGTCTCTCCATACCTCAGGAGACATCAAGAGGATCTAGGCAGCTGGGGACTTGAGAAGGGCTTCCCAAGAAAGAGCTTGGGGCACCCAGAGAATGGGAAATGGATGGGAAATCTGGGTGGGGAGCCTTTAACCTTGCCCAGAGAGAGAGTTGCTGCCTTTGCCTCTAGCTTCTGGGAGGTAACCACTGAGTCCTTGGAGTGTTCTGCATGATAGGAGGGTCTCTTTCCCTGGGGGCTCTTGAGCCAAACCAGAGAGTCTACACTAATCTTGTGAACTCTGGTGGGGCCTTGGGCCACACAGTAGGGCCCATCCTCCAGAGGGGCTGGATATGAAGGTCAGCCTCGTGGGCAGGGCAGTCAGCTGTGTCTACATGGCTAACACCCATAAAAACTCTGGACGCCAAGGCTTGGGTGAGTGCCCCTGGTTGTCAAGACTCAGCACAGTATTGTCACACACTGTTGCTGGAAGAAGTAAGGGCTGCCCATATCTCCACTGGGAGATGACAACAGAACACTTGCTCCTGCCTGGAACTCTCCCAGACCCTCCTGTCTGCACCTCTTCGTGCTGATTTTCATCTGTGAGCTTTCATGGTGGAAAAGCACAAATGGGAGTATGACAGCTTTGCCGAGGCTTTGGGTGGTCTTGGGGACCCCCCCCCGGAACTTGCACATTGGAGAAAGAGCAACATGAAGTTGGCGGGGTAGGGGGGGAGGGGGCGCAGATCTGTGGCAAAGAATGCAGGAGCAGCTCCCAAGGAAATGTGGGATGGGACACTAGCCCTGGGACCCACTGGACACTCACCACTGTTCTTACTGGACCCTCACCTCTGCCCTGGCTTCTGGATTCTGACCACCCCAGAGAAGTGTTTCTAAAGATCTTGAATGCTTATGAGTGATGCAAAAAAACTTGAAATCCTGGGAGAAAGCCTCTGATTAGCTAGGCCTGGATAGCATGCCTATTCCCTGGTGTTCTGGGGGCTGGGAGAGGGTTTTCTTGGTGGAGGGGCCATGCCTCCCACCTGGACCGATACAGTGGGAAATCCCTCCATCCCTCAAATTGGAAGAGTGATCTAATGCTGAGCAGTCAGAAAAGCTATCCATTCCAAATGACTTGGATGGGTCAGAGCATCTCAAAAATTCTCTCTGAAATTAGAAAAGGAAAGTGCTTGGGAGCAGGTTGGCCTTTTGGGTGTGCAATCTGTTCAGTCTCACAGCACCTCACACCTGTTTCAGTGCTCTTCTATCCCCATTTTGGAATTCTTCATCGTTTTCAAGCAGGGATCCACATTCTGATATTGCAACAGGCCCTGCAAATTATGTAGCCTGTCCTGCCCAGAAGGCACGGAGCATCATGCAAATGACGGGCTGGTTATAACCTTTGTTTTACTAGCAAATGGCCCAATCCATCAGAGTTATTTTCACAGCTGCCTCTTATGTTTTAAGGATTTGTTTTGACTCGACTTAGTGAAACCACCATCTGTCCCGCTTATAATAGTCCCTGAGCAACACCCCCGTAGGTACTGAAAGCTTTTTGAACAGCAGAGCTACTCACTTGCCCTGCAACCGCCAACCCCACTTGCCTGAGTCCTTGGTTATTCCACTCTAGATTCACCAGTTTCCTCTCATGACTTCAAACAGGACGCCCTGCAGAAGCTTCCAAGATGGCTGCTCTGCGGACTGATGGGCATCACCGCAGGATATCATCAGCTCAGACCACACCCACCTCCCCCATCTTGTCCTCCTGCTCCTGCCCATATCACCATCAGCCTTCCAGCATAGCTTGTCTCAAGTCTTTCCTGCATCCTCATTGTTATCATATTAAGACATGTCCATCAGCGGAGTCATTCCTATAAGTATTTCCAATAGGATGGGAGGGTGTACAGAATCTCTGGGTAGGGGACTGGGCTGCAGAGGTATGCTAAGTTAGCTGAAGCTCCCTAGACCTAGGGCATGGCTCTCCCATTCCAACCCCCTATCTTCCAGTTTACATGCACCATCCAGGACTTGATAGCCTTCTGTGTCTGTTGTGATATTTGTTCAGTTGCTGTAACAGTATTCCAAATAATGATGACTAAATCAGGGTAGACGTTTACGGCTCTCTCAGAAGAAAACAGTCTGCGTGGATGCAAAGCAAGTCTGGTGGAGCCATTCCATGATAGTCAAGGACCTCGGCCCCTTCTGTCTTGTTGGTCCACATCCATAATATACTGATGCCACCCTATGGTCCAAAATATCTTCTGAGCTCTAGCAAACATGTCTGTATTCTAGCCAGCAGGAGAGGGTGACAGCAAGAAGGGCATCCTGGCACCCCGCCCTCCGTCTTTAAGGACAATTTCTAGATATTAGACGTGACATCCTCTCCATGGGCTAGATATCTGAACTGCAAAAGACAGCTTTATTTCACACAGTTATAAACCCACCGAAAGAGGGGATGTTCTATTTCTAAGAAAGTTAGTGTTCATAGACATCAAGCATCTCCACAGCAGTAACACAAACAAAAGTCTTACGTGGAACTTTCCAGAAAGCTCATTGTAAGGAAGAGAGTGAAACCTTTTGTTTCTTTTTTTTTTTTATTTATTAACATATAATATATTATTTGTTTCGGGGTGCAGGTCTGTGGATCACCAGTCTTACACAATTCACAGCACTCACCATAGCACACGCCATCCCCAGTACCCATCCCCAGCCCTCCAGCCCTCCCCACCCCTCCGGCAACCCTCAGTTTGTTTCCAGAGCCCTCCTCTTTCTTCTATTGTCCCTTGTTCTGGCTCTGAGCAGTCTACCTCTAGATTTCATTTACATAAGAAAGAGATAAACATCTGCCTCTTTTAAAGCGCTCTTAATTAATGGTTTAGTCATACGTGAGAAAGCTACCGCTAAGGTCTGAATGATACAGGTGAGAAATGAGTCCCTGATAGGGCAGGTGAACTCCGCTGTGATTTCCCCGCCTTTCTGTGGTTGAGCTTACACAGTCACCAAAAATGCAGGGGGATCCTTGTAAGCGACTTTAAAAAGAGAAGCAGGACTTTTGGCCAAAAAAAAAAGTCAGATTCAAGACTTAGGGTACAGAGGGGAGAGTACTGGGGACCTGAAAATAGCTTGGAAGCTAATATGTGAGATTCATTCTGACCCAGTTAATATGTGCTTTGAGATGACAAAGAGGTAGACACTTGGCCACATAGCCTCCCAAATGGCAAGGCCAAGTCTGATCATATACGTGAACAAACACTGAGACCAAAGCCAAAATTTTGTGAACCATTAGTTTCTACCCAGGTATTCCAAGTTGCTCAACCAATGAGAAACCCTTCCCTTAAATAGCCAGGGTTAGGGCCATGCCTCAAACCGTCCACTTAGCAGGAAATACAGGGTTTTAATAGGCTCCCTCCCAGAGGTCCCAGAGGGAGACAAGCTTGCTTCAAAATCTGTCCTACGTGTAACTTGTCACTTCAACAACAACCTCTCCACATCTTACTCGTTCCCTGGAGATAGCCTTTTACTATTTTCTAACTGATGTTTTCCTGAGTCTGGCTCCTTCTTCCCCTCATCTTCATCAGACAACAGCTAAGACCAGGTTCAGATAAGTTGATAAATTATTCTTGTAGGTAACATTCTGAAAAAGTAATAAAATAGAAAAGAAGACACTTAGCCAGAATACAAAGTATTATGGCTCCCTAGATCCAGAGGCTAAGTCCCCTGAGGGATCCTACCTCTTACCAACTTGGTTTGCCTTTTCTCCCTGCTAGATCCTGGCATCTTCAGTCTTAAACTAAAAGGCAAGGATCAAATGTGATCTTCAAAAGATTACAGCTCTGCCTGTAAGGGAGACATCTGCCTATGGCACTTGGCAACCAGCGGTCTGCAACAGCATGCTTGGAATTTCTTCAGAGGTTCTGGCCTTTTCTGTTGGATGACAGAAGACATATTACAGGGTTTTTGCAAAATCAGTGTGCAGTCTGTCAAAAGATTAAGTTTTTGGGGCGCTTGGGTGGCTCAGTGGGTTAAGCCTCTGCCTTTGGCCCAGGTCATGATCTCAGGGTCCTGGATTGAGCCCCGCATTGTGCTCTCTGCTCAGCGGGGAGCCTGCTTCCCCCTCTCTCTCTGTCTGCCTGCCTCTCTGCCTACTTGTCATCTCTCTCTCTGTCAAATAAATAAAATCTTAAAAAAAAAAAAGATAAAGTTTTCCCTAGAACAATAAAAACACCAGCTTTCAGGTGTTTTTCACTGCTATGTATTGAAGTTTCAGAACTACTAGGACCAATCTCAGAGCCTCTCATTTCAACTATAGAGGGTGGTAGACGCTGCTGGATGTCTTCTTAGCATCCTTTCTCCCCTCCTTCCTTCCTTCTCACGGTCTGTTTAAGTTCTATGTTGGGTATTCTGGTATATGTAATCAAACTCATTCTAAGCTGGGGTGTGTGTGTGTGTGTGTGTGCGTATAGCAAAATTGTGATCAAACAAATTTATGTTTCTGGAGAGTGCAATGAAGTGGACCTTTCCGCCATAAGGCTACCCCTCCCAGGACGCCTAGTGCACTGGGACCCAAGCTGACTAGAGGCCATCTCCTAACTAGAACAGGTTCAACATTATCAGTGACATTCTCTGAGCCACACAGCAGGGCCAACAAATGTTTGTGGAGGAAATACATGAATAAAATGTTTCTTGCCATCAGGATCCATATAATCTAGTGGAGGAGGTCATAACTAGCATTTATGAGCTGTAGGATCAGATATGATCTATAATTAATTACCGGGACCACATTTTCAGGATCAAACCCTGCAACAGGAATCCTAAGAAAGCAGGCTTTTCTGATTTCTAAATACGTTTAAATGGAAATTGTACCGTGGTATCCAAATCGAAGCTTATCGGGCTGTTTTTCACAACCTCGACGCCTCCCACCAACGGCAGCCACATCACCCTAAGCCTGGCTGTGACTGCCTCTCCCCTGGTTCTTGCAGTTTCCCTTCTCACCCTCCCCGAGGGGTGCAGGGGGTTAGACGTGGCCACTGGGTGTGAGAAACACTGTCCTCTGGAGTCCCAATCCAGTGTCACGGATGGGAGCCTTGGGTAGCGGGTGGTCAGGTTGTCTGCTGCTTGAAGGAAGAAACCAGCGACACAACTTGAGCCACCAGAGCCAGCTGGGCCTGGGCTGGCCTCTATTCTGTCTGCATCCTTGTGTCAACAACCTTCCTTTTGTGCTGAAACTCTTTTGGAGCCAGGTTTCTGTCCCTTGCAAACACAAAGGTTCTGACAAACGTTAATTTTCTAAGTTCAGTTTCCCCTTCTGCAAATTCAGCTGCCTCTCGGCCTGTTGCGAGGGGCGGATGAACAACTGTTGTGCGTGGCTTTGAAGTATGAAGCACGATAGCCATGGTCAGGGAACCCTCCAAAAGCACTTATCAGCTAGGATGCTTTTGGTTGCTAGAGGTCGAGCATGCAATTAAAATTTACTTACGCCATGAAGACTTCAAGTGTCAGCGTCACTGGGAGTTAGAAGTGCAAATTCATGAGCCTCTGTCCAGCCCCACTGAGCCAGAATTCCTGGGTTATAACAGACACAATGGCTTCAGCCACAAAGGGCTCATTATCTCTTATAACAAGTAGTAGAAAGGTGGCTGGGAGCAGGTTGTCTAAGTTTGCTTGGTCAAGGGCCTGGGTGCCTCCTGCCCTGCAGCTGGGTTCACTGGCATCCACCTCACAGCCACAAGATGGTGGACTGGGCCTCCATTAGCATATCTCTCTCACGCTCTCTCTCTCTTTTTTTTCTTTTTATGTTGTTGGCCAATATATAGTACACCATTAGTTTTTGACGTAGTGTTCAACGATTCATTAGTTGCCTACAACAACCAGTGCTCATCACCACACGTGGCCTCCTTAATACTCATCACCCAGTTACCCCCTCCTACCACCTCCCTATCCTTCTGCAACCCTCAGTTTGGTTCCCAGAGTTCAAAGTCTCCCACGGTTTGTCTCCCTCTCTGACTTTTCCCATTCCATTTTCCATCCCTTCCCCTGGGGTCCTCTGTGCTCCAATAGTGTGTCTTTATAGAATCATGTCCAGGAACGGGGAGGGTGATTTCTCCTCACCCAGCCTTTTCGTCAGGGTGGAAAGGCTTTCCCCACACCCCGGCGTCTCTGGGACAAGTGCAGGGGGGGTCAAGAGCTGCCAAAGCAAGTGTGCTCTGCAGGGATTCGAGCAGCAGTGTGAACCTTGGTCCCTGGGCTCCTCCAAGTTGAATTATTTACGATGCCGTATTGGTCGGCTTGTATTTTTAATTAGCATCCTGGGAAAAGGCTGCAGCCTTGCAGTCCTCCTGTGGAATCTCAGGGAAAGCTCCACGGCCCATCTGATCGCTTTGGTAACGGGATCAAACACCCACCATTGGGAGCTGGTGCTGCCGCTGGACCAGAAGCCAGACCTGAGACCTCGTCCTTGCTCTGCCAAGCCGGAGGCTTTTGCTCTTCCTCTGGAGGGCTTCCCCTTTTTCAGGCGGAGTCGGGAAACTTCCATGAGATGGTGCGCGTAAGGGCAGGTCAGGCCCCCGGCACCTGGCAAGGCATCACCCGGGGCTCCCGGACAGTCTCTGAGCAGGACCTGAGCAGCTCCGGTAGCAGAAACCTGGGCCCTAGAAAGCCTGCTTCCCCAGCTCTGCCTTTTGGCAGCACCGCCTGGGTGTCTCCGCTCACGGCCAGATGACTAGGGCCACAAGCCAGGTGGGAAGCCAACAGCAGCCCTGGGAAGCCAGGAAGGTGGAACTAGAAGCTTGGAACCGCCAAGAGGTAAGGGACACTGACCACATGATTCTAAACCCCAGAATAGGGGCCTCAGATACGGGGGAGGAGGCACTGGTGGGGGCTGGAGCAACACACAAGGCCTTCTGAAAAACCAGCTCTGCCCCTCACTAGGCAGCTGCGTAACCTTGTGTGACCTTGTGTGACCTTGTGTGACCTTAACCCCATGAGGCCTGTTTCCCTCTCTGTGAAATGGAGCAATCAGCACCCATCAGCACTCTCTATATATTTGCTTTCTCTGCCCTTTTGGCAAGTTACTTGGGCTCCCTGACCCTCGGTTTCTTCTTCTGCAGATCCGACAACCCCCACATCACTAAGTTGGGAAAAACCCAGTAGTAGCTGATGTGTCTGTGTTGATGGAGCATTCATTCTGTGGTTCACCCCATTTTCAGCACTTCACAGTATTATTCCCCTAATTCTCCTCTCAGTAAACCTGTGAAGCAGGTACTATTACATGGGCATTTTGCAGGTGAGGGAATGAGACAGGTTAAGAATCTAGCACACAGCTGGGGAAGTGGCTCAGATGCTTGTCCACATTTGCATAGGGGTGAAATCAGAGGTTTTTCCCTGAGATGTTGGCAGAGATCGGGAGGCATGGGACTAGGAGAGATTTCAAGTTTCTGCATTGGGCTTTTGTCCATTTCCAGGTTTTCCAACAAGACATTGCAACTTTATCACACACAGACAAATCTCGACAAAGGTGAAAATATATCAAAACGAAAACCACGGCCCCACCCTTCTCAAGCTGATGCTTGGTGGGCCTTTGTAGGACACCAAGTAGGGGGAGTATCCAGGATAGGTAAGTGCAGGGAGACAGAGGCAGCCTGGGGGTTGCCAGGATCTGGGGGAGTTCGAGAGAGTGGTGCAGGGAGTGGGAATGGGAGCTACTGCTTACAGAGAACCGTGCTTTGTTTTGAGGGTGCTAAAGGTACCCTTCAGGGAATTGTACACTTTAAAATGGTTAGTTTTATGTTCTATGAACTTAACCTCAATTTTTAAAAAAAAGTGGGGGGCGCCTGGGTGGCTTAGTGGGTTAAGCCTCTGCCTTTGGCTCAGGTCATGATCTCAGGGTCCTAGGATCGAGCCCCGCATCAGAGTCTCTGCTCAGCAGGGAGCCTGCTTCTCCCTCTCTCTCTCTTTGCCTGCCTCTCTGCCTACTTGTGATCTCTGTCTGTCAAAAAAAAAAAAAAAAAAAGGAGAGTGGGATCATACCCGTAGCTCATTCGTGTCCAGTAGCTGCATCTGTTGGAATGACCGTCCCTCCTGTCCCCCTCAAGGCAGGAGCTTCCATTAAGAATCCCTCCTCCTGAGGGCTTTCGGACCCCTTGGGGAGAGGCCAGCACCCTGTTGTGGGCCCCACTGATCCCTGAAGAGAACGAGGTATTTATCAAGCCCCTTGGAGCCTGGAGAGTCTTTTCTAGATGACAGCCTTGTCCTTCCTACTTTGTTCTGCTCCACAGCGTCCTCTGCACTGGTCCTGGTATGGCCCCTCAGGACCCAGCAGTGTGGGGAAGTGTGGGGGCTTATTGAATGTTGGCCCCTGTTCTGGAACTAACGGTTGTTGGTTACCTGTGATGTCATCATTCGAGGTAAATCCCCCCATCCATAAGCACCATCTATCCTTTGAATCTGACCCCCTGAGTCTCTCTAAGCACAAAACTAGAAAGTCGATTTCATAGGGTTAACAAGATAGAAATGGGGTAGTAGGATTTGGTGACCCCCAAGCAATCTTATAACCTGGACTTTTCTCCTTCCTCTGCTGCCTCTTGGAAGATGGTTCCACAAAAGCCTGCCAAGCATGGTGGTCACTCCAGACTTGCTTTGTGGTCTGGGAGCCTCGGTGGCCAGACCATCTGATTCCTGATTTGGGCAACAACTGGGAAACCAAGTTGGTGAGGCAGCCCTGAAGGAGAGAGGGCTCAGAGGGGCCAACTCCAGACAGTTTAGAAGGTCTGACTGTGTTTACATTTGTCCCTTCTTCCCTCGTACTAATAGCAAGTGCTCAGTAATGATCTCCTGATTAATTCTATGGAGAGACGACACAAGCTTGACTCTTGGCTCTATCACTAACTAGCTGGGTGACTTTGGGCTATGGCTTTGCTTCCTGGAGCCTTGCTTTCCTTCACAGCAGTCTGTGCTTCCCCCCGGGTGTGGATAGGCTGAGATGGGTGAATGGCTGGCAGACCCCTTGGAGGACTTCAGTTAACTCAGAGACTTGATGGGACAATGCCAGTGTCGGAAAGGGGACAGCCACCCAGAGCCACACATTTTCTCTTTCAAAAACTTCCTGCAACCACCTTATTCACTTTCCCAAAGGTAAGCTCCCCGGTTTAAGATAAGGAAATGTACTGTTGGGCATTTCTTCCTTCTGGCTGCCGGGAATCAGAATGCTTCAGAGAGAGAGAGAATGAAAAGCACTGTCCCTCCCTCCCTGGCATCCAGGGAGATGACTGTCACCATTGCTACCTAACCACAGAAGGGCAGCGAGTAATCATAATTACAGACAGAGCCCTCTGTGCTTACAGCGTGAGGGTGCAGCCTGTTCCGGGTGTGGGGAAACCCCAGAGCTGCTGAACGCCCCACTGCCCCAAGAAGAGGAGCTCGGTGCCATGGGAGAGGCTTGTCCAGATGTCCTCGAAAGATCTGTGAGAGCACAAGTCATGCTGGATTAGGACTCATGCTAAAGACCTCATCTTAACTAATCACCTCTGCAAAGATCTTGCCTCCTCATAAGGTCACAGTGTGAGGTCCTAAGGTAAGGGCTCCAACATGGATTTTGGGGGGACACAGTTTAACCCATAACAAGGTTGCTGTGATAATGACCAGAGATCAGGGATGAGGAGTGCTCATAAATGTGTTCCCTTTATGGAGGCAGGGGGAGCCTTGCTCTCAGGGTCGCATCTAATGTCCTCATCTTGCTTGGGCAGTAGAAGAGTCTTACAGGACTCTTACTGGGTGGTTTCCTACCATATTCCAGATGGTTTCCTACCATATTCCTACCATATTCCAGATGGTTCCATGTCTCAGATGGACATGTGCCGCCAGCTCAGCATAAAACACCATAGTGGTCAAGAAACCAGGTTCCGTGGATCCTTCCAGACCTGGTTTCCTCTTCCTTGAGCTTCAGCCCTCTTGGTTTACCAAGCTGTCCAGTGTGGTAGCCCCAGGCCTAGAAGCAGAGCGGTCTGCCTTCCAGTTCCCCCCTCTATTCCTCAGCCATGGCATTTTGCCAAGTCTCTTCCCTGAGGGAATCAAGAAAACGAATCTTTGCATCTGGAGCATAGTACAATCTTGAATTCAGTCTATCAAGATCACGTATGCAATATCGCTCTACACACCTGTGTTACAAGACAAGTGTTTTTTTTTTTCTTCTCTTCTTCTGGACAGCTTATCCAGGCCCCATTCCTTTTGTGTTCGAATTTGGACAACTTCTCTGTACCATTTATTTTAGTACATATCCTGCAAACAGAGTAAAAGTTCCTCAGCCCAAGGCACAATGGGTAAAAGGAGGCATGTTCTCACCCTGAGAGCAGCAGGTCGTCAGGACCTCTCCAGTAAGCCCACCATAACTGTTGGGCCAAAGATCCAGCTTCTGCCCAGGGAGGGCTGAGCCTCACAGGCAGAGCGTGGGGCAAGAAGGCATCCCTCCAAGCTTCCTCGCTCCCCCTGTGGTGGGCAGGTGGGCACAGATGACCAGGTGGGAGTTCCTGCCACAAGCAGCTCAGGGGCAGACTGAGTCCAGGGGCACCAGGTAGGGCTGTGAGGAACCCTCCCGTGGGAATATATGAGACTTCTGAATGACACTGAAGGGACAGTGCTCTGATGTGTCTAAGCTGGGATTGCAAGCCCCTGGGGGTGCTGAGCAGGGTCTCCCAGATGGGAGTGGACACTCTCAGTGTCAATCAGGTGGGAAGAGAAGGATGCTGGGACAGGAAGTAGCTTGGAAGGCGGGCCTTAAACTGGTGAGGAGTTGCCATCTTCTTCTCTGTGGGCCCCTCTCTGGGGACTTGGACCCTGGGGGTAGGAAGGAGGGGTGCCAAGTGCTGGAGGGTGGCGATGGCTGCCTGGGAACACATTGAGCCAAGCAGGGGATAGCGTGGGTGGCCTTGAGGGTTCTGGAAGCAGTCTTGTTGGTGGCAGTTGTCAGTTATTCTGTTTATGTCCCTTTGATGCTCCCAAGATTCTCTATAAAGTCTTGCTTAACAGTCCAGCACAGTCTCAGCTGGGCTGGGACAAATTGAGGGAAAGTTCTATGTCCAGGGTTGGGTCGGAGAGAGTAAAGAATGGGCAGGGTCTTGGACGTCAGGGGTGTGATGACACCAGGGAGACCCTGGAAGTAAAGGGGAGTCTCAGGGGTGAGACTGTCATGGCCCTCCCATGGAGGACCACCTCCCCCCTGCTACCAACCCTGGAGAACAAAAGTGAGGATTTGATGAGGGCACTGGTGGGGAAGGCACCCTTCTCCATGGGCTTCCTTTCCCGAGACTGGTCTCCAGGACTGTGTGCTGTGGCTGCATCTGGGTCGGGGTCCTGTCAGGGCAGAGGGAGTCAGCAGGGGCCAGGAGAACCTGTCCAGGAGGACCAAGTTCAGAGCAGGATCAGGGACGAGTTCGAGTCTGAGTTTAGAAACCTTCCTCTGTGTCTTCAAACCTCTTTGGCCCATTTCTAGTACCGCACAGAAATCACCCAGGCTATTTACTGTTCATTAGCACCTGAAGCAGCTCCATATCTGGGCCTTTGCATCTGCTATACTTCTCCCAGAAACCCTCTTCCCACAGATACTCACTTCGGTCTTGACTCACATATCACCTCAGAGAGATGTCCCTGAGCACTCCATGGAAAACAGAAACTTTTGTCTCTCCCTTCCCCTTCTCTTACTTCACAGCACTACTTGCCTAAAATTAAATTCTACGAGACATATATGTGTTTATCTGACTGCTGTCCCTTTGATCTGGTACAGTGTAAACCCCATGAAGGCAAGAAATGTGTGTTTGCTCACCATTGACTCCCAAGGGTCTCAGACAGGGCCTGGCACTAGTCAATACTCAATAAATACTCGCCGAGCCAATGATTAATGGTGATTAATGTCTGCTGAGCTTCTACTAGAGTTCCAAGACTTGCTTTTAGGGAGTGTCAGGCCCCTTCAAGGGATGGGAACATGGCAGAGACTATTCTGACAACACAATTCTTTCCACCGAGCTGTTAGACATGTCATCCACACCTGTCTATCCACTGCCTGACCTTCTTCCCTGAGGAGACGCAGCGCTCTGCAGGACTCTCCCCCACACCACACACGTTTCTCCAGCCTTGCCTTTGCTTCTGCTATGATGACTCACCGTGTTCTTTCTCTGTTCTCTGCTTTCCAAAACCTGGCTCCTCCTTCAGACCAGAACTGTCCATCCTCCAAGGACTAGCTTGAGGCTCTTGAAGCTTGTTGTAAAATCACACCAGGTAACACGAATATTCCTTTCCCTTAGAACCCAAAACTCTTTCAAAACTGCAGTCAAAGCAGTTTTCACAGTCTGGAGTAATTAGGACAGCAGGTCTCTGTCCTCCTTATGAGACAGTGGGATCCATAAAGCTATGGACAGAGTGTTGGTGTTTCTCATACTTGCCCTGTAAGTGCTCAGTTAATGTTTGCTTAATTGAATAAAATTGACATTATTCTCTGAGAATTGTCTGGGGGAAAGAAGTAAATTTACGCACTGTGCTAATAAATGCCATCACATACTTTATTTTCCCAAGTATTTATTTCCAAAACACAGCAGTCTTACTGCATAGATGTATTACCACCTCTGTTTTATAAATGAGGGTCAGAGACATTGTGTGAGCTGCCCTGGGTCACACAGCTAGTAAGATACAGAACCAGGGTTTAAAGTCAAGAAAATAAATAAAATAAAATAAAATAAAATAAAATAAAATAAAATAAAATAAAATATAAATAAATAAAGTCAAGAAAATTAGCAAAATCTCTACTTATATAAAGACAAAATGGCTTATAGTCAGTTAAGTTATTTTAATCCTTATACATTCATAGAATTCCAGGAGATGACATCACTAGACATAAATAGGCATGGATTTGTAAACCTGATTATAAAATGCCAAAGGTAAATAAAAACAGTATAGCCTTTTCCCACAAGGATGAAAATAACTTTATATTGTATTCTTCTTGTGCAAGGAGACTCTGAACTACATAGGCACCTGCCCCAGACAAATCAAAACAATTGGCTACAATGAGGTCCCATAAATTTAATTCACATTTTTCCAGAGGCCAGAACACCTCCTGTAGCTCAGCCAGGGCTTAAAAAGGCAAGAGAGGTATTTATAGCAACAATAACAGCTGATTGTAAGAATTTGTTTGCCAATTAAATTTATTCTAGGAAATCTTATAATTACCTAGTTCTGTAGCTAGCACATTGGGCTCATCAGCTGAAACCACCGTTTAAAATGGGTATTTTTAAAACCCCCATTGAAGCTAAGAATAGAAAAATTAGAGAGTTGCCCTGGAGTGTTATCTCGGGGCAAATTTAGCTCACTGAATTTAGCTCAGTCCCTGAAGAAATAAGACTTTACAGTTGATTACATGAAATTTAAAAAAAAATAAAAACTATCCATAAAAAAGCATGTTTCCAAATAATGCACTCTGCTGTTTATTGGAACTTACCAGAAATTTAAAGCATTTCTATGAACTTCTTAAACGAAATACTTCCAGAGTGAACGGTAATGCTTTTTTAAACTTTCACATTTTTTTTTCCCAGAAAAGTTGGTTACCAAAATATACCCCCTGCAAACTTGAACAACAACAAAAAATAACTCTAAGAACCTAAAAAAATGAGACGCCTGGGTGGCTCAGTTGGTTAAGCCACAACCTTCGGCTCAGGTCATGTTCCCGGGGTCCTGGGATCGAGTCCCGAGTTGGGCTCCTCGCTCGGCAGGGAGCCTGCTTCTCTCCAGGCCTCTGCCTGCCACTCTGTCTGCCTGTGTGCACTCTCTCTCTCTCTCTGACAAATAAATAAGTAAAATCTAAAAAAAAAATAAAAAAAATCCTTAAAAAGTATGAAAAGAAGTGTTGAAGATAGATACTCTTATACAATTACAGTGGTTTTTCTTTCCCTTCAAAGAAAGCTTTCTTCTTCTAATGATAAAGGGTCACATGTTTCTTTAATAGAAAGTCTGGAAAAATACAAAAAAGAACAGGAAAGGAAAAGACTTTTGCCTCACTGCTCCTGAGATAATCGTGGCTAACATGTTGGTGTATTTCTTTTTCTCTGCTTTGTTTTTTTAAGCTTGGTTTGTATTGTTTCTATGCTTGCTGTTTTTTTTATCTGCCCCTTGTTTTGTTCTGAATAGTACTGGTGACCTGGCAGGAGGTCCTGGGGCAATCGGAGGCTGAGCTGTCGTCCACGCAATGATCATACGTGAGTTCGTTCTCATCTCCAGGACATTTATACAGGTGGGTTCTGAGAATCGAAAAAAAGCAACAAACTCTCTTTCCACCATGGAAACACACAGACACCCACAACACCTTGCAACCAAGTTCAGTGCTCATGTCCAAACTCCCTAGCCAGCCCAGAGGCCCAGCCTCAACCCTCCTGAAGCAGGTGGATTTAAAGGCCCCCGGCAGCTTATAGCTCTGCTTTCTTGAAGAGCATTTCACAACCTCCATTTATTCATTTACACCTCTGTAAGGTCTGAGCAAGAAGCAAGGAGGGGAGAGCCTTCCGGGGACATTGCCTGGGACCTCCCTGCAGAGGGCTTTGCCATCTCTGTGAACCTTGCCATTAGGTTAGGGTGGGGAGCTTTCTGCACATGATCCCAAGTCCACAGTGCTGGGGTCACAGTCCATTTGTGTCAAAGTCAGAGAAAAGAAGCCATCAGTCAAGGCTTAAGGGAAGGGCTTTGTTTTTTTCTGCACCTGCAAAATGGTCCCAATTCATTGTGTGCCCTGGCGTACACCTGACACCAGCTGGGCGTGATGGCCACACCAGGCTCTGACCACACAGGGTCCGGGGGCAGCAGAACAATGAGTAGTTTTGAGTAGCCAAACTCCAGACTCCCTCAGTAGCATGAGTAGTAACTGTGGCACACTGCCTATTCCCATCTAGGGACACAGCCAAGCCAGCACCTGGCAACACGGATCAGGTGGGACAGTCAGGGATAGAGCCTGGTGCTGGCGGGCAGAGCAAAGGGCCTAGGGGCAACTGGGGGCCCAGGGGTTGTAGGCCTCCCTGGGAAGGACTTCTAATTGGGGGTCTGGAAGCTTCCACTTGCTAAGTACTTAAAGCCCCCAGTACTACGTATACAGTAATTCTGCTATTTGAGCGTCTCATTAACCATGCGGTATTATGGTATTATCCCATCATTTACCCACAAATACCATGGGCTGGTAGCTCTGTACCAGACAGACCCTGGGGAGATGGCAGCAAACAGACACTGAGCTCCCCATCCCATGGTGCTGGCCCTCTAATAGGGGGAGAACACGAGAGAGAATTGCATACTCAAATGTATGAGATAGCCCCGAAGAGGGGCGTGGTCGGGGAAGGCCTGGGAAACGCATGGGTTTTGAGGGCCAAGCCTCCTCGAGGGCCAAGAGGCCTGGGTCAGGGCACAGCCTGAGGGGAAGCAGCAGGGAGACCTGGGGATGGGGGCCAGAGGATCATAGGCCACGCTGGTTACTTCAGACAGCATTCTGAGCACTGGTTGAGATGGGGACCACCAGCAATTTTTGAGCTAAAGAGTGACAGGATCTGGCTTCCATTCTGAGAGCTTTGATCTGGCTCTGGGGTGAAGAATTAGTGGGCAAGAGGGAGAGCAGGAGGCAAGTTATGACCCTGCATTTATAGACGAAGATTCGGAGGCTCAGGAACACGCCTCCAAACCCTGATGGCATAGGACCATCCGGAATCTTTGGGTGACTTCCCTCTGCCTTTAGAATAGAGCACATGTGCACAGATGAGATCCTTCATAGTCTGCACCAGCCTCCCTCCCCCGTTCCCTGGGGGCCCACCGCCTTTAGACTGGTCTCTCTTTGACTCCTCCAGAGGCCCTGGTTCAGGTCCTCACCTGGTCTTTTTACATCTTTCCCAGTACCTGCGGTGCCCTCCTCCCACTTGCTCACCCGGCAAAGTCCTAGTCATTCTCTGAGCCCTTAACCCGCTTTTCTCAGGGAAGCCTATCTTGTCCCTGCAGACCAAGCCAGGTGGGCTGGGTGCCTCTGTAGGGCCCCCCTCCACTCTGGCTGCCATCCTTACCTTTGAGAGCTCTTTGTTGGTCTCCGCTCCGGGCTCTGGATTACCCAAGGGCAGGTTGGATTCTCTCTTGTTCACCCATCAGCATGTAAGTCAGGGACATGATCGGGCACTAGCACAGATGCCTGAGTTGAATAGAAAACTTGCTCAAGATCACACAGATAGTAAGCAGGAAGATCAGGGTTCAAATTTCTCTCCGATTTCCTCGTTGCCTCAGAACTTGAACTCAAGTCTCGATTTACATAGGCCCAGCTCCTGTAGGCTCATGAGTGAGCCATTTCATTTTTCCGGCCCGTGAGTTTTCCAACATTAAAAAGAGAACATCAGACATTGAGCCAGACTTTTCACATTACATGCCCAGCGGGTGTTCCCCAAATTCCTCTGACCACTAGAAACTCCTAGGCCCTGGACACTTCTTAATGAGTGCTGAGTCCTGGTCCCACACCCACCCTTTAGAATAGCAACTCTAAGATTGATTTGGAATCCTGGTTCTGTGTGTTTGTAGTTTAATCAAGAACCCCAAGAGATTCTTGTCACCAAATAAGTTTTGGAAACACGTTTCAACGAGACTGCTTCTCAAAGAGGTTCCCAAAAGTAAAAGGTCGAAGAGGACATAAAAACATGACAATCAATGACTGTTTCAACTATAATGACAGTTCCTTCTCAAATGTCTCCTGTCTTTTATAAAAATAAATTGCAACTGAAGCCGCGTATTTATTTACGTGAATTATTTTGGGGGCCTAACGGAAGGTTCCTGAATTTCCACCGAGAGTGTAATTTCCTGGATAACCCTAAATAGAACTTCTTTGAGGAGCGTCAGCCCACTCTGAATGAAGGAATGCTCCCAGGGAGCACGCGCCAAGGCTGGAGGCGGGGGTGGGGGGAGGGACTCTCACTAGCCCTGAAAGAAGCAGCAGAAGCCCAGAGCAGTTAACCAACCTACCTGCAAGCGCACAGCGGGAAGGCAGCAAAGACGGAGCCTGACCCAGCTCTCCGAGCCCCTGACGGGGGGGCTTGGCACAGAAAACTGGGATATTCACCCTTCAGAGCAACGGGTGCCCCAGAAACCTCACCCCGGTGATGACAAACTGTGAGGGAACAGGGTGCATAGTAGGCACTCAATGGCCAAGGGTTCGCTGATGGCCCAACCGCACCCTCTTACCATCCTGAGCTAGAAACAGGGCCCTCTTCAGACGATTACATTCTCTGCCATGTTGGAGTCGATCTATGGAATACCCAGGATGAGCTCCCACTGGTCAGATTTATGCTCGATGACTAAAAAAGTAATCAGTGAAGGATCCAGGGAAGCAGACTGATTCTCACTCTGCCATTTCCTTACCTCTCAAAACCTGCTTCCAATCTTCTGGAAAATGGGGATGATGCCTCCATCAGTGGGTCATTAGTGAGGATTTGTGAGATACCGCATAGCACCTGGCACAGAATCAGTCAGCACTGGCTACAGGAAAGGACAAATGAAGGAAGGGAAGTGGTTCCTTCTGCTCTGGATTTGGAATTTGTCCCCCTTCCTCCCAACCTCTGGCTCTCTGTTACAAGTGTGCGACAACTGTAGCTGGACATTTCCTGAATGAAATCTGTGGCTGGAGGGGAGAACCAAAGTCCAAACATGCTAGGTGAATGAAGGCAGACATGAATGGCAAATAAAGAAGCCCCCACAGAACCCACCATCTGACACTGAGTGTGGTATGTTTGCATTTTATTAGTTATGAGAAAGTTTGGCTACAAGGAATAGAGGAAACTAAAATAATAGTGACTTAATCCTTAGAGAGATTTATTTGTCAGTCAGGATCCCAGTGGCAGAGGGAAGCCAGTGCAGGGCTGGAGTGGTGCTCCGCTGTTCCTTCTATGTCGTTGCTAGGCTATGTGCGGCTTCTTAATTTTCAAGGTCAACTCACGGCCCAAGATGGCTGCTGGATTCCAGCCATCAGTGCAAATTCTGGCCAGCTGGTATAAGGAAGAAACGAAAGAGGTAACTTCTCCCTCTGTGATGGTTAATTATAGGTGTCAACCTGACTAGCCACCAGTGCCCAGATTAAATATTGTTTCTGGGTGTGTCTGTGAGAATGTTTCCAGATGAGATTAGCATTTGAATCAGTGGACTCAGTAAAGGAACATGCCCTCCGCAATGTGGTTAAGCATTGGCCAATCTGTCAAGAGCCGGAATAGAACAAAAGGCCCAGGAAGAAGGAATTCTCTTCTTTTTTCCCCGCCCCCGCTTGAGCTGGGATATTTCATTTCATCTTCTTCTGCTCTTAGACTGGGATTTGCATCATTGGTCCCTCTGGTTCTCAGGCCTGCAGATACCAGCCTGAACTACACCACTGGCTTTCCTGGGACTGCAGCTTGCAGGCGGCAGACCGTGGGACTCCTTGGCCTACACAACCACGTGAGTCAATTCCTGCTAATACCGCTCCATATAGATATCCTATTGGTTCTGTTTCTCTGGAAAGCCCTGAGTGATACATCCTCTAAGGACCTTTTCCTGAGAATGCACACATCACTCCTACATAATTCTGCTTGGTCAGAATTAGTCATATGAGCATGCTGGCTCCAAGGATGGCTGGGAAATGTATTCTTACTTGGGGAGGCCATGCGTGCAGCTCAGTTCAACATCTCCAAGTGCAAGAAGAGGACAATGGAGCAATCTGGGCTACATCTTTATGATTTGCAGGCTTCTTGAATACTCATCAAGGCCAGGGCTATTCTTAGGCCCTCCTTTTTTAAATGTTGCGTTGGGGTAGAGAATAGACTGCTTTTTCTTAAGTGGGACTCGTATTCAATAATCTACCCCGTGTAGCTGACATCAGGCATTTGCTGTCCTTGAAACTGGTCTTGGGAGCCTGGGCAGCATCCATGCAAACTCAAGGGTCCCCGTGCGTCACAGGCAGAAAACCACGTTCCCAGACAGGGCTTCTGGTAACAAAGCTGTAAATAGGCTTTTATGGGATGGGCGACTAGCTTTGTAAGATGCACAGCCCTGTCATGCTTTGTGTTGTGGAGCAGAAATTGAGACTCAGAGAAAGCAAATCACTTGTGCTGAGTCATGGAGCCAGTGGGCGCAAGCCCCACACCTTTCCATCACCGTGCTGCCCCCTATTCCAAAATGAAGGGGCCCACGGAGGTCTTTCCCCAATATCGTCTTGTCCCCTACTGTGAGAATGAAAGAAAGACCCTGAACTGAGATATCCAGGACCCTCAGTACCCATCCTCTCTTAATTCTCTAGTTCTCATCTCCTGATTCCTGCTGCTTCTGCGTCAGCACCGGGACACGTGAGGGGAGTCCGAGGAAAGCAGAGCTGGGGGGAGATCTGAAGGGCGCTGTGCAGGAAGGGAGGGCAAGTCTGCAGGCCCTTGCTGGGCAATGTTCCAGCTTCTCCCAGGAGAATGACTGCAATCTCCACCTGGGGCATTTTGGAGGCAGATATAAATGGGTATTGTGCCTGGAACTCCAGGGCATGTTAAAGCAAACCTCAAGGGGCTGGAAGGCCCGGGTTTATTCGGGTTACAGTGGGTTTAGTGAGAGAACCCAGTCCCAGCTCTCAGTGATGTGTGGGCCAGAGTTGGAGGACCAGTGGGCCAGGAGCTCTCTGGGAATCCTGTCTTTACTTCCTCTATCCTGAGCAACAGCGGGTGCCCAGGAGCTCGGAGACCCTGGAATGAAGCATCTCCTGAGGTCTCCTGATTGACAGGAATGGTTCTGCCACGATGTTGGTCTCCACGGTTTCAGTTGACTCTGAAGTCAGAGGCCCAGGGATTCTTTCAACCACATCTGGGAAACAGGAGTAGTGGAACCCAAGCTCGGTGTTGGTCCTGAAAGCAGGGAGGGCATGCTTGTTGTGTTTCAAGTCTTCCTTTCTTCCTCCTGCCTGAAAAGACAGAGACATCTGTGTCCCGGGCAAAACAGTGGTTCTGAGTCAGCCCTGACACTGAATCACTCACCTCCCACCGACCGACACCATGACATCAGGGTAGACCCCAGCCAGCACACAGCAGGTGCTCAGCACACAGGTGCTGAGGAATAATATACGTCAGCCTGTGCAAGCTCTTGGTACATATTAACTCTATGAGCTCTCACAGTCTGACGGCGTGTGAGGTGCTGGTATTAGCCACGACTCACAGACCCGGAAGCTCCAGCCCAGGGGATGTGGGCACTAAATACACAGTGGTCTGCTTCCAAAACCCCGCCCGGCATTGAACCCTTGTGATTTAAAAGGCCTGATGCGTAATCTCAGAGACTCGGTGTTCTCCTCTGTGGTGGCTGCTGCGGCTGGAGGCATTTGCAGGACTGGGAAGGGATGAGTGCAGGCTGGCTGGTGAGGTGGTAGACACGTCCTTGGAGGCAATGGCTGGAGGTTCGAGACCCCCCAACCTCATGCTCCCAGGAGGTAACTCAAACTTGGGGCAGGAATTGATGAGAGATGAGCCAGATGGAGCAGCAGTCCCAGACAGGGATTGGAGTGCTGGTTCTGCAATTCTCCTTGTCATTTGGTCCTAGCCAGTATCCTGAGGCCCCATGTCTGTCATCTCTGGAGAGGAGCGGTGATGGGCAAAACCAAAAGGAACATTTCCCCAATTGTCCTCAGGAGAAAGATGGGCAGTGCTAGCTTGGGGTCCCTTCAACAGAAGGTCGCATCAAGAACAGAGGTGCCCCCAAGTCCCTGGATACCTTAAAAGGTGTAGACAGTCCTCCTGGACACCAGGAAATGGCAGTGATGGGGGTGAGGCAGGCAGCTCCCAGCCCCCCCCCAGCCTCCCTGAGAGCAGAAGGGGAGGGACTACGACCCCCAGGTGCTGCCCAGACTTGGGCTCCTGGCTCTCTGACCACAGCCTGGGCCTCACAGGGGAGCCAGAGACACACAGCAGGGTGTCACGAGCACCTAGTGAGACCCCAATGAGAAGGTCTGAAACCCGAGTAAGTTAATTTTGGGAAAATTAAACCAGGTTACTGGTCCAGCCCCCCCCCCCTTTTTAAAAAAGATTTATTTATTTATTTATCTGTCAGAAAGAGAGAGAGTGCGAACGAACACACACAGGGAGAGCAGAAGGCAGAGAGACAAGCTGACTCCCCACTGAGCAAGAAGCCCGATGCAGGGCTCTATCTCAGAGTCCTGGGATCGTGACCTGTGCCTAAGGCAGGTGTTTAAACCAACTGAGCCACCCAGGCATCCTGTGGTCCAGCCCTTTAACAGAGGCTATCACCAGGATGAAAGGGATGCTTCCCAATGTCTCAATGACTCAGGGGTGGGGGAAGGGCATGCTGGACAAAAGGAGAAAGAGGAAGAGGCAGAGATCGCAAACCTGGGGTGGCAGGTGGAGAAAGAGGAAGACAGAGCACCCCAAGAATAACACGGAGATGCAGCCTCCAAGAGGAAGCCCAGAGGAAGTATTTGTGAGCACCAACTGTGTCCTTTCACAAAACCCTTGTAATAACCATAAAGCCCGCATCATTATTCCCATGTTGTCCGAGGCAAAAGGAATTCTGAGAGATCAGAGGACAGGCCAAAACCACCCGATAAGCCATGCATGGAGTCTGTTTGGTTCCAAAGCCTGCAGTTTTCCTCCCATACCATCTTCCCGTTTTCACCCAGAGCTGACCCTGCAGGGAACACGCTTGTCCCATCAAACAGGCAGCTAGAGCCTGCACTGCAGAGCAGCGGCTCCCGGGGTGCACACTTACTCTAAATGTCTTTGAAACACCATGATCAAATTCATCTCTGGCGTGGGGCGCTCTGAGGGGTGTCGAGAAAGCTGGGCCCAAGTGCAAGCCGACTCAAGAAGCAGCGCAGCCGGGAAGCACAGGATAAGCTCTTAGAAACCTCTTAATGATATCCAGACACTGACACCGAGGCCCACCACGGGTCTCCTGGCTTCGGTTTAAAACTCAGGATGGGTTGACTGAAGGGAGCTGCAGAGTAGCAGGACGGCATGTGTACTAACAAGCCATTTAATGGCCGTCTCCCAAGTGAAAATATGAAACTCCCTACAAATCACAATGTGGCTTGGACATGGTGCTGAGCTTGCGGAGAAGCATGAATCACAGAGTGTCAGACCCTGGGAAGAATCTCAGAGATTGCTCTCTTGGAGGAGGAAGTGGGAGCCCAGAGGCAGGAGGTAGCTCCCTAAGTCCATGCTCTGGCCCGAGGGAGGGTCAGGTCCAGCACTCCCAGCTCCCGACCCCAGTTAGCATGGAGCATTGGCCCGCAGGCCCCAGGGCCGAAGAGATTTCCAACTAAGTTAAAATCTGGACAGGACTTCGGAAAAACTCCCCCCTCATCTCCTAGGCCCATTACTTCACTCGGTTTGGTTTTCTCCATAGTTCTTAACACCGTCTGAAACGATCCCTTGGCGCGGCATCCACGCTTCTTTACAGTCTGACCTCTTTCACTCTCCTCTAGACTCATCTCTGTATTCCTTTTCTCTAAGACCCTGTTCCAGGCACATTACAATCCAGCCCCACCGTATCATGAACTGAATCTGAACATACCTGACTATGCTCGTTTCTCTGCTCAAAATGTCCTTCTTGTTCTCCAGTTGGTGAACATCTCATTCCAAAGAATTAGCACCAACAGCCCATGGGAGCCTTTTCCTGGTCCCCTCAGGGCTGGACTCAGTATTTATTGTTGCTATTTTCGTGGCCATACCTACCTTGACCTCTCCCTCTGTTGGTGCACCTAGAATTCAAAATGCCCCTTATTTGTTTCCGCCATGAGATGGTGACATTTTTGAGGGCTGGACTTGGTGTTAATCATCTCTGCATGCTTAAAGCCTAGTATAATCGGGTGCAGAGCAGAGCCCTGAAAAACTTGTTTAGTGAATGAGGGGAAATGTGTGGGTGGGCTCTGGTCCTGACCAGTATTGCACAGAGCCATGCAAGGGCCAGCACAAAATACTAGTAGGTGCCCAAAAGCTCATTAATTAAGATAAGTCATACTGCAATGCAATATTTAAAAAAAAATTCATAGCTATGCCCCAAATCCATGGAGGAACAAAATCAACATGTTAAGTAAAGATGGGATCGGATCCTGAACCTTAGGACTCATTCGATTACCTTCCCCAAGTCCTCGCCTAAGCAATCTGCTCAAAGGCAGAGACTTCCAGCATACATGCAGAGTGGCTGAGTTAGCACTGTCACCATGGGACTGGCAAGAAAGACATGGACTGGAGAGGAAAGGGAAGGCAAAGGAGATGGTAGACGGAGCATTTTCATCAATCAGGCATTAACAGGAAGCAACTCTGGCCAATCTTAGCCAGAGAAGGAATACACTGGAAGCGCGTCGGATGGCTCCTGGTCTGGTCAGGAGGTTGGAGAGCAGAAGCAGATCCAAGGGCAGCGCACACAGTCTGGCTAGGACGTGGCTGTTGGCACCCGTCGCCTTCCACAGCGCCATCACTGCTACCCTAAACTTGGTCTGATTGGCCCTATTTGCCGCATCACACACACTCTAGAATCTAAGTCAGGGGCAGGAGTGGCCATCTGGCCAGGCCTGGGTAGGACCATCCCTTGAGTGCATGACAGGTCAACGGAAGATAATGTTTGACTTTTGTGGTGGAAGATGTTGGATCGGCCCACTAATATTCCCCACAAAAGGGTGTCGTGTCACCCAGAAAAGGGTTTTTGAGTTGGACAACTCTGCAAATGACAAATACTAAATACAGGTAAGGTTGAATTTCTCGGGAGACTGTGTAGTACTATTGAGACAGAAAACTCTGGCAAAAGGAAGAATACTAAATAGGTTTTGCTTTCAAACAAGTGTTCTGGTTGTGGTGGTGCATGTGGAGGCTGGTAGGACATATTTGGATTGTTTTCCATGGTGGTGGTAGCTGTGGAGATAATGTGACCCTCTTATACCTTCTAGTGCAGATTAAGTGAAGAGCTGCCTTCTTGGGGTAGGGGTTGGGGTTGGGATGTCAGAGCCATCCTATAACCTATAGCTCCAGTGTCTTTCTGATATCCCTTTCTCCAATTAATGCAACCAGCCTCAGACCTGTGGGATGCGAGAAAGTAAGGTAGAGCCTAAAGAAGGATCCCTGTCCTGCCGTAAATACAATCAGAGGTGCAGTGATCAGGAGGAAAGAACCAGCTCTCCCTGGGACCCTCTAGTATATAGCCTATCTCATTTAATGTTCTCAAAACCCAGAGGCACTACCGGTGTTAACTCTACAGGTGAGGGGGACTGAGGCTCACAGGTGTTAGGTAATCTGGCCAAGGTGGCACATGGAGTTAGGGGCCCCAGAGCCAGACTCCAACCTAGGCGGATCTGTTCCACAGTCTGTGATTCCAGAATCCATGTGACTCCCTGGTCCTCAACCAAGAGGGAGCTGGCCTTTGTTTATTAAACTTCCCAGGCATTTGTCATTGTCCTTCCATAAGAACTAATGTGATGAAAGTAGCCAAGACAAGACAGATCACTCTCCTTGCCTGCTGACCGGTCTTCCACCCCTCATTCAACTCAGCCCTTTGGCCTCACCCACAGCAACCATGCTGACCTCCCCGCAGCTCAAGGACAGACCCCCGTTCCACTTCCTATTTCCCCCAGCCATTGATTGACTTGGTTGTTTCTTCTTTCTTTCTTTTCTTTTCCTTCCTTCTTCTTTTTTTTTTAATCTTTTTTATAGTGGAAAATTTCAAACTGGTGTGAAATAGAACCCCTGATACCTATTACTCGGCTTCAGTAATTTTACTGACTTAAATTTTACTTTGGTGCATGCTTACAATGTTCATTAGTATTCCTTGTGTCTATAGGGCTCCTTACCAGGGGATTTTTTTCCTTAGGATTCAACTTTAATTTTTCCTCTTTTTGGTTTTATGCACTTTAGCACTTTTACCGTTAGGTGGCTTCTGAAACATTCTGCAGAATGACGTGCATACGAATGTTTGTTTTTTCTGCAAGTTGGTAATTCTTTTGTCCCAGTTCAGCTCTAGAAACCCCTAACCTCGGCTCAGTTTTTCCACGGTCCTGCTTCTCCAGGTTTATCAGCATTGCTTTCTTGGAATCCAACAGATCCAGGATTGTATTGTTCATTCCTCTTACACTTTCTTGTAAAACTGTTTCTCTACCACCACTGTTACTTTGCCATTTAATAGAGTTGAACGGCGCAACGACAGTATACAGCCAGCCAGGTCCACACCAAGAGTTTCTCACTGGGATAGGGCTGAAGTCACCTCTGTGTCCCCAAGTTCCAAGGACAGATCTTGACTGACACAGATTAGTGCTCATTAAAAGCTCACTTACTTCCAGTCCTAGGTCTGAACGCTGCCCTCTGTATTCTTGCATTAGAGCTCACTGCACAGAGGCAGAAGTCGGGACTGTGAAAGGAATCATCACACCCGTAAGCATTTGTCAGTGTCTGTTTTCCCTCCTATACTGTACACTTGGTGGGGGCAGGGCCTGTCTGCCACTGTGTCCCTACCACCTGATGCCATCCTGACACATAACAAATAGGCAACAGACTTTTGTTTGATTTGCTTGGATAATAGCTGCTTCCTACAATTACCTTAAATATTAAATGAGATATTTAGAGTAACGGTTACCCTGGTAAATGGTAACTTTTATTCTTATTATGAAACCAACAAAAATACTGTCCCGGGCGTTGAGCCCATTTCCTTCTCTGGAAAATGGGAGTAACAATGCTCCTTTAGGAGGGTTAATCAAATAAGGGAATGTATGGAAAGTACTTTGCTCTGTGCTTGACAGATAGCAGATAGCTAATAAATGCCAGCCACAAGCACACAGACCAGACATACTTTTCCTACCTTGCAGCACTGTCCCACTCCTGCTACATTTATTTGCCTCCTTATGAGGTTCGAGCTTCACCTTATTCCCCTGTTTTTCTCTGGGATCTATTGAGGTCCTGGAACATGCCAGGCACTTTCTCATTAGGTCGTGGGAAATATTAACAATCCTATTTTTTTTTTTTTAATGCTTCTCTGCTCAATGTTCTAAGAAAACTGTCAAGTTTCTCCAGGGGCTATAGGTTATACTCAGAACAAGCACCCAACACCCAGCACAGGACATTGTGAATGTCTCCAGGAGGCATAAAAATAGGCAATTTACTTTCCTGATATAACTCAGTTTGCAATTCTCTCATTGGGGGTGATGCAGAGTCGACGTGAGGGCTGGCTCCCCAGGGCCATGTACCTAACATGAATGGGTCAAGTGGCTTGGGTGATGGATATGTTTCAGTTTATATCCAAAGTTCTTAGCATTTGCCAAATCTGATACCAAGAAGTCCCTCTTTAAATATATCTGATAAAATCTGCCCAAACTCAATAGTTTTTCCCCTGCTTTAAAAAAAAAACAAAAAAACTCCAGGTTTTGAATCTTTTTGGTGGTCACAACTGGGAGGGGGAATGTTATGTCTATCCGGTGGGTAGAAGTCAGAGGTGCTGTTGAGCACCCCGCATGCCCAGGACCACCCGAGACAAAGAATTATCCAGCTCAAAATGTCGAGAGCGCCCAATTTAAAAAACAAAAACAAAAACAAAAAAATAAAAAAAAGAAACACACCATGATCTAGAATAATTTTCTCACTTCGTTTGTAAGTTTTTCCTCCTTCCATAATGAAAATGACTCTGGAACTCTCTCCCAGGTTTCACCCAGGTTATTGGAAGGGATTAGCCCGTCTCTGAGCACAGTTCCTGCACACATACTCCACCAAACCCGTCCTTCCTCCACATGCCCCCATCTTTCATGGGGGAGGTGTCCACTTGAATTCGTAGAATGGAGCCAAGAATCACATTTGTACATATGGTCTTAAAGACCACATTCCTTGTCTTTAAGAACCTTAAACCTATTATTTAAAAAATAAATCATTCTGGGTTCGCAGCATTTTTTTTAAAGATTTTATTTATTTATGACAGAGAGAGCTCACAAGTAGACAGAGAGAGAGAGGAGGGAAGCAGGCTCCCTGCTGAGCAGAGAGCCCGATGTGGGGCTTGATCCCAGGACCCTGGGATCATGACCTGAGCTGAAAGCAGAGGCTTCAACCCACTGAGCCACCCAGGCACCCCTGGGTTTGTAGCATTTAAAAAGAGTTTATTGTGATCTAACTTTTTGAAAGCTTTCCCTTTGTCCTTAGCAGTTTCTTGGCACTTGGGTCAAAGATTGCTCTAAATGGGGCTGTTGCAGGGAGGCTTTGGGGGAGAAGTTGGCAGGAACTTTGGGGTGCAGCTTACAGCATCTTTGTCCCAGTGAATGGGCTGTTGTTATACTATTAGAATCTATACAAAGGTTTAGAATTTCACCTTTCCAGCATTTATTGAAGTTTTCATTAACAAAATTAACTCATGTTAAAATTTGCTATTTGTCTCCCTAGAGGTCATAAGCTCCATTAAGGTTTCCAAATTATAATGTTCAAGGAATTAAAAACATTGCATGTAAATATATAGGGGACACATGTCAAAGGTTTTACTCAGCTCAGTAATTAATGAGAGAACCAGTAAGATGTTGGGACCTGTTCAGAGACACTTTGAAAAGCAGACATTTATATACACAATTGGGAATGCCAAAATGATTATTTGCCAGTAGTTGCAAAGCCTGTCACCAGCCTAGAGGGTACCGAAATGTTGTGTTTGGGGTCATCTTTTCTACAGGGTGGAAATGAAATTATCTTTCATGGAGAACATTCATTTGCATTGTCATCGGTGTTCTACAATTTCCTTTCTATCCTCACAGACTTGTGATACAGCCTAGCTGATAGAAACACAATGACAGGTACATGCCTCTATAGAATCCGGTAATTCCCTGAAGGTCCCTTAGACATGCCCCTCCCTCTGAAAAAAAATGCCAGTCTTCTCCTTTGCTCATTTCCAAGTGTTGGACAATTTTTCTACAGGGCAGAGATCAGAATATGTGCCGAATATGTTTTTTCTGACTTGGATCTTCGCAAATCCCTGGGGCGTAATTTGTAAGTATCTGTGGGAAGCGGATTTAGCTTGTGGTTCCAACAGCCCCACACTCCTAATCCATGAGACTGGAAATAAAAAGAGGGGTGGGGGCTGAGGGTGAGAGAGAGTTTGGCAAAGAAATAGAAAGAGCAGATATAAGAGTTGACATTTGTCGCTAACTCTGTGCCAGGCATGTTGCATACGCTGGCTCATTTAAGCTTTGCACAACCTCTATTTTGTGGGTGAGGACACTGAAGTTCACAGAGGTTAAGTAGCTTATTCGAGGGTATATAGCGAATATGAGTATGGATTTGATGGCTTTCACGTTTCATGTTCCCTATAAGGGAGTGAGCTCTGGGAGGGTGAGGGCTTACCCCTTTGTTTTATTCTCTGCTGTTTCTCTGCTCAGTCTGGCCCACGGAAGGTGCTCAGTCAATACCTGTGGAAGGCGTGGCTAAGCAATGTAGGAAAGAATGAATGCGTGAGTGAGTGAATGAATGAATGAATGAGCAGAGCAAGGACTGTCTTCCCATTTGTTCAAGTTCCACATCCCATGCCTCCCCCACCATACAACAACAGACCACTGTTCCTACTTCATCCTGTGGAATAAGTAGCTAAATGGAACTAGAATTCTTTATATCGTATTTCATAGTTTTTATTTTATTTCATGTTTTCCAGTTACTGAGAAATTTTTTTTTTCCCTGCGATGAGAACTTACAAGGTCTATTTGCTTGGCAACTTTCAAATACACAATAGAGTATTGTTAACTAGAGCCACCATACTGCACATCCCATCCCCTGGACTTATCGTAAAGTGAAAGTGTGTGCCTTTTGACCCCCTTCACCCTCTCCCCACCACACGCAGCCCCCGCCCCTGGCCACCGCAAATCTGACCTCTGTTTCTATGAATTGGTTTTACTAGATTCCACATGTAAGTGAGATCATACAGAATTTGTTTTTCTCTTCTCTGACTTATTTCGCTTGGCATAATGCCCTCAACGTTGGATGGGGCTATAATTTAACAGTTGCTCTGGACAAAGTGAGTGTTTTAATTAACAGATAGTTTATTGTGCCTAAAATACATATCTGATTAGAGCTTAAGTAGCAGATAGAGTATGAAGCAAAGGAGAATTCTTTAAAATAAAAAAAAGTCTCATGATGAGGAAAATAGGCAAGGGGTAAATAAGAGGAAAGACAGTGTTTGATACAAGTTTTCTTGTTTTCCCCTAAGTATATTCTGGGTCAGAGTCACTGGGCTCTTTAGCTCCTGACCTCTGTAGTAGGGGCTGCATCAATATTACTGAACGGATGACTAACAGATGGCTAATACATGCTTTCAGATAATGAGAAGAGGATAAGTGCAAATTCTTAGAAGGAAGTAATAATGGTAATCATTCCCAGAGGGGTAAAACACTTCTTAGTGGAATCGTAAGTTTTAATATTGTATATATTGCAAGTTCCTGGGTGAGCCTTTTAGGGGATATGATTTAAAAACCGATGACTATAGAATCAGAAGTTGTGGAACTTTTCTGCCTCCCTCCCTCCTCAATTTCAGCCCAAACATTTAGAGGAAAGAACCTCACCCTCCTTGAGAAAATGAGATCAAGTATCCTAACGCTTTATAGCTTCCTTTCCTTCTGCTGCTCTCATTTTCCCCCACGCAGTCACCAAAGGCAAATTAGGAAGCCCCATTTGAGTTAGTGCATATTAAAAATGATGTCAGAAGGAAAGGCGCCGATGAAAGCCAGCCCTAGAGATGAAGCATTTATTTGAAACCGTTACTAGAAGGCAGATCCAGCACATAAAATATAAACCCCCCGCGCCAGCCTGCAGTAAGTGTGATGGGGTTTTCCAATTTCCCAGGTTGGGAATCCAAGCGCGGAGGCACTGGCCTGGGCCCTGGTCTGGCCCCTGCTCTGTCTTTCCTCCTCTTTGTCCAAACTGGGTTGAAGTTTTCTTCCTCCACCTTTGAATTACTACACAGTGGGCTTGATGAATGAGTTAGAAATCTCACCTGACGGTTGTTGAACTACGAGAAACATGTGTTTTTGGCTTCTGGTTAGTAAACATCAGCAAAGCTATGTGTGGTTTCTAAGCCCAGAGGCAAGGGGAGGAGAAGCAAGAAGACCAGGAAAGCATGAGGTAAAACATTTATAGGCAAACGCTGGCTTGCATGAAGCCTTTCCCTTGAAAACTAGTGGAATTTCGATTTGGAACAAACCCTCTCTCTCTCCCCGCCCCTCGCTTAACTTCTCCCTCTCTCCT
Source organism: Martes martes (assembly GCF_963455335.1). NCBI lineage: Eukaryota > Metazoa > Chordata > Mammalia > Carnivora > Mustelidae > Martes > Martes martes. The sequence continues at coordinate 150,886,743 of NC_137889.1, read as the reverse complement.
GAGCTGTCTCTTACACAAATTTCAGACTTAAGAAGGCAGGGCAGCCCATGCTGAGATGATACAAATGTGATTTCCTAAAGGGTCACATGCTGCCATGTTTGTTGGTCACACAAGCACATATTTTGGTGGGGAGTGGGGGGCCTAGTTATTCATGGTAGAAAATGTCAGGTTAATTAGAATAATATATTCACTCACCTATTTTGTTTTAGTCTTAGTGATTCAGAGAAGACTATCCAAAGTCCTCCGTAAGGAACAGCTTGTCAGAGATTGAGGATTGTTGAATGATCCAGTGTTGTATACTCTGACAATGATTAATCTCAGCACTTCATTTCTAATGCTCCATCACCCTGATAATTTCTGTGGAAACTTCAGTTACTTACCCCAGTCCTGCTGTCATTTTCCCCTTATTATGGTTCACTGTTTAAACCAGCACTATCTAATAGACCTTCCTGTGTTGATGACAATATCCCATATCTGCAGGATCCAGAATGGTAGCCTCTAGCCATATCCAGTCACTGAGCAAGGCTATCGGACCTATGGGAATGTGAAGCCCATGGGGGTTACAGGACTTACCAGGGACCACACTGGCAGTTAGTGACAGCATCTGAATGAATCTCCCGGCGCTCCCTAGGATGTCAGGCTGCCTCATATTTAGATTTCATTTGGGCAGGAAAAATGAGGAGCGATTTCAGAAAGGAGACCTAAGTTTTGCACCTAATGACTGAATGGATATATAGGAATAATATTACATCCTCCAGCCTCGCATGTAACAGATGACAGAGGAATTCAGTTGTGCTAGATAGCAGGACTGTCGCATTAGGACTCCAAGCTGAATTGGACAGAATAAATCATTAAGTCCTATGTTGCTGTCTGCCCAAGGCTGCTCAGAACAGATCTTAATATTGTGTTCTGTTTATTATTCATTCATTCACTTATTGAACACCTCCAATGGTCCACATAGTGTAGGTGCTGGTGGGAGGGAGGCACATGAAAATGACTAAAAACAGTTGAAGCGTTCGGTGCCTACAGGAAGACAGATGGCCAATCATTTCAATGTGATGCTGGAGTGTCACACGACATTGTCAATCAGGGGGTGCAGGACAGAGGGTTTTATGTTATCTCTCGGCACTCTGGTGTGCTTGGGCAATAATGGGCTCTGGAGCCAGATCTGGGTTCAAATTCAGCACTTTGCTTACTACCTCTGGGACCTCCAGCAAAAGACTGAACATGTTTTTAGCCTTATCTTTAAGATGGAGAGAATATGCTGTCTTTGTTGCTAAGATAACACAAAATCATGCACTTAAAGCTCTGGGCACAGTGCCTCATTCAGAGGAAGCATTCACTGAGTGTTAGTGCTCACTCCTACTACTGTTGTCATTGTTATTTTTATTATTATTACTAAGAATAAACAGGAGCCCTGGGAGGCATAATTGTCTTTACTTTGCAGACAAGGAAACAGGCTCAAGGAGGCTAAAGAGCCAAAGTCACAGTGATAAAAAGGGACAGGGTCAACATTTGTTGCAAGGCGGACTTGACTGCTATCAGGAAGGGAGGAGTCCCCTCTCTGGGGTCCTCAGAGGGCTGCCTTGGAGTAGTGATGGGGACCTCTGCCAGTGCAGAAGCAGAGGCCCCTGACCAGCAGGGGCTCCAGGGAGGAAACATCAGGCCTGATTACACTACCACCTAAACTTGCCATGCCTCTAGTGCCTTTTCAGAAGTTTCCTGACCTGGCATTTATTGTCCTAGAAGTATGCACATACAAGATCAATTTAAACTTTAAACAAACAATGCTCCTTCCAGCACAGGTTTTATGCTAGATTCTGGGGTTAGTGAAGAACCTTGGTGGAAATTGTCCTGTCCAACAGTCCAGCCCATCCACCTGTCCATCCATCCCTCAGCATCACAAACGTGAAATGCCAACCGAGTGCTAGACACCATCCTGACGGTGCTCTTCTTCTGTAAGTCTACGTTTTCCACAGATAGTATTCTCCATTCAAGACTGGAAGTGGTGAGCCAGGCGCAAGGGGCACGTTGGTGAATGCAGTTAGGATAGGAGACGGAGTGAGTACTTAGGGATGGTTTCCACCGTCTCAGCTTGGCAGCTGGGCAGAGAGGTGAAGATGGGATGACAGGGGACTCTCGGCCCACATCTGAACCAAATAATTAAAGCGCGTTGTGCTTCGATCTACAGTGGATGCCTGAATGTATACGTGGGGGCAAGGATTGATTTCTGTTGGTTTTACAGCTCTGGCCAAGAGCATCGTGATTGGTACATAATATACAAAGGAACCAAATTATTTGGGTTTAGTTTTGTTTGGGTAAATTAGAAAAGAATAAGTCTCTTGGGATCTGGCAATAGAAGCTCTAAAGCAGCTGGGGGGCGGGGGTGGTGGGGAGTCCACCAAGGCCTGTCTGGGTTGGAACCAGAGAGAGGAGGAGTTTTTAGAAGGGGAAGGGCATTCCAAGTAGAGGGCTCTGCCTAGGTGAGGGAGATGCGGGTGCTGTAAGAAGGGCGTGCTGGCGTGAGCCATACTCCCGCCTCAGGAAATACATGCAGCCCAGGCCGGGTGGGTACCTCCGGGCGTCGCCGCGAAGCTGCCTCGCTGGTCCAGTCGGGAGCGCATCCAGAACCCCCGGCTTAAGCTTTCTTTAAAATACAGACCGGGTCCCGGGCAGGCACCTGGCCGCGCGCTCAGCTCTCGGGCTGGGGGTGAGTTGACTTAAGTAGCATTGCCATTCCGGAGGCTCCGTTTGCAAGTCCCCGCCTGGGAGCAGGGGAGGCCGCAACAGGTCCCCGCGGGCACCCCGGGCGGGCCTCGCTCGCGCCTCCAGGGCCCGCGCCTTTCCCGGCCCGCCGCGCCCCGGGGGCTGGCCCGCCCGCGGGGCTGCAGGGCCGCCTCTCCGGAAGCCGTCCCGGTGGTCCCCGAAGCGGCTCATAAATCATTCATGAGCCGGACGAGTTGGGCGAACGCCTTTGCAAGGGGAGGGCGGGCGGCAGCGGGGCCCGAAACGGGAGCTGGACGCGGCGCACGGTGAGTAGCGGCGTCCTCATCCCGGAGCCTGGGGGCGTCAGCGGAGACTGCGGGGGCCTGAGCGCACCCGCCTCAGAAGGCTGGGGGCGGGAATCGGGAACGGAGGGGCTCGCTCTGTGCCCCTCTCCTCCCGGCCCTCCGCGCTCCGTCCCCTGGCCCCGGGGCAGGTAGTACGAGCCCTGAGAGCGGCCCGGGAGCCAGGGGACTGCAAAGTGGGCGAGGTGGTCCGGGCGCCCCGCCAGCGGGAGTTCCGGGCAGAGCGCGGACGCGCGCAAACTTTGCCGGCTGCCTGGTGTCTGCGCGGTGGGTCTTTTTTCCAGCCGCAGGAGGGGAACCGGTGGCTGTGGCTCGCCGGGTACCAGGACACAAGCAAACGGGACCGGGACCCCCGAAGCCGCGGGCTCACTCTCTGAGAGGGGGAGACTCGTCAGGGGCTTGAGAACTGTTCTGCGAGGAGGGGAGTGCTGGGGGTGCCCTACGGACACGAGGCACTGAGCCTCCCCTGCCAGGGATGTAAAGGGGTCACCTCCTCCCTGGTTTTCCAAATGGAGTACGCGGTGCAATAGACCATAGCAGGAGGGGGGTCCGGGGGGAGCCACTGGAGGCAGTGTCCCCACGTCTATGGGAGAGCGCACGCACCCCTGGTTTGACGCAGCTTCCACCCCCTTGTGTGCACAGTTAGGGGACCTACGGTAATTGCCGGGTGGAGAGCTGAATGCCCTGGACGCACCTCGCCAGTTCGGCGCCGGCTGGGACAACAAAGGGAAGCGTGGACAGAGGAAGAAGCTTCGAGGTGCGGGAGAGGCGGGGGCCCCAGGTCAGTTTCCCTGAAAGCCCGTTCCGAGAGGGGGAGGGGATTCGAGGGGGTGGCACACCGCTCCGGTCCCCCTTCTCCCTGGCGACCCCGATGCAGCCTCCGGGGACGGTGGCGCGGATCCCGCGCGGGCGTCCCGGGGCAGCCAAGTTACTCGGGCAACCCCCTCCCCCAGGCGGCGGCGGATTCCTCGAGTCTCCTCGCTTCCCGCGCCCGCCTAGCCGCCCATTCTTTTGTGTCCCGCAGCCCGGGAGAGCCTCCTGCCGAGGAGGGAGAGAGGGCAGGAAGGAGCCCGGCCTGGCGGTGGGTGGGAGGGAAAGACTGGGGAAAGCCGGCGCCCCAAGCTTCCTGCAGCAACAGGTTGAGCCTGTAACCCCAGGCGGCTGCTGACCTCTCTCCCGCCCAGGCTCCGATCCAGAAAGGTTTTCCACGGTGCCTGTGGGCAGCGGCTGACCTTCGTTAAGACACACAGGTGAATGATGGGAGAGGGTGGGGGGTCGTCCTTGAACGCCCCACTGGAGACATCTGCCATTGTATGTTGGGTTGAACCTTACCGGGCTGCTGTTTTTTTGTGGCTCAAAAATGAGTATGGGAATCGCAGTGGATTCACACTGTGTGAAGTTACTACTTTTTCTTTCTTCCTTTTTTTGTGAGTATCCTCTGGAGCTGTCCTGTCTGTCAAGGTGAGCCCAGGGCCACGGTGGAGCGTGGAGGACTGATGCTGGCAATGGCAGGCGGTTCAGGCCCTTTACTGACTGCCAGCTGTCTGCCTGGTGCTGTACCTACTCCTGTCTAACCCTCCAGCGTTATTCAAAACCCCACTTTACAGACAAGCAAAGGAAAGCAGGGAGAATATAAGCAACTGCTCAAGTCACTGGACTAATGAGTGGGACAGGAGACTCCTGCCCTGTCTCAAACGTGTGGCCTCTTGTCACTTCAGCAACGTCCTTTGGTTTCGTTTTGCTTCCTTGATATGTCCCCATAATTTTTTTTTTAAATGAACTTCCTTATGATTTCCACACCGGACTATTCTGTGCATTCCAGCACCGTGAAGTAAACAAGTGCACCAAAGGACAGGTCAAAGGAATAAGACTTTAAACCAAGTATTATTTTATTGGCATTGTTTAAAATATGAAGGATAAAGGTTTTACAGGGGACCAAGAGCTATCTCAGATTTGTTAAGGGTCAGGATGGTTTGTTAAAAATGATAGAAGCCAACTCTGGGTAATTTTAGCAGAAAAAGGCCTGGGTATTAGGTAATGACAGGAAGGCCGGCCAGCTAGGCTCAGGAGCTCATGCAGGACATGCAACAGGACCCTCAACTGGTGTGTGGCCATGGCTGCCACCGCAAGACTCTGGCTGTGGCTGCTGGCACTGTGCCATCATTGCTAGAATGAGTTAGAGACTGCCTCTGCTTGAGTGTGCCCCTCATCGACAAGCCCAGGAATAGGCATCCGCTTGGTGGGTTTGAGGCACCCCCCCAGACCACAGTTTGGGCACCTCGGCTGTCCTCACAATAAAATGCAGGAGTTCTGCCCACAAGACTCCCAAAGGTAGGCTCAGAAGTTGAGCAGTCCATTCCCCCACCCCCGAAATCGCAGCTGACAAACATTCAATACAAAGATCCTTTTGAAAGAAGGAGAAATGAAGCTAGATGGTCACCATATTTGCTTTTAAACTGTGGAAGTGCCATTCTCTGGACTCCAAGCTCAGAATCATGTGAAGTATTTGCTCAAAATTCACATTCTCGGGCCACCTTCCCAGCTTGAACTCAATGCATTTGGAATGGAAACCAGGAACCTGTACCCCATAAGTCAGAAAAATGGTGAGATTGCCTTTATTGATTGGTCTGGTGCCTGTGTGAGGAGCTAGCCCCTGAGGAAGCAGTTCCCAAGGCCCTGCAAAGTTGGGGGTCCCAGCAGAAGGCATGGCCCCAGAATGGTAGACCAGTTGCTCTGCCATGGGCAAAGCCAATAAAGACACAATCTGCTGCCTATATTGTGGGAATAGCTACAAACACTCCAACACCTCCCTTCCAGAGGCTATGGGACTGCTAATAAATGTTCCATACAATTTTGAATGGGTAAAAAGGATTATTTCAGGTCAGTTCTCTCTCTGCTCCTCACCATTTGATTTCAGCAACCCTTTGTCAAGTGCCTACTGTGTGCCTGGCTCTGGCGGGCACAGAGATTAGCAAATCAGAGACCACCCCACAGCAGCTGGGATCGATCAGTTTAAGGCACTATAAGAAGGGCATTTGGGGCACTCTTCCTTGCATCTGTTGTCTTGCAGTTGCATTTGAGAAACCAAAGATGTCTTTGGAAAGTGGCCTGAATAAGCTAGGTGAGTGAGTACTCAGGACCAGTGCTGGTTCTCAAACTTCAGTTGTCTTGAGAATCAATCACCCGGGAAGAGTGTTAAAAATGCAGATGAATGGGCCCAGTCCCCAGAAATTAGGTCTGATAACCAGCATTTTAAATAAAAATGCATTTTATGCCAATGCAGCTCCTGGTCCTAGAGAAGTGGCTTGGATTTTATGCTGGCAGTCCCAGGAGCTGCCCCAGCTGCTCCTGCTACCCAGTGAGGTTAACAGGTGAGGTCCCACAACCTCTCTTCTGCCTTGACTTGTATTATCTAGTGTTTCCGAAGTAGTGAGATTTTAGTATTAACATTTACTTCTAAATGTGAGAGGGACCGACACTTTGGAGCAAGAAGTGAAGAAATCTGGACACGTAGCTCTAGGTGCTGCCTAGCTTAATTGGCACTTCCAGCTTCGCAGCAGTGAGTGGGGCTGCATTTCACTTGGGATTTGCCTTCCCCTGCTTTTTCCCAGAGAGAGTTTGAAACTGTTTATTCATAGCTCTTCACAGGCCTCTTGCCATCTCTCTCCTGCTGTGCTTCTCCTGGTCCCTGGCTGAGGCTGGTGGCATTACCAGGAAGTCAGTCTTTCTTAGCAGCCGAGCCTTTAATCCTTCCAGCTGCTGTGCTCCCTGCCTGTGCTTTAGCAGAAAACAAGATGGGAGCATGTTATGTGTGTGTATGTGTTGTATGTATTTTATATGATATTTATATGAGTGTGTGTGTTGTATGTATATATGTTTTGCATATGTGTGGAGTGTGTCAGTGTGTGTGGTATGTATATGTGTGGTGTGTATACATGCAGTGTATCAGTGTGTGGTGTATATGTCTGATAGTGTGTGTTACATGGATGTTTGTTGTGTTTTGTGTGGTGTATGTGGTGTATGTATGTGTAGTGTGTATGGTGTGTGTTAATGTGTTGGTGTACATGTGGTGTGTGCTAGTGTGTGTGGTGTGTGTTTGGTGAGTGCTAGTGTGTGTGATGTGTGCTAGGGTGTTTAGCGTGTGTGGCATGTGCTAGTGTGTGTATGTGTGGTATGTGTATGTGTGGTGAGTGTTAGTGTGTGCTGTATGTGTTAATGTGGGTGGTGTGTGTATGTGTGGTGTGTATACGTATAGAGTGTGTTAGTGTGTGTGGCATGTGTTAATGTATGTGATGTGTATACGTGTGGTGTATGCTAGTGTGTGTGGTGTATGTATGTATAGTGTGTGTGTTGTGTGTTACTGTGTGTGGTGTGTGTGGTGTGTGTACATGTGGTGTATGGTAGTGTGTGTGGTGTGTGCAGGTGTGGGGTGTGTGTGGTGTGTATTAGTGTGGATGGTGTGGTGTGTGGTATGTGCTAGTATGTGTGGTGTGTGTAGTGTGCATGTGCATGCCTGCCTGCCTGTGTAATGACAGTAGTCCCAGTCCTCAATAACACACCCACCCTAACCTTTCATCTCCCTCTCCTGCCCTGTGCAGCCCCGGAGACTCCCAGACGGTGGCTTTGTAAAGGCTAGCTGGCTTTGTTTCTTTCTCATTTGTCCTCTCTGGAAACTATTTGAAGATGGAGCAGAGCAGGCCTGTGTTTGACTGTACACAGGGGTGACTTCTGACCAGAACCAGTGAAAGGCTAGAGCACTTCAGAGCCCAAGCAGGGGGGCTGCAGCAGCCAAGCCTGGAAGGGAGAATGCCCTTTGGAAACAGTTACCAGGGTCCTGGTGTATCCATGGTGTGATGGAGAGCTGACAGGAAGCTGATTCGGGGTTGACAAGGTTGGCACTGAGAGCTGTAAATGCTCTGAGAAGCCCGTGATTAGATAAGGAGAGTTTAGGGTCATTCTTTTGGGAGTTCTGTGCAGAAGTAACTGGGGTGGGACAAGACTTAGAAGATGAGGCAATATCCAGGGGATTAAATATGAATTAACATCTTCACTCAAACAGCTCATGCATTCGCACCTTTCGTCTGGAACTTTCTACAGCTTGGTGGAATACAAGTTGTAGGCCCTCTGGCCCCTTGTGCAATGTGTCACTTTCTTGAAGACCCTCTTTCCCCCATTGCACAGTGGGTTTTAGGAGCACCCTGCCCTTATTTTGAAAGTTGCTAAGTGTGTATCTCATGTACAAAATAGAATATAATCAGGGTGCTTCTCACCCCAGAATAGAATAGGTGCAGAGCACCTCAATTCCTCTCCGATGTTGCATTCTGATGCACCGAGTTCTACGCAGTGGCATAAGCAAATCAGTCATTTTGGCTTTTTCAGTTTTACATTGAGGGGTACTTACTGAACCCCGACTCTGCCCTGTCTTGTGTTCAGTTCTGGGGCTACAAACACAAGGGGACAGGGTCTACCTTGGAGGCCCTCTGGGTCTCTTGCCCTAGCTATACACGGGCTTGGTAGCTGCTTCTCACATTCCTGTTTCTCCCTCTCAGGAAGGGTGGGACAAAGGTTTCTTTCAGGATTACCTGGTGAACATGTTAGAAAGGTAAATTCCAGTGTAACCTAGCCTTAGACAGCTTGGTTCTGCCCCTGAGGTCTTCTAGTTTGGGTTGGGGATGAGGTGGAGAGGCAGATGTCTGAAATAAGGTCAGTGAACAAATGAGTAGAAGAAAAAGCAGATAAGATGTATCTCCAGAAAGCAGGGACACCTGCACCAATCTGGAGAAAAAATAGGCATCTGGTCTATGGCCAGGGCCTCTGGAGGCCTGTGGGGAGCCCCAGAGCGAGGGCTCTGTAGGAAGGGTGTGCTGGTGTCTTGCAGGGGCTCTGAAGGAAAACTCCCGGGTTTGAATTGTAACCCCACCGTTAATTATCCTTGACCTTGGGGCAAGTCCCCGAAGTCCTCTGTGGAGAGGTTTCCTCATCTGTAAATGGTATAATTCCTTCAACAGGGTCCAGCCGGCCCAGCACATGCAGCCCTGTAGGGTACATAGTAAGTGCTCAGTTAAGTCTCTCTTCCTAAGGCCAAACAGCCTTCTCTGCAGCATAGAGTGTTTCCGGAACCCATCAAGGTCTGCGTTATGCGTCTGGACCCTGGGGTGGGGCCTTCTGGCTTTCGCGCCCCTGCAGCTCTAAGCAGTCTCTGCGTTTGCCTCCCACGCAGCGGATTAGGCAGATGCGATACCTCTAAACTGTGCCGCCTCCTCTCTGAAGGTTCCTGGGGCAGACAGGCCGCGTGTGAACTGAGTGCTGCCTTTCTCTCCCACCAGGGATGGTGCCTTGAGCCCACGGACCCGGACCCGGATCCACAAAAAGATTCTCAGACGGCCTTTGCTGCATGCCAGCCCGGCCAGGGAAGGGAGTGGACTCCGCACACCCAGCGCTTGCCGCTGAGCCTCTTTGGCGCAGGAACACACGCTCCCGTCTTATCCTAGGCTTCCAGAACCTCTGAGCCGGAGGCCCCCAGCTCTACCTCATGCGTGCAGGATCTGGCTAGCCATGGCCCTCCTCCTCAGCTTCCTGCTGCTGCTGGAGCTGTCCTGGGATTCCTCTGCCCTGGGGCCGTTGTCATCCACAAAGGGTTCCGATGGTTTGGAATTTGAATTGCCGACCACGAACTATGAGACCAAAGATTCTTACAAAGCTGGGCCCATTGGCGTTCTCTTTAAAATGGTGCATGTCTTCCTCCGTGTGGTGCAGCCCAATGCTTTCCCTGAAGGTAAGTGCCCATGGCGGGGGGGGGGGGGGGGGGGGTGGCAGTTTGTCTCCAGACACACTCACATGGGCACACAGAATATTGTTTGTTAATCATGATAAAGTAAATATGTATTATATTCAGTATTTTATTTATATATGCAGTATTTTAAAACATAACATTCAAAGTGATTGGATTGCACAGGAGCAGAAAGTATTGAGACAGAAGTTAGGAACACTTGTGCCAGGTTAAATAGGTTGTTAATGAATGTGATTATAAGAAATGAATTCAAACAATGTTGCTATGCTGGTTTTCCAATTCTTGATCTTTTTTCCCCCTCCCTCTTTTTTTTTTCTTTTTCTTTTTTTTTTTCCGGTGAGAGCAATGAATTACTCTCAAGTGCAAACCAAAGGTAAAAATTAGGGTTAAAAATAAATTTTCTCAGGTGAGTTAATAATTACCTCTGGTGGCTAGGCTAGCACTCACAGACTGACCCCTCCTTGACCTACCACAAAGTACAATTTCACATTGCTGAGGACAATGACTGTCCTGACCTGCCGTGTTTACCTGGCTAACTCTTTGCTTCAGTTCTAAGACTTTAAGTGTAAGGAAAGGAGGGATGGTCTCTTGTCAGAACTTTAATGGCATGGTGCCTTACCCTTCATGAATATTGTTGTTTGTCCTACTCCGTATACTGGGAAGTCTGCGGGCGTGTGTTTTCAGGAACGAGATTATGAAAATTTAAATGGTCTGTGGGAAGTATCTGCTATTAGGGTTTGGCAGTCTAAATTTTTATTGACTTCATGTTAGACTTATTCTGATTGTTCTTTAAACTATGAAAATTTGAATGCTATTATTGATTACTACAATATACAAATGATAAAATTTGTAGTAATCCTTATCATCTTCTTTAGCTGGTCAGCTATTGTTCATAAGAGGATTATATGTTTGTGTGTGTGTGTGTGTGTGTGTGTGAGAGAGAGAGAGAGAGAGACAGAGACAGAGACAGAGAGACAGAAAGAAAGGGAGAGAGAAGGTATTTAGTGAGCTTTAACACTTGTTTATATTATAGGCAGTTTATAGATTTTCATTATGATACATTTATATTAAAATTTTCTTACTTTTTTATTTCAGATTAAGAAATTGAAACAGTTTGAAGTGTAGTTCTCCATTTTTTATTAGTTTAAGTTTCAGTGTAATGAAACAAATCACTCTGAGCCCCGTTGCCATTGAAGAGAACCTGAACAAATACTATGTACTGTTTATGTCCCTGCTTGAAAGACTAAATTTGGAAATCCAAAAGACAGAAGTAGAAAATAGTTCATTTATTAATGTGGGATACAAGCTCACTATTCTCGATAGGTATCTCTTCCTTTATTTGTAGACTTGGTGTAAATATTATTGAATAATCAAATACCTCGTGTTTTTAGTTTTAGTTTCTTTGGAGTTTTTTTATGCAAAAGAAATAGAATTCGGTTGTTTTATATGAATTTATAACAGCATCTTCAAAAAGACTGTGAAGCATCCATGTGTCATTAAGGCATATCATGTAATTAGTTATCCTGTAATCTCTTTCCATATGTTGCTTTATTTTGCTTCCTCTAGGTTTCAGAGGAAGGTTTCCTCACTTTTGTTTTACAAAGGAAAGCCATATTTTTAGAAGTTTGGATTCAAATTATCAGGTCAAAGTATCCTCTATCCAACACATTCTCAGGTTTTGAACTCTGGCGTCATTATTAGTCTAGAAGAAGCCGTCTGAAGAATTTAAATCCTGCTGTAATCTGAGGGTGTTAGCCCTGCTTGTCCCTTGACCTTCATCAATACTTATTTCTTTGGAAAAAGAAATTCCCAAAAGTCTCAATAGTATACCAGAGCAGAGCCGCATTACCCCTTGGGGCGGGGGCAGGGATTGGGTTTCTTAAAGAATATAATATTGAATTTCAAAGGGGACATCTTGGAGTGTTGGATTTTTTTTTCCCCCCACCATCCCATTTTTTAAATTGTTTCATCCAGTTGCTAGATATCATAATGGTCTCAGAGTCCCTTATAGGTACTTTGCCACATAAAGGGCATGTACCAGACATGGTTTTTCCTACCGGGCCAGTGCGTTTCATGAATGCCAGATCATAAGCAGACATCTTCATAACAGAAGATGTAAAAACAACAACAATGAGAGAGGACAGGAGTGAAAGAGAGAGAGAGAGAAATGGAATCCTACTCATTAGCTTAACTAACTTAATACATTAACCTTGAAGTCATTCAGATGGCTTCATGGCCAGTCCTCTACAAAGTAACATATTCACAGAGAGAATGATCCCCTAGGTATATACTTTCATTTAAAAGGGTAGAGTGTTTTGAATCCAGGGTCCCAGTCCAGTGCAGGAGTGAAAGAGAAAGGGAGGACCCTCGATCCTGGCCTCCCTTTTCTCATGCTATTGGGCTGGGAAGTTTTCCACTTTGCATCCTGTGTCTGAGCCAAACAATATAAAGGATTTTGCATTTGTAACTCTCTAAAGTGAAGCCCGTCGTGTATCCTTATAAATCCAAGATGGAATGGTCTTGTTTAGCTGGGAGTTTACACAAAAGTCTATTTACTTTCCTGGGCAGAGGAAAAGATCAGGTTAGATCAGACCGGAAAGACAGGTAACTATACGCCACAGCAGAACATGCTCGAGAACCTGGTGTGGGTATTTCATAAACACCTGCCCCTGGTCTGAAGCTGCAAGAGGGATGCCGAGTCCCCTGCTCAGTCTCACTGAGAAGAGAACGATGGCTTACATTCAGGAGGAGTTGCTTGTCCATTCATTCAATTTAAAAAGGGTGATGATGTCAGGATGACTGGAGGAGTTGACGGAAGGCTGTTCCTGGCACAGGGAACCATATGCCCTAGGGAGTGGATGGGAGAGTGATTCAGGGTGGACCCATGAGGTGCGTATTTATGGAATAAATCTGTTAAGGGTCAGATCCTGACTTTAGATAAGCTGGCAAGTTTTGTAGAGGGAAGGAAGCTAAGGCAGCATAAGCAAAAATTTCATTCATTTGGCAATCATTTATTGAGAGTGCCTGCTTTTCTGTGGTTTACCTGGTCGGGGCTGGGAGCCAAGGCAGAAGGGGAATTGGGTTTTGGAAAAAGAATCTGATAACACCTGGTGAGAGAGGTCATAGGGAGGTAGAGTGTTCTGCAGTGGTCCAGAGGGAGATAATAATGGACTAACTCAGCACAAGGCAAAGGTAGTGGGGGAAACAGAGGCAGGATCAATTTCATGGCTTTCATTTCAAAGGACTTTGGTTCAAATCCTAACTCTTGTCTATTACCTGCTGGGTGATCTTGGCCAAGTTAATTTTCAGAGCCTCTGCTCTCATAGATGTAATATGACTATAATTATAACTCACTTTGCAGCTTCTATCTGTGAGGCTTAAATGAGATGATGTATGTAAAACCTATGTTTAAAACCATGCCTGAAAAGCACAGATAAAAATCCTCAATAAATGTAGCTGCTAGTAATATTATTATTTGAGAGGAAGAATTGACCAAATTTGACACCAAGATTGGTGCCGAAAAGGGACGTGAGAAAAAGATGTGTCTAGGAGGGAGGGATCACTGAAATATCCCTGCTGCCGCTCCGCCAGGAATATTCTAGGAGTTACCGTGTAAGAAGCCATTCCATTAATTTCGAAGCTCAGCGGGCTGTGTTTTCCCGCAAGCCCCACAGTCCCAGAACCGGTTCTAGAAGGCAGGGCTTGGGGCAGTGCTAGTCTACCGCATGGTCTTTACTCCTTATCTGACAGACTCTCATTCTCCTTTCTCTGTGTTCTTTCCCACTATCCCCGGTATCTGCCGTAAGGCATTCTTTGCGGTTAGCTCCCTCGAATCCCCCAACAACTTTGGCAGGTAGATGATGGTGGTCAATGAAGGTCTTATTTCTATTTATTATACCCCGCTTCACAGATAGGAAAGCTAAGTCAGGACAAGAGAACATGTTCAAGGCACACAGCTAGCCTGGGGGAGATTGAGAAACCTCTGTCTCCAGGACGAGTTATTTCTCAGCATACCTTGTGGCTCATTTATTTTACAACATACCTTGTGGCTCATTTCTTTCCCTTTTACTTTACCACAGTGCTTTCAAAATATCTACGGGTGGCTATAAAAAATAATAATTTTGCACACTGAGAGTGTGTGTTATAGAAGATTATCGGTCGTGGATGGTAAACAGTGCCTTTTCAATTTCATGTGTCTTATGATGAATTTGGCATGAATCACGACCCAGATCAGAGTTAGTCTATTGGAGCTCTGCTTTTATTTTATTTTTATAGAAAGTCTCTAAAATTACTCTCTGCTCTGTTTTGGGTGTATTTTTAAATGAGATTTTTAGGCTGATTGACCTGTTTCTAACAGCGTTCTGGGTTAATCTGATTTTGGTGGTGCCAGAGTAGAGCTGGGTGAGTGGCAGGTGGGAGGAGGGAAGAGTGAAGCTTGTCCTCTGCTGAGTCTGAGATCTGGGCAGGATGTTGTAGTAAATGGGAGTTCCCTCCCTTGCAGGTAACATAAACCTGTTAACTGAGAGAGTCAAAAAGGAGTTTATCATCATGACTCCCAGTGACCTCGTGGTGCCTAGCCACCAGGGACTGGGTCTCACTGCAGGGCCTCCTTGTCTCCCACCTTGGCTCCTTTCTGCACACAGTCCCTTTGCACCTCTGTCTTCCCGTCCCCCCTCCCTCTGGGCTCATCCACTCCTGCAGACCCTCCTGGTAGAGAACCAGGATACCCAGTGTCGCAGAATTCAAGCCTACTTCCTGGAGAATGGGTGGGGGGTTCTTCTCTTTTAAGTCCCAAACCCAAGTTCCAGTCCTGCCTTGGCCAGTCACCTACCACGGACTCACTGAGTAATGGTGGCCATGGTCACATCTCGTGGGCCTGACCCTGGGAGCCATCATTGTCCCCATGGCACAGGTAGGGAGGTGCCTCCCAGGAAAGGCAATGGCTGGGTGGACAGCCCAATAGATGTGTCTTTGCCAATGTCCACTGGGAATCAGAATGTTATATTATATCCAACACCTGTGTGTTCTTACTTAATTCAAACAAAGCCAGCATTGTCTCCTTTGGATCCCAGCACTCATATTGGCAATAGGCCTGGCCACAGATAAGGTCATTGAAGGAAAGAACTAATATCTAATCATCCTTCCTCCCTGGTGTCACTCACTGTGCTGGGCAGCCTTCTCATCCTAATTTATGTACGAGCAAACAGCTATCATGTAACTGCTTTTGGGATTTGAACAGCTCAATAACTCTACAAGCTAGGTACCATTATTTTCATTTTATGGAAGAGGAAGTTGAGGTCCACAACTAGTTGGGGTCACACAAGAAGTCCATGGCAGAGGCAGGCTTTATTGTCCAAGCTCATAGTTGCTGCTTGTATTTGCTGATCTAGAACTCAAGAGACTCTGGGACTCTCCCAAGGTCACATACTCTGATGGCTAAGCGGTCAACCCAGGGTTTGACCCAGGGCCCATGACTCTGTCTCCCCTCCCCCAGTGCAGCACTACGTTGCCTCTGTGGATATCTGCTGTACAGATTGCATTCATATGTCCCCAGGGACCCGTGAGTGTGGAGTGGGTTTGGGGGGGAGGTGACACATCTGTAGACTGTAACGGGCACTGCCCAATTCATCTCACGTGTCTTCTGCTTCATAGAACAACTTTTGTAGCTAAACAGAAAACCCTGTTCTATTGACTATATTCCTGTAACTTTGTCTACAGGGTCCTGCTGGACTGTGGTCCTGACTTTATGTGTGTCATCAACAGAGGCAGGCTATGCTTTTCTGGGACATGTGTGCCAGGCCCACAAAAAGACACAAGAAAAGCTCCCTACTCCTCTGGTCTCCAGTGGTGATGTTCTTTTAGGAAGCCTTTAAGTACATGCAGGAAATGAGAGATTAAGTACGAATGTAAAGAAAGAGGCTACCCGAGCAGCTGCTGGATGGAACCAATGTGGAATTAAATGCCGCTTTTCTATTGGCATTGAGCAGAAGTCCTCCAATTTACTCTTGCAGAAGAAGCTGTGAAGTGTGGTCTGTACAGGGAAGGCAGTGCTGGGTCTGAACTGCACAGCTGGGTGGACAGTAGCAGGAGAGGAGGTAGGCCTAGCAGGCCTGCCACGTATCCTCTGCTGGACGGGGATCTAGATTCTGGAACGAGTCCAATACTTGAGCTGTGGTGAGGAACTCATGTTCTGGAGCCACTGCCTGGGTTTGAATCCTAGCTCCATTGTTTACTAGCTCTGTAACCTTGGGCAAGTTACTTAAGCTCTCTGTTTCTTAGTTTTTCCTCTGTAAAATGATGAAAAGAGTCATGGTACTTTTGGAGCACCTGATTGCTCCGAATGTTTGCAAAGCAAACATTTGCAAAACATTATCTAACATACAGTAAGTGCTGTGTGTTTGTCAAATAAAATTTGAATGTATAAAATTCATATTCATTAAAAGCCTTTGAACTAATGTCAGACTTTGATGATCGCACAGACAAAAGAACAAGTATTTATTGGACCCCCGCTGTGCTGGTTTCCTAGAGCTGCCATAACAAATGATCTCAAACTGGGCGGCTGAAAACAGAGATATATTCTCTCTGAGTTCTGAAGGCCAGATGTCCAAAGTCAAGGTATTGGTGGGGCCATGCTCTCTCTGAAGACTCTAGGGGAGAATCCTTGCTTCTTTCAGCTTCTAGTGGCTCTAGGTGTTCTAATCTTGCCTGTCTTCACACAGTCCCCTTCTGTATCACTGGCCTTCTCTTATAAGGACACCTGTCATTGGATTTAGGGCTCACCCTACATCTAGGATAATATTGTCTCAAGATTCTTAACTTAATTATGTCAGCAAAGACCCTTTTTCCTAATAAGGTAACTTTCACAGGTTCCTGGGGGCAGGAATTAGACATGCCTTTCTGAAGGCTACCTTCACACCTTCAACACACACACCCATTACATTCTTCTTTAGTTTTCCCCAACAGCCCAGTGATACCAAGTAATGTGACCAAGGTCATATTTCTGAAAAATGGAATCAGATTCAAAGCTATTTGATTCTAAGAGCTCATATTTTAATCCTGCAACTATGTAGTGAGCTCCTACTAGGTGCCAAGCCTCCTGCTGTTTGGCAGAGATGGCATCAACTGAGTTTCTCTGTTCTTGGAAGACTGACATTGAAGGAGGAGATCTCCACCTCCGTAGGGGGCTGAGGTGCAGGGCCGGCTTGTCCTTGTTCACAGTCAAGTGTCAATAGGGAGCTCATGGCTGTCCCAAGGAAGGATTAGTCATGATGGGGCCAAGAGAAGGCTTCATGGAGGAAGCAGCATCTGAACTGAGCTGAAGGGTGTGGAAGGTTTCAGGAAGCAGAGCAGAGCATTCCAGGTGCATAAGTAGAGGCCTGACTGATGCAAGTTGAGATAGTGATTCATGGGATATGGCCTGGGGAATACCGAAGCTAGAGCCCTTCACGGCTGGCAGATTGTCAGGCCATGAGTCTGGGGAGATGCTAGCACATCAACATGGGGCTCTGTAGACAATGAAGGGCAGGCATCTCTCAGTAATCCTGTCACCCTCACCTGAGCTACAGGAAGGAGGCCATAGGAGTGTGCATTGTCTATTGAGCCTGTTCCTGGAAATTCTCAGGTATATTTGGACACTAGGGACCTAGCTTAGTGCTGCCCAGTGTGGCATTTGGAGCAACAGCATCAACATCACCTGGGAGGTTATTAAAAATGCAAATCCTTAGGTCTCACTCTTTATCTACTAAATCAAAGTATTTCTTTTAATTTAAAAAATATTTAAAATATTTTTGTGTTGAAGCACAATACGCATGCCAAGAAGTGCACCTATATCGACAACTTGATGACTTTTCACAAACGGCACACATCTGTGTGACCAGCTCCAAGACAAAGAACAAGCTCCCAGAAGAACCCTGTCTTGTTTCCTGCTCGTTGTCCCCCAGCTCATCCCAAGGGTAACTCCCGTCCTTCTTTTCAGTGGCATAGATGAGCTACACCTGCTGGAACACATATACACTTTGGTTCCTGTCCTCTTTTGCACAATATCTAAGTTGTAAGATTCACCCAGATTGTTGCATATGGTTGTAAATATTCATTTTGCTGTTGCATACTCTCCTATCACATGAATATACTATAATTTATATATCTATCCTACTGGCTTGGCATTTGGGAGGTTTCCAGTTGGGGCCTGTTTAGTCAGTTTGGGCAGCTGTCACAAAATACCACAGCCTGGGGGGGGCATAAACAGCATTTTATTTCTTGCTGTTGTAGAAGCTGAAAGTCCAAGATTGAGGTGCAGGAGATTTAGTGTCTGGTGAGAGTCATTTTCTTGGTTTGAGAACAGCCGTCTTCTCACTATCTTCAGGTGAAGGAGAGAGAGAGCATGAGCCTGCATGTACACGGGTCTCTTCCTCTTCCTGTGAAGCATTAACCCCACCATGAGGGCTTCACCTCCAGGCCTCATCTAAACCTAAATTCCCCCCAAAGGCCTTCTGATGAGACTTCATTTCCCCATCACCCAAGCTTCGATAACTTTCAACTCATGATCAATTTTGCTTGGTTTCTACCTCTATCTATCCCTCCTACTCATCCCCCTCATTTTGAAGCAAATTCTAGCTTTCTATCATATCATACAGAAATATAAATATTTCTGTACCTTTCCCTAAAAATAAATATTTCTGTACTTATCCCTAAAAATAAAGACGCTGGACTATAACACTGTAGAAAGCCAACAGTAGTTCTTCAATATAATAAAGTATCGAAGTGTTCAGATTTCTTGATTCTCTTGTAAATACAATTTTTTAATACAGTTTGACTGAATTGGGATCCAAATAATGCTCATATATTACAATAGGTTGATATGTCTCCTTCTGTCTCTGTTTAATTTCTAGGATGTGCCTCTAGGTCTTTTTCCTCACAGTTTTTTTGCTTGAAGAACCTAGTTTTTTTTCCTGCAGTATTTCTTATAGGCTGAACTTGGTTCATTCCATTTTCATGGCGTTCTTAACATATTTCTCTGCTTTTCTTACAAAGATCAGGTACAAGTTTATTCTACAAAGGCACTTTATAGGCAGTATCGTACATTTGCACCAAGATACGGATACTATCTGTCTGGTTGTCTCCCTTTTTGTGATGTTGGCAGCACTGATGATCACTGTCTACTTGCATTCATTCACAATGGATCCAGTCCTTTCAATGTTGTTTGCAAACATGCTCTCAGGTTTGTTAAAAATCTTAGGGAACAAAATGGAATACTTTGCATGTTCTATAATGGCAAGTGTTCACTTAGTAGTATTTCATGGACATGTCCCTGTTAGGGTGTTGCCCGAGCTGGAAAGGTTTTTAAACAAGGAACTTGAAACATTCATTCACCAACCTTTTGATGTAGAGCCAAGACTGAAAACATTTTTTTAACATGAGTTAATTGTTTGAAGTTTCATGATTAGCGTTTCTGATATAAATAGCAGCCAAAATGTATCCTTTGTAATTTTTGGCTTCTTTGTTTTGATTTCTTGAAATTCAAAGAAAACACGTAGAGTTCAGAGTTGTGTGTTTTTAGTTTGTTTTTTCTTCCCAGAATTTTACAGTTGACTCACACGTGATTTCATCTAATTACTAGTCTTTATTAAGTCTTTATAGAACATTTTGTTTTCTGTGCTCATTCTTTTTATGTGCATATTTCCTTAGTTTGTGTAATATTTAATTACACATTGAACTTATTATACATAAAGAGGCAGAAAGAAGGTTGGGAGCAAATTGAGTGTTTTGGGTTGAAGTGTTCCTCCCACCAATTGATATGTTCATGTCCTAACCCCTGGTACCTCAGAATGTGACCTCTTTTGGAGACAGGGTTGTTGCAGATGCCAGTACTTAAACTGAGGTCATACTGGAATAGGGTGGGCCCCTAACCCTATAGGATTAGTGTCCTTATGAGGTGAAATTGGTAGACAGATAAAGACATGGAGAGGATGCCAGGTGAAGACTGGAGTGATGGTTCCACAAGCCAAGGAACTGCCAGAAGCTAAGAGAGACCTAGAACAGCTCCTTCCCTAGAACTTTCAGAGCGAGCATGGCTCTGTCCACTCTTGGTCTTGGATTTCCAGCCCCTAGAACTGTGAGACAATACATTCTTGTGCTTTGAGCCACTCCATTTGTGATTTTTGGTTGTCACAGGCCTAGCAAACACTTGCACCCAGTAGTAGATGCATGGACTGGTGTTGCAGAGGGTCACGTGTACCTGGCAGAGGTGGTCACTTCATGGTGCATGAGGGAAGGACCTGATGGCTGGGTGATCTGGGCAGCTGGAAAGTGGGATTTAGCTTCCCAGGTCTCCACTGTCATTCATACGTTTATGATCCGAGTCACAACATCCATGCATTTCACTCACGAAGATTCAACGATACCTGCTGAAAAGGAAGAAAAGGAGAAATTAGTTGTATAAGCAGGTCTTTCTGCTGATGTACAACCATATCATATAGTATTTGTCTGAAGGAGTTACCACCTCCATCAGCGCTTTAAGGAAAGACTGGCATTGCATGCTGGAGGTCAGAGATTTAAAGGATTTTCATGGGTAATTCCTCTCTACCTGTTTTTTATTCACTGTAGTCCCTGCCTGACATGAGGCCCCAAACCCCTTCAAGATCAGATACCTTGTTCCTTGCCTCCTGTCCTCCAGGTGCCTCCTGGCCAAAGTCCTGTTGTTTCTTTAAAACCTTCCCCATGTGATCCTTATTCTGGAAATCTGGAACCTCTCATCTCATTATTTTGTCCTATTTCTGTATTGCTTGCACACTTTCACTATTACATGTTTAACACTGCCTTTTGATAGTTTGTAGTCGTGGATTATAAACTTACTGATGCCAGTAAAGCCTGGTACTTTGGAGGATTCTTCATAATCTCTTGCTTTTGTTTTGTTACTTCTGAGCTTGAAAAACACACTTTTCCCTCCCTACCCAATTTTTAATTTACTCAGCAAAAGTTGAGCATTTGCTGTGTGTACTTTTTTGAAATATTGGTGTCAGGATGATACCACTGAGCTCTTATACAGTAAAACCCTCAGGGCCATGTGTCTTTCTGGAGTGTGTTCCTCTGCTTTACAGTTTTCTTCTATAACTTCCCTTACTGTCAGCTTTGCAATTTTTTTCTTTTGTTCTTGCATTGTCAGCTGTCAATGCAGCTCTGCTTTCTTGGAATCCTAACGCTTCACTTCATACGTGTGTGTTGCAGTGGGTGGCTCCATTTTTCCTTTAGAATTCAAAGTGCATGGACTTTATGATAGCTCTATGTATTTCAGACACTTATTACTTTACATTCAAGGTTACTGCTTTTTTACTTTCATGGGAAAACTCAAGTTTATAATTTTTTAGCAAACAGTATTCCCAAACTTAACAGTAATTAAATATCTGTGGAGAGCTTAAGAACAAGGAATAGCTACAGTGGGAGGAACATCATGTGTGATCCAGACTAAAGGTGACGAGAAGTCCTGGAGATACCCGAACTGAGAAGGAATAAATATTTAATTAAATCTAAATCACCACATGAGTCTAATTATGTACATTGCTCTCATGCCCAGTATTTATTAAAATAACTTAAAGCTAATTTTATTTTTAAATATAAAAGCAATATTTACACATTAAAAGCAAATAACAGGGTGCCTGGGTGGCTCAGTCAGTTAAGCATCTGCCCTTGGCTTGGATCATGATCCTGGAGTCCCAGGATCGAGCCCCTCATTGGGCTCCCTGCTCAGGAGGGAGTCTGCTTCTCCCTCTGGCCCTCACCCCCCTCATGTGCTCACTTGCTCTGTCTCTCTCTCTCTCTCTCAAATAAATAAATAAATAAAATCTTTAGGTAAAAAGAAAATAACATTTAAAGGTCATGATTACTAACAAGTTTTGTATGTAGCTATTCTTTCACTCCTTCATTCATTCATTCAGTAGGTATTTGGTGAGTCCTTACCAAGTACTAGGCTGTGTTCTAGGCTCTGGAAATAAACACCTAAAAAATGTTTTACACACACATACATTTTTTTAAAGGAATTATTCAACGTGCTCTTTGCCCTTTGCTGTTCAAACTTACATATCTGATAGATTATTCTAGACATCCATTTCATTTCTCTTTAACTTCACAAAATGCAGGGAAGTACAGAGAAGAAAATCATAAAACATTGATAGTTTTCTTATGCTCCCAGAATGAATAAGTAGTCAGGTTGTTTTGAATAAAAAATAGAAAACATAATTGACAAAATCGGAATCCCCTTTACATACCATCCCCAATCTCATTCCTCTCCTGCCTTCCCTCCTATGCTTCTCCACAGACACCATTTCCTCTCAATGCATGTTTTTATGTACTCCCTATACATATTCAAAGAGTATTGTTTTGTGTGTGAGTCCTGTTTTATGCCTGCTTGTTGTTGTTTTTTAACTTGCTATTAAGTTTTGGGTTTCTTTCTTTCTTTCTTTTAAGATTTCATTTATTTATTTGCTAGAGCGAGTGAGAGAGAGCAAGAGAAAGAGAGGGAGAGAGGCAGAGGGAGAAGGAGAAGCAGGCTCCCCACTGGGCAGGGAGCTGGACATGGGGCTGATCCCATTCTATTACCTGAGCCAAGGGCAGGCGCTTAACCTACTGAGCCACCTAGGTGCTCTAAGTTTTGGGTTTCTTTTCATGCTGAAACCCATTGATTCTAATCCATTCATTTGAGCTGTAATAATGTCCCATTGTATGAGTAAGCCACGTTGTGTTTATTCTGTTCCATAGTGATGGCATTTAGGTCTTTTTCCTCATTTGCTATGTAGTGTCCCATTGATTAGACAATGCGTTTCACTGTTTTTGATGGATATTTCAGTTAGCAGTTCTTTTTGCTATTCAAACATTGCTACAAAGACTGCTTGTGAATGTCTACCTTGGCATACTTGGGCAAGTAAATTCAATAGGAGGAACCTCTAGATAAGGAATTACTGTTACAAATGTGTGTATATTTAAAATTTTGATTGATATTACCAAGTGGTTCCCGAGTTTGTGTACCAATTTGCATATCCAGTATTATTAATGCATGAAAATACATGCATACCCACACATTTTCCAACTCTGGTTATTGAGATTTTTCATCACTGCAAGTCTGACACATTATAGGAAAAAAAAATCATAGTTTAATTTGTGTATCTTTAATCACTGGTGAGTCATACATATCCTTTTATACATTTACATTTCATTTTGCAAAGAACTTCCTCTTTTTGCCTTTGCTTGTTTTCCAGCTGAATTATTGGTATTTTCCACTTCGATTTGTTCCAAAATCTCACTGAATTTTAAAAATACTGAATTTTTGGAATAGGTAACATATTTGCATGGCCCCAAATTTAAACATAAAAAAAGATATACAGTGTGAAGCTTCTGTCCCAGCTAGCTTCTTTACAGACAATCACTATTATCAGTTTTATGCATACATTTGTGTGTCTGTGTCTTTTCAGATGTCTTTTCTACATACATGAGCAAAAATGTGCACCTGGTCTTTTCTTCACAAATGATAATATATTATATGTATTATTTGGCACCTCGCTTTCTTGTTAAACATACAACTTGGTCATTACTTTATATTAGTACGTAAGGAGGGAATTCCTCATTCCTTTTATTATTACTGTAGAAGTAGTCCATTACTGATTAACTCATTTCCACCATTTTACTGCTACAAACAGTGTTATAAATCACTTTAATTATTTCATAAATGTGCAAGTACGTATGGAGGATATGTTTCTAGAAATAGAGTTGCCAGGCCAACTTACAATTTAATGAATTTGCACCCATAATAGACGTTGCCCAGTTGCACTCCATAAAGTTTGATCCAGTTTAAACCTACATTAGAAATGCAAAAACATCTTAATAATGTTGTCTAGTGTCTTGTAAGGTAGACATCATCTCTATATTGCATATGTGCAAATAGATGCTCAGAGAGAGGAATGCCCTTAGTCGGGATCACACAGCTTGTGAGTGGGCAGAGCAGGAGTTGGACTCAGGTCTGCCTGATTTCAGGATCTTACTCTTTTTATCATGCTTTTAGACTAGGCTATTGCATGATACCTTTTAGTGGGATCAAGCAGTGCACCTCGCTTTGTGAGCTCTACTTCCAAGAAGTCTAGGAAGGAAAATAAATAGGATGATTTTAACTTTTGATATGTAGCTTTAAGTCCAGTTATTACTCATGGGTTTTAGAACATTTCCACATGTCTTTTCAGACATTGCATTGTTGGCTTTCCACCTCCGTCTTCCCCGCCACAACAGGAATAAACTTTACAATGAAGGACTGGTCTTTACTGGCTCCCCGTGTGCCTTTGAAATGAAAAATTATGTTCATTTGGTCGATCCGTTTTTAGGAAATTTTCCCTTCTGCATTCACATGCCTATTTAATTTTCTTCCTTAACTTTTTGGGTTAAACATTTAATTGTTTCATTTTTGTTCTCATTTCCTAATAGATTTGTCTGTAAAATATCCCCTAAGAACAGTTTCAGCTTTCTCCTGTAAATTTAGAAATATCATGTAGATCTGAAATACAGATTTTCATTTGTAATTTCTAATAATCTATCATTTCAGTTTTGAGTTCCTCTTCTACCCAGTTTGACTCGTGTCAATTGAGTAATTTTACCTTTTATAAAAGGAATGAATGCGAAAGGCTAAGTGTGAGTTGTTATGATCCCTTTATTTATAAATGCTCACCTCCTGCAGCCTGGAGTGAGCTGCTCAACGGAGGGGCTCCTGGTGAGTGCTCCTCTCATGCATCTCTCCTCAGTGCTTTCTGGAATTTTCTGGCCTTTCTTCAGTTGCATAAGGACATTAAACCAGCTGTTGACTGTGCCTCAGAGTTTCCTTTTAGTGAGAGTACATGAGGGAAAAAGCCTTCCTTCTAGTCTTGAACGTTTCCTGAACAACTGGCCTAAACAATTGTAGGTGGCTTCTGGGCCTTCTAGAACAGTGGCTCTGCCTCTAGCCACAATTACAGGACCCTCCCGCGTGCCCCTTGCTTCACGTCTTCCTTTTCCACAAATGCCAAAAGCACGTGGGGGGCTGAACCAGAGATCAGAATGTCTCTGTCTGCCGGGAGCTAAGGAGTTGCAGCTTATGTCCCTGGGCTGGCTTGTCTTTCTTCTTTCGTCGTATTCACGTTCTCTTACGAAGTAGGAATAAAAATAAGAAATCCCCAAAGGCCAAATTTTTATTGAGTGGGATAAAGAATAAAAAGAACTACATAATTTCAAACTAGAGGAGGAGGGTTGGAGAAGACCTCCCAGGGCAGCAGCCAAGGTGAAAGAAGTCTCTGGAGCCTGGTGAGGAGAGTGGTGATTAGCTTACAGATGGTCGCTTGAGAGAAAAGACTTCTAGTTAGTTATTCTGTGGTGGGGTGGGGTGAGGGGGAGGCTTCTTAGTCCACCCTGGGAGCTAAAAGGTGGTGACAGAACTGTGTATTTTTGTCTGGCATTTCTTTAGCATTTATGACATTATGCAGGAATCTGTAAGTTCCTGAATTTTAATTTTAAAATATTTTAATTTGATGGGGTCGCTGATTCCATGCCCCGTGTTTACTAATTGAGATGAAGGCTCACTTCAGACCTGATTGGAAGTAAATAGCTTTGTATATCCTGGGGAAGAGGGAGTTGTGTGTTGTAATATCCTCTTGGAAATTGGCTGACCCAGAAACTCAGCCTAATGAGATTTGGACAGCAGGCCGCAAGGAGGGGAATTACTGTGACATGCTGCGTTCAATGCAGCCGCTCCTCAATAGGACTGTCTACCCTGGAGGCCTGCGTCGCAGAGAATTGCATTTCTTTAAAAGAGTCATTCCAGGTATAACTCGTGCCATAGAAGGAGGGCTAAGCAGAAACGAGTATCTGCGCTGAAATTCAAGTTCATAGCTGACTTCAGAAACGGACGCCTCTGGAGAATTGCATTACAATGACAGGAACAGACCAGGCTTCCTAGAGACCAGTTTGTTCGCCGGGAAAGCCAGATGTTCTGCTGCGAACGTGTGTGTCAGATCTGGCCACTTCTCTGTGTCGGGACAGTCGCCCCCTCATGAGGCTGCCTATCCCCTGGACCATGGCAGCGACCTCCTGACTCACACAGACAGTGCGGAGGGTTATACACATTAGCTCCCTGATGACTGTAATAGTTAACCCAGCTGGCCTCCCTGCTCTTCCTGGAACACACCACCCCACATCCTGCCTCAGTCCTTTACTGTCTGACTGTTCCCTTTGTTTGGACCATTCTTCTGCTTGGCTTGTCACTCTCACCACTCGGTCTTTGCTCAAATGTCATCTCCTCAAAGAGATTGTCTCCAGCCACACCAATGTAGGACCCCCCCTCCCTGCTCCCTTCCCTTGTAGCACATATCTTGGTGTAATAGTAAATATTTGTTTATCTTGTTTATTAAACTCTAAACATCTTGATGAGGGGGTTATGTTATCTTGTTTGCGTCTTCAGCAACTGCAGTCCCTGAGGCTGGCGTGGTGCCTGGGACAAAGCAGGTGCTCAGTACCTCTCGATTATATGCGCAAGTGGATGCGTTCTTGCACAGACCACTTGTTCACTGTGCTGCAGGCACACTGGCCTAGAAACTTCCCAGACTCTAAGCCACTTCCTGACACTGGTGCCTTGCATCTGCTGTGCCTTCTACCTGAGGGCTCGGTAACCTCATAGCAGGTGGCTTGTTCCTTGGCATCCTCAAAATCTCTGCCCGGGCTTCCTCCTCAGTAGTGGTCTTCCCTGACCTGCTGTGCTGACAGCAGGCCACCTCCTCGCTTATTCTCCTCTGACTCAGCAGCCCCACTTTCACTCTGAGAGCCCCTCACCTTCACTTTTTGGGCACCCACAACCCTGCATTATAGACATCCCCTTGCCCACCCCTCCTACCTCGATCATCTTCCCAAAGAATTCCAAATCTTGTTGCACCATTTTCTCAGGTTGCTTTCAGAGCGGCTAACTGTGTCTACTGGACCCACTTTAAATGTATATCCGAGCACGTTCCCATTTCCTACTTACCTACTCTTTCTTCTCTCCTCCAGTTTCTGCCCTATGCCCGCCTCCGTCAGCCAGTGACCTTAGGCCGCATGGAGAAAAATGAATGGAATCACATAGAAACCAACCCCTCCCTCCCTACTTTGATTTCCAGTTGTTCACTCAGGGTTATTCAGGCATTTAGACTTCTTTGCGCCAAGGAGAATTATTATTAGTGGAAAGATCTGATCATTTTCAAAGTTTCAGAAAGAGTTATCAATTTACCAGGAGGTCCTGTGATGTTTTATGCCACCACCAGAAATGCATTGGGCATTTTAAAGACTGAATTAGTTGCCAGAAACATAACATGTTAGTACTTTAATATAGATTCCAGACTACTCGTGAGATTGATTGTGTTTCCACCTGTTTGTTTCCTGTTTTGGGGAGTTTGCCTATGAAATGCCTTGAACCTAGTTATGTAGCAGAGTCAGTCCTTTTAGTATTGATTCCATGAGAGCAGGAACACTTCGCCTAATCTGTTTACTGTGAATTGTCACTGGACCATTCAGATTTAGAGAAGATGTCATTTGGGGAAGATCATTGGGTCAGAAATCATTATCCAATGTATTCCATCATACGGATGAGACCACTAAGGCCCAGAAATAATAATCTTGCTTGTTTAAGATAGTACAGCCAAATGAGAGCTGGTAGGATAAGCAAGCAGGAAAGGGGCCCAGGGAGGATTCTCTGAGCATGGGAGGCAGTGCCTCCTTTCCTGTTCCAAATGGATTCCTGATCCTTGGAGCATAGCAGGAGCTTTTGTTGAATGAATGTGTCTCTGTTGACTAAGTGAATTGTTTAATCATTTGTAATATCATTCATTACCAACACAACAGACATACCTTTATTTATTTCCATCTTAAACATTTGTTTTTTAATCTTGGGGGGGGGGTGTTGAGGAGCAGAGGGAAAGGGAGAGAATCCCAAACAGAGTCTACACTGAGTGCAGAACCTGATACAGGGCTTGATCTCACGACCCTGAGAACATGACCTGAGCCGAAACCAAGAGTCGGATGCTTAACCGACTAAGCCACCTTGGCGCCCCTTATTTCCATTTTACAAGTAAAATATATTTATACAAAATACACAGAAACATAAATAAAAGATGTATCCATTCTCCCACCCAAAGATAACCTCTGTTTACATTTTGATCTCCTGTCTTTAGACTTTTTTTTTTCCCTAAGCAAAGATTTTTTGTTAGTGTTTTTATATAGTTAAAATCACACTCTACCCCCATATAAGATGGAGGCATAAAGTTATGACCTAAAAGAAAAACAGAAAGATATTTAGATCATCTGGTTTCGAACCATTTTTACCCACTGGTCTCTTGTGTATGCAGATTACCTAACCGGACTGTGCTTGAGGGTTTAATTCTTTTATTATGATAAATGAGACTTAAAAAAAAGAATAGGTTGCACATTTGAAAACCAGACTGAATTAAGAACTTAGAGCTACAGGGAAATCGTATTTTGTCTGATATTTAATATACCATTGGAAATACTGGGGTCTTAAAGTTCAACAATAATAATGGTTTGGAATTGTGTTTTAGTTTATAGGAAGTGTCTGATTTCCCAACCCCACCCCCTTTGGGACTTAATCAAGAAGGAATTTCTTAAAACAAGGCAAAACCTCTTATGAATAGGAACATGATTGTATCTCTAGATTCTTTTTTTCAAGGAAACTATTCTTCTTAGAAGAATGGTAGCTTCCTGGATCTCATTTAGGGCATACAAGTGTTTAGGGCATACAAGTGCTTACCATAGGTGCATAGGATTTATGTGGGAGAGAGAAATTCCCTGCTTTAAGGAAAGAAGAGTTTGTAGTTGAGGAGACAAATGTATTTGCAGAAATAAATCGTCCAGAGAACACATAAGCCAGTGGATCATTAAATGTCACAAGTGAGTGATGACTTGTAGGTATTTAGCAATGAGGGAAGTTGTCTGAGGACCTCAAGTTTGAACTTTAAAGGATAGACGGAGGGTTTTGATGGGTGGAGGAATAATATAAGCAAGACTCAGGGGGTCACAAGCAAGGCACGTTTGGTTTTAGGGACCAGGGAAGAAACGTGGCTGGATTAGAAGGATCTTGTTTGGAGGAAGTTAGAATTATATCAACTGCCTATTGATTGCTTAATATGTGGTGGCCATCTTGTTCAGGGTTTTTCACATAATGGTTTTCAACAATGGGTATTATTACCTCCGTGAGAAATCTGAGGACCAAGGATATTCAGTAAGTCACACAGCATTATGTATCAGATCTGGAATTTGAACTCAGGATCACCTGATTTGGGTGACCATTTAGTCCATCATTTAAACCAGGGCATTTAAAGAGTAAAAGGGAGCACTGGTAACGATTAGGTCAAGGCGACAGATGTGAAGTGGGACTGTCTGGGCAAATCAAGAAATACACTGACCACTCTTCTCCAAAGTCAGTGCTCATTTTAATTTTAATCGGAAGGATAGGGTGACGTGATGGATATCTCTAAAGATAATTAGTAGAGGCCATATAAAGGAGGTTATAGACTGATTCATCTGACAGCACTGTGTAGAACGCAATGGAAGAGAAAAGAGGTAAGAGGCCAAAGGAGTAATTAGTCGACCACTTCACTAAAAGTAGGTTAGGTGTGTGATGAAGATCTGGATTGGATAACAGAGTGCGAGGTGAATAAGATTTCCTATCAATTGTTTATAATGAAAAATTTCAAACCTACCCAAGACTGGAAAGATTGATACAGGAATCCCCACACCAGTCTCCCGGCTGAAAAATTATCTGATTTTATCATATTTGCTTCATCTATCCTTTTGCTCTCTACATTTTTCTTTGCTGGAACATTTAAAGCAAACCTAGACATAGTATCATCTCACTTTGCATTTCAGTGTGCTTTTCTCAAAGATATGGACATTTCTTACTATCCACAGTATCATTACCAACCTACAAAAATTAATAAGAATTGCTAATTTTTTTCTATTAACTTCCATTAGGTTTAATATCCATATTTTCCAATTAACTATTTCCCAATTCCTCTCATCCCTTGAATCAGAATCCCAATAAGGAATAAAACATGGTGACTCTCTGAACCCATCAAAAAGCTTTGAGCTTAGTAAACAAGAAAGTAGGTTAACTGGCTCACTGGTTGTTGGAAATAGAGTTTGGTGAGTTTGATAAAGGGAAGGTGATTCCTGAGAATGATGGAATGAGACCTAGGTATGTTTTTCCTTCCAAATTTTTATTTTGAATAATTTCAAACCTTTGGAACTATTACAAGAATCATATGAATGAGCACCTGCAGAGCCTTTACCTAGATTCACCAAGGGTTACTCTTCTGCCATACCACTAAGTACTTCTGCACATCCCATAAGAATAAGTTTTTCTCCTATATAACCACATGAGAGCACAATACTCAGGACACCAAACACTATTAAGACACTTTTTTTCTAATGTACAATCCATACTTACATTTCTCAAAATTTCTCATTAATGTTCTTTATAGTTTTTATTCCCTAGATCTAGTGTTCAGTCAAGAATCCTGCTTCCAAAAAAAAAAAAAAAAAAAAAGAATCCTGCTTCCTCTGTGGAGAGTTAGGCTTTTCTAATCTAGAACAGGTTCCTAGACTTTTTATTTGTTTTTTTGTGACATATACATTTTTTTGAAGAGCCTAAGCTGTTTTTGCCCCCAAAATGTCCCTCAACTTTAAATTTATCTTGATTTCTCACAGTTAGATTCAAATTAAATATTTTGCAGGGCTACCACACAAATGCTGTATCCTCTCGGGAGATCCATTCCATCAGGTTACTGGTGTCACTCCGTCCCAATACTGGTGAAATTTAGTTTGATGATTTTGCAAACGTGGTGCCTTCCAGACTTTTCCATATCCAATCTTGGTCCCCAACCATCATTTGCCTAGAGTTTTTAGCATCTGCAGATTATTCTTGCCTTACTAAAGCATCACTGTGGTTGTTGTAAGATGGTCACATCCTGTCATCTCTTTCCATTCGCTGTGGCCCTTCTGCTGTGTCGGGAGCATTCTGGTGCCATGTTACAGGGATGGACAAACTGACATGGTCCAGGATTTCCCAGGGACTCAGTGGTAATTTTGTGAGTGGTCGGGGTTGGAGCTCAGGGATTTGGATTCCATGGGAGTGCAGCAAATGCGTGTTTCTCCACACAGACATGGGAATGATAAGGAGGAAGGGCCATGTGTTTTTTCACTTGCCAAGGAGCCTTTATTTAGCCAGCACTTTCTCAGTGGGGGCTCGCAACTGCTCGACTGCTCGGGCTCAACTCTCATAAAGCATTCCTTTTCATCTCCACACGAGCTGCAGCATTCCTAGCCCAGTGGCTAATAAATAGGCATAGGTATAGATCCAAGAGAAGTTGGTTTGTTTTTAAGCAGAAAGAAGGTAGCTTTGAGGCATGTCACTACCTTCCTCTTCATTTAGGGCTTTGTTTTCTGACACTTAGGAAGTTTATGTAGTAGAGATTCGAAACAAATAAGCAAATTGTGCTTATATTGGGGTTTGGGGAGTTGTTTTGGGGGCCTACCAGGTTCTTGCTAACCCCAGTCTAATTCTGAGTTTGTGACTGCCCTTGTGCCTTCCATGAGGAGAAACTCACTGGAAGGGTGTTTGAGTGAGTGCCAGACTCACTAAACCAGGGTCAGGACTTGGGTCCCCGTTTCGTTTCCTCTCCCTGAAGTTCTTTCCTGCCTCTTAATACATTTCTACTTCTTTTTTAAGATACAGTTCAAATATTATCTGTTCTGGTGAGTGTTTGCTCAGTCCCCACAGCTCCCCACCCCTCCCAGCCTGCTGACTTTGAACCTCACATGACTGCATCCAGGCACACCCATTTCATTGCATTTACTTACCTGTCTGTTATCAGACTGTGAGCCCACTAACAGTACGGACTGCATCTTTTCAGCTCTGTATCCTTCATACCCGGTACAGGGTCTGGGACATATTCATACTGGTTAAATATCTTTGTGAGTGTAGTGTGACCATGTCACTGCATTGGAGAAAATTTAGACCCCACGGGTGTAAGGGACTTGCCAAATATAATGGAGCCAGTAAATAGAGAACGAAGGCTAAGACCAAAGTCCCCATGTCCAAGTCTTATCCCCTCCCCAGCTATTAATAGATGTTTGGCCAATATTTTTCTTGGATTGGAAAGCCCAGAGGTCTATCTTTTCCTAAGCTACCACTGCAGCCACCTCTCCCTCCCACTCTTACACCACTTTCACCTTCTTTACCAGCACAATGGGGAGGACATTTATTTTGTGTTAGGTACTGTTTCCAAGTGCTTTACACATAGTATTTACATCGCTTAGTATAGATGTGCAAGTTGGGTATGATTATCCCATTTCATAGATGAGGAGGTAGAAAGAGAGAACTGAAATCAGTGGCCTGAGTCTCCCTACTTGCCCACAGGCAGCAAGGCTGGCCCTGGACTCTGAAGCCTCACAGGGTTGCATAGAGGAACGTGAATCTGAGTTCAAATTCCTGCCCCATCGCTCGTTAACTGAATGACGTAGTTCAGCCTACTCAGCCTTCCGATGCTGCAGGGAATCTGAGAATGGGAATGATGCTGCTTCTCCCATGAGATTGCCTGGAGGGGAGACAGCCACCTTGAGTCACTAATGACCTTTTTAATAAGCCCACAGAGAACGATTGTTGTCTTTCCATTTTACAGTTGAGGAAACTGAGACCTAGATAGTTTTTGTAATTTGGCCCATATTCAGACCAGTCCCAGAGCTTCTAAGTGTTGGGAACAGACCCACTGACTCCCAATGGCTGCTCCTCCGGCTCTGCCACATGGTCCTGAGCACTTAGCTCAGTGGGTGATTCAAGTTGACAATTAATATTCTCTTCTCATCCCCCTCCCTTCCTTCTAAGACATGCTGAGAAAGTTACAATATAGGGTAGGGGATAAAATCCACAGGTTGGAGACTTGGGCAGAGCAGGTCAGGTTATTATAATTCCTAAAGAATTGCCACTGCACTAATTTATGTTTAAAAAATAGGATTAATTTAGGGAGAATAGAGCCTTCTGATTCAACATGATTATGACTGATAGTAGATAGTTAGTTAAACCTGGTAAATATTGGGAATCCTAAAAACTTTACATGCTTTTCTGAAGCATTTTATCTTACCCTGAAATACAAATATAACTCCTCCCACAACAACATTTTCGTTTAAGTCCGTCTCTGGAAGTTCTCTAACATCTGAATGATCTCTGGGTCTGATTCTCTCTTAACAATGGGTCATTTCCTTTTCTTTCTTTTTTTCCTGTGTCTTGTAATTTTTTACTGAATGCTGGACACCCTGTGTAGAACTGTTGAAAGTGGGGCAAATTGTTTTTACCCCTGGATGTAGACATGCTTTCTCTCCCATCAGGTTCTTGTGTAGTGGGTTGGGTCCCTCTGGTTAAGAGTTGAGCTGGGTTGGGATAATTTGTGGCTGTCATCCCATTCAGTGGGCCACAGGCTTTAAATTCCTCCAGCAGTAGACGGTGCTCCCCTGGTGTGTGGTGTGGGGCCTGACGTGCTGGAGGGTTTCACTTGGAGCTCCTGCTCCTCCCTCGGCTTTTAGGAATCCCTGCTCACCTGTGGCACAGAGGGTCCCACCTATGCTCTTGTTCCTTCTCCTAAGGTGGTATGCCTGTCACTTGACGCCAGGCTCATGGCAGGAGGCAGGGGTTTTCTGTTGTCCTGGTGCAGTCTCAGGCATAGACAGGCCCCATCCCTCTGAGCCTGGGGAGTGGAGTGGGGCTCACTCTGTGCTCCCATACCTTCTCCCATGACAGCCAAATTCTTGCGCTGGAATCTGTACTGGTCTTGGGAAGGAACATGTTTTTTGCCCTCATCCCAATGGTAGCATGCCTGAGAGTGGTTTCATCCCCAGACATAGAGGGGTCTTGCTTCTACCCTGTCCCCCATCAGCAGTGTCTTTACCTGTGACCTATAGGTAGGAGAGTTTCCAGCTTCTTCCCCATAGGCAGATGACTTTTGCTTTTACCCCCATCCTAGGAACAATGGAGTTTTGCCATGGACAGAGGACTGAGAGGGTTTCCTGCCCCCTTGCTCAGCAGGTCTAAGACTTTTGCTTCATTGGAGAGAAAGGCATAGGGAAGTATGCGGACTCTGGCCCCATTCCCCGCTGCAGCCCTTAACCTCCCCTATACCTATACCTATCCCACCAGGCGGATTTTCTTCCAATCACCTGTCTTGCTCCAGTTGCTCTCACGAGCACCCACAAGAGGCTTGCAAGCAAATGCAAACTCCTCACTGTTTCTGAGCCTTCTGCATCCACAGTAGACATGCTAGCCCACACTTGGCATTAAGAGCTTGTCAGCATTTTCAGTGATTTCTTTTTACCAGACCATCAAAGGGGAAACAGTTTGTGTGCTCCTTGTCTCTCCTCAGAGGGACGTGGTGCTCTGTGGAATTGATTGCTTTGCAGGCTGAGCTATCTGGTGGGCCAAGAGAAGCCATAATGCTGTGTATTATCTAACGAGTTCTTCTTGCTGGTAGGAGGGAGACTGTTTTGCATTCATACGCTCAAATTCATCTGACATTAAGGATGTAGGAATGTGAGTCTTCCGATAGGAATTTCCCCGGCAACACAACATTTATGATTTTCAATCTGGGTTTTATTCAAGTAACAAGAATTTACAGTATAAACTCAGTGCTGATTTTTTTTTCTTGATTTTTGCTGGTTTTCTCTTTGAGATTTTATTTTATTTTTTTAAAGATTTTGTCTATTTATTTAACACAGAGAGAGAGAGAGAGAGAGAGAGTGAGTGCTCACAAGCAGAGGGAGTTGCAGGCAGAGGGAGAGGGAAAAGCAGCCTGCTGAGCAGGGAGCCTGACGCAGGACTCAATCCCAGGACCCTAGGACCTGACCTGAGCCGAAGGCAGAGACTTAATCAACTGAGCCACGCAGGCACCCCTTCTCTCTGAGATTTTAGAGTTGTGTCCCCTACCTTGAACTCAACAGCTCTTTTATAAGACAACTCTTCTTTACTGAGTTTCTAAAAACACTTGACTTAGAATTTATGTAAACAGCAGCTTTTGCTTTTTATAGTCATTGTATCTGTTTACATAATATTCAATTAAGTGATATCATTGCATTAAGGACAACTGGCAGAAAGTGGTTTGGGGACAAACACAAGAGAGTCTTGGAGAGCTTTCAGCTTAGCTGGCACAAGCAGAAGGGGTAGACACACCACCACAAAACGTCACTTTCGGTACATTATTAACAAAACACTAGAAGATTGTATTTGGCCTGAACCAAACACTTACCAGGATCTCGAATATTTAGTGATTTCTTTTCCGAAGATTATTTTTTGGGCAGCATGTGAATTTTTGCAGATTTCAGCCTCATCTCTTTTTAAGATCTCTAGCTGGAAAAACGGCCCCA
Source organism: Martes martes (assembly GCF_963455335.1). Lineage (NCBI taxonomy): Eukaryota > Metazoa > Chordata > Mammalia > Carnivora > Mustelidae > Martes > Martes martes. The sequence goes on along the minus strand of NC_137889.1, from coordinate 150,851,433 downwards.
GATCACATATCCTACACAACATACGGTAAAATTGGATTTACATTCATAGGAAGCAGAATGTTTAACTCAATAGTTTTAAGAACTGTGTTTTGTTTTTTTTTTTAATGTCATTTTTTTGGGAAGAAAGGGGTAGAACAGTATGTCAATAAAACTACTTGGTTTAAAAATTTTTTTCAATTTTCTTTTAAAAATCCAAGTGAGCTCAAAAAACCTACAGGAAAAAAGAAGGCCCTCCTTTGCTCTGCCCCTCAGTCCCCTGTTTGGGAAAAGGCCATTGTCGACAGCTGAGCCTTCTGGCACATGGCAGAAGAAAATGGGGTTTAGCTGATTCACATTCTCCCAGGAGTGTATGGGAGATTATGAGGACCCCGGCACAGACCAAAACATGTGATGCACATTGCATTCCTTTCAAAGATTCTCAAGGCAAACTTTCCCCAACAAAGACCAGAGACAAAGGCTGGAAATGGAATTACACTTTCCAGGAATGTCTCAGGGAAGGAAATGAACCGAATAGCTTGGGAATCGACAGATACTTTGGCTGTGGTCCCTGTTCCCTTCCCTGGATTCACCCTTGTGGCAAGACAGCTGCCAATCCTGCCCAGGTCCAGCGGTCCCTTCCCAGACCCCCGCCAGCATTAGAGAAACCAGGAAGCCCTGAGCCTTTATCCACATGCAGCTTTGTCAAGGCCCCCGAGCTGCAGGAGACCCCAGAAGTTTCCCTTCGCCTATACAGCACGAGCTCTTGCTTCCTCTAAAGGAATTTGAGGCAAGGCTGCCCAGTAACAGGCTCGGCCACATGCTCGGGGTAAGAGCACACTCCACTACACAGTCAGCGTGGACACGTGGCAGGGAGAAAGCTGCAAGGGCCACACTGGTCCCAGATGTTTTTGCAAGGATAGCTTCCTGGGCAGCATCTTTCCTGTGCTCCTCTCTCCGAGTGAGTCAGTGCCATCATTAATTCAAGTACAAGCTGATGTGTGTCAGTCCTTTGGGGAGAAGCTGCTCCAGCCAATTAAAGGAGAACGGCACAGAGTCCTGTGTTGACAGCTGTAATGAAGGAAAAAGCACGGCTTGAGTGCTCACACTGTATGTTAAGTAAAGGAAGGGAGGCTCGCCCTCCAGAATACTTGATTACATACTTGGAGGCAGAGGGAATACATTTGATTTGATGGGTTCTAATAAACCCGGCTTGGCTTCTCAATTTCTGAAGCATCAATCCCCATTTTAAAAACCAAACCAGAGTTTAGTCATGTTGCTGGAGGATTTGAATGGTATTGTGAAGTGCTCCGTGCAGTTGAAAAGCACAGGATGGTTGCTGCATGAAGTGGTTGTGAACAGGCATAAATTCAGCCAGGCTCCTAGCAGACATGCCTGGAAGAAGTGCGCTCAGCCGAGGGACTCTGATGAACTCCAAGACCGGAGGCACTCGCCTTGTTTGGGTCCCCAAAACCACTTCTTTGGGCTCAGCCTTACCCCTATCAGCCACAGGAAAATGTGACCCAAGCACTGGACAAAGCGTGTTCATCTCAGTGTCAAAAGACAGCAGACACATCTAACCAAACAGGGCTTCTGGAAGATGGGCTTGCTAAGTACTCCCTTCAGAGAAGCAACATTTAACCTTGCAAGTGAGAAACAAATTTGGTTCTGCTACTTTTTTTCTTTTTCTTTTTTCTTTTGAGAGGGAGAGAGCATACGGGAGTGTTTTGGGGGGGGTGTGTGGCAGAGGTCAAGGGAAAGAGAGAATCTTAAGCAGGTTCCACACCCAGCACAAAGCCCGATGTGGGACTCTATCTCACGACCCTGAGGTCATGACCAGAAATCAAGAGTCGGAGGCTCAACAGACTGAGCCACCCAGGTGCCCTGGTTCTGCTATTTTTGGTGGAAATCCTTTCGAATGGGATTTATTTGCCTGTCTTGTATTTTAGCACACACCAAACATAAGTCAGTTTGGGAGGGTGGTTAAGGAGCATCATTCAAGATCTGTTGTCCTCAGAGACTACGTGGGATCCCCTGCCCTTACACTAACTGGGCCCCAACTGCAGCCCTCTCGTTTTGGGGGGCTTGGCTCTCAGTGGTCACCATTAATGATGGTGAGTCTACCTGCTCTGTAACAGGGCTGCTCAGACACTTTGTGCTCAGACGCCTGCAGGGCGTAATCATTCTATGGCTAGCATAGCTGGCTTGGGCAGAGTTGTGGTTAGCTTCTGGATCCACTTGGCTGGGCTGTAGTACCCAGTGATTTAATGAAACGCTAATCTACGTGTTGCCATAAAAGTTTTTTACAGGTGTGGTTAACACCTACAATAGGTTGACTGATTGTAAGTGAAAGAGATTACTCTCGATAACACGGGTGGGCCTCCCACAATCAGCTGAAAGGTCTTAGGAGCAAAAACTGAGATTTCCACAAGAGGAAGGTATTCTGCTTCAAGACTGTAACATCCTCTACTGCCTGAATTTCTAGCCTGCTCTAAAGATTGCAAAATGCCTAGTCCGGGGGCCTGGATGGCTCAGTTGGTTAAGCTTCTGCGTTCGGGTCAGGTCGTGATCCCAGAGTCCCATGATCAAGTCCCACACTGAGCTCCCTGCTCAGTGGGGAGTCTGCTTCTCCCTCTGACTCTCCCCCTTCATGTGCCTTCTCTCTCTCTCTCTCTTAAATAAATAAAATCTTCAAAATGCCTAGCCCTAACAATTCCTTAATCAATCCCCCTTTCTATCCATATCTGTCTCCTCTCTCAACAGTGCTGTTTCTTTGGAGAGCCCTGACTGACATAGGCAACCATTTGCAATGTTGGGGGATTGGGAGTGGGGGGTGGGAGGGTGGGAGTATGTAATTGGAGAAAAGCCAGCTCCTCCTCTCCCCATTTCAATCACTAAAGGTTCAAATCAGCCAGGTACCCCCATATCTTGAGTCAGATATCACCAAGTGCTTTCTCTGGGGGACTCACATTATGTGTAGGTGGTAGAATTTTGTGAGGCATTGATCTCTTTTCATATACCCTAAGTGTGCAGTTTTGAGATGGGCTTGTTGGCATGAGTCTACCTTGAAATAAGTGAGGAGCTTTCTTTTACCCTAGGTGCTGTCCTAACTCACCTCCGTTCTAGCCAGAGAACTCAAACTCAAAAATGGACCTTGACTCCACATCAAACGAAGGGCAAAAGATGTGTATCTATATGCCTTAAGTTAAAATAGCGAAGGCATGATTATCATGCATTTTCTCTTTCAACTAACCTATCAGCTATCAGAACTGATCACATGTACTGTGCTGATTTAATGTAGATTTCAAAATTTTTCGTGCAATAAGTTGGCACCTTAAACATTATTCTTGATAAAAAGTAAACAGAGTCAAATTATTCAAATAACCAGAACTTTTCCAACGTGTTCACTCTGAAATATTTTTCTCTTAAGAGAAGAAATAAATGTTCATTCATCGAAAATGTGAATCAGGAATTTCTAAAGCACAAAAACAAAACCCAGCAAGCCTAGCCCAATACGGGAAGAGAAGATTCAACCACAGTGAGTTTCCTGTCTGGAATCTAAGACCTATTCATGTGGGAGTTCTGGAGAAAGTGCAAGGGCCACATAAAAACCATGTAAATGTTTACATTTTCACCAACTAACTTTGCATTTAATGAAAATCTATATTCTTCTCCAGAAAGAACAGTTATCCTAGGGAGCTAGTGCTCTCAACCCATCTAAACAGCCATTTTGTGCCCATAACTCTTGGAGATGGTCCCAAGATCCTAAGCCAGCTTAGTCTTAACTCCTTTTTGATGCAAACTTCCCTGGATAACACTGTAACCTGAGAGCACTTTCCTTAAATATTTTGGCAGTAGAGACACCTGAATCAGCGTGTTTTGAGCATGTGTTTTGTAGATTAGGAAAATTCAGTTGTTAGAGAGGCTGTTGAAAGGCTTATGGAGATTTAAAGCAGGAGTGTAGATGTTTTCCAGAGCTTTGTAGACCCACAAATGAGAAGCAGGAGGTAGGTGTTCTACCTGAGCTACACTGTACCGCATTTTATAGTGACATTTCTGAGCATGAATGCCTTTTCACGCATTCTCTTTTATGAATACAGAAATTTCAACCCTTTAATGAAGGTGACTTTTAAAATCTCTGTTTACATTAGTGCCAACCTAATGGCTTCACCAAACCTCAGTCTGCAGTGTTATATGTGTGCGTACCTGCTTCTGAGGAAAATGAGTTAACCTTTTTTTTTATTATGTTCAGTTAGTCAACATATAATACACAACATTAGTTTTTGATATGTTTAACAATTCATTAGTCACACATATAACACTCAGTGCTCATCACATCACATGCCCTCCTCAATATCCATCACTCTGTCACCTCCTCCCCCACTCCCCTCCACTCTGAGACCCTCAGTTTGTTTCCTGGGTTCCATAGTCCTTCATGGTTTGTCTCCTTCTCTGATTTCTTCCCATTCTGTTTTTCCTCCCTTCCCCTGTGGTCCTCCATGCTATTGCTTATGTTCCACGTATGAGTGGAACCACTGCTTGACTTATTTCACTTACCATAATCCCCTCCAGTTCCATCCATGCTGTTGCAAATGGTGGGTATTCATCCTTTCTGATGGCTGAGTAGTAGTCCATTGTATATATGAACCATATCTTCTACCACCTAACACCAGTCAGAATGGCCAAAATTAACAAGACAGGAAACAGCAAGTGTTGATGAGGATGTAGAGAAAGGCGAACCCTCCTACACTGTTGATGGGAATGCAAGCTGGTGCAGCCACTCTGGAAAACAGTATGGAGATTCCTCAAAATGTTAAAAATAGAAACTCTATGACCCAGCAATTGCACTACTAGGTGTTTATCCCAAAGATACAGGTGTAGTGAAAAGAAGGGGCACCCCAGTGTTCTTAGCAGCAAGGTCCACAATACCCAAACTGTGGAAGGAGCCGAGATGTCCTTCTACAGATGAATAGACAAGTTAACCTTTGGTCAAAGCTGGCAGGACATTGGGACGCCTGGGATCGAGTCCTGCATCGGGCTCCTTGCTCCACGGGGAGCCTGCTTCTCCCTCTACCTCTGCCTCTGCCTGCCACTCTGCCTGTCTGTGCTCTCTCTCTCTCTCTCACTCTAACAAATAAATAAATAAAAATCAAAAAAAAAAAAAAAAAAAAGGCTGGCAGGACAGGCTACAGGTAGAGGATGCTCCAGCACAAAAATATAGGGAGTCTTAATTGGTTAAGGCTCTTTTTTTAGTTAGGGTGAGAGGCACCATTTGCTATAGCAAACAGGCCCAAGTGTCAGTGAAAAATGTTCTCTGTCTTGGGTCAGTCTAATGTAGAAATGATGGAGCGGAGAGATCCTGGGACCCCGGTCTTTCCATCCCTGCAGCCTTCAGGATTTTCCACCGGATCGTCCGTATTTGGCTGGGAGATGGATAAAGAGGGCAAGCATGCAGGGTCTCATGGTTTTAGAGGCCAGGCCTGGAACTGTTGTGGATGCACGCCTGCCCACTTTCCATTGGCCAGAACTCAAGTCCCATGCCCCATCTAAGTGTGTAGGGTCCGGGGAATGCAGTCAAGCAGTGGACCAGAGGAAATGAGGTGACACATGGGTTCTTCCAGGCACTCACCTTCTGTGCCACAAGCTGAAGGACCGGAAAAGGCAGAGCAGGAAGAGTGTGTGGTAGGAGCGTGGAAGTGGAAGGTGCTAATGTTTTCGTGTTAGTGGATCATATACCAAGCACTGCACTGAACAGTTCTTTTAGGGCAGAATGCCTCTCGCTCTTCCTTCCCCTGTGGAATGCCAGCACATCCAGGAAGTCAACTCTTTGACCTGTCCAGGTTTGTGTTTTATCTGCACTTGTCAGGCGTTCCGCTTGGTTTACCTACCTGCCCCTTGAGCCCTCTGGAATTCCGTCTAGCGGGGGGAGGGAGCAAGTTGTCAAACAGATGTTTAAGAACCTGTGGAAAGTCTTTTGTGCCCAGAGAGAAACAATTAAAATTTCAATTAATTTTTAATTCTTGAAAGTTATGCATTCACCAACCTAGCTTTTTTAAGTTTCTAAGTTGAACTTGGATATTATTTTATACTACTTATAAAACTAATCCTTTTAGTAGAAACCTGAATAAAATCTTTTACTTTATTGTGTTGATTTAGTGCATAAATTAACAGATTAAGTCATACTTAGTAGAGAGACCCCCACACCATGTGAATTTAAGACAATGCCACTGGAGGTCAAAGAGGGACGCGATGGTGTCTCCACAGGAGAACACTTAACACTGTTTATGCTCTTAGCTAATCACATTTCCAAGCAAACACTTTAAGTGTCTGAGAGAGCTTACTTTGTGTGTGCACGTGTGTGTGTTTAATTTTTATTAATAAGAGTTCTGAGTACAAACATATTTAACTTGACATTAGGAAAAAAAAATGCTTAAAAAAAAAGATTCACCCTCCAAGGTGTGTTCATAAAGAAAAATCAATTCTATATATTTCAGTATCTAATTTTGATGCTTAACACCATAATGCTTCTAAGGTTATCACTCATTCTGGTTTAATTTTAATAATTCTGTCTTGTTACATCTAGTTAGAGAGACTAGGAAACATCAGGTAGAAAAAAAGCAAAAAAGACTAATTAAAATGACCGGAATATAAAACTTAACTAAACTTAAAAAAAAAAAAAACAACTTTAAAATAAAACCAGCTAAAATGAGAATAGTTTTGGCAAAAAAAAACTACCAGCTATGAACAAAATAACATTCCATAGCAATATTTACTCAAGAATTGCATTACAAATAATACTGTTTCACATAGATTAAGAATTGGGGCGCCTGGGTGGCTCAGTCAGTTAGCATCCAACTCCTGGTTTGACTCAGGTCACAATCTCAAGATTGGGTCATGAGATTGGTTGGGCTTTGCATTCAGTGGGGAGTCTGCTTGTCCCTCTCCCTCCCCTTTTCCCCCCAGCTGCTCTCTCTCTCTTTCTCTCTCTCTCAAATAAATAAGTTTTAAAAATCTTTTAAAAAAAGAATGACTTGCAACATATTAATGTTTATTTGTATCAGATATAAAAATCTCTGCCTTAAAAAAACTTTTAAATATAATTTAGCATTTTGGGGGAGATTCTGTTCTTTAGAAGATATAAGGTAGCATCTCTTTTGATTAGAGACCTAGCCAGGTAAGTCTTGTCAAATAGATATCAGCAAAATCTTTGCAAGATCACTTAAGTTCTTCACAAATCTGATCAATCAACTGCCAAAAGCAGGGTGTGTGCGTGCGTGTGTGTGTGTGTGTGTGTGCATGTGTGTGTGTTTTGTTTTGTTTTGGGGTTTGTTTTTTGTTTTTTGAGCCGTCTACCCATTTTCCAAGAGAACATTCCAAGAGTGGAATCTCATTTTGCCCGGCTTGGGCCAGAACCTGCATACTTATTAAGAGAAGCCAGTTAGGGAACAGAAATATCTTCATCAAAGATGAGTTTTGGCTAAGATAAGGAAGATGGAATTTTTTTCTATACAGATCCTGCTTTCCTGATTTTATCTTGCTGTGTGGCTTCAGACATCAAAAAATCCGTAGAGAAATTATTCACACACACATATGCATGCACACAGCAAAAAACCCACAACCAAACAAAACAACCTACTTTGTAAGTTGGTGGTATAACTTAAGAGGTCAGAATTAGCCCTTGCTGCTGCATTCCTTAATTTCCATCAGCACATGAAACTTAAAAGTAAGTCCCAGGTAAGAAGACCTTGTTCCATCTAAGCACTGAATGAAGAGAGACGATAGCCGCCATCCTTGTGGAAAGACCCACAGAGCCCCTTCATGAGACCAGAAAATGAGACAGTGTTCTACCATGAAAACTTCCTTGTCCATTGGCTCCCATATTTCCCTATCACTGCTGTTTCTTTTTTTTTTTTTTTAAAGATTTTATTTATTTATTTATTTATTTGACAGACAGATCACAAGCAGGCAGAGAGGCAGGCAGAGAGAGAAGGGAGGAAGCAGGCTCCCTGCTGAGCAGAGAGCCCGATGCGGGGCTCGATCCCAGGATCATGACCCGAGCCGAAGGCAGCGGCTTTAACCCACTGCTGTTTCTTAACAGGCAACTGTTACTTTGTGTAAAGAGCTTGAGATGGGTGTGATGGAAAATAAATTGCCACATGGGAAAGGTGGCCAGATATCTCCCCAACTTCAGGGCAGGGAGAATCTTCCCCCGGACTCTGGGAGTTGTCTGGCCCATGCTAAGTGCCTATCACGTTCCGTCAGAGCAGACCTTCCTTCAGTTCAAGAAGGACAAGGTGGCCACTGTTGTCCACACTGAGGTCTCACGGAGGGCAGGAGAACACTGTGGTAGCCCAAATGCTAATGGTTACCTCGCTCACCAGGCAATACCAGGAACTAATCACAGTCTTCGGGGATCCCATCTGATCTATGGAAAAGAAGCAACACTTTTTATGATAATGTTACATGTATGCAGCGTCAATACCCCAAACAGTTCTGAAGCCCCGGAACAGAGGTCAAGATAGTCTCCACTGGAAACCTTTAACGAGCTGGCCCGGAAGACAGAGGCAAACACAAAGGATTGCAGAACAGCAGAATCCCCAAGCAAGGATGGCGGGGGCTCAGGAAGCATAAGCAGGACCCTGGGTCTTCCCGGGGTTATGCTTTCTGAGAGGGACCATGATCAATTCAAGGTTCTCACCAGCAACGTGGGGCTTCATGAGTTCCCACATGAAGTGTGAGCAGCAGCATTAATGCCAGGGCCCTGCAGACAAAGACGCTGGGCTGTATACTCCAGGCCTTTCCCATGTTCATTTACCTGGGTTCAGAGCCACTTAGAGATACACAGGGAAGGCAAAGGCAACATGGATATTGTGGATGCTCATTTTGTGTTCTCGTGGCAGGGTGCACTGGCAGGGAGGGGGTTAAGGAAAAGGACAGAGGCCTTGGTGCTTTGGGTAAAATGGACTCGCTCCAAGGTAGATGACTGGCTTCTGACCCCGCGCCATCCAGTAGGGAGGCCACAGCCACATGTGGCCACTGAGCACTTGAACGGCAGCTAACCTGACCTAAGATGCACTGACAAGCATCTACACCAGACCCTGAACACTTAGTGTGAAAAGAAGACTGTAGAGTAGCTCATTAATATTTGTATATTGATTGCATATACAAATGACAAAATATTGCATGTATCTGGATTAAGTACAACAGATTATTAAAGTTAATTTAAAACAATCGCCCATTTTTTTCTCAATTTTTAAATGTGGCTACTAGGAAATTTGAAATGACTTGTATGGCTTGCAGTAGATTTCTCTTAGGCAGTGCTGTTCTAAAGCAGGGGGAGGGAGAATATCCCTGTTCCAAAGTCTCGGATGGATTTTTGGCCCTCGAAGCAAGGATCTGCTTTAGCAGAGAGACGGAGCCAGCTGGCAGACAAAGGACTGGGGTGAGCTGTCAGTAAGGAGTGCCGTTGGTGTAGCTGGGACCATTCCCCAACACCTGGGACCACCAGGATCCCAGGAACTTGGGAGAGTCAGTCCTCCAGAGAGCTGATGGCATCATCTGTTGGACATTGGAAGACTGTCACTCTCTCACTGAGGCTGTGGCCAACACCTGGTCCATGTATGTCACATTTGCCTGCCTCCACAGAGCTCTGTTAGGGAAGCACCTGCTACACCTGTTATTGATAGAACCTGTTAAGGTGGAGTGAGAAGGATGTGGCAAAATCCCACGTCTGTCAACCGCACAGATACAAATTTTGCAAAATTCTAATTTCTGCTTCAGTGCTCTAATTTTATCACTGGCAGCAAGTCCTGTCAGCCGCCTTCTTGAAGTTGCGGGCTCCACTTCCTCCATGTTAGAGAAAATGTCTATGAGATACTTAAGCCTGGATAACCATGGTTTGTCTTTCTTTGGAGCAAAAACAATGTTCCGTGAGGGGTTTAGCTCCCAACTCAAAACGAGGACCCCGTGCTCTCTCTAAAGACAGCAGGGTACCGGGGTGTGCAGCAGGAGTACCTTACGTATACTTCTGTTTCCTCACACAGAATACTAGAAAGATGGTTCCTCAGAGGTTGAGATCTGATAAAATCACAATTTTGTAATGCTTCACTGAGATTCTTCTGATGTGTAACTGGGCTTTCTATCTTCCTCGAGTTCATGGCAGCATAGAACACAATGAACACTGTGTGACTCGTGCCAAATCACAGAGTCTTCTCCATCATCACTTCTGTACCCTGAGTACAAATGCCAACACAGTGAAACGGCAAATAACATCTTCTGCTTCCACCTCATGGGAACCCTGAGCAGACCTTGAGGATTCCAGGATTCTGGGGGGTTCACGGGCCATACGTGCAGATCTGCCCATGTAAGCCAGTGAGGATCCGTCTCTCTGGGGCCACTTCCCTGGTCAGTGTGACCTGAGAGGGACGGAGGGACCAGCTCCCCTGAAGAAATCTTGTTTTCATTTGGGTTGGTTGATTTGGGTTTATAAAGATGAGAAAAGTGGATGGGTACTGTGTGGCCAGACTAATGTAATCTCATTTATCTCACTTGGCCCGAAGGAATCCTTTGAGGGTGGGGACTGACATCATCCTGATTTTCTGATGAGAATGCTCCTGGCTTTTAATTCTTCACCCAAAATTAGATACCCAGAAGGTAATGGAGCTTGGTCTCCATTCCAACTCTTACTTAGATCAGGATCCCCAAAGGCAACACATGAACATCACCTGTGTCATTAAATATATTTTAATAAATGGGGTAATTTACAATTTAAAAAAAGCCATCGGTGGACCCTTACATTCAATGAAATCTAGAACAGAAGCCTAGTCTATAAAATAAACGGTCGGTTGAGCGGCTGACTCTTGATTTCCGCTCAGGTCATGATCTCAGGGTCCTGGGATGGAGCCCTGAGTGTGGGGTTTCATGCCCAACACGGAGTCTGCTCTCCCTGATTCTCCCTCTCCCTCTGCACCCCTCCCCCTGAGCTCTCTCTTTCTCTCTCAAATAATAAATCTTAAAAGCAAACAAATCAAAGTGAAGTGACTAGTTCAAAGTGGGAGGAGACCTGTGGGGGTGGGCAGCCCTGATGCCCCTTGGAGAAATAACTGGGGTTCCCAGCACCCTAGGCTTAGTGTAGGCATCCCAAAACTTCCGGTTTGATCCCTGCTCCTGTAGCACACCCCTTAAAGATCTGCCGCATTTCGTCTGCTCTGCGCAGGTTGAAGTTGTTTTCCAGAAAGCCCTGTGGGGATGTGGCTTGCTTTGTTTCCTGGCGTGTAAACCTGCACTTCTTGTTTTATAAAAGGATTCACAACAGGGATTCCTTTTCTCCCTTGCCATACACTTTAGAAGTGGTCGGCATTGTACAGCCAGAGCATGGCAGAAGTTCACTGGTGGGGTCAGTTATAGTGTGGAGTGTGGGAAGGACCACAGGGCAGAGAAAGGAAGACCCACCTGGGCTTGGTCTCACACATCACAGATTTTAGACAAGTTACTCTCTCTGGCCAGTCCCCAGTTGCAGCATGACTGGATTGGTGGGTCAGAATAAGAGGCGAATTTTCACCTATGTAAGAATTTGAAATTGCCCCAAACGAACATGTAGGGGAAAAATCCCATTTTGCGTATTAGTTCAGGTTTTCATGCGCTGTCTGGGGATGGGAAGGGAAGGATGTTTCATGTGAAGAACTCTGGATTAAGTCAATTGTAATATTCCTTTTATTTGTAAAATATTATGTAAATATGGAAGGATTAAAGAATAAGTTGCATTTGTGGTTCCGAAAATTAACAGTGAGCAGTTTGTGTCATGTGTTATCAGGGATTATTAATGACATGTATGTTGGCAAATATTAAGGTGTCCTGTGAGAAATTGAAAACTTAAAAATGGCAACCCTCTAATTCTGCCACTGACAAAATAGTGAGTCAAAAATACTTGTCTTCCATTCTTTTCTTCTGGTTAGAGCCTCATTAGCTCAGTTATTTACCCACATTAAGAAATAGGAATAAAATTGGGGTGGCTAGGTGGCTCAGTTGGTTGAGCATCTGACTCTTGGTTTTGGCTCAGATCATGATCTCAGGGTCCTGGGATGGAGCTCCCCATCACATTGGGCTCCCCACTCAGCAGGGAGTCTGCTAGGAGAGTCTCTCCCCCTCTCTCCCTCTGTCCCTCCTCCTGCTTATGCATTCTCTCTCTCTAAAATAAATAGGAATGAAATTATAAGACTACTACATAGAGAGAGGTACAATACTTTGTGAGTATATGTAGACTTTATTTCCTAAATATGCATTTTTTGTTTTTACTGGAAAAGTAATCTTGCTCTTCTTTTGTGACTTTTTCCCACAGATATTTTAAGAAAAATTCTTCAAAAGAAGTTTGACTTCTCAACTGAGTATGAGAAGGTAATTTTTATTGTTATATTTGTTAGGAAAATAAGTATGTACAAAATTTTGGCTGACTTGGCAGTAAATCTTTTTTTTTTTTTTTTGGAAGTAAATCTTTTAAACAATCAGTTAACCTGTGAAATTTGTAGATTTTTTTTTTACTAAGAAATTTTATGAAATATTAAAGCACTTTATAAATCCCATTTGAACTGCAGCAGAAACTCCAAAAGTAGGATTTGAAGAAACATTCACCTTTCAAGGTGTATGTTATTTAAAAACCCAAATTTCCTTAAGGGAAGTATTATGGTACTTTTTTAGCTAAGGGAGAGGAACTCCCTAACTAAGTAGAATTGTTTGAGCATTTCTAGAAACAGGGATGTGTACTTTGTTTTAAAAATACAGTTTGTTGAAAAGCCGCTTCACATTTGAGCAGGTTCATTGAGAACTCTGTGTGTGCACTTGCCCCGGCTAGACATAAGGAAAACAGCCCTTGGTCTCAGGAGATGAAGAGCCAGATGGCAGAGACAGTACCTCATTGTTAAAGGAAGATGAAGGAGAAGAAGGAAATAAGTAGATTTATATGGAATATGCAGAGGAACGTAGATGAAAGTAATTAAATCTGACTGGAAGCTCTTCCAAAGGAGGTGGTCGGGGGGCTTGTGGTAAAAAGGATACTAAGCAGGGTTGCAGCAGATGGAGAGGGACCTTTGCTGGCATCCCAGGCTTTGGGGGCCAGGTGAGCCACCAGGACAAGGCGTGAAAGAGTGGAGAGGAAGGAGAGGTGAGCGGGACCCTGAATGCTCACAAGTGGACCGTATTAAGGACCTTGTGTGTCTCTACTTAATACCGAGGTGCTGCTCTGCCCATTCACTCCGTTTGCATCTGCAATCAACTACCTAAACAGAAGAGTGTATTCTTTTGATTTTAGTTTACTGTGAGTGTGGGGTTGCCGGTGAAATAGACAAATGTTTGTTGCATTGAATGTTAGGGTAATTAAAAAAAAAAGAAAAGAAAATAGTTGAATCCATTTGTCAGGCTCTTCATCCTGTTGCTCTCTCCTTCCTTCCCTAACACGAAGGTGGTTATCAAGAGAACAATAAAAGCAGACATATGGTGGACGTTCTTGAAGGGCCAGCCACAGCAGACGCGGATGACAATGTTCCCGGTGGGTGGGGAGGGCGGCGTATGGGGAGGGCGGTGAACTCCTGCCCGGTGAATGAACCGCAGGTACTGTGTTTACCATGCCTCCTATTCTCAATCTGCAATAAAACGATACTCAAGAGAAAGCAAACACAGAAGCCAAAGAGGAAAACCTTATCTAAAAACCATTCACATGTATAAAAGCTGATGAGCCAGTTTCTCCGTAGTGCTCCCGGCCTTCCCCAGGACCGTGGAAAACATTTTCATTATTAAATGCCACGGGCCTCATGTGGGTCCCAAGCAGGATTGCCTGGTTCTGCCCACATTCCTGGGCAGAACAAAGTGATTGTGGACAGCTCTCGTGCCAGCAGCAGCCTGGCCTGAGTGCCAACTGGTTCTGCCAAGGCATGGGCGGGGGTAGCGTGCTTCACCTGTTCCAGGCCTTGGAGGATGGGGTCCTGAGACCCTGAGGTGGCTGAGAAGCCCAGCAAGTAGGAGCCAGTGTTGCGCTGCCGCTCTCCATGGCAGGATTCTTAGCTGGGCAGGTCCTTTATGGCGGGCTTGGTATTCGATTGGATGTCCTATAAAACTGGTATCTCCCTAGTGGCTGATTTCCTCTCCACCTCAGGTGGCTTTGTCGATGAACAAAAACCAATGGCATGGGAGTGAAGTGGAGAGAGGAGAGAGGAGACAGAACTGAGCCCTCATGAATGACCTAAATCCGGGTCATGTTTTCCATGGTTGTCCGAGGAAGAGGGATCCAGTGAGGTGAAGACCCCAGGGAAGCCAGGCACCTTGTGGGGGGAGCTCTCTGAGTGGTTTTAGTCTGATGTATGCTGGGCGTGTAGGGTTAGAGTCCTCCCAAGCAGAGCAGGAGTCAAGGACAAGTCAATTGTTTGGGAGGTGCAGGGAACACTGGCTGGGAATTGGAGAGTAATACAAGGGAGGGAGGGAGGGCAGCCTATAAAGGGTGTGGCCTGACGCCACCTGCCACAAGGGGTGACTGAAGCGTCATCCTATAGAATTGCTGGGGAAACGGTGCAAACCACCAGTGTCCGAATTAGTCCACTGGAAGAATGAGGGAGCTGAGGCGTCCAGATGCTGAGACTGAAGGGTCACAGCTTACGGGCTGTTTGAGGATGGAGGAGAGGGTTCGTCCGTAAGCACTTCTGACCTGCCCTGGTTCCTTAAAAGGCCTTCAGGCGCAGAGTTAAAGACGGCAGTAGCTAGAAGTTTGAGGAGGCCCAGGGGGATGACTGAGGCCTGAGGGAGGTGGGGGGCACCAACAGCATCTTCTGCACTGACCGGTGCCCATGGGCTCTCTGATTCACGCAGTCACACAGGTAAGGTCTGGCCAGGTGAGGGGCCCTGAGGAGTCTTCTCAGCTTTCTTAGTGCTGAGTGAGCGTTTCCTCCTCTGGTGAGCCCTCAGATGACCGTGGAGCCGCCACGGCAGTGACCTTCGGGCTGGGTGCTCTTCTAGCGAACTCTCTTCGTGAGGAGCTCCGGAAGCGTTCAGCAGACCTTTTGTTTCAAGGGCTGGGCCTGACTTTGGAAGGGAACTAGGGCTTTCATGGAACTGCCTCCTTTTTACACTTCAACTGAAAGCTTACGGTAGAGCTTTAAGATCCTCGGCCCCTCTCCTCCTTCCCATTTTTTTAAAAAATACTACTCTCTTTTGTTTCATGTATTCGTTTTATCTCTGTTGACAGAGTGTTGACTCGGAACGAGGCATGGTAGGGGGACAAACATGTGAAAGTACGGCCTTCACTCCTCCAACTCACAGTTGATACGGGATAAGAAATAAACACGGATGTTATGGGTTGATTGTGCCCCCCGATTCGTAAGCTGAGATCCTAATCCCCAGCGCCTCAGAGTGGGATTGTATTTAGAGATAACGTTGTTAGATGGGTAATTAACATAAAATGGGGCCGTTCGTGGGTCCTAATCCAGCGTGACTGGTATCCTTGTGAAAAGAGGAGACTAGGACATACATACATATACACACAGAAAAGACCACGTAAAGACACAGGGAGAAGATAGCCATTTGCAAGCCAAGGAGAGAGGCCTCAGAAGACACCAACCCTGCCCACACCTTGATCACAGACTCCCAGCCCCCAGACCTGTGAGGAAGTACCTTTCTGTTGTTCAAGCCCTCTGGCCTGTGGCACTATGTCATGGCGGCCCCAGCAGACCAATGCCATCTACAGCTGGACTCTGAGATGGAGGGGGATTTGCATCACGTGAGAAGTTCTGATAAAGGACCGTGAACGTTCAGGGGAGGGGAATTGTTGGTGCACCTGGGAAATCAGGAAAAGACTCCACAGGAGAGTTAGCATTTGAACGGAGACGTCAAGGCAGGTGGAGCAGATGAGAAATACAGCCTTACTTCCGGTTATGAGCACTTGGCTCGAAGCACAAAGCTGCTTCGTTGCTTCTGAAGTGTAGACTAGGTCATCGCCCTCTGTAATACTCATTCTTGTCCACCTGGGCCGACACTGGTTTAGAAGCCTAACATTGTTTCTAATCCTCACGATGACACCTATCCAAGGCAGAAGTGTCTGTGCGTGGCGCATGCAAGAAAATCCTGCACTCAGGCTGGGGGACTTGCCCAAGGTCACCCAGGGACTAAATGCTGAAACTGGGATTTGTACCCAGACGAGTCTAACTCCAAACCGACAAGCACACCACCAACAAAAAGGAGGCTCAACCCGGCCACTGGACTGTAGTCCTAAAGTGACTAGTCTGGAAGACACAGCTCATGTGAGTATTCTGGGCTGTATGGAGAGACTGACAGCCTCCAAGCTGTGCCTGCTACCTATTAAGCCACAGACTATGCTAGTGGGTAATCATCCCTGGGAAGAAGAAATGGGCAGAAATGGAAATCTGGGAGGGGAATAGAATTTGGAATTATGGAGCCAAGAGGGAAGTTGAGAATCAGGCAGATGGAGCTATGGAAATCCAAGCAACGACTCTAATAACCCCAGGTTCCTAGCATCTCTGTAGCACGTGCTCAGAGGTGGGTGCCCTTGTTCATGACTTACAAGTATTACTCAGTTTGGTCTTCCCAAGAATAGTCTGTCCTCACTGCAGGGGTCTAGGTAGAGATTACATGGGCAACTCGCTCCTGAGTGCGTTCCCTCGGGGATCAGCATGTGGGTAAGCCCCTTCCCAGAGTCTCTGGCTGACTGAAAACCAAGGGAAACAGCATACCATCACCCTCCTCCCAGCTCACATGGGCTTTCTGAAGAGAGAGCCTCTCAGCTGAGCTTGTCAAGCAATGGCTCCTCAACTATAGGAAAGGACATAGTTCCCATCTTCAAAGAATGCATTGTTTGGGGCAATTTAGGTAGATGATTACATTGGTTCCCCCCAACAAGCCCTAAGTGCCACCTACCCTCTAGAAACCTTTCCAGGGGACAGCTCTCCCAGTACCTTCCCCACATCCCATTCCCTCCCCCCCCCCCCCACCACCACCTCTGACTTTTCATTCTGTGCATCCCTGTCCATAGGAGTGGCCAGCTTCTTTGCGATGACCTCCTGGGTTCGATTCCTTGTGGTCATGGCCCCTCTCCATTCCAGCCTCTTGGTCGGCTGCCCTTCCTCATTCATCTCATTCCTCAGTTATTACCTTTCCCTTTCTGGAAGCTTCCTCTGGGGGCAGGTGCTGGGCCTGGGCCCCATCCCTGCTGACTACCATGACCTCACTAGTGTTAACAGTCATTGGATATCAATTTGGCACTTAGGAAATGGCAGGTCTATCATTCCAGTGGGTGTGTGGTAACCCACACTACCACTCTACGTGTCTGGGAAAGCTAAGTGAATGAGTTCCTTGTTTCCCGCCCCCCAGGCAACATGGTCAGAACACACTCTCCTTTCCAAGTAAAGGACTACTTTCTGGAGATCTCAGTAGCATTTAAGAGAGCAGGCAGTGAGAGATAGTCCATGACTTAGGTCACGGTCTGAGGCTTGTTGGAGGTGAGAGATGAGAATAGTGTTAACATGCATTATTTCTACTTCTTCTGATGATGATGGTGATAATGATGACTGATTGAGCGTTACTCTGGGAAACCTGGTCCTAAGCACTTCAATATATTACCTCATTTAACATAAATTACACAGTATATGTAAAGCGCTTAGAACAGAATAATGCACAAAACGTGTTACTGCTCATTGTTTTCTCTTGTTCTCTTTGCAAAACTGCATAAAATAATATCTCTGCTTACCTCTGTTCTGTCGGTAAGGTAACGAACGCTCAGAGTAGCATTGGCAGCAAGGTCTAGGCCCGTCCCCCAGAGATTCTGATGTAGTTGGTTAGGGCTGGCTGGTTATTGATATTTTTGAAAAGGCCCCCGGTGAGGATATGGGCAATTAACTGGTGTAGGGAGTCACAGACATAATGTGGCACAGAGGGATTCAGACTGCTGCATTGCATGAAAATAACTTTATACCTGAGTGACAGCCAGCATGGATGGGGAAGAGGTAACGATGAACCCAGCTCCACTGTGGGGTTTGCTGGTAGCCCATCAGATATATCGGACCAGACCTACCCCTCAGTGGGAAAATTAAATGCAAAAGAATCAGCTGATTGTTGTAGCTTACAGGTGGTTCTGCCCAGGGGCCTCAGCTCAGCACAGTCAACTTCAGAGGCGAGAGCAGGTTTCTGAAACCCACCTGATTGTAGCCATGACATGGGGATTGCTTTCAAGACCGATGGCTGGGTTTACCCAAATCTCCTGATACCCACTCTAGGGGAGGAGCTGGAAGCCAGTGTTTTGAACATGTGCTGTGAGGTGCTTATGGTAGTAGGTTTGGGAGGCAACAAGCCTGTGGGGGCCATGCCCAGGGTCATTCAGGATGCCCCATGTGACCCTGGGAGCATGTGCCTCCGAGCTGCCCACCCCAACATGTTGGATGCCTCATTAAAAAGTTACTAATATCACAGTCATCGTTCTTTCACAGTTGTGAAAATCTGCCATCCAAAGCTATAGTTTCTAAACTAGATTTCCCAGAGCACACAGTTTCCAAAAAAGTGACATAGAGCCACCCAATTTTATTTTGCCACACAAGGATATTTAAAACGCCATAGCAACGATATTAACTTTGTCCCCTTTCATATGCTATCACCTCCCTCTCCCCACCAAAAGGATACACTGAGCAAATCCCATTTCATGGGAAACTCACTATATCTTCATTGTCGTATTTCACTGTGGGGCAGTCCAACCCTATCTCTGGGATTTAGAGAACCATTTAGAGAACCATTTAGAGAACACCATTTAGAGAACACCCTCACTCCGTTCGTCAGGTTACCTGATTCCAGTGGGGCACCGTTTGCATGCCAAGTCCCTGGGCGGGCACTTGAGAGACAATGGTGAGAGTGATATCATGGATCTTGCTCTCTCCGGGCGAACAGTATGGCTTGGGCAGTGCTTCCATGGGAGAGTCCTTCCACATGGGGCATGTGCTGGCAAAGGGCAAATGTGGGCTCCGAGGCAGCAGGAAGCAGGGAAGAAAGCAAACCCAGACTTGGTTCTCAAGACAGATTTCCAGGAGGACACCACATCCAGGCAGACTTGAGTTTCATGAGCAGAGAGGTGACGGGAATAACATTCTGGGTGAGGAGGCAGCACCGGGGAGCTGGAGGGAGGAATGGGGAGCGCGAGGCTTCTTCCTAGGAACAGAATGGTTATGAAGAACAGGATATGAAGCCGGAATTAAGTTACAGGATCACATTAAGAGGTTTGAATGAAACATGGTAGGAATCCTTGGAATGCTGTTGAGCAAGAGAATGGCGCCATCAAATTCTCAGTTCAGAAAGGACACTTTGGAAATCATTGTTTTAGCTGGGGTTCTAAGCAGCTGCTGACCCCCTATTGTGCAAAGACCATGCAGTTAATGTGTTAAGCACGTGTAACTTTCCCTCCAATTCCCCACCTCCACTGTCCACAACAGATTAGCATATTGTTAAGAACCTTTCAAGAAATCCAAATATAAATTTCAGATTTAAATTCCAGACCTAAGTCAACCTCAAGGCTGTTTCTCTAATAAACACTCAAGTCTTATGTTCCTGTCTTTTGTGGATCCTCCTCTCACTTCATTTTCTCTGTATGGAGTATTAATGTTCCCCGTTGTGGTTAATCACTCATGTAACTTTTTCTGTTTTCTTGATGCATGCTGCCTCTGCCTTACTCTCCTCAACTCCTCAACTGCTTTGACTTCCACAGCCAGAAAATGTAGTCTTGACTCTGAAGGTAAAGTTCTTGTTTGTTGTTTCTCGTTGCTCTGTCTGAAGCCAGCGGGTAATGAGATGTTTCCTCCAGAACTCTCTGTTCTTCACTGTCTCTCCACTGTGATGGTTTTTAAAGTGGCTTGCTTCATTTTTTGTTAATGCAATCATTGTTAATCTAATCTTTCAGTTCGGGTACTTCACCAAAGAATAGCGACCCATCTCGGTACATTTCAACCTTGAGCTTCTACTCCACACAATCCACAGAGCGTTCTGGAGATCCTTGTGTATAGGGAAGTCACTTAGGTCCTTGCCAGACCTTAGCCAGACTTCAGCCCAGAAGGGAACTCTTGAAATGACGTATCTTGTTCCTGATACTTTTGGACACAATATTGAGTCAGTAGCATTGCAAAGGTAGTATATAAAGTTTGAAATTTGTACTTGAGCTAAACATAGTGCATTTAGAACATTTCAAAACACCTTCTCTCCTGGGTTTGGGTTCAGTGTCTTCTGGGATTTAGAAAGGATTTTAAATCCCTTTGAAAAATAGTAAATGATTTGGAACATTTGCTGGGAAATAATAGGGAAATTGAGAAGAGTTTGGAGTGTCTGAGGCGAGTTTCCCAATTGGCCAATGATGTGCATTCCCAAAGGCCATTACAGGACTCTCTGTGGCCGTGGAGTGCGGCTTAGTTTAAGCAGAATGAATGCAGCAAAATTCAGCCACTTTTTTAAAAAAGTATTTTATCCTTAATATCAAAGGATATTCAATTAATAATCAAGTTCCATATGTACCTCAGTACTCTGAGGCATTTGCCCACAGAGTTAACTAATATTGATTGACTATTCACTGTGTGCCGTCACTTGGCTGTTGTTTTCACTTTGAATCATTTAATTATCTGACCCTCACAATACTGTTCATGATGTTAATGCTAATTCTGGACTAGGGAACTAGAAGCGCTCTGCTGAAATTTAAAGCAGGTCTTCTGACTCCCAGTTCAGTGCTAAGACCTCATGTTCGCTCCTAGGAGCAACACTCATGTTTTGTTCACTTTGTTCAGCGTGGCTTCGGAATCCATTGCTAGCTAGCTGGTCCATTAGTCACAAACAGCCAATCTGTAATTGTCATTCGTTAAAAATGTCTTGCTTTGTGGACTTTAAGTAACTGTATACACACATTGGAATAAACTCAAGTTTTGTGTCGTCCGGTTGCATTAATTTTTTTTTCATCCCAGAATACAGCCCCAGCAGTGATTATGAAAATACATTTAGGTCACATTATTCTATCTCAAAGTTGCGCTAGTTCCTAGGAACATAGGAATATCCGAGATACGGGCTACTGAGGCCAGCTGCACCTGCATGGCAGGAGAGGTACCACTTTACGAAGGCCACATACTTCACTTGGCCCATTGTCACTGATCATACGTTATCTGTAATGTACCCAATGACCTTATAAGGTATGTATGATTATTCCCAGCATGTGGATAGGGAAACAAAGTGAGTGGCCTGTGATTAACTTGTCTGACACATAAAGTCTGAGCCTTTTTTCTGAATTTAGATATATTCCAGATTCTTTTGTAACTATGAATTCATCATGAATTGATCTGATCCAAACTGCTTTGAATCCTTAATAACTTCTACTGGTCCTGTCTTTCTGGTGGAAAAAAACGTCCTGATATGTAGATTATTAGTAATGCAAGTATTTTTGCTAAAATGCCTTACACCATTTAGAACCAAACAAAATACATTTGGGGTTTAAATTCAGCCATTTGCAATTTAACCCTGCATTTGGACATTTTACTGTGAGTTGGAAGAAGATAGTAACTACTTGATTCCATATTCTGATAACTCAAATCTGTTTTCCTCTGTTTCCAGAAAGGGAAAGTCCCTTCCAGAAAGGGACTATAGGGTGGTTCAATCAGTTAAACATCCAACTCTTGATTTCAGCTCAGGTTATGATCTCAGGGTCGTGAGATCGAGCCCTGCAGCAGGCTCCATACGCTAGGCGTGGAGCCTGCTTAAGACTCTCTCCCTCCCCCCATGCCCGTCCCTCTTAAAAAAAGAAAAAGAAAGAAAGGAGGATCAAGATGGAAATACGCACATGCACACACGAAGATTCAACTCATGGTATCAAATAGGTTAAACAAATGTAACCTGCACACGATGGAATGTTCTACGTGTTATTTTGTGTCATGGTATATGCTGTTTCTTTTGTTTGATCTACAGATTATCTACTATGAAATCGGGATTATTATTTGTGCTGTCCTGGGACTGCTCTTTGTCTTTCTGATGCCTCTGGTGGGGTTTTGCTTTGGTCTGTGCCGTTGCTGTAACAAGTGTGGTGGAGAAATGCATCAGCGGCAGAAGAAAAACGGGACCTTCCTGAGAAAATACTTTACAGTCTCCCTCCTGGTGATTTGTATATTCATAAGGCAAGTAGCATCTTGGAGGACAGCGGATTTATGTTTTGGGTGGGTGAGGAATATCCCATGTCTCAACTGGTAAGCCCACGAGTTTAAAGCAAAGCAACAAGGACAACAACAACACACCCATGAAACAGAAGAGAACAAAAATGCCTGTGCAGGATGGTTCGAAACAGTGTCACCATAACCCGAAGTTAGTGTTACAGTCAGGCTGCCTTCATTTACATGCTAAGCCAACCCTTTGGTATTTTTTCCTCCTGAAAACAAGCTGATGAATCTTGGCCTGCAAGAAGTATTTCCCTCCCAGAGCAGCAGCTCCTGCCTGAAATAGCTATTGGGAGACAGGCGGCCTGCAGAAGGCAGAGCATTTCCTAGTTGGTTTGTATATTCAAAGGGATCTTGAAGGATAGGTACAGTCCCCGAACTGGGGAATGTGTGAATGTTGCAGAATAGAATTAACTTTCTAATAATAAAACCCAGTTTTCTTGAATTTGCAGTTAAGCTGCTGCCCTCTCCCGAAGCATAGAACACGCTTCATGATTTAGAATGTTTCTTCTGCAGGTCCTTCTGTGGCCAGAAGTTTTCCAATTGGCTGACAGATCAGAAGTACAGTGCTTTTAAGACATGAGCCTTCTGGGGGCACCCATGTGGCACAGTCAGTTAAGCGTCCGACTCTAGGTTTTGTTTTGTTTTGTTTTTATTTTACTATTTATTGCATTATAACATACAACTTTTTTTAAAAATTTCTTTTCAGTGTAACAGTATTCATTGTTTTTGCACCACACCCAGTGCTCCATGCAATACGTGCCCTCCTTAATACCCACCACCTGGTTCCCCCAACCTCCCACCCCCCGCCCCTTCAAAACCCTCAGGTTGTTTCTCAGAGTCCACAGTCTCTCATGGTTCACCTCCCC
Source organism: Martes martes (assembly GCF_963455335.1). NCBI lineage: Eukaryota > Metazoa > Chordata > Mammalia > Carnivora > Mustelidae > Martes > Martes martes. The sequence continues at coordinate 150,828,380 of NC_137889.1, read as the reverse complement.
TTCCAATTTCCCTCAACTCCCTTCTCCTCTCCATCTCCCCATGTCCTGCTCAGGTCATGATCTCAGGGTCGGTGGTGAGACGGAGCCCTGCATCAGGCTCCACACCCAGGACAGTGCCTGCTTAGGACCCTCTCTCCCTCTCCCCCTCCACCTCACTCTCTCAATCTGAGACAAATAAATAAATTAAAAAAAAAAAAAAGGAGAGGAGAGGGGAAGGGAAGGAAGGAAAGGAAGGGGAGGGGAGGGGTGGCGGGGGAGGAGAGGAGAGGAGAGGAGAAGAGAGGAGAGGAGAGGAGAGGAGAGGAGAGGAGAGGAGAGGAGAGGAAAAGAAAAAGACAGTAACATTTCACCAAGTGCAAATCAGGATCCTCGGCTGAGCGAGTTTCACATTCCTGGCCCCCTGGTTGTGATATTTGGTCATAGGAGATGTGCTTCCACATCTTCTCATTCATTCAGCCCATGAATGTCCTGACATTTAGCGACAGCAATAAAAGTGCCCACGATGTGAATAGTGCGAGGTCCCAAGGAGACAGAGACAGGAGGACCAGAAGTCTGCCTCCTCCTCGCTGTTTTCTCCAAGCACTGCTTTTGCTCCGTAGCTGTAAGATTTTTCGGGTTTTGCTAAATAACTGATATAAGGGAAATTAAGCAGAATTCAGAATTAAAAAGAAATTGAACAAAATTAAGCAGAACGATTTCAGCTGGCCTACCAGCTAAAGTTTCAGTTGGAAATCCAAGAAGAAAAGTTCTACAAGCATGGTCATTAGCAGGGTCCTGGTAGGATGCATGCTGTGGGGTGATCATTCATCAGAATGCGCTATACCTATTGGAAGGGATAGGAAGCACTCCAGACATGCTGATATGAAACAGTCCCCAGGAGAGATGAATTGAGAGAAGGAGCTCACAGACTGTGTATGGAACATGGCCCCTAAGACCAAAACAAAAAAGGAGAGAGACCCAGACACTTGGTTATATTTGCCTAGAGCATAAGTAGTAGACAGCAGTGGTGGGCTCTGGGAATGCAATTTGTTGGTTGTGGAGGGTAGAAAGGAAATCACTTCTCACTGCAGATAGACATTTTGTCTCTTTGAAATTATCTACCATGCTCAGATATTACCTACTGAATTCAGTGCATCAAAAATCAAACTTAACCAACCAAGAAAACTCCCCCAAAAGCAGAAGCCTGTGCATTACCACTGATTCCAAGACAATCTTTCTTTCTTTCTTTTTTTTTTTTTTTTTTTAAGACATGCTTCTTCTGGAAATAGTTAAATAATAGAACTTAACAGTCTAGGTGCAAACCGGACCCACGTGCATGGGTTGCTAATTTCATGCACCCTTGTTTGACCATCAGGGAGGGTTTTCTCTTTTCTCTTCTCTGTCTCTCCAGCTCTTTCTTTGTGGATAATTTGAATCTGTTCCTGCACATTACATTCTGAAATGCAGCTTGAGATCAGGTCAATGATAATTTCAGATGTCCCTGTCTCTCTGCTTTGTGTTTGAAAGACTTTCAGGAATGCCCAGACCCCACTCCAGCTGTGGGAGTGGTTACCTCCTCCCCAGCTACCTGAAAAGTGTCAGTTGCAGTCCAAAGACCTGTCAGACCCAGCAGAGATGTCTGCGCATTTCTTTTAAGCCTAAAACTTCCATCTTTCATTCATCCAGAGACTTGGATAGCCATGCTTCTCCCTCTCTAGAGGCACAGTCTGGACAGCAAAGATGAGGCTTAGGTGACAAAATGTCATCTGAAAATACTTGCCCTTAGGGCTTTTTGTTAATGTGATGACTTATTCAGTAAGTTAGTAGTTTTTCTTGATATAAATACATTTGCTATAATTTCAGGAAAATTCTTTGTTGCATGTACTTACATATTTACCCAAATATATGTTTACATATGTAATAATAGACTTTCCATTTTTTTTTAAATGAAGTGTATATTGTATATTGGGTTCCTATTGGGGGGGTTCCTATTTTTAAATTGGGCTTTTACTTACATTTTGTCTAACTACGTGCTGTATGTGTTATATTTCACCCTGAACTGTTTGAATTATTTACATTATGCTTAAAATGCCACTGAGGTGCCTGGGTGGCTCAGTTGGTTAACCATTTGACTTTAGCTCAGGTCATCTCAGGGTCCTGGGATTGAGCCTGGGTGGGGCTCGGTGCAGGGCTCCCTGCTTAATGCGGCATCTGCTTCTCCCTCTCCCTTTACCCCTCCTGCCGCTCATGCTCTCTCTCTCTCAAATAAATAAATAAAACCCTTTAAAAAAGTTTTTAAAGTACCAAAATATGTGAACAATAAAGCTACAAAGTCAGAAATAAACTTGGCTTTCATTTATATGTAAAATGAGTGCTACGGGGTTTTTTTTATTCTTCAGAACTCAGATCCATCAAATAAATTTAGATAAATTCTTTTTTTTTTTTTCTCCCAGGGATATTTCAGTTTAGAAACTTCTTTAAAAAAAAGACAGGCTGTGATTCTCTATAGCCTTCTCTACATTCGGTTTAGGTATGTTTCCCCAGGGCAGGCCACCTGGATGGTTCAGTTGGTTAAGCGTCGGCCTTTAGCTCAGGTCTTGATCTCAGAGTCCTGGGATCAAGCCCCACATCAGGCTCCCTACTCAGCAGGAGGCTTGCTTCTCTCTCTCCCACCGCCTGCTGCTCCTCCTGCTTGTGCTTACTTTCTCTCTCTGTCTCTCTCTGTTTGTCAAACAAATAAATAAATAAAAATCTTAAAATTATATTAAAAAATGTTTCCCCACCCAAGTAAAATTTATTAATTTAAAAACCACATCTTCAAATTTCAATGTCACCTATTTGACGCTAAGTGACCATTTAAAACAAATTTTACAATAATATATTGAATTTCTATATGAATCATAAATAGCTCTAAATAAGAGTCATATTTGACATCATTTAGTTTATCTTAAACTCACACTAGAAGTTTAAACTTCTTGGCTTGCATTTGTAAATTTAGAATAGCTATTATGATGTCTTTCTTTTGAAACTTCTCTTGGTTTGCAAGTATTTTCGACATGATGAGTTGAATTTGCAGGCTAATCAAAACTAGCCAAAAAGAGGGGCACCAGAGTGGCTCAGTCAGTCAAGCATCTGCTTTCGGCTCAGGTCATGATCTCAGGGGTCCCAGGATAGAGTCCAGCATTGGGCTCCAAGCTCAGCAGGGTGTCTGCCCTCTCCCTCTGCCCCAGCCCACTCATGCTCACTCTCTCTCAAATAAACAAACAAAATCTTAAAAAAAAAAAAAAAAACTTAACTAAAAAAACAAAAAATAACAACAACAACAAAAAAAAACTAGGCAAAAAGATTACAGTCCCCTGGGGAAAGCAAAGATTTCTATGTGATGATTAGATAGAAGAGAGAAGAAAGTATGTCCACAAAGTCATATTAGATAAAATAAGAGGGAAGGGGGACACCTGGGTGGCTTAGTCAGCTGAGCAGTTGAGCATCAGACTCTTGATTTCGGCTCAGGTCATGATCTCAAGAGGTCGAGCAGCACCCTGCATCAGGCTCTGTGCTGGGTGTGAAGTCTACGGAAGATTCTGTCTCTCTTCCCCCTGCTCCTCCCCCCTGCTCCTGCGCACTCAAGGGCCTTCTCTCTCTTGCTCTCTCTCTTAAAAACAAATAAACAAAAAAGCAAAAAGCGAGGGTAGCAGAGTTATGGACATTGGGGAGGTTATGTGCTATAGTGAGTGCTGTGAAATGTGTAAGCCTGATTATTCACAGACCTGTACCCTTGGGGAAATAATACATTATATGTTAATTTTTAAAATAATTTTAAAAAGATAAGAAGCAAAAGAATGTCAACAAAGCTAGAAGGCAGACAGAGAAAGAAAAAGATGTATAGCCTCTGTCTTCAACTGACCTCAGCAGAGACTGGATACAATTGATGCAAAATCTTTGGATAAAATTTTTTTAAAAACACTTTGATAAACCTAGAGCAGTCTACTTGCCTTTTTTCAGGCTCAATTTCATGTTGTGGCTTTATGCTTCATTACAATTAATCCTGAAGTTGGTTTTTAATTTCATCTTGAGTACTCTTACTTTCCATCCATCCTTTTTTTAATTTGAAACAAAGTAAATGTTTGTTTGTTTGTTTTTAATTGGGAAAGGCATAGGTGTTAAGGAGAAAGGTCCCCTCATATACATGGACTATATGTGGTCATGTTCCTCTCTGAGCTTTTCCAAAGGCAGCTGTGGAATGTTCGAATTCACAGACGTTGACATATGTTTATGTAAGTCTGTTTGACCATCAGCAGAAGATTGAATTTCCACTTCTTGCTGTAGACTGTTCCAGCAGATGTGTCTGACTCCAGAAAAAGCCAAGTTTCCTTTCCTTTCTGTCCTTTGTGCTTTGTCATCACTACATTTTTCAGAATTCCAGAAAGGTGATAGACAACAACAAAACAGGATCAAACAGCCATACCTTTATTTTTCCAGTGTGTTTCTAAGTTTCTGAGTACAGTAAATCAGCTTTTGCCAATTGCCATGGTGAAAATTGAATCCCAGTCTCTGTCAGGACGATGACTATTTTCAAAATTCATTTTTTGTATTAGGATTGTGATAGTCAATTCCTGGCTTTGAGACCACAAGTTTCGAGAATAGAAACTGAGCTAGCATGCCTGAAAATCATGAGACTTTCTTACTGTGAATGAGTTATTTAATATTAAGATATTTAATTATAAATATATATTTATATTTATATAAATTTATATTTACATAAATTTATATAAATTTAAGTTTATATAAATATACTTAATTATATATGTAATTATAAATAAAAGATTATTTAATATTAAGATTAAAATTATCTTTAAAAAATAAGAGATCAGTTATAGACTGAAAGCATTTATTTGGCTTTTATTGGCTAATTTCATTAAGTCAGTGGAAACTGGTAGGGAAAAAAATTGCTATAAATTTTAAAGGTTTATCCTTAGGTTTTCAAAAGCTTGAAGTATTTACTTTTAAGTACGTATGAGAGAAAATTGGTCTCTCCATAATAAAATATAGAAGATGTAAAACTAACATGCCATAAAAATTAAAATTCCTGTCTTTGGCTAAAAATTTCAAGAGATTTTGTTGTACTGCATAAAAACACATATCAAATGCCAGATTGCTAATAGTCCTTGAAATGTTATTCCCTTTTTGTGTGAAGCAAATTTCCTTCAATACTCTCTTATTCTAATAGTTGACTGATGTTGTTAAAAAAAAAAACCAAAAAACCCAAAACATTAATTCATGTGATTTTTTTTTTTTTGCTTCAAAATTGTATTGAGTAATGTAAATCAAGGTCAACAAAAGTGTAACTTCTTTATTCTCTATTTGTGTTTAAATAGGAGTTTTAAAGGGCACCTGAGTGGCTCAAGTCAGTTAAGCACCTAACTCTTGATTTCAGCTTAGGTCATGATCTCAGGGGGAAGTCAGCTTGGGATTCTTTCCCTGTCCCTCTGCCCCTCCCTCAACCTGTGCACATGCTCTCTCTCTCTCTCTCTCTCTCTCTCTCAAAGATAAATAAAATAAATCTTAAATAAACAAATGGGATTTTTAAATTAGAGATCACAAATGGAGTTTGCATAGTATTTAGTGTTTTTTTAATTAGTTGACAATATTTAAAAAGGGAAAATTTTACATAAAAATCCAGATTTCCAGGGGCGCCTGGGTGGCTCAGTGGGTTAAAGCCTCTGCCTTAGGCTCAGGTCATGATCCCAGGGTCCTGGGATAGAGCCTGCATCGGGCTCTCTGCTCAGAGGGGAGCCTGGTTCCCTTCCTGTCTCTCTGCCTGCCTCTCTGCCTGCTTGTGATCTCTGTCTGTCAAATAAATATATAAAATCTTAGGAAAAAAAAAAAGAAGAAGGAGAAGAAGAAGAAGAAGAAAATATGCACTTTATTTTTTAAAAATCCAGATTTCCAGATTTTTGTGAATAATTGGAAGATCTGGCAATACTGGTCTCGCATCATGGTGGGACTTGCTGGACAGAGCATCTGCCCTGACTTCCACCTGTGACCTCCAGCTCCCAGAGGTTCATACCATATGCTTGCCCTTTGTGGTTTCTGCCGGCCATGTAGGCATTTGAATTAGCCATCCTTAATTTAAATAAAAGACTTACAATATATTATAGTTCTGAAAATTAGCTTTGAAAGTTTTTGAGCTTTATTCCAGAATTCTGTTTAGGGCAGTGTGTTTTTTTAAAAAAGACCAATGCTTTCATTTTAATTGGATCCATAATTGATTGGCAGAAATGTAGATCTTTTTAAATACATTGCATTGAAATTCAGTGTTTTATTACTAAAGTTGTATTGCAATTCATTTTAGTGATTGATGGTCTTTTGAGTAAAGGCATTTATTCAGTAAAGGAACAAAGACCGTTATGAACTAGACACTTCAAACATATGGCTAATCTTCTAAATGGATCTAATGAAACAAAGCCCAGTCCATAAACTCACTTTCATTGAGCACCCACCATTAACAAGAGACCCATCATTTACCCAAAGTTGACAAAGAAGCAGTTTCCCCCTCTTTCTAGGGAAATCAAACATAGGTAGAACTAGAGCAACCTCGAGTAGCCCACCAGAATTTCAGGGAGAGTCCTCTGAGAGTTCAAGGCAAGGAGGTTCTTCTCCCCTTCAGTGAAAGCCAAGTAAACTTAGACCTGTTGTTTGTTTTCCAAATTCATTTTGACTTCTTCTGTGACAAATGGATCTGGAGCATGATGAATGATAATATGGGCTTGCTGGAGAGAGAATGGAAGGGATCCCCCTGCTTGAAATGCTGTGGTGGGCAGGTGTCTTCAGGTGGTGGCCCCGACTCATCATGAGGTGGAATGTTTGAAATTGGGCAACGCAAATAAAGCTCCAGGCGCATTGCTACAAGGCAACTTTTTCTCTTCTTCTGTTCACACTACTCCAAAGTCATTTGACCTTATTCTTCATGAGCCCATCATTTAGTAACTATTATTTTTATGGTATATTGACTGTCTGGTAAATACCAAAGCAGACTTAAGAATGGCAAAGACGGATTGTAAGACGGTGGTTCCAAATGGCACAGACTATTGTTAATGTCCATTTTTTTTAAATTACTATCAACGTGAACCCAAATTTTAACAAATGGTCTTCGAGGGGCTCCTGTGTGGCTCAGTGGGTTAAGCATCTACCTCTAGCTCAGGTCCTGGGATCACATCCTGCATCGGGCTCCCTACTCAGTGGCCAGTCTGCTTCTCCCTCCACCCCTCTCTCCTGCTTGTGCTCTCTCTCCCTCTCATGTTCTCTGTCTCTCCCAAATAAATAAATAAAATCTTTAAATAAAAATAAATAAAGTAAAAAAGTTCTTGGAGACCTTGTGGACATCCAGTAACCCCTCTCCTTTACAGTTCGAGGAGTACTTCTCCAATTTAATTTTTGATTGTGCAATACCAGCCGAAGCTCACAGAAAAAGTGACTTTCTCAAGCTCCCACCTCATGAGTTAGGGGCAACAGTGGGGTTAGAACCCATGTCTTATGTTCCTACCTTAAGTCACATTCCATTCCATGGCAACTTGTTAACCATAAGAACTGTTGTTCAAGAGTGTGTGTTACAGACTTTTTTTGGATTAGTTTGAAAAACCTAATGTACCCATGTAATACTGCAATGGGAAAATAGGTTTTGAGACCAGCAATGAACCAATGCAGCTTGGAATGAACCATGACTGTAAATAGGGCAAATGACTATCCCCATTTCCCGACTGAGGAGTTGCCTGGGAGTAAGTCTGTCTAAATTGCAAAACTTTGATCTAGACCATTGGATAATTACAAATGAACAATTTTGTCATTAATTTCTGTAGGTTAAATACTGTTGTCAGAAGTTTAGGTGATTCCTAGCTGCCATCTAGTGGCTAAATCCAGAAGGGCCTTGGTAATTAGCAATTTTCAACGTAACATTTTAACGTTGGAAGGCTTTGACACAAAAACACACCAACTGGTCAAATTAATTTAGTAACTAGTTAACAGTAAGAGAGCCCTTAAAATGATCACATGCAGACATTTTAGATGGTTTGGAAACTGTGTTTTTATTTTTCACGTAGAATAACTTGTCATACAAGATGTCTTTCACAGTGTTTTTGAAAATCTTTATTGAAATATATTTTATGTAGAGAAGAGTTTCCATATCATAAGTACATAAGCGTCAATTTGAATAATGTGAGCACACCGATGATATCATTAGCCACTTTTCCTCAAGTACAAACACTGACTTCTAGCACCATTAGTTTCTTGATTTTGTGCATTATACAAAATAGATTGATACAGTGTGTGTGCTACTGTTTGCAGCGTCTCGTTTGTCAGTTTAACACTGAAGTAACTCACCTGGACGATAAAAAAGTAATAAGGACAATTAGAGGGAGCAAAACATGTCAGGAAGCCCAAACCATCCTCATCATTTTGGTATTTTTCCTGATGGTCGTCTTTGAAGGGAGCAGAGGTGTGCACGCAGGCTGTGTTTGTATGTGTGCTGAGCAAGACAGTGAGCGCCCGCATTCCCAAGTGTGCAGGAATGATGCCCTGTCGCACACACAGCCTTATGAGCCTTGCTCCTTTTGTTCCCTCCACCATTTAGTGGGAACATTGTTCCATTCGTAAGATTCACATTCAACAGAACAACACATATTAAATGGTGGTTTGTCTCCTGTGAGAGGACTGAGTCCCATGCTGTGGTCCACATGTTGGGTTATGGGATCTTGGCAGAAAGGCTGCAGCCGTGGGAGGGGGCCAGGTGTGGGGAAAGGTCCAGCCGTCCTGGGGGTCTCACGCGGGACCCAGCTCCCCTTGCATCTGCAGAGCTGCTCTGTGCCTGGCCAGAAGACCACATGTCATGTAATAAATGTCCTTCCTTCTCTTTTCCATTTCTGGCAGTGTGGGTATCATCTATGGCTTTGTGGCGAACCACCACCTGAGGACCCAGATTGAAAAGACTCGGAAGTTGGCAGACAGCAACTTGAAAGACTTGAGAACCTTCCTGAATGGAACGCCAGCGGTAAAAACCACAATGACACCTGGTGTTTGGGGACTTTCTGAGTCCCTGTATATATGTGGCTTCTCATTTGGACTTCTAGAGGCCCAGTAAATCAGTGCAGACAGGTGCTACATTTTAATTTTGTAGATGAAGCAATAAAGGCCCAGTGAGTGATTTTTAAAATGACATTTTTAAAAATTTTAGAAAATGACAAACGTGTCATTTCAGAACAGGTGTCATTATTTCATTACTTTATTTTATTTTAAGGTATAACATAAAATTATAGTATTTATTACATAACTGCTTCACTACTTTATGGGTCTCGTGATTTTTTTTTAAAGAAAAATCTTTAGGTGCCATTGTCCTTTCTTTTTGGCAATATAGTTAACTATGCGTGGTTTGCGTGAAGTTACTCTTGTCATGAGACAAGAGTTTCAAGAGTTTCCTGCTTTATAAACACCCATTTGCTCATATTTGCATAGATGTATAGAAATCCTTGGGAAGGGGATACCCACACTCGTGCCCACATACACACACACAAAAAACACAGAAGTTGTTTTTGGGAGAAGGGGAGCAGTACGGCTGATGGCCCATTTTTCCGTATCCCAGAAGCATGTGATGTCTTGCCTGTAGAAAATATTGTTTTTAAAAATATCTAAGTAGAAACCAGCCCAAATAATTGATGCTGAGCTCATAGGTACCAGTATGAGGAGAAAGATGACTTCCTGTTCAGTTCCCTAATCGGATTCCACCAGAATCCATGGGCCTTTTCACACAGAGATGTACTCTTCTAGGTTTGTTATATTCTAAACAATACTAACATATTAAGTATTGTACCAGTTTTTAAAAACGGGCTTGGAACTAAAAGAGCAAAAACTGCAAGCATTTTTTTTTTTAATATTGAGGTTAGAGAAGCTAATTTTATTCATAGCTTTATAAGAGGGGAATGTTTCTTTTTCCCCATCTGTGAATAAAATTTCATATTTTTTTAGCCACCATTCTAAAGACTTCAAAGTAAAACTTTTTTCCTAAAAAGGTGTCAACATAAATTTATAGCAGTCATGGCTGGTGAACTTTGGGATTGCTTTCAGAATCTTGGAAGGATTGTAAATTGTCATAACTTTGGGAGAAACTTAATCTAGCTCAAAATAAATGAAGAGGTCTAATAAATGTATAAAAAATGGGCAGAATGTGAGTAAATTTAATGAGGACATATAATTGGCCCAAATATAATAAGTATTTAACCTTACTCTAGTAGTTGGAAAAGTGAAAATTTAAATACTAATGTACATTTTCACTGAGGGCATTGGCAATGGTTATTCAGCCAACGGTAACACCCAGTGTCGCGGAGGGTGTGGGGAAGCAGGTCCGGTGGGACCCAGAAGACTGGAGGGTAAGCAGCACCTTCAGAGGCCGGCTCAGTAGTGACCACTGAGTAAAATGGTTGGTCTTAATGCAGTAGATTACAAAGGGCCTCGAGTTCTTTTTAGTCCCTTGCTTGAAGAGGTGAATCTCTTTCCAACCCCTTGAATCTGGTCCGTGCCCGTGATTTGCTTTGATAAAAAGAATGCAGTGGGTGTGACCTTGAGCTAGCTCTGACCTCAGGCTTCCAGAGACCTCACAGTATCCATTCTTGCTCTCTTGCTGTTGAGAGCATGGTGTGGAAACACTCAGGCTGGCCACTTAGAAGGTGAGAGGACACAGCCCGCGGCCAGACCACCCTGAATGTGCCTTATCTCCTCTGATTTCAGAAGCTAATTAGGGTTGGGCCTGGTTAGTACTTGGGTAGGAAAAGAGGAGAGGCCATGTCAGGGGAGGGGCCTGTTTGTCCCCAGCCCCGGCGGCCCTGCCCCGACTCTCCACAGGGCCAACGCACAGAATCAGGAGAAATTAGAAATCGTGTTTCCCAAAACAAGAAGTTTTGAAGTATTAAGAAGTGTGGGTATCAGAAAATACAAATATCTCTAGGAACCTGTTTTCTTTTTAAAATGTTCTGATTCAAGATGGTTTTTGTTAGATCTCTTTATTGTGGCTTTGGACTTTAGAAGAGTTTCATGCTTTTCTTTTTTTTTTTTTTTTTTAGCAAATCAACTATGTGCTGAGCCAGTATGCAACCACAAAGAAAAAGGCATTCTCGGATCTGGATAGTGAGTAAAACTTAAAGTTGCCCCAACTTCATTTGTCGGTTTGTTGGTTTATTGGTTGGTTGGTTGGTTGGTTTTGGCTAGAAGAGACTCTGGCCATCTCCCATGAAACATGGGCTAAGTGATCAATATGCCATTTCTACAACTTCTGCATCAAAGTTGGGGCAAAGTAGAGCAGTTCCCTAGAGTTATGGACAATTTGCCATTTGTTACCCAATGAGTAAAATCCAACCTTTATGGCAAGAATGCCTTCGCTTTGCTGTGGCCCTGTGCTTGTTCTGCCTTCCCCAGGTGATGAGGGACATGGGTCTCTCTGTCAGATTCAGGGTCATAGATGGAGCTGGGCTCCCCAGAGAAGCCAGTGAGCTCCGGAAATCGGGGGGTGGTCAGTGCTGGCCCCTGCAGGCCCCCGAGGAGGTTCCACACAGCCTCGCTCAGTGGTTCTCCCCCAGGGGCTGTTTTGCCTTCCAAGCAACATCTGGCAACATCTGGAGATATTGTGGTTGTCCCAACAGGTGAGGGTGGGGGCAGTGCTGCCTGCATGTTTGCATAGAGGCCAGCGAGGCTTCCAAACACCCTACAACACATAGGACAGCCCCCACCACGAAGAATTATCCAGCTCGAAACATCCATAAATGTTATTGTTGGGAAACCCTGGCCTCGCTGAAGAGATCAGAGACACGGCTCGACTTTATAAACGCTGAGTTTCTAAGACAGGTTTCCCGCTACCCAAGAACTGAGCGTTCCTGTGAATACTCTTGTAACCTGAAATGGCATAAAGCAAAGAACAATTACTATCAATCTATGTGGAAACACTCTAGAGCGTTCCCAGACCCCAAAGTCACCTGTCTTAGGCTTTCCTGATACCACAGGACACATCTTGCAAACGGATGCGCACAGTAGCTGGAGACAAGCCCAGAGGCTCTGGGATGCAGCAAAGAGCTCATGCCCTCCACCCTGAGAGGCTGGGTGTGACTCCTGGGGAAGGCGCTGGGGGGCGCCACTCTCTCTGTCTCTGTATGGGCTCATCTCGCTGCAAAATCAGCAGGGGTCACCTGTAGAATTAAATACCCAGCCTGTGTTGATTGCTTTTTTCTTGGGGGACTGACTGCTGGTGTGGAAACTTTGAACAACGTGGAGAAATCTCCCCCAAGAATCAACACCTAAACGGGGTCGAGGATGAAAAGGGTGTTTTCAGGGCAAGAGAGACCCCACATGACTTTCCAAGGGGGACATCCTGCAGAGGAAGGAAAACGTGGGTTAAGAGATGAGGAAATCCTTGGAGCCTGCTCTCACAGCCCCTTCTGCTTCCTTGCATTTAGATATCAAGTCATTGCTAGGAGGTGGAATTCACGAACAGCTAAGACCCAAAGTCACGCCTGTGCTTGATGATATTAAGGCCATGGCGGAAGGTAAGCATCCCTCCAGAAATGGGCGAGAGTGGGATCCCACTGGAAGTCTCCTGCTTCCCAGGATCACACTTCCCTTGTTTTCCCCAGATGTGGGCATGCCAACAGGCCAGGTAAAGACACACAGCATCACAATGGTTTGTTTTATTTTGTTTTGTTTTGTTTTTAAGTTTGTGTAAAAGAGGTTGTTGTACTAATGGTCTCCAAATCCTTTGAAATAATAACAGCAGCATTTGCTAGGAGCCTGCCACCTGTTTTTGTAAAGACAGTTATTGGAAGGCAGCCGTGTTCCTCTGGTGAGGGGGCATTTCACAGCAGAGCTCAATAGTTGCAGCAGGTACCCTGTGGCCCACAAAGCCTGAAGTATTTACCATCTGTCCCCTTACAGAAAAAGCTTATTAATTCTTGCTACAGAAGGTGAGTGGCCTCGAGAAGTTTAGGTCTTTGGGGGTCTATTGGTTACGCTTTCCTTTTTCCTGGAAAGAACAACTTTGGGAAAAGAGGAATCTGTAGAGATATCTTAAGATACCACAGTCTGTGATCTAAGTGAGCAGATGCACTGATTTTAAGAAACTACATGTTCAATTGCAGTGAAAAAATAAGACTGTGAGCCCCTTCCAAATGTTGAGGAGATGTCTGTGCTAAGTGTTTGGTAGAGAGGACCGTTCATCTGTGTCTTACATTTGTCGTCCTTCCACTGTGAATTCTTCCACGAGCCAGGATTCCCAAGAAGACAGGCCACAAAGGAAGGACATGTGTTGAAGTTGGAAAGTTACGCTCATTCCTTTTGACATTCCTCCCTGCCCTTCACCACCACCCCCCCCTTAGAGTTCAAAGACATGGAAACAGGAAACAGGATGACATGCAGAACAGGCCAGGAGTTGGTAAGATTCATTTTAGCCAACTGATTAGTCTTTCCTTGCTCTTCTCCTTGACCCTACAACTGGTCTACTTGCAACTGAAGGCGTGTGCTCTGCTGTGGGTGCCGCTTAGACGCCTCCCTGACACCTGCTTCCCTCGTCACCAGCCACGTCCTTCCAGTGCAAGAAAACTGAGGCCCAGAGAAGGGATGTGATTGTAAACACCCATGTCCCCTTCCTTCCTTCCTTCCTTCCTTCCATACCTGGCCCCTGCCCATGCTTCCAGTCACGTCCCATGTCAACCCTCCAACCCCCAAACCTTCCTTTCCAAGCTATGAATCTCAGCCTTTATTCTACCATAGGTCTCTGCAGGCATAATTCTCTCTCAGACCCCTGTCCTGCACATGCTTCCTCGACCTGCTGATTTGTTCATTTCTTAATTCCCCTAGCTTATGTTTGGAGACACCCAACACAGTATCTGGCTCAGAGAAAATTGTCATTTCTTGAATGAATAAAGGCCTGCAGACCTTATCTTCATTTTCTAAGTGTAGAATACTGTAACTTTGCTGGTGATGGAGGAGAAAATAGATTACATTCTTTCATAGTCCTGCTTCAGTCGCTAGGCAACTCCTTTTGACTACAAGCATCCTGATCTTTTAATGTGTGTAGTCATTTGATTTTTTTTTTTAAGATTTTATTTATTTATTTGACAGAGATCACAAGTAGGCAGAGAGGCAGGCGGGGGGGGGGGGGCGGAGCAGGCTCCATGCTGAGCAGAGAGCCCGATGCGGGGCTCGATCCCAGGACCCTGAGATCATGACCTGAGCCGAAGGCAGAGGCTCAACCCACTGAGCCACCGAGGCACCCCTCATTTGATTTTTTTTAGTTATCCTTAATGTGCTCTGTGTATATATCTATCTATTTAAATCAGATTTTAGTTGTTTTTATTTGCTTTGGGAATTTTGCTGATGATTCTTAGAGGTCTTTTGGAGATGCCATTGATATTATATCAATACCAAAGACCCTTTAAGAGGCTTAAACAACAGGAAATATATCATACATGACAAGATATTGGAGGTATGGCAGTTCCAAAGTTAGCTGCTTCAGAGATTCGACAACACTGTCAAAGAGCCCTTCGCCTCCTGCCCCATCCTGTGGTTAGCAGGAGGTATTACTTAACCAACCACCAGGAACAGACAATGAAAGGAGATGGGTTCCTGGTGGCTCCTCATCCCCTCACTGGGAGAATTGTCACTCCTGTAAAATGCTGAACCTTCACTTCCCACATCTTTGGCATTGCTCTTGATGATTATCCTCTGTGTCCCCTCATCATAGCTTTGTGTGTTTGCATTTACCAGTGGGTTACTGCTTTGGGCTGGCTCTGTGACCTTTACAATCAAATATCTCCAGTCATCTCTCTTCTCTTTGAAACATCTCTTGAGTAATTATGTGTCATTTTCCCAACACATATAGAAAATCTGTCTCTATCTGGCTTTCAACTAAGTGGATTGTTTGCTCATATAACTGACACTGGCTTCAGGTAAGGCTTGATCTAGTGGTGAGATTTTTTTAATCTCACCCAGCTGTTCTCTACAATGTCTGCATCATTCTAATGCAAACTCCCCTTATAATTGCAAGAGGGCTAACACCAGTCACATTGCTCCTCTTCCTCAACCAGATTTCCCTCCAGTTGGGGCATTCGGGGTTCCACAGCCATCTTTGGACCAGTGGTACACAGGAGAAATGGATAAGTGGGAGGTGGGACCCATGTTATCTAAACACAGTTTTACTACATCTCAATAGACGATGACTTGGCTTCTGAATGTCAACCAACAAAGTCCACAGCAAGTGTTTGTAGAAATCATCAGCCATAAAGTAGTATTTAGAGTGTTGAGGGCCTTGAGTATTGAAGGTATGCCACGTACTTTTCCTAAACCCTATTCGGACTCATAAGAGTTCTGTGTGATCGGTATAGTCACCTCCATTTTACCAACTCAAGACAGTAAGGCTCAGAGATCATGTAACTTGTCCAAGACCAGGTAGCTGGGGAGTGGTGGAGTTGGGATTCAGATGCAGGTCTAACTACAAAGCCTGTGGGGCCTGGTCCACACTAGATGGAATTTAGGTACCAACACCACTGGAGAGTGTTAAGATGTAGGGTGCTTTTGGTGCTGTGCATGGCAAGACAGCAGAGAGTAACTTTGGAGGAGGAGTTAGAAATCTAGAGTTCAGGTGCTGGTGTGGCCATGGAAGGATGCTCAGCATTTGGAAAATTGGTCTTTGGAGTTCTCCAGCTCCAAAATTATGTAAGGGTAAATTCTGCACAAAAATATATGAATAATGCAATGTGGTTGCTGTGTACCTTTACTTTTGGCCATTTTTACTGTTTGGATTATAGTTTCCTTTGAATTAAAGTCCATTAAAACAGATTTTATTGCTCTCTTCAGAGCTTCCTGCATTAGTGTTAAAGTTTTATTATTTTTTTAAGCAGGCTAAACACGTTATAGCCTCTGGTGTTGCCGGAGCATCTTATACTATGCTTAATAAACTGCCCTGACTTTTTTTTTTTTTTTTTTTTTTGTCCTTGACGGGGACCACCATTCCTGGAGGTACTTCAATGCCAGGTCAATGTGTGGAGTGGATGGAGTAAACTCATTCCATCTCCCTGCTCCAAAAATCCATTTAATATATTGTCCTTAGATAGAGGGCATATCAGATATTAAATTGATAAGAACAGATACTGCACTGGATCTTAGCCAAAAGGCTGAGAATCAATGCTTTGACAAATTTTTTGCTAAAAATTCTTTGCAGCCTTACGTGTTTAGTGGCTTTGGAGACAGCAGAAACATGCAAATTCATCTGTGTTAATCTTTTTTAAGCTGCAAATCAGGACCTACAAAGGAAATGTGCTATGAGCTGGTAAAAATGTTAATTAACTAAAATTGAGAATCTGAAATATTTTTCCACTGACTTCAGATACATAATATATGTGATCTTGCTAAGTCTGGAATGACTCCCAGAGTTGTAACCCAGTAGATATTTTATAGACATAAAATACTTTGAAGACTTTGGGAAAAATTTATATTTATTACCTCTGAGTCTTTCTTAGGACATGATGGAATAGTACACATAACCCAGAATGTCTGCAGACTGTACTTAAATGGACACACGTATTCTGGGCCATCAATTTATTTTATCACCCATCATTCTAGGTTGTTGTTGTTTGTCTCTTGCCTTAAAATACCTTCTCTTAAAATGGAAAGGACTCTGAGAGGTAAACCACATTAAAATGTGAGGTGTGTGTTGTGTGATGGGAGGCATACTTTGGCACACTCTTTTGCACCCTGTTGTGTGTTTTTAGTTGCAACCCTGTTCTTTGTTTCTTGTTTTTGCTATGCTAGACATTCATTGACCCTCTAATATGAGCCCATGCTTTGCTGATAATCCTGGGAGGTAAGTGCAAGAGATGCAACACTGACTCCCAGAGTGGCTCTTTGACAAAGTCTTAAATACTACTGTATCTCCAATACTGTTAAGACGTGACTGGACCAAAATTCAAGACAAAAGATTGAAGCAGATGTGAAGATTTTATATCTAGGTCAGGTGACAGAATTTGGGGTCAATGGCCATATGGTCTAATCCTGGAAGCCTCCCCAGGTCTCAGGGTAAATCATCAGAGCTGGGTTGTGGTGCCATCTTGGGTGAGCAGACCCCTTAAGACACAGTCGAGAATCATAGGCTCTCCTAAGAACCAAGAGATGACCCAACCAGCTTCCTAATTTACAGATGAGGAAACCGAGATCCCCAGAGGTGAAACAGTTTGCCAAAGATGCTATCACAAGGTGTTCGCAGAATTGGGATAAGACCTCAGGCGAGATCCCACAACACAATGCATCAAAGTGTGTGTGTGCATGTGTGTGTGTGCATGCATTTGCGTGTGCACGTGGTTTTCTCACTCAAGTTGTATGTGGTTGCCAGGGAAAGTTGGGGAAACCAGTTTTTAAGGGCATTCACACTTTCGCTTGCAACACCCAAGTGTGGCTTGTTGCTCTGCCATCTGTTCTGTGAGCCTGGAAGGCTTGCTGGCTTAGGAGAAAAGCAGTGCCCTCTGATTTAAATTTCACATCTTTTACTCCTGTGGCTTTAAGTCATTGTAGAAAAGGGTTGTAACTCACAACCTCCCTGGTCATGAATACATAGTTCTACACCTCAGAAAAATCAGGAAGATAGCAAACAATTATCAAGGATCTCCTAGTATAAGAATGTGTCCTGGGCTGGGAGTCTCCCCAAATAGAACAGATGGACTCAATGACATTGCGGAATCTGTCTGATCATTCTGACGCCCACATGCAAGGATGAATGTGGTGGTGGTTTCACCATGCTCAGATGAGGAAGTCACTAAAGAACTTTCAGGAATCAGTTTCCGGCGACCAGCAAGTGGCAAGACAGGGATCTGTACCTAGACCCGCCTGAACCCCTAATCATACTCTTCACCTGCTACTCTGGTTAATCCCAGCTCTCTGAATATCCGTCACTGAAGTATGTCTGGGTGGGATCAGTTTTGATGTGGTTAAAACCGCTCAGGGTTGAAGATGCTAGCTTGTTAGGGCTGGCCTCTTCAAGACGGGACGATGCTAGAGGAGTGACATCTTTTCCTACCATGACTGTTCCAGTGGCGGCCAGTGAATGCAGCAACTCGGTGTCCCCCTTGCATTCCTGGGCTTGTTCTTACTCCTTTTTCTTGTCCGAAGAGCCCCGAGGTGGGAAAGCTGAGCTGGCTGGAGTAGCTGGGCAAGGAGCCCAACAGTGTCCCTGTATTCCCCTAGCAGGCTCCTCCCCTGGTTGCCTCCCAGTGTCTGTTGTAAGTCCATCTCCAGTTCCCTGAAGGTTCCTTGTAGAGGAGAACGAGTTTCCACTGCCTGCCTGGTGGGTGCTTCTGTTCTGAAGCTAGGTGTGTCCCCACAGCAATCAAGGAGACCAGAGAAGCCTTGTTGAATGTAAACAACACTTTAAAGGAGCTGAAGAGGTCAACGGCACAACTTAACACCAGCCTCAGTGATGTGAAAAGGAACGTGGAGCAGTCACTCAATGACCCCATGTGCTCTGTCCCGCCGGTGGCTACCACTTGCAACAACATCAGAATGTCTCTTGGCCAGCTGGAGGACAATACCAACCTGGGTCAGGTGAGGAGGTGACCTTGATACAGGGCAGTGCCATTGGGACCCCTGTCAGAGGCACGGTGGCCTGGGTCTCTGTCGGCCTCCTGATCACCACATTGGCACGGCTGTGGCCAGGCAGAAGGAAAAATGGGAAACTCCTTCTTAAGTGTTCTCTGCAGTTGATTTGGTGGAACCTACCAGAATGAATTCAGCTTTAAAAAGAAAAAAGAAAGCAAGGTGTGTTTTTGTAGACCTTTAAAAATTAAAATATAGTTTCAAATGACATGCCTAGTATATTAACCACATATGCCTAAATATAAGGTAATTCCCCATATTCCAAAGAGAAAATTAGGTGGAAAAAAGAAGGAATTTGGAGCAACTTGAATATATAAAGTCCTGAGGTACAGGTAAAATAATGTCTCCTTATAATTTTTAATGTATGAAGATAGTGGTATATACACACCACTTTTTTAAATAAAATATTTTAATATGACTATACTCTTCACACCTTTCTATCTCATGGGCCAACGTTATGCCCATCCTTCACCTTCAGTCTCAGTGTGTATGTATGAGTTATGCATATCACTATGGTCACCAGTGCACACAGAGACTGGGATCTTCCCTTGCATATAAATTGTATAGGATTGAGTCTTCTGGGGGGGACTTTTTATTTTGATGTCCTTTCAAACATGCAGAAAATTTGCAAGAATGGTGCAGGGAACTCCTATCTATACCCTTTACCCAGACACACCAGTTGCCAACCTTTTGCTCCATTTGCTTCATCATGTGTTTATCCGTGTATCTACCAACTATTCATATTGTCATTTTTGCATAAAATACTGTCATTTGTATACTGTCATTTTATAAAATACTATGCATTTTGTGTTTTTCTCAATCACTTGTCAGTAAGTTGCAGGTTATGTCCTCTTATCCCTAAATATTTCAGTGCCTTTCCTAACTGTACACAACCTTTATTATACGGTTTCAAAATTGGGATGTGTAATGCTGACCCAACATGACTAATCCATGGTTTATATTCCAATTTTCCTAATTTTCCTAAAAAATCTGACTACACAGCTGTTTTTCTTTCTCTGGTCTAAGGGCCAGTCCAGGGTCATATATGGTCTTTAGTTGTCAAGTCTGTTTAGTTCCTTCGATCTGGGACAGTCTCCCACCCATTGTCTTCTTCTTCTTTTTTTTTTTTTTTAAATTTTTTTTTACTTACTTACTTATTTATTTTTTTAAGTACTTCGGGACCATGCCAGACAGGGGGCTTGAACTCATGACCCTGAGGTTGAGAGTCACATGCTCTACCGACTGAGCCAGCAAGGCACCCCTCCACCTGTTTTCTTCTTTTTTGACATTGACATTTTTGAAGACTATAGACCATTCATTTTATAGAAGTACCTTCAATTTAAGTTTATTCGCTCTGCCCTCATGATTAGATTTGAGTCATGCATACTTGTCCGAGATATCGCAAGAGTGATATTGTGTCCTTCTTGGTACATCGTGTCAAGAGATCTGTGATGTTTGTCTTGGTGAGAGACAGAACACTTTAAGTCCATGTACAATGCTGTAAAGGAGAAATGTATTCCAGACCACTCACCAACATAACCTTTGGCTGTATTGCTTTTAAACATGTCTTTAAAGAGGTTGTTCATGCTTTATTGAAAAATATTCAGTAACTGAAATTGTGAGATCACACATATTTGATCTGTGTTAAATTTCTTTCCTTAATTTTTGCTAACTGCAACAGAAGCCGTCCAGACATCTAAAACTTAATGCCTGTAGAGGCCACTCTGAACTAAATGTTTTTCTCCCCAGACAATATTCTATTGTTCAAAAGAAACTTAAATCATACCCTATAATATAGAGACTTTGGGACTTATATATATGATGACTCCCTTTTTTATGACAAATAATGTTGACAGTAACCACCTTGCCTTATATTTTGTTTTATGAATTTTCAGCTACCATCTTTGGATCAGCAAATTGATAATATTAATGATGTTCTTCGAACAGATTTGTCCAGCCTGGTTCAACAGGTATGTTTTTTTGGAAAAAGAAAAAATACAGTGGTTTGTTTTACATCATGTTAAAGGGTAGACTAGTACATAAGAAAAGAGGTAACTGAAAAAAAAAGCCCTAAAATTTTGGAAAGAGGGGTGCTGAGAAGGGTGTTAACTATTATCCACTGGGTAATTTTTCTCATTGCACTTCAAGAAATGTGTGTTAAGCATCCGTTGTGTGCAAAGCACCATGCTGGAGATAAAAAGCAAAAGATGATCTCGCCTTCCTGGGACTCAGAATTTGATGGGTGTAGTGCCGAACCCCGTACTGACTCTGACGCGAGGTGCCCTCCCACTCTGCGTGAGTCAGCCCTGTCACTTCGTCTCTTCCCCCTTGTGCACATTCATACATGCTGTGGGCTGCGCCTGCCACTCTCTCCTTCGCCCAACCACTTAGGCTACAAAGTACTAGTTACTTAAAGCATTCGATATCACTTTCTTAAAGATTTAGTTATTTATATTAGAGACGATGAGAAAGAGATATCGCATGCAAGTGGGGGAGGGGTGAAGGGAGAGGGAGAGAGAGAACCTCAAATAGAGTCCCCGCTGAGCACAGAGCCCAACGTGGGGCTCCATCTCATGACCCTGAGATCATGACCTGAGCCAAAGTCAAGAGTTGGAGGCTTAACCAACAGAACCACACACACGCCCCCCCAGTGTCACATTCTTAATGAGGTCTTTCCTGGACATCTTGATCAAGTCAAACCCTTTTTAATGCATTGTTACAGCGCAACAGATATTCTTTGTTAAGGTCCTCATAACTATAATTATTGCTTTAATGTGTCTGATTCCACTGGAGTGTAAGCCCTAAAATTGGCAGGGGCTACGTTGGTCTAGAACATCATCATTTCCCTGAGAACCTACCAATTATTGCTCTTTATTCAACCTATATGTTGAGTGCACCGTAAATACTTCTTTCTAGATTATGATTCAATAAGCGTGCCCTGGACCTGCAGGAAAGGGAAGGAATAGTGGTACTCTTGACTCTGTCTTTTAGCACGGGCATAAAAAGGTCATCAGATAATCTGTTAAACACTTATCTACTGACAAAGTCAAGTGTCACCTTAAACAGTTCATTAGAAACTCCTGGTCTTGGGGCACCTGGGTGGCTCAGTGGGTTAAAGCTTCTGCCTTCGGCTCGGGTCATGATCCCACGGGGTCCTGGGATCCAGCCCCGAGTCGGGCTCTCTGCTCAGTGGAGAGCCTGCTTCTTCCTCTCTCTCTCTGCCTACTTGTGATCTGTCTGTCAAATAAATAAATAAAATCTTTAAAAAAAAAAAAAAGAAAGAAAGAAATTCCTGGTCTTTGTGTCCTGGTGTCCCCTTATTTGTTAATTGAGGGAGTTGATCCAGGAGATCTGTAAGGCCCATTCTCCCATAGAACCTCTTTCAGTGGGTGACCTCCTCAAGTCCAAAGGCAGATAAATGCAGTGGGGTCAGGTGTACGTACACTCATCCAAACACCTGTGTGCTGGTGGCTTAGTCACCGTTGAGGAGACAGGAGTGGTAGCTGTTCTTGTTCCAGCATCAATGTTACCAGGCTAAACTGGAAACTTGCTGTCACCATCAATCTTACAAAGTCTGTAACTTAGAATAGACTGCTGTAAGAGCCTGTCATAGGCCGGGTGGCTTCTCAACGAAAGAAATTTATTTCTCACAGTTCTGGCATCGGGAAGTCCAAGGTCAGGGGGTTAGCATGACCGAGTTGTAGCGAGAGACCCCTCTAGGTTGCAGATAGCCATTTTCTCATTGTATCTTCATGTGGTGGAGAGAGCTGTCTGGCGTTCCCTTTATAAAGTCCGTAATCCCATTCTCGAGGCTTCATTCTCATGACCTCATCACCTCTGGAAGGCCCCGCCTCCTCATACCGTCCATCACTCAATGTAGGGGGTTAGGATTTCAGGGTGTGATGCCAGGGACGGGAGGCAGGTGTGCCCAGACATTGAGTCCATAACAAGTTGTAATCGATACAGTGTCCCCCAGAAAATGGCTGAAGACACCAGCAGACAGCTTAGAAACACAGTGAAGCCCTTCTGGAGAAAACGCTCTGTTTAGTTGAGTTATTTGGAAATAATGACCTCTTCTTGTCCCAGATTTATCTCCTAAAGGCCATAGCTTGGCATGGCTATTTTGGTTTTCACTTCAGCCTCATTAAAATGTATGTCCTCTATAAGCTGTGTGTTGGGTGAGACTAGATCCCAAGTCTAACTTTCTAATTGCTCTGGAAAATATGGCTCTGGTTTGGAAACTCACTTTCTATCTGCACATGGAACATTGCACAGATCAGGGCCTCCTCAGCTTCAGGGCTGTCTACACTGTTGATGATTCTCTGTGGTGGGGGCTGACCCATGCGTTGAAGGATATTTGTGAGCCCTGGGTTCCTGCTACATAGTGCCTTACTTGTGATAACCAAAATGTCTCCGGACATTGCCAGGTGTCCCCTGGAGGACCGAATCGCCCCCGACTGAGAAATGCTAGTATAGATAACATGAGTTAACAGTTTAAAAGCAAAAAACTTTTAGCAATTGATGGATTCAATTTAAAGAGAAAGTCCTCTCTAAGGAGGAATTTTTTGGCCGTCTTTTAATGGCCATACAGTGATGATGTCAGCCAGAAGATGACTGCTCGCATTTTTATTTTGCTTCTTTCCTCCATGCTAAGCTGAAAAGTGAATCCTTGTTAATCGCCCTTCTACTCACTATGTGTATCAATTTACTTTGAACTATTTTCTAGGGCTATAAATCCTTTAATGATATTCCTGAGATGGTGCAAAATCAAACTACAGACATCATATCAGGTGAGAGTCAGAGTTTGAAGTCATTTTGTTTCTCTCTTTGTTAAGCATTAAGTGATTAGCACACACACGAAAAATGTATTGTTAAGAACCGTTTGTTTTTTTTTTCTCTCTCTTAAAAAAATTCTCTCATTGATCTGGGAGATTAAATGAGTTTCAGACTTTTTTAATTGTGCCACCTTCACACAGTGATTTAGATTTTAAGAAATGATAATCCTCTTGAATTCCGATTAACATTGTCCTGCTGGCGAGAGAGGCAAGGTCAAAGCCACACTCTAGTGACCAGGCCTCATCCTGAGCTACCAGAACTAGAGACAACTGTGGTTAAACTAGGAAGGTCACGTTTTGATTCGTTTCCCTGGGGAAAAACTATAGATTACTATATTTTCTTAAAAAAAGCCCTTAAAATTCATTTTTTTCCAGGAATACTATGTATAAGGATTTATATTGTCTTTTTAAGAAGATGTTCATCTGCTTTTTGATGTTGCTGTTAATGGTATCTTAGGCTTTTAAGGTTGCTTAGGATTTTTGGAGGAGCAGAGCTGATATTGAGAGAATTCTCCTAGTCTTAAATGATTGAGTCACGTTGTATTCAGGTTATGGTATTCGGGGTGAATTCACAGAGAAAGAGTGCAGTACACACAGTTCTATGCACAGCAGTGGAAATAGACGGGGGTTATTTGCTTAAAGAAGAAATCTCTGAAGCTATGTGAGATTTTCTTCTTCTTTTAAAGCATCTTCTCTGTGCTTCCTTTTTTCTGTTGACCAAGTGGTTTTAAAATGTTGTGTTAGAGGTCTTTGATTATTTTTGTCTCCCTAATAGTGTTCTTTCAACCCTTTAAGATTTGGGGTTAAAAAAAGTATTTTATCCTATCACACAGGTCTTTAGATATTTTGTGGTTTCCTTTTTGTTTCACCTAAGATTCTACTTTAAAATATCAGGAGATAAAAGACAAAGTTCACGCTTTCCTATGCTAGCATCTGAAAGCTAACACGCGTTGTACGTCTGATAGCCACCTGCTTACTAATTTCTGTGTTTACTTTTTTTTTGTTCCCCCTTTCTGGACCTCTTCTGCCAATACGTGCAGCCCTCCCTTGTAAGTCTGGCAAAGCAAGGTGTGCAGTATGCGTGAGCGAGGCCCATTGCACACTGTCATTGCCTCAACACAAGCCAGAGTTTTCCCAGGTCTGGGCGAGTATCAATCACTCCATTCAGCTGAATATCAATTGCTTATTTTCATGTCCTTCCAAAACAAATAAGAACCCTTAGCTCCCATGTTTTGATCATTTGGTCCTACCCCGCACACATAGTTCGAGTGCCTACTGTGTGCCAGGCTCTGCTGGGCTCTGGGAATGGGAGATGGATAAAGCATGATCCCCGCCTTGCCTTTCAACTGGGCATGTACACAGATGTCATTTACCACACTCTGGTAACATGACAAGGTATGAGCAAGTGATTCAAAGTGAGAAAGAGTAGTGGAAGGCTTCCTGGAGGAAGCAACATCCAAACTGGGGCCTGAGGGAAGTATCGGGGGAGAGAGGATACCAGCCAGGTACAGAGTCACCCGAGCTGTCAAGGGGGAGTTTTGTGGTGTGGGAGAGCGGGACAGCCTGAGATGCAGAAGGAACCTGATTCTGAGTTGAGGAAACTGTTCATAGGGGAGGAAAGGCCTGCATCCCACATCTCTCAAACTCCCAGAAATCCAAGATTTAAAGAAGAGACCCACTGAGTCAGCTTGTTGAAGATCCTGGGGTCTTCAGGTACATTTAGAAGAGACTAGAGCCACTGTGGATAGCAGTCTTCTCCTAGGAGCTCTGTGTGAACAACCTTTGAAAAAGATTCCCACCATTTTATGTCATTCCATTTTGCTTCATGCTACCATTTACCCAAAATTCGCCAGGAGCCCTGGGATCACATTGTGAGAACAGTTATTCTTGTCTCTGCTTCTACAAAGAAATTGATCTCCCTTTTCAGGATGGGTGGACATTTAAATGATTAAATGATTAAATGATTAGCATGTTGTTAGTACACCCAAGAATCACTGCGGTAGTGCCAGCTTCAGACCTGTGTGAGCATTAAATTAGATGACGTCTGTGTCCTGGGTAGCTTTGATACCAGGACCCATCACAATGGATAAACCCTTTCCAGAAAAATTAGAACTTATCTTCTCTGAAAGGTTAGGATGGATGTTAATAGAAACTCTTTGACCACTGGGAATGCATCGCTGTCTGCATAGGAGAAGCACAGATGAACTTTAACACATCTCAATTTGTAGGAGTCAAGTCAAATTTTAACAAAAATGTTGCCTGGGGTCATTTGTTCAAAAAATTATTCCTGGTGAAATACTGTGTTGCTGAATGCTATTTATTATTAAATTATTTTCTCAAAATCATTTAATGGAAGCTTTGGAGTTAGACAAACCTGACATTCAATCCCATTTCTAGTGCTTTCTGGGGGAAAAAAAAAAAAAAAGATCTTTGGGGAAATAATTTAACTTCGATGGGCCTCAGGGTCTCTTAGTAAAATAGGAAGAAGCTCTACCTCAGTGAAATAAATGAGTTAACATTTATAAAAGTGCTTGGTCCATGGTAGGCATGCATAGGCTTTAATCACCAGATTCATTTTATTTTTTAGTGAAATAAGCAGCAGAAGAAAACTCTGGCTTGACTTAAGCACCATGTCATTAAAGTCAGCTCCCATAGCTTGCTGTTCTGTTAAGTAATTGCTCTTTGATGGTCTTGGCTGCATTCGTGCTGTTGTAGAACCTTTCCATGTTTGAAACACACGCATAACATGGGGAAAACTTATAGGGGTTGAAGCTTTTCATTTTGGTTCCAAAACAGAGTTTCTGTTTCCCTTAGATTCGAAAATGCATAACCTGGGTGTCTTTGCTTTCAGATATCAAAAGTTCCTTGAATTCCCTTGGTTCAAATATTGAAAATATAGGCGAGCAGATTCCAATACAGGATAAGCTGTCCAATTTCATGGGTTACATTAATGACACTGAAACTTACATCCACCGAAATTTACCCACGTTGGAGGAGTATGATTCGTACAGGTGAGTGCCCCTCCCCTCCCCACCCGGAGCTGGCAAGCTAGGGGGTGAAACTTGTTCTGGAACAGGGGAGAAATCAGACATGATAACCGGGATCGTGTTGTGAGAGAAGATTGTACAAAGAACACGTAACTTGGTATGTGTTAACTCTAGTTTATGTTTATTTAATAAGTTGGAGCGCTGGCTTTGGCAGCATGTATAGTAAAATTGGAATGATACAAGGAAGATAGCATGACCCCTGCCCAAGGATGGCATGCAAATTCATGAAGTATTATGTATATTTTTAAAAACTGAAGACTGGAAGTTCTTGAGCCAAACAGTCAATAATTTGCAATTCTGATGTCATTAATGGCTTCTAGAATCCTAGTTGTAACTATCTAACATATGTAAAAGGATTTGAAAGCCTATAAAGGAATTAAGGAGGGCATTTGGATAATATTCTAATTTTCATTGGCTTATAAAATCAACATATCAAGGTCAGTTCTTAGAGAAAGAACATCCTTGAAATGAGTAAATTACTCGAGAGCTCATGTAAGCAGCTGTGGTCCTCAGCTGTGGATTGACCATTAGAAAACGTTAGCCAGTGGGGTTTGGCCTTGGAGACGACTGTGGACATCTCAGGCAGGAGTGCTAGGAATGGTGGACCTACAGACTGGACGTACTTCAAGGACCATGTATATGAGAGGTAAGATGTGCTCTCCTCTCTGAAAGGCTCAGCCTTTCTATCACCTATCAGTTTCAGAATCATTCTTTTTGCCCAGACTCATGGAGATTTCAGAGACTTCCATTCCTGTTCAGATATTTATTAAGCAAGAACCCAAGATAAATAATAAAATAATAACAATAATTGCTAGCAATTCAGAAACAGTTAACGGCCTGCCCTCCAAAGAGCTGTACGCATGACATCTCATTTAATACTCCAAAACAAACAAATCAACAAAAAAACTGCAGGGTTCTGTTCTATTTGTAACCTTGTTTCATAGATGAGGAGCTTGAGGCTCAGGGGAGTGGAATAACCTTCACAAGTTCAGTGGTGATGTTTGGGAGGACGGTTTTCAACCCCAATCTGAGGATGCTCTCAGTTATTGCCCTGTAATCAGCCATTTTCTTACCGTGTGGCTAGGTCACCCCAGCAGGTGTCAGGACAAACATAAGCCTGACCCTTTCTCAATGAATTTACAATCTCATTAGAGGTTAGAGTTTCACAAATGGAAAGAACCATGCAATTATCTGTCTACACATTGGGTCCCCCTGCCCTGAGAACTAGAAACTTATTTTTAAAAGAAATTTAACCAAGCAGGTAAAGCACACATTAACCGCAAATGATTTCCGAGGCCAGGATCCATGGTTTGTTTGATTTGGCGTCTCCAGTATCTGGAACAAAATAGCCACAGCGTGGGTGCAGGTGGCTTTTACAATTATTGAGATTGCTCTTAATTGAATGAAAAGTTTCAGTGGCAGCTTTTGTTGCAGAAGTAAATTCTTTATTTTTCAGTGTTTTGACGGTTGGGAAGCATTTCTACCCTTGAATGCTCCTCAGCTGCTGGAAGAGGTTGTAGTACATTCCGGGAATGCCAGTAAGACCTAATTGAGGGCCCATTATCCTAAAATGTCTCACAGGACCATTACAAAATTAAGATTTGCATTCTGCAAGTACTTGATTTAGGATGCTCGTGAGTTCTGAAATATTCAGTGCACTCCCCGTGTAGAGTTTCTGGTTCAGCAAAGAATACAGTGCTCCCCTCCCCAATTATTCCTGCAACCCCAAAGCATTTTAGAGAAAGACCAGGGAAAAGAACCTGATATTTCTTTATCTGTTATTTCATCCTGATGTGTCCACATCTCATTATCATTATAATAAGTGCTTGGCGCCTCAGGAACCTTGACAGAACTTGCAGGTCTAAAGGGATACAGTTATCAGTAGCTTTGGAGTACTTGAGTAAACTCCGCTTACAAGCCCCACGGAAATGAAGCAAAGGAAGGAAGCAATAGTCTCGTGACCAAAGAGCGAGACAGAGCTCTTCAAAACCAAGATAAAAATTAAGGTTTCTTGCCAGTTGGGTTGGAGGACTGGGGTGGGAAAGGTTCTTGTAGCTACAATGTCTCTCTCTGAGGCCTTAACAGGGGAATCCGATATCTGATTGCAAAGTGTTACTCGGCTGCTCCAGCCCTAGCCCAAGAGCTTTTGTGTTATCATGACGTCAACCTCTTTTATGTATAATAACACTGTGCTTGCTTCACCAGGTGGCTGGGTGGCCTGGTGGTCTGCTGTTTGCTGACACTCGTTGTGGTTTTTTATTACCTGGGCTTGATGTGTGGCACGTGTGGCTATGACCGCCATTCCACCCCAACTGAACGAGGCTGCGTGTCGAACACGGGGGGCATCTTCCTCATGGTGTGAGTGTTTGCTCTTCCTTGCCCCGTCAGGGGACTGGGGGGGAGGGGCGGTGGAAATGCAGGGAAAAGAACAGATGACACGAAGCCAGTGGCCTCTGAGGTAAGTGTTCGGGGTTCCAGTGGAGTGAGCGTCCTGTTGTGTTTGTGCTTCTATCAATGTGGGAAATCCCACCACACATTAAAAAATAGAAGAAAACTCGAAATTGTTAGACTTCTGATAGACAGGCTTAAACACCGTGTTTCTCTATGGTGGGCTCCTCTGTAGTGAAATTATTTCTAAGCTTACCATCTTGATTCCCATTGTATTTTCTCTCTCTCTTCTTCCCTCCTTTCCTCCCTCCCTCCATCCATTTATTCACCAGAAACTTGCTGAGGATTGTTCTGGTCTTAGACACTGTTCTCTGTGGTCAACAGTATTGTTAGCTTGTTTACTCTGAAACTCTAGAAACTTGATTTAGCAAAGAGATTGCCGACCCAGCACCCTTAGGATTTAGACACGAAGCCTTAATCAGTGATAAGAGAAGGTGTGGGGGTACCAGCGACGAGCATTTGTGCCTGCTTCCAAGATATTCAGATCCAAGTTCTTTGTTCTGAAACAAACAAGCAAGCAAAAAACCCTTACTCTACCAGGGTAGGACAAAGCACGTGGGGCATGAGCTGGCTGTGACTTCAGTTGGGCCAGAAATGTCAAGTAGGAAGCACAGATAGAAGCTTTGAATGTGCCCCAGACAGGAAGCTGTGTGGCTTCCAAGTTGACATATTCTTTTCCAGTCTGAACCTCAAGAATCAGCGTCAGGGAGCGTGATGGGGCTCAAAGAGGAAGATCAGGTTTAGAACAAGTCCCTGGAGCAATGGAGACTCAAAACCTCAGCCACACTCTCTCATCTCAGCCTACATCACTAGTACCAGGCTGAGAGAATCAGGCAAGCAAGTATCTTGCATTAATGTGCTTTTCCAAACATTGGGTCGCTACAAGAATTAATCAGATTGATGAGCCATGATGGTATGGCCTTTCCATCAAACATGTAACCTCCTGTATAGTACAAGCCTTTCTTAGCATTAATGTAGCACAAGAGCCTTTTGTGGGTTTTTTGTTGTTGTTGTTGTTGTTGTTTTTGTTGGTGGTGGTGGTGGTGCAAAAAAGATTTTTTTTTAAAAGATCTTAT
The DNA here is from genome assembly GCF_963455335.1 of Martes martes. Classification (NCBI taxonomy): domain Eukaryota; kingdom Metazoa; phylum Chordata; class Mammalia; order Carnivora; family Mustelidae; genus Martes; species Martes martes. The sequence continues at coordinate 150,798,326 of NC_137889.1, read as the reverse complement.
TTATTCATTAGAGTGAGAGAGCACACGAGCAGGGGGAGAGGCAGAGGGAGAGGGAGAAGCAGGCTCCCCGCTGAGCTGGGAGCCCAATGTGGGGCTCAATTCCAAGACCCAGAGATCATAACCTGAGCCGAAGGTAGATGCTTAACCATCTGAGCCACACAGGCCCCCCATAAAAAACGTGGTTTTATTAAAGCATGGAGACAGGACCCATGGGCAGAAAGAGCTGCCTGAGGACACGATAGTCTTACAAACAACCTTAAAGCTAACAACACGGGAGTCTGCCAAAATTGCACAAAACTGAGCAGAGCTCCGTGCATGGAAAAGCCTATTTGCTCACATGCCTACACTTAAATTAATGCAGCAAGAAACAGTATATTGCCCTGGCTTTTTGTTCCAGTGTACACAGTTACAGATAGAAAATGAGTTTAATGTTCAGATTTTACTAATCCTGGTACTTGGCTGTTTTGTCAATGTTTTGATGATGAGTCGATAGATCCTACCTTTTTAACTGCTTGATGGGAGAGAGTACATTGCTCTGAACAGGTGCATTTACTGTAAAATTCTATTTGAACATTTTGAATGGACAAAACCAAAATATGTGCTACTTGCTTCAAAGGAGAAAGAAGCAAGGGAGTCATGAGCCATTGGAGGGAGACTAAAATTATTTCAGTTTTGGTATAATTCTCACCTCTGCAGACTAAGGAATCTCTAAAGAGACAAAGTCACACGTAAGCCCGGGGCTTGGGAACAATGGGCTTTATCACACTATAGGGAAGAGGCTGATCAGATGCATTTCAGGTGGCCTGCAGCCTGAGGATAGTTGTGGCCTCCGTGGTTGCCCACCCCTCAGGATGGAATTTGCGTTTGGCAGGCCCTTCCATCTCCTGAGACATCTGGCAAACAACTGGATAATTGTGAAGGGGGAAAGTGATACAAGTATAGCTGGTCTAGTCAAACCAATTGGAAAAATGTAATTTCTTCTTAAAAACCGTTTATTTGCCTGTAGGAACCAGAAAGAGTATATTTTGTTCAGCTGTAACCACAAGACCACCTGTCCTTAAAAACAGCAACACCATATGTTGAAGAACATGGTCTCTTCAAAAACCAACCAAGAATCCTTATCCCCATGGGGCTCCTAGTGAAAGATCGGCGGGGGGGTTGGGGGTGGGGGGTGGTAGGAGAGGCAGAGAGCCCTGACTCTGCTCTGATCCTTGTGTCTTCTAAGGGTCCAGGGAGCATATTGGGGACCGGATGGGATACAGCAGGGAGCATACATCTGTCTCCAAGTCCCATGGAAGGTCTCCCCCGAGGGAAGGAAAACTCACCCAGGCAGCAAGGAAGCTGTCTCTTATACTGACGAGCACTGTGAAACTGGAAGTTTTAGCTGTTGGAAACCGTGCTCAGATTATCTGGAGCTTTGAAGAGAAGCTAATACCCGGCGTAGCCACAGGTGTCACAAGATGGGCCACACTGGTGGCAAGTTGAGAAAGCAGTTTGTCAGGCTGGAGCAAGGACCCTAAAAACACAACAACTGCCTCAACCAAGTCATTTCCATTCTGGGGAATGACTTTAAGTAGGACCCAACTACAGACAAAACATCGCAAGCCATATTTTTGCACATTTAGTTATAATTGTGAGGCACTGGGGATGACACAAACGTCTGCCACCAAGGAGCAGGAGATCCTGAGGTCACTGAAGTGGAACAAGGTTGGCTACCCTCAGTGGTTGGGCAAAGTCCTGAAGATGTTTGACGAGGGCTCCTGAGATTACACGCGTGTCACTAACCGTGTAGCTCAGGAGTCAGCACACATTTCTATAAAGGTCCAGATAATAAATATTTTCACTTCTGCTGGCCACAGATGGTCTTTGTTGCCTATTATTTTTCTTGTACTTGTTTTACTTCTCCTCCTCCTCCTCCTTTACAACACTTTAAGCACATTCTTCTCAGCCATTCTTCTCTGAGTGACAGGCCTTGGGTGATGGTGTGTCCCTTTTCTAGATAGAGGCATTTTTGGAAAACCAAGTCTGGGAATGCTAACAGTAAGCTCTTGGGAGTAGCTGTGTTTGTCCGAAGTGTCCTATCGAAGGTTTGGATGATTTTTATAACTCTGATGCCCACACATGCTCGGGCACACGGTTAAAACCATGGTGACTGGCTTTTGCTTCACACGTGTTCCCCTTCCCTATGCGCTCCCTGACTCTAAAGCCTTTCAGAACAGAGAAACTCAGGCTGACAGAGGCGCCTGCAGTGAACATATCTTGCTGTTTATTCCAGCAACACCAGGCAAATATTCGTAATTACACCTTAAGTGTGTCCACTGGGCAGAATCCCGCCCTCAAGAAGGGAGGCTGTGTTTTTAAGTCCATCAGCCTACACACTTCTGAGGGTCCTTCCCGTTTGTACCGGTGATGGTACAGTCATCTGTTATGATCTGGCTGTTCTACCTAGACTCAGTCAAGAGTCTGCTCTGTCTGTGTCTACACCCAAGTAACTGAGCACCCTAGAGAAAGGTCACACAATGGGGCACATTGGCATCCCTACAAAATTATGACCCCCACCTCAAATGGATCCTTCGGAGCTCTACAAGCTTCCCTGTCTTACCTCCCCATTTCCTTCTTTCTTCCTCCCTTCCTCGCTCCCTCTCCCTCTCCCTTCCTTCTGCAAAGGCTTTTTCCACTCATATATCCATCCTCCTTGTTTTCCCCTTCTCTTAGCAGAAGGCTGGACTTCCTTCTTCACAGAGAAAATAAAAGCCATCACACACCTTCTCAAAACTCCAGCGCCCCTGCATCTATGACACATGCAGTTCCTTGAGCAGAAGGACGTCTGCCTTCTGGCTCCTCCCACCTGCTGTTCCCCTCCCATCCACACCACCCTGGATTCGCCCTCCCTTTCGAGCGTCCTCATTCTCTTCCCCTCTCCTAGCCTGGCTTCTCAACACTTCAACACATTCTGCTTTCTCCCCTCTTGAAACTGGACAACAGAAAACTTCCTAACACCACTTCTTCCCTCTCACACCCCTCCCTGCGGAGACGTCTAGAAATAATTATATTTGCTGTTTTCTTACTCCCTGCCCTGCCCAGGCCACTCCCCTGCCCTCTGGTCAGCAGTGGCCTCCAGGCTTCCAGCCAGGGGACTTCTAGTAGTTCCCCGGAATGTGCCCTCCCTGCAGTGATTGGGTCCCCCGTGCTCCCTACCCACTGCAGACTCCCCTTTGTTTTCCCTTCCGTGACCCCGTGCCCTAGTGCTTTCGTTCCCACACTGCAACTCTCCCTGGCCGCCTTATTGGCTAGCTGCCCTCCCACCACCTGCTCCTCAAGCAGCACTGTCTCCCAGGCCGGGGCCCAGGCTGCCTCTCCCTCCAGTCCCAGCCCCAAGGACCAGTGGTCACTTCTAAGCAGCTGATTGCCTCATGCCAGCCTGTAACCCAGACGTGTATGCTCTGCATACAGCCGACTCCCCTCCAGCACCACACCTCGCCTCACAGGGAGCAGGACCAGATCCCACCCTCTCTTCCCTTTCTCAGCACCAGTGTCTCCTTTCCCTGCTGACAAGCCCTGGCATCACCCGGGGCCCTTCCTCGCCTTCTCTTGCCTAGAATCTCCTGCACATCCTGCTGTGTCCCATCTCTTCTGTCCCTTGCCTCCAGCCACATCAGCCCACCACCCCAGGACTGACGGCAGCCTCCTCAGTGGTAGCCCCATCCACACGGGCCTCTGTCCCTCCTGTCCTGCATGCTCTGCCAAGAATGTTCTTCCTCAGAGAGAACATGCTTCTGGACCATCAGCAGCCTCCCCTTCCTGGACCAGCCAGGCCCCGTCCCCTGCACCCGTGCACCCGTGCACCCCTGCCTGCCTCCTGAGCTGTGTTCATGCCGCTCTCAGCCCTCCCTCTGCATGCAGAACCACGTTGGCCCCTCTCAGACTCCCCACGGTACATTTCCTGCCTTGGAACCTCCCCACTCAATGCGTCCCCTGCAGAAGGCCAGATTCACTCACCTGACTCCAGAGGCGATGTCTGAATCATGGTGCTGGGCTGCAAGGAGACCGGAGACTAAGAGCAGTCCCTAAATATATGACTGGGACTGGAAGGTCACAGTGCTTATTGTTTCCTGGCTCCAGTCTGGAGCAGGTGGGCTCACTTCATCTGCACAAAGCAAAGACTCTTGGTCCTTTTCCTACACTGCGTAGGTAGGATTAGTAAGTACTGGTAGGTAATATTGGACCTGTAGTTTTTTTGTTTTTTTTGCTTTTTTTTTTTAAGTAATTTTTACATCCAGCTTGGGGCTTGAACTCATGACCCCAAGATCAAGAGTCACATGCTTTACCAAAGGAGTCAGACAGACGCCCCCGAATGTTGAATAATTTACTGTACAATTCCAGACTTCATTTCTGTTTTATTTTGGTTTTGGTTTCCAGCGGGGTTGGAGTCAGTTTCCTCTTTTGTTGGATACTGATGACCATCGTCGTTCTCACATTTGTCATCGGTGGAAACATGGAAAAACTGGTTTGTGAGCCGTATCAAAATGGGAAGTTATTCCAGGTGAGGATGGCTTCTGGGCCCGCTGCGGAAAGGGCTTGAGTGGAAACTGATTTCCCCATATCTTGTGGGGGCAAAAAGATGAACATTTTGGGTTTTATTCAGTAAATTAAGATTCCTTCTATTTGTCAGAGCAAAAAAAAGTAAAGTATTGTTTTTCAAATGTCAAGTAAAATGAGCACCAGAAGTTAAGGCCTGCTCATCGATGTGGATTGTAATGGGGTGGGGGAGGAGGGAGTTCCCAAGGTGGGGTAGCCCAGAAGGCTTCTGACATTTTAAAGGGTTTCTCAAATGACAGTTGTCTATGCCGATGTTTTGAAGCCTTCAATTTAAGTGAAAGACATTGAAAAATTCTACATCTCATGGCTGAGTGTGGTCCCTGGAGGCCATCTGACGAGGCTGTTGGGAAATGAATTCAGGCTCCGCCTTCTCCCTCTGAAACTCAGTCCTGTGGACTCTATGGGACCACCTCTCAGTTCAGCGTCATTAATTAACAAGGACGTCTGGGTCTGTGTGGCACTCTTGTCACTCTGGCTTTCTGGTACTTTTCTCCAGATTCTGGTTCTCAAAAGATTACTTCTGCTTTCCTGTTTTATTATATATGCTCTTTTACCTCAGATCTGTTATGAAACTTGGTGAGTGACTATGAAGGTAACCAGTTGTCATGGTATTTTAATTATTAAGTTGATTGAGGGAAATTAAATTGGGAGTGTCGATGCGTTAAATTATGTCCATTTGGGCTCTTCATAAAAAATAATAGTGATGCATCAAGCTGGACTTCATTATCTTCCATGCTGTGTTAAATTGCTAAAAAGGAATTCTTTTAAAAAAAATAGGGATTTCCTTTTGAAATATTTATTTATTTATTTGAGAGAGAGAGCATGAGCACTAGCAGGAGGGCAGAAGGAGAGGGAAAGAGAATCCTAAGCCAACTCTACGTTGAGTAGAGAGCTGGACTCCAAGCTTGATCTCATGACCCTGAGATCATGACCTGAGCCGAAACCAAAAGTCAACTGCTTAACTGACTGTGCCAACCAGATGCCATAAAGTAGGGGATATTTTGAAACTTACATTCCTCAAGCATATATGTGGTCATGCACTAATGAGCTCATCTTAGTATAGATGATATTACATATGACCTATTAGCCATCTTCGATATATGATGTTAAGTGAGAAAGTAAGCAAGTTTTAATTCATTTTGTCTACAGAAAAGTAGCAAAAAGGTGGACCTACTGCTTTATGGCTCTCTATTGGCTATTCCGAATCAAGTTGTCAATTCTCCCATTTCTAATGTACTTGTCTTACTAAGTGAAGTGTTCTCCAAAAAAAGTAGCTCACTAATTCTTATTGATGCTACCCTGTCGTAAGTTTATTCCGATCACACTATTATTTTCCCATTTTAAATTGGAGACCGATAAAGAAAACCGTGATCTTCAAAATCCCCAAAATATGTTTAACAGAATATTTTATTATATGTATGTGTATTTGAGTAAAAGTGTCTCTTTTAAAAAAGCTTTTTTCAATTTGTTCTAGATTTTGGACACACCATATTTACTAAATGAGAATTGGAAATACTATCTCTCTGGCATGGTGTTTAATAACCCGGATATTAATCTCACTTTTGAACAAGTTTACAGGTAGAATTAATAACATTATGCATTTTTTGGCTACTGAAAATGTTGTTCCAGAATGAGAATTTTGCTTTCAAAGTGTCTTTAAGCTTGATAAGACCAGCTGTTCTGTTGTCTTCGCAAAGAGTTAGTGGAAATAAGACCAAAAAGAAAATCCTTCCCCTGAAAGCCTTCTAGACTTTGGCATGGTGATGTCTCAAGGTCCCCCATCCAGTATGCACTAGACCTTGCTGGTTAGGGTGACCCTAAGATATATTAACGAGACCCTTTGAAAACTCTTTATACAGGAATCATGCTGCCCCAAGTAAATGCCATATAATAAGAAGTTAGCAGATGGGTCCAAATCTCAGACATGCTAACAGTGAAGCAGCTGATGGATGGGCTCCAGTCTTGAGCAGGCTGTGGGGACCTTGGGCAGTTTTACTTCCTCTTTGTTCAATAGGGTTCAGAGGCTCCCCTAGCAGAGACAGCAGATGAGTGGCCTTCGTGGTAGACCTTGGTAGTCAACTGTGGTCTTGTTCATAGTCAGAAGTCTCAGGATCTTCTCCACAGCATGTTGTAGGCAGATGTTATCAATCAGTTGGAGTCGCTGTGCACGATTAGACCACCCTTGGCCTGAAAGGACAAAGCCGATCTTCTTGGCCTTGGCCCGGCCTGCCAGCTCTTTGTGACTCTGGCTCCTACAGAATTCTGCAGCCTTACCCCTCGTGGTTAGTGTTTCAAGCTCTCCATTCCAACAACGCCAACCAACTGGGGATTTCCTGGAGAGGAGTCTCACACCTCCTAGGGCTGTGGGAAAGTGGCTTCTCCCAGGCATCCCTCAGGTCTAGAAGGCTTTGGTGACTGGACAAGGAAGAGGCACCTCCAGGAAGTGGCTGTCTCAGCGACAGGGACATGCATCAGATGAGCTTGCCCTTCTTAGCTCAGTCAAGGAGGCATTTTGCACATTTTAGAGAAGCACAGAGAGGTGAAGCCAAGTTAGGTGTACTGACCATCTGGATGTAGGTGTGGCCCCTTCCCTATCTCCATCCTGCCCTGAAAATACACATCCAACCATATGCTTAGTAAGTGAAGCTCAACCTTGAAAATATGGAGACAAGTGGTCTGGCAGGACTTTGATAGAATCTTTTAATAAAGCCCATGATACTTTCTATAACACACAGGTGGTATTATTTTTTATTTGTTTTTTTAATGAGAATTTATTTCTTCCCTGTTTGTGAACTTGTTATCCCTCATAGCACTAGAAAAAACACAAAGGAGATAGACAGAAGGATGATTTACCAGTCTTACTGTATGTGTTGCAAAGTCAGGGCATTAAGCGAAGCAGGGGACAAAGTCTGGCACAGTAGGCACAGGGAGAGACTTCCTCCTGCATTAGCACTGAGAAGCTGCTGCTCTGCGTGCAGATTTAGACAAAACAAAAGATAAACAGTGAACCTCCCTCTCTCCATCTGTAGCAGGGGACAGAGGTAGGTACGGCTGCCTTTCTAGATCATGATTTCTCTGTTTATTCCCACAGCGACTGCAAAGAAAATAAGGGCATCTATACCACGCTTAAGCTTGAGAACAGCTACAATATCAGTGAGCATCTCAACATTCAGGAGGTAAGGAATTAGAGCCAGCCAGGAAATGGACATATGTCTTTAGTCAATCCAGTTGCCTTCTTCTTTTTTTACATTGAGGTGAAATTCGCATAAGATAAAATTCACCATCTAAAAGTGACATTTAGTACACTGACAAGGTTGTACAACACTCGCTTCTGTCTAATTCCACATCATTTTCTTCACCTCCTCAACCTATTGTCTTTCTTGAGGCCAGAGTTTCTCTAGTTGACTACCCGAATGCTCTGACTTGGGAAGATCTTATTTTGCTGTGTGTCAGTGTCCTTAGAGGAACAAAGCCCCAAGGATATTGGCTCTCCAACACTGGCCACCTTTTTTGGCCCAGTCCCTGAGGAGGGAACTAGGCACCCAGAACTCCGTCCCACACAGTCATTGCCCCTTGGGCATCATGGCTGTGGCCCCAGGACTCCAAGGGGCCTCTGCGGAGCTCCGTTGGCCTTCAGCAAGACAGCATATCAACAGCCATAGACGCTGATAGAAGGGAATGACTTCCTCCTGCTCCTTCACCTGAGCCCATCCCCCCAAGTCGTGAGCCTGAAGACTCTGAGGAGAGCCCACTCAAGAGCATACTGGACAGGAGGAGCAGCAAGAGAGTTTCAGCTGGTCAGGCCTAGGGTGCCATGAACCTAGGCTGACCCCCTTCCCATACCTGGAGGCCTTTTGGTCTTCTCATAGGAAAAAAACGTAAGGAGACTTCTGGGCTTCCCAATGGAAGAAGATACCAAGGGATACCAAGGAAAGAGGCTAAACCTCACAGCTTGCCCACTGAGACATCACGGAAGGCTTTCAGAGGCACCAGGAGACCATGACGGCCTGACAGTTTTTGGATAGGAAGGGTTTTTTTTTTTGTTTTTTTTTTTAATTTTTTATTTATTTTCAGCGTAACAGTATTCATTGTTTTTTCACCACACCCAGTGCTCCATGCAATCTGTGCCCTCCCTAATACCCACCACCTGGTTCCCCCACCCTCCCACCCCGCCCCTTCAAAACCCTCAGGTTGTTTTTCAGAGTCCATAGTCTCTCATGGTTCACCTCCCCTTCCAATTTCCCTCAACTCTCTTCTCCTCTCCATCTACACTTGTCCTCTATATTATTTGTTATGCTCCACCAATAAGTGAAACCATATGATACTTGACTTTCTCTGTTTGACTTATTTCACTCAGCATAATCTCTTCCAGTCCTGTCCATGTTGCTACAAAAGTTGGGTATTCGTCCTTTCTGATGGAGGCATAATACTCCATAGTGTATATGGACCACATCTTCCTTATCCATTCATCCGTTGAAGGGCATCTTGGTTCTTTCCACAGTTTGGCGACCGTGGCCATTGCTGCTATAAACATTGGGGTACAGATGGCCCTTCTTTTCACTACATCTGTATCTTTGGGGTAAATACCCAGCAGTGCAATTGCAGGGTCATAGGGAAGATCTATTTTTAATTTCCTGAGGAATCTCCACACTGTTCTCCAAAGTGGCTGCACCAGTTTGCATTCCCACCAACAGTGTAAGAGGGTTCCCCTTTCTCCACATCCTCTCCAACACACGTTGTTTCCTGTCTTGCTACCAAAAACCATAAGATACCTCGGAATAAACCTAACCAAAGAGGTTAAAGATCTGTACTCGAGGAACTACAGAACACTCCTAAAAGAAATTGAAGAAGACACAAAAAGATGGAAGACCATTCCATGCTCTTGGATGGGAAGAATAAACATCGTTAAAATGTCTATACTGCCCAGAGCAATCTATACTTTTAATGCCATTCCAATCAAAATTCCACCAGTATTTTTCAAAGAGCTGGAGCAAATAATACTAAAATTTGTATGGAATCAGAAGAGACCCCGAATTGCTAAGGAAATGTTGAAAAACAAAAATAAAACTGGTGGCATCACGTTACCTGATTTCAAGCTTTACTACAAAGCTGTGATCACCAAGACAGCATGGTACTGGCATAAAAACAGACACATGGACCAGTGGAACAGAGTAGAGAGCCCAGATACGGACCCTCAACTCTATGGTCAAATAATCTTTGACAAAACAGGAAAAAATATCCAGTGGAAAAAAGACAGTCTCTTCAATAAATGGTGCTGGGAAAACTGGACAGCTATATGTAGAAGAATGAAACTTGACCATTCTCTTACACCGTACACAAAGATAAACTCGAAATGGATAAAAGATCTCAACGTGAGACAGGAATCCATCAGAATCCTCGAGGAGAACATAGGGAGTAACCTCTTTGATATCAGCCACAGCAACTTCTTTCAAGATATGTCTCCAAAGGCGAAGGAAACAAAGGCAAAGATGAACTTCTGGGACTTCATCAAGATAAAAAGCTTCTGCACAGCAAAAGAAACAGTCATCAAAACAAAGAGGCAACCCACGGAATGGGAGAAGATATTTGCAAATGACAGTACAGATAAAAGGTTGATATCCAGGATCTATAAAGAACTCCTCAAACTCAACACACACAAAACAGATAATCATATTAAAAAATGGGCAGAAGATATGAACAGACACTTCTCCAATGAAGACATACAAATGGCTACCAGACACATGAAAAAATGTTCATCATCACTAGCCATCAGGAAGGGGTTTATTTAAAAGCTGAATACAAATTTTGCATTGTATTATATTTTGTCTTGTGTTGATTATCCTCCCTAAATATTCCTTGCATGTCTATATAAATATAATTCAAGCCCTCACCAGATGCCCTCTGCTGATTTGGCATCATGCTGTGTGTCGTGTTCTCTATGCACCAGAAACAGAGTGCTCGGGACACTCAGGCACTACACGCTGATTGCCTCTTAGGACAACCCCAAGTCACCAGCCATGTCCTCATGATCTCAAGTGTCCTCACTATGCAAGTCCAGGGCATGCTGCCTCCTTCCCCTGGGATACAGCCTGCCTGACCCCTTTCAAAATCTCTATTTGTCCAGACCCATTCAGAAGCCACCTCCTCTCCATTGCCCTGTCTAGGACCCTGACCTGGGCAGACTCTTCCCTGCCCCTGGGGTCCTGATGCAGTTCGTGTGCCTTTATTATGACACTGCCTCTTCCTTTGAGGACTTTGAGGGCTGAGATGGAATATTATTTTGCTCTGCATCCCAGTTCCTCACACAGTGCTTGGCGTGGGGCATAAGGAAGGAGGCAGGGATGCAGGGAAGGAGTGGGAGGGGAGAGAAGAGTACCGGGAAGAAATGCCAGTCCAATGCTCATCTGTGGTTTTTTTGTCTTGTGTCATTGCTCTTTTAATGTGTGAAAGTATGTGGCATTCTTGAAGAATGGGCTTACCTTTTCTTTTTATCATGCAGCATGCTGGAAACATAAGCAACGATTTTAAAAATCTGAATGTAAATATTGACAATATTGTGCTGCTGGACGCAGCAGGGAGAAAAAACCTGATGAACTTCAGCTCTTCGGGAATAGACACCATAGACTATAACGTCTACTTGGCTGAGGTGTGGCCGTGCGTTCATGCTTGATCTTTGAGGGAAAAAAATAACAGCAGATACCTCTGGTTGTTGTTTTTGTTTTGTTTTGTTTTGTTTTTCTTTCCTTTTTTTATTATTGAGATGAAATTTACATAACATAAATTAACTATGTTAAAGTGAGCAATTTAGGGGTTCCTGGCTGGCTCCATCAGTAGAGCATGCGACTCTTGATCTCCGGGTCGTGAGTTCGAGCTCCATGAAGGGTGGAAAGATTACTTAAAAATGAAATCTTTAAGATATAATAAAAAATTTAAAAAGTAAAGTGAGCAATTCATTAGCTTGTAGTATAATCACAATGTTGCTCAGCTACCACTTCTATCCAGTTCTAAAACATCTTTATCGCCCAAAAAGGAAGCCTCATTCCCCTTCCATAGTTGTTCCCCTTCCCCCACCTCCCAAGCCTGGCAAATACTAATCTATGTTCTGCTCCTATGAATTTACCAATCCTGGATATGTCATATGAGCGGAATCATACAACATGTGACCTTCTGTATTTAATGGTCTTTACTGCTTCCCTTTCATGTAACCTAAAGTTTTTGAGAGTCATCTCCATTATAGCATAGATCAGTACTTGATTTCTTTTTATGGTTGGATCATGTAGTTAAATAAAAATAATATGGTTTTACATGTATAAGTAAGAGTGCAGCTGTTGTCACCTATGTAAGAGTTTCCAGCCTTATTTTATGGAGCACAATTCACTCTGTTGTCTATTAGATATTGTTAAGACTTAAAAAATCCCACAGCCATGATGCAGTTTTCTTTTTTCCTCTTTTGTAGATGGGTAAAGCTCCCACCAAAGTGAATCTTTTAGCCTTTGCAAGTGATCTAGAAGCAAAAGCTGACCATTTGGTGAGTTCAAATAGTCCATTTCTGAGTGCTGTAATCGTTAGAGATGTCATATGTCCATACTATTCTTAACTTCCTATACCACAAGTAACATTTGGTTAAAAATGCCTCTCTCTTGGGCATGTCAAGACTTCCCACCAGCTGCCATTACCGTGTGGCCCAGAAGTCTGTGAGCACGTGAATGGTTCCAGGGAGGTGTCAGGGTACCCGGAGCTGCCCCCGACCTCTGCTCGTGGTAGTGGAGCTCTCACTGCTTCAGAACTATCCCTGCTTTCACACCCATCAACCCCTCTACTACTAAACACATGTGCACGCAGGTGCATGCGCACACACATTTTTCTCGCGGTGTAGGGAACGGGAGAAGATTCCATTTGGTGCTTTGCGTCACCAGTAACAAGAGGATAAGGGAAGGCAAAGACATCAGCCAAGCCCTGCAAACTTCCGTTCTTTACTTCCCCTGCTGGTTGGTGACTAAATGGCTCAAATGCATCCCTTTCAAGAAGCAGCAGATCATGGGGATGAGGAGCCTGGGCTCTGGACGAAGACTGGGATTTAATCCTGACTCAGACACTTCCTAATAATAAGAACTTGGACGAGATGTTTCATCCCTCTGTGCCTTAGTTTCCTTGTCTGTAAAATGGGAGCAATAAAGTTGTTACACATCTATATATTAAACACTAAGTGTGGGTTAAGTTGAGCTTGGGTTTTTCATCAGTAAAATGGGGATACAGCTTCTGGAAATTGGGCTTTACAGCAGCTCAGTGATGGTGAGGTGAGAAAGAGAGCACAGCCTCCAGCACTCAGGAAAGCCTCATGGCATTGAGTGGCCACTGAGAGTTCATAATTCTATCATTCAAGATAGGGTGTCTTGGCGATGCCCTTCCTGGCAGTCCGCACACCCACAAGCGTGCAAGGAGGGCTGCAAGCTTGTCACAACTACCCTGTCCTGAGCTCATGCTGTTAGAGAGAATGCTCCAGAGTCTGGAAGGATGGTGTTGATCTTTGTTTATTTTGTTCTCCTTGTAGCCCCAAGGAAGTTTGAAACAGTCCCTGAAAAATAATGCACAAAGTATTAGAACAATTCACCGTGGCCAAGTCATTCCTTTGGAACAGTCGATGGTAACAATCCAGAACCTTTGGGGTTTCCCCGGGACCAGAGCAAAAGCCCATCTCACTGGCTGGCTTTCATTTAGACGAATGAAGCATCTGCATCGCACACGTGGGTCATATCCAGCTGGCCTCAGGCTAAGAAACTGGGCTATGTTACAAATAAGTGATAGCAGGGGCACCTGAGTGGCTCAGTGGGTTGAGCATCTGACTCTTGATTTCAGCTCAGGTCTTGATCTCAGGGTCGTGAGATGGAGCCCCAATTCAGGCTCTGAGCTCTGCAGGGAGTCTGCTTGTTCCTCTCCCTCTATCCCTCCCCTCCACACTTGCTCGCTCTCTCTTTCTCCCTCTCTGAAATAAATAAAATAAATCTTAAAAAGAAAATGATAACAGCTGGGTTTCAAAAAAGACCTATTTTCAATTGTCACCACTCCTATTGTGCTTTATCTCCTTGCCTTTTCCACTTGCCTGTGACCAGGTAGATTAACTCTGGGGTTGGCCCACACACCGTGCTCTGGTTCCCTTGGCCTTCAACAGGCCCCCGGAAGCCAGGCACCTCGCTAGAGAGCTGCTGGCTGTGCCCTGGACTCACTCACACTTACTTATTCTCAAATTCTTTTTCTCCAAACCCTGCCAAGAAATATGGAAAGGCAAGGGTAAGTTCTTTTCTCTCTGCCTCGTTTAGCTCTGTTCACTGATCTGATGGGCGATGTTCCCTTTCTCCTCTCGTAGCCTCTGTTCTGACTTCCCCTATCTTTTTCTTCTTGCTGCCTTCTGGCTTCTCTCCCCAAATTCCGAAAAGGTAGTTTGTAGCAGAGAAAGGACATGGGCTCTGGAGTCAGGGAGAGCTGATTTCAGGTCCTGCTTTTGCCTCCAAAAAGTCTTAGGGCTTTCCATCTCTCATTAGAAAAGGGTGGGAATGGATCCTGCCCTGCGGTCACCTGGTTCCTGGAGATGTAGGGGCTGGTGTCCCAGAGAGACTCTGTAAACAGGAGGAATTATTATTACACATGTGTGGGAAACCTGTTACAGAGTCGGCTTGCTCAGGTTTGGAGAAGCAGATCAGTCCACTTGACTTCGATTGTGGAACCTTCTAGAATGAGTTTTACCATGTCTCTCTCTTTCTGTATCTCTTTTTCCCTTCTGACTTTCTAACTCATTAGCGTATTCACAAAGAAAATTGAATTTTCTGATTGTTGTACACTATGCTCATGCCAATTTTCTGCTCTCCTTGTATATGCCTAGCACAGATTTGTTAAAATTTTAAGCTGGGTTTTCCCTGTTTCTTAAATGCTTTCCTTCAAGGAGACACAAGACTCATCGGCCTTTTCAGAGCTGGGGCAACCTGTCTGCAAACAGGCAAATAGCTCTGTACATGTGACCTAAAATCTAAACCAGGGGTTAGGAAACTATGGCCCCCAAAACTACAATTTGTGGGCCAAATCCAGCCTTTTGCTTGTTTTTATAAATAAAGTTTTATTGGAACACAGCCATGCCATCTTATTTACAGATGATTTGTGGCTGCTTTTAGCTAAAATGGCAAAGTTTAAAATTAAATTAAATTAAATTAAATTAAAATGACCAAGTTGAGTGCTTTGAACAGGGTATGGTGCACAAACCCTAAAATATTTACTATCTGATCTTTGTTTTTACCACTCCCTGATCTAAACCATTCAGATTAAACTACTCTGGGCAGTTTGGGTGGAATTTCTTTTGAGTAATTCCTGCCAGTTTGAGCAAACCTGACTCAATGAGGTTTTTCGGACACCTTGCATGGGGCATGATGCTCTAGAAGACATATCCCGATTTCCTTCTTCAGGTTTCCTGACACCAGAGCTATCATTACTTGCATCTGCTGTTTTTTCTAGAATGAAACCATTACAGAGTAAAGTCAGATCTGATGGCTGGCTGACAGTGGCGGGGGGGAGGTGAGGAGACACAGGCATGTGATCTTGCTGGTTCATGTCATAAGTTGGAAAATATCATGTATCTTTGTTCACCAGAGCACTATCTACCAAAGCATCAAGGAACTTCAACTCAAAAGCAGTGGATTGAGGGTAAGGACTTATTTTCCTTTCCTGTCCTGGTGGGGTGTGGTGGGGAGTCTTATCGTAAAAGCACACACAGACTCTCAGAGATGTTGGTTTTACAAGTATATATGTTTATTAAAAAAAACAAAAAAACAAAAACGGGGCGCCTGGGTGGTTCAGTGGGTTAAGCCTCTGCCTTCAGCTCAGGTCATGATCTCAGGGTCCTGGGATCGGGCTCTCTGCTAGGCAGGGAGCCTGCTTCCTCCTCTCTCTCTCTCTCTCTCTGCCTGCCTCTCTGCCTACTTGTGATCTCTGTCTGTCAAATAAATAAATTTTTAAAAAACAAACAAACAAAAAAAAAACCCAAAAAAACGAAAGGCTTGGCTATCTACTCATTTTGAATGCTAAACTGGGTTTTCCTACCACTTGCTTTCTGCAAGTATGTCTCACCTTGGTGCCCTGTTGGACACACAGGCAAAAGCTGTGTCTTGATGTGTGATGCACGGTCACTGTTACTGAGATAACGCTGCCTGCAGAATCCAGTGGCTTCTGACCACAAAGGCATTCCCACTATTGGGTCCAGAGCCGACTTCTGCACCCATCTGCCTACCCAGAGACCCACCCTGAAGGGGCAGCTCCTGTCTGGGCCACCCCATCTCCTCCAGGTAGAGGACAGACAATCAGAGGGTGAATGGAAAAAGGCTGCCCTTTCAGTGACTGCTTAGAACCAGCACACTGCCATTCTGCCTATGTTCTGTTGGCCCAGAGCAAGTGACACGACGTGGCCAGACCTGTCATCACGGGGTGGGGATGTATGCCCCACATCCCGAGAATAAGTCCCTATCCTATGAGAAGCTAGGCCTAGGAAGGTATCAGTGCTCAGGATCAATGTGGTCTGATCTCCCTCGGACCACAGACACCCCCACAGCAGAAACTGAGCTCTGTGGCTGTGCTGTGTGCATCTTGTATCCTCAATGCCAATAGGCAACTCAGAAAATATTTCTTTACTGAGCAGAATAAGCTGCCCATGAGAGGTTTGGGATGTCAGCCACAACGGAAAACTCCACTGTCTTCCTTGCGCTTTCCTCACAGGGCTTTGTCACAGGGCTTCTTGCCACATGGGTCTCCCCATGAACCGTGAGCTCCTTCATTTGTAGCTGGTATGCTCGCTGGGCAACACTGAGCCTGTTACTTGATTGATATACCAAGACCCTGAGTGCCTCAAAGACTATTCCTGTGGGTTTACTCTGCTTGGGGACCATTGCTGTACCTCTAATCACCTTGGTCCCGTGCCAAGGGGAGCTGGAGACAGACTGGGGACTGCACCCTGGTCCCTTACTGTCCTATGCCTCCTTTGTTCAGGGTGACGGTGTGCAGCTATGCCTTGTCCTTCACAAGGGGCCAGTGTGGGGGCGAATTGGGGTGGAAATCAGCTCTTGACCCGAGTTGCCTTGTGGGGATTCTTATCGGTGTGAAATACGTAGGTACAAATCCCAGGTTTTGTGTCCTCAGCCTGGTGACATCAAGCAAGGTCAGCTACATCCTCTGTGAAGATAGCCTAACACAGTGCCTTCCGACAGCCTGTGTATACTGGAGGGCCCCCCACCCATCCTTGGGGAATGTATTCAGAGGAGGCTTGAAACCAAAGGGGGTACTGAACCCAATTGTACTTACTTTTTTTTTCCCATACATACACAGCTCTGATAAAGTTGAAGTGATAAATTAGGCACAACAAGAGGGTAGCAATGATAATCAATAATAAAATAGAACAATTAAAACAATATATTGTAATGGAAGTTATGTGAATGTGGTTTCTTGCTCAAAATATCTTACCGTGCTGAACTCCTCCTTCTTCCCATGATGATTTGAGATGATAAAATGCCTGAGTGATGGGACGACGTGAGGGGAATGGTGTAGGTATGTGACGGAGCATTAGCTACTCTTGACCTTCTGACCATACGTCTGAAGGAGGATCATCTGCTCCTGGACCCCTAGTGAAGGAAACTGTGGATAAGGTGGGGGAATCTTGGACTCAGTGAGGTGACTTGGATTAAGAGCTTGGCCCAGTGTCTGGAACAAAGTGAGTGCTTGTCACATACTCCTCTCATTCTCCGGCCCTCAGAGAGCTGGGCTGGTTCTGTGGTCTTCTTAACTAACAAGTCTGTGGTATGGGGCCCAGGTAACAGCACTTGTATCCACCTGCCGTTTCGTGAAATCCCTTCATCACTTGATACCCTGTCCATTGCTGTGTTTTCCAGGTGAAAGTGGCCAATATTCTTTCCTCTCTGGATTCTGCTCAGGACTTCCTCAAAACTCGCATCTCCTCAGTTATTGTTGAAGTAAGTGGGTGTGAGCCCATCACCACGTGGCCGCAGAGAGTATGGGATGGTCCTCTTAATGATTTTACTACTCTCTGATTTCTTTCCAGGAAAGTACAAAGTACGGGAACACGATAATAGGATACTTTGAACACTATCTGCAGTGGGTCAAGATCTCAGTAAGTAGTTTGTCTTTAAGGAACGTAAGAGGGCCATGTGTTAGGACAGTGATGTTCTAGGATAAAATCAGGAGGAAATAAAGTTAAATTCCTACTAATTGAGTAGGTGATAAGCAAAGGACCTAGAATTTGGGGACCATGAGGAGTGGGGGTCCTAAGACTCAGCACGTGTCATCCACACTGGACCCCTTCTCAGACCTGCCCACCGACTTGGAGAACACACCCCTCACTTTTTCCCCCAGCTGCTTTGCTCACCATTATGGGGGTCCCTGCCACACTTGACTCTGTCTCCCCAGTGAACTGTGAGTTCTCTTTGTAGTGGTGGTGTGTTCCTGACCTGGGCCCCTCCAAGCCTGTCAGGTAGTTGTTATATGAGTCTACTTGGGGTGACTTGAGATACAGAAATTTGTTTTTTCACAATTCTGGAGGCTGGAAGTCCAGGATCAAGGTGTCAGCAGGGTGGGTTTCTTCAGAGGCCTCTCTTCTTGGCTTGTAGGTGGCCGTCTTCTCCCTGCGTCTTCACACGGTCATCCCTCTATGCATGTCTGTGCCCGAATTTTCTCTTCTTTTACAAAGGCACCAGTTATATTGGATTAGGACTCACCCTAATGACTTCATTTGAACTTAACTGCCTCTTCAAAGACCGTACCTCCACATTTCTGTCACATACCAAGAATCCAAGGGGTAGGACTTTAACACATGAACTTTTGGGGGACCTGATTCAGTCCATAACAGTTGGGTCTCTGTGAATACATTAGAAGAGGAAGTTAGGAGTAGTGTGGTTTTAAGGCAGCATATTGCTCCCAGCAACTGACCCATGGAGTTTAGTGGCTTGGAAAATGCCTTTTGTCATCTCGGGCTTTGGGTTCACTTGCCTCTGAGGGTTATTCCACTGGGGCAGGGGCTGGGGGGGGATGCTTGCCACGGAGTTACTTCAGTTGCATGACTACTTGCTGCCAGCCAAGACAGGCTTTGAGAGGCCTAGGGACTCAGGAAAATTTAGACTACCCTGTGCAGCGTCAAGTGTCTCATATCTATTCCTGGCCCTCGGCTGCATGAATCAAGACTACCGGCCATCTCTTCCCGCTTTGCTGCCCCATCCCCATATTACAGCCACACCCAACTGTTTGACTCTCTGAAATGTTCACCTTTCTCCATGTGATTCCCTCTGTGTTATCTCCCCCTCCCCAGTCCCCGCCTCCAGTCCCCACCATCTGGGCCCTGAGCCTGATTCTCCTTCAAGGCTCAGCTTTCTGATGTCTATGCTGACGCCTCCTCCTGCCTCCCAGATGTGAAGACCTCAGGGTCTTCTCAGGGCTGGGGCAAAGGGCATGCACACACAGGTGAGTAGGGGCAGAAGAAATGCACTATCATCATCGCCACCGTGGCCACTCGACGCTATGCATTTCCTCCACCAGACAAAGGAACCACAGTTTGGTCACATTCATACCGAGAATATGAAGCAAATGCCCGAAAACCCAAGTGAATCTGGACAGGAATGGTTAAGTCATACAAGAGCCACACCGTGGGTATATTAGTTGGCCTTTGGTACAAAGTAGATCAGAGTTATGCCAGGGGACTAGGAGAGATTTTCACAGGGTAGAAATAAGAGAGAAAAATAAGATGCAGAAAAAATACCGAATACGGTTCCTACCCCACTTTTTGTAAAACCAACCGTTAAAAAGCCTAGAAAAAGAGTGTACAGGATTGTCTGAGTTTGGTAAAAATGAGGCTGTTAAGGGCACCTGGGTGGCTCAGCGGGTTGAATCCTCTGCCTTCGGCTCAGGTCATGACCCCAGAGTCCTGGGATCGAGCCCCACATCGGGCTCTCTGCTCTGCGGGGAGCCTGCTTCCTCCTCTCTCTCTCTCTGCCTGCCTCTCTGCCTACTTGTGATCTCTGTCTGTCAAGTAAGTAAATAAAATCCTTTTTTAAAAAATGAGGTCATTAACGTGGGTTGCCTTGTAAGGTATAGGTGGAAGAAAAGGTGAAGGTGAACCCCTTCGAAATAGGAAATAGGACACACCTCTGCGCCAAAGAGCTAACATCTAGCTCATTGTATGCACTCAGAAGCTTTTTTTTAAATGAATGAATATAGTTATCTTAAGTCAATGGGATTGGAGCATCTGTTTGTGATTCATTAAACTTGTATGAGCATTGGGTGGTATACACAGTTGAAGAATTGTTGAACGCTACATCTGAAACTAGTGATGTACTATAGTTTGGCTAACTGAATTTAAGTTAAAAAAAGAAATAAAATTAGTTTAATTGGTTATAAAAAGATCATTGTCACTTCGCTAATGAGTTCATAGTTTTCAGTCTTCTGAAATGGGGTCAGCAGGTAGCGCTGTTTCTGGGAACACAAGTTTATTGGTGCACAGCCACATCCTCGTTTCTTCATCATCTGTGGCTGCTATCCCCATACCGCGGCAGAGTCCAGCAAGTGCTGGAAGGTTGAAAATATTGTCTCTCTGGTCCTTTATAGAAAAAGTTTGCCAAGTGCTAGTCTAAATAATACAAGTATTGTTTAATTAGACTTCCATTTTTTTCCCCATATCCTTTGTCAGATTTCAAAGGGGTCAGGCGAGAAATTCAGACTGAGACCCTGAGCTAGACCCTGGACTTCTGCACTCTCTCAGAAGCCCGACAGGGTGGGTCTTACTGTTCCGGGTAACAAGTGCAGAAATCAGAGACCCAGGCTCAGACAGAATCAGCATCTCGCTTTTGAGCACCTACTCGTATACATCATTGAGCTCATCTATGGCCAACAGCTCACAGCTCCGTATCTAAGACGGTGTAGAGATCCCTTTTGTGAGAACAGGTCAAGGATAAATGGCATATCTAATTCTTGTGGATTTTTGTGGGCATGGCTCAAAGTTCTCCTGTGTTTCTTACCCCGCAGATTACTGAGCAAATTGCAGCCTGCAAACCCGTGGCCACCGCTTTAGACTCTGCCGTGGACGTCTTTCTGTGTAACTACATTATCGACCCCATGGTAAGAATTTCATCTTTCGAAATAAGGAAACACAATAAACTCATCGCTCTTCAGGGTTTGTTGGCAGATTGTAGTACACCCCAGGATTTAAAATAGTTTTGCACTTGGGTCTGTTACAGTTGTTGAATCCAAGACCTAAAATCTAAAATTTAGATGAATGTGTTATGATACCTAACACACTAGGAAAAGCCAAAGACCTAGCTGCATACCTTTGTTCCTTCCTAGAATTACATGTATAGAAGTCAGGAGACCCTCATGAAGAAAACTCCTATTTGTCTAGAATAGTTGAGAAGGAGCACTCACTAGTAGGCAGATTGCCGATGTTCAAAACGATTCTTAGTGCAACGATATAGCTATAGATGATATAGATAGTGCAACTATATACAGAGATATAGATACAGATATATAACCCCAAAGCTATAGCAAACTTAATTTAATTTTTTATTTAAAAGCCCCTTGAGCTATTACCACTGGAATGATAAGTTCCAATTAGTCAAGTGTATTCTTTAGCTCTGTTCACTACTCAGTATACACTGATGGTCTCTGCGAGCCCATGCTCTCTGGGAGCACCTTCCTTCCTCTGCTGGAAGCACTTGAGTGGCTTCCTGTGGTTATCCCCCGTGAAGATCAGGGTCCTTAACTGAATACACCAGGCCCTGCATGCTTGGGTCCCTTCCCATTGAGGCCACATTTCTGCACTCTTTGATCACCTTTCTCGCCATTATCCAGACACATGTTTTTCTTCACTTCTTTAAATCTATCATAATGTCCCCACCTCAGGGCCTTTGCACGTGCCTTTTCTGCTACCTGGACTGGAGGCTGCATGCACGCGCTCTCTCTCTCTCTCTCATTCTTCCCCTCCACACCCACATCCAGCCTGACTAACTCTAGCTCTAAGTCCATCAGGGAGTGAGAACACAGGCTGTGGATTCGGATCCTACTTCTACATTTTCTGAACTCCATGACTTTGAAAAATTATTGAACTTATCACCTAAGTGGGCTATTTCAATGGCTCATTGAGAGATTATATGTCAAGCCCTTAACATCATAACTGATACGTTGACACTCAATACATGTTTGCTATTACTAGTGTATAATGTTCTGGTCTTAGATCAAACATGTCCTTTTCACTCAGCATCAGGGAAATATAAATCAAAACCACAATGAGATACCACCTCACACCAGTCAGAATGGCTAAAATTAACAAGTCAGGAAACGATAGATGTTGGCAAGGATGCGGAGAAAAGGAACCCTCCTACACTGTTGGTGGGAATGCAAGCTGGTACAGCCACTCTGGAAAACAGCATGGAGGTTCCTCAAAAAGTTGAAAATAGAGCTACCCTATGACCCAGCAATTGCACTATTGGGTATTTACCCTAAAGATACAAATGTAGTGATCTGAAAGGGCACGTGCACCCGAATGTTTATAGCAGCCATGTCCACAATAGCCAAACTATGGAAAGAAACTAGATGTCCATCAGCAGATGAATGGATAAAGAAGATGTGGTATATATACAATGGAATACTATGCAGCCATCAAAAGAAATGAAATCTTGCCATTTGCAATGATGTGGATGGATCTAGAGGGTATTATGCTGAGTGAAATAAGTCAATCAGAGAAAGACAATTATCATATAATCTCCCTGATATGAGGAATTTGAGAGGCAGAGTGGGGGGTTTGGAGGGTAAGGAAGGAAAAAATGAAACAAGATGAGATCGGGAGGGAGACAAACCATAAGAGGCTCTTAATGTCACAAAACAAACTGAGGGTTGCTGGGGGGAGGGGAGGTATGGAGAAGGTGGTTGGGTTATGGACATTGGGGAGGGTATGTGCTGTGGTGAGTGCTGTGAAGTGTGTAAGCCTGATGATTCACAGACCTGAACCCCCTGGGGCAAATAATACATTATATGACAATAAAAATAATTAATTAAAAAAAACACATGGTGGGGGGGAACATGTCTTTTTTTCCAGGAAGCCTTTTCTGATCATCCCACCTAGATTGGGCTCCCTTTTCTACACTCTGTTAGAGCACCATGCTTTTCCTTTAGAGGTGTTATTGCTGTTTGAAGTGAACATTTGTATGGTTCTTTGATTAAGACGTGTCCTCTGCGGTGCACTCTAGACTCTCGACTCCCCGAGCAGAGGGCCCGGGTGTTGAGTCCCTGTCATCTGGCACATTGCTTGGTGTAGGCAATTGAATAAATGATGATCAGACAGCTATTTGTTGAAGTACATCTGTATCGCTCCATCTGTCCAATCCCCTGTCCCACATTCAAATGACCATCTGTCTGCAGGATGGACTTTCACACCTGAATGGAAATACTCCTGCACTCTCTCACCCATGCAGGTCCCAAGGCTTGGCTTCCTCGTCACCTTTCCTTCTCCCTAGCTTCTAACTCCTTTGTCCTGCTGCTTGGACCCTCCCTGATGGCTTTGTTTGAACCCTCCTTAGGTGTTCTGAACTAACCTGGTTGATTCTGAACTGATCTCCTTTCATCCAGTGTTCACCACCTTCCCCAGCTACTCAGATCACCCAGCCATCAGATGCCTTTCCACAAATAATTGGGGCCCAGTGGAGGAGAAGTCTGGAGGCTGCTCAGGAAGATGTAGGCTGGAGCTCTATAGCTTGGTGGTTTAAATAGCAAGGAAGAGCTCTGGGCATTGATTTTGCTAAGAAAAAAGACTCCAGACTGACTAACATGTTTCTTTTATATCTTGATTGTTCCTGGAAGAATTATGGCAGCTTCCAGTAAAAGGATATGGTTGTCACCAAGCTTCAAAACCTCTCAAAACAAGTTTAGCATAGAAACCTGCCAATAAAAGGATGTTGGGGGTTGGGGTAGGAGAAAAAATTTACTGGAAATTCTGGGCCAGGAGGGGCCACTGCTATTTGACTGTTCATCCCATCAGCAGAAGAGCAGAACTGCAGTGGCTGAGCCATGAGGGTGGGGAGCGACATTGTGACATCCAAGCTGCCTTTGTCTCGTGGTGGGCTGGGAAGGCGGCCCTAGTGTTACTGACCACACCATCCTAAGGCAGTGGCAGATTGTGCATCTCCAAAGTCGGCCAAATGTAAGACACTGGCCAGGGCATGATGCCCACAGGGTCATGCTGGTTGTTCCCAGCTGCGTCCATTGTGATGGGAGAGTGAGGTTAGACAGTGTTGGGTGTCACCCCTACAAAACCTAGCAGGGTGCTGTGGGCAAACCGAGGACCGATGCCCCTCTCAATGGAAGAACCACCACTCACCTACCACTTTATAGCCGGGTGGTCTAAATCGTAAGAAAGAACTCTGGGCATTGATTTTGTGAGGAAACTAGACTCCAGACTGACCAGCATGTTCGCCTTGTAGGGATGGGGCCTCAGTGTTAGGAGATTGAACTTCAGCCTTTTCAAGAAAGGACATAAACCCTAGTTCCTATGTGTAATCTGATTTATGAATGTTGGTGACTATTTTTGAAAATACTTTAAGCGGCTTTCTAGACAAAGTAGGGTTGAACACAGCCTATGATCTGCCCTAAAATTGATTAAATTAAATATGGAATGTTTGTTGAAAGCCTCATAAGGCTGCCTTTTCCACACTGTGCTGTCTTGGGATGAGGATGCAGCGGTCCCGCTGTTCTGAGGGACCTGAAAGGTGAATTAGCACATCACACAACTCAGGAAAGGGATTAGCTCAGGCCGGCTGGAGGGCCCTGCTCTTCTCCCTGGCAGCAAAGAAACGCCATCTTGTGGGATTCTAGATTCAAACCCTTGCTTCTCCACCTCCTGCCACTGTTCCTCATTTGTCAAATAAATATAATAATAGGACCGATACAAGGTTTTCAGGAAGATTTAAAGACTTAGAGTAATACACAGTGCCTCACACAGTGGCTGTCTGTATTCAGTTCACAAATGGTCTCCATGAACAAAATTCGAACTCATTAAAAAAAACTTGCAAAAGAAAGTGATTTCCACCCCCAGCAACTGCTGTTTCCCATTCCCCATCTTCAGGCACGTAATCCTCCCGATTCTCTTTTCTTCCCTAGAATTTGTTCTGGTTTGGCATAGGGAAAGCGACCGTACTTTTACTCCCAGCCATCATTTTTGCTGTGAAGCTGGCCAAGTACTATCGTCGAATGGACTCAGAGGACGTGTACGATGAGTAAGTAGACAAATTTCTGCAGAGTTCAGGGGCGTGCGGGGGGGGGGTGTCATTTTCTAAGTGGTACTGACCTCAGAGAGCTTGCGGAAGATGAGCTCTGATGAGATTACGCTTGGTCTTTTTTTAAGTAGGGGGTCACTTCTGTTCTGGAGTCTTCTTTGCATCGACTTTCTTATGCTTGTTTTAACGATGTTTTCCCTCTCGCTTACTCTTCTCAGCGTCCTTAACCAACCTTCTTGTTTCTTGTTTGCAGTTCCTCTGTCTTGGGGACTTGGCACTTTACTTTATAACTGTTTTTACTAGTTTTCATTTTGACTCTGTAGCCTACGCTTCACTCTGTGTGACCCTGTATGCTTCATGTTTACTTCTCTCTCTTCCCTCTTGATCTGTGTCTCTCCTGAGTTTACTCTGCCCGCATCCGTATCAGGGTAAAAAATGTGGGGGATGCAGCTCTTGAGCTGTAATCATAATTAAAAAAAATAATTGTATCTCCCTTTCTAGTATTTTATAGTGCTGAAACTGTATCGCCAAAAAGTAAGCCTTTTCTTTTTTAAAACCATATTTGTCAGGTGGGACTGGGGAGGTCATCACAATTAATATATGATGGGCTTATAAAACAGAATTAATAACATCTTAAAATTACATAACGACATTAGATATGCCCAGATAAAAATAAGTGCTGATGTCTTTTAAAATGAGGGCTGGCACACAAAAGGTACTAAAGAAATCCTTGTTGAATTAATGACATTTTATACATTCAGTTTATTTATCTCTAAAATGGTTGTTTCAGTACTTGGTTTTAAAGGGAGCAGAATGTGAATATACCTTTTTACCTTCTTTGTAGACTTCACAAATTGTCATGTACTTTTCATGACCATTACATTGCCTTTGTAACCCATGATGTAAATCCTTCATCTTAGAGGTAACGTGGTGTTTTTGGTATATTTATTTTTGTTGCAGTATGGAAAATGGTAATATTGGTTTTCATAGACATCATTCCACTCAGACTGTATGAACAAAGTTTTTAAACAGACCCAACGGCACGAGTTCTTGACCTACAGCACCTCCAAATTCTGGAAAAGAAACCCTTCCCTCCCGGAGTTTACAGAGTTCAGTGATTTTATATGCAACATGCGCTCACGCACCAAAGAGTGAAAAACCGTGTACACCTATTTTTCATTAATCTCTAGAAGTTTTGCTTTAATCATCTGAGCCTTCGATGAAAATTTCAATATGTAATACCTTCATTGGATTTCCAGGTTAGCTTTGGGAGCAAGATGTGAATTGTGTCCTACTTCCTTCCTTGGGAACTTAGACTTGTAGTTAGAGAATGTTCAGCAAATCACAGGTGTGTGTGTGTGTGTGTGTGAACAATAAAAGAATGATTTCGGAAGTCTGACTCTGATCTTCTTATTGACAAATATTCTGGTATGATAGGTACCAGTTACATCACTGTGTCCTTTTCTTAGAGCCACTGTAACAAGCAGAGTGGGTGACTTCATGCAGCGGGAGCGTCTTCTCTCACAGTTCTAGAGGCCAGGGCTCTGAAATCCCCTTCTGAAGAGAAAGCGTGTTGGAGAGTCTATTCCTTGCCTTTCTCGTTGACTCTGATGATTGTGACAATGCACGGCGTTCCTCCAACATATCACTCCAGTCTCTGCCTCTGTCTTCACGTGGAGTCTGCCCTTGGGTGCCTGTGTCCACATCTCCCTCTGCTTCTAAGGAGTCATTGGATCAGAACCCATCCTCGTCAAGAATGACCTCATTTCTATTTCATCACATTTGCAGACAACCTCTTTCCAAAGATTCATGGTTCCAGGTGGATACAAATTTGGGGGTCGGTGGGGGGGAACACCGTGCAAGCCAGCACCATCACAAAGCAGCAATAGCAAACAGCCAGACAGGGAAGTGAATTTGAAGGAAAGCACCTATATACACAGAAACTAACTTAAATAACCCAAATCACAAAAGACAGAAAAATGACAAATTTTATTAGACATGTACAAAATAGTGACTCATCTCCCTCTTCATTTTATGTTGGTCTTTATTTAAGAACACATTAATACTCCACTGCTTGTGAGCATAAATTGTCTCTTTATCTCACATAATGATGCCCAGCCCCTCCCACACAATAGATTCATGTGGCTGGTACTTACGTCCCGTCCTTAGAGATTCTGATATAATTGGCTAGGGGTGTGGCCCAAACATGTGAAGTTTTACATTTCCTCAGGTGAGGGGTGCCTGGGTGGCTCAGCCTGCTGGGCTTCAGGCTCTTGGTTTCAGCTCAGGTCATGGTGTCTGTGGTTGTGGGATCAAGCCCTGCATCAGGCTCTGTGCTCAGTGAGGAGCCTGCTTCAGATTCTTTCTCCCTCTCCCTTTGCCCCTCTCTGCTCACACTCACTCTGTCTCTCAAAAAGATGGATAAATCTTAAAAAAAAAATTTCCTCAGGTGATTCTAATAGATGACTAAGGTTGAGAAACACTGCCCTAGATTAACAGAATCATTTTCTGGGATATATCGCATGTAAATCTCATGTACAACCTGGCTGAGGACTATGAATACAGCTCTACATGCATTTCATCCAAAAGGACCCTGTCCTCGAGGAAAGATAGCAGAGATCTGTGTTCCGGTCGCTGGTGACTGCTCCTAGTCACAGAGGTGCAGATGCAGAAGGGGGCAGCCATTGTTGCATTGGTCCTTTTGAGGACCAGCTGCATTGCGTTCACACTGTCTTCTCTGTGGCGAGTCTACAGTGCTGGTAACATGGTCTATCCAGCAGTCGTGCCCAGTCAGGTCCTTTAAAGTCCATTCTACTTCTTGATGACATCATCAGCTGAGAAAGAGAAGGCATCCATAATGTCTAGTGAATGTCATGTCCATTAGCCCACTGTCAGGACCCCTTGAGCAGCATATGACTGTAAATGTCTCAGACATCCAAAATATGGCAGAGCTTGGTCTCAAGGACTTCTCCAGTGTGCCCAGAATCTGCCATTCCCACAAAATTGGGCTTCTTGGGTTGTCGCAAAAGCCACAAGAAGCTAGAAGTTGCCACAAGATGGCAGCAGAGGACGCGTGTAATCTATTTGCAAGGCGTCTTTTTAGAGCTATTAGGATTCTTGCTTCATCTTAGAAAATCAGGAGGAACATCACAAACATTCAACAAATGGCCAATAAACATTAAAAAAAAAAAAGAATAAAAGGAAGGAAAATCAGTTCAACTGCCGACAGGTACCATAGTCCTGATAGGCCATTTCGATCTCCTTGGCATGCCGATGAGGCTGATCCTTGGCGCCCATCCAGTTAGTAGCGGGATTCCTCTGCCCAGGTAACAGCACAGGCCACCATTCAGGCCCACAGCCCCATTGTTAGTCGGGTTCATCTCAGCCTGCACCTCCCCGTGGGCACCCTCATCGGGTACGGTAAATGCTTCATCAGCAAGCTACATGGCTGTCTTTAATTCACATGTCATTGTTCACCACCAGTTAGGTTGCTGGCCACAGCCGAAGATGTGATAAAGGCATGCCTGACCCTTAAGAGTATTATCTAAAATAAGGCAAGTGCCTTTGAATTTAGCCTCTCATTTTCTACCAGAGTTGTCACTAGCACTGCAGGGCTGCTGCCCCCAGGGGACTCCATCAGCCTCTACCAAGATGAGCCTTCAGGAAACCAGACCCAGGCATCCTCACACCTTCCTGTGAGCCATCTCCAGGAAGTCAAATGCTCCCAGGTGAGTCATCAAGGGAGATACGATGGGTCCCTAAACATGGAGCTCCAGCTTTCTTGAGTGATGAGCACCTATCTCTGGCACCTGACTTGCTATTTTGGGATGTTCCATTTCCAGTTTTTATGAGAAATAAAAAATGTTTGCTTTCTCAGGATCTAAGGGGCCCAATGCAGGAAGGGGACACCTGGACACAGTGATGTCTGGCAGTCGTCCCTCAGCCACTTGCTCTCAGTAAGGGTCCAGCAGTCGGCCAGCAGCAGCGTGTCAAGTGCTGCACAGCAGGGAGCCATGTGGGCAGGAAGGAGGAGCCCACAGGGTGACTCTGGGCACAGATGCCTCCCAACTGCCAGAGGCTCCACTCAGCACACTTCTCTCTGTCAGATCACTGGATTCCACCAAGTCCTTGGGGCTTACAGACCCCAGGTAGGTGGCCCATGGGGCTGCCTCTTGCACACCTGCTACCCAGGTCCCCAGGAAGATTGGTCTGATTTTCTGGTCAGTTTGTACACCAGGCTCAACAAATTATGGGATGAGGCCCATATTGTCTCCTGTCCCCAAAGAGCCCAACTAAGTCCAGGCTTCCCACTAGGTTTATGAGGTCTATAGGGTGTGTGACTTTTCCTTTACTGTCTCGGGAATCCATCTCTGAGCCTCAGTCCACAGTCCTTCTGAGAACTGACTGGAGGTTGTCCACCCAGGACTCCACTCCTAAGCTGCTGCCCTCTGCTCTCCATGGGAGCCCATCAGCTTGACGGCATCACTGCAGGCCCCCTCAGGGGGCAAGAGTGTGAGCCTTCAGGTGCCCGTGGGGCAGGACAGTAAACGCGTTTGCAGGGCCAGGCGAGCTTGCCAACAAATGATCCTTGACACTTTGTGCCAAAGAGATTGAGCAAAAGGCACTAGCCATGTCTAAGACAGAATCCTGCCAAAATGTGTCATCAGTACAGCTGCAGTCGGAAGTCTGACAAGGCTAGGCTTCCAGAGGCAACCACTGAATCCTGTTCAGGATAATCCACGACGGAAACACCCATTTTGGATTCGTGTGAGGAAGAAAGGAGTTTTCAGTGTGTAAAGCTCACAGGGTTGGGTGTCATTGTGACAGCAACTGGCATTACCCAGCTGATGCACTCTGGTCCTTCACAGGCTGTAGAACCTCGTGAGTGGGACACAATCTGTCTGTGTTTCGTACAGGAAATCTATCTGTCAGGTTAATCGAACTGATGAATTTAAACTGATGGCCTTGACCTTCTCAGCTCTAATCCACACTTCTCCTCTCATACTTGGTGATTCGAAGTTTATATGAACATGGAGCAGACTAAGCACAGACAAGTTACTCACCTTTTAACAACCGTCCCACCATCTGCAGGAAGGATTTTGGACCTGCCTGAGAGGTGCATATATTATGGGTGGTGACTAACTGCTTTGAATAAAGTGGCTAAGAAAAAATGTGAGAATGAAAAATCCTTGCTGCCCATCCACTTGTAGATCTATTTGGGTCTGTGAGCTCCTGAAAGATTGCGGCTTATAATCAGCACAGGGGAACCCTCGGAAGGACTTCTTTCTGCCTGAAGAGCTCAAGTCGGATGCTGTCTGGGAGGCAACTGACAGGTCTTCTCTCTGGTCTTTTAATAATACATTTTGGGGGGGCACCTGTGTGGCTCAGTGGGTTAAAGCCTCTGCCTTCAGCTCAGGTCATGATCCCAGGGTCCTGGGATTGAGTCCTGCATCGGGCTCTCTGCTCGGCGGGGAGCCTGCTTCCTCTCTCTCTGCCTGCCTCTCTGCCTACTTGTGATCTCTGTCTGTCAAATAAATAAATAAAAATCTTTTTAAAAAATAAGAACACATATTTTTCAGGATGCCCAGGTGTCTCAGTTTGTTAAGTGTCTGCCTAGGTCATGTTCCTGGGTCCTGGCCCCGAGTAGGTCTTCCTGCTCAGCAAGGAGTCTGCTTCTCCCTCTGTCTCTACCCCTCCCCCTACTCTTGCATACTCATGCTCACGCTCTCTCTTTCTCTCAAATAAAAAAAATATAATATTTTAGTGTCCTGAAGTCATATGTGTCCATGCTCTAGAAGTCAGAGCTGGGAAAACTTCGGACTTATTAAACATAGTGACCAAGTTTGTGTGGAGACACCCCTCTCCAACTATCTCCAGTACTCACCCCCACCCCACACCTCCCAGGGATCCTTGTTCCCTTTCTGCCTCTCCTTCTCTTTCTGGTCTGTCCCCGGAGCCACGCCAGGCCAGGCCGCAAACTGAAGTCTCACCAGGTTCTCCTCCTGCATTCTTCCAGAATCCTTTACTCAGGTGCTATCAAGCTTGGTTTGGAATTATGGTGTCACTTTTCATCTTTTTCTCTCCAAGGAAAGTCAGCTGTCCCTAGAGCAGGAGATCCAGTGCAACTGAGAGAAATGACTTTTGGTCAGTTTGCTCATGGTTCGTTCAGTTTAAAATAACGACCACTCCTGATACTATTGTGATAAAGACCTCTTGTAAATAGATGCACAGCTCATGCTCAAATGACAGTAGGTAGCTTTGTGGTTAATCAGATGCAAATAGATTACCAAATTTCCATGGGCTTTGTGGCACCTTTGACAGCAGCCTGGGGTAAATGCACCATTTCTTTTAGTGTTTCTGTGACCCTTTTGGAGCCCTGGCTTCACCAGTCACTAGCTGTCTGTGGTCTTTCATTTCCTCCTCGCTACACATGGATAAGACTAGCACCTATCTGCTGAGCAGGGCCTGAGTGAGCTCATCATGCAAACTGTGTGCAGTAATAGCTCATATCACAGCTGCTGTCACCCTCACCACAATGTTGCTCGAGCACTTTTAGTAAATGTGTGAGTGCTGTGGTGGGTCTGTCCTGGCTGTGGGTTTCATAAACAGTCCTCTTGCCTGGGAAGATGGGGAGTCATTGCTCTGGAATGAATCTAGAATGCCCTCCTGTCCACTTCCTCATCTACCTTACCCATGACTTTCTTCCAGGGCAGACATGAAACCTCGAGAGTCCCTCCATGCTCAGAACAGCTCTCCCTTCTTAGAGAACAACTGTTCTTTTGTAAGTCCAACCACATGTTTAGGTGCTGGGCTGTTCACCCCAGAATCCTGCTCTTTGCCAGGGTGGAGGAGTCCAATGGCAGGAAGGTGACTCAAGCCCAACTTATCAAAGTCTTCCCCAGAGACTTCCACAAGGCAGCTCAGCTCAGAGCTGCTGACATCCATGTTTCCAACCATGTGGAGAAAAGCAGGGAGACGAAACAAAGCACACATGCAGAGAAAACTGAGATGCAATATGAGAACAGAGCTTCAGGTCCCAACTCTGTGGGACTGGCCTCCCAACCCATGGATCCATGATTTATAAGAAATTTCCCCCAAATTCTCAATTTTCTTTGTTTGACAGTTTACATTTAATTAATTAATTACCTAATTAATTAGTTCCTATTACTGAAAGCAGAAGGTTCTCAAAAAACACAAAATCCAATTCAATCCAAAGACTATATGCTAAGCTTTTCTAAGGTTCACGTTTGAGATCTAGACTGGAGATGTCAATTCCCAGGATGATGACAGTGGCAAGAACATAAGTGGACCAAATATAATGACAAGTCAACTGTTATAACAGCAATGTCTGTAAAAATTTAGGGGAACCCAGATAAAAAACCATAGATTTTTTCTTTTTTTTGTGGGCACAGGGAATCAGAATGACTATTTGCCAAGTAGACAATGATAGAATGGAATTTTAAGACAAAAGTAGCCGTTTGGCAGAGTTTGAGTCTCTCAAAATTACCTGAAATTTGGGCAGAAGAATGAACACTCAGATATAACTGCAGCCCAAGGACAAGACTATAGGGGGTGATGAATACTGGACCGAATCTGTCTGAGATTCAAAAGAGTAAGTTTCTATACGTTGCCTTCAGAAATTAAGACTTTATTCTGTGGAAAAATGAAAACCACTGGTGATTAATGTTTGGAAGTGACAGGTGTCACCACTACAGCCATCATCAGAGTGAGCCACAGACTAAACCAGCCCACCTTGAGCACAAAGGCCAAATCCTATTCACTTTGTTCCCTAAACTGATATTAACAACTGGCATAGAGCAGTAATGAGTCAGGATTGAATAAATGACATTCCTTTTCCTCCAGCTGTTGAGTGTCCTTTAACCAGTTGTAGGCTCATAAGAAATTCTCTCTGCCTCTGGCTAGGTTAGATGTCCCCACCCAGATCACCCCAGGTTCCCTCCTACACAACAATTAGCCCTCAATTGTCATGATTGAGATCCTTGTCTTTCCCTTTACTGCCTGCATCTCTTTGAGGACAAGGACCATGTCACCTTGACTATATTCTGGGCAATGAGAGAGAGAGCTTGGGTCCTTGGGTGTTTCATGAGTGCTCTCTAGATAAATGGAAAAACAAGTGAATGACAGGATGAATGGATGATTGGGTGGCAGAATGAATGACATCTGGTTAGAGGGCAATCCTGTTCTTCCTAGAGCCAACCAGTGTCTTCTTCCCCTGCTCATCCCTGACTTTCCCCTCAACAGCCCAGCAAGGAACTTTACTGTCTGGGTGTGAGTGCCATCCACTTGCCCTGGGTGTGCTTTTCATTGTAACATCTTCACCTCCTACTGTGACAGAAGTGCAATGCATATGCCCACATGCCTGGTGGCTCACAGGGGTAACACTAAGAAAGATCAACTTGCCTTCTCCCTTTGATAGCCTTCCAGGGTGGCAACTGGCTCTTTTTGTGACATACTGAAAATTCAAAAAGGCTACTAGCTTTTTCTCTGAGTGCTTCAGAAATGTTATTCAAATAAAAGCAGGTGTATTTAAAGCATATTTAACCTGTTTTATAATGTTTCCCTTAAAAACAAAGATATGGAAAATGAAAACCTAGAGGTGATCAATGAACTTGCTTTCTGGAGAGTTTGTTATAAAATGCTAAAAAACCAAAAAACTTCTGCACAGCAAAAGAAACAGTCAACAAAACTAAGAGGCAACCCACGGAATGGGAGAAGATATTTGCAAATGACATTTCAGGTAAGGGCTGGTATCCAAGATGTATAAAGAACTTATCAAACTCAACCACCCAAAAACAAGGAACCCAGTCAAGAAATGGGCAGAAAACATGAACAGACACTCCACTAAAGAAGACATACAAATGTTCAACATCACTAGGCATCAGGGAACTACAAAGCAAGACCACAATAAGGTCCCACCTTACACCATTTAGAATGCCAAAAAGTAACAAGACAGGAAACAACAAATGTTGGTGAGGATGTGGAGAAAGGGGAACCTTCTTACACTATTAGTGGGAACGCAAGCTGATACAGCCACTCTGGGAAACAGTATGGAGATTCATCAAGATGTTAAAATAGAGCTACCCTATGACCCAGGAATTACACTACTATGTATTTATCCCAAAGATACAGATGTAGTGAAAAGAAGGGCCATATGCACCCCACTGTTCATAGCAGCAATGTCCACAATAGCCAAACTGGGGAAGGAGACGAGATGTCTTTCAACAGATGAATGGATAAAGAAGATGTGGTCCATATATACAATAGAATATTACTCAGCCATCAGAAAGGATGAATACCCACCATTTTCACTGACATGGATGGAACTGAAGGGGATTATGCTAAGTGAAATAAGTCAAGCTGAGAAAGACAATTATTATATGGTTTCACTCATATGTAGAATATAAGGAATAGCGTGGAGGACCACAGGGAAGGGAGGGAAAACTTAAGGGGAAGAAATTAGAGAGGGAGATAAACCATGAGAGACTCTGGACTCCAGGAACCAAACTGAAGGTTACAGAAGGGAGGGAGTTGGGGTATGGGGTAACCAGGTGATGGGTATTAAGGAGGGCATGTGTTGTGATGAGCACTGGGTGTTATATGCAACTAATAAAACATTGAACACTACATCAAAAATTAATGATGTACTATATGTTGGCTAACTGAACATAATAAAAAATAAAGAAATAAAAAGTCATGGAACAATAAAAAAAATAAAATGTTAAAAAATTCGTAATAACATAAAAGACCTTGAAACAGCCCTATTACCTGAAGGAAAAAAAAAAAAACCATTATTAGTTTCATTCATTTGAAATTGCTGATATTCTACCACTTTTGTTCTGCTATAAACAGTAATTTCATATGGTTTAAACTGCAGCAAAAAAATGTGCATTTCTTTTTAGATGGATTTAGAATAAAATCCAAGCATTGCATATAACTTCTTATAAAATGGGTTCAAAATTGTGGTGTGTGAATCTGGATGTCTTATTAAGGTAAATAAACTTTACAGGCTTTCAATTTTCATTCATACCAAATACTCTACTATCAACTTTTCACTGTCTCTTATTTTTCTAAAGGAAAACTTCAGCATGAAGCATTAATTGATTTGCTGAACAGGAATTCTGAAATCTTATGACTAATGAGGATTTTAAATTTGGAATGCAAATATGATTCAGTGGAGCTAAGATGAACACTTTTTTCCAGACTGGTTAGATTTTAGTTAACGTTTTCCAGACAATTTCTTTATTTTCTGACAGTAAGTTTTTAATGCACATGACCTGACCCTATAAATTAATATCACTTTGATGCAATGACTCAGCATTTTCTGAATCTGTTCTGAATCTTCACTTTTGAAGGAGGGACTGGTTTTTTACCAAGTTTGGCCTGGTATTACTGCAGTTAAAGCTCACCTTGCAACCAAATTGCACCCACTGAGGAATCTCTGATATCTGCACCACAAGTACCAGCTTCCTAAGTCAAGGAATGATATTGCAGTAACAAGCACATGAGAGTAAAATCAGTCTTTGAACTTGAAATCACCTCATTCAACCACCAGCCTTAACCTGTAGGTGGTTACCAATTACGTTCAGACTTCATGGAACCTCCAAGGAAAGCTGACATCCATCATTTAAATCTTTGATGAAGAATGACATTACACCAATCCAATCATGAGAAAAACACCAGACGAACTCCAAAAAGGGACACAGTCTCAAATTCTGACCCTGGAAGCAGCCTCAGAATTCATTACAACCCATTCCTCCAGAAAGCCATGAGTCATCTACCAGTGTTGGCACTGCCCACTCCTCCTAAAAACTCCCAAGGTCATCAGAAACAAGGAACAGCCACACCATCTGGTCAAAGAAGCCTAAGGAGTCAAGACTCTTAAATGCCTTGTGGAACATTGGCAGGCATCCTGGGCAGAAAAGACCATTAGAGGTTGAAAACTTATGGGTGCAATAAAACCATGAATGTTTATAGCAGCTTTATTCTTATTTATTTATTTATTTATTTACCCAAAACATGGGAGAAACCGAGATGTCCTTAATAGGTAAATAGATAAATGAATTGTAGCATGTCCAGACATTAGTATATTACTCTGTGCCAAAAAGAAATGAGTTTTCAAGCCATGAAAAGACACAGAAGAACCTTAAAATAATAAAGCTAGTGAAAGAAGCCAATCTGAAAGCACTAAATTCTGTATGGTTCCAACAATATAATATTTCAGAAAAGGCAAACCTATGGAGTCAGGAAAAAGACCAGTGATTAGCAGGGGTTATGGAGAAAGGGATGAACAGGTGGCATAAAGCAAATTTTCAGGGCAGTGAAACTGTTCTCTATGAGACCATATTGGTGGATACATGTCATTACATATATCAAAATCCACAGTGTGTAGAACAGCAGGAGTGAACTACACCTGAAACTATGGACTGTGGGTCACCACGATATGTCAATGTAGGTTCATACATTGCAGCAAATGTATACTTCAGTGCTGAATGGTGGCAGTGGGGGGTTTCTGTATATGTGTGAAGATTGGACCTCTACGTACTTTCCACTCATTTGGTGTGAATCTAAAAGTGGCCTAAAAAATAGCTTATTTAAAACTTCAGAAAGGACACCAGGTGAACTCTAAAGAGTTTGAATAACATATGGACTTCAATAATGATGTGTCAATATTGGTCCAATACTTTTTCTGTGTGTAGTATAGTAATGTAAGAGATTAATGATAGGCCAACCTGGGTGAGATGTGGGGGCAGAGGTTCTATTTTACTCTACTTTTTGCTATAAATCTAAAACTTTTATTTTTTTACTTTAACAGAATAAGGGGGAAAGAGGGAGAGTTTTTAAATGTACAAGTATGTTACTTCATTTCTAAAATACTAGAAGGGTCTTTCATACATGAGATTTATAATCGTGTGTCAATCACTGGGCAAGGCACTTTCTATACACATCACATTTGGGCATAAAAAACCCTAGGAAGTAGGCATAATTCTCCCTCACATGCAGCTGAGATACCTACTTTCCAGGTTGAAGTAACTTGTCTAATTCTTACCTTTGGTGCAGGTTGGTTCCTACATTTCTAAAGTGGAAGTAATAACAGGGCTGTTGTACAAATAAAGTAAGATAACTTTTCAGAATGATGCTTGAAATACAGAAGCACGGTGAGAATACTTGTGAATTATTATCACATCATCACCACCACCACCAAAATCATCACCACCATCATCATCATCATCATCACCATCACCACCACCACCACCACCACCACCACCACCACAACCACTATTACCATCATCATATAGGCACCTTGAGGGAAAAACACTTAATATATTAATTCTCTCTCCTCAAATGTAAAATGCAGACAATGTCTCGCCACTTTGATGAAATGATGAGAAAAATTTGTTAGGGGACTATTTCTAACCTTCAACTCCCCAGCAGAGACAGTCTTGATGACGTTGAGGCAGTGTTCACATTTCTGGTTCTTAGCACTCTCTTGCCTGGCTTCCTCTCTATACCCTGGCTTCTATTTCCCATCTCTATTGGGGGGGTTATTTGGTGAAAGACACATGACCTTGGGCTACACATGCTACTCGCTTTTCTTTTTCTCAAGGGCTATTTAGTTTGAATCAAAATGTTGAAGGAAAGAGAAGTCTTCAATGTAAGTCCCACTCCTGATACAGGTTCATTTTCTTGTGTGAGGCTTGTGGATTCTCTAAAGTGTGTGCTTGTTCATATTTCTGTGGAAAAACACTGGAAATATTTAAAAGCCCCATTGATGGCAGGATGGCAGGTAGGTTTTATCCTTCATGCCAACACGGGCAGATGACTAGAACCTTTCTAGAGGAATGGGTTGAAATGACTTCTGAGGCTGCTTCCAGGCTCAGCACGAGTGCTCTGCACACCCTACTGGTAATGTCTGCCAAGGACACTGGAAGGATAGTGATGGCTCCTGGGTTGCATATTGGTCATCCTCAGCCGGTGGAATAAAACCCTCAGCTTTGCATTCAAGACCTCTCTCTGACTTTGAGATTTCCACCTTCTCCTGTCACAAACCTTCTCCTTAGGCAACTAGTTTACTTATTGA
This sequence comes from Martes martes, assembly GCF_963455335.1. Taxonomy (NCBI): domain Eukaryota; kingdom Metazoa; phylum Chordata; class Mammalia; order Carnivora; family Mustelidae; genus Martes; species Martes martes. Next base: position 150,760,331 of record NC_137889.1, on the reverse strand, counting down.
TCCTCAGATTAGAAACAGTTGTGTTCCATGGATCTGATATGGCTTCCTTAATGAGCTAAGTCCTACCTAGCCTGAAGGGAGACTTTCTCAGTAGCTAGTCAACAGCTGTGAAATTCCAATTTAACTTATTATCTGCATTTGTTGCCATTAAATGAGAACCTGTTGAAATGTAGATGAGTTGTTCTTGTCCTCCTTTCCTCCTTCTTTGGATAACAGAAGCCCTCTTTCTTGTTGAGAACTACCCATCCTCCACTCCCTGTGCTTCTGATGGGCTGTCCACCTCACACCTCTGCTCCCTGCAACAGGCTCAGGGAATGTACCAGGGATGGGCTGTCAGAGTTCTCCTGGGCACTCATATGGTGCTAGGGATGAAAGGTCATGTTCTCTTCTACGACAAATGGAAGGACCCTGCCTGAGAAGACAGAGAGAGAAAGAATGTGAGAGAGACAGAGATTCAGAGGGAAATAGAGACAGAGAAGAGACTTTTTAACCTTTGAATCTACGTGTATATGAACCAACTTGACTCCTTCCACTGCCCAGTAAGTGCTTTTGTCTTTTAAGCTAGTTGAAGTTGAAATTTTCAACAATTCTGATGAAAACACCTACACTATGCCAAGAACTGCTGTGGATAATGGGGACATGGAGGTACATGGAATAACAGCACTGGGTCTTCTCCTCACAATGTAGATTGAGACAGATTCATGTCTCAGAACCTAAGGCAACATCCAGAATACTCTGCTGGGAGGTTAGCCAACAACAGACCCACCACCAGTTCAGGCTCTGCCCTCCAGAGCTCGGGGCATTTGCTGAGGAACTTGGCCCCCCTAAGCCTCATGTTCATATCTGTACCATGAGAATCCAGGGTGGCCTCACATTTCTCTTGGCACTCTTGTGGAAAAAAGGGAGATGAATCTTTACAGAGTCAGTCTGCTGAAGGCCAGTTTCCCATTGGTCCTGGAAGCATGAGGAGGCAGTGGGAACCTGCTGTGGCCAGACTTGCTGGAGTTCCAAACCTCTCTAGTTTCCCCAGGGCACTGTAGTATAAGTACATCATTTTCTCAGTATATCGAGATGTGAAATAATAACACAGCCTCAGCACAATGCTGACGCATACATACACTACCTGGGAGTGGTGATCTATTTTCTCCATGAACTTCCTTGAAAGAGTAGGGAGCATAGAAAATGATGAGAGGACCAGTGACATCAACAAGGAGGAGATGACATATGAGCTGAATCTTAAAGGATGAGCAGATCTGTGCCTGGCACACTAGGACTGGAAGAGCATCCCAAATAAGGGGAACAGCAGGATCAAAAGCAGGAAGGGAGAGAGCAAGTGCACCAAGTATTCAGGAAATGTTGGGCCCATGGTTTGGTGTGGCCTGATTGATTGGATGGTGTGTGTGTGTGTGTGTGTGTGTGTGTGTGTGTGTGTGTGTAAAGACAGGCTGAACCAATAGGACAAGTTACAGAGCCTAGTCTCATAATGTGCCAATTGCTTGGAGTACAAAGACCAAGGCAGAATCTGGGATGGGATCATAGGAAGGCTATATGAAGGTCCATGAGAAGCCAGTGGTAGAAGTTCCATGTTCCCTCCCAAAGTTCAGAAACAATTCCAGAAGATTCTGGAGTCCATGTGTTTCCTTCCAAATTTGCTTTGTGTTCTGACTTACAGTATTCCTCCGGAAAGAATCTGGTTGCCTTCTGAGATCAAGGTGAATTTTGTACTTTTTAGGTTGTCACCTTGAACTGTATCTTTCTTTGGAACAATGCCGCTTTATTTTGCCCTTGTCCAAATAACCCTGCAAATCCTCATGTTTGTGGAGGTCAGGGTTTTAAACAGTGGTGGCAGGATAATGGAGATGGTCTCTAAGTGAACAATTTTACAAAAGGCTTAGAGTTTGGAGAAATAGCCACCTCCAATGGAATTCATGAAGGGACTCTGAAAAAAATGAGTGAACCAGTCAATATCCATATCTCTGTGACCTTGGAATTGTCAAACAAGTGAATCTTGAATGAAATACAACCATAGTTATGATTTTTAGTCTGTATATCATTGGAACATATTACTATGTTAGAAAATATGAGTTAGGGGCACCTGGGTGGCTCAGTGGGTTAAAGCCTCTGCCTTTGGCTCAGGTCATGATCCCAGGGTCCTGGGATCAAGCCCCGCATCAGGCTCTCTGCTCAGCAGGGAGCCTGCTTCCCTTCCTCTCTCTTTCTGCCTGCCTCTCCGCCTACTTGTGATCTCTGTCAAATAAATAAAAAAAAACTTTAAAAAAAAAAGAAAATATGAGTTAAATTACAACCCAATTTCATATCAACACATCTGGATTTCAGGCATCTTAGAAATTCAGAAAGTCTCACAATGCTGAGCCCCACACCCCAAAGTATGCAGAGCTGATGGGACTGAGAGTTGACATGTACAGAGGCAGACATTCTAGTTCACCAGAGTCCACACAAATCTTGCTGGTGCTATGTCAAAGCAAAAGGTAAGATGTCATTTATCATCAATTCAGCGAGAGCTTTAAGTAAAATGGGCAGCACAGGGCTTGGCAGCTAAGATAGTTTTGTTATTATTTGTAACTCTCCCACAGATATTGCTGCTGGGATTCTCATCCCATCAAGGAGGGTCTTTGCAAAGCTGAGCTGTCCTCCTACCCTGGCTGCTGGGGGAAAGGGGAGGGCTTGAAGGAAGCAGATCTAATGCCTGAATATTCCCCACCCTACCCCAACCCCCTCACACCCCTCCCCGCCACACACAGAGGATTACACCAACCACTTTCCCTGCAGGAACTCACTCCCTGCCGTGGGATGTGGCCGGGAGGACCATCATAAAGATAGACAGATATGTATATTGTAAAATCCATCTTCCTGAGCTTCTATAAAAAGGGCCTTCTCTACCTGGCACAGCAGGTGAGACAGCTGTAAACCTACAAACTCACTCTCACATCTGGGATTACACTGGATCTGCATACTCTGAATAAGGTAAGCGCCTAGTTCTTTTAAGAGTTTCATTACCTGTCTCCCTCCTAGCTCCTCAAGATCTCAGGATCAGGGACACCCGGTGGCTCAGTGGATTAAGCCTCTGCCTTCAACTCAGGTAATGGTCTCAGAGTCCTGGGATAGAGCCCCACGTTGGCTCTCTGCTCAGCAGGGAGTCTGCTCCCCCCCCCCCCCCGCCTGCCTCTCTGCCTACTTGTGATCTCTCCCTCTCTCTCTCTCTCTGTCAAATAAGTAAATTAAGTCTTAAAAATAAAACAAAAACCTCAGAACCTTGGGTCCGGATGCCATCAGGGACACCAGGGACTGGGTCCCAATGCCCTGATGAATTAGGGAGTATTCATCTAGTGTACGTAGTTCTCCATCCTCCTTCACTCAGGAGCCCTTATGCCTGAGACTGTCACCCTTTCTCAAACCTAAGGAGAGCTCAAAAGCCCCTATGCAAACAAAATTCTGAATTTATTTTTATGGTGGAGTATGGTGGAGTGATGTATTTTTAAGTGGATTCATAATAATACGAATCATCTTATCATCAACTAAACCAAAGCGAATTGTAAGTAGTTCATAGTTTTCTTATTTGTTACCAATATTATCTGAAAAATACAGTAAGTTTAAGGCAACCATCAGTCAATAAGGGATGGTATTCAGGACTGGAAAGACAGGGTCTGGCTGCCTGTCCCATCTTTGTCACTTGCCCATTTGCGTAATTTGTTTACCAGCATGACCCTTAACTGTCATTTCTGTTATACCAGGGGATGATTTTTTTATTATCTACCAGGCATAGCTCTTGCGTGTATTAAACAAGGTGAGAATCAAATGTTGGCAGAGGGCATAGCACATAGTAAGCGTCAAAATAAAAATGCTATTTCTCTTCACCCTTCGTGTGTGTGTGTGTGTGTGTGTGTGAGCGCGCGCGTGTTTGTCTTTCTGTTTTGTTTTGTTTATTTTGTTATTTACTGGCTACCTGATAAAATCCATGTAATTTAGTGTACTATTTAAGGTCATCATTTTTTTCTTTTTTTAAAGTTAAAAAAAATTTTAATGTTATATTTCACTTATTCCCCTATCCACCTCCCATATGACAACCATCAGTTTATTTAAGAGTCTGTTTTTTGTTTGTCTCTTTCCCCTTTGTTTGTTCATTTGTTTTGTTTTTTAAATTTCACATAAAAGTGAAGTTATGGTATTTCTCTTTAGGTCAGATTTATTTCAGCTAGCATTATACCCTCTAAACCAATCCAAATTGTTATAAATGGCAAAATCACATCCTTTTCTATGACTATGTAATATTTCATTGCATATGTGTGTGTGCATATATATATATATATAGTATACATATAATATACATATAGTATTTTCTTTATTCATTTATCATTGGATGGACTCTTGGGTTGCTTCCATATCTTAGCTATTGCAAATAATGCTGCAACAAACATATATTTTCAAATTAGTGTTTTCAGGGTGCCTGGGTGGCTCAGTGGGTTAAGCCTCTGCCTTCGGCTCAGGTCATGATCTCAGAGTCCTGAGATTGAGGCCCGCATCAGGCTCTCTGCTCAGCAGGGAGCCTGCTTCCCACTCTCTGTCTCTGCCTGCCTCTTTGCCTAGTTGTGACCTCTCTTTCTGTCAAATAAATAAATACAATCTTTAAGAAAAAAATTATTGTTTTCATTGGGGGGTAAATACCCAGTAGTGCAATTACTAGATCATAAGGTAATATTAATATTACCTATGTTAATATTATCAATATAAGTATTATTAACATTAATCTATCTTTTAGTTTTTTAGGAACTTCACTCTTTTTCATAGTGTCTGCACCAATTTGCATTCCCACCAACAGTGCATGAGGGTTTCTTGTTCTCTACTTTCTTGCCAGTACTTCTTATATCTTTTTTTTTTTATTCTAGCCTTCTGACAGGTGTAAAGAGGTATCGCATCATGGTTTTGATTTGCATTTTCCTGATGATGAGTGATGTTGAGCATCTTTTCATTGTCTGTTAACCATTTGTATTCTTCTTTGGAAAAATGATTATTTGGGTCCTCTGCCCATTTTTTAAACTGGATTATCTGGGTGTGGAGGGTTGTTGAGTTGTATAAGTTCTTCAGGTCATCCTTTCCAGTCAATCATTTATTTTTAAAAGCATTGGTTGAGGGCTTTCTACATGTCCAGCACTTTGTCACTATAGGGCTCCAGAAATCAATTAATCATCATCCTTCCCCTCTATTTCCTAGTCTAAATGCTCTGGTAGAAATTCATCCTTACCCACTCTAACTCACTTTGCCCAGTTAAATTAAATGATCTCTGCCGCTTCATGACTTTTCTTAGGTTCTTACTGCACCCCAAATGCCCAGTCTTACAAACCCGCCTACTCAGAGCATCCAAGTTCCATGCATTTTGAGCCCTGTATCAGTTGTCACCTTTAATGTCACTTGCCATGTCTGCTATCATGACATGGTCTCATGTCATGACCCCATGTAACATACAAGCTATAAGAGAGTTTCAGTCATTGCATCCAACATAACTGAGAGAGGGAGAATGATTTGCCCAAGACCATGTCACAGACAGAGTTGGGACAGACTTCCAATTAATGCTACTCAAATTTCACAAAGAATTATCTCTAAGAGTTTAAGATATGAGATTTCTTATTCAACCTAGTTAATTCAATATCTGATTTAGTGCATGGCATACAGTAGATGCTTCTTAAATGAATGAATAAATGAAGTGAGTGAGCAAATGCAGGTGTAAAGGAGTAGTGAATGAGGGATGAGAATTTATTTGGCTCAGAGAGTGGTGAAGGAATGAAAGAAGGGTAGGACGTTTTTGACATTCAGGACTCATAGAAAGCAGAAATGTGAATAGATGGGCTGCTGGCCTACTAATTCCAGGAGCCAGAAGGATTCTTTTTTTTTAATTTCTTGATTTTTTTTATAAACATATAATGTATTATTAGCCCCAGGGGTACAGGTCTGTGAATCGCCAGGTTTACACACTTCACAGCACTCACCATAGCACATACCCTCCCCAACGTCCATAACTCCACCCCCTCTCCCTCCCCCCCCCCAGCAACCCTCAGTTTGTTTTGTGAGATTAAGAGTCTCTTATGGTTTGTCTCCCTCCCAATCCCTTCTTGTTTCATTCATTCTTTTCCTATCCCCCCACCCCACGTTGCATCTCCACTTCCTCATATCAGGGAGATCATATGATAGTTGTCTTTCTCTGATTGACTTATTTCTCTAAGCATAATACCCTCTAGTTCCATCCACGTCATCACAAATGGCAAGATTTCATTTCTTTTGATGGCTGCATAGTATTCCATCATATATATACACCACATTTTCTTTATCCATTCATCTGTTGATGGGCATCTAGGTTCTTTCCATAGTTTGGCTATTGTGGACATTGCTGCTATAAACATTCGGGTACACGTGCCCCTTTGGACCACTACGTTTGTATCTTTAGGGCAAAGACCCAGTAGTGCAATTGCTGGGTCATAGGGTAGCTCTATTTTCAACTTTTTGAGGAAACTCCATGCTGTTTTCCAGAGTGGTTGCACCAGCTTGCATTCACACCAACAGTGTAGGAGGGTTCCCCTTTCTCTGCATCCTCGCCAGCATCTGTCATTTCCTGACTTGTTAATTTTAGCCATTCTGACTTGTGTGAGGTGGTATCTCATTGTGGTTTTGATTTGTATTTCCCTGATGCCAAGTGATGTGGAGCATTTTTTCATGTGTCTGTTGGCCATCTAGATGTCTTCTTTGCAGAAATGTCTGTTCATTTCCTCTCCCCATTTCTTGATTGGATTATTTGTTCTTTGGGTGTTGAGTTTGATAAGATCTTTATAGATTTTGGATACTAGCCCTTTGTATGTCGTTTGCAAATATCTTCTCCCATTCTGTCAGTTGTCTTTTGGTTGTGTTAACTGTTTCCTTTGCTGTGCAAGAGCTTTTGATCTTGATGAAATCCCAATAGTTCATTTTTGCCCTTGCTTCCCTTGCCATTCGCGATGTTCCTAGGAAGAAGTTGCTGCAGCTGAGGTCAAAGAGGTTGCTGCCTGTGTTCTCCTCAAGGATTTTGATGGATTCTTTTCTCACATTGAAGTCCTTCATCCATTTTGAGTCTATTTTCATGTGTGGTGTAAGGAAATGGTCCAGTTTCATTTTTCTGCATGTGGCTGTCCAATTTTCCCAACACCATTTGTTGAAGAGCCTGTCTTTTTTCCATTGGACATTCTTTCCTGCTTTGTCGAAGATTAGTTGACCATAGAGTTGAGGGTCTATTTCTGGGCTCTTTATTCTGTTCCATTGATCTATGTGTCTGTTTTTGTGCCAGTACCATACTGTCTTGATGGTGACAGCTTTATAATAGAGTTTGAAGTCTGGAATTGTGATGCCACCAACTTTGGCTTTCTTTTTCAATATTCCTTTGGCTATTTGAGGTCTTTTCTGGTTCCATATAAATTTTAGGATTATCTGTTCCATTCCTTTGAAAAAAATGGGTGGGATTTTGATAGGGATTGCATTAAATGTGTAGATTGCTTTAGGTAGCATAGACATTTTCACAATATTTTTTCTTCCAATCCAGGAGCGTGGAACATTTTTCCATTTCTTTGTGTCTTCCTCAATTTCTTTCATGAGTACTTTATAGTTTTCTGAGTATAGATTCTTTGCCTCTTTGGTTAGGTTTATTCCTAGGTATCTTATGGTTTTGGGTGCAATTGTAAATGGGATTGACTCCTTAATTTCTCTTTCTTCTGTCTTGTTGTTGGTGTAAAGAAATGCAACTGATTTCTGTGCATTGATTTTATATCCTGACACTTTACTGAATTCCTGTAAAAGTTCTAGCAGTTTTGGAGTAGAGTCTTTTGAGTTTTCCACATATAGTATCACATCATCTGCAAAGAGTGATAGTTTGACTTCTTCTTTGTGGATTTGGATGCCTTTCATTTCTTTTTGTTGTCTGATTGCTGAGGCTAGGACTTCTAGTACTATGCTGTAGTAGTGGTAATAATGGACATCCCTGCCATATTCCTGAACTTAGCAGAAAAGCTTTCAGTTTTTCTAGGAGCCAGAAGGATTCTTGATCTCACTTCTAATCAGACAAACATGTGTCAGGGTAGAGAGAAGGTTATTCTGTCACCGGGCATCACTGAACTACAGCCAGGCACTGACTTACCTGCTTTTGTCAACAGGTCCCCACCAAGCTGAAGCCATGAGGATCCATAGCCTCACCCAGCTTTCCTTCCTCCTTCTGGCTGCTCAGGTGCTGTTGGTAGAGGGCCAAAAGGAATTAGGGAAATGGCAGAGCAGCATTGCAACCAAGGATCAATGGATCCCTCTGGGCAAGCCCCAAATTGTGCAGAGAAGGCAGCAAGAAAAACACGTGGTCAGTGGCATAATTGTTACCCGAGACCGGGCCACATGCTATTTGACTGTGACTGATCATAAGGAGGGCACCACCCTGATGGTGGAGTGCACCCGATTTGACCACAAGTTTTCCTGTGTCTTTGCTGGCAATCCAAAGTCCTGCATATCATGTTTTAGAAGTGATATAATCTACTGGAGGCAAATTGCCCAGAACTTGCACTGGCAAAACAACATCTGTGAGGACTCCAAGATGGTCCTGAGGACCAGAGTATGTGGTTGGAGGTTTCCAGAATCCAATCTGAAGCTGGTGTACTCCTCTCTGATCCATGATCCCAACTATGCTAATATGGAATTCAACCCCTGGTGTCCTATCTTTGTCAAAGGAGACTCTGATAAAAGTTCCAAGGATGTCAAACACTACTATCCCAAGCAACAGAGCCAAACCATACCTCCTCTCCCTACCAAGGAGATCCAACTCCCAGAGACCACTCCCACAGTGTCCATTGTGAATGAAGAGACCACCACTGAGCATTTGGTTGTGGAAAAAACCACCACTACACAGCACACCACAATTAAAGAGATGACCCCAGAACAGACCACTCCTACAGAGCAGTTGGTTATGGAAGGGACTACCACTACACAGCAGACCACGATTAGAGAGACCACCCTGGAACAGACCACCCCCACACAGCGATTGGTTGCGAAAGGGCCCGTCACTACACAGCCAGCCACGACCACAGAAACCACCCCAGAACAAACTACCCCCACAGAGTGGTTGGTTATGGAAGAGACCACCACGACACCCCAGACCATGACCACAGAGATCACCTCAGAACAGACCACCACCCCCACAGAACATTTAATTGTGGAAGAGACCACCATGGCACAGCAGACCATGACCATAGAGACCACCCCAGAACAGACCACCCCCACAGAACAGTTGGTTATGGAAGAGACCACCACAACACAGCAGACCACAACCACAGAGACCACCCCAGAACAGACCATCCCCACACAGTGGTTGGTTGTGGAAGAGACTACCACGAAACAGCAGACCATGACCACAGAGACCACTCCAGAACAGACCACCCCCACACAATCCTTCTACACCAAAGAAGTTACCACCATTCCAGTGGAGATACAAACCACAATGACCACCAAACCTAATCGTAAGGAAGACTCTAGCATCAAAATTAAGCAGAAGACAATCCAGGACACCTACCAGAATATAGACCAGAAGACAGTCCAGCAGACAGACCTGGACACATTTGAGCAGCCAGACCTGGATATATTCCAGCAGGCAGACCTAGACACATTCCAACAGATGGGCCCGGATACATTCCAGCAGAGGGGCCTGGATACATTCCAACAGACGGACTTGGATACATTCGAGCTGCCAGACCTGGGTACATTTCAGCAGACAGACCTGGATATATTCAATCAGCGGGACCTGGGTACGTTCCAGCAGACGGATCTAGATACATTCCAGCAGGCAGACCTGGATACATTCCAGCAGTCATACTAGGGTACAGTTAGAAAACAGCACAACAGGATAACCCAACAGGATAACCCAGCAGACGTATCTGGTTACTGCCCAGCAGATGGCCCTGAATTACTGTGAGGAGTAATTCCTCACCTTTGGCAAAATCTTAGTTATTGCATTACAGACAAATCTTAGTAATTGCATTATGGACAAATAATTGTCATGAGTCAAAAGCAGACGGAGTCAGTTAAGAAATTTAATGTCATTAGTCCCTCTGTATGCTGCAAAGCTTTCCAAGTTCTCCGTAAAATAATGAAGTTTTGTGCTATGAGAGTATAGTGGAATATTTAGATTTTGTAATTTTGTTTTTGTGCTTTAAAGTTATATTCACTTGTGATGTGAGTTTCAGAAGCTGTTTACCACAGGGAATAATTCCATTGCCTACAAAGCTATGTGTATATGCCCAGTGAGGACCTGTCTTTGAAGTGAATGAGCCAGAATGATGATTTCAGTCTCATGCTATTTCTGTCAAAGCAGCAAAGATAATAAAGCTCTGGGCATTTTTCAGAAATATGTTCAATTGTTTGGTTTCTCTGTCTGGTTCCAAATGGAGTCATAAATAGTCCTCAATCTAACAATGAAAAAGTATCTAAGAAACTATATTCTGTTGCTTATCCATCCTGTTATCCCCAAAGGTGACCCATTTCAGAATTCCTATCTGTATACTTTTATCCATTGGTCTGAGGTATTTGATTATTTGTGAACCATAGTAATTGGTATCCCTGATTTCAAGTGGACACGTGGAGCATGGGGTGATTAAGACAACCGTCAGGGTTTCACAAATGATAGGAGGGGCAGGGATCGGAATACAGGATGTCTATAAGCCATGTCCACAGACTGGAGGAACGCCCTCCCCTGACTCAAGTCAGAATCCATTATGCCCACCATATATGGGACCCCTGATCTTGAGGAGCTTATCTGACCTGGGGGAGAGGAGCCTAGGATTAATAAAGTGACCTGTGTGAAAACTCCAACAGAATGTGGGGAATGGCACTGAAAACTGAGAGAGGATGTGGAAATAGCAGAAAAAGTGTCAGTTGAGCTTCATAGAAGTGTTATGGAAGCTAGAATCTGGAAAAAGTATCCATAGGTAGGAAATACAGCAGAGTAGGGACACTTTAGGCAGATGACAGCATGTGTGAAAGCAAAGAGAAGGGAACATCAAAGAAGATGGGAGAGGCCGTGGCTAGAATATGGTGGGAAACAGACATTGTTTTTAGTCACTTATATGTTACTGAGAAAGATCTGAAAGTGTTTTAATTCAAGAGTTGAGGAAAGAGGAGGATGTGACACCCAATGCCTTGTCAAAGTTCTACTAGGAACAAAAAGTCAGAAGCAAACTCTGTTATTTAGAATCTCTCCGGGTGTCAGGGAAGAATGGCAGGTGCAGTGGAAGAGTGGTCTTTTCCACTCACCAATATCCATAACCTACACTGAGGATGGTCATTGGCCTATCCAGAGTGTGACAGCCTCAGGGTGATACTTGGTGTCATCCTCAACATCAACACTGACATTTATCTCTCCCTTGCCATGTGGCAGGCACCATGCTAACCTAGTCCATGGAGTTGGCATTCATTCATTCATTCACTCACTCATTCATTCACTCATTCAACACATAATTTATTAAACACTGCCTCTGCCAGACCATGTTCCAGGTCCTAGAGACACAGTATTTCAAAGAAATCGATGTTTTGACCCATGGAACGACCAGTGGGTAAAGTGATGATAAACTCAGAAATATACAAGTAATAGAAAGGAAGAGTGAAGGAGAAGAAGAGGGTAAAAGTGATGGGCTGTAACTAATCTTAAATGAGACAGCAGAGGAGGCCTCTCTGTGGAGGTGAGTTTTAAACCTACCATAAATGAAATGAAAAATCAAACCAGGTGACTCTCTGGGGTAAAGGTGTTACATGGAGGGAGCATTAAGGGCAAATGCCCTGAAATTAATTAATTAGTTTATTTATTATCTACTCTGAGCTCCTACTCTATGCCAGGCACTGTTCTAGGGGTAGAAAAGGGCAGTAAATAATTTGCAACGGCATGAATGGAACTAGAGGGTATTATGCTAAGTGAAATAAGTCAATCAGAGAAAGACATTTATCATATGATCTTTCTGATATGAGGAATTTGAGAAACGAGACAGGATCATAAGGGAAGGGAGGGGAAAATGAAACAAGACAAAACCAGAGAAGGAGACAAACCATAAAAGATTCTTAATCTCAGGAAACAAGCAGAGGGTTCCTGGATAGTGGGGTGGGAGGAATGGATGGCTGGGTAATGGACATTGGGGAGGATATGTGCTATGGTGAGTGCTGTGAATTATGCAAGACTGATGAATCACAGACCTGTACCCCCGAAACAAATAATACATTATGTTAATTAAAAAAATTGTTCACCCTAAAAAAATGTAAAAAGAAAGAGCTCAGGAAATTGTTGATAAACAAATAAATAAAATGATTAAAGAAAAAAAAAAGGAAGTGGCAGTAAATAAAGAAGAAAACAGATTACTCTCTTTATAGTGCTTATATTCCAATGATCTGTTCATGTTTGGCATGTTCAGAAACATCAAGGATTGCAGCGTCATTGTCAGATAAGGCGTAGGACCTGACCTTTGAACCTCACTCCCATTCCTAAAAGAGTTGAACCAACATCCCTGACCCTCCCTCAGCTTCCCCTAGCCACACCGCTGGAAGGACATATTCCTTAAAGTCTACACAGGTTGTCATCCCTGTGGTCCCCACTTGCACTCCTGCATCTCAGTCCCACATAGTCCTAAGACAGGAGAAGACTGTTGAACACTTCCAGGGGTCATTAAATAATAACTCTGGTCTAGTGTGAGTGATATAAACATTGAAGAACTAACCAGACTAGATTCAAAGACCTTTTAATGTCATTTCCAGGCCATGAAGTGGTATTTAGTTCACTCATGGTGTTTGGCCACTGGCAGAATTGGGAGATTTGTTTTCAACATGGTGGAGTTTCCTACACTTGGGCTAGAAGTTTGCCCCCGTTGCTTCCCATACAACATCTCTGTGCCAATTATTTTACTCTTCCTAACTCCAGTGATCTCATCTCAACAATGGGGACAGTGAAACCCACCTTGAAAGGCTGCTATAAGACTTACATTGGTCAATAAATCTAGAGCACGTAGTGCCTCACTGCTTGCACCGAAGGTGTTCAACTCAAGTGACTTCTAAAGTCCACCCACGGGGCCAGTTGTGGAGGCAGTTCATAATTTCCTTATGTAAACTTTTTAAAAATGAGAGGGTTTTTTTCCCCACCCAATAAGCAAAGAAGAACAATACTGATAACCTAGTACATGCCAGTGGCTTTGCCCCCTTCTCTTATATAATTCCCTCAACAACACTGTCTGGTAGTTGTTATCATCCTTGTGTTCTAGAAAAGGAAACTGAGACCCAGAAAAGCTGAGCAACTTTCCTGGGTCACCAAGCATGAAGTGGGAGAGCCTGTAAGTGAGAAACCCAGGGTCTGAAGGTCCCCCAGCACTTTCTGTGTCTGAAGGTCATGATTTTCTTCACTTGATGAGAGAAGAGTGAAATCTGTGATTTCAAATGTGATCTAAGCCATTAAGTGAATAGGGTGCCTCCCTCCTTTCCATGTATACATCCCTTTTATGTTCTTAACAGAAAGAAAATTCCAGAAGCTAACACTTCCATTCCTGGTCAGCCTTCTGTCACAGCCATATCCTGTGCAGACATCTGAACACAAAATAAATAAATAAATAAATAAAACAGCTTTAAAAAAAAAAAGATATTCATGTGGCCATTGTGGTGGCATGGAAAGATGGAGGAAAAAAACAAACAAAAAAATAAATAAGAAAAATAAAAACACAGTATAAAATAAAATAAATTTTAAAAAACAAGACAGGTTTTACATTAGCTTATTTCAAACTTGGTACTTCATATTTTCTCTCTGAGAATTTTCTGAATATGAAGTGGAGGAGCCAGTGTGTGTGTGTGTGTGTGTGTGTGTGTGTCCCCCTTAAGGAGTGATTCTGTTTTATAACAAGAGATGGGAGGTTTTCAGGTAGGTAATAGTTACTGAAGGATGGCATATCAGCATCTCTTAAAATGCTCAGTGTTGGAAATCTCTCTCTCCTCCCTTAGGAAAACCACATTTCAGCACTGGCTCTATGCAGGAACCCACAACCACAGCAGTGCCAACATATTTCACTGGCTCTCCATCTATTCACCTTCTTCCCCAGCCTCCCTGTTACATTGGTTTTGGCCAAACAAGCAATGGATGCCTGTCATTGAGCTCTTGGTGGCTGCAGTCAACTTTGACACATCTTGGCTTATAGAATGTCTCTCCAGTCCTGGCCTCTGTCATCACATGGAGTCATCTTCTGGATGTCTGTGTCCAAACTTCCCTCTTCTTTGGGGGGACACCAGCTATTGGGCTGGAGTCCCTCCTCATCTAGTATGACCTCATCTTAACTCAATTACATCTACAAAGTTTCTATTTTCAATTGAGGTCACATTCACAGGTTCCCGGTGTACATGCAGTTTTGGGAGACACTATCCAAGCCAGCACAGTTACCCAAAAGCAATTTCAAATAGCCAAAAAGCAAGAGAAGTGAATATGAAGGAGAGCAACTCTAAACACTCAGAAAGTACATTAGATAAACAAAGTTGGAAAGGGCAGACAATAAGATTTTATTAGGCACATGCAAAATAGTGACTCGCTTCCCTCATAATTTTGCATTTGTCTTTATTTAAGAACAGGTTAGGAATCCACTGCTTGGGTATATAAATTTTCTCTCCATCTGGCCAATGATGCCCAGACCCTACTACACAGTAGTTTCATCTGAAGGTTCTTTTTAAAAAGATACTGGTATTTCAGCCCCATGCCCAGAGATTTTGATATAATTGGTAGAGATATGGCCTGAGTAATGGATTTTTTAATTTCCTGGGGTTAATTCTAATTTGCAACTGAGGTTGAGAGATACTGCCCTAGCTTAATTAAATCAGAATTTCTGGAGGGTACCCCAGGCAGTGGTATTTTTATTTAATTCTCAGGTAGTTCTTATGTGATACACTGGTTGAGAACTACTAATACAGCTTCTCTATATATTTTATCCAATTAGTATATATTTATTTATCATCTGGTATGTCCCAAGCACTATAAAAGACACAGGATGGAGGAGAAGTAAGCTAACAAACTAGGCCCAACCTCCTAGAAGTCAGTGTCAATGTTGGAACCAAGACAACACATTTGATAAGCGCAAAAGACACAGAAGGCTGGATGGTGGGGGGATCAGGGAAGGTTTGGTGCCATTGAGTTCCTAACATTATATAAATCAAGCATCTACTATGACACAGTTATCAAATCTGTTTCTTATAAACGGATGTGCCTTTCACTTGTTCCCTCATATAAACCTCATCACATCCCTAATAAATCAGCAGTTTTATTCCCAATTATAAATGAAGTCCCCTAAAGTTTAGAGAGGTGAGTGGTCCAACATCACAACAGCCTGTGTGTTTGGAGTAGAAGAGAAGCCAGGTCCCTTGGAATCCAAGCCTCTGGGTCTCAGTCCATGCACATCACAGACTGGGATGGTTTGGGGCACAAACCATTTCCCAGCCTTTCCTAATATTTCAAACTAGAACCACACTGTAGCTCTCTAGTATTTTTCTAATGATGAAATGTGATATAAAGTAGTGGTACTCAAAGTGTGGCCTGAGGACCAGAAGCACCTGGGTAGCTCTAGAAATATTAATTCTTAGATACCACCCCAGACATGCTGAATCAGAATTTCTGAGGCTGAAGCTCAGGAATGTCTTTTTTTAACTGTGGTTAAAAGCCCGTAACATAAAATCTACCACCCTAACCATTTTTAAGTATATAATTCAATAGTGTTAAGTATACTCACCTTGTTGTGAAACAGATCCCCAGAATTTTTCATCTTGCATAAACTCTAGACCCACTAAACAACTCCCCTCTCCCTTTTTCCCCCAGTAACCAGTAATTGCCATTCCTCTTTTTGTGTCTATAAATACGACTAGTCTAGATACCTCATATGTGTGGAACCCTACACTATTTGTTATTTTGTGACACTTAACAGTGTCCACCAAAGTTAACCATGTGGTAGCATGTGATAAAATTTCCTTTCTTTTTCAGTCCATTGTATATATATACACCACAATTTATTTATCTATTCATCCTTGTATGGACTTTCGGGTTAATTTCACCTCTTGACTATTGTGAATAATGCTGCTATGAGCAAGGGTATGGAAATTATGTTTGAGACCCTGCTTTTAACACTTTTGTAAATATACCCAGAAACAGGAATGTTGAATCATAAAATTGTCCTATTTTTAATTTTTTTTGAGGAACAGCCATAGTTTTTTTTCAATAGAGATCGTACCATTTTATAGCCCTATCAATAGTGCAAAAGGCTTCTAATTTCTCCCCACCCTTACTAACACGAGTTATATTCTGATTTTTGATAATAGGCATCCTGGTGCGTGTGAGTGGATATCACATTGTAGTTTTCATGTTCATTTCTCTAGTGTTTAGTGTTGAGCAAGTAATACCCATTGCCTACTGTTAGGAGTAGAAGTTCAAGCACCTCTGCTCATTGCTTCTTAGTATTGGAGTCGCCAAGGAAGACACAATATAGTTACACAGTGGATGGGCGGATGCTTTACTTATACAGGAAAGAGAAAGAGCAAGATCAGTTTCAGTAGTGGGCATCAGTCCCCTATGGCTAACAGGTCCCTCCTAGCAGCTGATGCACAGCCATTAGCATGCCCACACCCCTCTTATGCTACAGCAGAAGGACTCCATCCCTTCTCCACAGAGAACAGAGATAGTAGTGGAATTGGCCAGTTGCCATATAATGTACACATTTAAGCTGAATGAAGGAGCACACACTGAAACAAGGAAAGATATTTCCACAGAAGGTCCAGCACAAGCTGGGTGCATTCTTTATCTCTTGGTTAAAAAAAAAAAAAAAAAAAAAAAAAAAAAGTGTTCCAGGTCCAAGGCTATTCTTATAAAGACTAGTGGGGCCCAAAAGTATATGCACAGACTGCCTTTTCAAAAAATAGTGATGTTAAATCACCTTTTTATGTTTGTAGACCAATCATATATCCTCTTTAGAAAACTGTTTATTCAATTCCTTCACCCAGTTTTTAATTCAGTTGATTTTTGTTGTTGTTGTTGTTGAGTAGGTGTTCTTTATGTATTCTGGATATTAACCCCTTATCAGATATGTGATTTGCAAGTATTTTTTCCCATTCCATAGATTGCTTTTTCACTCTGTTCATTTTGTCCTTTGATGACCAAAAGATTTTGTGATTGATGCAGTCCCATTTGTCTATTTTTGCTTTTGCTACATGTTTTTGCTTTTCTATACAAGAAATTGTTGCTGAATCCAATGTCATGAAACTTGTCTCTGGTTTTATTTTTCTAGGAACTTTTTAGTTTGGGGCCTTGTGTTAAGTATTTAACTTATTTTGTGTTCATATTTGTGTATTATATAAGATAAAGGTCAACCTCATTCTTTGGCAAGTAGCTTTTCAGTTTTCCCACAACATTTGTTGAAGAGATTGTCCTTTTCTCATTGAGTGTTCTTGGCACCCTTGTTGAAGATAATTGAACATTATATGTGAGGAGGTTGTTTTGTTTTGTTTTGTTTTGTTTTACTGAGTTATCTATTCTATTTCATTGATCTATATGTCTGTCTTTATGTTGCTATCGCATTGTTTTGATTACTGTAAACTTGTAATATGTTTTGAAGTTAAGAAGTGTGAATCCTCCAACTTCGTTACTCTTTTTCAAAATTGTTTTTGTTATTCCGGGTCCCTTGAGATTCCGTATGAATTTTAGGATGATTTTTTTTCTATTTCTACAAATACGTTACTGGGATTTTGATAGGGGTTGTGTTGAATCTGTAGATTTTGGGGGGTGATTTGACATAATATCACATCTCCCAACCAAATAGACTTTCTGATTATTTGTGACCTTTTAAATTTTTTTTAGCAATATTTTGTAGTTTTCTATGCCCAGTGCTTTTATGTTTATTCCTAAGCATTTTATTCTTTTTTTGTTATTGTACATGAAATTGTGTTCTTAATTTACTTTCCAGGTTGTTCATTGTTATTGTATGGAAACAAACATGATTTTTATATATTAATTTTGTATCTTAAAACTTTGCTAAATCTATTTGTTAGTTTTAACTCTTTGTGTGTGTGTGTGTGTGTTTATGTGTAATCTTTGGGACTTTTGACATATATGATCATGTCATCTGTGAACAAAGATAATTTTACTTTTTTCTTTCCAATTTGGATGACTTTTCTTTTTCTTTTTTTTCTATTTCTCATGTAAATGCTTTGACTAGGATCTTCAATTCTATTGAGAAATCTTCTTCTTGACCATAAAAGAAAAGCTTTCAGCTCTTCCCTATTGAGTATGATGTACACTGCAGGCTTCTCCTATATGGAGAAATTATTATATTATAGTGAGATAGTTTCCTTCTATTCTAAGTTTGCTGGTTATTTTTAAGTTTACTGGATATTATGCTGAGGTAATTTCCTCCTATTCTAAATTTGCTGGGTATTTTGAATTTTGTCTAATGTTTTTTCTGCATCAATTGAAATGATCATGTAGCTTTTATCCTTCATTCTGTTAAGGTGGTGTCTTAAATTGACTAATTACCTTATTTTGAATCACCCTTGCATCCCAGGAATAAATCCCACTTGGCCACGATGTATAATCCTTTTAATGTGCTGTTGAATTCTATTTGCTAGTATTTTGTTGAGAAATTTTGTGTTAATATTTATTGGGAATATTGGTCTTAGTTTTCATTTCTTGTAGTGTCTTTGTCTGGCTTTTGTGTCAAGGTAATGCCGGCCTCATAGAATGAGTTTGGAAGTTCTCCTCCTCTTCAACTTTTTAAAAGAGCTTAAGGAGGGTTGATTTTAATTGTTTAAATGTTTCTGGAATTCTTCAATGAAACAATTTGGTCCTGGGCTCTTCTTATTGGAGAGTTTTTGATTGCTGCTTTGATCTCCTACTAGTTATATGTCTGTTCAGATTTTAAATTTCTTCATTATTCAGTCTTGGCAGGTTTTGCATTTCTAGGAATTTACTCATTTCTTCTAGGTTATCCAGTTTCTTGGTATACAATTGTTCATAATAATCCCTTATAGCCCTTTTTTTATTTCTCTGGCATCACTTTATTTCTGATTTTAATTATTTGGGTCTCTTCTTTTTTTTTTCCTACTTAATCTAACTAAGGGTTTGTCAATTTTATTGGTCTATTCAAAAAACTCAGTTTCATTTACTTTTTTCCTATTCTCTATTTCATTTATCTGTGCTCTAATCTTTATTATCTTCTTCCCCTGATAGCTGTGGGTTTAGTTTGTTCTTCTTTTTCTAGTTCTTTGGGGTGTGAAGTTTGATCATTGATTTGAGATCTTTATTTTGTTGTTTTTTTTTAATTTTATTTATTTATTTGACATAGAGAGAATACAAGCAGGTGATGCAGAAGGTAAAGGGAGAGGGAGAAGCAGGCTCCCGCTGAGCAAGGAACTTGAGGTGAGGCTCGATCCCAGGACCCTGGGATCATGACCTGAGACAAAGGCAGTTGCTTAACCAAATGAGCCACCTGGTCACCTCAAGATCTTTATTTTTAATGGACATGTTTACAGCTATAGATTTCCCTTCTTATACCGCTTTCAGCGCATCCCCTGCATTGCAGTATATGGTGTTTTTGTTTTCATTTGTCTCCAGGTACTTTCTAATTTCTCTTGTGACTTCTTCTTCAACCAACTAGTTGTTCGAGGATGTGTGATTTAATTTCTACCTATTTATGGGTTTCCCGATTTTATTTCTGCTATTCATCTCCAGTTTTATACCACTGAGATCAGAAAGAATACTTTGTATAATTTTAACCTTTTAAAATTCATTAAATTTTGTGGCCTAATATGTATTCTATCAGGAGGATGATTTGTGTGCCCTTGAGAAGAATGTATATTCTGCTGTTGCTGGGTGTAGTATTCTCTGTCTCTTGGTCTATTTGGTCTACACTTTGCTCAAGTCCTCCAGTTCCTTATCTTCTCACTGATCAGTCCATTATTAAAAGTGGAGAACTGAAGCCTCTGACTAGTCATGTGTTGTTGCCTATTTCTCCCTTCAATTCTAGTCTTTTGACTAGACTTCAATTTTGACAAGTTTTGAATTCAAGCCAAGGTTTGCTTCATATATTTAGAAGCTCTGATATTTGGCCTAAATATAATTGTTTTATCTCCTTGATGAATTGGCCCTCTTATCATTACATAGCGACCTTCTTTGTCTCTTGTAACAGTTTTTTTTTTTTTCACTTAAAGTATATGGTATTAGTGTGAACACCCCTCTTCTCTTTCAGTTGGCATTGCATTAAATACCTCTATCCTTTCAATTTCAGTTCATGTGTGTCCTTAGATACAATGCAAGTTTCTTATAGATGGTACGCAGATTCTGCTTTACTGATAAGGAAGGACTTACTACTGCCATTTAAAACAATTATTTTTCTGTATGTCATGCAACTTTTTCCATCTCTCCTTTCTTCTCTTACTTCCTCCTTTGTGTCTTGTTGACTTTCTAGTAGCATGCTTTGGTTCTCTTCTCACTTTCTTTTGTATATAGTCTATAGATGCTTCCTTTGTGGTTACCATTATAATTACACAAAACATCTTAAAGTTATAACATTTTATCATATCCTGTCCTTGTATCTGATCTTTGTGGAATAACTTCAAGTCTCCCATCGAGTATGATATTAATGTAGATTTTGTAGATAATCTTCATCAATTGAGGAAATTCCTCTCTTTTCTTATTTTTCTGAGAGTTTTTATTGTGAATAGGTATTAGATTTTGTCCAGTACCTTTTCTACATTTATTGATACACTTATGTGGTTTTCTTACTGTGCTGATGTGATGGATTACCTTAATTGGTTTTCAAATGTTGAAGCAGCTTTGCACACCTGGGATAAATCCCAGTTGGTCGTGGTCTATCATTCTTTCACACAAATTGGATTTCACTTACTAATAATTTTGTAGAAGAGCTTTACACTCATGTTCATGAGAGATATTTTTCTGTAGTTTTCTGTCTTGTAATGTCTTTGTCTGGTTTTAGTATTCAGGTGACGTGGGCCTCATAAAATATGCTCAGAAGTATTCACTCTGCTTCTATCCTCTGAAAAAGGTTGTAGAAAACTGGTATAATTTTTTCCTCAAATGTTTGGTAGAATTCACCAGTCAACCCATCTGACCTGGTGCTTTCTGTTGTGGGAGGTTATTAATTATTGATTCAATGCTTACAGGTTATCAACTTTGTGGGCACGAAGTTGTGCATAGTATTCCTTTATTATACATTTAACGTCCTTAGGGTCTGGAGTGATGTCCCCACTTTTATTTCCTTTTTTTAAAAAAGATTTTATTTATTTATTTGACAGAAAGAGAGAGACAGTGAGAGAGAGAATAGAAGTGGGGAGGAGAGTGGGAGAGGGAGAAGCAGGCTTCCCGCCAAGTAGGGAGCTCAAAGCAGGATTCTATCCCAGGACCCTGGGATCATGACCTGAGCGAAAGGCAGACACCTAACTACTGAGTCACCCAGGCACCCCCCTCTTTTATTTCTGATATTAATCATTTGTGTTCTCTTTCTTTTTCTTAATTAACCTGGCTAGAGACTTGTCAATTTTCTGGATCTTTTCAAAGAATCGTCTTTTGGTTTCATTCATTTTCTCTGTTGATTTCCTGTTCTTAATTGTATTAATTACTTCTCTAATTACTATTGTTTCTTTTTTCCTTAATTTGGATTTAATTTGGTCTTCTATTTCTAGTTTCCTAAGGTGGAAACTTAGGTATTTTATAGTATATATTTTTTCTTTTCTGATATATGCGGTCAGTGCCATAAATTTCCCCTTAAGAACTATTTTCTCTATATCTCAAGATCTTGATAAGTTGTCTTTTCATTTTCATACAGTCCAAAACATTTAAAATTTTTCTTGAGATTTCTTTGTTGATTCATGTATTATTCAAAATGGCGTTGTTTAATCTTCAGGTATTTGGGGATTTTCTAGTTATCTTTCTGTTATTGAGTTCTAATTCAATTTCATTGTGGTTTGAGAGCAGACATTATATAATTACTATTTTTTTAATTAAATAGGATGAAGAAAATGTCTATATGCAGCTAGAGAAAGAGTCCAAGGTATATTGTTATGTGAAAAAATGTGAGGAGCTAAGCAGCATGTTTAATCTGCTCTCTTTAATAAAACTTTAGTATGTTGGTGTATGTATTGGGTTTTTTTCATTTTCAATATGTGTGGTTTGTTGTACATAAAGTATACTTAATTTTTTTAAATTCCAATATAAGTAATATAAAGTGTTATATTAGTTTCAGGTATGCAATATAGTGATTCAACAATCCTATACACCATACTCAGTGCTCATCATGATAATCCCCCTCACCAATTTCATCCATCCCCTCACCCACTTCCTCTCTGGTAACCATCAGTTTGTTCTCTACATTTAAGAGCCTGTTTTTTTTTTTCTCTCTTTCTTTCTTTGTTCTTTGGTTTTGTTTCTTAAATTACACATATGAGTGAAATCATGCAGTATTTGTCTTTCTCTGACTGACTTATTTCACCTAACATTATACTCTCTATATCCATCCATGTTTTTGCAAATGACAAAATTTCATTCATTTTTGTTGCTGAGTAATATTCCATTGTATTTATATATCACTTCTTCAACCATTCATCTATTGATGGATACCTGGTCTCCTTCCACAATTTGGTTATTGTAAACAATGTTTCAATAAACATAGGGGTGCATATATGTTTTCAAATTAGCATTTTCATATCCTTTAAGTAAATACCCAGTAGTGTAATTACTAGATCATAATTCTATTTTTTACTTTCTTTGAGGAATTATTCTATTTTTACTTTTTTGAGGAACCTCTATATTGTTTTCCACAGTGGCTGCACCAATTAGCATTCCTACCAACAATGCATGAGAGTTCCATTTTCTTCCCATCTTCACCAATATTTGTTATCTCTTGTCTTTTCAATACTAGCCATTCTGACAGGTGTGGGGTCATATCTCATTGTGGTTTGATTTGCATTTTCCTGATGATTAGTGATGCTGCACATCCTTTCATGTGTGTGTTGGCCAACTATATGTTTTCTTTGGAGAAATGTCTTTTCATGGTCTTCTGCTGATTTTTAAATTGGATTATTTGGGGGACTTTTTTGGTCATGAGCTGTGTAAGCTTTTAAATGTATTTTGGACACTAACCCCTTACTGGATATATCATTTGCAAATATTTTCTCGCTTTCAATTATCTCATTTTCTCATTTTCAATTATCTTTTTGCTTTGTTGACTGTTTCCTTTGTTATGAGAAGATTTTTATTTTGAGGCTGTCCAAATTGTGTATTTTTCCTTTTTCCCCCCTTGCTTGAGGAGACATATCTAGAAAAATATTATTATGGCTAACATCATGAAATTGCCTATGTTCTCTCTAGGGTTTTTGTGGTTTCAGGTCTTACATTTAGGTCTTAAATCTGTTTTTAGTATGTTTTTGTGTATGGTATAAAAAAGCAATCCAGTTTCATTCTTTTGAATGTAGCTGAACATAGAGGCAAAAATCCTCAACAAAATATTAGCAAACCAAATCAAACAATGCATTTAAAAAATTATCCACCATTATCAACTAGAAATTATTTCTGGGATGCAAGTGTGGCTCAATACTGGCAAATACATCCATGTGATACACCATATCAATAAGTAAAAGGACAAAAACCACACGTTTATTTCAATAGAAAAAAAAAGCATTTGACAACGTGCAACATTCATTTATGATAAAAACCCTCAACAAAGTAGGTTTAGAGGGAACATACCTTAACATAATAAAGGCCATGTATGAAAACCCCACAGCTAACCTCATCCTCAATAGAGGAAAAACTGAGGGCTTTTCCCCTAAGATTAGGAACAAAACAAGGATGTCCACTTTCACCACTTTTATTCAACATAGTACTGGAAGTCCTAGCCACAGCAATCAGGCAAGAAAAAGAAACAAAAGGCATCCAAAGTGGTAAGGAAGAAGTAAAACTTTCACCATTTGCATATGACATGATACTATATGTAGAAAACCCCAAAGACCTCACCAAAAAACTACTAGAACTAATAAATGAATTCAGTAAGGTCACAGGATACAAAATCAATATACAGAAATCCACTACATTTCTATACACTAATAATGAAATAGAAAGAGAAATTTTTAAAAATCCTATTTACAATTGCACCAAAAGTAATAAAATACCTAGGAATAAACTTAACGAAGGAAGTGAAAGACCTGTACCCTGAAAATATTGATGAAAGAAATCGAAGACAACACAAACAAGTGGACAGATATTCCATGCTCATGGATTGGGAGAACAAATATTGTTAAAACGTCAATACTATCCTAAGCAAGCTACAGATTTAATGCAATCACTATTAAATACAAATACCATTTTTCACAAAACTAGAACAAATAATCCTAAAATTTGTATAGAACAATGAAGGACCTCAAAGAGCCAAAGCAATCTTGAAAATGAAGAACAAAACTGGAGGTATCACAACCTCAGATTTCAGGATATACTGCAAAGCTATAGTAATCAAAACAGTATGGTACTGGTACAAAAATAGATATGTAGATCAATGGAACAGAAAAGACAGCCCAGAAATAAACCACCATCATATGATCAATTAATCTAAGACAAAGAAGGCAAGAAAATGCAATGCAAAAAAGACAGGCTCATCAACAAATGGCGGGAAAACTGATCACTACATTTTTTAATTTATTAAGGGATGTTTCACAGCCCAGAATATATTCTATCTTGATGAATGTTCCAGGTGAGCTTAAGAAGAATGTGTATTGAGCTTTGTTGAATAAAGTAGTCTATAAATGTCAGTTAGATTCAGTTCATTGCTGGTGGTATTGAGTTCAACTATGTCCTTACTGATTTTCTTCCTTGACTGGTCCCTATGGAACTGCATTCCTTTTTTTTTTTTTTTTAATTTTATTTATTTGTTTGACAGACAGATTACAAGTAGGCAGAGAGGCAGGCAGAGAGAGAGAGAGGAGGAAGCAGGCTCCCCACTGAGCAGAGAGCCCGATTCGGGGCTCGATCCCAGGACCCTGGGACCATGACCTGAGCCGAAGGCAGAAGCTTTAACCCACTGAGCCACCCAGGTGCCCCTGGAACTGCATTTCTAACTTGCTGAGGTGCTCACTGTTTTCACTGAGGTTCAAATTGAGTCTGGTTCGATCAGGGCTTTAAGTCAGACAAGACAAGGGACAGTGCCATTGGCAGCCCCCAGACACACCAGAACATCGGACCCAGGGCCTAGCATTTTGTTTCAATTCCTAGGGAGGAGCCCCAGTATGAGAGGCTTCCTTTAGTTGTACCACACTATGCCTAGCAGCTTAGAAGGCGCATGGATGGGAATGCAGAGTGCCATGCAATTTCCTACTGCTTTCCCAAGAATCAGGTTGAAAACTGTAACTTCTCACCTGGTCTCTTGAGTTCTCATGAAACTCTTCGGTTGTACTTTCTTGTTAACTCTGTTGGAAAAGGAGGGCATAGAGCTTCCTACTTTGCCAATCTGCTGATGTCACTCGGGAATATGTATTCTAACAAGCTTTCCAGATGAGTCTGAAGCACAGTAATGTTGGCCAAGCAATATTTCGAATCACTCTAATGGAAATGGTCTTGATCCTTTTAGGAAATAGCTGTTGCCTAAGATATGCAGCCAAGCCCACTGCAAGCTGTGATTGTTGGCAGAGTTTTGGTAGCTATGTAACTTCTGGGGAAATGGGAGATGAGAAGCCAGTCCTGAGTGTGTGTGCATAGCCGTGGTGGGGGGGCAGGGCTGATTACAGGGCTAAACACAGTCCTGAAGCCCACTATTAGTCTGAAATGCCCAACTCCATTCCTGTCCTCCCCCTGCAGGGGCTCCTGCACCCCCATGTGCCTTTCCTGAGCTACTGCTACCCTCCCTAGGTCAGACCAGACACTCCCACTGCTCCTCCATCCTCTTCTCAATGAGCTATTACTTCATTGCTTTCTCTCCCAACAAGATCTCAAAAACTTATGGACAAACCCCATGTCTTAAGTTTCTTTGATTCCACATGGTCTTTGGCTTTGTGGCACCTTTGACAGCAGCGTGGGGTAAATGCACCGTTTCTTTTAGTGTCTCTGTGACCCTTTTGGAGCCCTGACTTCACCAGTCACTAGCTGTCTGTGGTCTTTCATTTCCTCCTCGCTGCACGTGGATACAACTAGCACCTATCTGCTGAGCAGGCCCCGAGTGAGCTCATCATGCAAACTGTGTGCAGTAATAGCTCATATCACAGCTGCTGTCACCCTCACCACAATGTTGCTTGAGCACTTTTAGTAAATGTGTGAGTGCTGTGGTGGGGAAGTCTGTCCAGGCTGTGGATGTCATAAACAGTCCTTTTGCCTGGGAAGATGGGGAGCCATTGGTCTGGAGGCAGCTTCAGGTGAATATAGAATGCCCTCCTGCCCACTTCCTCATCTACCTTACCCATGACTTTCTTCCAGGGCAGACATGAAACCTACAGAGTCCCTCCATGCTGAGAACAGCTCTCCCTTCTTAGAGAACAACTGTTCTTTTGTAAGTCCAACCACATGTTTAGGTGCTGGGCTGTTCACCCCAGAATCCTGCTCTTTGCCAGCGTGGAGGAGTCCAATGGCAGGAAGGTGACTCAAGCCCAACTTATCAAAGTCTTCCCCAGAGACTTCCACAAGGCAGCTCAGCTCAGAGCTGCTGACATCCATGTTTCCAACCATGTGGAGAAAAGCAGGGAGACGAAACAAAGCACACATGCAGAGAAAACTGAGATATGATGTGAGACAGATGGTATTCATGATTCTTAGTCTCCAACTCTGTGTGTGGGAGGTCCTGCCCCACACTTGACCTCCATGATTTGTACATAACTTTTAGTAAATTCTCAGTTTTCTTTGTTTTACTGTTAAATTTAATTATTTTATTATTGCAAGGAGAAGAGTCTTGTGTAATACAAAATCCAATTCAATGCAAAAAATATTTGTTAAGTACTTTCTGGCTTCATACTTAAGATCTAAATTAGCTATGTCATGTCCCAGGATGGAGACAGTGGCAAGAATGTAAATAAACCACAGTAAGATGACAAATGAACTGTAATAACAATGAAGTCTATAAAAAGTTAGGTGATCCCACATAAGCAGGAATTCTGTTGTGGGCACAAGAAGGCAGAATAACTATTTGCCAGGTAGATTATGGTGGGCTGGAAATTTTGGACAAAAATCAGTTTGGCAGAGTTTGAGTCTCTCAAAATTGCCTGAAGTTCGGACAGAAGAATGAACACTCAGATATAACTACAACCCAAGGACAGGCCTATAGGGGGTGATGGATACTGGACTGAATCTGGCTGGGATTCAAAAGAGTAAGTTTCTTTTTCTTTTCTTTCTTTTTTTTTTTTTTTAAAGATTGACAGAGAGAGATCAGAAGTAGGCAGAGCAGCAGGCAGAGAGAGAGGGGGAAGCAGGCTCCCCACTGAGCAGAGAGCCCGATGCAGGGCTCCATCCCAGGACCCTGAGATCATGACCTGAGCTGAAGGAAGAGGCTTAACCCACTGAGCCACCCAAGTGCCCCCAAAAGAGTAAGTTTCTATATGTTGCCTTCAGAAATTAAGACTTTATTCTGTGGAAAAATGAAAACCACTGGTGATTAATATTTGGAAGTGACAGGTGTCACCATTACAGCCCTCATCAGATAGTGAGCTACAGACTAAACCAGCCCACCTTGAGCACAAAGGCCAAATCCTATTCACTTTTATTCCCTAAACTGATATTAACAACTGGCATAGAGCAGTAATGAGTCAGATTGAATAAATGACATTCCTTTTCCTCCAGCTGTTGAGTGTCCTTTAACCAGTTGTAGGCTCATAAGAAATTCTCTCTGCCTCTGGCTAGGTTAGATGTCCCCACCCAGATCACCCCATTGTCATGATTGAGATCCTTGTCTTTCCCTTTACTGCCTGCATCTCCTTGAGGACAAGGACCATGTCACCTTGACTACATTCTGGGCAATGAGAGAGAGAGCTTGGGTCCTTAGGTGTTTCACGAGTGCTCTCTAGATAAATGGAAAAACAAGTGAATGACAGGATGAATGGATGATTGGGTGGCAGAATGAATGACATTTGGTTAGAGGGCAATCCTGTTCTTTCTAGAGGCAATCTGTGTCTTATTCCCCTGCTCAGCCCTGACTTTTCCCTCAACAGCCCACAACACGCAAGAGTACTTTGCTGTCTGGGTGTGAGTGCTATCCACTTGCCCTGGTTGTGTTTTTCATCATAACATCTTCACCTCTTACTGTGACAGAAGGGCAATGCATATGCCTACATGCCTGGTGACTCAAAATAACGCCAAGAAAGAATAATTCACCTTCTCCCCTTGCCAGATTTCCAGGGTAGTAACTGGCTCTCTTTGAAACACAAAGTAGATTAGAGCCTGAAAATTTGAAAGGGAGAATTTCTTTTCTGCCAAAATACTGAAGCTGTGTGTGTGTGTGTGTGTGTGTGTGTGTGTGTGTGTGTGTGTGTGTAGAATCACAGACATCAGTGTGTCTTGGAAAATTTTATCCAGATGGAGCAGATATCTTTTAAAAGGGTGTTTTAAGATTGATATCCCTAAGAACAAAGATATGAAAAATCAAAAGTAATCAATGAACCTGCTTTGTAGGGAGAATTTGTTACAAAGAGCTAAAAATTATTATTTTTAATACATATAGGGCTTTGAAACAGTCCTATGGAGAACAACAACACCAAAAAAAAACCAAACCTGGTGTTATTGGTTTGATTCATTTTAAAATGCTGATATTCTACCATTTTGGACCTACTAAAAACAGCAATTTCATATGATTTAATTTAATACACAAAATATGAATTACTTTTTAGGTGGATTCAGAATAAGAATCAAGCATTGAATATGGTTTCTAACAAAATGGGTTCAATATATGGGGCATGAAACAGGGCAGTCTTATTAAGATTAATAAACTTAATAGCTTCAATTTGCATTCACAGTGAATATTGTACCATCAACAATTCACCATTTTTCATTTTTCTAAAGCACAAGTTTAGCACTATGCATCATCTGATTTGCTGAACAGGAATTCTGAAAATCTCATGACTAATAAGCACTTTAAACTTGGAATGCCAATACTGTTCGGTAGGTCCAAGATAAATGCTTTTTGCCAGACTAATAAGATTTTAGCTGAAGTTTATTTAGCCAATTTCCTCATTTCCTGACAATGAATGCACTTTTAATGCACATAATTTGACCCCCCCAAATTAATATCACTTTGATACAGCAACTAAACATTTTCTACACCTGTTCATGAGGTCCCCTTTATAGGAGGGGCTGGCTTTGACAAAATTTGGTCTGATATTTTGCACAGTTAAGGTTTTCCTCAGAATAAAATCACACTCACTATTGAATTTCTGATGACTGCAGCCACAGGTGTCAGGCCCCTAAGTCAAGGAACCATATTGCAGAAACAAACACATGAGAGTTAAATCAGCTTTTTGAATTTAAAGTCACCAACCAGTGACCAGACTGCATGAGACTTGCATTCACCATCAACCTTAACCTGTAGGCAGTCACCAGTTATGTTAAGACTTCCTATGGAACCCCTAGTGGAAACCTGACATCCATCATTTAAATCTGATGGATGAAGAGAAGAATGACTAACACCGGTCTAATCATGAGAAAAACACCAGGCAATCTCCAGAAAAGACACCTTCCTAGAACACCTGCCCAGTCCTCCTGAAAACTCTCAAGGTCATAAAAAAGAAAGAACAGTTGGGAAATTGTCACAATTAATCTTGGATTAGATTCTGGACAGAAAAGACTATTAGGAGTTGAACACATCCACACCAAAACCTGCACACTGATGTTTATGGTAGCTTTATTCATAATTGCCAAAGTGTGGGAGCATCTGAAATGTCTTTGCAGAGGTGAATGGGTAGATGAACTGTGATACATCCAGACTACTCCGTTGTAAAAAGAAATGAGCTATCAGGCCATAAATAGACTTGGAGGAACGTCAACATTAAAAGTGGCCGTGAAAGAAGCTGATCTGAAAAACTGAATTCTGGATGATTCTAACTATATGACCTTTGGGAAGGCAAAATAAAAGAGGCAGTAAAAAGATTTGGAATACCCAGAAGTTGGGGAGAAGAAGGAAGAATAGGTGGAGCCCAGAGGAAATGTAGAACAGTGAAACTATTTTGTATGATGCCTTAATGGTGGATTCATGTCATTATATATTTGTTCAAAATTCATGATTGTGCAATACCAAGAATAAACTATAATGGAAACTATTGATTTAGGATGATAATGAGGCATCAGTGTAAATACAACAATGGTACCAAACCTACCACTCTGCTAGGTAGGGGTGTTGACATGTGGGTGATGTGCCCATGTGCAGAAACAGTGTATGGAAACTCTGTACTTGCTGATCATTTTTGATGTTAACGTAAAATTGCTCCAAAAAATAAAATCTATTGATAACTAAAAAAAGAACAGTAGGTGAAATTTAAGGAAGTCTGAATAAAGTATGGACTTTAATAATAGTGTATCAATATTGGTTCAGTAGTTCTATAAATGTAACATAGATATATAAGGAAATAATGATAGGGCAACCTAGGTGAGATGTGGGGCAATGGAAGTCTCTTTGTGATTTTTTCTGTAAATCTGAAATAATTCTAAGACTGAAAAAATATTTTAATAGACTGTGAGAAATAACAAATAGAGAAAGAAAGACAGGGATTTTTTAGTGTATAGGTACATTACTTCATTTCAAATAGAAATGGCAAAAGTGGCCCCTAAGTAATTCTGCTCTAATTGTGTAAGGTCTTGTTAAGCACTTTTGTCATAATCTCATTAAAGAATGACACACACCTATGAGGTAGTTAAATTCTCCCTCACTTGCAGATGAGATAATCTGATAGTCTAGGTTTAAGTAACTTGTCTAGAATGTTTCTTATCTTGGTCATGCTTTTGTTTCTGTATTTGTAGAAATGAAGTCACAATAGAGTTGTCATGATTTGAAGTGAGGCCACTTTGGACTGATATTTGGAATGCAGAAGCATTCTCTCATGATGCTATAATCAGTATCATCTTTATCAGCTAAATATCTTGAGGGGTATTAATATCTTTAAAATCACTTTCCTCAATTATAAAATGGGGTTAATATCACACCAGTTTGATGAAAGGATAAAATGGTTTCAGTTATATGAATATTTCTAAACTTCAAATCCTACCAGAGACAGTCTTGATGACGTTGAGGCAGTGTTCTGGTTCTTAGAACTCTTGCCTGGTTTCTTCTCTATACCATGGCTTCTATTTCCCATCTCCATTGGGAGGTTAGTTGGCCAAAGACACATCATTTTTCAGATCAATGAAAGGCACATGACCCTGGGCTACACATGCTACTCGCTTTTCTTTTTCTCAAGGGCTATTTAGTCTGAATCAAAATGTTGAAGGAAAGAGAAGTCTTCAATGTAAGTCCCACTCCTGATACAGGTTCATTTTCTTGTGTGAGGCTTGTGGATTCTCTAAAGTGTGAGCTTGCTCATATTTCTGTGTAAAAAACACTGGAAATATTCAAAAGCCCCATTGATGGCAGGATGGCAGGTAGGTTTTATCCTTCATGCCAACATGGGTAGATGACTAGAGGCTTTCTAGAGGAATGGGTTGAAATGACTTCTGAGGCTGCTTCCAGGCTCAGCACGAGTGCTCTGCACACCCTACTGGTAATGTCTGCCAAGCACACTGGAAGGATAGTGATGGCTCCTGGGTTGCATATTGGTCATCCTCAGCCTGTGGAATAAAACCCTCAGCTTTGCATTCAAGACATCTCTCTGACTTTGAGATCTTCCACCTTCTCCTGTCACAAACCTTCTCCTTAGGCAACTAGTTTACTTACTGATCCTCAGATTAGAAACAGTTGTGTTCCATGGATCTGATATGGCTTCCTTAATGAGCTAAGTCCTACCTAGCCTGAAGGGAGACTTTCTCAGTAGCTAGTCAACAGCTGTGAAATTCCAATTTAACTTATTATCTGCATTTGTTGCCATTAAATGAGAACCTGTTGAAATGTAGATGGGTTGTTCTTGTCCTCCTTTCCTCCTTCTTTGGATAACAGAAGCCCTCTTTCTTGTTGAGAACTACCCATCCTCCACTCCCTGTGCTTCTGATGGGCTGTCCACCTCACACCTCTGCTCCCTGCAACAGGGAGCAGCTCAGGGAATGTACCAGGGATGGGCTGTCAGAGTTCTCCTGGGCACTCATATGGTGCTAGGGATGAAAGGTCATGTTCTCTTCTATGACAAATGGAAGGACTCTGCCTGAGAAGACAGAGAGAGAAAGAATGTAAGAGAGACAGTCAGAGATTCAGAGGGAAATAGAGACAGAGAAGAGACTTTTTAACCTTTGAATCTACGTGTATATGAACCAGCTTGACTCCTTCCACTGCCCAGTAAGTGCTTTTGTCTTTTAAGCTAGTTGAAGTTGAATTTTTCAACCCATTACTTCAACAGTTCTGGTAAAAAACACCTACACTATGCCAAGAACTGCTGTGGATAATGGGCAAATGGAGGTACATAGAACAGCAGGGCTGGGTCTTCTCCTCACAATGTAGAATTGAGACAGATTCATGTCTCAGAACCATAAGGCAAAATCCAAAATACTCTGCTGGGAGGTTAACCAACAACAATCCCGCCATCAGTTCAGGCTCTGCCATCCAGAATTCAGAGTGTTTTCCCAAGGATCTTCACCAACCTGAGCCTAATGTCTATGTCTGTACCATGAGGATCTAGCATGCACTTTCCTCTTGGGATTTGTGTGGGGGAAATGTCAATGAGCCTTTACATACTTCTCCAGGAGGCAGTCATCTGACTCATCCTGGGAGGAGGACACAGTGGGAAACTGCTACAGATGGCCTTGCTAGGGCTTCAAACCTCTCCAGTTTCCCCTTGCTGGGGCTCCAAACCAGTACAAGTGCATCATTTTCTCAATATATAGAGATATGAAATAATAACACAGCCTCAGCACAATGCTGGCAAATATATACACTAACTGGGAGTGACGATCTATTTTTCTCTATGAACATCCATGGAAGGGTCGGGGTCATGGACAAAGATGAAGGGACCAATGACATCTAGACAAAAGAGATGACATTTGAGCTGGATTTTGAAGGACAAGCAGCTTTGTGCCTTGCAAAGTAGGACTGGAAGGGCATTCAGGGTAAGGGGAACAGCAGGATCAAAGGCAGGAAGGAAGCATACAAGTGCACCAAATATTCAGGAAATGTTGGGGGAGCAGTTTAGTGTAGCTAGATTGGTGTTTGTGTGCGTGCGTGTGTGTGTGTGTGCACGCGAGTCTACAAATGAGTTTTGAGTGCAGACCGATCTAACAGGGAAGGAGCTATACAGCCTACCCTAATCCTGTGCCACCTGTTTGGAACACAAAGTCCAAGATATAACTTGGGATAGGATCAAAAGAAGGCTGAAGGTCCATGGAAGTCTGCGGGGGAGAACTTCTATGATCTCTGCCAAAGCTTAGAGATACTTCTCAGAAAAGATCCTGAAGTCCATGTGTTTCCTTCTAAATTTACTTTGTGTTCTGACCTACAGTCTTCCTCCAGAAAAAATCTGGCTGCCTCCTTGAATCAAGATGAATTTCTCTCTCTTTTTTTTTTTTTTTTAGGATATCACCTTAATTTCTTATCTTCTTGTGAAACAAGGCAGCTTCATCTTGGCTACATCCAAACAATCCTTAAAATAACACATTGTGAGTGCCTTTTTTTGGAGGTGAGGTCTTCAATGGGGGTGGTAGTCAGAACAATAGAGATGTTGCTTAAGTGAGCAATTTTACAGAGGCCTAGAGTTTGGGGAAATAGCTACCTCCTAAGGAATTCATGCAAAGACTCTTTGAAACACTGAGTGAACCAGTCAACATCCATATCTCTGTGACCTTGGAATTCTCAAAAAGGCAAATCTTGAATGGAATTCAATCACAGTTATGACTTTTGGTCTGTATATTTTTGGCCAAGATATTGTTTTTAAAAATTTGAATCAGATGCCAACCCAATTTCATATATACACATCTTGAATTTGGGGCATTCCTTAAGTATTCAGAAAATCTGACAATACTGAGAACTATACCCACTTGTTCTCCATCAGAGCTGCTGTCAGTCTTCAGAGAGGCCGTAATTCTCTACTTTCTACAGCCTCCACCACTTCCTACAGTCTTGTCCTTGCACCAAATGTAACCTGTTTTTATTGTCACATTTGTGCTATTGTAATCCTTGTAGCCAAGTTGAAAAGAACATGAACAATTTCTTAAATGGATTAAACAAGGTGACAGTCAAACAGTGTTTGAGGACAAAGTACATAGCAAGTGTCAAATAGAAGTGTTATCTCTTTTTCAAGCATTTTTTTTTTATCATCCACCTAATAAAATCCATACAGTTTAGTGTAGCATTTAAGGTCATCCTATTTATGTGATGATTTATTTTTAAAAGCATTGGTTGAGGGCTTTCTACATGCCCAGCACTGTGCCACAATAGGATGATACCTAAAAATCAATTAGGTATCATCCTTCCCTTCAACTTCCCAGTCTAAATGCTGGAGTAGGAATTCACCCCACTCATTCTGGTTAATTTTGCCCAGTCAAGTAGAATGACCTCCCCTCCTTCATGCCTTTCCTTAAGCTCTTACTGTACTCCAAATGCCCCCTCACAAACCTATCTATGTCAGAGTGTCCAGACCCCAAACATGTTGAAACTTGGATCAAACATCACCTTTCATGTCACTTGCCATGTCCTTTTGCATTGTGTGGCCATCTGACTCCATGTAGAACTGGGTTAGAAATCCAGCACATGGAGCTGGAGGAGACTTTGGTAATTATCATAACTAACACCTCATTATCCAGACGAACTGAGACCAGAAGGGAGAATGAGTTGGCCAAAACAAAGTTGGCGACAGAACTGGGGCAAATTCATGGTTAATGCTGTTTGAATTTCCCCAAAGAGTTGCTTCTTAGTTTTTAATATGTAAGAATTTCTTAATCACCTCAGTTAATTCCACATCTAGTCTAGTGCATGTCATACAGCAGGTTATGCTTGTTTAATGAGTGAATGAAGGAGTGAATGAGGGAGGAATGCAAATTAATTTGGCTAAGAGAACGGTGAAAGAGGATTTGACATTCAAGACTTAAATCAAGGAGAAATGTGATTAGATAGGCTGCTGGTCTAATAATTCCAGGAACCGGAAGAATTCTCGATCTCACTCCTTTTTTTATTTTAATTTTTAATTTAAATTCAATTAATGAACATAAAATGTGTTAGTTTCAGAGGTAGAGGTCTATGATTCATCAGTCTTGTATAATAGTCAGTGTTTCTTACATCCCGTGCCCTTCTTAATGTCCATTAGCCTTGATCTCACTCCTAAGCAGGGAGGTATATGTCAGGGTAGAAGGTCATTCTACAGCCCTGCATTGCTGAACTACTGCTGAGCACTGACTCCCCTGCTCTTGTCAAACAGGTTCCCACCAAGCTGAAGCCTTGGGGATCCATAGCCTCACCCTGCTCTCCTCCCTCCTTCTGGCTGCTCAGGTATTCTTGCTGGAGGGCAAACAGGAATTTTGGAAAGGACAATGAGCATAACAACCAAAGACCAATGAGTCCCTCTGGGCAAGCCCCAATATGTGCAGGGAAGCTGGCAACAAAAGTACATGGTCTTTGGCATGATTGTCACCCCAGTCCAGGCCACACATCATTTGATTGTGTTGTAGCATGAAGAGAACATTGCCATGAAGACTGTGTCCCCAGTTTGACCACAAGTTTTCCTGTGTCTCTGCTGGTAATCCAACTTCCTTCATGGAGTGTTTTAAATCTGAGATGATGTACTGGAAAAATTGCTCATTCCTTGAGTCATCAGAATAACATCTACAAAGACTCCAATCATGTTCTGGGGTCCAGTCAGTACTATGGTAGTTTTCCAGAATCCAATCTCAAATTGGTGTAATTCACTCCAGTCAACAATCTCAGCTGTTATAATGTGGAACTCAACCCCTAGTGGTCTACCATAGTCAAAGGGGTTCTCCCAACAAGTTCTAAAAATGTGAAACATTGCTTTCTCAAGCAGCGGATGTAGACTATTCCACCCTTCCCTAAAAAGATGATCCAAGTCCTAGAGACAACCCCCATGGTATCTATCATAACTGAAGAAACCACCCTCAGAGTAGCTGATCGTGGAAGAGGCCATCACTACAAAGCAGACCATGATCAGAGAGACCACCACACAGAGGTTAGCACCACCAAATTCAATTTTGAGGATAATTCAAATACAATTACAAAAGATAATTGTATGGAATTCACCAAATGATGATGTCCTTATCAACATCATCAATACTTATATTTATCTCTCACTTGCCATGTGCCAGGCACTGTGCACTCATTCATTCACTCATTCATTCAACATGTAATTTATTACATGTCTACACGCATACAAAATCTACATGCATTCATTCATTCACTAATTCATTCAACATGTAACTTATTGAGCACTGACTCTGCCAGACTCTGTTCTAGGTGCTGGAGAAACAGTAGTCTACAGCAGACGAGCATACGGATATGCATGGAACCACCAGTGGGGAAAACGATAAACTCCCAAATATAAAAGTGATAGAGATAAAAAGTAAAGGATAAAGGTATAAAAGTGATGGAGGGTAGCCACTATTACATGAGATGACAGGGTAGGTATCTCTCTGCAGATTACTTTTGAGCCTACCATGAATGAAGTGAGGAGTCAACCCAGGTGACTTTCTAGGCTAAAGATGTTCCAAACAGAGGGACCAGTCAGTGCAAATGCCCTGAAATTCATAAGTTAGTTGATTTATTATCTACTTTGAGCTCCTATTATGAACCAGACACTGTTCTACGGACAGGAAATAGCAGCAAACAAAACATCCCTGTTCTCTTGGTGTTTATATTTCAATGATTGGCTCATGCTTACCATGTTCAGAAACATCAAAGATTGTAGAACCACTGTAGGACAAGGCCCAGAACCTGACCTTGGAACTTTACCTCCACACCACAGAAAACTGAACGAATATCCCATTCCCTCCACCAGCATCTCCAAGCCACACCACTGGAAGGACATATTCCTTAAAAACCACATAAATTTTCATACCTGTGGCCCTCCTCTTGCACTCACACATCTCAGTTTCACATAGTTTTGAGATAGGAAAACACAGTTGAATACTTCTAGGAGTTATTAAATAATAATTCTGGTCTAGCCTGAGTGAAGAACTGACCAGACTAGATTCAAAGACCTTTTTAGGTCATTTCCAGCCCATGAGTTGGTGCTTTTTCTAGTTCACTCATGGTGTTTGGACACTGGCAGAACTGGGAGGTTTGTTTCCAACATGGCAGAGTTTACTAGATTTGGGCTGGAGGTTTACCTCTGCTGCGTCCCATGCAATATCTCTGTGCCAATTATTTAAATCTTCTGAACACCAATGAGCTCATCTCAACAATGGGGACAGTGCAACTGACCTTGAAGGGCTGCTGTAAGACAAATATTGGTCAATAAATCTAAAGCACCTAGTGCCTCACTGCTTGCACAGAAGGTGTTCAACACAAGTGACTAAAGTCCGCAGCACAGGACCAGTTGTGGAGGGAGTTCAAATTTCCTTTTGTAAAATCTTTTAAAATGTGAAGTTTTCCCCCCTAACACAATAAGCAAAGAACGATAATTATTGGTAAGCCGGGATATACCAGTGGCTTTTCCCCCTTCCCTTATATAATCCCCCTCAACAACCCTGTGTGGTAGGTGCTATCAATTTCATTTTCTAGATGAGAAACTGAGGCCCAGAAAAGCTGAGCAACTTGTCAGGGTCCCAAAACATGAAGTGGCAGAGTCTATAAGTGAGAAACTGAGGTCTGGAGGTTGCTCAGCCCTTTCTGTGAATGAAGCTCATGACTTTCTTCACTTGATGGGAGAAGAGTAAAACTTGTGGTTTTAGATGCAGACCAAGCCATAAAGTGAAAAAGATGCCTCAGTTCCTTCTATTTGTACTTCTGCTATCTCTTCCCTATACAGAAAAAGTTCCATAAGCTAAAGCTTCCCTTCATGCTCAACCTTCTGTCATAGTCACATCCTGAAAGTTTCTTTTAAAAGCACAGTGCAAAAAATACAAAACAGAAACACTGCATTAGCCTATATCCAATGTACCACTCCGTATTTTTTCTTTGAGGACTTTCTGAATATGAAGTGGAAGAGCCAGTATGTGTGTGTGTGTGTGTGTGTGTGTCCTTTAAGGAATGATTCTTCTTGATAACAAGAGAGGGGAGGCTTTCAGGTAGGTAAGAGATGCTGAAGGATGGCATATCTGCATCTCCTAAAACTCCTCAGTGTTGGAAATCTCTTTCCTTCCTTAGAAAACCACATTTTAGCACTGGCTCTATGCAGGAACCCACAACCACAACAGTGCCAACATATCTCACTGGCTCTCCATCTATCCACCTTCTTCCCCAGCCTTCTTGTTACATTGGTTTTGGTTAAAAAAGCAACGGAGGCCTCTCATCTTGGTGACTGCAGTCAACGTTGGCACATCTTGGCTTATAGAGTGTCTCTCCAGTCCTGGTCTCTGTCATCACATGGAGTCATCCCCTGTGTGTTTGTGTGTTTGTGTGTTTGTGTACAAATTTCCCTCTTCTTTGGGGGACACCAATCACTGGACTGGAGTCTATCACCTACTATGACCTCATCTTAACATGATTACATCTCCAAAGTTCCTATTTCCAGATGAGGCTACTACATTCAGCACTTCCAGGTGTACATGAAGTTTGGGGGGGACATTATTCAACCCACTGCAGTCACCCAATAACAATAGCGAATAACCAAAAAAAAAAAAGAAAGAAAAGAAAAGAAAGAAAGAAGTGAACTTGAAGGAGAACAACCCTAAAGACCCAAAATATAAATTGAATCATCAAGTTGGACAAGAAAATAAGCAAGGACAGAAAATAAGTTTTTATCAGGCACATGCAAAACAGTGACTGGCTCCCCCCTTAATTTTGTGTTTATCTTTATGAGCACATTAAGAATCCAGCTCTTCTGTACTTAAATTGTCTCTCCATTTACCCAAGTTCATTATAAATTACTTATCTGTGAATACTTTTTAGGACTAACTACTTGATGCTTGGGTCCCTGCCCCAGAGATTCTGAAGGAATTGGTAGAGATGCACATCTTCCAGTTTCTCCAGGTGATTCTAATGTACAATGAAGGTTGAGAAACACTACTCTAGATTAATTAAATCAGAATCTCTGGAGTATACTCCAGGCAGTGGTTTTGATTTAATTCCTAGGTAATTGTCACATGAAATCTGTTAAGAAATACTAATACAGCCTGCATATGTATTTTATCCTCTTTATATATACCTATGATCTACTATGATATATCAGGCTAGGTGTATCCTCCTAGGAGCTCAGTGTCAGTGGTGGAACTAAGACATGTTTGATGAATGTCTAGAGACACAGAAGTCTTGGGGCAGGGGTTAGGGACAAGGGAGGCTTACTGCCATGAGTTTCTGAAAAATATACACCAGGGGCGCCTGGGTGGCTCAGTGGGTTAAAGCCTCTGCCTTTGGCTCAGGTCATGATCCCAGGGTCCTGGGATCGAGCCTCGCATGGGGCTCTCTGCTCAGCGGGGAGCCTGCTTCTCCCTCTCTCTCTGCCTGCCTCTCTGCCTACTTGTGATCTCTGTCTGTCAAATAAATAAATAAAATCTTTAAAAATATATATATATACACCAAACATCTACTATGACACACTTATCAAT
The DNA here is from genome assembly GCF_963455335.1 of Martes martes. NCBI lineage: Eukaryota > Metazoa > Chordata > Mammalia > Carnivora > Mustelidae > Martes > Martes martes. The sequence continues at coordinate 150,720,466 of NC_137889.1, read as the reverse complement.
TCTGTTTCTTAAAAAGACTCTGTGTATTTCACTTGTTCCCTAAAATAATCCTCACCACAGGAGGTCAGCAGTTTAATTCCTAATTATAACTTATGGTCATGTAGCTTAGAGGGGTGTGAGTTTTCCAATATCCAACAGATTGTAAGGTTTTACATTAGAAGAGGAATTAGGTCAGTTCAGCTCTGTAGTTTATAATGTTTAATACATAAATATCACAGTCTAGCATGAGTTTGGGCACAGACAGCTTTATACCCAACTTCAAACTCACTAAGGCAACTCTCAAAAAAGAAGTACAAATAAAAATGATTATATAGCTGTTTGGTATTTTTTTTTTAATGATGAAATGGAATTTTTTTTAAGATTTTATTTATTTATTTGACAGAGAGAGATCACAAGTAGGCAGAGAGGCAGGTAGAGAGAGAGGGGGGAAGGAGGCTCCCTGCTGGGCAGAGGGCCCAATGTGGGGCTCAAACCCAGGACCCTGAGATTATGACCTGAGCCAAAGGCAGAGGCTTTAACCCACTGAGCCACCCAGGCACCCCATGAAATGCAGTTTAAATCAGTGCTACTCAAATTGTGGCCTGAGGAGTAGAAGCAACTGCATTACTTGGACAGCTTTAGAAATGCTAATTATCAGGTCCCAACCCAGATATACTGAATCAGAGTCTCTGAAGATAAGACACACAAATGTGTATTTTAACAGCTTTCCAGATGAGTCTAAAGTACAATGAAGTCAGCCAAGCAATACTTCAAATCATGCTAAAGGGAAAGGTCTTGATCTATTTTAAAAATAACATTTATCCAAGAGCTGTGGCTCAGCTGATCAAAAACTGCAGATTTTTGGTAGAGAAATCTGTTTATACAAAACATTATACAAGAAAAGAGAGCAAGTGGGGGCAATCTGGTCAATGTTTTCTAAAACTACAACAGTTTTACAGGGCTAACCACCAGGCTCAAAGCCCACCCTCGGTTTGAAATGTTTGTCTCTATTCCCATCTTCCCATATAGGTGTCCTGCACCACTTCGTGGCTTTCCTGAACTACTGTTATGTTCCCCCAGATCAAAGCAATTGTTCTATCACTTCTCTGTCCTCCCTAAACAAGCTTTTATTTCATAATTCTATCCCCCATCAAAAATCTCAAACACTTGTACACATGGTTCATATCTTAAATTTCTTTGATTCCCTACCATTAGGGGCAGTATGCATTGATTCTGGATTCAAAACCTTATCTTAAATATGGGTCTCCCATAAAAAACTAACACAAAGTCCCGAGTCTTGTTTTGTCCTCTGAAAAAATGGAGAGGAGATTGTACCTACCTCTTTGGGTAGATGGTCCCAAATATGATGTTGAACACAGGGTAAGTCTTAACAAATAGAGGCCAGTATCACTTGCCTATAGTGGGCTTCCAATAAACAACAGATCAAGGTTCTCTGTGATGCATTGAACTCTTTATTACTGGAGGATTCATAGGTTGGCTGACCTATTCATGAGATACCATGAAGAAGTATCTTCATTCAGTTCAAAAAAGAAAAGGAAGGGTAAATAGCAGAGTAGGAAGCACAAAGCATCTGCCTCTCCACCCAATCAACAATTGCACCAGCAGAATCTGTCTGACATAAGTATTTTGGCACTCTGGAGGCTATTGAGTACTTGCAAATTCTAGGGGATGGCTTGGATAGTAAGTTGTGATTGGCTGAAGTCAATTTCTTCTCTTAGCTGGGCAGGGGATACTCATCTTCTACTCTAGCCCTGTGGCAGGCAGCTGTGCACAATTTGATGAGTAAGTCTGCATGCAGCCTGTGGGTGTCAGTAGAGGAATAAGGATTCTATTCTCCAAATATATGGGTTTATATTTTGATCACAAATTGCTGCTTCTAGTCACAGAGGTGCAAACACAGAGGTGAGCAGCCATCACTTCACTTCTTCTCCATGGTTGCAACTCCCTGTCTTTCTGGCTTAACAAATTTCCAAGGTAGCTAGAAAATCAGTGCCTTTTCTCTCTCTCTTCATTTTTCCCTTTTTCTCCTTTCCAGAGCCAGACAGTAAAAACTAGAACATTCAAAAGCAACTGCACTTGTAAGAGGAAATTACAAAGTCATTGACATATCCAATTAGCAATAATCGCGCCTCGGATAAACCTCATTGGCTAAGATACTGCCACTGCGCAAAGCTCGTCATTGACATATTCAGATAAAGATTGAGATTCAGAAAAGAACTGAGGTCTTAGATTTACACCCCAGGATGATCCATGGCATGAAGATAGTCTACAAAATTTGGATAGAACAACAGCAGCAATAAAAACAGCAAGCCTTGAGAAATAAGAAAATCTAAATTCCACATTATTAGATTAAAATGTCCAATTTTCAACACAGCAACCACTATACAAAAAGGAATATAAAGAAATAGAAATTGTGTACCATTCAAAGGGGGAAAATGGGTGACTAACATAACACAATTAAAAAAAAGGGAGGGGGGAATGTTAGCAACAGAAATTGGACCTGAGAAAGAGGAAATGACAGACATGCTAGACAAAGATTCAAAACAGCTGTCCTGAAGATGTACAAAGAACCAAGGTTATGGATAGTCAAAACAATGTATGAATAAAATGGAAACATCAAAAAAGTGATATAAAGCCTAAAAAGAAACCCCCCAAGTTCTACAGCTTAAATATAACTGTAGTGAAAATTTTGCTGGAGAGAATCAAGGCATATTTGAACATGTAGAAGACAGAATCCGCAAATTTAAAGATGGGACAATTGAAGTTGTTGAGTCTGAGAAACAGAAAGAAAAACAATTTAAGAAAAAGGAACAAAGACTAAGGGACCTGTGGGACCAACAAATGGACAAATATGCATTGTGGGAGTTCTAGAAGAAAAGCAATAAAAAAGAAAGGAGCAGAGAGATTATTTGAAAAAATAGTGACTGAAAGCTTCACAAACTTGGTGAATGGCATGCATACAAACATCCAATAAGCTCAACAAAGTTCATTAGGAGAAGGAAAGGAAAAGTGAATTGGGGTAAATCCAAAGGGGAAACAAAGTATGAAAGACTATGGACTCTGAGAAACAAACTGAGGGTATTGGAAGGGAGGGAGTGGGGGGATGGGTTCACCTGGTGGTGGGTATTAAGGAGGGTACTGGGAGCACTGGGTGTGGTGCATAAACAATGAATCTTGGAACACTGAAAAAAAAAAAAAAAACAACTCCAAGTAGGATGAATTCAGAGACCTACACTTAGACTATAACCAAATTGTCAAAAGACAAAGCTGAATCTATAAAGGAGCAGGAGAAAAGTGAATTTTCACATTTAAATATTCACTTTTGAATGTTCACACATAAGGGATCCTCAAAAAGGTTATTGACAGATTTCTTATCAGAAACTTTGGAAGCCAAAAGGCTAAGTTCTAGAAGAAGGGGAAAAAACCCTGTCAATCAAGAATCCTATATTTAGCAACACTGTCCAAAAGTGAAGAAAAATTAAGACTTATCCAGATAAACAAAAGCTTAAGGAGTCCATTACCACCACTTTAGCCCTGCAAGAAATACACATGGGAGTCCTTCAAGTCAAAATGAAGGATACTAGACAGTAACTCCAAGCTTTATGAGGAAATGAAGATCTCAGTTAAGGTAAATACTCTAGCAATTACAAGAACTAGTATGATTATAACAATATTGTAAGTTCACTTTCGGTTTTCTACATGATTTAAAAGACTAATAAGTTTAAACAAAAGCAATTATTCATCTAAAACCTAGATGAACATTTGCAAATTGTACATCTGATAAGGAAGTAATATCCAGAATATATAAAGAACTCCTAAACTCACAATAATAAAAGAACAATACAATACAAAATGTGCAGAGATCTTAAATAAACATTTCTCCAAAGAAGATACACAAATGGCCAACATATGAAAAATATCCAATATCAATATCACTAATCAAAAGCACAATGATTTACAACCTAGGAACCATTAGGACAGTTACAATTTAAAAAAATAAATAAATAAAATGACAAATGTTGGTGAGGATGTGGAAAAACTGGAAGACTGTGCACTCTCAGTAGGAATGTTAATGGTACAGTCCCTGTGGAAAACATTATGAGACACTTCCTCAAAAAAATAAAAATGAAAATTATCATATGAGCCAATAATTCCTCTTCTAGGCTTATACTCAAAGTAATTGAAAGTAGGATTTCTAAGTTATTTGTAAACTTATATTCACAGAAGCATTATTTATAATACCTAAAATGTGTGAGCAACTTAAATGTTCATCAACAAATAAACAGATAAACAAAATGTGGCATATACTTGCAATGGAATATTATCCAGCCTTTAAAAAGAAGGGAATTCTGGCCTACAACATAATGAACCATGAGGACATTGGACTAAGAAAAATAAGACAGAAATAAAAAGGCAAATACTGTATGTTTCCACTTACATAGGCACCTGGAGTAGTCAAAATCCTAGAGTCAGAAAGAAGAATGGTGGTTTCCAGGGGCTAGAGAGAGGTGGAAGTTATTGTTTAATGGGCATAAGGTTTCAGTTTTGCAAGACGAAAAGAGTTCAGGAGAGGGAAGTGATGATGGTTGTACAACAATGTGAATGTACTCAATACTACTGAACTGTTACTTAAAAATGGTTAAGATGGTAAATTTTATGTTATGTGTATTTTACCACAATTTTAAAAAATAAATAAATTTTGGGAGGAGAGCAAGATGGCAGAGGAGTAGGAGACCCTATTTCAACTGGTCCCCTGAATTGAGCTGGATATCTACCAGACCACTCTGAACACTCACAAAATCAGCCTGAGGTGTAAGAAGATATAACTGGATCTCTACAAACAGAATATCTCCGGTGGAGTTTCAAGGTATGAAACGGGGCCCCGTGATTCTGTGGGCAGATATTGGAAAACAAATGGAAGGGGGAGGAAGCCTCTGGGAGCCAGAGCAGCTGGAACTCAAAAGCCTCCCATGCTGGGGACCAGGCACAGACTCACAGACCAGTAGTGTCAGGGAAAGGACATTAGGGCAGCCCCCCAGACTGAAGCCTGGAGCTTCAGGGCCATGCATGTGAACTGGGGGGGGCAGCTGGAGGTTTTAGAATCACAAAAGGCAGAGATGTGCCTAGACCTGGAAGCAAGGGTTGAGAGTGCTGCTATGGGGCACACAACCCAGGACTCTGTGGGTTTTAACAACACAGACAAAAACAGAGTCAGTGTGGCCTGGAGGGCTCTCTGGAGAAGAGACTGGGATCTCTCTGTTCTGAGACAGAAGTCTGGATATGGTCACTTCTGCTCTGACTCTTGGAAGAGACTCAGAAAGCCACCAGGGAAAGTTGCCAGAGAACAAACCCCCCCCAAACCGGTTTTCACTGAGCCCATTTCCCCCCACACACAGGGGGCAAGGCAACTCTGCCTAAACAGTATAGTCTGAGTAACAGTGCAGCAGGCCCCTCCCCCAGAAGACAGGCTGAAAGAACAAGAGGCCAACAACCCTAAGGTCCTTATAAAACAGCTGCATCTTGCTTGGATTGTGGTCAATAATTTGAACTCTGCACATTCCCTCAACCACCCCTCAACAAAATGATTAAGAGGAGGAACCCCCAACACAGGAAAAATTCAAAGACTGTGACTCTGCCACAGAACAAATGGATATGGGTATAAGCAAGATGTTGGAAATAGGCATCAGGGTAACAATTATGCAGAAAATAGCTAGTTGGAGAAAACCATTAATGGCAACATAGATTCTCTAAGGACAGAATTGAGAGCTGATCTGGCAGAACTTAAATATGCTATCAGCGAGATCCAATCTAATCCAGATACTCTAACAGCTAGGGGAAATGAGGCAGAAGAATGAATTTGTGATCTGGGAGACAAACTGATAGAAAAGAAGGAACAGGAGGAGGCCTGGAACAAAGAGCTTAGAATCCTGGTTGGGGAGGAGGAGGCCTGGAACAAACAGCTTAGAATCCTGTTTTCTAATGAAAACAGAATTAGAGAAATAAATGACTCCATGAAACATTCCAATGTCAGAATTATAGGGATCCCTGAGGTGTGGAGAGAGAGAAAGAGGGGACTAGAAGATATATTTGAGGAAATCCTAGCTGAGAATTTCCCTAATCTGGGGACTGAAACGCATTAGTGTCCTAGAGGCAGAGAGAACACCTCCCAAGATCAGGAAGAGCAGATGGATGCCCAGGTATGTAATAGTAAAACTCACAAATCTTAGAACCAAGGAAACCATCTTAAGGGCAGATAGGAGCAACAGATTCCTTACATACAGAAGGAGAAACATCAGAATAATGTCGGACCTGTCCACAGGGACCTGCCAAGCCAGAAAGGGCTGGCAAGACATATTCAGAGTACTAAATGAGAAGAACATGCAGCCAAGAATACTTTATGTGGCAAGGCTGTCATTTAGAATGGATGGAGAGATAAAGAACTTCAAAGACTGGCAAAAACTGAAAGAATATGTGACCACTAAGCTGGCCCTGCAAGAAATATTAAGGGTGGTTCTACAAAAGGAGAAAGACCCCAAGAGTGATATACAACAGAAATTTACAGAGACAATCTATAGAAACAGGGACCTCCCATGAAACATGATGACAATAAAATCATATCTTTCAATAATCACTTTCAATGTGAACAACCTAAATGCTGTCATAAAATGGCACAGGGTTACAGACTGGATAAAAAGACAGCACCCATCCATATACTATCTACAAGAGAGTCATTTTGAACCTAAAGATACATCTAGACTGAAAGTGAAGGCATGGAGAATCATCTTTCATGCCAATAGACTACAGAAGAAAGCTGGGGTAGAAATTCTTATATCAGACAAGTTAGATTTTAAGCTAAAGGCTGTAGTCAAAGATACAGAAGGACACTATATCATTCTTAAAGGGTCTATCCAACAAGAAGATCTAACAATTGTAAGTATTTATGCCCCCAACATGGGAGCAGTCAACTACATAAGCCAACGTATTGATAATAATACATTAATTGTAGGAGACCTTAACACTCAACTCTTGGCAATAGACAAACCATCTAAGCAGAAAATCAACAAAGAAACAAGAGCTTTGAATGACACACTGGACCAAAAGGACCTCACAGATACATACAGAGCATTCCACCCAAACAATAGGATACTCATTCTTCTCGAGCACACATGGAAATTTCTCCAGAACAGACCACATTCTGGGTCACAAATCAGGTCTCAACAAATGCCAAAAGACTGAGATTATTACCTACATAGTCTCAGATCACCATGCTTTGAAACTGGAACTTAATAAAAAGAAAAAGTTTGTAAGAAATTCAAACACTTGGAAGATAAAGACCATCCTGCTCAAGAATGTTTGGGTCAATCAGGAAATCAAAGAACTTAAATAACTCATGGAAACAAATGAGAATGAAAACACATTGATCCAAAACCTATGGAATACAGCAAAGTCAGTCCTAAAGGGAGAAATACATAGCCATCCAAGCCTCACTCAAAAAGAAAAAAAAAATAGAAAAATCCCAAATACACAAACTGTCTTTACACCTTAAAGAACAGGAGAATCAACAACAAATTAAGCCTAACCCATTGGCAAGAAGGGAAATAATTAAGATTAGAGCAGAGATCAATGAATTAGAAACCAGAAATACATAGAACACATCAATGAAACTAGAAGCTGGTTCTTTGAAATAGTTAATAAGATCTATAAACCACTGACCAGACTTATCCAAAAGAAAAGAAAGGACCCAAATTAATAAAATTATGAATGAAAGGAGAGAGATCATGACTAACACCAATGAAATAGAAATAATAATCAGAAATTATTATCAACAGCTATATGCCAATAAGTTAAGCAACCTAGAAGAAATAGATGCATTCTTGGAAACCTATAAACTTCCAAGACTAAAACAGGAAGAAATTGATAACCTGAATAGTCCAATAACCAGTAACAAGATTGAAGCAGTGATCAAAAACCTCCCAAAAAAACAAGAGTCCAGGGCCTGATAGATTCCCTGGGGAATTCTACCAAACATTCAAAGAAGAAATAACACCTATTCTCCTGAAGCTGTTTCAAAAAATAGAAACAGAAGGAAATTTTCCAGACTCTTTCTATGAGGGCAGCATTACCTTGATCCCAAAACCAAGCAAAGACCCCATCAAAAAGGAGAATTTCAGACCAATATCTCTTATGAATGTGGATGCCAAAATTCTCAACGGATCCTAGCTAATAGGATCCAACAGTACATTAAAAGGATGACCTACCACAACCAGGTGGATTTATCCCTGGGATGCAAGAGTGGTTCAACATTTGCAAATTAATCAATGTGAAAGAACACATTGATAAAAAAAGAGAGAAGAACCACATGGTCCTCTCAATTGATGCAGAAAAAGCATTTGAAAAAGTACAGCATCCTTTCCTGATTAAAACTCTTCAGAGTATAGGGATAGAGGGAACATTCCTCAATTTCATAAAATCCATCTATGAGAAACCCTCGGCAAATATTATTCTCAATGGGGAAAAGCTGAGAGCCTTTCTCTTAACATCAGAAACACAACAAGGATGCCAATTCTTGTCACTATTGCTCAACATAGTACTAGAAGTTCTGGCAACAGCAATCAGACAACAAAAAGAAATAAAAGGTATTCTAATTGGCAAAGAAGAAGTCAAACTCTCTCTCTTCACAGATGACATGATAATTTATATGGAAAACCCAAAAGACTCCATCCCCAAATTACTAGAACTCATACAGCAATTCAGTAATGTGGCAGGATACAAAATCAATGCACAGAAATCAGTTGCTTTCTTATGCACTAAAAATGAAACTGTAGAAAGAGAAATTAGAGAATCAGTTGCATTTACAATAGCACCAAAAATCACAAGACAACTTGGAATAAACTTAAATAAAGAGGTAAAGGATCTATACTCTAGGAACTATGGAACACTCATGAAAGAAATTGAAAAAGATACAAAAAGATGGAAAAACATTCCATGCTCATGGATCAGAAGAATAAGCATTGTTAAAATATTTATGCTGCCCAGAACAATCTATACTTTCAACGCCATCCCAATCAAAATACCATCAGTATTTTTCAAAGTGCTGGAACAAACAATCCTAAAATTTGTATGGAACCAGAAAAGACCCCCAAATCATCAAGGAAATGCTGAAAAAGAAAAACAAAGCTGGGGGGCATCACGTTGCCACAAAAACAGACACACAGACCAATTGAAAAGAGTAGAGAGCCCAGATATAGACCCTTAACTCTATGGTCAAATAAGCTTCTACAAAGTAGGAAAAAATATCCAATGGAAAAAAAAAGACAGTCTCTTCAATAAATGGTGCTGGGAAAATTGGACAGCTATATACGGAAGAATGAAACTCGACCATTCGCTCACACCATACACAAAGATAAACTGAAAATGGATGAAATACCTCAATATGAGACAGGAATCCATCAAAATCCCAGAGGGGAACATAGGCAGTAACCTTTACAACATCAGCCACAGCAACTTCTTTCAAGACACATCTCCAAAGACAAGGAAAACAGAACTGAAAATAAACTTTTGGGACTTCATCAAGATAAAAAGCTTTTGCACATATGGTGAGTGCTGTGAAGTGTGTAAACCTGGCGATTCACAGACCTGTACCGCTGGGGCTAATAATACATTACATGTTAATAAAAAATAAAAAACTTTAAAAAAGGAAAGCTTTTGCACAGCAAAAGAAACAGTCAACAAAAAAGGAGGCAACCCGCGGAATGGGAGAAGATATTTGCAAATAATACTACAGACAAAGGGCTGATATCCAAGATCTACAAAGAACTTCTCAAACTCAACACCCCAAAAAAAACAAATAATCAAGTAAAAAGAAAATGAGAAGATATGAACAGACACTTCTCCAATGAAGACATTCAAATGGCTAACAGACACATGAAAAAATGTTCATCTTCATTAGCCATCAGGGAAATTAAAATCAAAACCACATCGCAATACCACCTTATACCAGTTAGAATGGCAAAAATTAACAAGGCAAAAAACAACAAATGTTGGAGAGGCTGTAGAGAAAGGGGAACCCTCTTACACTGTTGGTGGGAATGCAAGTTGGTACAGCCACTTTGGAAGACAGTGTGGAGGTTCCTCAAAAAATTAAAAATAGAGCTACCCTATGACCCAACAATTGCACTACTGGGTATGTACCCCAAAGATACAGATGTAGTGAAAAGAAGGACCATGTGCACCCCAGTGTTCATAGCAACAATGTCCACAATAGCCAAACTGTGGAAAGAGCCAAGATGCCCTTCAACAGACAAATGGATAAAGAAGATGTGGTCCATATACACGAAGGAATATTACTCAGCCATCAGAAAGGATGAATACCCAGCTTTTGCATCAACATGGGTGGGACTGGAAGAGATTATGCCAAGTGAAATAAGTCAAGCAGAGAAAGCCAATTATCATATGGATTCACTTATTTGTGGAATGTAAGAAATAGCATAGAGGACGTTAGAAGGAAGAGAAAGCGAAGTGGGGAAATGGAGGGGGAGATAAACCATGAGAGACTGTGGACTCAGGAAAATAAACTGAGGGTTTTAGAAGGAAGGGGGGTAGAGGGATGGGTTAGCCTGATGATGGGTATTAAGGAGGGCACATATTGCATGGAGCACTGCGTGTTATTCACAAACACTGAATCATGGAACACTATATCAAAAATTAATGATGTACGATATGGTGACTAGTATAATAAATAAACAAATAAATAAATTTATTTTGTTGGACACCTAGATGATTCAGTAGGTTAAGCATCTGTCTTCAGCTCAGGTTCATGATCCCAGGGTCCTGGGATCAAGTCCCATATCAGGCTTCTTTCTTAGCAGGGAGTCTACTTCTCCCTCTGCCTGCTGCTCCCGCTACTTGTGCTCTCTTCCTCTATCTGACAAATAAATAGATAAAATCTTTTTTAAAAATCATTAAAAATAAAAAATAAATTTTGTTTATAAATGTAAAGGAAAAGAAATTACACTAGAGCAACTAAACTATATGGAAAAAAATAAAAATCACCTCACTACATACATAAATATTAACTGAAAATAAATTCTATATCTAAATGTAAATGGCGTTCCTTCCCCAGGTGTTAGGTATGTACTTTCCCTTCTTAATTACATAATCTGTTTGTTTTAATCTAGCAACTACTACATCTTCCTTGCCAACCAATATTCACTCACACCCAGACTTTTCATTCAGGTGGGTCAGAACCATAGGGGCATGGACACCATGATAGAAGTTGTGATATTCAGTGCTAGCACCCGTTATTTCTCAAGTGAACCAATGTAAAAGTACTCTAAGCTTTACAAATTCTATCTAATAATCATAATTCTCATGCTGTATAATGCTTTATATCCAGTTATCAAAACCAGGTAGTGTAGAAGCAACACCCTCTCCATGCTGTCACCAATGATACCACCTGATGATGAAAAGTGTCATGCTTCCCACACCATAGAGTTGGTGGGAAAAAAGGAAAAAAGAGCAGTGGTTGGGTTATTAGGGTGGAATCATGGATATAAAGAACCAGTCTTCCCATACCCCTACCTCTTCTTCCCTAATCCTTTCCAAGCAACAGCTTCCAGAAGAATGTTCCTCTGAGCATCACTTGCATTAATGCTCACACTGTCTGGCTATATGAGTAGTCTGAAATAATGATAATATGGGTTATCCACCAATCCTTTCTAGTCAGTTCTTATAAATAAATAAATTTTTTTAAAGATTTTATTTGTTTATTTGACAGATAGAGATCACAAGTAGGCAGAGAGGCAGGCAGAGAGAGAGGAGGAAGCAGGCTCCCTGTGGAGCAGAGACCCCAATGTGGGACTCGACCCCAGGACCCCAGGATCATGACCCGAGCTGAAGGCAGAGGCCCTAACCCACTGAGCCACCCAGGTGCCCCTAAATAAATAAATTTTATTCCATCTCTTGATGATGCCACCAGCCTCAGGATAAGAAAGAACATGAAATGTCCATTGAATTCATAAGCTCATTGTCAGAGCCTATTTGGTATGAATGACATAACACCATGTGACCATAAGTGATCCACATATCTAAAATATATGGCACAGCTTAATCTTAAGGGCTCCTGTGGTGTGGCCACAATGGGCCACATGCACAGGAATGGCAACTCCTTATAGGGTTGTTAAAAACCAAGAGATGCCAGAAGTAACCACATGATGACAGTAGAGGACAAGTGTGTTCACTTTGCTAGACATGAACAGGCCCAATCAGACACCTAGAGGTCCATGCTCACCTTCAGATAGCACCCATAGTCCTGATAAGTCATTTCAGTCTCCTTGGCATACAGATGGAGACCTGTCTTTATAGTCAGCCCACTGAATTACTGGCAGGATTAGTATCCCCAGTCCAGTAATGGATGGAGGACCTAATGCTGCAGCCCAGGCAATAAGGCCTGGATCAACCATATTGTTGCAGTCGGTCTCATCTGAGCTTGTACTTTCCCACAGGCACCTACATGAGGTACAGAAAATGTTATGCAAGCTTGAAACAGCAGCTTTCCTGAGCACTTAGTTCCAGAGGAATGTCTAATACATCTGTCATTGTCAACTACTAACAAGGTTGCTAGTCAGAGCCCAAGAACCGGGAATTAAAGTTTTTCCCTGGCAACACCAGCACCATTGTTCCCTAGCAACATGCTATGCTCTAGCAACAGGGGACTTTTACTTTGTACTGGCAGTTGGACTTCTCTCCCTAATACCAACTCATACAAAGGTAGCTTCAACTAAATTTGGACTTAATTCCTTCCATCTCCCCTTGCCTGACACGCCAATGTGATTAATCTATCATTGGCTTGGAGTATGTGATTTCTTTACTGACTTATTAAAAGACATTATCCTGTATGGTTATTGGCTTATGGAATTCCTACACAACCAAATCTGAGTTAAACTATTGGTAAAGACAATCTCAGTCTCTGGGCATTAGTTTGCATCTCAAAACAAAACAAGGACCAGAGATTTATTTCAATTTTAATTAATTATTCAATGAGTACTATGATACTGGGGAATTTATGTAAGGCTACAGGTAAAGCAAGGGGTATCTGTTTTTCCTTTATTTTATATTCAGTTACTTTTTAAGATTATAGGGAATACAATGCTTAAATTCCATGGAATCTCCAGCTACAGCTATAATTTGAACCCCAGTGTTGATTAAGCCTGTGGAGTTTTGTTAATCGGTGCATTTTAGCCAATGCTAAATTTAACTTAGAACCTATGTGGTAGAGGTACAAAAGCCAACCAGCTCCTTTTAAAAAATCTTTTTTGTTTGCAAACAATGAATCATCAAAAACTAATGATGTGCTGTATGATGACTAACATAATAAATTTTTTTACTTTTATTTAATATTTTTACTTTTTAATTTTTACTTTTATTTAATATTTAATATTATTTAAGATTATTAATATTATTAGTGATATTAGTATATGTTATATACTACTTATATAATATAATATTTAATATATAAATATATTAAATAAATATATAAATATATTAAATATATAAATATATTAAATATATATTTATATATTAAATATATATTTATATAAGACCCCCTCCTTTCCCCACCAGATATGTGGTGTTTTCTCTAACACGACTTCTCCAACTCTCTGACATGAATTAGGTGTCCTACAGTTCAGTTCAATACTAACACTCCTTGGAGATCATGTGTATTCCACAGGTTAAGGGCTCAGTCCCACAAACCACCCCCACTTTAGATACCAGCTGAAAATGGGGTATCCAGGCTGCCTACATGTCTGCTGGGATGACTAAAAATTCTAGGGTTCCCATGACCCCCCTCAGTTTTGATAATTTGCTAGAATGAGTCACAGAACTCAGGAAGAGATGCACAGAGGAAGGTGGGTAAAAGGGGTGGTGTAGAGCTTCAGAAGTGGACAAGAAAGGCAAAAGACACAAAGATAAAATTGAATTTCTTTATGACTTGGAGTTCATTGACAAATACCTGAAACGGGCAGAGTATGACATTCCTCCAGGAACTCCCAACTGTCTTAATGCTTTCCTAGTGGCAAAAAGCAACCTTAGATTGACAATACCAAGGCCTCCAGGATTCTTTAAGTCTTCTTTAACATATGAAATTCCTTTTGGAATCCTTCCTCTACTGCACCCCCCCAATTTATTTATTTATATTATTTTATATTATTTATATTATTTTATTTATTTATATTATTTATTTATTATTTATATATAATATATATTTATATATTATTTATATACTTTATATATATATATACACACACACACATACATATATATATGTGTGTGTATATATAGATATACACACACACACATACACGTATCACCAATCACTCTTCACAATCCCAGTGCAGGTCCTAAATGCCTAAGGGTCCTGTCCACAAGCTTTAATAAAACCACTTTTTTTGCACCCAAACATCTCACTAATTCTTTTCTGGCCATTTTCTCTCAAACCCCACATCAGATCATATGACTTCTATGCCCTCTGAGGGTATACCAGTCTCCTAGAACCTCTACATGTTCAGCCTGGAAGCTCCAGAACCCCATCCAGGTCTAAACCCCACCATTCAGAAGTTGTTAAGGACATTTCATTGACAGAGGCAGGATTGGTTACATCATTTGTAGTTGCTGATTAACTCAGTCTCTAGCCCCTCTCCCCTCCCAAGGAGGTGGGGGATTGGTGCTGAAATTTCCAACCCTCTAATCACAAGGTTTGGTCTTTCTGGTGACCAGCCCCCATCTGGACCAACTAGGGACCCTCTGCCACCAATCATCTCATTAGCATGTAAAAGACACCGTTATCACTTCAGAGATTTCAATGGTTTTAGGAACTGTGTACCAGGAACCAGGGACAAAGACCAAATATTTATTTTTATTATGTATTTTAATTATATAAATTATATTTTATTCATATATAGTTATTATCCATATAATTTTATATAAATTTTTAATATATAAATTTTGGATTTCTAATTGGATCAAATTATGGAATTTTGTTTTAATTTCATTATATACATACATATATACATATAATTATACACACACACACACACACACACACACATATGTTTTCTGTTTTGAGAGACAAACTAATGCCCAGAGACTAGGATTGTCTTTACCAATAGTTTAACTCAGATTTGGTTGTGCAGGAATTCCATAAGCCAATAACCATACAGGATAAAGTCTTTTAATAAGCCAGTAAAGAAATCACATACTCCAAGCCAATGATAGATTAATCACATTGGCGTGTCAGGCAAGGGGAGATGGAAGGAATTAAGTCCAAATTTAGTTGAAGCTACCTTTGTATGAGTTGGTATTAGGGAGAGAAGTCCAACTACCAGTACAAAGTAAAAGTCCCCTGTTGCTAGAGCACGTTGCTAGAGAACAATGGTGCTGGCTTTGACAGGCAAGAGGGTCTTCTTCGTGGAGCCAGACTGCTGCGAGGCTTTTGCTACTGCAGGTAGAGTAACCTTTACTGTGGCAGGACCTAACAGCCCCAAGGTCTTTGGAGAGAACTTTCAGATCATCAAAGTGTAGACTTACCCAGATGGAACACTTTCAGATCATCCTTGCAAACTTGATATTTAGACAAAATGCTCCCTTGCCACAACTGCTTCTTCATGTGTTTCTTGCTAAGCCTCAGGAGCCCCTCACCAGCTGAGCTACTGAGTTCTTATTAAGGACAATGAACGAGATGATGACATCCTGTCACAGCTTACTTTACTCTTATAGCAAAATGACTTTACTCTTATCTTTAAAACAATTTCATTTTTGTCACAAACAAGTGGATTTAAAGTTATGTCAAACTGATATAAAACAGCACCCATAG
Source organism: Martes martes (assembly GCF_963455335.1). NCBI lineage: Eukaryota > Metazoa > Chordata > Mammalia > Carnivora > Mustelidae > Martes > Martes martes. The sequence continues at coordinate 150,704,595 of NC_137889.1, read as the reverse complement.
GGAAACCTCAGTGGCTCAGTCAACTGAACGTCTGTCTCTTGGTTTCGGCTCATGATGTCATGATCTTGAGGTTGTGGGATCTAATCCTGAGTCAGGCTCCTTGCTCAGCAGGGAGTCTGCAGAAGATTCTCTCTCTCCCTATACCTCTGCCTCTCCCCAGCCTCCTCCACACACTCTCTCTCTTTCTCTCTCTAGAATAAACAAATAAATCTTAAAAAAAAAAAAAAAACCCACTGTAAATTGGCTTGATAAAATGGGACCAAATGGCTTCCTGTTAAAACAGTTAATATGTAAGTTAAAACAGGGCCTTCAAGGATTAAAATTTATTATGTAAAACCTAATTAATAAGCAGATGATTATCCGCACTTCCCCATTTGACAGCCCAATTTTTCCTGCTCCTAAATCTGGAAAAAAATATAGGGTGTCTCATGGTGGATTACTACATTATTCTGTATTTCCATCTACCAGGGTTTTCATACCCAATATTTAATATTGTTTACATTAACGACTCTAATAATTTTGCTCTTATAAATTTGCCCAACATGTTCTGCTCAGTGCCCCCTTCAACAGTTTCTCAGTTTTCCTTTACCTCCAAAGGGACACACGTACCTTTATCAAACTATCTATGGGGTGCCCCAACTGCTTTTTTACCATGCAATCTTGGCAGATAAGATCTTAAAAAAATATATATTTATTTATTTATTCAAGAGATTGAGAGAGAGGGAGAGAGCACACGCACATGCACATGAGGAGAGGGGCAGAGGGAGAAAATCTCCAGGCAGTCTCTCTGTTGAGCATGGAGTCCAAGGCAGGCTCAATCCCAGAAACCAAAGATCACGACCCTAAGATCATGACCAAGAGGTGGGTGCTCAACCTACTGAGCTACCCAGGTGCCCCATGGCAGACAGGATCTTAACTGCAACTACTGTTCACCAGAACACAAGTTCGACATTACATTGATGATGTCCTCCTCCATACTCATTATAGACATACAACTCCAACAACCTTTAGTCCTTTTTGGATTCTAGTGGCAACATATCCTTCATTCACAAATTTTACTTCCAAATGAAAGTCAATAAGCACTCCCACTGGTGCCCTTAGAGACTCCTCAATGTTGAGGCTTGGGCCTCCTCTTATGCTTCCTGGAGTCCCTGGGCCACTTTTGAAAGACATGAGTTGGCCAAGAGCTTTTATGCAAGAAACTGCCCCTTTCAGTCTCATGTTATATATTATTAAACAATGAATGACTGGCTGCCTACTAAAGTCTTCTGGAAATAGAGGCTATCACGGGCCCTACACTTGTAACCCTTCAAATCCAGCTTCCCATTATGGTCCGGGTCATGGAAACAGCACCCCACAAGTTATACACAGCTACACAGCTAAGTCCCCCTTAAGACAGGATGGATGGAGATAAACCTGAGTCCCATGGTGTATTCCACACAAAGGAGGGGGAGACTTCCCCTGTTCTCACTCCCTCACCAGATGCCTTTGTGATGAAGGAGGTGGCCCCTCCCACAGACTCCTTGGCTACCTGAGAAGCCCCTTGAGATTACTTGAGTGAACAGCACTGAATATTCATAGCTATGCACAAGGTACAACTGACCATTAGCTGTGAGCTCAGTGAAATGTTGTTGCTTTCTATATCTTAACCAGGATGTCCCTGATAAAGGACTGAACCATACAAACAACACACTTGGTCAAACTTCATCTTAGCACTGGAAGCCTTGGCCAATAAGTGGCCCCATTTTCATATTTGTTATGAACAGTTGGTCCATTCCCTAAAAATTGTCCCTTTCAGAGTAAAGAAGTCTGAGGAACTCTTTTCTCACAGATACCCAAAATATCAATTTGGGAGGGAGATAAACCATTGGAGACTCTTAATCTCACAAAACAAACTGAGGGTTGCTGGGGGGTGTGGGGGTAGGGATAGGGTGGCTGGGTTATGGAGAGTGGGGAGGGTGTATGCTATGGTGAGTGCTGTGGAATGTGTAAGCTTGATGATTCACAGACCTGTGCCCCTGAGGCAAATAATACATTATATGTTAATAAAAATAATAAAATAAAATATTTATTTAAAAAAGAAATAAAATATTAGAGATATTACTGGAAATGAAGATAATAGTATCTGCTATTTCACAAGATATTGTGATGATTAAATGAGATGATGAATATAAAGTCCTTTCACAACTCCTGGCACATAATCAATAAAAATTTCTTGTAATTAGAAAAAAATCATGCTTCTATGTATACTAAAGCCACAATATAAAGTCATGCCAGGACATTCTGCATTCCCTTCAGAGTTATAGGCATTACAGAGTAACCAAGACACATATTTCATTTCTCAGAATACACAATGTTGGGCTCCTGGAAAAGTTATTCAGTACAATTGTTACGTCCCTGATAGTTCCCAGGTAACCAATGTAATTGAGAGACACTTCTCAAAACTGGTTTTAATATTCCAGTACAACAAATAAACCTCCAAAAGAGCTCCTATTTTGTCCCAGACCTTAATCTATTTTAATAGATTTTCTATCTTGCCTCCATCTCTTTAGATCTGGAGACTACAATGAGGACACATATTTTTCTGAAACCCATAAATCATACTTTGTCCCAAAGTTAGGTGGCTGCTCATTAGACATAAGACTGATAAGAACTTATACTTCTAACAAAAACAAAACTGGTTAATGCAGCTGCACAACTTCTATAGACCATGGTCTTATTACTCCTGGTTTAGGTCTTTCCCTTGGTTTATAATCTAGATGTCTAAACACCCCCAAATAAGCCATTTTTTTCAACCAAACATGGTAAATGCTTAGACCCACATCAGTTCAAGTGAATTCCCACCTGGAAAGGATACCCCTGTCCTACAACCCAGATGACATCACCTGGCCCACGAGCTTATCCCTGGAAATGGCATTGTCCGAGTTGACATCTCACTTTGGGCTCCAATCCAACCTCTGTGCCAGAGACAACTTCCTTTCAGTCTGAAATCTCTGCCCCAGCAATGCCCAACGGACTGCCTATCTTAAGGTTATGAATTGGATACAGGACACGTTTTGCTTTTCTTCTTTTTTTTTTTTTTTAAAGATTTTATTTATTTATTTGACAGGCAGAGATCACATGTAGGCAGAGAGGCAGGCAGAGAGAGGAAGGAAAGCAGGCTCCCTGCTGAACAGAAAGCCCGACGCGGGGCTCGATCCCAGGACCCTGGGCTCATGACCCGAGCCGAAGGCAGTGGCTTAACCCACTGAGCCACCCAGGCGCCCCTGCTTTTCTTCTTTTGATATTAGAAACTGTATAGTTTCTGAGCTCATATGCTTAGCTCATGATCCTCGCATACTCCTTGCTCTCTGCCAAAATAATCCCACACACACACTCCCATATCTAAAGTGAAATCTGATAGAGGCTACTAATATCTGTGTCATTCGATAAATTAGTGAAAATTAATTGCTGTCCCCAGGAGACACCTGCTTTATAACAGTCTAACCGCCTGACCCACTGGGTAGAGGACCACCCAATCTTCAATGCCTTTTCCTACTATCCCCCACCAGCTTAGCACCACTGCATCCTCCCTTGGTTTCCAGTCATGACCACCATATGAGTTCTTCCTCTTAGTTACACACAATACCATTAATCTTTACATATACTAACTTATCAGTTCATATCCTCTCCACTCCCATTAGTGCCCTCAGAGACACCTCGCTATTGAGGCTTGGGCTTCCTCTTATACCTCCTGGTATCCCTGGGCCACTTTTGAAAGACATATGATGGCCAAGGGCCAGTTATCAAAAGATGACTGCTGGACTGCCATCCTGACCCAAAAATGCACCAAGATATTATTGTCAAATTCACATTTTTAATAGCTCCCGACTCCACCAAGGTATTGTTAGAGACCTCCCAAAACTCCAGACCTATTTTTTTTTATTATACCATATAACAGAAAACCTATTTATGGGGTGACCTACAAGGACTCCATATGCCTCTACTTGTGATCCTCTATGCTATTTCCATAATAAAAAGTCTTCTTTCCTTTTGAGGGCAACTTATGCCCTGCTCCTTAAAAGTCTCCATGAGCATCACACCAAGATTTCCTTAATATGATGTCAAAATATCAGAGGACAGATTGAATTAATTATGTTTTTAATAATCTGTATTTTATGAAGTTTTGATATCTTGGAGGACCTTACAAACTTGAGGAGAGACTTCCCCTCCCAGGGCTAATTAATTGCTAATATAGCAACTGGGAAATATCTCTCATGTGCAAGTTAAGCAGCTCCTTTATCCAAAGCAAGGTGGACTCTCGCATAGCAAACTGCTATTTCTCTAGTCTAAATCCACCCAAGGCAAAGCACCAGACAGATAGGGACACCTGTAGGTCCCAGTGCTCACTGAAATTATTTAGAACGGCCAATTCAAAACTGTTTATGTTGCCCTGCTTCACCTTTCTTGTGGAAACCACAGTAAGGACTCTGGCTCAAACTTTCCCCTTCCTCTTGATTCTGCTTCCTGACCAAGCAAGATGCTTCCTTATGTGGCCCTGCATGGTATGACATGCCCTCTTCTCTTGGGAAATGTAAGATATAAATTCTTCTTTCAATGGCATTATCTTCTCCTACAGTCACTTACTCAACCCCATAAATTAAAATCCCAAAGGTAAAATCTGAGAAACTCATCCTACACAAACTTTACCTTCCATGAGTTATAAAAAAAACTTCTAACAAATTTTCGATTTTGTTTCTGTTGTTTTCAGTTTTCTTCCTATTATTACAATCAGAATAATCTGATAAATGCAAAATCCAATTCAATCTCACAAATATGACTAAATGCTTTCTAAGCTTCATGTTCGAGCTCTGGGCTAGAGATATCACTACCCAAGGCAATGATAGTGGCAAGTACATGAATGAACCACAGCAAGGTGACAAATCAACTGTAATAATGATGAAGTCTGTGAAAAATTTAAGAGAACTAAGATAAAAAACCATAATGAATCTGTCAAGGGCAGAGGGACTTGGAGAATTTTCCAGGTAGATAAGGATGGAATGGAGTTTTAGGAAAAGATAACAGTTTGGCAGATGTAATGTATCCTGAAACAGCTTGACATGTGGGAAGAAGAGTGGACAGTAAGGTATAGCTAGAGCCCAAGGTCATGTGTGTTTAATGTAGTGGGTATTGACCTTGAAGCTGACTGGGATCAAAAAGGGAAAGGCCACATATGTTAGACTCAGAAATTTGGATATCATTCTATAAGCAGATCTGAAAAAAAAAATCATAGGCTTGAGGCTAGGAAGTGACAAGATGTCACCACTACAAGAATTATCACGTAGTGACCTGTAGATTAAGCTGACAGTCTTGAGAGTAGGAGACAAATCACATTCATCTTGCATTCTCCACCATGACTAGTACAGCACTTTGCATAGAGTGTTTCCTGAGTAATGACTGAATAAATACTGTTCTTTTTCCTCCAGCTGAGTGTCTCTTAACTGACTGTCTCTTAACCAGTCTCAGACTCTTAAGAAATTCTCCCTGCCTCTGGCTAGGTTAGATTTCTCCACCCAGATCACCCCAGCTCTCCCTCCAATATATCAATTACTCCTATATTGTCATGATTAATATCCTTGTCTTTCCTCCCTATTATCTAACATCATTTTGATGAAGAAGACCATGTATGTCATTCTTAACTGTATTCCAGTCAATGACAGGGAAAGCCTGGGACATTAGGTGCTTCACGAGTGCTCTTTGGGTGAAGAGAAGAATGAGTGAATGACAGGATGAGTGAATGACAGGATGAGTGAATGACTGAGTCGCAGAATGAAGGACATCTGGTTAGAGGTCAGCCCTGTTCTTCCTGGAGCCAAACAGGATCAGCATGTGAAAGTGTTTTGTTCTCTGGGCATAGCTGCCATTTGCCCCAGGTGCCTCACAGGCCTTTCCAGACCTGTTTTCTGACACTTTTTATCTAAATACCTTCACCTTTCCATGTGACAGAGCAGCAATTCATTTGCCCATATGCATGGTGACTCACACAGCAATAACACAGAGAAAGGGCAGTTTATCTTCTCCTTTTGCCAACTTTCCAGGATGGAAACTGGCACTCTTTGTAAAAAACAAAACAAAACAAAACAAAAAAACATATATTAGAGACTGAAAATTTAAAAGAGAGACTCTCTAGGACCTAGGTCTCTAGGACCTTCTTCTGCCCCCAAGATACTGAGGTGGCAAATGTGCATACATGTTCATACTCATATGTGATGTATGTATGTATGTGTATGTGTGTATATGTGCACAGTCATCTGTGTACTTCAGAAATTTTATCCAAAAGGACCTGACTTCTTTGTAAGATGTTTAAGATGTTTTAGAGTGATTTTCTTTAAAAATAAAAAAAAGGGGTATGAAGAACACAAAGAGGATCAATGAACTTACCTTGTATAAAAAATTTGTTATAAAACACTAAGAAAAATTTTAAAGAACATATAAAACATTCAAAAAGCTTTATTACCTGAGGAAAAAAGCCCCTGTTATTATTGGGTTGATCTATTAAAAGTTTCTGATACTCTGCCTTTTTTACTTACCACATTTATTTCAGTTTAATTTAATACAAAACCATGAGTTCGTTTTAAGATGGATTCAGAATAAGAACCAAGTTTTGCACATGGCTTCAAACAAAATGGGCACAATATTATGGAGTGTGACATATGACATAAGACATTCCTTTAAGATAACTAAACTTTAATATATTTTTAATTTGCACTCATACTGAATGTTGTCCCATCAACTCTTTGCTATCCATTATTTTTCTTAAGTAAAATTTTAGCAGTATGCATCATCTGATTCGCTGAATGGGAATTCTGAAATCTCATGGCTGATGAGACTTTAAATTTGGGATGCCAGTACTGTTCAGTAGGTCAAAGATGAGTGTTTTTTGTCACCTAATTCGACTTCAGCTGATGTTGTTTAGCCAAATTTCTCCTTTTCTGACAATGAATAAGTTTTCAAAGCACATGATTTGACCCAACAAATTAATATCACTTTGATGGAGCGACTCAGCATTTTGTCTGAACATGAGGTCACTGTTGAAGAAAGGACTGGTTTTCCACCAGTTTTGGCCTGGTATTATTGCACGGTTAAGGCTCAGCTAAGAACAAAATCTCACCAGTGATAGAACAGTGACTGCACCTGCAGGTGCCAGCCCCCAAGGTTAAGGAACAATATTGCAGTAACAAACACATAAAAGTAAAAAAATAAAATCAGCTTTTCAACTTGAAATCCCCTGCCACCAACCAGATTGCATAAGACATGCATTCAACCACCAGCCTTAACATGTAGATGGTCACCAATTATGTTCAGACTTTATGGAACCCCCAATGGAAACCTGATATCCATCACTTGAATATTTGATGAAGAAAAGAAAGACATAACCTCAGTCTGGTCATGATAAAAACACCAAGCAAACTCCAAAAGGGACACAGCCTCAAAACACCTGCCCAGTCCTCCTGAAAACTCTCAAGTCATCAGAAACAAGGAAAGGTGGGAAACATCACAGGCAAGAGGAACCTAAAGAGTTATGAATACTAAATGTCACGTGGAATCTTGGCTGGTATCATCCATTAGGACATGAAAACTTACGTTCTTATCCAAATCTCCACATGAAAGTTTATAACAGCTTATTCATAATTGCCAAAACATATCAGAAGAAACTGGTATATTCTTTAGTATTCTTTGGTTAAACTGTGGTGCATCCAGAAAGTGAAATATTATTCTGTGCTAAAAAGAAATGAGCTATCAAGCCAGGAAAACACACGGTGGAAACTTAAAATCTTATTACTGAGTGAGAAAAACCAATCTGAGAGGAATAAATTCTATATGATTCCAACTACATGGAATTCGTCAAAGACAAAACTATGAAGACAATATAAAGATTGGTGATTACCAGAGATTGGGTGGAGGAGGGATAAATATGTGGCACACAGTGGATTTTTAGGGCAGTGAAACTATTCTGTATGATGCTATAATTGTGGAAATATGTCATTATACATTTGCCAAAATACACAGATTGTACACCAAGAGTGAACTATTATGGAAACTGTGGACTATGGGTAATTATAATGTGTCAAGGAAAGTTCATCCACCATAATGATTGTACCCCTGCAATGTAGGATGTTGACAGTGTGAGTAGCTGAATCAGAGAGCAACAGGATACATATATGGTAATTCCCTGGGAATTTTGCTGGGAACCAAAAACTACTCTTCAAAATAAGGTCTATTAATGACTACAAAAAGAATATTAGGTAAAAAGTATGGAGTAAAAAGTATGAACAAAATATGGAATCTAACTAGTAATAATGTATCAGTTGATTCAATTGTTTTATAACTATAGCACTATGATGGAAAAGACAGGTGATATGGAGACCTGGGTGGCATGTGGGGCAAGAGAAAAAATTTATAATTATCTTGCAAGGCTTATAATATTCTTACATTTGAAAATATATAAATTTAGAATGAGGAGAGAAAGAGTTTACAATTTATCAAAGTTTGGGCACATTAATTTCCTTTTAATAAGAACATTTAGAAGTGGCCTCCACTTAATTCTTCTCCAGTGGTGTGTCAGGCATGTCCTCAGACTACCTGAGCCTCAGCTACATGTCTGTACCATGAAAATCCAGCATGCACTTTCCTTTCGGGTTTGTGTAGGAAAAAGTCAATGAGCCTTTAGATACTCCTCCAGGAGGCAGTGATCTCCTTCATTCTGGGAGCATGAGGAGGCAGTGGGAAGCTGCTGTGGACAGCCTTACTATGGCTCCAAACCTCTCCAGTTTCCTCAGGGCACTATAGTAGAAGTGCATCATTTTCTCAGTCTACTGAAATGTGAAATAACACAGCCTCATCACCATGATGGCACATATAAACACTAACTGGGAGTGATAATCTATTCCTCTCCATGAACATCCATGAAAGGGTGGAGAACATAGGCAATAATGAGGGGACCAATGACACCAACGGAGAGGAGATGACATATGAGCTGAATCTTGAAGCACAAGCAGGTGTGTGCCTGGCAAACTAGAACTGGAAGGACAATTCAAGTAAGGGTAGCATCAGGATCACAGACAGGAATGGAGCAAGCAAGTGTACCAAGTATTCAGGAAATGTTGATCAAGTGGTTTAGTGTGACCTGATTAGAGGGTGAGTGTGTGTGTGTGTGCGCGTGCGTGTGTGTGTGTGTGTGTGTGTACATGAGTTTGGAATGACAGGCTGAGCCAACAGGGAAAAAACTACACAACTTGGTCTAATATTATGCCCCCTGCTTGGAAAAGAACAATCAAGGCAGAAGTTGGGATGGGATCACAGGAAGACTAAAGGTCCATGCAAAGCTGCTGGGCGAAGTTCCATGTTCCCTAGCAAAATTTAGAGACAATCCTGGGGTCCATGTTTCCTTATAAATATGTTTTGTATTCTGACCTACAGTCCTCTTCCAGAGAACCTGCCTTCTTCTTGAAGATCAAGATGAATTTCTCATTTTGCAGGAGACCACTGTGGTCAATAGGTCCCTGAGAAACAAAGCAGTTTTATTTTGCCTATGTCTAAATAATTCCCCAAAATATCACACTGCCAGTGTTTGTTTATGCTCAATAAGGTGTTCAGGACAATGAGGATGGATCTTGGAGTGATCCTATTTTACCAAAATCTTGGAATTTGGAGGAAATAACCACATCCAATGAAATTCGTGAAGAAATTCCTTGAACCATGGAGTGAACCAGTCGATATCTATATCTCTGTGACCTTGGAATTCCCAAACAGGCTGGAAGAAGCCCACCATAGTTATGACTTTTGGTATCTTTATTGTGTGTCAGGACAATATTCTTAAAAAATTTCTATTAGATGCCAACTTAATTTCATATCCATACATCTGGATGTTACTCTATTTCTTAAAAGTACATCAAGTCTCTACTTTCATTTTTACAAATGTATATATGGAAAAAATTCATGAGTTCTGAAAATACTGACCCCCACGCCAACATGTTCTCAGTTATTCAATGCTGGGTGTTGACACTTAGTTTATCAGGACTACCCAGTTTACCACAATCTGCACCGTTTTTATTGTCCCTGTCCCAAAAACAAGGGTCACTTGGCATTTACTTTCAGTCTGGTGCTATTGTTTCCTTATACTTGAGTTAAAAAGAAAAAAAAAAAACACAATTTCTTGTGACCAAATATCATAAAAAGTGAGGTGACAAAATATAGTGAAGTCCACATCTTTGTGAAATGAGTCTCCCTCAGTATGCTAGTTGTGAAAACCAAGCACGTCTGTTTTTAATGAACACAACCTGAAACCCCATTATGAGCCAAATCTGTTCTGCTGCATTTTATGTGAACAGTTTAGCCCCATAAAATATTTAGTATGAGCCCAAAATAAAGTGCTACTGTTGTCAGCAATCTGTAGATGAACAAATGGAGGTTCAGAGAGGTTAATTGGTTGGGGAAGCTCACACAACTAAAAGAATGCCATCTCCAGGATTCCATGTAGGTCATTCTAGTATAAGACTCTGCCTATGGAAGGCCGACCAGAGGGAAGTCCTCGTGTGTGACCCGAAGGTGATTTCAGCAGAAATTCCCCAGACCAGGAATTCACTCTTCACCAGCCTTTCGGAGTCCATGGATTCTTCTGTGCACACAGTAACTTCAGGTGCCTCTGTGAATATAGACTCGGAAACCAAGATGGCTTCCTCAGCTTCAGGCAATCATTCACAAACATTTCTTGAGAGAGAGACAGTAGGAACGATCAGACTGCATGTGGGTAGTCCCAGTGTTCAACTCTGGACTCCTCATCCTCTCAGCATTGTGACCTTGAACAAGCCCTAAATATAATAAGCTCCAATTTTCCATTGTAAAATGATAGGAGTCCTGGTTACTGTATTGTGGGTGGGTGTATTGGGAATTCAGGGAGAGCTCTTGGTAAAATAAGCAGTACAGGGCTTGGAAGCTATGACAGTTTTGCTATTGTTTATAACTCTCCCCATAGATATTGCTGCTGGGGTCCTCATCCCATCAAGAAGGGTCTTTCCAAGGCTGAGATATCCTCCTACCCTGGCCACTGGGGGAAAGGGAAGGACTTGAAGGAAGCAGGTATAATGCCCTACATATACCTCCTCCCACAGGATTACACCAACCACTTTCCCTGCAGTAACTGGCTTCCTCCCAAGGGGCCTGGCTGGGAGGAGTGTGATAAAGATAGACAGGGGTGGGTGTTGTAAAATTCATCTGCCAGGGCTTCAATAAAAAGGGCCTTCCCTGCCTGGCACAGCAGATCAGACAGCTGTAAGCCTGCAAGCTCACCTCACTCCCACATCTGAGATTACATTGGATCTGCATACTCTGAATAAGGTAAGAGTCTGGCTCTGTTAAGAGTTTCATTCCCCACCTTTCTTCTCACTACACTGAGAACTTCAAGATCCTATCAGGGACCATGCGGGCTGACTCTCAATGCCCTGATGAACAACTAGGTCTTTACATGTTGTCCCTAGGCCCCCGTCCACCCTTCATTCAGGAGCCCACATACCTGTGACTGTCTATCTCCCTTTTTCAATTCTGAGGAAAGACCACAAACCCAGGATGGAAATACGTTCTGAACCATTTTCTGGGTCTGTCCCTTATACAAGCAAAATCTATATTACTTTTAAAATGGAGCACTGATAGTATGAATCATCTTATCATGAACTATACCAAATGAAACCCTAAGTAGTTTTTAACTTTCTTATTGGTTGTCAGTATTTTCCAAAGGACAGAGTAAAGTGGAAATGCAAGAGGTGAGCAAAGTTGGTGGTATAAAAGCCAAAGAGATAAGTTCTAGCTCCTTTCCCATTTTGTCACTTGCCCAATATGGGATATTGAACAATTCATTTACCAGTGTGAGCCTGAGCTGCCACATCTGTTACCTGGGGGTGATTTATTTTTACTTACCAGAAACAGCTCTTGAGTGGATTAAACAAGGGAGAATCAAATAGTGGTCAAGGTCATAGCATACAGCAGGTGTTAAATAGAAGCGCTATCTCTTCTTTCACTTTTTTTTAACATCTAGTCTAGTGCATGGTATAGAGTAGATGTTCCATAAATGCTTGTTTAATGAGTAAATGAAGGAGTGAGGGAGTGAGGGAGTGAGTGGGTGAGCAAACATAGGAGTAAAGGAGTAGTGAATGGAGGAGGAGAGTTTATTTGGCTCAGAGAGTGGTGAAGAAATGGTGGAAGAGTAGGAGGTTTTTAACATTCAGGACTCAATTCAAGCCAAAATATGAAGAGATGAGCTGCTGGTCTAATAATTCCAGGAGCCAGGATTCTTGATCTCACTTCCAAGCAAGGAGGCATATGTCAGTGTAGAGGGAGGGTTACCCTGCAGCTCTGCATTGCTGAACTATTGCCCAGCACTGACTCACCTGCTCTTGCCAAACAGGTTTCCACCAAGCTGAAGCCATGAGGACCCATAGCCTCACCCTGCTCTCCTTCCTCCTTCTGGTTGCTCAGGTGTCACTGGTGAAGGGCAAAAAGGAAGTAAAGAATAGACATGTCAGCAAAGGCACCAAATTGCCTACTCTGGGAGAGACCCAGACTGAGCCACCCAAACGCCTGACCAAAGGCAAGTTTGTCACTCAAGACCATGCCAACTGCAGATGGGTGGTGACTGAGCAAGAAGAGGGCATCACCCTGAAAGTTGAGTGCACCCGAGAGGACAATAAATTTTCCTGTGTCTTTACTGGCAATCCAACTTCCTGCCTAGAGTCAAACAAAAAGAATGTCTATTGGAAACAAATAGGTCGGAACCTGCGCTCTCAGAAGGTAATCTGTGGGAATGCCAAAACCATCCTGAAAACCAGGGTGTGCAGAAAGAAGTTTCCAGAATCCAATCTCAAGCTGGTGAACTCCACTCTGATTCAGAACAAGAAACCCACCCAGGAGTTAATGGAGCCCTCTCCCAAGGAGCAGAGCAAAGTCAGTCAGGCCTTCCTCATGGAACCTAGCAAGGTCAAAGAGTTATCCCCTAAGGAGCAGAAAAAGGTCAAAGAGAATATCCCCTTGGGCTCAATGGAGACTCAGACCATAGCTACCAAGGATCCAAAGTGTGTGGAGGACCCAGACTTGATAAATCAAACAAAGACGGCCCTGGACTACTGTGGGGAATCCTGGAGCTCTATCTGCCAATTCTTCATCTCTATGGTCCAGGGCAGTTCATGCTAATGAGTCAAAAGAGAACAGAGTCCTTTAGGAGGTGCTATGTCAAAGTCCTTCAGTATGCTATCAAGCTCTCTGAGTAAAATGAACATTTGTGCTATGAGAGTGCAGTGGAATATGTAAACAGATTTTGTAACTTTTGTTTTTGTGGTTTGGAATTTACTTTGTATTCATTTCCTTACATTTTTATTTTAGAGGTTGTTTACCTCAATGTATGTTTCCATGCCCCACAAAACTATGGGTATATGAACAGTGAGGACCATTCTTTGAGCTGAATGAGCCAGAGTGATGATTCCAGTGCAATGCACTTTCTGCTGAATTAACAAAGTTAATAAAGCTCTGGGTATTTTTCAGAAATATGTTCAATCATTTTTTGTTTCTTTATGTCTACTTTCAATGAACTCGAAATAGTCCCCATATATCAGTGGGAAAAATATCTAAGTAATGACTCATCCTAAGTCATCTGCAATGTGACCCATTCCAAAATCCCTATCTTATTCCTTTCATCCATTGGTCTGTGGTGTTTGATGCTTACTGCACCGTAATAATTAGGGTCCCTGATTTCAAGTGGGTCAAATAAGGCATGGTATGATTAAAAAAACAAATCAGGGTCTCACAGATGGTAAGAAGGAAGGAAGGATTTGAACCCAGAAGGTATGGAAAACCAAGTCCACAAGCTAGAGGAATGCCCTCTACTGACTCAGGTCAGAGCTGGGCATCTCTTCTTGCTATATGTGAGACCCCTGATTTTTAGGGGTTCATTTCTGGCCTGGGGGAGAGAAGCTTGGTTAAGTACAGTGTCCTGTGATGAAAACCCCAGTGTAAACAGGAAAAGAAGGTGGAAACTGCTAGAAGAACTCTGGTTGAACTTCATGGAAGAGGTATTACTGGAGCTGGATTTTGGAAAGAATATTCTTAGGTAAGAAATGAGACAGAATGAAGACACTTTGGGCAGATGACAACATGGGTAAAAGCAAAGAGATATAAAAATCCTAGAAGCTGGGAGAGACCAGGTGGCTGGAATATGGTGGGAAGTAGAGATGATACTACTGTTAGTAATTTACATGTTAGTAAGAAGGATCTGAAAGTGTTTTTTTCAAGAGTTGGGGAGAGAGGAGGTTGTGGTCCTAATACCTTGTCACAATTTCACTAAGAGCAAAAAGCAAAGAACAAAAGATGGTTAAAAAAAAAAAAAAGACAAAAAACCACTCACTCACTTTAGAGTCTCTGTCGGTTGCAGAGAAGAATGTCAGGTAGCTTGAAAGAGAGACCATTTACACTCACCAAATTACCAGGACCTACACTGAGTATTGTCAGTGGCCAATCCAGAGTGTGTCATTACCTACGTTATCAACACTAACATTTATCTCTCACTTGCCATGTGCCAGACACTGTGCTAAACTTTTTCCATGGAGTCTGCATACATGCATTCATTCAGCATGTAATTTATTAAGCACTGAACCTGCCAGACTCTGTTCTAGGTGCTGAAGATACATCTGTCCATAGTAGATGAATGTATGGATGGTCAGCCCCCTGAAACTACCAGTGGGAAATTGATGACAAAATCACAAACATACAAGAGATAGAGGGAAAGTAAAGGAGGAGAAGGGGGTAACAGTGATGAAGTGTAACCAGTCTTAGATCAGATGGTCAGGAGAGGCTTCTCTGTGGGGGTGAATTCTGAGTCTAGATATGTATAGAAGTAATCAAGCCTAGTAACTCTCTGGAATAGGGATGTTCCAAGCAGAGGGAATAGTCAGTTCTAATGCCCTGAAATTACTTTATATGGCAGACACTGTTCTAGGACTAGAAAATGGCAGCCAACAAAAAGAAAAAAAAAAAAATCCCTGTTCTCATGGTGTTTGTATTCTAATGACTGACTCAGGTTTGGCATGTTCAGGAACATCAAAGGTTACAGAACCATTGTAGGACAGGGGCCATGACCTGATTTGTGAACCTTATCCCCATTTGCAAGAGAACTGAACCAACATCCCTGTCTGTTCCAAGCTTCTCCTAGCCATCTCATGTAAGGGACATTTTCCCTTAAATTCTACACAGATTGTGAGCCCTATGGATCTCCCCTACTCATACATCTCAGTTCCATGTAGTCCTGAAATAGGAAAAGACTATTGAACACTTCCAGGGGTCATTAAATAATAACTCTGGTCTAGCCTGAGTGACATAAACATTGAAGAACTGACCAGACTAGATTCAAAGACTTTCTAAGCTCACTCCCAGCCCATGAAGTAGTACTTAGTTCACTCGTGGTGTTTGGCCACTGGCAGAACTGGGAGGTTTGTTTCCAACATGGTGAAGTTTCCTAGACTCAGACTAGAGGTTTGCCTGTGTTTTTTCCCACTCAGTATCTCTGTGCCAATTACTTAATTCTTCTGAACTTCAAGGAGTTTATCTCAACAATGAGAATGGTGAAACCCACCTTGAAAGGCTGCTCTAAGACTCACATTGGTCAATAAATCTAGAGCACGTAGTGCCTCACTGCTTGCACAGAAGGTGTTCAACTCAAATGACTGTCTAAAGTCCAGCCACAGGGCCAGCTGTGGAGGAAGTTCAAAATTTCCTTAGGTAAACTCTTTAAAGTGAGCGGGGTTTTTCCCTAACACAATAAACAAAGAAAAACAATAATTATTGAGAGCCTGGTATATGCCAGTGGCTTTGCCCCCTTCTCTTATATAATCCCCTCAACAATGCTGTCTGTTAGGTGTTATCATTTTCATTTTCTAGATAAGGAAACTGAGGCCCAGCAAACCTTAGCAACTTTCCAAGGTCACCAAGCATGAAGTGGGAGAGCCTGTAAGTGAGAAACCCAGGGTCTGGAGGTCCTCCAGGCCTTTCTGTGTCTGAAGCTCATGATTTTCTTCACTTGATGAGAGAAGAGTGAAAATTGTGGTTTTATTTATTTTTTATTTTTTTAAGATTTTATTTATTTATTTGATAGACAGAGATCACAAGTAGGCAGAGAAGCAGACAGAGAGAGGGGGGGGAAACAGGCTCCCCACTGAGCAGAGAGCCCAATGCGGGGCTCAATCCCAGGACCCTTGGAATCATGACCTGAGCCGAAGGCAGAGGTTTAACCCACTGAGCCACCCAGGTGCCCCAAACTTGTGGTTTTAGATGCAGACCAAATAAAAGTGAACAGGATGTCTCATATACTTCCATATTTACAGTCCCTTTCATGTCCTTCAAAAAGAAAGCTCCAGAAGCTAAAAAGCTAAAAAAGCTAAAAGCTTTAGCTTTTGTTCATGCTTAGCCTTCCTTCATAGTCACATCCCAAGGCAATGTTTTTAAAAACACAGTAAAAAACAAATTTAAAAACACAACACAGATTTTACATTAGCTTCCATCCAACTTGGCACTCCATATTTTCTCTCTGGAGACTTTCTGAATATGAAGTGGAGGGGGCCAGCTTGTGTGTCTGTGTGTGTGTGTGTGTGTGTGCACGCATGCTTGAGATATAGTTACCCTTGATAGCAAGAGACAGGAAGATCTCAGGCAGGTAAGAGGGGCTTCAGGATGGCATGTCTGCATCCCCTAAAGCAGCTCAGTAAAGGGATTTTCTTACGTTCCTCATAAAACTACATCTCAGCTTTAAGAGGGCTTCTTCCCTGCCTGCAGCACTGTCTCTGTGTAGTAACTCACAACCATACTAGTGCCGACTTGAATCTCTGGAGTCCAGCCCATCTCACCTTGCCTCCTACCCATCCACTTCTTCCCCTGCCTCCCTCCTGAATTGTTTTTGGCAGAACAAGGAAATGAGGCAAAAGTGATTGGAACCAACAAATGCAAGGGCAGCCATCATCTGTGGTACTGGTTCTCATAACACCACACATACAGTACTCACCTTCAAATGTCTCACTCAGAAACACTTCATGAACAATATGCAAGAAAACATTCATTAGGAGCCTTGCTGGATGTGTGGGAAATAAGACAGCAAAGATGGTCTCCAACTCATCTATCATAATAGCCCCAGCAATTGGGTCACAGGACAGCATATAATAGATTCTGAACAAATATTTATTGAGTTAATAAAAGAGGAGAGGAATCATGGCAGGGGCAAAGATTATGGGCTTCAGAGTAAAAGAAGCTGGGTTTAAATTTTTAGTTATTTGATCTGAGATAAGTTACTTTTTTCTTATTCTCAGTTTCTTCATCTATAAATTGGGTCTAAATATCCATTCAGTAAGATTTGACATGATTTAAAGTCTAAAGTGTGATCCTTACACAATGGATTTTTCTAATATTTGGTTATGAATGAATGAATGAATAAGCCAATTAATTGGGAGAGAAGACAAGTAGGAAATGTTCTAGATAGGCTACATGGGACTCAAGACATACCATGCCAAACGGAGTTTGGCTGTTCCAAATCACCTCCCAAAGACCACCGTCTACTTAATGGCCCAGGAGACCTCTCACCCTCGTGGCCTGGATAGAGTCATTTTCCACAAAATAGGAGATAAAGGCAAAGCTGGTTCTTTAGGGCAAATGTAGAGACTTTCTTAACCTGCCTACCAGTGACTCACCACAGCATCTCCCCTTCAGCTCCCTTATACCTGCAGCTTGAGTGCTGCAAGCCACCTGCTGCCCAGGTCATCTCCCTGGGGGGCACTGTCCATATGCCACATGCATGCCAACGACTCACACATTTACATCTTCAGCCAGACCTCTCTTCTGACCTCCAGCCTCACTCAGCATCACCACTTGCATATCCAAAAGGTGTCTTAAACAACATATACCAGAAACACTCCACTGATCTTCCCCCCCCACCACCAATTCTTGCTCCTCCATGTCCTTCCCAACTTAGTTCATCATAAAGTCATCCTTCCCATTGTGCAGGTCAGAACCCTTGTGGGGTCCTACTTGACTCCTCTCACTGAGCTCATCTAATTCATCTACAATTCCTGCCATCCTCATTTTCAAGAAGATATTCCAAAATATGACATTTTGCTACCTGATCACTGCCAACCTGGTCCAAGCCCCAGCCTATCCTCCTGGATTATTGCAGTAGTGTCTTAATTTTCTTCCTGCTGTCAGCCTTGCCTTGTAGAGTCTGTTCTAGCACAGCAGCAGTGACATCCCTTCCAAAGTCTGAGTAGGAGCACCCCACTTCTCTGCTAAAAGCTGTCCAGTGGCTTGCCATCTCATTCAGAGTAAATGCCAAAGATTGTTGCAGAGCCTTATAGCGCCCTGTAAGAGCCAGTCCCTCACTACTTTTTGAACTGATCTCTTATGATGTAATCCTGGGATTACTCTGCTCCAGCCATTCTAGCCTTGTTCCTAGAGCTCACTCTGCACTCTCCTGCCATAGTCCCTTAGCACTTGCTCTTCCCTCTACATGGAGAACTCCCTTACTTCTTTCAGATGTCAACTCAGATGCCACCCTGGTCCTCAACATTGCTTTCTTCTCCCCACACCACTTCTCATCATCTGACGTGCACGACATTTATTTGTTTCATTTGCTTATTGACTTATTGCCTCTCCTTAGAATATAAGCTTCTTGAGAGCAGACTTTGCTTTGGTCACTGCTGCTTTTCTAACATGTTGTACAAAGCATGGATCTCAATACATGTTTAATTATTTTTAAAACCAGTGTAACCACAAGAGAGTCAAGAGATAAGATTTCTTTCTTTAAGACAACCTTCAGCCTTAATTTCCATTCCAGAAATGTGATAGAGGTTAAGTTTCTTGTCCTAATAAGTCTAAATATCCTTATCCGGAAAATAGCACTGAAGAAACTCTTATGAAGTAGACGAGTCAAAGAATATAAATTACCAAGCTTTTTGCTTGGAACACAGTCATTGATCAAAAATTATGTTTGGGGCACCTGGGTGGCTCAGTGGGTTAAGCCGCTGCCTTCGGCTCAGGTCATGATCTCAGGGTCCTGGGATCGAGTCCCACATCGGGCTCTCTGCTCAGCAGGGAGCCCGCTTCCCTCTCTCTCTCTCTGCCTGCCTCTCTGTCTACTGTGATCTCTCTCTGTCAAATAAATAAATAAAATCTTTAAAAAAAAATTAAAAAAAATTATGTTTGTTGTTCTAGTTTTTCTGTTATTATTATTATTAAACATCATGTTTTCCAAAGGGCATGATGTTGCCTGTTCTCTAGGTTCCTGACAAAGATGGCAAGGTCTGCATCTCTCCCAGCTGATACACATTTAATTATAAAGTCCCTTCCTTCATGATCTCCATTTTATTAACCTTATTAGAGAGAGGGTTTTGATTTTATGAAGATGTTTTGAAAGAATAAGAATTGAAGGAAAACATGAGTGTAACATGGACCCCCAGAAAATCTGATTGCTGGAAACATGAGAGGGGCCTAGGCAGCAGAAGGGACCAGGAAAGAGTGAAGGGCAGGCAGCAAGGAGACACTGACCTAAAAATAAAAAGGTCCAAGGTTGAGCAGGCTGCCTTCTCTGGAAGACAGGAAGCAAAAAGACCCTGTTTTCTAGGAAATGCACTAGTTCTGCCTGGCAGACTCATAACTCCTGCCAAACTTAGCATCTCCTCCAGATAAGTCAAGGGAAGTGGGGTGGGAACTATAGCGTAGCTGTGTTTTTTCAGGCAGGGTCGCATGGAGATAAGAGAGTGGGCTCTGGTCATGGATATATGGACTTGGATCCTGATTCTGCTACTTACTAGCCATGTGACTCCGGCATGTTCCTTAACATTTCAGAGACTCAGCTTCATTCATGCAGCAAGTGCTACTAGTGTCTTCCGTGTGCTGTGAACTGGGTAACAGGATAAGCATGCAGAATAACCAATGTTTACTGAGCATGTACTGTAGGCCAGATACTGCTCTATGCATGTGTATTATCTCACTTAACCTTCACAGTCTCCCACAAGGAGGCACTACCCTTCTTCCTATGAAGAAGTTGACGATGTCAAGAAACTCGCTCAAGGTCTTAGTAAGTATCAGACAAGGAAGTCAAGTCAAAGTAATCTGGCTCCGGGTCCAATCATTTGACCACTAGAGCACTTTCAAGAAGCTGGAAGCTCCAATGTAAATGTGCTGTTGGATGCAAGCATGGTGTAGGGCCAGGTGGTGGGGTGGGAGGTGCAATCAGCATAGGGCAGCGGGTGTAGCTGGAGGAGAGGGAAGCAGTGGTCACAAGTCAGAGAAGATTTCCCTGAAGAGATAACAAAGCTAAGACCTTTAAGGGAAAGGGGGTTACTGGGCAAAACAAATATACACAGAGAGTGGCTCCGGTGGAACTTGGGGAGAACTCTCTCAACTATCTGGTCACATTAAAAGGACCAAAACATTGATTGGCAGTCCTGGAGACACTGATTCTATACCCTTTCTCCTATAGACTAGCCTGCACAAGGAGGCAGTACACCTTTAGATGTGGGGGGTCCTAGATGCTCTGCAGACAAAATCACCCCCACTAGACAATGGGGAATTTATAGCACATTCTCAGTTTGCTCAGTTCATTCAACAGCAGGTGTTCTGCTGAGGGCCAGGAGTAGTGAGAGAAATGTAAAGGTATGAATGCAGTAGACAACTCCTGCCCAGGTCCACAGGAAACGACACGAAACATGGAAGATGCGAGTATGCTGATGCTCAGTCATCTCCTGGTATTTAGAATTACGCATTTTATTTCAGCTTTAAATGCAAACCAATGCCTTGTTCTGGCACTCAACCAAAGGAAGGCCATGAAAGTAATTTTGACTAAAATCAGTTTTTACAAAGCAGGCACTGACTGTAGAACCTGACCACAATGTGCAATGTGACTTGGCAATGGTATTTTTATACTGTATGCTGCCAGAACTCGCTTCCAACGTCAAGTGACAGCCCCCAAGAAGACCAGCCAGGGTGGGCTCTCCTCTACCGCAGGAGGCTTCCCAGAGCCTCTAGGGTGTCTTGAGCCTAAAAACCTACTACACCCACTCCTACCAGCATAAGTGCTCTAGAATTGTCTTTCCTGGAACTGGGCATGGGATTTTCTCTAAGCCATGTACTGGTAACACCAGGGAAGGCTGAGGTTTGGCAAAAGCAAGAGTCCAAGAACCCAGATGGGCCACCCCAGAACAGACACCACTGTTGTCCAGGAATCTTGAGGCTGGAACCCTCAGACTCTGGGAATCAGGTAGGGCCAAACCAAGCAGGTGTGAGGACCAGACAGAACCTTTATTGGATGCTTCCTGCATGTTAGGGGCAGTGATTCCAACCTTACCTAGAGGTAAGAATCACATGGGGAGCTTTAGAAAAGCTCACTGCCCAGGCTGCTCCTACACCAATGATATCAGAATCACGGGGTTGAACAGCTCGGGGATTTTTTAAGCTCTGCAGTTAACTGTGATGTGCAATTTAGGTTGCAGTCTGCTCAGCTGGGCACTGTTTACCATGCTTCCTCCACATGGTCTCATTTCATGACCATCCTATTATCAGGAGAACCAGGGGTGCAAGGAAGTTCATCATTTGCCAGGGTCAGAGCCTGGAGTCTCCCCAGGTGCCTGCCTCCAGAGCCACGCTCCCAGGTGTAAATACAGGCATGAAGGCAACTACCACGTAGCAGAAAGAGCAAGAACCTGGGTTTGAACCACTTCTGCCCCCCATCCCCACCCCAGTGCCTAGGGAGCCTTGGGCAAGTCAATTCATTCCTCTGATTCTTTCAGCTTCTTGTCTGCTGAACAGGGGAATGTTATCACCTTTGCAGTGTTGGTGATTTAAGGAAATGGTGTTTATGAAGCAACTTGTAGTCTTTCTGGCACATAGTTTAGTTCTTGGTTCTTTAACCTTATTATTAGACCACAAGCCCAAAAATGAGTCAGCAGATGGGATGGCAGTTATCAAGAAGGGAACATCCCTCAAAACGAAGCATCATGTTCTAAAGGGCAGGCAAAGGTAAAACTGGAGGCCAATCCCAGGAGGGGGGACAAGTAGTCCAATAGACAGAGGCATGTAGGAGGGGACAAGACCAGGATAGCTGGGGGCATGGGAAGGGGCCATGCCAGGCAATGCCTCTCTCTGTCATCCACAACCTCTCACCCCCACATTCCTCATCACAGGTGTCAGCCAAGTGTGGAAAGCAATATGGCCACCCCCCTCTCCCTTCATACCCACTTTGCTCTTTACCCTCCATCCCCATCCCCAAACTGCTCATTTTCTCCTAAGCCTGGGCAAAGGTTAAGAGATAACTGTCATTTGCTAGGAAGACTCTAAGGTGTGACCCCCTTCAGTTCCTTAACCCAGTACATGCACCCTCAACCAAGGGTAGTGTTCATTCAAAAAGGACCATTAAAAGAAGGAAAAGAGGGGATCAGACAGAAAGAATGTGCTAGTCATTTTTGGTAATTCAAAAGTAGTACATAGTAAGAAGAGCAGCAAATGAACCAGAAAGTGCACACAAGTAAGAAAGAACACAGACCCATCCATGAAGAGACAACACTGATTGTGCCTGGGTGTGGGTCCCTCACATTCTCCCTTAGACACAGGTAAAAATATTTTTAATTGGATTATAGTATCTTGTGCTTTTATAACTTTTCTTTTTTACTTGAATCATTACAAGCAAAAAATATCATGAACATCTTTGGCAATACACTTGTTTCTGCAACATCTTTTTAAGTTTAAACATCTTGCAATGTGTGATATGTTGAAATTATGGTAAGACCCTCCCACTGTTGCAAAACTAGATTGTTGCCAATTGTTTATTATAAAGAATGCTGTTGAAAACTATCCTTAGAGATAAATCGTTTCTTTTAACATTTAGGAATTTGTTTTCTTTAGGATAAATTCCTAGAGGGTAGATTGCAAGGTCTAAGATTTGGCTTTTGAAAGTAATAAAAAGTTTATTACTGAAAAATTCATACATTTGTAAGTAAACAGACTAGTGTAATTGATGTCTCAGTATCCTTCACTCAGTTTAAACAACTATCAAGTTGTGGCCAATCTCATTTGATCTATACAATGTCCCAATTATCCTCCCCCCCAATTGTTTAGTTGTAAATCACAGACATACAACATTTTATTCATAAATATTTCAACACCTATCTCTAAAAGATAGGGCAAGAGCACACTCATTTTTAAAGCTCTTGGAACACATTGCCAAACTGCCTGCCAAAAAAATTTTGCAACAATTTCCATTCCCACCAAGAGGATAAAAAAACATGGCCATTTCTCCTCACTTCTGTCAACTCTGGGTATCCCAGTTCAGAGGCTGGTTAAGGGTGAGTGGGGGCAGGAACCAAATATATAAGACTAAAGAAGATAATTTAATAGAGGGGATTTAGATGGGGAACCAGTTACAAAGATATTGGAAAAGCTGAAAGGGCAAACAAGGCATTGTGATCCCAGGAGCCAGGTCACAGAGCTGGAGCTGAGACCCTGAGGGGGGATTTCTTGAGGGGACTAGAGTCAGTGGCTACTGGGAACGCCAGCAGAAATAGAGAAATGGAACAGGGTCCTGGTTTTTTCCCCCTACTCCACTACCCAATCCTAACAGAAGCCAGTGGGCAGGGGAGTCTGGGAAATGAGTTTGCTTCGGCCCCCCACCCCTTCACCCCCATACCAAGCACCATGGGAAATAATAGGGATAGGTCGCAGAGCCAACAGGCCAGTGACCAGCACTTTAAGCACTGCAACTTTAGTTTAGCTTTATTAATTTAAATAAGCTATTTATGGGGGCGCTGGGTGGCTCAGTCGGTCAGGCATCTGCCTTTAGCTCAGGTCATGATTTCAGGATCCCGGGATTAAGCCCTACATTGGGCTCCCCAGTCAGCGGGGGTCTGCTTCTCCTTCTCCCTCTGTCCCTCCCCCAACATGTGCCTGCTCTGTCTCAAATAAATAAATAAATAAATAAATAAATAGATCTTTTTTAAAAAGCTATTTATGGGCCAAAAAATATCTGCAATAATGAAGGAAGACATGAAATTGACGAGTATAAGGTGTAAACTATAGAGCAAGAATGAAAGAAAGAATGTAAATTGTATAACCCATTTTGAGGGGAATTTGTCAGTATTTCTCAAAATTTTAAATCACAAGCCCTTTAGGTTAATAGTTTCCTTTTCAGAGATTTATGCCATGTATACTTTTACAAACCAAGGATATGTGTGTGAGGACATTTGTTATAGCATTGTTTTATAACAGTAAAACACTGAAAACAACCTTCATATCCATAGGCACTGGTTAAAAACATCAGTGAGTTAGCTGGAAGGATTTCTAAGAGATGCAGCTAGAGAAATGAAGATTTTTTTTTTAATGTATATCACTCTTCAGTATGTTTATAAATTAATATGCATGTAAAATATTTCTCAAATTGTATACAATTTTTTCTCAAGTCACTAGTGATAGTTGTTGCCTTTGGGGAGAGGAAGCAGGCGATTAGAATAGGAGAGAGATATATCTACCCTTTGTACTTTTAAAATGTTTTCACTATACTTTGTATTAATCTAAACCGTATGAAATTGCCAACATTCTGTCATTTTTGACCCACAAAACAATAATGTCATATGGTTTATAGTACTATTCTTTATCCATAGAAGAAGTAATTAACCTCTAAAAGACCAGGAAGAGCTGTTACATTGGAATGTGAACTTGGAGTTGACATTTTCAGTAGGATAAGAAGATGACAGGTGATATGTTACCCCACCCATTGTCTCCTTAGGAATTAAGTTAAAAAGCCAGGGGACATCCCATGAGCTTGATTCTTTCAGAAGAGTATACATGAATGGTTTCTTGATTATCAAGATTATATGGACTTTTAAATCTGTTTAAAATGAAGGGCAGTTGGCAGGTAACTGGGTGGCTTAGTTGGTTAAGCGTCTGCCTTCGGCTTAGTCATGTTCCCAAGATCCTGGGATTGAACCCAGAGTCAGGCTCTGTTCTCAGTGGGGAGCCTGCTTCTCTCTCTCCCTCTGACCCTCCCTCTCCCCAGACTCATGTGCTTTCTCTCTCTCTTAAAATATTAAAAAGAAACAGACAGTTGAGAGGCAAGCTGGAGCTATGCATGCTCTCTGTCCGTTCTACATGCTGCCAAAGGCACAAAACAAACTCAAACTAGGAAGCCAATCATCCCTCTGCTACTGTTGGAGGATATTGGTAGCTGTCTGTTCCCAGAGCTTAAGTACATTTTTTTTCACTCAGACAGATAAAAAGAAACTTAAGCAATCTTGACCGCTTCTGATGAAAAACAGCCTGAAGCTCTCCACGTTCCAGAGCCTGACAGGGACTTGGAGGGCCTCCTACAGATTACTAAAGTTGCTCTGATTCACCAGGAGCATCCCACAGGGGCTGGTGCTGTAGCCAAGACAACAAGCCCCATGGCCAGAACATTAACATCAGGAAAAGCAGGGGCCATTGGTGGAGCATTGAAGAGCCTTACACACATTACCTTGTAACATCTCCCTCAGAAAGGCACAGTATCTTGTGCCCATTTTACAGGGGAAGAAAGTGAGGCTTCGGTAAATCCAATAACCTAGAACCAGATCTGCCTAACTCTAAAGCTCTTTCTCCCAATAGTCACCCTGGACGTGACAAGTGTCAAAGATGTCAGCTGGTGATAATGATGCCAGCTGGGAGAGATGATGCTGGGCAAGTGTTGTTTGCGGGGCATGGGCTGTTCAGAGATGGGAAAGGGTGGTGGGCAGCACATCGGGTCAGGTCATTCCCTTGCTTCAAACTCCTCAGCGGTTCCCCATAGCCTTCAGAGTACAATCCAAATTTAGTGCAGCAAGAAGGAGTGCTCCAGACTCCGCCTGCCTTGCCAATCTCTCCTCCTCCCATGACCTTCAGCTCTTGCTAGATGCCCTTGTCCAACAGAATCCAACCACTTTCCCTTTTCCGGGTACTCTGTGCCCTCACAAGCCAACTGCTTTTGCCTATTACACGTGCTTGTTTCTGCCTGGAGTGCCCTTCCCCCACACTGCGCTTGTGACCAACTGTAGGAGTCTTTTTCTAATGCTCCCTCCTGCCCTTCACTCCCTTCTCATTCCCTGCCAACGAAGGACTCGTTTTCTCGTCTTCTACTACCCCTGGTGCTTCCTTCGAGCCTGGCATCCTTCCCTTTCTCTCTCCTTACTTCTTTCCTTCTTCTTTCCATCTTTTATTCCTTCTTTCTTTCAACGCTTTTTCACTGAGCAGCCGCTCTATAACAGTTGTTAAATTGCATTTGGGTGATGAAAGCTGAATTTAAAAAAAGGTCCTTTTCTTCCTGGAGCTTATTGTCAAGAGCAAGAGGCCGACGATGACTAAAACTGCACAGTTACTGAATGTTTCTACAGGTGCAGCACTGCATTCTGCATTCAGCGTGCGTTTACTTCGCTTAACCAGTACTGCAGTCCTACAAGGTAGTGACTTTTGTTTTTAAAAGGGAAAATCAAAGTAGGATCAGGGTTTGAACCCAAGCCATCTGTCATTTAATTCGATACTCTTAAGTGCCAAAATAAAAGAAGAGTTTAATAAGAAGGTGATAAATACAACGGAAATACACAGAAGCCTAAACCCAGCTTGGGAAAGACAGAAGCTTTCTAGGAAGAGGTGATTCCCTAGGACTTAGAGGATTAACATGGGCAAAGGTGTGGTGGAAGGAAAAGCTTGGCTCCACAGAGAACCCCAGGTAACAGGATGTTCCTGAGATGCAATGCATGAGGATGGAACTAGGAAGATGAAGCAGTAGCTGGGCTGCAGAAAGCCTCATTTTTCACCAGTTAAATGAGGGCTGCAGGAAATAAGAATAAGATGCAGGATAACTAAAGAAAATTTAATGAAGGGACTATTACAAGAATATGGGCAGTTGAGGGAAACCACAAAGGGGTGGTGGGACACCTGGACTAGCAACTCTGAGCCAAGCAGCCCCACTTCCCCTAGACCAAAAGGAGCAAAAGGAAAGGCTGTTACTAGAAGCCAAGAGAAAATGGTAGCTTTGACTTCAACCCTAGAGACCCCACTCCCTCACCACTGGACCTGGAGCCTTTGGTAGGAAATCCTGGCTGGGTCCAGAGGGATGCAGGAGAATATCCCAGCTTCTTTCCCCTCTTGTCTCCTGACATCCTTCTGGTGCTTCCCAATGGCCAAACTCAAGCAGAGGACAGAGGGCATATGAGCCCAACTGAACCAATCTATAAGGTCAGTCTCCTAGGTCAGAGAAAGGTAGAGAAAGGTAGCAACTGGATCTGGAAGGGCAAATGGAGACCACCCAGAACTTCCAGGTTAAGAAGTTCAATTTTTAATTCCATTACTGATGGGTCCCATTGAAGGGTTTGAGGTAGGGAGGCAACTTAGTCAGATATGGGTTTTCACAAAGACCTCTATGGCAGTGATTCAGTGGACAGAGTTGCAGGCAGTTAGGCATGAGCTAAGGAGATCTGCTGGATCAGGTAAAAGAAAGGCCAAGGTGAGAGATGTTAAGGAATAAGAGCTAGAGATAGAAGGAGATGGATAGAGATAGAATGACTTGGAATATATCCAGGTGAGAGATGATAAGGAGCTGGAAAAGGGCATAGATAGAAAAGAAAGAAGGAGGTCAAGCTTTGATTTTAAAAAGAAAAATACAGAAATTGATGGTTCTTAGTGAAGACAAAAGCTAAGATTCTCTTGGATGACCAACTAAATTTCATTGGGGACAAGTTGAATTTAAGTTGATGTGGGGACATTAAAAGGTAGATATCTAGCATACGTTCTGATTTGAATTCAGATATTGATTGGTCTCTGTCCAGAAATTTAGATATCAAAGCTGTCAGTAGGTAAATTCTACTTTAAAACCATTTTTATGCCCGAGTTTATGTGTCCAAGAGACCACCAAGGAGCCAACACTGGTACAATCACATGAGGGTTTATTCGACAAGCTTAAGCTTGGGCCCAAGTATACCCAACACAGTGGAGTAGGGACTTGGACCCCGAGCTTAGTTAAGGCAGGGGTATTTATGGGTTCCTGTTACTAAAGCAGGGTGGGGGTTCTTAGAACCAAAGTAAAGTAGGGGAAAGTTCAGCCCTTGAGCACAGGGGTCCAAGATGGCTGCCGGAGCTAAGATGGCTGTACTTATGCTAAGACTAAACCTGAGGTGGGATGGCCTTAATTTTTCTTGGCCTCCACACCATGGGAGTGGATAAGATGTCCCAGGGAGAGGGCATGTCCAGAGAAGAAGGCCAAGCTGTCTGGGAGCATCAGTGCTGAGAGGCAGGAGGAGGAGAACCACTTCAAGGGAGATAGACAAAGAGAAAGACCAGAGGAGACAAGGAGAGCCAGGAGAATGAAGCTTCCAAGAGCAGAGGCTAGAGGATCAACACAATTAAATACACTAGAAAGAAAAAGATAAAAGCAGTGTGGGTTGGAAGTAAGTTTTGGGTGTCTTTAGAAAGAGTAATAATGACTAAAGTTGGCGGATGGATTGCCATGGGTTAAGGAATGAAGTGAAGATGAAGCAGTAGACACTAGAATACAGATTCTTCTGCTTACAAGTCTGGGTGAGGAAAGAGAAAAGTAGAATGGTATCCAGGAGGACCACCAGGTCAGTGGAGTTTTATGGTATGAAATCAGCTTTGAAAAAGAGCTGGTAGAGAAGAAAGACACAGAAGAGGGAGAAGCTGATCATACTTCAAAAGAGGGAAGATGACTGATGGAGCCCAGACATGGAGGGACCAGGGCCAATCACCTTCTATAGTCCTTGCCTAGTTATTTGCCCAGACCCCTAAACGTCACTGCTAGTCTGGGAGCTCTATATCTGCTGTGCCAGGCACAATGTCTGGCACATGGTTGTACTCAGTCAATGACTGCTGAGTGAATTATTGACTGAGTACATGGCTAGGTCATTATTCACACTATAAGATCAGAGTAGAAGAAAAGATCCTTCTCTCTACAACTCACATGAGGAGGCTAAGGTTCAAATATAAAATCATCCAATGAACTCCAGACACCGTGAGCAAGATAACGGTGTATAGG
Source organism: Martes martes (assembly GCF_963455335.1). Taxonomy (NCBI): domain Eukaryota; kingdom Metazoa; phylum Chordata; class Mammalia; order Carnivora; family Mustelidae; genus Martes; species Martes martes. The sequence goes on along the minus strand of NC_137889.1, from coordinate 150,675,491 downwards.
GAGGAAATCTTGAAGATTTACTTTATATACACACACCTGTAAACAAAACTGCCAGCCATATCAAGCTGGATGAAGACCTCTGGTGAGAGTTGTTGGATTAAAATCAGAAAGGCCAGAAACCAATAATCTTTGTGTTTAAATGAACTGAACATTTGAAGAGCCCTGATTCTTATTAGCTCATTTAATTTGGCTTATAAGAGGCTACTCTGATTGTGTTCTTTCACTTTTTACCTTGGGGAGTGGGGAGTCAGTTTCTTTCTTAAGGCATTTCTTCAAGTTTTCAGTTGAAGTTCTCTCCCATAACAACTAAAGGTTTGGCCACTTGCAAAGAGAGCTGAGGAAGGGGTTCCATATGAACCAGGTCTCCAAGACCGTGGCCTCCAGAGCTCATGCCTCCTGTCTGGGAATAGGAATACTTTGGACCCACACCCGCCCCCACTGACCACATTAAACAAGAAAGTCAGATGTATGGTGACTGGCTGAGAACACCCTGAAAGACAAAACAAGAAATGTAGTCATTTTGGGAAGAGGTTGAAGGTAAACAAGGGAAAGCAAAGAGCTGGTATATCTTTTGAGAAGTAACATGAGGGAACAAAATGTACTCACTCCTTGGGTCCCAGCTTCATGTTCCCCATTGGTATGTGCAAAGCTCCCATGAACTTTATCTATAAAATGGAAATTCATTCAATTAAAATTGTCCCCTGCAGTGTGCCACACACGAGCTAGGCACTTAGAGAATATCAGTGAAAAATAAGAATACCCCTTCTTCTGGATGTTTTAAGAAGGAAATGACATAGTGTCTATAAAATTATCCTATGACAATTTATTAAAGGGCTGAATTAGAGGTAACTAAAATTTCTCTGGTGCTTCTCATATGTGGAATATAATGACACAAGAATGTGCCAGCGGGGGAGGGTTGACAGAAACATTCAATGTCTTGTCAACTGGTCTGTGAGTTCCATGAAACCAGGGATCATGTCTAACTTATTCACCTCTCTGAATCGCTAATGTAGTCCTTGACACATAAATGTCAGGTTATTAATAAGAAATCATTCTCAACTGATTATTGCCAATTAGGTTACCAAATATCTCCAAAATTTGTATTCATCTATAAACACCCCATGACCTAGGGTCCTTCTGACAACTAGAGATAATGCAAGGCACTGGATAAAGTGCCTGGTTCATAGATGTGCTCAGGAAAGCCAACCCATTCTTGGGGGTCACTTCCTACTTGTAGACTCAGCCCAGTTTAATTTACTTACTTGGTCATCATGGGTGGGAGAGTCTTCAGAGTCCCTCCAGGGACTCCCCACCTGAATAAGGGAGGAACTAGGCACAGCAGTGCACCGGGAGGTGCCCAGAGACTCTCACTCAATAAAAGACAGGGCTGGGGCCAGGTCAAGCTCCAGGAGGGATGCAGGAATCTGAGGCTAGCCAATGCCCTCAAGGTATGTCTGGTATAATTAGGGAGATCAGTTTCTCACCATTGTAACAGTTAAATCCATCTTGGTTGATTAAATGCCACATGCTGGAGGTGGGAATGTGTGAGCAGGAATGCAGGAGGAGGCAGTGTAGAGAAGTGGGGACTTCAGTGAGGATCTGAGAGGGGTGTGGGGAGAAGCTGGGGGGCTTTTATAATCAGAGAGCACACCGGTGAGCAAGACCTCAAGGAGACAGTGGGTGTGGTCAATCCAGGGTTCAAGAGGACAGCCAGACTGGGAAAGAGACAAGGCTAACTGACCTACACCAAGCCCCTACATATGCCTGCCAGGGCTCCCCACCCTAGCTTATATCACTCTCCCCATAAACTTACAAGACAGAGACTGTTGTTGTTGCCAACCAAGACTCCTTGGTAAACACCAAAGTTGGTATTTGAAGACCAAAGACAAAGCTTCTGTGCCTTTCACTCTACCCACATGTCTTCCTGGACAGACCGGGTGGGGCCACCTTGGTGATGAGATCTCCCACTGTAAGTGGGAAGACCTTGGTTCTACCCCTGAATAGCAGTGACCTGGGCAAATGATGTAGCCTCCCTTCCACTTCCCTCCTGTCATATGAGGTAGTAATTGTTCCTGTTTCGTAAATGGGAACAGCAATTCCTGCCATATGCCTGTCTCAGATCAGCCCCGGGGGTTTCCTCTGTGAGGTTCTCACTCCAGGGGATGGGTGGAGGGTGCGCCAGGGTCACTTTACTCCTGGAAAAGAAGAGTGTAGCAAATCAGTCACGGCATTTTAGAGCTTGCACCCAGTGACACACTCATTTCCACTTCTTGAGTCAATGCAAATCCAGTAGCCACACCCAAGCTTGAGAGGTAGGAAAATGCCCTCTTATTGTGTGTCTGGGTGAGAGAAAACTGGATAGAGTCATGATTAACTACCACAGTAACTCACAACTGTACCACTTGGAATGTTTTGCAAGAGTTTTTGACACACCTGAGTTATGTACTTGTGATTCTAGGCAATGGGAAGCCCTTCAAGATTTCCGAGGAGGGATGGATAGAAGTGCTAAAGTTTGATAAATTAGTGAAAACTACAGTCAAGGTAGCATTGGAGATCGGTGGTGATGGCATGCAGGGTATGCTTGCAGTGGGAGAACGTGGAAAGTTGGGAGCTGTAATAGGACACTAGATAGTCCAGGTCCAACCTAGACTTAGGATGGGGGCAATGGAAAGAAAAGGAAAATCCTCAGAGATATTTTCATGCAATATACACTAATTGAGTACCTACTCTGTACCAAGCACTGTGCTAGGCACCAGAGGCAGGGACAGGTAAGGATGACCTGACTGTAGAGGCCCTTCCAGTCTTGGTGGGAGAGACAGACATTTCCTCATAGGAAACCCATAGAATTAATAAACCTTGAACTTGGATGTGGCCACTGGACTTGCTTTGGCCAAAGAAGTAGAAATAAACATGTCACTGGGAGTCTTCTGTCCTGCCCTTGTGTCTGCCTCACAGTAAGACTTAACACTTAGATGTATCCCCAGAAAAGTAAACCTAAAACATGCCATGAATGAAGGATCTACATTTTACTGAAGATGTCATGGAGAGTCTGAAAAGAGTGATCCATCACATGCCACACAGCGGAACATATCCCAGCCCCCATCCAATGACATTCTTCTTTCCCTAACTCATGCTTTGGCCACAGTGGCATTACTCCCTTGTTCCAGGGCTCCAACCCCTCCCCTCCCCCACACTCCTAAAGCTCTTTCTTTTCTTTTCCAAAGCGATTTAACTCTCTCTGAGCCTCTCAGAGTTTGCAGTCTGGCACACACCATAGTCCAGGCAAGTGAAACAAGTGGTAAAAATCATTGTCAGCTTTCTGTCTTCCTAGTTGCCTTCCCTGACCCTCTTCATGGCCAGGGTAATAGTGGCTTCAGCCAATCTGTTACTTAACCCTCCCCCGGGGTATTCTGAGAAGACAAAGCTGGTCATTTAGTTGTACCTGGCCTCATCTCACTCCTCATCCCACCCTCCCCTCTTCCTGTGGACTCTGCCCTGTCACTTACAGCTCTCCCAGCAGGCCAGCCTGGCCTCCGGAAGGTCCATGGGCCTCCCCAGGGAACTTGGGGATTTGTGGTTTTCTCTACTTCTGCACACAGGTGCTAGAATTCCAAGGGGCTTGGAGAAGGAGACAGAAACTCCTACCTGGGAATCTTACAGACCTTTCTCCTTCACAGATGCTCTGTAAAAACTCAGGTCATGATGCCACAACTACATAGGTAGAATTAATGTTCCAAATAAAAACTAAATGATGAATATTTATAAATGTTCTTTCTAGAAATGCTAAAGCAATTATTATGTATTGTCCACATTTTAAAATATATAAATAAACAAAACAATGCTGAATGAGCAACATACCATACTAATGAATAGTGTCCATTCACCAAACGATGTTGGGATCATTTTTCTACCACTTGTCCCAGATGCTAAACTGCTGGCTGGACTCTGTCTCATCCCTAGCACCTCCTAGAGAAGGAGAAGGTCCACATGTCTAATGTCTTGAATAGGGCTCATGTTCTCACTTCAGTCAGGCTTTCTAAAGTCTCCCCAGGCCCTAAAGACGGGCCCATGATAAAGCCCTTCCCATCAGAAAGACTAAGTATGAGCAAGTTTCTGTCTCCCCTAGCTCCAGACAGGGTCAGGGCTCAGTTTAGAACAGGGCAGTGGTGATAGGGAGGGGTGCACAGGAGAGACAACAAATAGAATTAATAAACTTGGAACAAGTCCACCTAACCTCGGTATGTCCTTTTCCTGGGAACAAACAAGAACCAAATGGCTAAGAGGTAGGAGAAAATGCACTGCCTGCAGAAGTTCTTGCACCAAGCCTTCTCGCTGGGGAGCACATTCTGGCTGAGTACTCTGTTTCTGCTACAGAATAGAGAGGAAACACCCACCCCTGCTGCTCTGTACAGCAAATAAAGTAGGAGAGCTTGGACTCTGACCCAAGGAGAATGTAACAGGACTCAGGACATCTTGCACCTTTGGTCAGCTGCTCAAGGTTGCAGAGCTTGGCTGTGCTTTGCAGACCAGCTGCTCTGGGGGCATCACAGGGCCAAGGTCACTGCCCTACTGTATTAATTGTGTTCCTTATTTTCTACATTTTCTGATGTTTTGACATCTTGGAACCTTGCTGGCACCCCCTCCCATGGCTAGCCAATTTCTAGAAACATTAAAGGACCCACCGGCAAGTGTTCCATTCACGTGCCAACCAACCATTCCAAAGCCCACACTCCCAAACACCCCTGTTAGCTTTCTCACAGGGCTGTTACACTCCAGGCCAATATTCCTGTGCTCTAGTCACCTCCGGGCCAGGCACCAGACAACTCAGGACAGCCTCTATACCCCAAAGTCTGCCAAAATTATTCAGACTAGACAACCCTAAGCCTGCTTAACCTGCCTTGCCCATTGCTTCTGCAGAAACCTCAATAGAGATTTTTCTTTAATTATGTTATGTTAACTATTATATTTCAATACAGATTCTTGCAATGTGCTCCTTTCACTCTCTCTGCCTCCTGACCCACCCTGGTGCTTCCCTGAGTCACCTCAAATGGTGTGACGTGCCCCCTTCTCTTGGGAACTGCGAGGAAAAAGCTATTTTTCCATGGCGGTCATCTTCTGATCTGTGGACCTCACTGTACCCACATAAAAATGAAACCAACATTTTAAAACACCTGCCTTGGGCTGAAAGCTGGAGGTGGTGTGGGCAACATTTGAACATTGCTTAGCTCTGCCTTGGATGGGGGCAAAGAGTTTTTCGACTACTCTCAGTCTTTGGGTGTCCCGAAACTTCTGTTGGGATTAACACCATAAAGACAAGGCCTGGGGCACAAATGTGACTCACTGACAATTTGACAAATCCTAAAACAGAATTAGCACTAGTAAGGGTTTCTCATGTACCTGTATTTTGCAGTGCAGCTTGTCAGAATCCAAAGCCAAAGTATATTCTATCCATAAAGTCCTACAGCCTTCTTCAGTTAAGGTGTCTATAACACAAGTCAAGGAGCATAAAGGTCTGTGTCAGAAAACCCATTCTCTCCCCCATCACCACCTACCCACCATATTTCTCCTTTCTTCTTTTATTTATTTATTTATTTATTTATTTGAGAGAAAGACAGTGAGAGAGAGCATGAGAGGTGAGAAGGTCAGAGGGAGAAGCAGACTCCCCATGGAGCTGGGAGCCCGATGCGGAACGCGATCCTGGGACTCCGGGATCCTGACCCGAGCCTAAGACAGTTGCTTAACCAACTGAGCCACCCAGGTGCCCTCTCCTTTCTTTTTTCTTTCTTTTTTTTTTTTAAAGATCTTATTTTTTTATTTGACAGAGAGAGATCCCAAGTAGGCAGAGCAGAAGGCAGGCAGAGAGAGGGGGAAGCAGGCTCCCCGCTGGGCAGAGAGCCCGATGAGGGGCTCAATCCCAGGACCCTGAGATCATGACCTGAGCTGAAGGCAGAGGCTTAACCCACTGAGCCACCCAGGTGCCCCTCTCCTTTCTTCTGATACCAATACCACACTCACAACAATGTGGGGATTCTCCCCACCAAGCAATTCTGCCACACCAGCTGCATGCCCTACAGCTTCACTGCACTCTGACACTACTCAGAGATAGCATCCGATCCCACAGGCAAGGGCTCAGTGCCAAAAGACAGCCCCCTCCCCCTTCACACCAATCACAAGGAGTAGGTTCCAGGGTACTCACAACTTCTGTCCCATTTGGCTGCAAATAAGCCTCTCCTTGTGTTCCATTTATTTGCCAGAGCAGCTCATAGAACTCAGAAAAAGAGTTTACTCGTTTCTTAAAGGATGTGATAAAGAACACAGATGAAACACCAGATGAAGAAACTTCACATAGGGTGAGGTCTAAGAGGGTCTCAAGCACAGGAGCTTCTGTCCCAGTGGAGCTTGGGTGTGTCACTGTCCTGAAAGCTCTGGGAGCCCCATATTTTGGGGATTTTTATGGAAGCTTCATCACAAGGGCATAATTCACCATCACCCCCACTTCTACCCTCTCCCCTCACTGGAGAATGGGGGCGGGGCTTCTAATCACGATTTGGTCTTTCTGGTGACCAGCCCCATCCAGGAGCCCACCAAGAGTCAACTCATTAGAACAAAAAACACCTCCATCACCCAGGAAATTCCAAGAGGTTTAGGAACTCTGTGTCAGGAACTGAATTAAAGACAAAGGAATAGAAGATGCTCCTAGTACTCTAATCCCTTAGGAAATTATAAGGGTCTCGGGAGTTCTGTGCCAGGAACTGGGACAGAAAAATTTATGTATTTTCTATCACCTCATAAGGTCCAACCTATGAAGTTGGAATCCTTGTGAATAAATGTGCTTGAAAATAGATTACATACATCTCTACTTTCTTCAGTTAATCCAAAGGAGGTTTGGCTGGCTACAAAACAGGCAACCCCCCCCCAAAAAAAAAGAATACTTAAGCTCTTGTACTCACCTGTCAGTGGGACATGTAAGCTCTAGCGTCCAGACAATACCTATTTCAATGGCTTAAGAGACAGGTGTTTCATTTTTTTTCTAGCTTTCTGGAAAGTTAAAGTAATCCTAACTTCTATTAGTATAATTAAGAATCAGATGTCTTTACTAATTCTTTCCTATTCCCATTTACAGAAGGGGCAAACAACGTATAAAGAAGCTAAGTGCCCTAAGAAAAATGGCTTGAAAATAATGGAGCTGGGTTCTGAAACTAGATCTGTCAGGCTCCTGAAACCTGATTTCTTAACCTCACTCGTGTCTGGGCCGACCAGTTTACATTGTCAGGTTAGTGACTTGTGGTGACTAGTATATCCCTAAGTTTTATTGAGAACACGGTGCATCAGTAATGCTGCTGGAATGAAAAGAAATGTCACAAAACTCACAGGATAGCAGAGAATCAAGCTCCAGCCAGCAGATCCTACAACACACTTGTGATGCAGTACAACATCATGCATTGCCCACTTAGGGAGTGTTTACTCCACGGACAGCTGTGAGCATGAACCTCAGGGTTTATCTCTGTTATGTGTCAGTTTGTTTTATCTTCCCAAATATCATGAACACCAGTTTTTCACCAGTACCCCCCCTAAGAGCTTGTCTTAGTTAAGAGTCTAGGACCTGCCCTGGCTGCAGTTATGAAGTTTGATGATCCCGAGCTGTGCGAGATTTTGCCTCAGCGCTCATACCTTCAACAAAGTTTTTCCGAGTGATTGATCTTGGACTCAGTTCTATATCCACTTAACTAGTAAGACCTCCCTGCTTTTTTTTTTTTTTTTTTTTTTAGATTTATTGATTGATTTGAGAGGGAGAGAGAGACCAAGAGTGGGGGGCAGAGGGAGAGAGACAGAATCTCAAGCAAACTTCCCACTGAGCGCAGAGCCCACAGGGGGCTCAATCCCAGGACCCTGGGATAATGACCTGAGTTGAAATCAAGAGTCGGATGCTTAACTGACTGAGTCACCCAGGTGCACCTTGACCTCCCTACTTTCCAGCGTATTTAGATTTGATTGTGGGACTAGAAGACCAGGTTCTATCCCCAGCTGCTACTGATGAGCTGTGTGACCCTGAGGAAGTCATTTACCTCATGCACTTCATTTTAGTCAACTCACCTAGAAACATCTCATTGAGGTCCTACTAAGTACGAGGCCCTGGGCTGGGTTACATAATATAGATGTTAAAAGTGCAGGTTTTGGAGAGAGATACGGATTCACATTCCAGCCCATCCCTTTTCTAATTGTGTGTGGCTTTGGGACAGCCACTTTACTTATCTAACATGAGCCAGCAACCTGGGATTACATGCTTTCTCCATCACCCCACAAGAATGGAGCAGGCATATATCATGCATCATGTGCTCAGCCCTGGGTAAGGTGACAACAACAGAGCAGACCCAGACACAGGAGAGTGCTTACCACACCCAGACACTCTTACAAGCTGTTGGCATACATTAAACCCAGTGAATCCTCAAAACAGCCCACCACTCTCATTATCCCTGCCCTGCAGCTAGGATTTGGGGCACAGAGAAATTAAACAACTGGTCTAAGATCACACACCTACTAAGTGGCAGAGCTGGATAGCTGGATTAAAACCCAGCCATCTGGCTCCAGAGTCCCTGCCCATTAAACTGCGAAAGTTCTGGCTTGCTGTGACCTCTTGGAACTTCTGCAACAGATTCCTGTCTGGTTTTTGCTACCACTCTCGTACCTTTCCATGCTCTTTCCATGCAATAGTGAGCGTACACCATCGTTCCCTGCACAATATCCTCCAGCAGTCCCCACCACCTTCAGGATCAAGACCAAACTCCCCTAGATCCCAAAGTCCCACCAGTCCTGTCCCTGAGCAACTTCCACAGGCTCAGAACTCACTAAGATATAACTCCCCCACCCCCTGCACACTCCCACCACACCAGAACCCCAGGACCTTGAACTTATGTGCTTTTGCTTACCACCCTCCCTCTGCTCCCTTCCTTCCTCCCCATCCCCAAACCAGGCTATGCACAGTTATTTTCCACGTAACACTTACTAGGATTTCTTGTCATGCAGAGATGTGTAAAAAAAAAAAAACAAAAAAACAAAAAAAAAAAACCTCCACTGACTTTCTAAAACACACACACACACACACACACACACACACATATATATCTCAAAAGTAAATATGTATCAAAAATACATATCAAAAGTAGTACATTCACATGGTAGATGAGTCGAGTCTGCTCAGGCTGCCATACAAAATACCACAGACTAAGGGATTTAAAACACAGAATCTTATTGTCTCACATTCTAGAGGCTGGAGTTCAAGATCAAGGATTGATCAACCCTACTGGCAGGGTTGTTTTCTTCTAAGGCCTCTCTCCTTGACTTTCGATGGCCCCCCTCTTTCTGTGTCTGCTATGCATATCTATGTCCCACTCTCCTCTTTTTCTTCTTCTTTTAAAAGATTTTTTTTTCAAGTAATCTCTACACCTAACACGAGGCTCAAACTCACAACCCCAAGATCAAGAGTAGCAGCTCCACTGACTAAGCCAGCCAGGCATCCTCTAGTCTCCTCTTCTTATAAAGAGGACATTCATATTGGATCATGGCCCACCCATACGACCTCATTTTCATTAAATCACCTCTTTCAAGATCCCACCTAAACACAGTCACTTTTTCAGGTACTGAGAGGCTAGGACTTCAACATATGAAATTGGGAGGGACACAATCACACATGGTCAGACCAATTCCAGCAGAATAGAAGATGCAAAATAAAAATGAAAAGCACTTTTTTTCTCTTTCCTATGGCTTTCCCCACAGGGAACCTCTATGAACGGTCTCTTGGGCTCCCCCCCCCACCTGATTTACATGCACAGACCAGCAAATCCATCTCCTCCCCCATTAAAATCATTTAGAGAAACAAGATGATGATTTACGCAGTTTTGCATCTTCTTGTTTCCACTGACTATATCTTGGTTATTTTTCCATAGCAACATAGACAAACCTGCTTCTTTATGCGTTGCCATCATTCCAGCACATTCTTTTCCCAAACCCAGCCCTGTGGGTTGTTTCCTGTGCTTTCTCTGCGACAAACAAAGCTACAGTGAACACAGCTACACAAGTCTTTGGGTAGGCGTTTAGGAAGAAATCCATAGACTAAAATCCTATACAGCAGAGACCTCGGTCAGAGGATACTTGCAGTGACCTTTGGTGGATTGTGCCAACTCTCTGCCTCTGAATAGCATTCCAATTTGTGCTTCCACTGGGAGTGGATGGGGGAACCCACTCAATGGCATGAACTCCTCTTGAACACATAGTTCCAAGCTCTTTGTAACTCCTCTGTTGACTCCTGACCCCTCCAGGTGAGTTGAGCAGCAGATCCCCCCAGTGCCCCTCCATCTTTGTTATGCTGCCATCAAAGGCAGCTGTCTACCTACTCCCAATTCCATAAGGGCAGAGGAAAGCCCATTTCATCCCTGTAACCACCTGGTGCCTAGACTATAGTAGATGCCCATTAGTTAGTTTGTTTGTTTTTTGTTTTGTTTTGTTTTGTTTTGAATAGCTGACTCCTTACAGTCCTGTGAGTCTAGGTTGGGGATAGTGGGTTTTTACCTCGTTTCTCTAGCCCTGAAAGTAGCACCTGGGTCAGAGGACATGGGTCAGGGACTCAAGAAAAGGATTCTGGAATGGAACAAGTTGCCAAGAAACCAGATCAATCGTGATGAGCTAACTCTGCCTGTTTCTACAGCTGGACCCTGTGCCCCTTGAGGGAGTCAGAGAGGAAGAGAGGGAGAAAGAGAAGAGGGGAGAAGAGGAGGGAGAGAGGAGAGGTAAGGTAGGGGGAAGGGGAAAAGAGATAGGCAAGTGAGAAGGGGGAGAATAGAGACTGGGGAAAGGTGAGGACAGAAGTTGGAGGAGAGAGGGAAGAAGAGAAAGACGGGAGGGAGGGGGGAAGGAGGGAGAAGGAGAGAGGAAGAAAAGAGCATTAAAGTTTCAGAGAAGACAGGTGAGGGGTGACAGGTGGCCTGATGGCAGAGGCACTTGTACCTACCCTATGATCCAGCAATCGCACTACTGGTATTTACCCAAAGAATACAAAAACACTAATTCAAAGGGATATGTGCACCCTGATATTTATAGCAGCATGATCTACAATAGCCAAGACATGGAAGCAGCCCAAGTGTCCAACAACTGCCCATATAAATGAATCGTGTCCATTAATACATATAAAATAGATAAATATATCTATTTTAATGGGGGGAAAAGTGGATTTGCTGATCTAGGCATATAAATCAGGCGGGTGGGAAGCCCATGAAACTGTTCATAGTGTTTCCCTGTGGGGAAAGCCAAAGGAAAGAGAAAAAAAAAATGCCTTCTGTTTTTATTTTCTATCTTCTATTCTGCTGTAATCTATCTGTTGGCATTTTATTCAGTCATCAAGAAGAATGAAATCTTGCCATTTGCAACAATGACATGGATGGAGTATCATGCTAAGTTCAATAAGTCAATCAAAGAAAAACAAATATACCATTTCACCCATATGTGGAATTTAAGAAACAAAAAAATGAGCAAAGGGGGAAAGGAGAGACAGGGAAGAAACCAAGAAAGAGACTCTTAACTATAGAGAATAAACTGATGGTTACCAGAAGGGAAGCGGGTGGAGGGATGGGTGAAATAGGTGATGGGGATTAAGGAGGGCAACAGGTGATGTATGGAAGTGTTGAATCACTGTATTGTATACCTGAAACTAATATAACAGTGTATGTTAACTAACTGGAATTAAAATAAAAACTTAAAAAAAAACAACAACAAGATCACACATTCTAAAAATGGCTGTCTGTTTCACTATAGCTTAGAGCGTCTGGGCAGTCCCTGAAATCCTTCCAAGAGTTCACAAAGTCAAAACTATTGCCCCAATATATTAAGATGTTATTTGTCTTTTTCACTCACTTCCTGAAAAAGGGACAGCGGAAGTTTCCAGAGCCTATGGTAATATCAGGACATATGGAATGAAGCAACAGATAGGACGCACCAGCTGGCTTCCATTAAGATCGGAAAAAATGCAAAACAATGCCACTCTTCTAATTATTTTTTTGTTTTGAGAACTACAGTTATTTTTTACAAATATGCTCCTGTTATGTCATGGGTTTATTATTGTTTTAAAATAATGGTTTTAAGTTTTCTTGGTTTTAATTTCTAATACAGAATTATTAATCGCTATTACTACAGAAACAAAAGTTTTGGAGGTTCTCAATCATTGTTAAGGGTATAAAGGGGTCCTGAGGCCAGAATATTTGAGACCACTATGCCTGGCAGTCAGGCGGGTAGAGTGACATCCCGCCCAAAAGGACCTGGTAAGGCCTGGATGGGCCTGATTTGTTCAGCAGGAGTGGAGTCCCGGCTCAGGGAAGTGGGTGACAAGTGGGGAAGGGGGGCTGGAGGGTCTTTCCAGGATAAGAAAGCCCCCGAAGGTATTAAAAAAGGGTGAGTTGGCTGACATGGCCATTTTAGCACACTCTCAGCCCCCAAAAGAGTCTGAAGGAGGTGAGCAATGAGGACCCCCTTCTAAATTTCTGACTTGCTGCTTCAGTGACATAAGGAATTCTAGAGAAGGGGATCTGGATAGAAGGATGCAGAGTGTGGTCTTCCGCGGATGGAAGCTGAGGTCTTTGTGGGCTTCTTGTCATCACCCACAATACGGGAAATCAGTTTCAAGTCCCTAAGCAAATCTATGACAAATGAGAAGATGCTTTACAGAATATATCTTAAAAGTTCTTATCACAAGAAAAAAAAATTGAACTATGTATGATGATAGATGTTAACTAGACTTGTGATCATTATTGGTAGTATATCATTGTGATACATATGGAATCACTATCTTGTGCATACAAAACTAATAGAGTACTAGATGTCAATTATATTTCTATTTTTAAAATTTTTTTAAGATTTTATTTATTTATTTGATAGACAGAGATCACAAGTAGGCAGAGAGGCAGGCAGAGAGAGAGGGGGAAGCAGGCTCTCTGCCCAGCAGAGAGCCCGATGTGGGGCTCGATCCCAGGACCCATGACCCGAGCAGAAGGCAGAGGCTTTAACCCACTGAGCCACCCAGGCGCCCCTATATTTCTATTTTTAAAAGAAGATGCTCTATTAATGGCAACTTATAGTCCTAAAAAAAAAAAAAAACAGCGATTCAATCCGTTTGGAGGCAAAGAGCTGAGGGTTGGAAGCCTGACTCCACCACTCGCTGACTCCAGCAGGTGGGCGATTCTTAGCCTCTTCGGGCCTCGGTTTCCTCATCTATAGAATGGGAATTTAAAATCATCCTTACTTTTTAGTATTGTTGTGAGAATCCAATAGGCGAGCATGTAAAATAACACGGTGGCCAATAAAGTGCCCTTTTTTATGGAGGATGGGGGAGGGCGGAAGGAGGCGGGGCGGGTTCCCTCCGGAGGCCTTTGTCATTCTTTCTAAATTCACTTTCCTTTCCCACCAGGCCGGCTTAGTCACCCACTTGGCAGCAGCGGGGCTTGATGGCTCACACGCCAGCCACATCTCACCTGGACAATAAGGGAAACCTGGCTGGGAGCGCGGACCGGGGTCGAGTAGACGCCGCAGGCCCTCCCACGCCACCCCTCCCGCGCCGGGCTCCCGCCCCACCGCCTGATGTCGCCCCACGCGCGCCGGCCTATCAGCGCGCGCGCCGCCCTCACCTGCTCCCTGGCTCGCACCTGCGCCCGCGGGGGCGGGCTGGGCGGGATGCTAGCGCTCTTCTGGCGGCGCCTCCACTGCCCGCGCTCGCGCACTCGCCCGCAAGCCGTCCTGAGCTTCAGCGTTCCCACCCTTGCAGTCGTCTTGCCCAACCCAAGCCTTTTGACGGCGTCTTTTCCTTAAAAGGCGGGTTAATTCCTGTGGGAGGGGTGGGGGGGAGGAAAAGGCAGGGAACCAGCCGCAGGTAGGGCATTGCTCGCAAGGTTGGCTGTGAACTAGCCTTTTTTTCTTTTTCCCCTAAAACCCAAACTGGTTTTTTTCCTTTTCGCTGGCAAAAATTGTCACGGGGAGGCGACTTCACAGAAGAGGAAATTAGCTAGTTCAATGAGTTGACTGTGGGAAGACGATGTCATGGGTTAGGGCCCGCGAGGCGTGACTGCCCCCTCCATTTCCACCCATTTCAACCGTGAATTTCCCTGGAGCCAGAAGCTTCATCTTTGACTCCCTTCTTGAAGATGATTTTAGGGGAGGACTTGATGTCTCTGTTGTATATCACTAATTGATTAAAGATCTCTTGAGTACTTACAAAATGGCAGGCATCCTACTAAAATGCTTTTTACATTATCTTATTTAATCTCTCCTTAGGTGGTTTGTATCGTTGCCCTCAATTTGCAGACAGGAAAATGAGGTCCAGGGAGAGTGATTTACACAAGTAGTAAGTGACAGAGCCAGGAAGTGAAGCTCTTTTAGCCCTCTCTAACTCCATAATGGGTAGGTTGACATCCCGTCGAGAATCAGAATAGGATACACTAATTTTCTTATCAGAGGACAGAAACAGGCCAAGACAAAAATGCCCATTTTGATGGGGACTGTCCAGCCCATTTTGTCTTCATGGGAGTTCATCAGAAAACCCCATGGTTTATTTATTCATTCCTTCAACAAATACATGTTGAGTCCTTCTATGAGCCAGGCACCATATTAAGGTAGTGCAGCAATCAGACATAAATAAATCCCTGCTCTTGTGGAGCTGGCATTCCAGTGGGGCAGGGGCTGGGGGGAACCAGGCAGTAAACAATAAATGTAAGAAAATAGTAATTTTATTATATAGGACAATAAGTGCTGCGAGAAAAAGCAGAACATAATAAAGAGGGTTAGGAGTGTAGAGTAGGACTGCTTGAGGAGATAGTAAGAGTATGAGCTTGCTGCTATCTTAGGGAAGAGTTTTCTAGACAGAAGGAGGGGGCCAGTGCCATAGATCTGAGGCTAGAGTGTCCCCAGAGCATCTAGAAAGTTAATAGGGCTCAATAGAAGGGAAGGGGTGGATGAAGGGGAGAGAATCATAGATACAAAGTCTGGGGAGAGTCAGGAGGGGCAGCTCACATCTTGTAGGACCTTGTAGGTCATTATAAACACTGACTTTCACTCTGGGTGCCATGGGAGGCCATCGGAGTGACATGATCTGACTTTCATTTTAACAAGATCACTCTACCTCTATGCTGAGAGTAGCATGCAGGGAGCCATGGGGGGAAGCAGAAAACCAGGTAAGAAGCATTCCCAGGAATCCAGCTCAGGATGTTGGTGGTCCCGGACAAAAGGTGGGAGCGATGAAGGTAGAGAAAAAGACTTGAATTTGGGATCTTCTTTTAAAATACAGTTGTTGAATAGCATTTGGTGATTGCCTGGACAGGGGTCACAAACAGGAGGAGTCAATGGTGATTTCAAGGTTTGAACAAACTGAAAGAATAGAGTTGCTGTCACCTGAGACAGGAAATATTATGGAAGGAATGTCAGTAGTGGGGGGTTAGAGTTCACTTTCGTTTCTCAGTGATTGTGCAAACAAGTGATAAGGCACAACTGCATTTGGTGTGGGGGCTTTCCCTGTGCTCCAGTGTGCTGTTTAATTATGTGAATTGGGTTTTCATAATACCGTATGTCCCCGGTTCCTTTCTACCATCCTTGTCCGGTAAATTTTTACCTTAGGGAAATGGAACCTTTCTATGAAACCCATGCTGATACCAAGTGCCTCCCTCCTCTGAACAATCTCAGCCCTATAGTCCCTGCCACCCAATATGACACTGGGTTGTATGCTCTCATTTGTCATTCACTACTTCCATAAGGTTTGTTAGCTATGATTCTTAAAAGGTCAAGGCTGACGCTTTATCTTTTGTATCTCACAGGTCACCTAACCCTTGAAAATGGCTAGTAATGGGACTTGATCAGGGTGTACTGATGGAGCCGCTTTATACATACATTGTGGTGAATGACCGTTGCCATACCAGATGGGAGACCTAGGTCCCGGAGAGGGTAAGTAACTGGTCTAAGGTATTTTAGGGAATTAGAGAGCCAGGACTAGGATCTATTTGCTCTGATTATTAGACTGGTACTCTTACCCCACCCTCATAAACCTGGGCCTTAAGCAACTGGTATCTCCTAAAATAGACTCCAGTTTGAGACTCCGGTTGCTTAAGAGTAGGTACAAAAGAGGATGTTTTGAAATAGATATTCTCAGCCTCTGTTGGTGGTAGTATAATTGCCACAACCTCTTTGGCAATAAATAATTAAACTTTATAAATAAGCCCTTTCCTCAGGAAATCCTTTGCTAAATATTTGTCTTAAAATAGGCTCAAATGTGTGGGAAGTGCCATTTATGCAAGATTAGTCATTACATCAGGGTTGTGGTAACAAAATCTGGAAAGAACCTAAAAGAACATTAGTCGAGAGGTGGCACGATAAATCCTAGTCACCCACACAAGGTAAGCAGTTTAAAAAGAAATGTAGTAGGAACTCCTGGGTAGCTCATTTGGTTGCGTGTGTGACTGGTCTTGGCTCAGGTCTTGATCTCGGGGTCATGGGTTCTGACCCCACATTGGGGCCCTTAAAAAAAATAATACTAGATAGATAGATATATAGATAGATAAAATAAAAAAGAATCCAGTAGATTCTATGTGCTGAAATGAAGCTGGGCCCAGGCAAAATATAGAACGTTGTGTGTACAAGATGATCTCATTTGTGTAAGACAGATAGAAGCATGTCTATAAAAATATCGTGTGTAAACATAATGTATTTCTGGATGGATACACAACAAATTGATAACAACAATTATTTCAGACAAGGAGAACTAGGGAAGGAGGCTTATCTTTATACACATTTAATTTTTTTTTCAACTTTTCTACAACCCTTTTTTTAAAATTAATATGATTAGTTAAAACACATTCATATCATTTAAAAAATGCTAAATATTGCAAGAAAATTTTGCAAGAAGGCCTTGACCTCCCCCCTCCCCTGCTTTTTTTAGATAACGTGGATGAATAATTATGCTGTCTCCCAAGGAAGGAAATCCGTCAGTAACCATTTCCCTGAGAAAATCACTGATTTTGACTGTCAAATATTTGCATGTTCATTCTTGCTGGTGACTATTGATGAATTGGGAAATGACTCCACTAACTACGTGTCCTTCAGAGGCCAGACCTCAGAAAGAGATCAAGAAAATGAGCTTCCACCTGTTATCTCTCACCTGTTTCCTCCAAGGCTGGGCCCCACGCTTGGGCAACTGTGATTCACCCATTTCTGCAAGAGGAAATAAGACCTATATGGCAGCCACCAGCCCTGTCCTAATGAATCAAAATCTTTGAGGTGAGATTCTGGCAGCTACATTTTTTTATCCCCTCCCCTGCCCACCCAGATTCTTCTGAGGCACACAGCTTTGCTAACTGCTCCCCTCTTCAATTCACTTTTGAGCCCCGTGAAACCTAGTTTCACCAGTAGAAGGACAGTTTCCTACTGGGACTGTTGATTTGATGACACACAAAGTATCACCTACAGAGTTGTGGTAGGTATGATACTGCTTCCCACAAAAGATGTCTATGTTCTAATTCCTGGAATCTGTGCATGTGTTATCTCATATGGCAAAAGGAGTTTTGCAGATTAAATTATCACCCTGAATATCCAGGTAACCCTAATCTAATCTCGTGGCTCCTTAAAAGAGGAGAACATTCTGAGGAAGGTGTGACTACAGAAGAATGACCAGGGGGATGCAGTGTTGCTGACTTTGAAGGTGGCAAAGGGGTCCATAATCAAGGAAGGGGGGCAACCTCTAGGAGACGTAAAAGACCAAGAATCAGATTCTCTCCTAGAGCTTCTGGAAAGAAACGCATCCCTTCCAACACCTTAATTTTAGCCAGTGAGACCTATGTAGCACTTCTAACCTACAGAACTATAGGATAATGAATTTGTGTTGTTTTAAGCCACTAGATTTATTTGTTATAGCAGCTATAGAAAACATAAGTATTCTGGGCAAAAGTCTTTAATGTGAATCTAATCTAGTGTCTGTACTTCATCAGGACTGCAGGAAGTACAGGGACTAAAGGAACAGCTTAAATAACACCAGACAAACCAAGAATGTAGCATATTCTTAAAGACAGCTGGCCTAGATTATATTTTTTTAAATGATTAAGAATAAGAAATCTGGGGGCACCTGGGTGGCTCAGTGGGTTAAAGCCTCTGCCTTCGGCTCAGGTCATGATCCCAGGGTTCTGGGATCGAGCCCCACATCGGGCTCTCTGCTCCGTGGAGAGCCTGCTTTCTCCTCTCTCTCTGCCTGTCTCTCTGCCTACTTGTGATCTCTGTCTATCAAATAAATAAATAAAATCTTAAAAAAAAAAGAAGAAGAAGAAGAAATCTGGGAAGGACTGCTTGGATTAAAATAGGCAAAAGAGATATGACCAAAAGGCAATATATGGTACCTGATGAGATTCTGCTTCAAAAAGACAAGAGAGAGAAAAAAAAGTATAAAAGATGTTCTTGAGACACAGGGAGAAGTTTTAAGATACTGCATATTTTAGATCAGCTTATAGACTTATTGTTAATATTCTTAGGTGTGATAATGGAACTGTGGCTAGTAGGAAAATGTTATTATTCCCAGGAAATACTTATATTTAGGGGCAGAGTATCATAGTATCTACAGGTTAATTTTTTTTTTTTAATTTTTTTAAGTAGAAGGAAGGGAAGGAGTAAAGGAAGGGAGAGAGAAAAATAGAAAGAGTTAGGAAAGCGAAAGAAAGAATGTAAATATGACGGAATGTTAACTTCTGTTCAACCTGGGGGGAGGGTTTCTGTGTACAATGAGTTCATTGTATATTCTTTCAACTGCTCATCTATTTGAAAACGTTCATACTAAAGCAAGGTATGGAGAAACCTGAACAGTGGAAAATTTGAAGATAGAAGAATGGATCCTGAATCACCTGTTCTGGCAAATGCTACAGATGGATTGATCCTTGTGTATTGGGTTTTGTGGTGTCTTCCAACCATGTACTCATCCATCCATCCATTCATTCATTCATTCATTTTTCTATTTGCATGCTTATCAAGTATGCATTATCTCTTCTTTCTAGGTTCTAATTCACAGACATCGCAGGGAGAGAACTCGTCCCTGGGGAAGGCAGTGCTCAGGTTGAGATTTTCTGCTGAGTTCTGGGCAGTTGGCTAACCTGGAGTGAGAAAGACCCATTTCAGCTCTGCCTCCCCTGGTAAAAGAGAAGGGAAAGGAATGGGAAGGACCTCCTTGCCTTGCGTCCCCACAACTGTGAAGTGCAAGTTTGGAAAGTTGTCCTTTGCCTCAATCCCAGTACTCATCAAGCAGGGCACTTGACCCAAAGACCATCCATCTCTCTGAGCTAGGCAAAATCATTCTTTGTTCCATTCAACTAATGTTTCTTGAATCACTACCATGTATCAAGAGCTAATCAAGATGCTGTGGATTCACAGTGGCGAAAACAAAGTTCCTACCCTTATGAAGTTTGTATTCTTTTTGAGAGTGAGGATGAGAAAAAAAGAACGAATCAAAACGTAAATATAACAATGTCAGGCAGTGGTAAGTGTGACAAGGACAAACACAGTGAGGGGATAGGGAGTCTGGATGGCTGGAATGGTCTCCTGAGAAGTTGACCTTTGAGCAAAGACCACAGAGAAATGAGGAAACTTGGTCATATGCCCTCTAGGAAAGAGGAAAGAGCATGAGCTGAGCCCTTGGTAGCAAATATTCTTGGTGTGTTCAACAAGAGACAATGTGGCTGGAGTGGGAGGTGGTAGAAAAGAAGCTGTAGAATAATAGTAATAATAATGATAGTGATAACAACAACAATTTTATATTTGGTCTTTGCCCTTGACTGCTGGCACAGATCTCCTGAAGTCCTTGGGATTTCCTGAGTGATAGAGGTAACAGGCATGTATCCTGTTATTCAGAACAAGCCCCTTTCCACCATACCTGTTTATGCTAATGAGGTGACTCTTGGAGGGTCCCTAGGGAGTTTCAGGATAGGGGCTGATTACCAGAGGAACCCCACTCTCAAAACCCTGGAGGAGAGAGGGACTGGATACTGAATTTAATGACTAATGTCAGGTGGTTTAACCAATCATGTCTATATGATGAATCTCTATAAAAACCCCTAGACAATGGGATTTGGGGAGGCTCCAAGTCTGCAAACACATCTATGTGCTAGGAAGGTGACACATCCCAATTTCATGGAACAGGGCTCCTGAGCTGGGGACACTTTCAGACCTCACCCCATGTACCTCTTCATCTGGCTGTTAATTGTATCTGTAGGGGAGGAAAAATTTCCCTGCCCCACTTAGAGTCCCTGGTTGGGTCTGAAAATTAAACTGACAAAGACAGATTAATGGAAGAAAAGTAGGCAAGTTATGTTAAATTTTTCATGTGTATGGGAAGCTTCACAAGAGAATGAAGACTCAAAGAAGTGACCCAAGCAGAAACTTCTACACCTTTTAGACAAAGAAATAATACAGTTGTGAAGAATTGGTAAGGCAGAGAAGTTTGGACCAGAGGTAGTAAATACTGAGAATCAACAAAGTTTATTTATACAGTCTATTCCCCCCAAAATTCCTTGTCTCTGATAATAAGGATGTCTCCCTTCCTCCTTGTAGAGGAAGGATTCCTTTCACATGTGATCTCTCCTGCTTTCAGAGAGGAAGAAGAGCAAGGTGGTGTGGCTGGGCAGAGTGACTTTCCTTTTTCTGCTTTCTCACACTCCTTCAGTTTAAGATATTCAGGATACCAACATGCCGTATTTTGGACTAGTGTGTCCTGAACCCCATCATGTCCTTTGTAATAAAGTCTATTAGTAGGCATTGCATTTTTCTGATTTCTGTGAGTCATTCTAATAAACAAACCTGAGGGTGGGGTTTGTGGGAATCCTTGACTTTGTAGCCATGTTGAACACAATGTGGGTGTCCTGGGGACCAGATATTTTTGACCAGCATCTGAAGTGATGGCTGAGCCTTTAAAAGCTGTGGAGTCCAAGACTAACTCTGAGTAGTTAGCATCAGAACTGAACTGAACTGTAGGACAGCTAGTTGGTGTCCAGAAAGTAGGAGAATTTATTGATATGGAGGGGAGAAAAAAACACACATTTGGTGTCAGAAGTGTTGTGAGTAAAAACAGATGGTTGAATACTCTGTGAATGATCTTGCAAATGCTTTCTCCTGTTTCAGCCTCAAAAGAGAACCCATGGAACTTCGCCCTCATGTGGAAAGGATCAGAATTTGTATCTACTTCACGGCCACAGGATGGTCTGGATTCACCAGTTAGTTTCTTGTCGTAATTTGGTCAGAAAGTGTTTAGACTTGATGCAGGTCCCAAGTGTAATAATATACTATATTGATGACCTTATGATAATATTGGAAACCTAAGAGCAATATAGGACTGACTTGAACGCTATAGTGACTCACATGAACAACCGAGGAAGGTTAATAAATCCAAAAAAGATTGAAGGACCCACCCAACCAGTGACATTCTTAAGAACAATCTGGAAAGAAGCCACCCAGGACCTTTCACAAGTGACGGAAAATACTGCTGTTATTTATTACTGCCTCTCTTCCTCTTCATCCCACCACCCCCCTTGCCACAACCAAACAAGGAGCCCTGCATTTTGTTGGTTTATCTAGATTTTGGAGAATGCACATTCCAATTCTGAAAATATTGCTAGTTCCTAAAGACTTATTTTTTTTTCAATTGTGTTATGTTAGTCACCATACAATACATCATTAGTTTTTGATGATTCATTGTTTACATATAACACCCAGAGCTCCATACAATATGTGCTCTCCTTAATACCCACCACCAGGGTCACCCACCCCCATACCCCCTCTCCCACTCCCTTCTAAAACCCTGTTTGCATCTTAAAGTCCACAGTCTTCTCATGGCTTGTCTCCCCTCCAATTTCCCTTCCTTCATTTTTCCTTTCCTTTTCATGATGTACTCCATGTTATTCCTTATGTTCCACAAGTAAGTGAAACCATATGATAATTGACTTTCTCTGCTTGACTTACTTCACTCAGCATAATCTCCTCCAGTCCCATCCATGTTGATGCAAAAGCTGGGTATTCATGCTATCTGACAGCTGAGTAATATTCCATTTTATATATGTACTACGAAACTCGACCATTCTCTTACACCATACACAAAGATAAACTCAAAATGTATGAAAGACCTCAATGTGAGATAGGAATCCATCAAAAATCCTAGAGGGGAACATACACAGTAACCTCCTCAACATCAGCCACAGCAATTTCTTTCAAGACACATCTCCAAAGGCAAAGGAAACAAAAGTGAAAATGAACAACATGGATTTGGAGTTAATATAAGGGGACAGCTTCATTCTTGCTTACCCGTCATTGCTAAGGCAAATGGCAAGATCCTGAGAGAATGCCTTCATTGAGCATGGCACCCATATTAAGGTGGCCACGGCTGAGGGATTTTGAGAGGGCAGTGAAAAACACCCAGAGCTGCTGTGCTTCCCATCCTGAGAAGAGAGACCTCAAAGATAGACCGGAAGAGGCCTGGGATGTCAAGTTGACATATAAAATTAGCCATTACACCCTACCAGAGTCTCTGTTTTTAACAACAATAACAAAAAAATCCAACTCGATCTAATGTCATTTCTCCAAACCCCAATATTACCATCTTCTACTTTCCTAAAGTTGTCAATCATTAATTATGATTTTTCTTTGAATTGACTGATTTCTTAATTTAAATTTATTTTAAAAGAAAGGTTTATTTTACTACATTAACTGAGAGCTAGTACAATTTTACATATACACAAAGTAATTATAAAAATATATACAGGAGCATCTGGGTGGCTCAGTCAGTTAAGCATCTGCCTTTGGCTCAGGTCATGATCCCAGAGTCCCAAGATCAAGCCCTCCCCACTCCGTGGTCTCCCTACTCAACAGGGAGTCGGCTTCTCCCTCTGACCCTTCTCCCTCTCATGCTCTCTCTCTCTCTCTCTCTCTCAAATAAATAAAATCTTTAAAAATAAATAAATAAAATAATTAAATTAATAAATACAATGTGAAGAAATTTAAGATATAAAGTCTAGCTAGAAACCACTGCCTCATCTAGGTTCTGGCCTGAGTCCTGCTCAATCTTTATAAAAAGAAAAAAGCAAAGAAAAGAAGGGAAGGGAAAAGAAGACAAGAGAAGAGGAGAGAAGAGAAAAGAAAAGAAGAGAAAAAAAACAGCAAAAAGGTATAGAAAAATAAAAAAAGAAAGGAGACATAATAGCAAACTGAACTCAGTCTTGTTGATGTATTCTAAAGGAGTAAGAGAAAAAATTTAAAGAATAGTTTTTTAAGCACAAGTTTGGTTATTACATTATTTTTAGGAATGATCTGAAATCATTGCATGTACAACAAAAAGTATTTGCCATGGATACATATGGTACTCCTGGGAAACACGGATTCCTAAGGGAGATGCTCTGCTCTTGAAGAGAGGGAATCCAGTGCTTAACACCAAGAGAGAGTGAGAGAGACTTGAAGTGCATGTTTGATGGAGGACAAAATGCTTCATATTCTGTAAGGTAAGCTTTTTTCTCTATTCTCACTCAAAACCTCTCAGTAAAATCGACATTGGATGCTAATGCAATTCATTCATTACAGATGTAAGAAAGTGCTGAGCTCTGCTTCAAAAGTTGCTGCACAGCAAAACCAAAATCCACAGGGACAGCCAACGTGTGGGTGATAAATGCCATCTCACTCAAAAGATTATTGGACAGGTATTCAACCCAGGCACTGGCCCAAGCCTTGGGAAAGTAGAGACAAAGAAAACATGGTCCCTGCCTTTATGGTGCTCATGCTAGGAGGAGGGACATGGTGGAGTGCGTGGTGTCCCACAGAACAAAAGCACTTTCATACAGTTATATGTAAAAATTCTATGCAGAGTGGAGAACTTGCTTGGTTTGATTTCGTTTGGGGAATTTTTTTTCCCTCTTGGAACATATCTAGTTTCTTTTCTCTTGGGAAAATAGTATGTTACCAGTTCCATTATTACATTTAAAATTCATATTTTTAAATCTACTGGTAGAAAAATCATATAGTTTCTTTGTTAAATAAGAGACTGAGAAACAACATAGTATAATGAAAAAGACTAGAAATTCTCATTTTTAGTTGGCCATTCAGTAACTGGGTAACCATTCTCTGCCTCAATTTTTGTTCGAAATTGAGGGACTTGCAACTACTTAATACTATGTCTCTCTTACGGACAAAAGATTTGCTATTGAAATTTACTTTTATATAAGAGGATATAACAAATAAATATGTGCCTTCCCTCCCTGTCTTCCCTTATAAGTGTGGCTATGGGATTAATCTCTTGCCAATGGAATGTAAAGAGAAATCTGGTTAAAAAAAAAAAAATGATACTCTGGTCCCTTCCTTCATCCTGCTGCTTGGAACATCCTGTGACACTGCTCGCCATCACGGAGCATGAGGGTGAAGGTCACATCCTAGGCACGCAGAGTGGGGAATTGGTTTGGTTTGGTTTGGTTTGGGGAATTTTTGTTTCTGATTTGGGGGATTCTTTCTCTCTTTTATTAAGTTTTTTTTTAATCTTAATTCCAGTATAGTTCACATGTAATACATATAACATAGTGTTATGTTAGTTTCCTGCTTTAATTAGTTCCCCCATGGTCTACTGAGTAACTGCTGTGATTAAAGGAATTTATTTTTGCATAAGCTTGGAGCATCTCTCAATATCCTCTCAGTACTGGAATTGAACTGAAGGAAGAAAGTGTTACGCTTTCGAGAACCAACCGTTTGTTTAAGCCAGTTGAACACAGGAAGCACCTGACAGTAATAGTAGTAGTACTAGTAGTAGTAGTAGTAGTAGTATTGTTTTTAAAAAATTCCTCTTAGATAAATAACACAGTCAAATCTCTGCTTGCTCCCATTTCCAAATGTCCTATATTAATGCATTCATTTGTTCACTCATTCATTCACTCAACAAACATTTGCTGCTTTTTCACTATGACAAATACAAATTGCCTTTGCCCTTGCAGATCTGATGGATGTGAAAAAGCAAACTGATCATTTGGGCACAATATTAAGCAGCTAACTCATGAGGGTCAGGACAGGCTTTCTGGAAGAGGCAAAGGTTTTGGCTTGTTCCTGAGGACAGAATACGTGTCAGTCAGGCAGTGATGTCAGAGAATAGGGTTCCAGGTAGAGAAAAGAGCACATAGGAAGACTAATCTTAGAACCTAAGCGTGAAAGAGGAAAAACATGAGAAAAAAAAAAAGAACAAGAAAAGCATATGTCCCATGTGACTTGAGTGAAGGCACTTGGGGGAAAATAATGGGGGGAAAGTTGATAGAATTTTAGCCCTATCCTGAAAGCAGTGGAGAGCCATTTAAGGAATTTACATTAAGTTAATTCTTCAAGTATTACGTGGGTTAATACTTGTATTACGTGGGTTAATAGTAGTACCGCTCGCAGTAAGAGCCATCTCTTGCACAAATTTAAAGAAAAAGCAGATGCAGTATCTCCTCACACCTACCAGAATGACTAAAATGGAAATGATAAATAATGCCAAGTGTTGGCAAGGATGGGAACCCACATCCACTGAGATAGTGTATATTTTAACAATCACTTTGGGGGCGCCTGGGTGGCTCAGTGGGTTAAAGCCTCTGCCTTCGGCTCGGGTCATGATCTCAGGGTCCTGGGATCGAGCCCCGCATCAGGCTCTCTGCTCAGCAGGGAGCCTGCTTCCCCCTCTCTCTCTGGCTCTCTGCCTACTTGTGGTCTCTGTCTGTCAAATAAATAAATAAAATCTTAAAAAAAAAAAAAACAAAAACAAAAACAAAAACAAAACAATCACTTTGGAAAACTTCGTGGGAAGCAACCATGATAATGCATAATATGCATATTATGCATATGCATAATAATGCATAAATGCATAACCTACGACTCAGCAATCCACTCCATAAATATACACCCAATAGAAATGTGTACATAGGTCTGCATGTACGGGCGTACAAGATTGTAGCAGCATTGTTCCTAATAACACAAACTGGAAATTTCCCAAATGCTCATCAAGAATAGACAAATGCTCATCAAGAATAGAATGGGGACATGAATTACTATATGTCCACACAATGAAATACTGTACAGTAATAAGAATGAGAAAATTATAACAACATACAACAGGAATGAATTTCACGAACGCAATGCTCAGTTGAAGACACCAAACACAAAAGAGTATATGATCTGTGATTCCCTTTAGACAAAGTTAAAAAGAGACAAAAATGCTCTCTGGTGTAGGAAGACAAGATATGGTTACCCATGGTGGGTAGTTACTGGAATGGGCATGAAAGAAGCTTCCAGGGTGGTAAAAATGTGGTTTCTTGACCTGAGGACTTGTTATGTGGGTGTGTTCATCTTGTGAAAAACTCATCCAAGTTTTTACAGTTTGTGTACTTTTCTGTATGTATGTTACACTGCAGTAAAAAGGTGCTACCCTCCCCCGAAACACACACACACACACACACACACACACACACACACACAGGAAAACAAATAGAATACCAAAGCTACCAACACATTGCTCTGGGACTCGAGTCTAGTGAGAGACCAGAAGAGTCTTTTCAGCAGGGAGTTGAGCTTAGTGCAAAAATAACAAAAGGTAGCCAACTGACATGCAATTTTTGGTGTCCTTCACAGTATTTCCAACACTTGTAATTAAGTTGACCCTTGAACAACATGAGTTTGAACTGTCTGGGTCCACTTACATGTAGATTTTTTAAAATAAATATAGCACAGTACTTAAATTTATGATTTCCTGAATAACATTTCCTTTTTTCTAGGTTATTTACAGTATATAATATCTATTATATACAGAACGTGTGTTAATCAACTGTTTATATTATTGGTAAGGCTCTGGTCAACAGGAGGCTATTGTAGGGGAGTCAGAAGTTGTACATGGATTTTCAGCTGTGTGAGGAGGTTGATGCTTCTAACCCCCATGATGTTTAAGGGTCAACTATAGTTACTAACATTCTGAAATTTTTATAGAAAAATCTAAATGCCTTTTACTATTTGCTTCTCTAAAAAACAGTAAAGATCTAACAACACTGCTCTAGTTTAGAGTTTTAGAAGAAATCTTTGGGAAAAAAAAAAAGGAAGAAGAAATCTTTGGCTGCTTTGTAGAAAATCTACTAGACACAGCAAAAGCAAAAGTAGAGACCAGGTAAGAGGCTGTTGCCAGAATCCAGATAAAGGGTGAGCGTATCTTGGATAACAGGAAAAATGTGAGCAAATGTTCAAATTCTAGACATATTTTGAAAGCACAACTCATTGGATGAAAGCCAAAGGAAACTCTGGAAGTTTTGGCGTGACCAACTGAGGGGAGATAGTTGTCCATCACTGAAATAGGAGAAGCCGGAGAACTGAAGAGGAGTTTAAGGGGCATGGATGGGAGTCGTCTGTTCAGAAAATGTTAAGTTTGAGACACCTTTTAAATAAGCAAGTGCAGATTTCAAGAGATATTTGAATATTTGATTCTGGGGTTCAGGAAAGAGATCTGGAAAGGAGATATCATTGTGGGAACCATCAGTTTATGGTGGTATTTAAAGCCATGAGATGAGAGGCAAGCAAGGGAGTAGTGGGAGTCCAAGGCCTGAAACTTGGACTTCCAACATAAAGAGGTCCGCGGGGAAAAATAAGAAGCAGCAAAGGAGACAAAAGAGGAGTGGTCAATAAGACAGGACAAAACTGGGGCGCCTGGGTGGCTCAGTGGGTTAAAGCCTCTGCCTTCGGCTCAGGTCATGATCCCAGGGTCCTGGGATCGAGCCCCACATCGGGCTCTCTGCTCAGCAGGGAGCCTGCTTCCTCCTCTCTCTCGCTGCCTGCTTCTGTGCCTGGTTGTGACCTCTGTCTCTCAAATAAATAAATAAAATATTTTTTAAAAAAAAGATAGGACAAAACCAAGAGCATATGGTATCCTGGAAGACAAGGGAAGCAGATGTGTTTCTGAGGATGCAGCGGTCAACTGTGTCAGGTGTTAAGGAAGGTGAACCCTGATGAAGGGTCGGTGGATTTAACAACATGAAGTCTTTATGACGTTGGTCAGAACTCTCTTGATAGTATAAGGGGGCAAAAGGCAGACAGGGTGAGTTCGGGAGACAATGGGAATAAAAGAAAAGGAATCAGTGAGTTTAGTTAACTCTTTCATAGAACTTTGCTGCAAAAGGAAGTTAAGAAGAGAGATCATCAGTCCAGGGGTCCAAAAAAGCATCTTTCTGTTTGTGTGTCTGTATTTTGTTAAGTGGGAAAATTAACTGCATGTTTGTGTGCTGATAAGAATAGGCTAGCAAAAAGCAAACAATGTTACAGAAAACAGAGGGAAATATGGGGAGAGATGTTCTTGAATAGTCAAGAGGGTAAGATCCACAAGCAACTATTATCTATTGTGGTACATTGTGTGAGTACAGATGCTGGTCAATAGAAAAATCTCTCTGGGCCTCAGTTTCCTTATTCTTAACTGGGGCATATAATGCTTATCTCACTTAGATTTTATAAAGGCTAAATGACTTAATATAGGTGAGTTCCTGGTTCCCAGGAGCACTCAAAATATGACAACCACAGTGATTTGTCTCATTATCCCTAAATCACAATTTTCAGGTCTGGAAATCTCTCTGTTGAGAAGTTGTACGTCTATTAAGTAAACACAAGAAGCTAGTGAGTTTATGTTTATCCATAAATAACTCATCAAAAGTTTTTAAAACTTTTTCACTCTTAATAAAATGCCTCAGACTACTGCATGAAATGCGTCCCTATTAAAATATTAAATCAGGGCACCGGGGTGGCTTAGTGGGTTAAGCCTCTGCCTTTGGCTCAGATCATGATCTCAAGGTCTTGGGATCGAGCCCTCGTCAGGCTCTCTGCTCCGCAGGGAGCCTGCTTCCCCCACCCCCCTGCCTGCCTCTCTGCCTGCTTGTGATCTCTCTCTGTTAAATAAATAAATAAAATCTTTAAAATATATATTAAATCAAAGGCAAAACCAAAATCTGGCGGAGCAGCATATTTCATATCTTTGGCAACCTGTTTGCATAGATTAGTTTTAAACCCAAAGATTTATTTAAATGTTCCACAGCCTTTATAACAAAATGAAGGTACTTGAGCTGCTTCAGGCTGTGGATTAGACCCTGTGAGAAACCACCTTCCTCCCTACTTTATTTCACAACACAGATCAGCCAAACAGATAAGCCAAAAGTTTGAAGTCAGCCAAGTTGCACTGATTAACTGCTATAACTGAGGTTAAGGGCAATTCACTAGGATTCACAAACTCTGAGCCCTAGCCCTGAGGTAAACTTGCCCTGTTAGACTTGACCATTCTGGGTCTCTGTTTCTTAACCTGGAAAACAAAGGGCTTGGCCTGATGCCATCACTTTAGCTCCCACAGTCCGTGATTCTGAGAGTTTGAGATTACGTGAGGCTTTATGGACAGTAGGAAGAGATTGCTTGTGGACACTGCTATCCCACAGCAGAATCTGGACAGATGGTTCAACTTCTTTGAGTCTCAGTTTCCTCCTTTCTCAGCTGAAGTGTGAGAACCAAACACAATCTTGTTCAAAAACCACTTTATTAAGGGTACTCTGCTATTCCAAGCTAAGGGGCTAAAGCAGTGGCCTCAACCAGAAGAGGGCAGGGTTTGCCAGGATCAACTGTGGTGTGTACTCAAAAGAATCACATCTCCCCTACCCCTCAGAAGGTGACCAGTGTGGTAGAGAGGTGTCTTCTCTTTTTCAAACTGGTAGATTTGTAATGATGGCATAGAGCCTTCACCGGGGAAGAATGTTAAGGACAAAAATGGACTTGTTGATTAATGCTGTCTGCAGTGGATACAGGAGTGGTGAGACGTAGCTGTGGCTCTGTGCTTGCAATCCCAGGTTTCGATGGGTGCAAGTTTTTCAGAATGATTTTTCAGTTCCGTTTCATTCACTATACCCCTCCTCTCCCTTCAAGACCATGTCATCTCCATAGGTAGGCTTTGAGGGCTCTTCAGTTTTTAACTTTGACCAACCCTGAGAGAAGTTGAGTTTGTGAAGAACCATGGCAAAAGCTGACTTTCCTTGTTGGTCTTTGTGGTGCGTTGTCTGCCAAGGTGATCACTATGTCCCTCCTCACACCCGGAGAGACTCACTTTCCCCAACCCCAAAACCGAGCTGGCCTTGTGATTTGCTTTGACCAACAGAATGTAGTTAATGGGATTCTGGCCTTTGGATTTCTAGGTCTACTCTTTAAGAATCTAATAGATTCTTCTTTTATTCAGAGGGAAATCCAGCCAACCATAGAGAGAAGTCCAGACTATCCATGTGGATAGACAAGAACACAACGAGGACGCGCTAGGTTCTGGACATAGGAGTGATTCCAGCCAACACCAAAAGAGTGATGCCCAGTCATCCTAGTGGGTCCCCAGCCATTCAAACCTGTCCAGCTAGGGCAACAGACAGGTGAGTCAGGCCATCTTGAATCCTGTAGTACCCTGAGAGCCATGTCAGTTAAGACCACATGGGGGCAGACTTGAGCTTTTCCAGCTGGACGGGGACACACACACACACACACACACACACACACACACACACATTCCCAGCCCACAGATTTGTGCACAATAAAATGGTTATTGTTCTAAGCCAGTAATTTTGAGAACGCTGAAGCTCAGATGAGTTAATTACCTTACCCAAAGTCACAAAAAGACTAAATAGCAGAACTGAGATTAGAACACAAGCCCAGGCTTCTCCAAACTGATGATGAAACTCGTATTCTTTCTCCTCACGTTCCATTCTAGTTGCATAAAGAACTTGAATTTCACAATTTTAATTACAGAATGATGGGCTTCAAAGGACAAACATGTTTAGCTGGTACCTGAAAATTCAGCTCTCAATTATATACTGACTTACTCTGCTCTCTAATTACTTGATCAGACATATTTCGGTTTGTAATTGCTCAGAAGTCAGCAAAAGGGAATGTGTTTCCTGACAGTATTTTGAAGAATATTCATTAGATTTATTATAGATAAGCCTCACTTTCCACAATAAAATCAATCTCTTGAAAGCATTAAGAGAATTTTTTTAAAGTTTTATGTAAATAAAGCTGCTGTAAATTTAACTATATTTTAATGAAATAGAAGTTTCCATTTAAACAAAATTAGCAGTGAACATTTTAATAATGCTTTTAAAACGTTTTTAAGATGATGAATCACTTAGGGTCATTTTCTGTCCTCGAAGCTGAGATTTTTTTTTTTTAAGATTTTATTTATTTATTTGACAGAGAGACAGATCACAAGTAGGCAGAAAGGCAGGCAGAGAGAGAGGAGGAAGCAGGCTCCCCGCTGAACAGGGAGCCCGATGCGGGGCTCCATCCCAGGACTCTGAGATCATGACCTGAGCCGAAGGCAGAGGCTTTAACCCACTGAGCCACCCACGCGCCCCAAAGCTGAGATTTTTATGTTAGATTTTCTTAAACTGGCGCACAGCTATAAAAGAGAGAACAGTGCAGAACATAACAG
Source organism: Martes martes (assembly GCF_963455335.1). NCBI lineage: Eukaryota > Metazoa > Chordata > Mammalia > Carnivora > Mustelidae > Martes > Martes martes. The sequence goes on along the minus strand of NC_137889.1, from coordinate 150,643,975 downwards.
TCCTTGGCCCAAAGTAAGTGCTAGGGGGAAAAACGGTAACAATTGCATGCCTGTTGTGGCTGAATCGTGTCCCCGCAAAAACGTTAAAGTCCTAACCCTCAATATCTATGAATGTGACCTTATTTAGAAATAGGGTCTTTGAAGATACAATCAAATGAAGATGAAATCATTAGTGTGAGCCCTAATCCAATATGACTGTTGGCCTTATAAGAAGAGGAAAACATATCTCTTATGACAGAGATAGAGTTTAGAAAGCTGAAGCTGTCAGCCAGGGAACACCAAGAATTAACAGGCATCACGAGAAGCTAGGAAGACGCCAGGGAAGCTTCCACCCAGAGCCTCAGAGGAAGCCTGGTCCTGCTGACACCTTGGTTTTGGACTTCTAGCCTTCAGAACTGTAAGAGAACAGATTTCTGTTGTTTTGATTGATTGATAGTAATGTGTTATGGCATCTCTAAGAAACTTTAATAACGTGTACATCATTTTCTTTGACTTAGAAGGAAATATTAGAGGGAGGAAGATATATGAGGAAACAGAACAGAGGACTATTTTTTAGTCAAATCAGTAGATATTCCCAACCCCTGTCTCCCATGCCACTGACAGTAGGAAAAAAAAAAAATTAAATACTTTCTGAAGCTCTGCTGCAGCTAGAACTGCTCGTGTGAAATATCCACTGTTTGTTTGACAAAAAGATCAAGGCTTAGCTAGGCTAGTCTTTCTTGTCCTCCCTCCTTCAATTCCAATTACTATCTTGGGTTAGAGCAGTCACCCTGCAACAAATAGGTAGCAGGCATGAAAGAAAGACCAAGAGAATCACTGTGCAAAGCCAGAGACACTGCAGAGCCACAGAACCAATTCTAACCAACACTTATCTCTAGACTTGAGTTACATGAGAAAAATAAACTCATATTTGTTAAAGCCCTTACACGTTGGATTTTCTGTTATACTGGACACATTCCTAATTGATGGGAGACGCTATGGTGGTAGTTCAGACCAGAGGTAATATATAAGGAGAAGAAAAGCAGAGAGGAATGGAAAAACCAGGAGAGTGAAGAAAAATACTGTAAATATGAGTATTAAGTTAGCACTTGGGGATCAATAAAGTATGGGGAAGCAAAGAAGCCTGGTGTAACTAGGAGGTTTGAAGACTGGGTTCGGATGGATTTCTTCTTCTATACAGGGATGTCTGCGTGGCTCAGTTAAGCCACTGCCTTTGGCTCAGGTCATGATCCCAGGCTCCTGGGATCAAGTCCCGCATCGGGGCCCTCCCTCAGTAGAGGGCCTGTTTCTCTCTCTGCCTGAGCCTGCTTCTCTCTCCACCTCTGCCTGCTTGTGCGTTCCCTTTCTCTCTCTCTCTCTCTCTCTCTCTCTCTCTGTCTGACAAACAAACAAACAAACAAATAAATAAATAAAAGCAGTTATATACAGTTCCCTATCTCTGGTGCAGCAGATGGTTTTGAACAGCCCATGCTAGCCTTACTGGTAACACAAATAATTGAATGCCAGATGGTGACAAAAAGCAACACAATTTATTCTCCCAATCTACAAACATACAACAGTCTTGAACCATTAAAACACATTAGCTTTTTCTACCCAAACATGAAATTCTCTGCTCAGATCAGCACAGTGCATCAGTCCCCAAATTTAGGTTCCAAAGTTTAGAGAGAGAGTATTTGCAGAGTTCCACATTCTGAGTTTGCATTTTTGGAGGATAACATGTGACACAGTGTCTTACAGAGAAGAATTCACCTAACTTGACATTGTTTCTAATTATTAACCATACACATTTTAAAAGAGTGCTTCACAAAGTGCAGTCCCAGACCAGCTGCATCAGCATCAACTGGGAATTTGTTATCAATGAAAGTTCCCAGGCCTCATCACAGATATCCTAAAGCAGAAACTCAACAACTTGTATTTTGACAAGGTCTTCAACTCACTCGATGTGCATCTATTAACCAGGGAGATTGGTTGCAGAACATCTCTGGCTTGACAAAGTTGACTCTCCTAATCCTCCTTTGATATACAGTTGGTTACTGGTGGAAATTTTCTTAGGGGCCAAAGAGCTTCTTGAGAGAAAACCTTCCCTTTGCAGCTCAACACTAGTAGAATGTATTTGGTGGTTGGAATGATCTTGGCTGAGGTTAAGCTTCCAGTGGGGAATTCCATATGAGGAAATGGAAAGTCAGGCTCCAAGCCAAGTTCCCATGATAGAAAGGCTGATTCTGTCTGGCATGTACCTACGACTGGAATCCCCACGCATCCCCACCATGCAGCTTGGTGATCATGCATCTGGGGACTTGCTAAGCATTTGAATTTCAACAAATGATTCCTACCACGGAAGCCTAAGCATGCACCCAGTTGTCCAAGTGTGACAGTCAAAGAGTAACACCTCTTTGAAGAATTACTGCATCTTTACCAATGAGTTCACACTGATGTTCTGCAGTGGCACAGTGTGGCCAGAAAACAGACTCTGTGCTTAGGACATTTGAAAGCTGAACTGAGTCCCTTGCACTGAGAAGACTGCTGAGATTCTTGAAGGATTGATGGGGAGAAGATTTGCTCCATCAACGTTCTTCGTCCTGCTCTCGATGGACTACACTGAGTCTTAACACCCTCAGGTTTATCATTCTGCCCTGTTCTACTCTGTATCAAGAAGGGGCTGAGTTCAATCAGTGGAGGAGTTTGTGGGAGCCTAGAGGGCAAGAGGAAAGAAGTGGGTGCTACTCTCCCACCCTTTCTGCCTAAGTCAGCAAGTTTGTCACTTCTGCCCTTCAGGCCCATCATGGTCCCATCTCCAGCCACATCATCTGGTCGCTAGGTTCTGGTGACACATTCTCCTCCCTTTGATTTTCCAGGCTGGGGGCACTGATGCCTTCTTGATAGTACTCACCTCTAGCTCCAGTTTGGCTTCTTGGCCTTTTTCATTTACTGATATAATAACTTCCTTGCAATAAGTTTCCTTTGTTGTAAATACCTAGAATGCTTTCTTTTTTTCTGATCAGAACTTGATGATACAACTGATTTGGCAATTGTCACAAAAGGGTAAATTGGATCTTTCAACAGAGATATACAGATAAAGTAGATTTCAGATACCAAAGGAAAGTTGGGCGTCAGATGCCACAGTCCTGAGAATTTATAAAAGAGCAGGAGACTAAGAAGTGTCATAAACCCCTCACAGACACTGAGGATTGATCTCTGCCTTGTGTACACCCCAGACTCCCATACCTTCTGGCTTCTAGTTGGGTTTGGCCAGTAGAAGACACTGGTTGGAGATTGGGGTGCAGTAGGAAGAAAGAAAGGGTGCTTAGACAAGTTTCCCAAAGCATAATCATGGTGCCAGCATGGTGGGGTCAGGTGAGGGCTCCAGTTGTGGACCTACACCAGCCGGAATCAGCTGACTGTCACTCCTCCTCTCTTCCAGTCTGAGATTTTAGCAGTAACTGCTTTCCTCACCTATGGCTACTGTTCTTGGCAGGCAGTCCCTCTCCAATGATTATAGATTCCCCCAACTCCTCTGTAACCTCATACCTAGGAGTGATTATAGCTCCTCCCTGTTGGTGTCTGCTGGATGCTTCCCATTTCTTGTTGGTTCCATTAACCCTGCCCAGACCTTTGGAAGATGACCCCCCTTCCAACTCTCTTTAATTGCCCTCTAAGTGTGCCATCTGTTTTCTGCCAACAGGGTGATTTGTACAGGGCTTACAAGGATCAGAAGTTGGAAATTAAAGAGAGGGTGTGTGAAGAGGACTTCCTTTGAGAGAGCTGAATTGGGAAGTCAGGAGGAAGGACCTCATGGGTACCCAGGGAAGATAATGACTTTGGTCATTAGAAGTTCAGAGCATATCCCCGCCCCGCCTCCACCCCCTGACGAAGCTTTGCATGTCCCACTAACCCAGGCGGGCGGCGCGTGAGGCAGCGGGTTTCCGGCCGCCTCCGCGAGGGCAGAGCGCTAACCTGACCATGGGTGGGCCTGCGCTGCCCACCCCAATAAAAGCAATTCCAACCTTAAAAAAAAAAAAAAAAGAAGTTCAGAGCATAGGGGACAGAAACGGGGGTCCTTTTGAAGTGTGGACGTCACACTCAAAATAGGGCATTCTGACCCTATTATAGGGTGTTCTGACTGGTCTATATGTATAGGGTGTTCCAACTAGTCTATTTCACTGAGGAAACCTCTGATGTCAGAGGCTGGTCAAATTTACTAGAAGAGATTCTTCAAATCTCTTCTGAATGCCAAAGCCACACTTCCATTTTATAAAGACTGAGCAGAAAAAGGAACGTGGGAGCAATGTCTCTGCATTCAGAATTCTGACACTTCATTGGTTACTGTATTTACCACTGCTCTCATGTGTGACCATTGCCACCTGTTTAAGATCCTCTCTATTTTATCTTTAGAAAATAAACCTCCAGTCATCATCCTGTCTCCAGGGTGGAGACAGGTAAATTCAAGGAGGGAATACGGGGATTTTAAATGCTTCTTATACAGACTGTTAAGGAATCCTCTGGTCTGACACACCACTCTCCTTAGCTTCCAGGGATATCCAGTTTTATGAATTCCTCCTGAGGGATTGGCAGTATGTAATTTTCTTGGTTGGGTTGCCACAACAACGACCACAGACAGGGAGGCTTAAATGACAGAAATGTATGTTCTCACAATTCAGGAGGCTAAGAGGGTAAGATCAAAGTGTCAGCAGGATTGGTTCCTTCTGAAGCCTCTCTCCTTGGCTTATCGATGGCATCTTCCCTGTGTCTTCTCATGGTCATCTCTCCATGCAAGTGTGAGCCCTAATCTCTTCCTATAAGGACACCAATTGTATTGGATTAAGGCCCACTCTAAGGAACTTATTTTAACTTAATCATCTCTTTAGAGGCCCTATCTCCAAATACAGTCTCATTCTGAGGTCATTAGGGCTTCAAGTATGGACATTAGGACTTTAATGTATGATCTTGTGGGGGGACATAAGTCAACTCATAACAAGCTGGATAAAACTGAATTGCTTTGGCCTCCGCCTGGGCTAGCTTAAATTTAGCTTTTGGGATTTGCTAAGTCCACTCATTTGCAGCTGCTTTCTACCTTACTAAATGTAGTTGTCATTAACCTTTCTCTCAAAATCTTTATCCTGAGAGAGTTCTACTTTTCTTTATATGTCTCACTTGTTCCCATTTGACATGGTTTTGAAAGTCAGAAAAGGAAATGTTTGTGTTTCATTCATCATCTCTCATCAGATGTCTCTAGCCCACTTTATACTTCTTTTTTTTTTTTTAAGATTTTCTTTATTTGTCAGAGAGAGAGAGGGAGAGAGAGTGAGCGAGCACAGGCAGAGGCAGAGAGAAGCAGGCTCCCTGCCAAGCAAGGAGCCCGATGTGGGACTCGATTCCAGGACGCTGGGATCATGACCTGAGCCGAAGGCAGCTGCTTAACCAACTGAGCCACCCAGGCGTCCCCACTTTATACCTCTTAACATGGCAACATAAGAATTTTCCAAATCAGGGGAGCCTGGGTGGCTCAGAGGGTTAAGCCTCTGCCTTCGGCTCAGGTCCCGATCTCAGAGTCCTGGGATCGAGCCCCACATCGGGCTTTCTGCTCAGCAGGGAGCCTGCTTCCCCATCTCTCTCTGCCTGCTTCTCTTCCTACTTGTGATCTCTCTGTCAAATTAAATAAAATCTTTAAAAAAAAAGTTAAAAAAAAAAAGAATTTTCTAAATCATTGTAAAGTCTCCCCAAAGCTTATTTTTATGTCCACATACTGAATCTTCCAACTGGAGGGTATCACGTTCTATTTATCCATTTGATCTATGGCTGTGTATCCAAGGTTTTGATAGAACTAACACTACAATAAATATCTGGGTCAAGAGTATTAACTCTTGTTAATTAGTATTAACTCTTTCTTGCTGCATACCTCAATTCATCAACTCTAATAAGATACCATCAGTTACAAGATACAGTGAAAGAGGCAAACGACTTCACTTCTGCAGAGGAGGAAAGGCAAGTTGGTAAAGTCAAGAGAGTAGTTTTTATGTCTTTCAAAAAATTTTAAGTCTATGTGTATCTATGAAATCTGATAAAAATAAAAACTGAAGGGAAAAATCAAGCCAGAAAATTATGTCTACTAGGATGCCTGGGTGGCTCAGTCCATTAAGCATCAGATTCTTGATTTCAGCTCAGGTCACGATCTAGGGTCGTGGGATCAAACCCCACATCTGGCTCCATGCTCAGTGGGGAGTCTGCTTGGTATTCTCTCTCTCTCTCTCTCTCTCTCTCTGTCTTCCTGTATCCCTCTCCACCCTGTGCTCTCTCTTTCTTTAAAATAAATCAGTGATGCCTCGGTGGCTCTGTTGGTTAAGCAACTGCCTTTGGCTCAGGTCATGATCCTGGAGTCCCAGGATCAAGTCCCACATCGGGCTCCCTGCTTGGCAGTGAGTCTGCTCTCCCTCTGAGCTCTCCACTCTCACACTCTGTCTCTCAAATAAATAATTAAACTTTTTTAAAAAAATAAATAAATAAAAAATAAATCAATCAGTCAAAAAGAAAAAAGAAAATTATGTCTACAGTGTGACCTCATTATTCAAAAACAAAAAAAATCATAGAAAAATAATTAAGGATTCACAGGGTAAGTTTAAGAGTGAGTTTTGTTTTTTGTTTTTTTTTTTTTTAAAGATTTTATTTATTTATTTGTCAGAGAGAGAGTACACACAAGCAGGCAGAGAGGCAGGCAGAGGCAGCGAGAGAAGCAGGCTCCCTGCTGAGCAAGGAGCCCGATGTGGGACTCGATCCCAGGACCCTGGGATCACGACCTGAGCCGAAGGCAGCGGCTCAACCAACTGAGCCACCCATGCGTCCCGTGAGTTTTGTTTTGATTGTTATTTCTGGATTTTTCAAAATTGAAGTGAGTAGTTTCTAAAGAAGAAGAAAAAGGTTTACTTTTTATTCCTTTATTCTAAAAAGAAAAATGAGCAAAAGGAAATGCACCAAACTGTTGTCTTTGCATGGTAAAATTGTAGATGTTATTTCTTTTTTGTGCTTCTCTGAAGTTTCTAAATTACCTCTAATAGATGTGTTTGTGGGCTTCAGGGCCTAAGAAAGAATACTCTGCAGGAGAAATAGAGAAATCTCTTTGCCTCAGGGAGAGATCACCTGAAGGGACATCCCAGCTCCTTTTGGGATCAACTGAGTGAGGCCTTTGCTGAGACTGCAGAGCAGCCTCATTTCTCCTTTGCTCAAAGCTGATTTTTTTGCCTCCCTCCCAAAGTACTGATCCCAAGAGCACCCCAATAAACTCCCTACTCTCAAATCTCTTCCTTCTCAGAGTCTATACCCTAGGGAACCTGGCCTACAACACCGTATGTCTTAGACTGGTTCAAAGGACATCATCTACCAACTTTTTGCAAGTCATGAAAGTATTTCCAAGAACACTGTTTTTTGTTTTTTTGTTTTTTTTTTAAAGAACACTGTTTTGAAATAGAAAACTCATTTTGACTTGCAGTTTTGAAGAATATGTTAATAAGCAAGTTACAAAACAGTTCACATGCTACGATTGCAAATTATATTTGCATATATTATATGATTGCAATATACAAATATATACATTTCATAATAGCAAATACTTGAGGGCATAGTTAATGTATTCATGCTCTTTTTATTTTAATTTTAATTCCAGTATAGTTAACATACAGTGTTATATTAGATTCAGGTGTACGATACAGTGATTCAACACTTCCATACATCACCCAGTGCTCATCATGAGGAGTGCACTTCTTAATCCCCATCACCAATCTCACTCATCCCCCCACCCACCTCCCCTCTGGTAACCATCAGTTTGTTCTCTATAGTTAAGAGTCTGTTTCTGGGTTTTCCTCTTTTATCCCACAATGACTGTTTATTTTGCTTCTCAAATTCCACATATGAGTGAAATCCTATGGTATTTGCTTTTCTCTAACTAGTACCATATTGTTTTGATTACGATAGCTTTGTAATATAACTTGAAGTCTAAAATTTTAATACCTCCAGCTTTGCTTTTCTTTTTCAAAACGCTTTGGCTATTCAAAGTCTTTTATGGTTCTATATAAATTTTAGGATTTTTTGTTCTAGTTCTGTGAAAAATGTTGTTGGTATTTTGATAGGGATTTCATTAAAAGCATAGATTGCTTTGGGTGGTATAGACATTTTAACAATATTTTTTCTTCCACTCCATGAGCATGGACTGTCTTTACATTTTTGTGTCACAATAGACTAATACTTTTTGAGTTCCTACATTTTGCCAGGCATTAAGTTTGGCATTATACCAAAAATATGAAAATGATGATTATCTCTGTATGATGGAATTAGAAGTGGTTTTTATTTTCTTCTTCCTCCTTTTAGAATATTTCCCGAAGTTTGTTTTGTAATTACATACAATGTTATAAAAATTACTTTATAATTCAAACTTATACAAATAAATTTTTAGGATAGCAAGTATTTCAATAAACATTTGCTGTAATCTTTATATTACATGTAACCGAAATTCTCCTCTCCACCCTCCAAAAAGCCCAAGACCTACAAAAATAAGATGTATCAACCCAACAGAAGCTGAAGAGCAAGTTTTGAATATCAAGATTTGGGATATGGAAGGTTGCCATTCTCTAGAACAGAAATAAATAACCTGAGTGTTTCTGAATCATTTTCATTTTGAAGCTGAAAGGAAAAGGGGACTCTTATGTATATCCCATTAACCTCAGACAGATTATATAACAAAGGACCATAAAGTTTTCCCAGCATTGAAACTTTGACAAAGACACCATAGACATCAAGGAAGGCAGAGCCTGCACTTGAGAGTTTAGGACCAAAACCTAAATTCTGATATTTTTTATCAGTCTAATCTGTAATCTGTCATCCAAAGATTATTTCCATTGATTTGTTTGTTACATGTCTATTTAGAATATATTCTTACCTGACTACAATTGTTCTTCAATTCAAAGAGAAAATTCAGTATATTGCCACTCTAAAGATGAAAGGACAAAACATGGGCAGAATATTTTAGAATATTATTCCTTCTTCCAAAATATATTTGTTTTGCCTTTTTTCCCCTTGGCTCAAATAAATATATTTTATTACTTCTCTCTGGCTTAAACTTTTCAAATAAGTGTTCCTTAAGATTAATTGAAATGTGGACATTTTTATGTAATCTTTTCCCATCATTAATGAATTTCTACCAAGCCAAGATAAAGGGTGAGATGTAAGGATAAGTTGACATCTTCCAAATTTTAAGTCTGGCCATTATGGTGACTCAACGCCAAGTCACATCCAGAGTGGGACTGTCTGATCCAATTGAACGTGGTGCAACTAATTGAGAAGCCAAGAGAGTTGATCCCTCTAAGCAGTGTTCCAGACCTTCTCTGGGCTGGAATAAACAAAGTATCACAAGAACTTCTGAGAATTAATCATGTTCATCATTTTCAAGGAAATCACAGAGTACTCATTAGAAAATGGCTTATGTTAGGCTGCCCTCGTTAGGAAGGATGGAAGGATGGAAATCATTACTATGAATCACTGGAAGATAGCTGGGTATCAGATGGCATATAGTGGGGAAGGGAAGGCACTGAGAACTTTGGTCCTTCTAATTGTGAACACAAGGAGTGGTCACCTTCCTTGAATCTAATGGGACAACTCTATGATTCCCTCCTTTGCAGGGTCTGCTAGGTCCCCAGTCTGTTCTATAAGCTATTGCTAGACTGACCTCCCCAAAACAGCATTCCTTTCTACACGTTTACTGGTGGCCATTTATTGACTCCATAATTTGACAATCATAGAATTTTAGAGCAAGAATGATCTTAGCAATCACCTTGTCCCACTCTCTCACTTATGTATATGAGAAAATTGAACCCCAGAGAAGTGAAGTGATTTGCCCAAGGCCACACAGCAAGTTATTTCCATGCTAACTCAATCCTCAAGGCAATCTTCCATTATCTGCCTCAAAGCAGAGATGCTCAAACCATCAGAGACATTCTCCTTAAGGGTTGAAAATATTCCTACTGCTGAAGAGATAGTATGTGGAAAAGTGAGGGAAGCTAGAGAAACAGAAGGGTCCTGAAGGCTCCACTGGCAGGGCTAGAAACCAATTATAGCGAGTTGGCCTTTTCCAAAAAGGGCTAACTTGGCTGATGACAAAGGGAATGTGTTTCCAGTGAACAGCTATTGATGCAATGACTGCCTGAGTAGCAGGGAAGAAAGCCGCCCTACTCTTCTTCCCTCCAAGCTTTGAAGAAGGCCCTAATTCCTCATTCACTTGAGGATGGGTGATTCAGCTTGAGCCGTGAATAATATAAGGACTAGACTGTCCTTAACTAGGCTGTCTCCAATGTTCCAAAGACTTGTGAGGCTTCAAGGGAGATGCAGCAGTAAGACGAGATGAAGCAACCAGAGAGAAAGAGAAAGCAAGGGTCTACCTGCCCCCCTTCCCCAGGAGCCCAAGATCAGTTGGTTCAGTCACCCATTGATCACCCACAATTACTTACAGAGTCAGGCTGTATCCCAAGACAAAAATCCATGGTGACCATGCCAATGAAACAAGTAATCCTCTGGGCCCTGGGCTCCACTAAGTACCTTCACTTCATTAACTCCTGTGATCCTCACAGTGGCTCCATGGCATGTGCTATGATTCATACTACTTCATAGTCAAAGATACTGAGCCATGGGGAGATCATATTCCACAGCCAATAAGGGGGGTAGCTGGGCTTTAGAGTCAGATCATCGAAGTAATGAGCCCACATTTTTAACTCTTTCTCCTGCCCTTAAAGAGATAACCATCTAGTAAAGGGTGCACACATGGGAATAAGTAATTTCCATTTACTCTTTCACCCATACAGACATTCAGTGAGCATCTAGGCTCCATGGATACGAAATCGAGAGGCCTGGACCCCAGAGTCAGAGAAACAGGGGACCAGTTCTCCTTTCTCTGGTTCCCTACAAGGCTCTCTTTACAGCACTGTGTTTGTTTGTCTTACTGTCTAATTAGATCCACAGTGACTTGATGCCAAGAATGTGTCTCAGGCACCTCTGTATCCACAGCCTCCAAGCACCATGCTGGCATGCAGGAAATGCTCAGCAAATATTTGTTGGATAGAATGTAAACAGAGCTTGAAAAAGGCCCAGGTGTAGGAAAACAATTCCCTGGCTCATTAAGCTACTGTCTTGCCTGATCCAAGGAAGAATCCATGATATGGTCCATGTAAACACAACTTGGCTGACAATATCCACTTGTGGCAGTCTCCCTGGATGTCCATATTGGAGCTCTGGGTTCTGCAGTTAGCTCCCTTGATCCTGGTATCTATCACAAACTTGGACCTTGCCAAATCTAATGGTATCAAATAGTAGCATTAATATCTAGAATCATGATAGAACTGCGTAAAGAAATGAGTTTTGGAGTCAGACAGACTTCAGTTTGAGTGCCAGCTCTGCTCCTGTTTTTTCTAGAAGCCGTTTAATTTCTTATGCCTTCAGTTTCCTCATTTGTAAAGTGGGAACAGTAGTCTACTTAGTTGGATCATTGTGAGGATTAAGAGGTATAATAGTTAATTTTATGCATCAACCTGGTTGGACCACAGTACCCAGATATTTGGTCAAATATTACTCTTGGTATTTTGGAAAGTATGTTTTTTGTAGACGAAATTAGTGTTTAAATCTGCGGACTTTAAGTAAAGGAGATTGTCCTTAATGTGGGTGGGCCTCATCCAATCAGTTGAAGGCCTGAATAAAACAAAGACTGATCTCCCCTGAACAAGAAGGAATTCTGCCAGCAGACAACCTTCAATCTTGAACTGCACCACTACGACTCCTGGGTCTCTAGCCTGCTAACACATTGTGCAGGCTTTAAACTCACCAGCCTCCACAATAGCATTAGCTAATTTCTTAAAATAAATATCTCTCTGGGGGCACTCTTGTTGGCTCAGTTGGTAGAGCATGCAACTCTTGATCTCAGGTTCATGAGTTTGAGCCCCACATTGGGTGTAGAGCCTACTTTAAAAAAAAATAAAAGTTAAAAAAAACTCTATTTATATGTGTGTGTGTATATACATATGTGTGTTTATATACATATGTGTGTATATATACATATGTAGACACACACACACACATAATGTTGGTTCTGTTTCTCTGGAGAATCCCAACTAATACAAATGGTATGATTCATGAAAAGTCCCTGACATACAGCATGTTCTCAATTGATAATAGTTTTATTTTCCTTTCCCAGCTTCTTCATTCCACAGGTAAGCAGGTGGCTATCCAAAGAGGAACCAAGACTTGTCCACTCTCCCAATGTAACCTTGAAGAGTTTGAGAAGATGAACTAGATAATCACATGTCAGCAATTTAAGACACAAAACATCTCCATGCCTGAGGGGATCATTTCATTTTCAACTAAGTAACCTTAAAAGGACTTCAGAGTTCATCTGATTCAAAAAAGGTATTGGCCTAAGGACCACATACTGGTATAATTGGTTTTGGTTTTTGGGTTTTTTTGTTCTGTTTTCTTTGCTTATTTTTTATTCATGCAAGCTTGTGGGTTTTTTTAATTTTTTTAAATTTAAAATTGTTTATTTTTTAATTTTAATTTTTTAATTTAATATTTGAGAGATGTCACATAAAATTCTGGATTCCTGGCTTCTCTTGATAAGTAGGAAGATCTGAAGACCTCAGGTGTGCACACCTGGAGCTGAAAGGTCACAGGCACCATAGATAGGTCACAGGTCATGGGGTCATTTTACTCATTTGTGTCAACCCCCACAGACTTTTGAGTCTGTGACTCCTTGTGTCCTCCAGCTCCTTCAATTCAGAAAAGAGGAAGCATAGACTCAGGGAAGTCTAATGAACTTGCACAAGGCCATGTGCCAGACTGGCAAAGCCAGGTCTAAAACCCCACATTCTTGCCTCTCAAGCCCCTTAAAATACACTGTATTACAACTGAGTACAAATGCTTTTATTGACAAATGAAGAGATTCCTAAGGGTCTTTTGTTCCCCTGTAAGATTTATTTATTTTAGCAGTAAGATCAAGTTTAGTGTCACAAATGAATGCAGTGTTTTACGATGGGGCTAAAATACAATTTGTCTTATTTATCCCTGTGATTAAAAGCACAATTCTGGGGTCAGACCAAACTTGGCTTTGCCATTACCTTGGGCAAGTTTCTCAGTTTTCTAATAAGTTATACATATCACACAGTGTCAGTGGTGAGGATTAAAAGAATTATTTCATGTTAAGTGCCCAGTACGATGTCTGGAATACAGTAAGCATTCTACAAATGTTGTTGAATTAAGACCTCAGAGGAATTAAAATAAATATGGCAAAATTAGCATTGTAGCTAAGTGATTTTTGCATCTGCAAACATGTATGAGTTCATAGTGACCCACACACACAAATTCAAATCCAACACCCTGGTATTTTCCTCAGCTTCTCCTCTTTTACACGTGTTCATGGACTCATTTGGTCTAACCTGCAAAACATGAAGTAGGTCCATGCAAACCTATTGGTTAAAGTTCAAGATTTATTTGGGGTAATTTTTGCCCTCGGAATGTACTTTACTAATACGCAGTCAAGGCATTATGTTCAAAAAAGACAAGTCTTGAATTAATTCCCATTGTCTGGGTGGTTGAGTTATCAAGGTGATACACAATTGGGTTAATATCTGTTCATTTTGATTTTAGGATCTGCTTTATTTCATCCATAATGGTTTCATGTTGGTTTTTCTAAAATGTTACACTTGAGTTTCAATCAGTACGTTGAACTATGTTACTGTACAGTACTGTGTTACTGGAATTAGAACAATGAAAAGGACAGATGTCTTCTAAAAGCTTAGCCAGGGCAGAAGACCAGGCATGTAAAGAGACCATTATTATAAGCAGTGTCTTGGATGTGTGCACAGAGAGCTGAAGCAGGTCTTGCCGAATGAATGAATGAATGAATACGTGAATGAGTGAATTTGTGATTCTGTTTGTCCCCTCTAGACTCTGAATTCTTTAAGGTAAAGACTCGACCTAATTCATCTCTCTAACCCAGGTTTGGCCAGAGCTAGGCCCCATCTGTGTTTTTAGAGTGGAAAGCAGTTATCTAAGGGTCTCGCATGCAGCACTAGGCCCAAATTAATTCCAAGACTGCCAAATTTTTCAGTTGCTGGAGTACTTGTCCTTTCCCGACTCTTTCTGAACTCACCACTTTCTGCCACTCCCCTCTGTTCTGCCCTTTGCTCCCATCAATGAGGAAGCAGCGTCCCTTCCTCCTCCCGGGGCCCACACTCCCAACCTCCCTCAGGCCGAGGACCGACTAACACTCTCTGGCCTCCTGGACTCTTTCCTCTGCAGAATCTCTGCCTCCGGCATGGCGTAACCGGTAAATGCGGGCAAAGCCCAATGACCTTGCACCCAAGATTCTCCTTGTCCCACCTACTCTTCAAGGTCTGAGATAATCATCTCCTCTTCAGTCCTAAACTGACCCTGACTGCTTTTTATTGTACTTCTCACGAATTGCCAAATTGCCGCTCACTAAATGCAGTTTACGCACAAGGAAAACTTACCGGGCACTAAGGACTTTGTTTCATCCTGTCTCCCTTTCACACCCTTTGGTGGAGGCATAATATGCTGTAAGTGTTTCATAGGTGAAAAAGCTGAAGCCCAGAGAAGGAAACTGCCCCAAGCCCACAGCCAGCAAACAGCAAAGGACGCGTGTGTCCGCTGCCTCCGCTCTCCACCTCCACCCCTGCAGCGTGGTGCCCCGCAGCGCCTCTCTCCCCTGCTGAGCGGACCAGTGGCGGGGGGGGGGGGGGGGGGGGGGGGGGGGGGGGGGGGTCTCCGCAGCCCATCCTCCTGAGCTCTCAGCAGGTTTTGGCACTGCTCCCCTCCTTCTCCTTGTGGAAATATAGCCACATCGGTTGGCACAGCACTACATCCTGCCGTCCAGCTCCTCCCTCCCTGGTTGTCCCTCTCCTGCCCTTCTTCCTCCCATTTCCTGGAACTGGGCAGTCCTACCAGGCTCCGTTTCTGGCTGTGCTCTCGCTGCACTCTGTTCTCTGATGATCTCAGGGGTGCTTGCTTCTGTAGAGCTCCGACCCCGGGCTCTGATCCTAAGTGGGCCTCTCCAAATGCATGTTTTTCATCTTGTCCACACCTATCACATTCAAAACCAGTCTCTTCCTTCTCTCCTCCAACGGGTAGCTCTCTTCACTCTGCCACCCCTCTGCCCATGACTGGCTGGTAACCCTTTCTGCTTTCATTGCCTCTTGCTTGGATCTCATGGCAGCACCTTTGTGGGTCTCCTCCCGCCCTCCTCGTGTCCTTTCCAGTTGACAGCAAAACACACATGACCTTGCAAAATGCTCTACCAAAAACTGCCACGCCAGGCACCGTACCAGCCTCTGGAGATTACCTGACTTGTCTGTATTAAATCATCCGTGATCCTCTTCCTGAACATTAAATGAAAGAAAACACAAATGAAAGACGATGCCAGCTTGCCAGCTGGAGGGAACTTAGAGGCCACCTTCTTTACTGATAAGAAAGCTGGAACCTATTCACTGTTTCATCTGAGAATACCTATTGAGGGCCATCTCCAGGCCAACCACTCTCTAGGCACTGGGGTTTAAGAGCAAACAAGACGGACATCCCCAGCCCTCAGGAACCTTGTACACTCTTCATTATGTATTGTACCCATGGTAAGTTTATTAATCCCTTCAACAAGCACTTCCTGAGCACCTACAGTGTGCTGGCCCTTTCCAAGGAATACTGCAATGAATAAAACTGACAGAAGTCCTTGCCCTCTTGGAGCTTCCATTCTAGTGAAGGGAGACAGAAAAGACATTAAGTATATTCGTAAATTCTCCGTCCCATGGTGCTGAGTGCACCAGGAGGCAGCCTGGCCGCGCACAGCCTCGCTCCCCACTACACGAGCTCCAGAGCTTTGGTCAAGCTACATAACTTTTCTGTACCTCGCTTCCCTCATCTACAAAAGGCAAAGCATAATAAGGCCCACATCACACGAAATGTTGTGAGAAGTAAGCAAGATACTTCGGAAGTGCTTCGGAAGGTCTCCAGCACACAGGATGCACTACAAGATTTTACGTAAGTGTACAGAGAACGGGCAGAGGGCTCTGAGATCCCTGGAGGAAGACAGTGTATGGAGGGTGGTTGAGGAAGACTGCACAGTAAGAGAGGCATTTCAGCCAAGACCAAAGAAGGGAAGAGAACTTACCATGCAGACACCTAGCGAGTGTTGCAGGAGGAGGGAGGAGCCAGCACAAGGCCCCAGCAGTGAGGAGGCCAGTGTGGTGAGAGCAGATGAACCAGGGAGAGCAAGGAGAAAAGGAAGGCAGACAGGCATGGAATGGGGGAGCCGGAGAACCCCGGGGGGCTTGGAGTCCATTTTGGCTTTCATTCTAGTGCACCAAGGAGTCTTTGGAGAGCGTTCACCTGGGGAGGGACGGGATCTGTTTTGTGTTTCAGAAGCACCATTGTAGCTGCTCTGGGGAGAGACTAACTTCAAGGGGGCAGAATCAGGACACTAGTCAAAGAGGCTTTTGCAAGAACCCAAGGAAATGAGGGGCTCGAGTAGGATGGTGAGGTGTGATTAGGATCCAGGTATATTTTGCAGGTCGATGTTCTGTAGGTTTGGGTGTGGGTTTGAGAGAAGAGTCAGGGAATGTAATAAAGGAGAAGTACTGGGCACTATGAAAGCACAAAGGAGTTTTGGGAGAGGACTGGAGAAAACAGACAGGGAGAAAGGCCCCGGGGCAGGAATTCGTAAGGGAGAGCCCTGAAATGTGGGGTCTGAGATGACCATTCCATTTAAACATCAGCCTCCTCAAGTCGGTTCTTGTTCTAATGCTTAATCCCTTGACTTCCCAGAGCGTATGGAACAGCCAAATCAAGCATGTGGATGACCTACGGTCTCTAGGAAAAATGGGCTATTGCACTAACGTAATTGTCTGTCTCCCCCTGCTGGCCATCCTTGTATTTCAGCTTACATGCTGGCTGTTATTTGCTGGGTATTCTGACGCTATGCTTACCTTGAATATTTGCCATAACTTTCTTTTACATATTCAGTTTTTGTAAGGGCATTTTAGATAGATTCAGGTTTATAAAAATTCTATTTTTGCCTTAAATTGCGAGATGTTGATCGAAAAATCATGATGTCATTATCAATGTCATCATCACCACCACCACCACACCCATCATCCACTTCTGTCCTGTGATTTTCTCTACATTTTCTCCTGCATTATCTCATTGGATCTCATATCCTCTCCGTGAGGTAGGTAAGATGTTATTCCCATTTTATACAAGAAAAAAGTGAGGCTTGGAAAGGTGGGACTTTCTGCTCCAGGACTGAGGACTGTTTTGCCATGAATCCAATCTTCTTGTCACTGGACAATGTGCCCCAGATGACTGGAGACCTTGGATAACATGAAAACCATAGACAGTCACCATCGTAACACTTCTTAAGATCTTATGTAATGTTTTCCTCAACTCCCTAATGATAGGGACTATGTATCGCCTTCTAAATCCACGCCAGGCACAGCACTAGCCGAAGGAGGTACAGGAGGCCATTTCATCCCCTCCACATTCCTATGAAGTAGCTGTCGTTACTGACTCCATTTTACACATGCACTCGGAAGAGCAGACAGGAATTGACTTGCCCGTGGTGCCTGAGCTGTTCACTAAATGTCAGAGCTGAGGTTCGAACCTAGTTCCAGAGTCTCTACCATTTTCTCCCTGTCACCCCAGCCCCAGCTTTCTCCTCCTGTCTGGACATCTGAGCCTACAACCACCTTGTCCTATATAGAGCATGACTCGGGGCATTTCCCTCTCTTTCCCCCCCTTCTCAGGAAGTGTTGCACCTCCTTCCTCCATATGGTCTTCAACTCAGAGAACTTTGAGTGTTAATTAAATGTGACCGTGGAGCCCCTGGGTGGCTCAGTCCATTAAGCCCCTGACTCTTGATCTCAGCTCAGATCTTGGTCTCAGAGTTGTGAGCTCAAGCCCCTCATGGGCATAGAGCTTATTTAATAAACAAACAAATAAATGACCTTGTGTTCACTCATGGGACTATTTAGTTTTGGTGCCTACACTGTGTTCTGAGATGTGTTATAGCTGTCAGGCAAGCAGGTAGGTGGATAAGTATGGTCCTCAAGGTAAGGAATCTGAAGCTCACGTAATTTCTGGGATATTTCTGGGAAATCTCTCTCTCTCTTCTTTGGGGGGGGAGGGAAATCTCTCTTAACTAAGCGTCAGAAGACTCACATTTAAGATCTAAATTTTGTTAATGATCTGTCTGACCTTGGACAGTTGGACAGGTCTTTCTACCTCTCTGGGCTTTTAGTTTCTCATCACAAAACAGGAACACTCATTCTAGTCACAGAGTGCTTCCGAGGACCAAAATGCATGTAAAAGCTACTGGCATCCAGAAAGTGCTGCATGGTTGACATTTTCTGTGCCCATTTATTAAGACCTTCCTACGGACTCAAATATGATTAAGCATTGGGCTTTGGAGTCTGACTTTTTGGGATCACTTCCAAGCTCCTGTGTTGGTGTTGGTATGCTTGGGTACTTTATTTAATCTTTTTTTTTTTTTTAAGATTTATTTGTGGGGGCACCTGGGTGGCTCAGTGGGTTAAAGCCTCTACCTTCTGCTCAGGTCATGATCCCAGGGTCCTGGGATCGAGCCCCGCATCAGGCTCTCTGCTCAGCAGGGAGCCTGCTTTCCCCTCTCTCTCTGCCTGCCTCTGCCTACTTGTGATCTCTGTCTCTCTGCCAAATAAATAAATAAAATCTTAAAAAAAAAGATTCATTTGTGTATTTTAGGGGGGAGGGGCAGAGGGAGAGGGAGAATCTCAAGCAAACTCTCTACTGAGTGTGGAGCCCCACAGGGGGCTCGATCTCACTACCCTGAGATCATGACCTGAGCCAAAGCCAAGAGTCGGACCCTGACCCGACTAAACCAACCAGGCACCCCTTTATTTAATCTTTCTAAGCTTTGTTCCTCCCTTTTTTCCTTTTTAGAAGGAATCACAATACCAGACACTGTGTAGGACTGTGGCAAGGATGAAGGGAAAAAATAAGACAATTGAGGAGTCAACACTGGGCAGTCCTTGCTGTTTGGTTATTATCGTCATGATTTGGATATTCTTCAAGGTCCTGTGTTGGACGACAGGAAAAGACAGAATCCCTGGAGAGGTGGCTGGACAGGGAGGAAGAAAGGGAAGGTAGCTGATTCCTAAGAACGTACTCTGTGTCATTCCTTTACCACGTGCTCTCAACTACATTATTCATCAGGATATATGGATAAGAAAACTCGGGGTGCCTGGGTGGCTCAGTGGGTTAAGCCTCTGCCTTTGGCTCAGGTCATGATCTCAGGGTCCTGGGACTGAGTCCCGCATCGGGCTCTCTGCTAGGCAGGGAGCCTGCTTCCTCCTCCCAATCTCTCTCTCTCTCTCTGCCTGCCTCGCTGCCTACTTGTGATCTCTCTCTCTGTCAAATGGGTAAAATCTTTAAAAAAAAAAAAAAAGGAAGGAAAGAAAAGAAAAGAAAAAGAAAACTTAGATTAACTGCTAAGTTTTGAAAGTAAACATTTCCATTGGCCATTAAGGAGATTTCTAAGTCATCCAAGGAAGTTTTTTGGGGACTGTGCTGTCAGCAAGAGTCTGGCTCAGAGAGCTACCAGGTCTGGGAGAGTCACCTTTGAATGGGGGAGTCTATGCTGCAGGTAGGTGACTGAATTTAACCTGAGTCACACAGAAACAGATTCTGGAGACAGAGCAAGACCAAGGGAAAACGTTTTCTTCTGAGCTCTAAGGCTGGTGCCAATTTCCAGCTTCAATATTCATCTCCCTTAAATCTGTATACTGCTTGCTACATATATACACATTTTTAAATTTTTTATTTATTTTTTCTACCAAGCTACATTAAGTTTTGTTCTCTTTTTGTTTTCTTTTTCATTTTATGTGGAGATGATGAATTTTAATCAACCACTGAGCCTTTCTGGACTTGAATAACAGTGGGAAACTGTAAAATATTGGATTTGGGAATAACAGACTTTCTCAACTATAAGTGGCCATTAATTGTTAAATGTTTCATCATTAAATAACAGCTTTTCAGAAAAGACACCAAATTTAAAATACTTTGAACTTTTGAAATGTGAAAATGTAAAATGAATGAGCTTCTTGGATTTGAAGAAATGGGTAAGAGCTTATCTTTGTTTGCATCTTAACTTTCCAGAATATTCTTATATCCAACTTCTATATACTTGGGTCACATACTCAGCCAATACTCATCCTCTTCTTTTCTGGGTTTTCATCCACTGGCCCTTACTGAAAAATAGCCATTAGTCTTCAGTAAAGAAAAGACATTTAAAAAAACAAAGCACACAGAAAACCTGACCACCTGCCCTTCAAATCAACCCCAATATTTGCAGTAGATCCAGTAAACGGCTCCCAGGATGATGCTTTTAATGACTCAGAAAATGGAAAAGCCCAAATCTCTTTCTCCAGTCTGACACTCAGCCTTGCTTCTACTGACTTTCTTGAAAATCAGATGATAGCCATGTTATAACTCAAGAACTCAAAATGGTTTTCTACAAATCCATTTAAACATCAATAGTGTTTCTTACAAATCCCCCTGATGTGACATTGAATACATTAAAAACTCAAGGATATACTACAATCCCATAACCAAACACAAGATACATTTATCACCATAATCAGATGTCAGGCTTCAGGTGGGTAATATCTCAAACTACCAAGGCTCAGAATTATCTTTTAGTAAATAGGGGAAAAGAGTCCTCGGGTTACAAGTAGCTGAGTTACAAACACCTTACATATACAAGTCAGCCAGTGCTGTAGTGGTACAGAAGACCCCATCTCATGGAACAGCAAACCATCACACTGAGTCCCTGGAAGTGAGCAGGGCTTTGATACCAGAATTCAAGGATGAGGCACTGTTTTCACCCAGCATCTTCACAACAAGCCTGAAAGAGACCAGCCTCTCTCTATATTATACTGATGAGGAAACATTCCATGAGGAAATGAAGCCTGTGCTCAAAGTCATACAACTTTAATAACAGAGCTAGGACTTAATCCCAAGGTAGGATGACCAGCAGTCCCATTCACCTGGGACTGAGGGGATTCTCCAGATGAGGGGCTGTCAGTGCTAACGTTGGAACATTCCTGGGCAAACCAAGGCAAACTGGCCAGCCTGTATACAAGTCCAGTGCTCCTCCTGCTAAAAGGGACTGCTGTGAGGTGGCCTGGTCCTCCAAGCTGTGTTAACAAAATGAGAATTGCAAATGGCTGGTTAAAAACAAAGAGGCAACCCACGGAATGGGAGAAGATATTTGCAAATGACAGAACAGACAAAAGATTGATATCCAGGATCTATAAAGAACTTCTCAAACTCAACACACACAAAACAGATAATCATATCAAAAAATGGGCAGAAGATATGAACAGACACTTCTCCAATGAAGACATACAAATGGCTATCAGACATATGAAAAAATGTTCATCATCACTAGCCATCAGGGAGATTCAAATCAAAACCACATTGAGATACCACCTTACACCAGTTAGAATGGCCAAAATTAGCAAGACAGGAAACAACGTGTGTTGGAGAGGTTGTGGAGAAAGGGGAACCCTCTTACACTCTTGGTGGGAATGCAAACTGGTGCAGCCACTTTGGAGAACAGTGTGGAGATTCCTCAGGAAATTAAAAATAGAGCTTCCCTATGACCCTGCAATTGCACTACTGGGTATTTACCCCAAAGATACAGATGTAGTGAAAAGAAGGGCCATCTGTACCCCAATGTTTATAGCAGCAATGGCCACGGTCGCCAAACTGTGGAAAGAACCAAGATGCCCTTCAATGGACGAATGGATAAGGAAGATGTGGTCCATATACACTATGGAGTATTATGCCTCCATCAGAAAGGATGAATACCCAACTTTTGTAGCAACATGGACGGGACTGGAAGAGATTATGCTAAGCAAAATAAGTCAAGCAGAGAGAGTCAAGTATCATATGGTTTCACTTATTTGTGGAGCATAACAAATAACATGGAGGACATAGGGAGATGGAGAGGAGATGGGAGTTGAGGGAAATTGGAAGGGGAGGTGAACCATGAGACACTATGGACTCTGAAAAACAATCTGAGGGTTTTGAAGGGGTGGGGGGGTGGGAGGTTGGGGGAGCCAGGTGGAGGGTATTAAGGAGAGCACATATTGCATGGAGCCCTGGATGTGGTGCAAGAACAATGAATTCTGTTATGCTGAAAAGAAATTTAAAAAAAATTCGAATATACTCAGAAAAAAAAAAAAAATCTTGTGTGCCCCTCCTCCTCAGCTAGTCCCATTATGGTGGCCCACAGCACTGCATCACAACTGGTGATACTTAACCAGTCTATGACCTAGATTTATTTTGTATATCTAATCATTACACTGGGGATTTAGAAAAGGTGCTTATTCCTAAAGGACTAATCATGGACAGAACAAAATGGCTTATACTTGAAAATCTGTGAAGATAGGAGGCTATCACATGGCAGCCCAGATGGGGTATCTATAAATTTTCTACTGACTTGCTGGATTATGACAAAGCACTGAACAGAAATAGTAATATATCCATCCCCTGACTGCAGATTTTATGAGATGGAAGAGCTATGGTAATGACCATTCAGTTGGGGCAATAAAATAAATTTATGGAGATGATTTTGCAACTTCAACTGGAAAGAATGTCTTGGTTGCTATAGACACAACTGGCATTGGCAAAACAATGCAAATCTTGCTTTCCTGAGTCAAGCCATATAATTCAAAGATGGTCAGCATTGCCAGTTTGCTGATGAAAAAGCTCCCCAAAACTATTAGATATAGGCCGCACTGTGTTAGGTATGAAATTCCAGGCTGATTTGTTGGAGAATGTGTCCTTGACCACAATTAAAACATCAAGGATTTAAATCATGTTTCTGTCATTAGCAAAACTGGAAAAGCCAAATATTAAGCCTAAATGGAGAGCTCAGGTTGGGTGGTAGAGATTGGTAACATCTGGAGTCCCATTGCCCTCACCAGTAAAATTGTCAGATGGTCATGTTCTGTGGCCATCTGCATGGTAGAGCTTTTTGCATGTACCTTCTAAGAATTTTATCATTAGAAATACCAATGGCCACCATCCTGAACTCACTCTTTGGTCTGAGCTGATAGGCTATCTGTTCCCTTTGGAGGGATTGTTGTTTGACTTATGAACAAAAAACCTTTAACAACAAAACAAAACACTTCTGTAAGAAACATTTAAAGAGAAGATATATTGCTTTATGAAATGTTTTATTAATTTTTATAGTCATGAATTCTGAAAAGAACAGGCATAATTGAACATTGTTAATTATTACACCACTTCAAAGAGTAAGAAGTAGTCAGTTTTCATATCTGACAGTGTCTAAGCAGTATTATCACAAACTGAATCATGTTTCCTGGAATTATGTTAGGAGGATTTCAGTGATATTTACTGAATTTTCTCATTTGTTGAGACTATTTCCGGTGAATCTTCTCTATGGTTCCTTTAAATATTAATCAGTATATTCCAAAAACCTTTATACATTTTGAAATTGTCAGTGCAGAATCCTTAAAGACTACCTCTTGAATCAACAACAACAAAACTTTTTTTTTTGACATTGTCCTTTGATAAGCCACACATTGAATGGCAGGGGACAGGACTAAGTGGGGCAAATGTGACACCCAGGGAATTGTAAGGTCCAGAGAGTGACACCTCCCTAAATTTTGTGCCCTCAGTGACTTTTTACTTCAGCGTCGTCCTGACTCTGCCAAGTAGAACAGATAATGGATAACACTCTTTACCTGGCCTCCATTTTTAAGTTTCTGATTGAAAATAAAGGTGTGCATGTCCAGTTGGGTAACATTGCATGAATTTAATGCCTCACTTGGGTTAAATTAACTCAAGAGGAAAACCCCATGTTGATATCTACATTTTCAAACACTTTGTCATTTATGAAGAGTTCCATCTACTTCTATCAAATTTTTTTCTTCCGTACATAATTCATTCAAATAAAATATATTCCTATAAACTATTTTTAAACTACATATTGACATTTCTATTCAATTCAAATATTAGATCCTATTTTAAACCATAATGACCAGAGATCTCTCTACCCCAATACATCCCAGTTTATAGAAATAACACAATTTTATTGATCTCTTCTGATAATTTCAAACACATGGGTGAAGCCTTTGGAGGACACCTTGAAGAATATATCTGGGTTCGCAGTCACAAGATTGCTCCTGACTACCAGGGATCAGAACAGTGGAGTGCCAGGAATGTCAGAGCTGATGGTCTTTCTCCTGAGTCCTCAGATGAGCAAAGTGTACTTAGATGGACAATAAGAATGATAACAGACATCTGTTATCCAAACATATTTACCTCCAAGCATGCACAGCCTCCCACTGCAGACAGACTCTTCTATTATAGTTTAAAAAAAAAAAATTTATCTGGGCATCTGGGTGGCTCAGTGAGTTAAAGCCTCTACCTTCGGCTCAGGTCGTGATCCCAGGGTCCTGGGATGGAGCCCCGCATCAGGATCTCTGCTCAGCGGGGAGCCTGCTTCCTCCTCTCTGTCTCTCTCTCTCTCTCTCTCTCTGTCTCTGCCTGCCTCTCTGCCTACTTGTGATCTCTGTCCATCAAATAAATAAATAAATAAAATCTTTTAAAAAAATTTTTTTAAAGATTTATTATTTACTTGAGAGACAGAGCCTATATGAGCACAGGGTAGGGGCAGAGGGAGAGGGTGAGAGAGAGAAAGTCCAAGCAGATTCTGTGCTGAGTTCAGAGCCCCATGCAGGGGTTGATCTCATGACCCTGAGATCACAACCTGAGCTGAAACCAATAGTCGGACACTTAAACAACTGAACCACTCAGGCAATCCTACTATGGTTATGCTTTTAATGGAAATAAAATAAATGTAGCAAAATAAGAGATGGACAAGCAAATTATGGTACAATTACGTGGTGCAATATTCTTTGCCAATTAAAAATGACAATGTAAAACTGTTGACTTAGGGTGATGTTTGCAACATATTAATTGAAAAATTCAGGTCACTGTAGAGTGATAACATTTCTCTAAACATGTATCTATTTCATTAGATCTCAAATGTCATCAGTTGTAAGATGGGCTTTAATTTACTCATCACTAAGAAGAAAGATACTGCCAATTAAACCATGACATGCAGCTTTCTAAGTACATTGATTCTAAGACTTACTCTGATTTCAGAAATTCAAAAATGTAAAAAAAACAAAACAAAACAAAAAAAACCTTCTTAACTGTGAATGTGTGAGTTATATGAAAAACTTGATTTATATGAAAAGTGTGTAATATATACATAAATGTAAAGAGTAGTGATTCCTGGGTGGTAAGATTATTGATTATTTTATTTTCGTTTTTTGTTATCTGTATTGCTTTACATTGAAGAGAGGGCAGCTTAGCTAATAAAACCATTTTATTTTATTTTATTTCTTTAAAGATTTATTTATTTATCTTAGAGAGCAAGAGTGAGCACATGCACGAGCTGGGGGGGAGGGGCAGAGAGAGAGGGAGAGAATCCTCAAGCAGACTTCCCACTGAGGTGAAGCCCAACACAGGGCTCAATTCCAGGGCCCCAAGATCATGAACTGAGCCGAAATCAAGAGTTGGACACTTAATGAACTGAGTCACCCAGAAAGTCACCTAAGAAAACCATTTTAAAGGAAAATTTATAGGAAAACTAATCAAACCCCCTTTGGGAGAAGCTTTCATCCTCTGCTTCCTGCCATCCAGCAATGTGCTTTTTGCTCACGGAGCACATCTGTGCTCTCGACAGTGCTAACCATCTCATCTTCAACTCTCTTGAGAAACCGGTTTCCCAGTCTGTACAGTGGGCAACTGTGAAGCAAGGCAGGGTAATGACCTCTAGACCCAAGCTGCCGCTAACAGCCTCCCCCTTGAACCCACGGGGACTAGGCTATAAGCTCCATGAAGACAGCCCTTGTCTGTTTCTGTCAATATTCCATCTCTGGCATCTGGGATAAAGAAAATGATCAACTGATAGTGGTGACTGAATGAATAAACAGTAAATCAATTGTTTAATAGTGAAGCTGAAGCAG
Source organism: Martes martes (assembly GCF_963455335.1). NCBI lineage: Eukaryota > Metazoa > Chordata > Mammalia > Carnivora > Mustelidae > Martes > Martes martes. Next base: position 150,617,840 of record NC_137889.1, on the reverse strand, counting down.
GCAGCAAAGCCAAGTCTGGAAGAGGGAACTGAGACGCAGAAGCAAGAATCAAACAGGGTGCAAATACAGGGAGGGGGAGCCAACACTTTCTGAACTTCTATGACATGCCCAGGGTTGAGGATAAAGCAGACAAAGTTTTGCAACCTGGCATGAGGTTCATGGTGAACATGGCTGGGGATGGGGAAAGGGATTTGTTGTCCTCTGCCTGTGACTTCCATCTCTAGGTCTAAGGCTGCTCCTGGAGTTTCAGTGTCTTTCAGCAAAGGGAAGGGGGTAAAATGGAAAACTGGGGCAAGTGGCTTTGTCTCTAAGATGATCAGGCAATTATATTAATCATGTCTATTTATATCCCAGTGGTCAGACCCAGACCCAGCTGGCAATGTATTTTGTGGTCGAGAAACCATGTTCCCAGTTGATAATGGGGGTGGGAGAATACTATTGAAGAAGAGGAGGAAATAATGGACACTAGACAACAGTCAGCAATCTCCGCCATTTCCCTTTGTGGGTTCTTTGGCTTTGTGAGAAGAAAGGGAGACATCAAGGGAGGACCACCTTGACTCCTAAGCTACTGCCTACAACTCAACACCCACCCGCCATGACTCCCAGGAGAAGGACTGTTTCCTCACTTATTAAGCGAAGGCGCAGACTCACTGCTCTGCAGCAACAATGTTCCATAATTCTTTCATGATTCTGTAGTAAGTTATTACAGAAACGTCTACTTTGTTACTTTCATTGTGGAAGCATTTGACATAATAATGGTCATGGGCAACACTGAAAAAATAACCCATCTTTACAATTACTATCCTGACAGCACAGACTCAATGACTCATCCCCGTGTTCCAGAAAGCTGTCAGCAGAAGGGACACCTAACACCACCACACGGAGCTTCCTTCTTCCCCCCTCACCAGTCCAACCAAGCAGTGCCTGAAGAAGTTTCCAACTTCCATGGCCATGAGCCAGACAAAGTCAGGACACTGGGCAACACAGAGTAATCTGAGACTTAGTGGCTCCCAAAGGGGCTTTTCTCCCTCCAACAGCCAATGTGGATCTTATTCTACCCATTCAGGGAAATTCCTGGAAGGCAACTCTGAGGAACTGGACTGATTATTGTGTCATTCACAAAGGGAGATTTATTCCATTCCAAGTGAAGTCTTGGGTTGGCTATCCCATTTCTTCTCAGTCTTACCCTTTCCAGTGTTCTTTCTGTTTGCTCATTAAACAGGAGACAGCATCTACTTCCAGCACCTTTTTCCTTCTGGTTTCATCTACCAAAAAGAGCTGCACACCTTTATTATCACCAGAAAGCAAAGGTTGGGTTGGCAACACCAGAGGAGCCTGGTGAACTCCTGGTCGGCTTGAAAAATGAAAGTTACAAATGTCAAATTCTTAGACTTGAGGTTGTGTGGAGGTTGGGGGGTTCCTGTTGATATTGTTAGTCAACATCCAGCTTGGGATGGGAGAACCCTGCTGGTTGGCAAGAGGGCCATCCCTACCCTCTTCTCCATTGCCCCTGGGGTCTCAGCTTCTAAACCAAGTAGGCTTGTCAAGGAATTTCCTCCAGAATAAAAGCAGTTCCAACCTTTTTTTTTTTTTTTAATTAAAAAAAAAAAACTAGGGGTGCCTGGGTGGATCAGCGGGTTAAAGCCTCTGCCTTCGGCTCAGGTCATGATCCCAGGGTTCTGGGATCGATCCCCGAGTCGGGCTCTCTGCTCAGCAGAGCAGGAGCCTCTCTGCTCTGCCTGCTTCTCTGCCTACTTGTGATCTCTGTCTGTCAAATAAATAAATGAAATCTCAAAAAAAAAAAAACTAACCTTAATAGTGCTCTTACTATATATTAAGCACTATTCTGAGAGTTGTACACCTATCATCTTGTTCAATGCTCAAAACAACACAGACATAGGCACTATTATTCCCTCACTTTATAGGTAGAGAAGCTTAGCTCTGTTCTAAGCATTTTACATGGATCAGATCATATCACAGAGGGATCTGCACAGCCATGAACCTGAGTCTAGTTAGCCAAGGAGGCAGGTGCTGCACTTGACACACCACCCACCATGAGCCACCCACCCTGTCATCCACCATATGCCATCCATCGCACCCTCTGGTTACAGCAGAACCCCCTTACCCATGGTTTCAGTTACTCTGGTTGACCACAGTCCTGAAGCAAGTGATCCTCTTCCTCACCTATTGTCAGAAGGTCAATAATAGACCTCACTTCATCTCATTACTCAGGCATTTTGTCATCTCACATCACCGCGACAGGTGCGAGTACAATGTAATAAGGTATTTTTAGAGAGAGACCGTATTCACATAACTTTCATTATAGTATATTTATAATTATTCTATTTTACTCATAGTTATTATTGTTAATCTCTTACTGCCCTGAATTTATAAACCTTACCATAGGTACATGTAGGAAAATCATAATGGACATAGGGCTCAGTATTATCCACAATCTCAGGCATCCACTGGGGGTCTTGGAACATATCTCTCACAGAGAAGGGTGGAGAGCCTACTGTACTGCTATTCCCAAAAGCAGAACTGGCACTGACAAAGTGACAGTGAACTGTCCTCAGGGCAAGAACTCCTCCTCTATCCGACCAGTCTATGGAGTAATTTGGGGTGTTATTGGCTAAGCAGTTTCCAGTTTTCTTGCCCTCATGGAGAACCTATAAGCTGCTGATATTGTCTAGAAATTTATTTCCAGCCAGAGTTGCATTCTGTTTTTGTGGCTGAGATCACTGGCTGATGCAGTGCCTGATACAACACACATTAGTTTTCTCTTCTCTGCAGGTCTGCGTTGTGCATCAAGCCTTTAAATGCTGTTTCATATCTGTGTATCTCATTAAGAATCACACATTGCACTATGTTATCACATTAAACTCCCAGCAGGTCCCAAGGTGAGTTTTCTTCATAGAGAACAAAGGTGTTTCTCAAAGCTGAGACTCTTGCTGGAAAACAAACAGCACTATTTCTTCCTCAAGATCTCCAAGGATAAAGAGGGGTGAAGACTTTTGGCTTTTCAATAGAATGTAAGTTCAGACCATTCTGGGCATCTATTCCCACCTCCCTCTCCTACAAGACACACTCAGGATGATGATACATCCTGTTTCCAGCTGCCCAGCTCCTCTAGTCATGGGATGGGGTGTATGAGAGCACTTACTGCCTTTGGCGGTGCATCACTTACTTGATTCTCTCTTCAAACCCAGAAGTGATTGTGAGGTTTTGTCCAGCTTTATTGAGGTATGATTAACAACAACAACAAAATTGTATGTAGGGGTGCCTGGGTGGCTCTGTCAGTTAAGCAATTGCCTTTGGCTCAGGTCATGGTCTCAGGGTCCTAGGATCAAGCCCTCTATCAGGCTCCCTGCTCAGGGGGAGGCTGCTTCTCCCTCTCCCTCTGCCCCTCCTCCCTGCTTGTGCTCTCTCCCTCCCTTAACTGAATAAATACTATCTTTTAAAAAATTATATGCATTTAAGGTATACATGTGATACTTTGATATACATATGCACTGTGAAACAATTACAATTAAGCTAATTAACATATCACCTCACATAGTCGTGTGCATGTGTGTGTGATATGAACACTCGAGATCTACTCTCTTAGCAAATTTCAAGTACACAATACAGCATTACTAACTATAGCCACCATGCTGTACATTAGGTCTCCAAAACACATTTCTCCTATAACTAAAATTTGAGACCCCCCACCAGGTTTGTCTCCCTTCTCCTCCTACCTCCAGCCCCTGGCAACCACCACTCTGTTCTCTGTTATGAGTCTGACTTTTTTAGATTTCATATATACATGCAATCATCTGGTACTTGCAGAGATAACTTTTTTTTAATGATTCCACAAAGTCTTTTATTATTCTTTTATTGTTTGTGTAATTTACGTCTATCTTAAGTATATTTTAAACCTGAGATTCACAGAAGCCATGAATTTGCCCAATGGGTCAATTCCACAGTGTGGAATTAACACTGTGTGTTAATTCCATGATTTCCACTACCTTGGGCTGTTTGCCCTTCAATCAGAAGATGAATGGCACTGTACATCTATGCAAATCGAGTTCGAGGATAAACGCCTTGTCAGATACCAGTTCAAAGCCTTCTGTGTTTTGTGAGTATGAGCTGAAAGCCAGCCAACCGCTGCCTCTCGGGGCAGCACACCCAGCTACTGAGTTCCTGATGAGTTGTTTAAGAAGATGTATGTTAAAAATGACAACTCGTACTAGTATAAATAAAGTAACTGCTTTATTATTTTTGTTTTGTTTTGTTTTTTAACTGCTTTATTATTTAAAAAAAAAAACCTGTGGGAAAATGCCTGGGTTAACACTGCATTCACATAATGCCTTTCAAAGTTAGAGCATACTCTAGGTTGACTTTAACATTTTATAAACTTCATACAATTTTAATTTGCCATGCGTACATTTATCCTTGGCTTTTAAAAAAATCAACCTTCTGTGTAGTATGGATTCTAGCTAAGAAACTCAAATCACAGTCTTGGGAATTGTTTTATGGAGAAATGAGATGCCAGGAACCAAATCGAACACTGTTGCTGCTGGGTATCAAGGAGTATGCAGACACAGGTTGAGCCTGTTTCCAGCAAGAGCTATATATATATATATATATATATATATATATATATATGCGTGTGTTTAGGTGTGTCTTCAAGTATTCAAGCTAAAATTTCAGAACTGTATTTGAGTGTCTCATATATTGTAAGGTCAAGAACCACTATAGAAGGAAAACAGTGAGCTTTTGGAAGTGAGAAGGGGAACTTAGGTCCTGGGTCACAGCCTTTGGGTTATGTATGACGATGGTGGTACAAATTGGGATGGTAAGAGCATATTCTAGAGCAAGCACAAATGGAGTGGGGAGACAGGGAGCAGCAGGTTGGTGAGCAAAATATGACGCTATGAGCAGTCAGTAATTCAGTGAGGATGTCACTTATAAGAAGAGGGATATGAAGGATGTATTCGTGTATGTAGGGCAGAAAAGTCCTTAGGACTAGAAATGGCTGCATGGTCACGGTCACGCAAAGATATCCAAAGCTGCAGAGAGACAGGCAGGGACAGACATCATGGGAATGAAGATACAGAGATGACATACAAGGAAAGAGTGCCCCAGCCCCCTGATACTCCCAGAACTGGAGGGGATGCTCTGTGCACAGTGTGAAAACCCTGGGACCAGCCTCCTTTCAGTCTCCACCAGCTTTAACTTGAACATTCAAATGAGTCTTCTTAGGGAAAGCCTCTTGCAAACTGACTGCTAACTCTATCTGTTTCATCTGTGGAAGGGGGTGTAAAGAACCAAATTTTTCTGACACTTCAAGGGGTATCCTGGTCAAGAAGGAAGATACATTCAAGAATCCAGAAATCAGCAAGCAAGCCCAACCGTAAGGCAGAAAGTGTCCTGAGAGGAAAACACTCAGGTCACCCAGGGGGTCAGCAAGGATCTATCACTGAAGACATTCTGCAGGTGGATTTCACTGAGCCCTGGGGCAATCCTGAATTTGAATCAGAACTAGTCCTGAGCATCCATTTTCCTGTCCAGCCCAAACTAAAGCCTGTGAGGATGTGCCTATGTGGACATGGGTGCCAGTGAAGAATCTGTGGACTGGCCACAGTGGCTACAGCTGCCATGGCTCCTGGAGGAAACTGGATTGTCAAGATGCCCAGGTGGCTTAGATGGTAAAGCATCTTCCTTCAGCTCAGGTCATGATTCCAGGGTCCAGGGATGGAGCCCTGCATCAGGCTCCCTGCTCAGGGCAGAGCCTGCTTCTCCTTCTCCCTCTGCCATTCCCTCTACTAATGCTCTCTGACTCTATCTCTCTGTCAAATAAATAAATAAAAGCTTAAAAAAAAAAAAAAGGAAACTGGACTGCCACCCAGGGGCCAGCAGAAAGGGGCCAACCTTGGTGCCTTGGTGGAATGCTTGCTTACCAACAAAGCACAAAGCTACACTGTTCATTGCTGTCATCATTTAGTCCCACCACACCTTCAGGGGAGTAAATGATAATCCTTATTTGAGTGGCAAGGAAACCAAAGTTCAAAGAGATTAACTATTTCATTCAAGATTACAGAGCAGTGCCAAAATATGAACCCAGAAACAGCTGACTTCCAAATTTATGCTGTTTTCAACAAACCTAATGGGTTCCCTGAAAGATCCCTCAAATTAGTTTATTCTTCAACAAATCTACATTTTAAAAAAAAATCTAGAAAATCTCCAGATGTTTGAAAATTAGGCAACACATTTCTCTTCCTTTCTTTCTGCAGCAAAGCAAGGTTTATTGAGCGATAGCAAAATGATAGTAGGAAGCTCCTAAGGAGGGAGGTGACCTGAGGGCGTTGCTCTAGGCAACACATTTCTAAATAACAATTAGAAAGATTTCTAACTGAATGGTAATAAAAAGAGACACACCAAACTTAAGATCTGTAGCTAAAGCAGCACTGAGAGGAAAATTGATAGTACTAAGTGATATATTAAAAAAAAAAGAAAGTATTCTCAAAAATCAATGATCTAAGATTCCATCTTAAGAAGCTGATTAAGGGGGTGCCTGGGTGGCTCAGTGGGTTAAAGCCTCTGCCTTCGGCTCAGGTCATGATCCCAGGGTCCTGGGATGGAGCCCCACATCAGGCTCTCTGCTCAGCAGGGAGCCTGCTTCCTTCTCTCTCTCTGCCTGCCTCTCTGCCTACTTGTGATCTCTGCCTATCAAATAAATAAATAAAATCTTTAAAAAAAAAAAAAAGAAGCTGATTAAGGAAACTCAAGGAAATTAAAAGGAATTTTTATATCCCTAAAAATAAAGAGAAGAGTGCAAACCAATTAAATAGAAAGAGAAAACAAAGGTTAGTTCTTTGAAAGAGTAATAAAAGTGATAAATCCCCAAGCAAGACTAATCAAGGAAAAAAGGAGAAAAATTGCCAGTATCGGGAACAAATATGTATTTTAATGGCCTATGATATATGTAAGACACTGAGCATGAGGAAGAGGAAGAGAATGAAGAGGAAAAACAGTGTATCTGTTTTTGAAGCTTCCCAGAAAAGCTACCCAGTTCAGATTCTATTATATTCAATTTAATCCAACATGCATTTATTAGAAGGGAACATAAAGCATGTTAGCTGGTATTATAGGCCTAGAAGAGAGCATATATACTCTGGAGTCAGAACTGAGTTGAAATCCAGCCTCTACCTTGAACTAAATGTATGACTTTAGGCAAATTATATAACCTCTCCGAACTTCCATTTCTCATCTAACAAATGGGAGATAATAGTACCAACCTCACAGGGCTGTTGGAAGAGTGGGAGGTAAAGCAGGTGGGTAGCTTATATCCTACAGAATTCTTTTTCCAGCATGACCCGTGACTATAGCATTTATACTTTATTTGTAGAAAGGGTACAAAAATAGATCCTGAGACAAGGTCATTCATGAGCATTTACCATCCCTTATTTATCTGCACCAATAAGAGAGGTTTGGTATAGTCATTTTCAGTAGAAAGGATGCTACCAACATATAAACCACATAAAAGCACCTATGAAAATTAAAATGAAATAACTTAATATAAAATTTTCATTCTAATTTTATACCATAATTTTTTTGATTATTAGGAAATCAAAATAAAAACTATGGCAACAACATGTTATTTTAAAACCCTGGGGGAAAGGCTTCCAACTCTAGTGTTGGCATTATGACAGAAGATCCCCCCAAGTCCTCAGCTTCCCAACAGCGTGTCTCCCGAGTCACGTGTGCGATGGGTATGTAAGGCTGAAAGATCTGAAACAACTATGCGGATTGGCTCATACTTAAAATCTGCAAGATGAAGGCTCAGGATTTTTCACACACTGGAGAAGCCTGATAGGCCTATGACAAGAAAGAAAAAAAGAGAAAAAGAGAGATCAGTTAGCAGTACAATACATCTATGGTTCAACTGCCCAAAGCAAGTAGCCCCTTCATTAGCAACAAAAGTATGCATGGGGCACTCAGCTTCCTTTCCTGCAGTGACAACACAGAGAAAGGTCAACTCCGGGAATGAACAACTTAAAATATGGCCGGTTTGGTTTCATTTCATTTGTACAGCCACAGAAATACGGGCACCTGGGTGGCACCGTAGGTTAAGCATCTGCCTTCAGCTCAGGTCATTATCCCACAGTCCCAGCATCAAGTGGGCTCCCTGCTCAGTAAAGAGTCTTGCTTCTCCCTCTCTGTCTCTCTGCCCCTCACCCCACTCAAGTCTGCTTCTCCCTCGACTCCTTACCCAGCATGGGCTCTCTCTCAAATATATAAAAAAAAATCTTAAAAAAAAAAAAAAGCCATTGAAATAAATAGTGAGAAGGGATGTTTGATGATAATGTGTGGAGATGAAACAAATGTCTGGCTCAAACATGTCACAAATACACGCTATGAACATCAGCTGCTGATCACGACACGCAGAGGCAGCAACCTGACAGGAGGGACCTCCGCATTTTCTGTTGGTGATTTGCTCTCTTCTCTTCAGAAGCTTCCTGAGAGAGAATTGAGCCTCAGGGTCCGGGGCAGAGAGAGGGTGGAGACTCTCTACAGGATGGCTGGCAGCCTTCAGCAGGAAGACCAGAAGTCCTCTGCACAGAACAAATCCTAGATAAGAATCTAGCCAAATCTAGGTAAGAATGACTCCGTGAGTAAAAATGAGATAAGAAAGTGGCAGGGTCCAATGGGAGTGGCTGGCCTGTAGAAAAGGATGTGTAGTAAGGAATGTGGTTCATTAAACTGTAGCTGAATCTGGTTTTGCTATATTGAGTCAAGAGAGAGAGAGATCCTTAGACGCAGCTACCAGCACCCCTGGGCTTCTGGAATGGGCTATCTAAGGCTCATTTCTAGCCAACTATCATGACCAGCTGGGCACAACGGTTCTAAATGTGGACTCGCTCCATCCTCACCAATATGACAGCCTGGGATCCCCCACATGAACACTTTCCAGGGGAAAGCAATTATTAACAGCAATTACGCTGTTAAGATGATCTCTCTCCACAGATATGTAAATATTAACATCCAATGTTACAATAAAATGGACACACTTTGGGTATGTTGGATAACACACTGACAGAGAGAGAGGGAGTGTATTTTGAAGTAACATAGAGGAAGTCCACCCTTTAGGTTTTTAATAAATATGTCACAAGGGGGCACTAATGAGAAAAAAATGCTACATTTTTAAGGTCATGAAAAAAGGGCTGTTACTCTCTGTTCATTCCACTGGTTAGAACACATGTGAAGAAATTCTGTATCTATTTCACGGGGAGTATGAGCATGTGTATGGGAAAGAGGAGAAGGACTTGAAGGATATACAGCCAAATGTTAACAGCATTTGTCTCCAGGTGGGGATTTCTAAGGGGTTAACCTCAGAATCAGCAGAAGTCTAACCTATATAAATGTATTAACACTTCTGTTTGCCTATTAAACAATCACACCAAAACAGTGGGACAAAAGTTTGCTAAAATGGAAAGTGTGTCTGGCATGGAATGAGTTCACCTTTATTCTACGTCGATATCCCTGACATTCCCTTTAGGTTCCTGTGGGGACAAGCATCTTTCTTACAAAGCCACAGAACTCTTAAGATACAAAAAGGGGCCCCGAGAAGCTGGTAATTTAAAGAATCGTGTTGAATATATTACAACCTCATGGTTGGGGAAAAGGCCTAGTGATTTCAAGTATGATCCCCAGACTTAAGGTTCAGGAGCTGAGGCTCAGAATGACAGGTGTCATTGGCTTACAAATCACTTCCTTCAGTATGGACCACTGTTCAAGTCCAGATGGAAGGTATGCTTTCACAGTCTTCCCAGGTAGAGAAGAAGTGAGCTCATCTGGAGCCTGTGGTCAGCATGAATGAGGCTGACTGACGGCCATTAATGAAAGAAAGGAGAACGATTAAAATGAGGCCAAAAAAAAAAAAGAAAGAAAGGGCGGGTGGGGAGGGGAGGGGTTGAGGATAAGACCCATGTACATTCCCCAGTCTTCTCCTAGGTGTTTAGTGTTCTCTTTTCCCAACACGAGGTATCTTTGAATAACTCAGACTGGTCAGATGTCTGCAGTCTGCAATGCTTCCTTTATAGTTGTTCTTGCTCCTTTGTTCAGCTTGTTTTCCCATCTAACTGCGGTAGAAAGCTTGTGTTATTTTCTGGCAGTTTCCAGAGAGGAGCCAGCTGACTGAGGGGGAATTCAGGTCATTTTGAGACAAAAGCCCTCAGTGAATGTTCCTGGACTCTGTCCTTCTGCCTTTCTGATGGGGTTGGTGGGAGAAGGTGGTGACAGAAAGAGACAGGAAAAGGATTCTTGAATTCCAGGCTCTGTGTTCTTTGAGAAAATTTTTTCTGTCCAGATCCTTCTTCTAAGCCATCATTTATGGGCAAATCTCCAAAGATGCTTCTAGCAAGGAGTCCCTGCTACAACTACTTAAAAGTGAGTGAGGGTCCCAGTTTGGATAACAGAGTTGCATATACCATTGGGACGCCTGGGTAGCTTAGTTGGTTAAGCGGCTGCCTTCGGCTCAGGTCATGATCCCAGCGTCCTAGGATTGAGTCCCACATTGGGCTCCTTGCTCAGCAGGGAGCCTGCTTCTCCCTCTGCCTCTGCCTACCACTCTGTCTGCCAGTGCTCACTCGCTCTAACAAATATATAAATTTTTTAAAAATTAAAAAAACAAAAATATATATATATACCATCTGTAATTTTAAACTTTTCCCCAATGAATGTGTACTACTGGCAAAAAAAGAAATTAGATCTTACTTACATTGTCTAATTTATAAAAGATAAAGTTTGGTAGACATCCATGTAGCAACTTATCAAGTGTTAGGGATCTACACCGAGATCCAACTAAAGAAACCTCACATGCAAAACACCGCTGTGTCACAAGGATTTTACAAATCCTTTACATTGGACAAAACATGCTTCCACTCCCCTGAAAGCCAACAGGTTTGCAAGCCCTGGGTCAGGCGTCTCATGTGGGAAACCAGAAAATACGTTCTCAAAGGCTGGGTCTGCTTCAGAGGCAAATCAATGATCAGGGACAGGTGGAGAAGAAAGAAGAGGAAGATGGGGGAAAGGTGGCCAACAGAAGGACCCTGGCTGGAAATAGCTTGTAGGGTGGGCTGGGGGGAAGGAACGCACACCATAGGTCACCATCCCGGATCACCAACAAGGCCCAAGAGGGATTTCCACAGCCCTCCTGGCTCAGAGGAGGCCAAGGAGAGGAAAATACCTACAGTCGGCAAGACAGCCATTGCTTTTTTAAGAAGTCAATTACCCGTAATTATTCTGGCAAGAAAATGCAATACTCCTTTCCTTTAGAATCCGTTTCAGATTACTTACGGACGAACTCGAGCATGAGTCACTGGGAAAGAAAGAAAGAAAAAAGAGTTAAGTGATAAGTTTCTTGCAAACATTTCCTGATCTTAGTTTCTTCTAGGTAGCAAGCTCTGGGCCAGAGCTTGGGATGAAATGGAGCAGACGTTGTTTTTAAGAGCTCACAGGGCAGCAGGGGAGCTGAAGGTGTGAACTGCATGGGTACTTATTGTGGATATGAAACTGAGAGGTTTGGGGGACGGGCTGAATGTCCAGGGAGACCCCAGTAAGGTCCTGAGTCACTCTGTTCTCGATGCTTTCCTGTGATTGCAGCTTCCTCCACGGACCAATTCCAAAAACTACCCTGAGAACACATATGCACAAACTGGGAACATATACCTGTGAACACTTCCAATGTCATGCATCACCCAGGCCTGTAGTTGATGAACCTTCTCTGGACGCAAATTAAAGACTTCCACACGTCCAAAAGTGCTACAATAGAAGAGGCAGTGAATATTGTTAAGCCCAAACTGAATTGTTCAGCCATCCCCAGGCCTTGTCAAGAGCAAGCAGGCAGGGAACCACTGGTTAGAACCTGCCCTTTGGGATTGACCAGTGAATTGCACTAGAAACAGCCAATCTCATGCACTGTGACCCTCATTGAATACGATTCTCAAAATAAGATTCTTAATTGGTAACTCGACGGTGATTCTTTAAATACTTGCCATTCAAAGAGGGGGCCTTGCACCGCCATAATGAGCACTGGCTGAGAGATAGTTGGACCTGCAGCATCTCAGCCCATCAGCAGCTGAACCATCCCCAGATGACCCACGCTCAGTGAGGCTGGAGAGGCGCTGCTCGGAGAGCCCCTGGGGCCCTGCTCGGACACCAGCCCTCAACTCTTCCCCACTGGTCTCTGACAGCCACCCCTCCTGTTGCAAGTAGCTGGACACGGAATATCAGATTATAAAATTATGGAGTGTTAACACTTTCACCTGAAACCCTGCAAGCTTAGGGTCAAAAGAAGACAAAAGGGCAAATGCTTCTTTGCAGAATTAAATATTAAAACAGGAGAGAAGGAAAATTCATTTGGGGCATCCAGAGAGCCTGGAGCAGCCCACCAGTATCTGCCTCTCTTCTCAATCCAGCCTTTTCCAGGGAAAGACTAGAGAAAAAAGGCTCGGAAAGCATCCAATGTGCTAAAAACTAAGTATAGAAGAAGGTCAGAGAAGAAGGGCATTGGTGTGGCCAGATTCAGCACCGTGGGTTAAATGAGGAACGACAGCTGATACCCACTGAGCCCTCTCTCTGTTGTGAGGCACAGAGCTCAGCCCTTGTCATACATCATCTCAGTTAGTCTTCAAGTCACCACCACCACCTCTCCTGGTTCGTACTTCAGGGGCCCCCGGAGGTTAGGTGCCCAGCCGATGGTCACACAGGTAATATGAAATGACGGGAGCCCCCTGCTTTCAACCACTGCAATTAGTGATGGGTAATGCCTAGAACAAGATGGTGAAGGCCAAGAGCCCAGCACAGTAGTGGTTTGACATCTTGGCTGGGATGCACACTCTTCATGGAGGACGGAGGAGCCAGGCCAGATCTTCATGGATGGTGAGGATTAAACAGGTGGGCGCGGGAAGGGTGGCTGGGCAGAGGGAACAGCATGAATAAAGGCAGGAAGTTGGGAGAGCTCAGAAAATGACACCAGGCCTTGAAAAGCCAAGGGGAGGAGCTGACCACAGAGCAAGGGCCAATGGGACATTTAAAGTATTTTAAACAAAGGAGACACCGGACAAATACGCTGACTTAGATAAATCTCTCCGTAGAAAACATTCCACCTCTTTAGCCCAAATCTTCAGTACTGACCTAACCACAAAAAACATATTCTTCTAGGGATGAAATACGTTAACAGGAGGCTGCACTAACACTTGCAAATAGGTTGCAAAGAAACCAGTACCTTCTTTCATCAAAGGTGTTACTGATGGACCCATTGAGCACCACATGGACCACACCACAGGCGTCTTCGGCAAACTTAAAAGAAAAAAAAAAAAAAAAAGCCCACCATTCCTCAGCATGCAAACTTAATTGCCACACCCCAGCAGCTCCTTCTGAAACAACTCAGCATTAGCAGGTTAAAGAGGGAAGAGCCTGTATAGGGCTCCCTCAGTATTGCCAGGTGTATGTAATTTTAATCCTAAAACATTGGCAGGATTGTGCTTCAAATAAGAATTCTGGAAGCGGTTGCTCCAATCTGTGTTTGGACAACGGAGGTCAACATCATTGTTCACAAGGTTGCTAAATTGAGGGTTCAGAAGCTGAAAGTCCAGGGAGTAAGAAAAACATTGCTGGAGGAGGAAGATAAAAGCACTTTTTTGGTGTCATGTGCTGTAGACACTGCACGTTTCATTTAGTGGGGGCAGGGTGGACAATTCAAGGGCAAGGGAAAAGGGACAGGAAGAAAGGGGAAACTGAGGAGAGAAGGGGACACAGGTTTGCACTGGCACAAAAGGAAATAAGGAAGGAAGGAACAAAGGAAGGAAGGAATCACTGAGCAAGGAGTTTTATTTCTTTGTGCAATGAATACTCAGCTAGAATCTTTGCTAGGCACTGGGAAAAACAAAATGAACAAAGCAAAGCAATCTACATGTTCCTTCCAAGAGGCCCCCAGGCGCCCTGGGACCAGCTCAGGTTCAGCTCGGGTTCACTACTATGTCGTACTGCGAAGATGAGCTCCTTGTGGGTTTAGCTGCCAGTACTGAGTGTTCTTTGAGAGCCTGGCTGTTCTATGCACCACAGCCCTGAAGCCTGGAGCTGGTTTATGGCACAGAGTGGGCACCCAGAGAAAATCTACGGAGGGAAAAGAGGGAAGGAGGAAGGGAAGGAAAGAGAAGAAGTCTAAATAGTCAGTGATGGTGATTAGGAAAGAAATAGAAAAGGCATGGCAGAGGGCAACGAAAGCTAGGTCCTACAGGACAGGTAGGATCTCACCCAGGAAGGGCTGCGGCAGGTGCAAACAGAAAGGCCTAGGGGTTTGAGAAAACGGTGGTTTTGGTGAAAACCTCAGTGGATGCAGAAGTTGGGTAGAAAAAGTGAGTTCACAGAGGGCCATGAATGCTTGGCCAAGGAATCTGGCCTTTATTCTGCAGGTGATAAAACACCACTGAACCATTTGAAACCAAACTTTAAGAGTCCAGCTCAGCTTCTGTCTTTTGGCTGGGAGTGACGAACAGAGGACAGGGGCCCGATTTCTACCCATCACAAGGGCTAAGTCAATAGAGTGTTTCTGGGGCCAAGTGCTGAACCTGCCATCTATGATTCTCAAGAGCCCCCAGGAAATAAGCACTGGGTCAATTTGCCCCAAGGTCACATCACTTGGAAGCAAGGAAGTGCAAGGGGGATTCAAACGCCAAAGAGCTCTGCCTCTCTTGTCAGAAAAAGAAAAGGATCTCATCAGATAAAAACAAACTTGTCTTGGTACATCTATGAGCATTTAGCCAAAATTAAGCTGCAGCCCCAGGGTAGCTCACCACGGTAGGGCACCTTCCATCACCTTCACCAATGTGCTCCTAGCTCCAAGCTCATGCTTGACACATATGAAATGTGGCTTGTCTTTAAGAGTTGTTCACAACAGCACTGCTCCCAACACATATCAGAGAGTGAGAAAATAAGCAGGAACCTTTCTCAGGAACCGCAAGCAAGCAAACAAAAACAAGTTATATAGCGCCTCTATATGATTATACAGCGTTTAGTAGGGACTCAACATACTCATGCGGCCTCACCTGGCACATAGTAAGTGGTCTCCAAATGTTGATCACTCAGACTGATCAGGGATCTAAGTTAGGCCAATGCCTAGATCAGAGGATTAAACCAAGCTGGAGGTTCCTGGCAACCAAAGCCAAAACCTGGGTAGGAGCAGGGATTCACCAACTAGAGCCCATGGACCGTCCATGAATGCCCTAAAATTGTATGGGAAAATCTACTGTTATGTGCTTAGGTACGTTATTTTCAGGAAAGAATCCTAAACTTTTTTTCCTAAAGGATTTGTGGTGCAAAAAGGATTAAAACCAACCCCTGACTGGATGATCTCTAAAGTTCTCTGGTCTCTAAAATTCTAAGATTTCCTTTTAGTACTTACACTTTTGGATACTGCATTCCAGAATACAGAAAAAGAGTTGTTGTTGCAGTCTTCCCTCCAGTCTGGACAAGATTGATAGTTCATTTCTAAAAGACACAGGTTTTAGAAAATAATTAAAGTAGAAAAGTAAGGGTGTAATTAAGCTCTGTTTTTCCCGGGCTATTCGATCACAGCGGGGCCATATTCCAATGGCCACCACTGCCAAGATGGAGGAGGGAGAATGGACTCATCTGGACCCAATTTAACTAAATGCCCCGGCGTCCCTTCCAAGTCCTTACCTTATCCTCCAAATTCCAGAAAGGAACACAGTGACCAGCTCTGAGTCATCATACTGGGAAATTACAGCAGAAATTCATCTGGCAGAAACAAGCCCTCTTCCAAGATCCCCTCTTCCAGGAAAAACCAGGGATAAAATTGGACCCTCAGGGGCCACTCCTGCCAACTACTCCTCCACTTCCTGCCAATTCTCTCTTGCTGACAGTCTTTCTCCCTGACCTGCCTCAGTCCCCACATCCCTGGGTTCAGAGAGCCTCTGAGTCCTTCTATTCACTCTCCCCCAAGAAGACAGGCTCAGGAGTCAGTGAGATTCAGCAGATGTAGAGCACAAATACATCATCTCTGAGGTACTTCTCCCAAGCATATCCGTCTAGTGCACAAAAATGGTTTAAATTATTTTTTGAGATATAATTAACAAAATTGTAAGATATTTAAAGTATACAATGTGAGGATATATATATATACACATACGTGTGTGTGTGTGTGTGTGTGTGTGTATGGAGAGAGAGAGAGATTGTGCAAGATTCCCCCACATATGGAGTTAATTTAACACATTTATCATCTCCCGTATTGATCTTTTTATGTGTATGAGAGAACATTTAAGTTCTGCTCTCTTAGCAAATTTCAATTATATAATAATGTTAGCAAATATAATCACCATGCTGTACATTAGAACCTCAGACCTTATTCATCTTATAACCGAAAGTTTGTGCCCTTTTACCAACCTCTCCCTCATTCCCCTACCTCCCAGCCCCTGGCAACCACTTTTCTCTCTGTTTCTAGGAATTTGAGGAGTTTTTCTTCTTTTAAGATTCCACATGTAAGCGATTTCATGCACTACTTGTCTTTCTCTGTCTGGCTTATTTCACTTTGCAAGATGCCCTCAGATTTATCTATCATTGCAAATGGCAGGATTTTCTTTCTGAAAAAAGAATGAGTAATAGTCTATCATGTGTGTATATGTGTACATACTTTTGGTTTTTTCACCCACCGCACTTGACTACACAAACATTAATTGAGTGTTAGGTCCTGAGGAGAAAGAAATGAATCAGACAGAAGTCCTGTTTTCAGAAACTACGTGATCTAGAATTGAAAAGTAAAGCCAAAAGGGAGAAGGTTTTACAGCAAGCAAATTTAAAACCTGAAAGAAATAAATGAATGACTAAGAAAAGCTGACCTGCAAAATGGGAAATTTAAAATGAAAAGCAGGAAACATGGCAAAAACCATAAAATTTAGGGCCTCCTGGCTGGCTCAGTTGGTAGAACATGTGACTTTTTTTTTTTAAGATTTTATTTATTTATTTGAGAGAGCACACAAGCGGGGGTAGAGAAGGGAGAGAGGGAGAGGGAGAAGTAGGCTTTGCACTGAGCAGGGAACCCGAAGCAGGGCTCCATCCCACAAACCTTGGGATCATGACCTGAGCCAAAAGCAGATGCTTAACTGACAGAGCCACCCAGGCACTTCTCTTTTTCTTTCTTTCTTTTTTTTTTTTTTTTAAAGATTTTATATGTTTGAGAGAGATCATGAATGGGGGGAGGAGCAGAGGGAGAGGGACAAGCAGAGTCTGCGTTGAGCATGGAGCCCAGTGCAGAGCTTAATCAGAGGGCTCGATCCCAGGGTTTAACCCTGAGATCATGACCTGAGCCAAAATTGAGGGTTGGTCGCTTAATCGACAGCTACCTAATGGCTGGGCTTTTTATAACTGAGCAGTAAGTATTAGCTAATATTCTGAATTTATAAAGAACATCTATAAGTAAGGAAATAACAGGCATCCCAATAAAAACAGCTGAGATACACGAACTGCCAGTTTATAAAAGAAATAGAAATATCTACCATTAAATGACATAAATATGATCAGCCTCAGAATCAGAGCAAAGCATAACAGTCAAGGTATTATTTCCTTATCAAATTGGCCAAGATATTTTTCTAAGTATGAACCAGTACCGGCGGGAGGAATGAGCAAACAAGTAACCTCCCATATTCTGATGAGAGTATAAGCGATTACCACCTTTTGAATGACAGTATCAGCTCCTACCGCAATTTGTTCCGCACTGAAATTTCATTTGTAGAAATTTATCTTTCCAAAGCACAGATGTGCATGTGCCCATGGTATCTGTATGTGTGTCTGTATGTGTTGTACACAGTGATCTTTGCAACACTGGCAATAGCGATTATCTCCACCTAAATGTCCATCAGTCAGAAATTCATTAGATAAGTTATGCTAACACCCATAAAGGAGACAAATGAGGGCTTTTATTTATTTTTTTTTAAATGAGGGCTTTTAAAAAGAGTATGGCTGTATCTCTTTTTTTTCTTAAGATTTTATTTATTTAGGGGTGCCTGGGTGGCTCTGTCATGAGGCATCTGCCTTCAGCTCAGGTCATGAGGGTCCTGGGATCAAGCCCTGCATCAGGCTCCCTGCTTGGCGGGAGGCCTGCTTTCTCTTTGCCAGTTCCCCTGCTCATGTTCCTACTCTCGCTATATCTCTCTGTCAAATAAATAAACAAAATCTTTTTTAGAAAGATTTTTATTTATTTGAGAGAGAGAGAGAGAGAGCAGAGAGGGGAGGGGCAGAGGGAGAGGCAGAGAGAAACCCAAGCTGACTCTGCACTGAGCCTGACTGGGGCCTCGATCTCCCAACTCTGAGATCACGACCTACGCCAAAACCAAGAGACCAGTGCTCCACCGACTGGGACACCCAGGCTCCCCAATATGGCTGTATTTCTATCTACTAATTCTAGATGAATAAAGCAAAGTTGCAAAACAGTATGTGTACATTTTAATATATATGTTTATGTGAGTGAGGGACCATGTGTGGGAAGGCTTTGTACCGAACTGTTGACAACAATCCCCTTCTGAGAAATGATATAAACCTAGGAGTGGGGAAGGTACAGGGTGACCTTCATTTTTTTTACTTTTTTTTTTTTTTAAAGATTTTGTTTGTTTATTTGACAGAGAGATCACAAGTAGGCAGAGAGACAGGCAGGGCAGGGGGAGGGGTGGCAGGGGGAAGCAGTCTCCCCACTAAGCAGAGAGCCTGATGCAGGACTCGATCCCAAGACCCTAAGATCATGACCCAAGCTGAGGGCAGAGGCTTAACACACTGAGCCACCCAGAAGCCCTCATTTTTTACTTTTATACATTTCCATAATATACAAGTACTTTGCAAATAAGCATGCATCATTGTTGTAATAAGAAACAATGTAAACCTGCAATGAAGAAGTTTTATAGAAGGCTTTAAGTGCTTACTTTTTAAAATAGTCAAAAGTGGGGCACCAAGATGGCTCAGTTGGGTAAGCATCTGACTGTTGATTTCAGCTCAGGTCATATCTCGGGGTCCTGGGATCAAAACCCATGCTGGGCTCCAACCCTTAGCAAGGAGTCTGCCTGAGAGTTCCCTCTCTCTCTCTCTCTCTCTGCTCCTCTTCACTTCATGCTCTCCCTCTCTCTCTCTATCGCAAATATATAAATAAATCTTTTTTAAAAAATTTTTTTAATTTTTAATTTTTATTCTTATAGAAATAATAAAACAACATAAAGTAAAAATACGCTCAGTATAAATAAAAAGAGAAAGAAAAGAAGTGAAAACAGGCTCAATAGGATTTTCTGATTAGAAATCATCTCCCCTCAGTGCAGTGTTCTGGGTCTTTCTGGGCAAGATAAAGCGGCCTCTGAAAAATAACAGCAAAGCCCTATGCTGGCCTGAGACACAGCTGGCCTGCTGCCGTGGCTGTGGCAGTGGCCATGGCCATGGCCGGGGCCGTGGCTGTGGTGGCTCTGGGAAGGAAGGGCTTTGGCCCGGCTCCCTCTCAGGCTACATCCAGCTCTAGCACTCTTTACTCCTGAATACCGGCCTGATAGAAAGCAAAACACTGCCAATCTAGAAGCAGCTACACTTGCTCTCAGAAAGGAGGGAATCGGGGGCACCTGGGTGGCTCAGTGGGTTAAAGCCTCTGCCCTTGGCTCGGGTCATGATCTCAGGGTCCTGGGATCGAGCCCTGAATAGGGCTCTCTGGTCAGCGGGGAGGCTGCTTCCCCCTCTCTCTCTGCCTGCTTGTGATCTTTCTCTCTCTGTCAAATAAATAAATAAAATATTTTCAAAGAAAGAAAGAAAGGAGGGAATCAGGGACACAGACAACCCCAAACTCAGAAGTCAGTTTTTCCAGAAAACTGAGTTGATGTAAAGAACGGTCTTTTAGGGGCACCTGGGGGCCCCTAAAAGGCCTGCTTCCCCCTCACTCTCTGCCTGCCTCTCTGCCTACTTGTGATCTCTCTCTGTCGAAGAAAGAAAGGAAGAAAGAAAAGAAAGAACAGTCTTTTACATGAGCCTGGATCATCATTAAGGCTGGAGATGGCATCGAGGCAGGCACCTGCCAAGGCCCCTTGCAGAGCCTGGGGGCTCCTTTACCCAACACATCCCTGGGCAACCCCAAAAGGCCCTGATCCTCACCTGAAGAGCGCGGGTCTCCACACCACTTGAGGCCATCCGCCATGTAGCCCAGCAGGGTGTCCTCCAGGGTGAACAGGTCCCCCTGGACCCGCGTGTAGTCATGGGCCAGCTCGCTGGATTTGCTCCAAAAGACGGTCTAGGAAAGGAGAACAGAACCTGTCATCAAGCGCAATTCAGTAAGTCACCAAAAAAAAAAAAAAAAAAAACAAAACAAACAAAAAAAACCTCCGCATCTTTTTAAATGAAAGAAAAACAGAGTATCAGAGAAAATCACATAGAGTAATCACTGCTTTCTGTGTGTGATCCTGAGAGCATGGGGAGAGTGTGTGTGTGAGTGTGTGTGTGTGTGTGTGTGTGTGTGTGTGTGTTCTAGGTCATAATACAAAATGCCTTGTTATTTTTGGTGACAGTAAACAAAAGTCTGAAAGCCACCGATCACAATCTTACAATGAACACAGAACCGGAACACATCTGGAGCAGGCATTAGGAAATTCCTAAAGTTATCTGCAAAACCATTTTGTCTCCACGCTATTTTCTGGGAAAAGTGCTCTTTGATTCTTCACGTGCTCCATAATCTCTCTGCTGCTTTCCCTAACTCTCTCCTACCCCCACAAAGAGAAAAGAAAGGAAAATAAAAAGACAAATACTGTGAATTTTTTTGGGGGGTCCCTTGTAAAAGTGCAGAAGGTCAAATTTCAGAACAATCTTGAGCCCATGGGTCTACTCCTTCTTGACAGGAGGCAGTGGAGGGTATAGCTGGAAGTGTGGGCCCCAGAGGCCTGCCGCCCCGGGAAGTCCCCCCTGCCCAGCCCTTACAGCTGTCTGACCCCAGGCAGCCAAAACCTTGCTATGCCTCACTTTCTCTGACTATAAAATGGTACAAGTGATAAACATAAGGAACTCAGGGGCATGAGGAGATGCAATGAGACAATTGCAAATAAAGTGCTTAGTCTCACGTCTGTGGCCTCGATGCTTGTCACCGGGGGCTTGTTTACCAAGCAGACCCTCCCTGCTCAGGCAGGAGCTCTTTCCTGTCCCTGGCTCTCCATGCTGGGGTGAGCGGCTGTAACATGGGGCTGGCTCGGGGGCTTCACAAAGATGATGGGCATACACTGAATTCTCATCTTAAATGCAGACTTCAGGAAATATGTACCCATTACACACGTTTTCTGGAACAACCAATGTATAAAACCCAGGCTGCTCCGGCTCCTAATCCTGCACTATTAAACATTTCAGCTGGTCACTCTGGAGGTCTTCAGACTTGAGCCCTCACTGACCCCTGACCTCACCAAGCCTAGGTTTTCTCACTGGTAAAATGGGGGTCTTGATTCTTGACCTGTTTGTTTTACAGGGTGACTGTGATTTGTCATTAACATCATCATCATCAGAGGTCAGGGGAGAGTTGGCAATTATGTAAGGTTGGGTCATTTTTGTTTGGGTAGGGTTGGGTTGGGTTTCAGGAAAGCTCGTTTTTGCCTGATTTTTGGCCACATCTCCCTCCTCTTTCCCCATTCCCATTTCTCTCTCTTACCATCCTTCCCCAGACATCCTAAATCCTGATGAGATCCTGTTCCCCCAAAAGCCCCACAAACCATCTCGGCCAACCACCCATACATTCGAATCTTCAGATTTTCCTCTTCCCTCGTTCTGGTCAAAATGTGGTCCTATGGCCCCTTCCTTTGGCTTTTATCCTCCGTTTTAAAAACCAAGAGTCTGCCCCTGTTACCTTGTTGCAAGGGACAGTTTGAGCGGTCAGCTCTAGGAGGGGCTGGTAGTCCTGTTCAGTGCTGCTGCAAGGGTCCTTGGAAAGAAACGCAGTTGTGAATGCCTTCCCTATCTTTTGGCAGTCTTTATGTCTGCGAGATAAAACACAGAAAATAAAACAAAGCACGGAAGGTTAGATCTCAAACGTATTTCTGGAGCATAATTACCCAGTGTCACTTGGGAACACTGTCACTTCCAATGTCACTGACAATTCCCAATGTCACTTGGGAACCCCTGGCTGTGTGCCAAGTAGTTTCAGAAGCATTGTCTCATCCAATCGTGTAGTATTTTTTAGGAGATGAGCATTACCCTCCCTACACTGCGAGGCCCCTGCCTCTCCTGGAGATCACTCTGGTTAGAGAGACAGTACACAAACAAGCAAATCAGCTAACAAAATAAGTACGAATTATTCTAAGTGTTCAGAAAAATCAATGGGGAGGGGCAGCATTGCTTACTGAAGCAATGACTGATTGGGGAAGCTGGTCAGGAGACCTGAGAGTTCATTTAAATTGAGACTGAATGATGAGAAGGAGAGAGCATTCCAGACAGAGGGTACTGCAGATATAAAGGCCCTGTGGCACACAGCACAGCTGCAGCAGAAAGGAACAAATAAGAGAAGGATTAAGAAATCAGGTCAGAAATAATCAAGCGGTAGATCATTTAGACCCTTTGGACCAAAGAAACGATTTCAGATTTTATTCTAATTACAGTGGAAAGCCATTGGATGGTTTTAAGCATGAAAGTTGTCTCATCTTGGGGTGCCTGGGTGGCTTAGTCGGTTAAGCATCTGCCTTCACTCAGGTCATGATCCTGGGTCCTGGGATTGAGCCCCACATTCGGCTTCCTACTCAGTTGGGACCCTGCTTCTCCCCGCCCCTGCTCCCCCCTCCTCGTGCTCTCTCTCTCTTTCTCAAATAGATAAATAAAATCTTGTTTTTTTTTTAATGTGGTCTCATCGGATTTTTTTTTTCTTTTTGAGCCATCACTGGAAAATTCCAAGCTCGCCCATAGAAGGAGAAACGTCTCTGAAACAGAATTCCAAGTCCATGTCCCCTCCAGACATGGAGGGGAGAATGCAGGGAGAATGCTGGCAGGGAAGAAGGGTTGGAGGAATGAGGGGACCGAGGGGTGCTGGAGAAGACAGCAACTAGAACTCTACCTGCGTTTCTGGTAACAGATACACGGAAACCCATCATTTCCTTGGGACAAAGACGCGGGAGCACTCTCCTGGGAGCACTCAGTTATCATTATCTAGGTAAACTCTGGCCTTTGCAGTGGGGATCTTAGGGACAGAATACCAAGTCAGGCAACTTGCCCCAGGGGAAATAAAGAACCCCAGTTTCCCATTCCCTTCTGAGCTTCTTTTCCACTCCAGACGGTCTTCTGCTTTCCCAGCTCAGACTGGCTTCCCCCTAATAAGCCAAGGAATCAGAAAACATTAGTGAGGCACCGGCCTTTTGACACAGAAGCCCCCCTTCCCACCTGTTCTTTTTGGAAAAGGAAACGTCGGAAAACCCCTTTGTTTAGGACAAGGAGGAAAAGCCCTTGAGCTGGGCTGCCTGCCTGTGCTGTGTTCCTTGGGAAAGTCACTCAGCCTCCCTCTGCCTCTGTTTCCTCATCTGTAAAGTATCTACCTAATACAGATGTTCTGGGCTTAAATAAAGCACATGATAAATCCTTTCAGAACAGTGCCCAGCACAGAATAAAACTCACTCAACATCAGCATTCTATTTCTTTTTTTTTTTTAATGTTTTATTTCTTTTCAGCATAACAGTATTCATTGTTTTTTCACCACACCCAGTGCTCCATGCAATACCTGCCCTCCCTAATACCCACCACCTGGTTCCCCCAACCTCCCACCCCCCTGCCCCTTCGAAACCCTCAGGTTGTTTTTCAGAGTCCATAGTGTCTCATGGTTCACCTCCCCTTCCAATTTCCCTCAACTCCCTTCTCCTCTCCATCTCCCCATGTCCTCTGTGTTATTTGTTATGCTCCACAAATAAGCGAAACCATATAATACTTGACTCTCTCTGCTTGACTTATTTCACTCAGCATAATCTCTTCCAGTCCCATCCATGTTGCTACAAAAGTTGGGTCTTCGTCCTTTCTGATGGAGGCATAATACTCCATAGTGTATATGGACCACATCTTCCTTATCCATTCATCCACTGAAGGGCATCTTGGTTCTTTCCACAGTTTGGCGACCGTGGCCATTGCTGCTATAAACATTGGGGTACAGGTGGCCCTTCTTTTCACTACATCTGTATCTTTGGGGTAAATACCCAGTTAGAATGGCCAAAATTAGCAAGACAGGAAACAACATGTGCTGGAGAGGATGTGGAGAAAGGGGAACCCTCTTACACTGTTGGTGGGAATGCAAGTTGGTGCAGCCACTTTGGAGAACAGTGTGGAGATTCCTCAAGAAATTAAAAATAGAGCTTCCCTATGACCCAGCATTCTATTTCTTATCTTTCTTTTCCTGCCCCTTGCTCGGACCTCCCTGGCTATAAGCAGTCATCTGCAGCCAACAGAAGCAGGTGTGGCCCATAACTACCCAGCTAATTTAGGACTGGAGATCATGCTCACAGGTTGTGGAGGGGCACAGAGAGTCAGTATGTCCACACCTAGGGTGGTGAGACCACCACCAGCTACTAGGAGTCAGATCTAGGGTACAAAGACAACCCAGAGGGTAACACCACAGCCTATCCCCTTGGCCACAGGCATATGATTGTCTCCTTTCTCTCTCAGCTTTTGGATGGGCATGGCATCCACCCTTGCCTTAGTAAGAATCAGCCTATTAAAAAATATAATAGTTTTGATATAAAAAATATATAATAGTTTTGATATAAAACAAAAAAGGACAGAATTCCAGATAATAATAATAGTAGTAATAGTAATAATAACAATAATAAAACAATAGCAATAAAACATAGCACTTACTGGGGGCTTAATAAATATTTTACATACGCACCTCATTTAACCTCAAAACATTTCTATTAGCAAATGTATCAGGATTTGACTTGGGTTAATAAGATCTAAAACTGCAGGGACTGAAGAGAAAGCTTTATTTCTCTTACATATCACAATCTCAAGGCCAGTATCTGGGATTTCTATGACATTCCACATACCAGAGACCCATCTGCTTGGTCCAAAATGGCTGCTTCAGTTCCAGCCATCATGACTACATTCCAGCCAGCACAAAACAGTAGGGGAAAGAAAGAGGAAGAAAAAGAAGGAGGAAGAGGAGAGGGAAACAGCAACAGTGATGGGCATGTGAGCTACCTCCTAAGGACAGTACTTAGAAGATGTTCTATTTGCTCTCATTTCATTTGCTAAAATGTCACAGACCACACCTGGCTGCAAGCGAAGGTGAGAAATGCAAACTTTCACCTTGATGGCCTTTGCCCATCTAAAATCACTGTTTTGATTCTAGAGCAGAAAGAGTCTCTGTCACAGGGAGATACCACCACTGTCCCATTTTACAGATGAGGACTTTTGATGGCTGTGAATGTAAGCAAAGCATCGAGGTCACGGGAAAGCCAGATGGGTCCCGAAGGTCAGGCTCCTGCCTCACTACCGCAGCAAAGTGCTCCAGCCTCAGATTCCCCATCTGTAAAAGGGAAGTTGTAACACCTCACTCATGAAGGTCTGTGAGGATTCCATGAGCTACCACACTACATGTGTCTGGCTTCTGGGGATGGGGACGAGGGTCTCTCATGCCAAGGTCCCTCCATTCCCCAATCTGTACAGGACATTTTAACTGCATCTCAGTTGCCCTTACAAAGCTGTGCCAGGAAACTATTTTCCACCTGGCTTTCTCCATGCATCATACATTTAAAGGAAAAAAGGTTATTGCATTATGTACTTCAAAGTCAATCAAAATTTATGGGCCCCCTGACGGTGTTCATGGGAATCGTGCTTTAGTTCCATTAATCTAATGCAGTGGCCTTCTCAGAAATGTGCTGTTCCAGATTCCAACTCCCTCATATAATTCTTCAACCTTTGGCCCTAGCAGCATCTGTGGGACTTGAGACAGACAAAGGCTGAAGGAGGAGAGATGTCTTCCTAAGATGAAAAGCAAGAGAATTTTCCACTACAAAAAATCTGGCAGGAAAGAGAAAGGGATGTGTACTGAGTCCCCACTATATGCCAGATGCTTTCATGAATGTATTCTTATGTAATCACCAAAGACTCGGTGGGGTTTCCTACAGAACTCACAAACCTCCAAAATTATTTTTACATTTCTTAGGTATATAGGTCTAATTCAAGAACACTACTTTCTGGGCTCAAGAATCCCAGGCTAAAAATTTCACAGAGATCCTTGTTTAGAAAGGGCAGAGTGACGGAACATTAGAGCTGAAACAGACCTTGGAAGAGTTTATGACTCAGCTGCCTTCCCTTTCTCTGTCTCCGTGACCACAGCCTCCAAGTGCCCCGAAGTTAGAGAAAAATGAGGAGGGGCAGAGAGAGAAGTCTGGAGGCAGACATCATGAAGCTACTTTTGATCCTTGAATTCAAAAATAAACATTTCACTCTAGATGTGCAGGTCAGCATTTTTATTGGCATAAATATACAGAAATAAAAAGGCATTAGGATGGCACCATCCAGAGACGTCTGCCCAACTCATTTATACAGGTCATCACAGGAAAGAGCCTCAGCCACAAGTGCGGCTTCTTTGCAAAGGTCCCCAGGCTTCGCTTCTGTACCCCTGGGTAGAGCATGGTTCCATCAGATCCAACAGCAGCCAATGAAAGCTGTTCTCAGTCAGATGGCTGGTACAGAGAATCAGAAGGGCTCGGGAATTCCTGTGACCAGCAGAGATGGAGGTGGAGCTCTGACCAAAGCAGCAGCATGGAAAGAATATGAGCCGTTTCTGGAAGTTCAAAAAATTTTTTCTTTAAAAATGGCTCATCTGGGGAACCTGGGTGGCTCAGTGGGTTAAAGCCTCTGCTTTTGGCTCGGGTCATGATCCCAGCGTCCTGGGATCGAGTCCCACATTGGGCTCTCTGCTCGGCAGGGAGCCTGCTTCCTCCTCTCTCTCTCTGCCTGCCTCTCTGCCTAGTTGTGATCTCTGTCTGTCAAATAAATAAATAAAATCTTTAAAAAAAAATGGCTCATCTGTCCCAAAATGGTGATACTTCCAGGTAGACCTGATGCTTGTGCTGGAGACTATTATGTGGTGATTGTCACCCCGGGGGCTGTTCCCAAGGGCGGTCTGTGCTCAAACCAGACGGGCGGTTGGAAGTCATCCGGCCCTGTGGCCCTCAGCTCCTGCCACCCTTGACCAGTGTTCCAGAAACCAGAGCTGACCACTGTTCCAAAAACCAGAACTTCCAGAGTTTTGGAAAAGATACGGTGCCTGACTCCAGGCTGACCAAGTCAGAATGGGAAAAGTGGAAAAGGCCGAAGCAAGAATTTTTCAAGAGCTTCCCGTTCCCCACTCCTCCCAGCCCCTGGAAATTGCCCTCCCACTTTCCAAACCAGGGAATTAGAAACTGCGTTAGTGGAATCGCCCTGTTTGTCTTTCCCTCACTGGCTGATTTCACCCAGCACAGCGGTCCTCACAGCTCATCTGTGTTGTAGCAGGTGTCAGAATCCCCTGCCCCTTTAAGACCAAGTAACATTCCATTGTAGGTTTAACCCTCTTCCTGTTTATCCATTCATCCACCCGCTCTTTCAGTCCATAAATTCTTACCTAGGTCCTACCGAGAGCCATATCATGGTACAAGGCTGAGAAGGAACAGAACAAATTACAATCAGGGCGCTGGTGACTTGTCAAAGGCACTAAAACTTAAAAACCCAATAAATTGTATGAAGTTCTCTAATCTTTTGCTACAAAAGACAAACAGAACAAAAAAACAAAACCACTCACTCAATGATTAAGTATGAATCAGTATCCTCACTTTGAAAGTGATTTTTCTTTGTGTGCTCCCCCAGCTGTTGTGACATGCAAAATCTAACTGCATTCATAACCACTGTGGGTTTCTATCTGCCCGTGTTGTGGCTTTGCTTCCTTTGATGGGTTCTGGAGAGATTAGAGGGGCGCAGCCGATAGAAGGGGATGGATTCAAAAGGTGTCTCTGCTCAGTGGAATATAAAGTAGCCTTTGAACACTGTATTTATAAAGAGCTTGGAATCTCTTCGGGGATGTTTATTTTACATTAAGTGATGACAGTAGACCTCACCTTGTAGAAAACAGAAGATGCACATCAAACTGGCAATTGGGGTTGTCTCTCAGAAGAAAAATAAAGGCGAATTTCTACTTTCACCCCATATTTTCTGTATTATTGGCTTACAGTAAAAATGGATTCATGTATTATCCAAGCTATCTAAAATATGGGAGGGTGTTAGAACTCTCTTACACTGGTGGTGGGAATGCAAGATGGTGCTGCCACTCTGGAAAACAGTGTAGCGTTTCCTCAAAAAGTTAAAAATAGAGCTACTCTACAACCCAACAATTGCACTACTGGGTATTTATCCAAAGGATACAAACATAGTGACTCGAAGAGGCACGTGCACCACAATGTTTACAGCAGCAATGTCCACAACAGTCAAATTATGGAAAGAGCCCAGATGTCCATTGACAGATAAATGGATAAAGAAGATGTGGTGTATATCTACAATGGAATATGCCTCAGCCATCAGAAAGGATGAAATCTTGCCATTTGCAACAAACTGGGTGCAACTACAGGGCATTATGCTAAGCAAAATAAGTCGGTCGGAGAAAGATAATCACCATACGATTTCACTCATTTTGAATTTAAGAAACAAAACAGATGAACATAAGGGAAGGGAAGGAAAAAAAATCAAGGTAAAAACAGACAGAAGTCAAACCATAAGAGACTCTTAACTCTAGGGTACAAACTGAGGGTTGCTGGAGGGGAGATAAGGGAGGGATGGGGGTCACTGGGGGGATGGGGATTAAGGAGCACTTGTGATGTAATTGATCAATCACTAAACTCTACCCTGAACCTGATAACACACTATATGTTAACTAATTTGAATTTAAATATAAATACAGACAGACAGACAGACATAAAAAGGAGGGGGGCGATTCAATTTCTTTTATGCAGAGATATAGTATAATCACAACTGATCTTTAGAAACTGAAGGGGGAAAAAAGGCTCTCAATAATTAAACCATGCTTTATAAAAATAGTTACGTCTGGTTGCCCAGCGTATAAGTGTTGCTTTGCTTTGTCATCCTCCCTTCCTTATACTTCGAATTTTCCTAGAATAAACATGTATTACAATGGAGGTCATAATAAAACTTTCATTTTCTGTTTAGAGTCACTTGAGCAATTAGACCAAACGTTTGAGAATCTTGGAAAGTCCTAGGACCTGGGTTGAAAGAAAATACACGGCTTTAGGAATTCCGGTGTCCAGCAGAGATGAACATGGATTGCCACCCGGTCACCCCCCATCATTTTTGTGCCCTCCCCCATTTCTCTCAGCTACGATGTTTTTTTCTCATCTCTCCTCCAGTTAAAGACAATAGCATGTAGGGCGCCTGGGTGGCTCAGTCAGTCAGTCAGGTGTCCTGCTCTTGGCTTCGGCTCAGGTCATGATCTCAGGGTCATGCAATTGAGCCCTGAGTAGGGAGGGCTCTGCACTCAGCAAGGAGTCTGCTGGAGATGCTCACTCTCCCTCTGCCCCTCCTCTCCACCACTCTTTCTCTCTCTCTTTTGAATAAATAAATAAATCTTTTTTATTTTATTTTATTAACATATAATGTATTATTAGCCCCAGGGGTACAGGTCTGTGAATCATCAGTCTTACACACTTCACAGCACTCACCATAGCACAAACCCTCTCCAGTGTCCATCACCCAGACACCCTATCCTTCCCCCCCAATAAAAAAAAGACAAAGGCACGTAACCAGGCAAGACTCAGTGCCCCGACCCCACTTCTCGAGACCCAGTGAGGTGAAAATATGAGGAGAGGTACAGGTTAGGGCCACAGACTTTCTCCAGTGGAGCTTTCTTTCCACTTTTAAGACTTCCTTGCCTCCTTAAGCAAGACTGGGTTGTCAAATCCCTCTTCATCACAGATCATACTAAGAGTCAAAGTTTATGAATACTACTGAGGAGACAAGCAATCTGGAGGCTCAGGCAGAGCGAGGGGAGGATGGTGCTTCCTGCATAGCCTCCCGGATCCTGCCGGCCTGCTTTCCTGTATGGGACACACACTTGTTCACCCAGAAGCATGGATCGTGCCACTGACTGACCTTTTGGGTTCTGTATGGTCAGTCACGCAACTGGAAGGATTGAAATGATGAACAGCTCCTTCTTATTCCCCAGAGAGCTCCACAGCTTAAATATTTTCCAGGGACTCATGCCTCAGAGATTATGAAGTTATTTTCTCTAAGTAATCCTTTAACCAAGGACATCCTGTTAAGGGCATTTAAGAGAGAGTTCTCTTCATTCTAGCACAAACGTTTAGCCCATCTACCTGGAGGTCCAGCTAACACACTCACACACACAAAGACCAAATATCCTTGTATCGTCGCAAATACCAGTGACTGCTCCTTCTTTAACAGTGACAGCTTCGGCTTTGCTTCATGCTTCCAGCTGACAGGTAAGATTAACATACCCTATCCAAGATATCCTCATTCCGGGCAGCATCCAGGCAAAGCCAGACTCTCTTGACACTTATCCTGGATGTCATCAAACAAGCTCTAGCCCCATAAATCCTTCCTAACATCCTCACACTGAGTGCTCCCCTGCCCCCATGGGTCCTGTAGTGAGTGCTCACCCTTGCAAAGAGCCATGAAACCCATCTTGTTCAACTGCTCTGTATTCCTGGTGGTCTTGGGCTGAGGGACATTGACAGGAACCTGCAATCCTGAGTGGGATATTAAAGAATCGAAAGGGGGTGCCTGGGTGGCTCAGTGGGTTAAAGCCTCTGCCTTTGGCTCAGGCCCTGATCCCAGGGTCCTGGGATCGAGCCCCATATTGGGCTCTCTGCTCGGTGGGGAGCCTGCTTCCTCCTCTCTCTCTCTCTCTGCCTGCCTCTCTGCCTACTTGTGATCTCTATCTGTCAAATAAATAAATAAATAAATCTTTAAAAAAAAAAAAAAAAAGAATCGAAAGGCCTGGGAAAACCAGCATGCCTTAAGCAGGGTTTATGCTTGGCAGCAGCTCTAGGAATAGTTTCTGGAAGACTCAATTTGCTAATAAAGTCTGCATGTTGAGTTGCATCTTAGCCATGACAGTATTTCTCTGTTTGCCTCCTTAATTGGTGATCTGGAGGCTCTGTGCCAACCAGGCTGGGCACAAAAGTCAGGATTCAAGGTCAACAGCATGTCCTCCCCCCTTCTACCACTCTGCTCCTTCCAGTAGGAAGGACTAAAACCAAACCATGAGTGAGGAGCAGAGCTGCCGGACATTCCAAACGAGGTTCTTCCTACGGAACAATGCTGCCTCCCACAGGAAACAAAGTTGTTTCTAACAGAAATGAGGACCTAAGACCACAGAGGGGTTGTCCTTTCCCTAGATCCCACAAGAAGCTGAGGACCAGAACAGGGCATGTGTTTCCCAGGTGATGGGATAGAGCAGTGGGATCCGGGGGATGGGCAGAGAGTTAAAGTCCTATGCCAAGGTGAAAAACAGGTACATCTAGTGGTGAAATCCACATGTTGTCAGCCTACTTTACGCTTCATAACTCTGTGCTGTCACCTCTCAAGATGTGCTCCCACCCTTCCCACAAATAAGTTTTATTTCACAGTGTCCCCCTGCTCCGCAAAAGCAACATCAGCTTCTCCATGTGTTCCTCCCCCAGGGAAAGCTCTCACACCCTAAATCCTCATCCCTAAAAGCACTCAGATCACAAGTGGTAATTACACTCATTCCATGAATTTTACCGCTGTCAAGTC
Organism: Martes martes; assembly: GCF_963455335.1. Lineage (NCBI taxonomy): Eukaryota > Metazoa > Chordata > Mammalia > Carnivora > Mustelidae > Martes > Martes martes. Next base: position 150,586,028 of record NC_137889.1, on the reverse strand, counting down.
CTGCAGGGCACGTTGTCTGGGCCCAAGGAAAACAAGTAGGTTTAGTCTCAAATTTAAGGCTGGGAGAACCTGTAATTGAAGGTGGAGACTGCCACCTTGTGGGCGAAGAGAGCAACTGGTGAGATTCACTGAGGAAGTCAGGATTTTCCAAGTAGGGTCTTGAAGGCAGAAGATTCTTGGGGTGCCTGGCTGGCTCAGTGGGTAGGGCATAGGACTCTTGATCTCAGAGTCAGGATCAAGAAAGTTCAGAAGTCGTTAATCCCATGAAACTGGACCTATTGCCTGATATGTTCCAGAAACAGCAAAGAAGGCAGCGTGGCTCATGGCTGCAGAAAGCCAGGTGGATAGTAGACAGAGGTGAGGGCAGACTTGGGGAGCTTCCCAAACCATTGTCCAGAATTTAGCTTCCACTCATGCAGAACTAAGGAGCCACGGAGGATCCGGAGCACAGGAAGCACATGATATCACTTAAAGTTTCAAAGGATTTCTCTGACTGCCTCATTGAGAACAGCCCAAATGAGGGAAAGAGTGGAGGCACATAGACCAGGAATCTGGGTAAGTGCCAGTGGTGATCTGCACCAGGGTGGTCCAGGAAAGACGGTGAATAGTGATAAATTCCAATTCGCCTTACATTTCCTAACAGATTAGATGTGTGGTGTTAAAGAAATAAGGAGCCAATCATAATTCCAAGGTTTGTAGCCTGAGCCCCTGGAGGGATGGGGTTGCCCAGAACTGGGATGGAGAAGGCTTACGTGGAGGTGGCACTGACCAGCTCAGTTCTGAATACGCTGGATTTGAAACATGCAGTGTCTATGAGACATGCAGTGAAGCTGCGGAATAATCAGAGGGACGTATGAGTCTAAAGTTCAGGAGAACTAAAGCCATGAACTGATCTGAGATCAGCACCCAAGAGACAAAGAAGAGAAGATTTATCCTTGAGGCAATCCAACAGAAAAGGTTGGGAGAAAAAAACCAACAGACTGGAATGTGGGACAAAAAGCAGGAGAATGGGGTATTCTGGAAGCCAAAAGAAGAAAGTACACTAAGTTGGAGGAAGTGAGAAACTGTGTCAGATGCTCTCTACTGGTCCAGGCATATGAAGACTGAGAACTGATTGTATGAATCGTCACCAAAGAAGGGCTGTTTTAATTTCCAAACCAATGGGGGCTGGGGGATGCTCATCTTTTTGTTTTTGCTTCCTAGATTTGTTTTGGGTTTTGATTTTGGTTTTCTTTCTTTATGTCAAATCATGTATTTTGTGAATTTACTTGAGGGAAGATCTTGGAAAATACTGCCTATATCTAAATATTTTATACATGTATTGTTAAGAAAGCAATATCTCTGAATCTATCTTTCTATATGCTCACCTTTCATGCCCATATCAAGCCTGAGCATGTCTTCTCCTATAATTTTTTTTTAAGTGCAAAAGGTGGTTTTATTAAAGCACGGGATGGACCTGTGGGCAGAAAGAGCTGCTTCTCCTAGAATATTAAGCAAGCCAGTTCCTTACTAATCAATCACCTGTTGGAATGACAATTTTCCTAAAACTGTAAAGCAAAACAGATTAGAAGATAGAGTTAATGTTGAGGTTTGAGTCATTCTGTGACAGTCACTTCTTATAATCCCTTAGTTTAAATTTTTGGACTCATCAAGATCTATTATCATTACCGTAATATCCAAGTGTTATAAACATAAACTTATAAGATACTCATATTAAAAATTATTTATATTTTGTATTCTTTTGACCAGTTAATGCAGAGCACCATGCAGAGTATTAGGTATACTCTTAGAAAAGAGCAGCTAACAAGACACACAGCACTCCTAACCGCCAAAGCTTTTGGTCCATAGGGAATTAGCTATTAAACAGGAGATAACCATAAAGTGAAATGTGTGGTCACTAAGGAAATGTATCACTTTGGGACTTGCTCTTGTGTAAGGTTGGATCTTTCTGGACTATATTTAAGAAAAAATGTCAAATGCCTGTACCTTCATAACTGTGTCATCTCTGACTACCTCTGACCTAAAATGGTTCACTTCTGCCCTTCATCTGCTAGGTGCCAAAACTGTTGTATTTCTCAAACATGTCAAACTTGTTGCTGTCTAAAAATTGTGGATATAATACCAACATTCAAAACTTGAACCACCAGAAAACATTTTTCAAAAATGTTAACTGACACCCAGGATTGTAGTCAGTAGAATCCAGGATGTGGGAAGCTGGATATCAGGTGATGCCTGTCATAGATGGATGATGTGCACAAGGGAGGTTGTTGCATTATTTGCTCTGCCTTTGGGAATGTGTGAAAACTGAATAATAAAGGCTTAAAAATTAAAAAAAAATTAAAAAGAAAGCATTTTTCAAATTATATATATATGTATGTATGTATATACACATATATACTTATTATATAAACACACATATATATTCTACTTTGATGTAATAGCAATAAAGCTGTAAGTCCCAAAATAGAAACTATTGAGTCATAAATTTAACAAAATATATGCAAGATGAGTGGTCTGAAAACAAAATATTGCTGAGAGAAATTTTAAAACGCCTGAAGAAACAAAAGTGTACCATATTCATGGCTTGGAAGGCTCCCTATCAAGATGTTAACTATTGCTAAAATGTATCTGTAGATTTCACAGATCACAAATCAAAATTTCTGCACACTTTGTTAATATTGACAAAAAAATTCTAAAATAATTTTACCCACTTTTTATTTTTATTCATTTTTATTTTTTATTATGTTTAGTTAGCCACTGTATAGTACATAATTCGTCCTTAATGCAGTGTTCAATGATTCATTAGTTAAGTATAAAACCCAGTGCTCATCGCAGCACGTGCCGTCCTCAACACCCAACACGCTGTTACCCCTCCCCCACCTTTCTCTCCTCCAAAACCCCGATTGTTTCTCAGGGTCCAGAGTTTCTCATGGTTCAGCTCTCTCTCTGATTTCTCCCCCTTTGGATTTCCCTCCCTTCCCCTGTGGTCCTCCGTGCTATTGCTTATGTTCCACATGTGAGTGAAACCATATGATAATTATCTTTCTCTGCTTGACTTACTTCACTTAACATAATCCCCTCCAGTTCCATCCATGTGGATGCAAACGGTGATTCAAAAAATGATTCTAAAATTTATGTGAAAATAGAAACAACCTCGCCAAAGTAATCAAAAGGAGAAAAGCTGGAAAACTTACATTACCTGACTTGAAGACTTACTAAAGAGCCAGGGGCGCCTGGGGGGCTCAGTCGGTTAAGCATCTGTCTTCAGCTCAGGTCATGATCCCAGGGTCCTGGGATAGTCCTGCATCAGGCTCCCTGCTTGGCAGGGTGAAAACCTAATTCAATAAGCCTGTGAGATGATGTTCAACATCATCATTAGTCATGAGGGAAATGAAAAATTAAAAACACTATAAAAATACCACTACAAACCCATTAAAATGGCTAAGGTATAAAAGTCTGACGATATCAAGTGTCATTAAGAATGTGTAGCAACTATAATATTCGTATACTGACCATAAACATGTAAAATCACACGATTACCTTGTAAAACCATTTAATAGTTTCTTCATTAGCTTTTTAAAGCTTGTGGCTCTGCTACTTCAATTCCGGGTATTCAACGAAGAGAAACGAAACACAGTATTCACACAATAACCTTGTCCATGGGAGATTTATTGGTAATATCCAAAAAGGGATTCAAGCTGCATGTCCGTCAAAAGATGAATGGAGAAACAAACTGGGGTACACAGCCACACAATGGACTACTACGCAACAATAAAAGGGAGCAATCTACAGCAGACACACACGACAGGGATGAATTTCAAAAACATCAAGGCAAAGACATTAAAGGAGCCAAACACAAAAGAGTACAGGGCATATGATTCTGTTTCTTTTTTTAAAAAGATTTTATTTATTTATATTAGAGAGAGAGAGAGAGCAAGCACAAGTGCGGGGTAGAGAAAGAGGGAGAAGCAGGCTCCCCGTCGAGCTCCCAAGAGCCTGGGATCATGACCTGAGCCAAAGGCAGACCTCAACCAACTGAGCCACCCAAGCGCCCTATGATTCTGTTTCTCTAAGTACTTCCAAAATATGTAAACTAATGTCTAGCAACAGAAAATGGACCATCCCTGCTGGATATCAAGACATTAGTAATTTAAACAATGTGGTAATTATTCAGGGATAAACAGATTATAAAGCAGATTAGGGAATCCCATAACTAACTAATGAACTTGAAGTGCAACAGAAGTGGCATTATAAAGCCTCTGGTAAAGGTTGGATTATTTGATATATAGTATTCACTCAACTGATTATCCATCTGTGAGGAAAAAATGAAATTCGGTCCCTACGTTACACCATACACAGAGACAAATTCCAAATGGATAAAAAGAGTTCATTGCAAAAGGCAAAAATTCAAAGGAATATATGTGACCTTTATTGTGACCTCTGATTAAAAAAATAGTAAGTTCTTAAATAAGGTACAAAACGCACAGCCATAAAAGAAAAACACATTAATCACATCAAAATCATCAGCAATACAAGGGATCCAATAAAGTCAAGAGTCAAGACACAGACTGGGGGTCGCCTGCGTGGCTCAGTGGGTTAAGCCTCTGCCTTCGGCTTAGGTCATGATCTCAGGGTCCTAGGATCGAGCCCCGCATAGGGCTCTCTGCTGAACGGGGAGCCTTTTTTCCCTTCTCTCTCTGCCTGCCTCTCTGCCTACTTGTGATCTCTCTCTGTCTGTCAAATAAATAAATAAAATCTTAAAAAAAAAAAAAAAGACACAGACTGGGAGGACATATTTGCAATCCGTGTAACCGACCAAAAAAATTAAAATCTTGAATGTATATAGAAGACATACAATTCAGCATAAAAACAAGCAAAAACCAAAAATAGGCACTTCACAGAAGAACCAGAATGGCCAATAAACACACAAAAGGATGGTTAATTGTGTTAGTAATCAGGGAAGCAAAAATTAAAGCCACAAAGAGATAGGCAAAAATTGTTCCAAGCCATGGTAAGGATGCCTAGCAACAAGGATCTTCAGATTCCTTTTCTGAAAAGTAAGCTGACACCACAAATTTGGAGACCAGTTTGGGCAAACATTATATGGCAGACACTTGGTTCCTAACCCAAATAGACTTTGCTCGCTCTTCTTCCCTCTTGGCAAGCATGACTCCTATCACATTGATCCAAAATATCAAATACTCAGTTTACAAGCCTCCTTTCCAAAGAAAGAAGAAAAGGGAATTGTGGAGATAGAGACTTTGATTTTACCTGTCACGTGTTATTTCTGTAAAACCTACAAAAGGGGCACCTGGGTGGCTCAGTCTGGTGAGCATCCGACCCTTGATCTCAGCTCAGGTCTTGATCTCAGGATCTCAGGGTTGCAAGTTCAAACTCACCGAGACTCAAATTCAAAAGCAAACAAACAAACAAACAAAAAAACCCTAGGAAAAAAGATCTAAAGCAAACATGTTACACCTGTTAACTCTGTATGATGAGTAGATAGGTATCTGTAATATTATTCCCTAGACATTTCAGTGCATTCAAAATGTTCATAATTTAACATCTTCGGTTTAAAAAAAAAAAAGACAAATGGAGAGCAGATACTGACATGAGAATAAGGAATATTGAAGAAGGAAAAAGACATGGCAAATACAAAGAGGACAGTTCTCAGTAGTAAACTGATGTGTTCCCATCCAGAGGTTCAAAAGTCCCCTTGAAAAAATTGAATCTAGAGACAAGTACTAAAACAGGGAGAAAGTTCCCCAAAATGTGATCCACTGTCTTTGATCCAAGTTTCAAACATTCCTTTGTAATTTTAAATCTCTCACAGTTTGTTTTCAGTCTTTCTTTGCTCTTGAAGAATTCCCAAGGAGATATAATTACTAACTTTGACACTGCTCTGGGTTAAGTTAATTCATCAACAAACTCTTACTCCCAGGAACTGACATAATGAGGAAAGTATGTTTATTATGAATTTCGCAATAAAACAATAAAACTATGAGGTGCCAAACACAGCAATGGCTCCATAATATTTGCTGGATAGTCATAATAAAAGTAACATTTGAATGGTATTGAGGCAAGTACAGATGGAGGCCAAGTAAAAATAAGTCTTAGGGAATTACTCATGGCCCTTCAAATTAGACTTCATTGCTTCAAAACATCCAAGGACCAAAGACCTAGATAACTGTCTACTATGTGGATGCATCATGTTTGATACATTCTACTAAGAAGTAGAAAACCGAGCTTAGTGATTTTCCTAAATGTCATATTATAAAAGACATTTGAATTATTATCTATAAAATGTATATGCTGAGGGTCCTGGGATCGAGCCCCACATTGGGCTCCCTGCTCACCAGGGAGCCTGCTTCTCCTTCTCCTGCTCCCCCTGCATGTGCACCTAATCTCTGTCAAATAATATTTTTTTTTAATTACATATACTGAAACCATCCATTTAAACAGCTCTGTATCTTCCTTTTGTGAATCTACTATTTTGCGGGGGAGGGCAATTGTGGCATTCATCACTACTTAGAATTCCACTTTGGGGGTCAAGTGATTTTGTATTCTTCTATTTTTGTTTTTTCTCAATGTCCTCCAATGGCTTTTTTTTTTTTTAAGATTTTATTTATTTATCCGACAGAGAGAGACCACAGGTAGGCAGAGAGGCAGGCAGAGAGAGATTGGGGGAAGCAGGCTGAGCAGAAAGCCTGATGCGGGACTCGATCCCAGGACCCTGAGATCATGACCTGAGCCGAAGGCAGCGGCTTAACCCACTGAGCCACCAAGGTGCCCCACTTGTTTTATTTTTGTAATTAGAAAAAGTAAGAGTCACTGCAAAGAGAAAATAAAAAGATATTCTCTTGCTCCATTTATTCGTCAAATTTCTGACCTCAGCTTTGACGTTTTTGTCTTCAAAACAAGAGTCTCATCATCCCCACGCTCCACAGTAGATACTTACTGGGAAGATTTTGTTTAAAAATACAATCCCCACTCACACCAACTACAAAAATCCACAAACATAATTCTATCTCCCCTAGCAAACCCTGAATCCTTGAAAGACCCACGAGTACACGCACATACACACACACACGTGCACAAAATCAACTCTTGATTTTATCTCATTCACTTTCCTGTTCCGTTCTGTCTTGGGGCAGCCCTCTGGCTCAGTCAGAAGAGCATCCAACTCTTGACCCCAGGGTGGTGGGTTTGAGCCCCACCTTGGGCGTGGAGCCTACTTAAAAAACAAAAAAACAAAAAACTTTGTCTTGGTAATTTTCTGTTCCTTAATGGCAAGAAAAAAATACCTGACCACATCTCAATTCACTTTTATTGCAAAACTCTTACCTGACCCCCATCTCCGTGACTCTCTGTATTCACCAACAGTATCCATTCTCTCTGCATAATTAATAGGCTGCTGGCTGCCACACCCAACTTAGTTGTTTATTTATCTATTTGTAAATATGCTTATACCTGTTGTCTTAATTATATAATTTAATTAAATTATACGTAAAATGGGTAAGTGCAACAAGAAAAACCTTTCAAAAAAAAAACCTATGAAAACCAAGTTGAATGGCTTGGTAAAAATGATCATAAGTGATTTATTTTTTAAATGTTACAGACCTGACTAGGTGAGTGCTGTGAAGTGTGTAAACCTGGCGATTTACAGACCTGTACCCCTGGGGCTAATAATACATTATATGTTAATAAAAAATTTTTTCTTAATATTTTATTTATTTATTTTTAAGATTTTATTTATTTATTTGACAGAGACAAAGATCACAAGTAGGCAGAGAGGCAGGCAGAAGAGAGAGGGGGAAGCAGGCTCCCTGCTGAGTAGAGAGCCTGATGCAGGGCTCCACCCCAGGACCCTGAGATCATGACCTGAGCCGAAGGCAGAGGCTTAACCCACTGAGCCACCCAGGTGCCCCAATATTTTATTTATTTATTTGAGAGAGAGACAGTGAGAGAGAGCATGAGTGAGGAGAAGGTCTGAGGGAGAAGCAGAAGGTTTGAGGGAGAAGCAGACTCCCTGTGGAGCTGGGAGCCCTATGCGGGACTCGATCCCGGGACTCCAGGATCATGACCAGAGCTGAAGGCAGTCGCTTAACCAACTGAGCCACCCAAGCGCCCATATGTTAACAAAAAATTAAAAAAAAAAAAAGTTACATATCTGAAACCAGGTATGGTCATCTCTAGACATTGATAGGGCATTAACCCATTATTCTGTAAACTGATCAATAAGGAAAAAGAATCAAGCATCTATCCTACCTTTCTTTTATGGACTGTATTTCAAGGCATCCAAGTGGTGGATGAGAGAAAGGCTTCTGTTTAGATGAATCAGAGTAAATAAATGCAGAAAGTGTCTTAAAATTATAAAATATCCATTGTATAGCCCCTATGGACATAATCAATCTTGGCAATAATCCCCGAATTGTGCCAAACTAATTAAATGAAAAGCTGTTGAAGAACTTTATAATAGATGAATCAAGCAGATAATACCCAATTCTGTTAACCCCCTAAATGTGGGGTGTTGTGACATTACGTCCCTCCTGCTGCAACTGATGCCCAAAGAATTCCATGGTTCCTTCTGGAATGCATTACTGCCTACCCTCAAATCCAATCCGTCTCCCCAGTCTCTTCAAAATTAACAGGCATTAAAAAATGAAGAAGGAAAAATGGCTAGGAGTTAAAGGATGCTTAAGAGGGGCACCGGGCTGGCTCAGTGAGTGGACCATATGACTCCTGCTCTTGAGGTCATGAGTGCAACGTGAGCCCTATGTTGAGTGCAGAGAATACATTAAGAATAAGATTTTTTTTTTAAAAAGGATGCTTAAGATATCCTTTAAGATATTACTTAAAGGATAAAGTAGCCTCATGCAACGTGTGGATTTTTGTTTGAACAAATCCATCATAAAACCGCATTTTTAAGAAACTCATGAAAAAATAAACAGGGTGGATACAGGTAATATTGAAGAATTAGTCTGAGTTTTGTCAGGTTTGACAATGGTATGTCAAATGTGTTTTTTTAATGTTATTTTTTGTTAGAGATACGAACTGAAGAATTGACAGACAAAATGATATGAAGTCAGGAATTTGCTTTAAAGTACTTTAGGGGAGGGGCACCTGGGTGAGCACCTGACTTGAGCTCAGCTCAGGTCTTGATCTCGGGCCATGAGTTCAAGACCCACACTGGGCTCCATACTGTGTGTGGAGACTGCTTTAAAAATAAGTGAATAGGGGCGCCTGGGTGGCTCAGTGGGTTAAAGCCTCTGCCTTCGGCTCAGGTCATGATCCCAGGGTCCTGGGATTGAGCCCCGCATAGGGCTCTCTGCTCAGCAGGGAGCCTGTTTCCTCCTCTCTCTCTCTGCCTGTCTCTCTGCCTACTTGTGATCTCTGTCCAATAAATAAATTAAAAAAAAATAAAAATAAAAATAAGTAAGTAAATAGGGGTGCCTGGGGGGCACAGTCGGTTAAGCATGTAACTCTTGGTTTCAACTCAAGTCATGATCTCAGGGTCATGGGATTGGCCTGGAGCTGGATGCAGAATCTGCTTAAACATCCTCTCTTCCCAAATGAAACAGACGGGATCCGGAGGGAGACAAACCATAAGAGACTCAATCTCACAAAACAAACTGAGGGCTGCTGGGGGGGCACGGGGGGGATGGGACAGGGGCGGGTAGGGAGAGGGTGGCTGGATTATAGACATTGGGGAGGGTATGTGCTATGGTAAGTGCTATGAAATGTGTAAGCCTGATAATTCACAGACCTGTACCCCTGGGGCAGATAATACATTATATGTTAATAACAATAATTTAAAAAAAAAAAGATTCTCTCTTCCCCTCCCTCTGCCCCTCCCTGCCAGATTGTTTCTTTCTCTCAAATAAATAAATAAATCTTAAAAATAAAATGGTTTAAATAAGTGAAGTTCTGAATTAGGGGGAAAAAGTGAGGAGATAGATGAAATTAAGAGCAGAATGCTAATTATCGACAATGGGGTTTAGGTAAAGGGGGTTAACTATTTTGTCTAGTTTTGCATTTTTTAAAGTATTTCCCTAACAGAAGATCCAATCATAGTGTTCTTGTTGCTTCCCTGTGCCTTTGTCTTTGTTCTTCCGTTCGCCCAGGAGGCTCTCCCAGATGTTTCTAGGTTTGCTCTCCCTCTTTATTCAGATCTTTGCTAAAATGTCAGCTTTCAGTGAAGCCTTTCTTATTTATTATTGTACTTAACACCTTAAGACTACTGCTGAGTACTCTTTTTAGCACTTTCCACCATCTGCCATACTGTGTATTTTCCTGTTTTATCCACTATACTCCAATCCCACTAGAATAAAAGATCCATGTAAACAAGAACCTAGTCTGTTTTGTTCACTGTTATATGCCCGGGATCTAGAAGAGTTTGTGGGACATAAAAGGAGCTTGAGAAACACTTACTGAATAAATGTGTTACAAAAACACTTACCATCTGGAAATAAGGCAAAAAGGTGGGCAGAATGTCCTTTCAGTATCTTACAAAGACATTGACAGGTTGCCCCTAGAAATATTTAATCATGTAGCAGAATGTGTCTTTGCCTTTTCTATTTACTATCAAAGTTTATGAAGTTAGATGCTAACAATATACATGTGTTTGGTTAAAGATGCAAATAATTTCTGTCTGATAGAAAAGATATACCCCAAAGGTTATGGCTTTTAATTAACTTGTGCAACATTAACCAGTTTTATATCTAACCTATCAGCCTAATTCTAATATTCTATTTTGACTATCTATAAATACTTAGTGCTCCCAAGGTGTTCTTTATACTGACTTTATCATTTCATTGATTCCTCCATAAAGGAGTAAATAAATCTTTGGCATGTGCTGATTTTGTATGTTAATGAAAGTCAAGCTCTTAACTTTTTGAAACTTCTACTCTGACAAATGAACTCAAATTGTGATGAACTGTGCAACTGTTGGCTGTTATTCTTGACTTTTTGCTATCTGAGGCTTTGAGTCGGCCTTATAGAGAGAAAAACACAACACACACCCGGGCATCAGGACTATCCCTTGACCAGTAGAGACCACTTGGTCATCGATACTCTGTCCCATCAGATTCCTCCAAGCCAAGCTGCCCGAGACCCTTGAACTTTGTGATCCAGCTGCTTCTCCTCCTGCTGCCCGTTCCTTACGACCTCTTCACTTGTTAGTCACCTTTGAACTTAAGCACCCAGGACTGAAAATGGATAGGATGACTGTGACTATCCCCAGGTGGGATTAAAAAGTACTTTACAGGGGCTCTCGGGTGACTCAATCAGTTAAGCATCCAACTCTTGATGTCAGCTCAGGTCTTGATCTCAGGTCATAAGTTCAGGTCCCAGTGTGGAGCCTACTTAAAAAAAAAAAAAAAAGTACTTAAACTTACCTATCTAGGCTAACAAACAGCATGATTCTGACACAGAATCACAAACAGATGTCATCTCTTGGAACAGGTCCAACGAATGGATAGCATCTACCCGGCCTGCTGTGTAGACAATGTGGAGGCTGGGCCAGGCCCACCCAGTGAAATGTGATCAATCAGCAATGCCTTCTACAGGCACAGGATTAGGAGTGCAGAGTGTGCCCTACATCTTTCCAGACCAAGCTCTGGGAGGCGATGGCTCAACAGGAGAGATAAGCCACAAAGAAAATGGCTTGGCCACCAGGCAGGACTGGGCATTCTGCTGCTTTACCTGAGCAGTCCATAATAGCTTCTGGAGTACAGAGACAAAGCTCTGGGCTCAAGGACCTTGCTTCCCTAAAAGGAGGAGCCCAAGGACCTCACAATGCAGCCTCATGACTCATCTTTGAGACAGAGGAAGTAACAGATACCTCCATCTGGAGACTTTACAAATGCTCCTATCTTTGGAATGGGTTGCCTCAGGCCATGAGATGTGCTGAGAACACACTCTTTTGGAGACTTATGATGTGATGGCTGTAGGCAGTCATCAGTCAGTTCAAAAACCACCTCTACCACTTACCAGCTCTGGTCCTTAGCAACAACAACGAAAACAACAACCAAAAATCACTTCATGCCTCAGTCTTCCCATCAATCTAATGGGTCTGATGACACCAAGAATGGAAAGAGATGGGTTTCTGCTACTTACTAACTACGAAGCCAACTTCACAGGCCTCTGACCAATGCAGTCACATGGGGTCCTGGGCTCAGGTCCAGGAGTGTAATGTTCTGCAGTTGCTGTCCAGAAATTCTCAATAATTTTATCTTTGTTTTGTGTCTTGTGAGACAAGGTCAATGGAGTGCTGGAGCCTGCACTGGGGGCTTCATGCCTTGGCTCACATCTCCCTGGGATGGGTTCTCAGGCTGCCACACCCCACCCCCTGCAGGAGCTGAGTGCAGCTGGGTGGGATCAGGGGCACCTTCCCCATGTCCCAAGTTGTGGAGAGCAGCTCCAGGCACTTGTGAGGGTCAACTGTGTCCCTGCAGGACTCCTGGTGCCCAAGGGGACTCAACATTAAAAAGCAAGTGAAAACCATCCAGCTGGTGACAAGACCTCAGAGGAAAGTAAAAGCTTTTTCCTACTTTTTGAACAATGAGTCCCACATTTTCATTTTCACTGGGCCCCACAAATTACCCAGCCTGCTCTGACCAACTGCAGGAGAAGCGAAATTATTTAACCTCGCTCAGGCTTCATTTCCTCCACCACAGGATGTGTCCTGAGACTTTTCTGACAGGATTCTGATAACAGAACCAACTATGTAAGGTTCTGAGTACATTACCAACAACCCATAAACATTGATTCTCAACCTTTCTCTTTTCAAAATTTCTAAACGGACTTTTGGCAACAATTTTCCAAGGGCTTTCTCTCCAAAGAGGAAAGGGGGAAGCAGAGAAGTCATGAGCGTTCGTTGCGATAAAGAACAAAAGTTTTCTCCAGGCAGACCACCACCACTTCCCTTGGCTGTTAATAATGATACCAGAACCAGAAGCATGGGCGTGACATTAGCAGTGAGCGCTCCTGACCTTTCTAGGAACTTCTGAAGTGAAACACAGAAGTAGCATCTTTCCTTTTCCATCTCCTCTCATCTCTGCTTTCCCCCACTCAGCCATCTGGGGTGCTCCCAGGTCTTTCAAGTAGCCTTTCCTTCTAGAAGATTCTATCCCACAGCTACATTCTCTCAGGTGTCCTGATAGCATCTCAAGCCTCGCAGTTTTGTTTACTTGCCTGTGTACTCCACCCTTCCTTTCAAAGATAATTCAGCCCTGTGGTCCGACTTCCCCATATACAATCACAGCTGCACCCACGTCCCACCCTTGGAAAACCAGTTTCGCTTTCCCTATTTGACCCTCCCCATTCAGTCAGGTGCATCTAAGACTCTGGCCACTGATGTGCCTTAGAACACCAACATGAAAGATGGGGTTAAAGGAAGCCTGACAACCATAGTCCTAAGCATTGAGGACACACAGGTGAATGTGAGGCCGTCAACTTGACTCTGCCCTAATGAGGTTCGGGGTCTCATTGGAAATACAGATACTGAGCAGAAAGTCATTCCACCACCCACAGGGAAAACATGCTATACAATTCTGTCCTGTTCAAATATGGTCATGCTCATACTCTCTCACACACTGAGAAGGTCCACGTTGTGGGTGGGCTAACATGAGGTCCTCACCCTCTCACCAGCAGGAGCTTGTCAAAGTCCCATAAAGAGTTTTGATCCAACCATTGGCCAGTCTTTCCCCAGGAGTAGCAGCTTATCTGTCTCCCAGATTCATTTAATAGGTTAACACACACTGTTCAGAAAACCCTTTGCTGAAATTCCATCGTCAAAGGAAGACCTCATATGCTACTTCTCTAGTGGGATCCTTCCTGACTGTTCCATCAGGCAGGTGGTGCTCATTTGTGAATCTCTGTGGTGTGGTGCAGGAACTTGGCTCACAGCAATTCATATATTTTCTTATCTGATGGGTATCTGAGTACCTCTTACACTGCCCTACAGAATCTAACAAAGGTCTTGGAGAACAGAAACCAGTCTGCCCTCCACAGGGCCCCTCTTGCCCATGGACATAGCCGTGAGCCATTACAGATCACCCTGCCCTGCACAGTGCTGTTTCCAGGCTGTTGTCCCAGACCTCCCTGCAGGACCCTGGGCAGCAGGACTGGTGTCTTCTTCCTCTCTGAAGCGCCCCACCCCCCATCCCACAGTGGCCCTAGCACCAGGCACACAGCGAGTCTCTACCATGTGTTTGTAGGAATTTGCTATGTTGTACATTTTGAACTCACGAATTTTACTGAGTAGACGTGAATAAAATGCTAAAGGCATTGAAATGGGAGGCCTGGGGTAGTGGAAATGAAGAACTGGCCCCTGAAAAATCTTGCTAGAAATTTTGAAGAGGAAGGAGAAGCAGAAGGAAATTGAGAAGTGAAGAAAAAGAATCAGAAACGACAGTCAGTACAGGCCCAGTGTAGATGATGCAGCTGTCTGTGATCAACAGCAAGCAGAATAAAACGGATGAAGAATGTCCTCTATGAAGTGTCTCACGGTGTATGTTTATGCTTCCACCAGCATGACGGGGACCTGACTGAGTTCAGCTTAACAAGCATCTACTAAGGGACTGTAATGTGATGAGCAATGTCCCAGAGGACAGGGGTGCAGGGGTGAATAGAAGTGTCTCTCCCTTTGGGAACCCCACTTGTATGGAGAAGGGATGAAGAGAGCTGTCTGAGGAATGCCCACTCCTGTCCCTCAACAGCCAGCAGCTATCACTGATGGCCAAAATTTATGGGGAGGGTTGGCATTCCCCAAGGCAAGAAGCTTCCTGGAACTGTAATGTACCTGTAAGTGCCTCTCTGAGCCCAGTCCGTCTCTGGATGTGGTGGCTTTCCATTTCCTCCTGCAGACTGTACCCCATCTTCCCACATCCCCTGGCTCCCAACTACTGCCTGGACAGGTGACACTCTCCCACAGTATCAAGAGCACTAGGCATCTGCTAACACTCTAGGGAGTCTCAGCTGCGTATCTCTCAGGTCTCACAAGCCAAGGGCCATCTCAGGATGGACTGCAGCTCCTGAATGTGATCTTGAGACATCAGAACCACGTGTCATCTGCATTTAATGCTCCTGGCTGAACTTAAGAAAGTCCCAGCTCAACAAGCAGGGACAAGTTTCAATGCTCGCCAACCCACACTCAAAGACTGGCAAAAAGTGACTTCTAGGGGGGGTCAGAGGCTTTGGAAAAGGAAAACGAAGGAAAAGGAATATATGAAAATGGAGTCCTAAGATCCACAAAGAAATATTGAGAAGCTATTTACATAAAAGAAAAATCAACACCCTAAAAGCCAAAATAGAGATTGATGGATTTGGGAGTAATGGTATGGAAAAGTTTGTTGGAGAAGTTTATTTATTATAGCTTTATTTGTTTCTTATTATTTGCAATATACTGGCTTCTATACCATTCGTTTAATTCAATGAACTATTTTTGCTTATTATATTGCAGGCACCATTTTAGGTCCTCGACATCTATAACTCAATAAAAAATTTCTATACTCAATGAGCTTATATTCAAGGAGGCATGTATCAGATTTCTATCATTATTAAATCTAGTTAATAAAAGATAATAATGTGTAAATAGCAATAGATGTAACAAAAGAACAAAAGAAACAAGAAGGAAATAAACGTTTAAAAGCTAATGTAAAGACACACGGTTAAAGCCACCCACAAAATTTTTGTTACTCTTCTCATCACGGGGTAGGGCTTGTTTTCTGTCTTGAAGCTGGACAGGCCTGGTGACTGTTCTAACCTTTAGAATGTGGGAGAAGGGATGCTGTGTTAGCTATGGGTGCTAGCTAACTTTGAGAAGGCCCTTCCAGAATCAGAGAAAGACAATTATCATATGACCCCACTCATATGTGGCATTTAAGAAACAAAAGAGAGGATCATAGGGGAAGACCAGACAAAATAAAACAAGATGAAGTCAGAGAGGGAGACAAACCATAAGAGACTCTTAATCGTAGGAAACAAACTGAGGGTTGCTGGAAGGGAGAGGGTGGGGGATGGGGTAACTGGGGGATGGGTATTCAGGAGGACACAGGATGTGATGAGCACTGGGTGTTACATATGACTGATGAATCACTGAACTCTACCCCCAAAACGAATAATACATTATATGTTAATTAATTGCATTGAATTTTTTTTTTTTTAAAGAAGGCCTGCCAGACTTCACTTTAAAGAGTTTATGAACTCTGAAGAAATTGAGGAGAGGCCCTGAGAGGACACAGAAAAAGCAGCCCAGCCATCCCCGCAAAACCCAGGCCCCATTACATAAGTACAACGTTTGGGGGGTTCCAGTCAAGTCAACCCCCCAGATGAATGAATACAGCTGACATCAGTGAAAAGACCTTCCAACTGATCTTAGACAACACACGATTGTAAAAGATATTAAATGGCTGTCATTTTCCATCACCACAGTTTAGGGTAGTTTATCAGCAATCAAGAACCAACACAGAAAGTGGTATCCAGAAGTGACATGTTTTGTCTGGAGAACCTAAAACATGTGCACGATGGTTCATTCTCCATGCCAACATGGCAGGACCTAAGGTACACACCTATTTGGTCACACACACAGGTGCATGTCATATTTAAATGAATGGACTCTGAGTTAAGGCATGTTACCCTCCATAACGATGGTTCCCATTCATCAGCCGTATGCCTTTAAGAAAAGACTGACCTCTCCAAAGGAAAAGAGACTTCTGTCTGCAAATAACCTTCAGACACAAGCTGCAACATCAACTCTTCCCTAGGTCTCTAGCCTGTCTGCCCAACCCTTCAGATTTTGGACCTGTTGACCACCACAAGCATGGGAGTCAATGCCTTAAAATAAACCTCTCCTCTTCCCCCATTTCTGCCCTTCCCCACCTCTCTGTGTCTCCCTGGAGAGCCCTGGATACCACAATGTGGCATCAGGATTGGAAGTGAGTTGCAGGCTGAGCTCAGAAATACCTCAAGGAGACTATTCATGAAGGCTGGACAGGCACGGAGGACATTGTTACTGTTATTATTTTTTTTTTTTTAGATTTTTATTTATTTGAAAGAGAGAGAGTGTGTGCATGCACAAGTGCAAAGGGAGGGGTGGGGGCAGGAGAGAGAGCAACTCAAGCAGACTCCCTGCTGAGCATGGAGCCCAACTCAGGAGTCTCATCCGAGGACCCTGAGATCACGACCTGAGCCGAAGTCAAGAGTGGAAAGCTTAACCAACTGAGCCACCCAGGTGCCCCCGAGAAAAGATTTCTGATGTTAAGAGGGTATGACTAGAAGAGAAAACATCAGCATGCCAGACTTGCAACAACATAGAAGGAAACAGATGACTAGAAGAGAAAACATCAGCATGCCAGACTTGCAACAACATAGAAGGAAACAGATGATTGATCAAAGAGTCATAACCTTGAAGTTCAAGTCTGGGGCGGGGTGCGGTTTGCACAACAGAAATCACAAGGGTTCCAAGGACAGTGACCAGAGAAGAAGAAAATATCATATATAGGATCTTCAATATATAACAAACTGCCCTAAAAAGAAATAAATAAGCAACTCAGTGGAGATTAGCAGGGGTCTGAACAGAAAATTCACAGATAAAAATATAAGTGACCAGTTACTATATACAACATGCTGAGACCCTCTGATAATCAGAGAACAGTTAGGAGCTATTTTTCTCATAAGTAAAAAAAAAAAAAAAAAAAAAAAAAAATTTGATACTGTTGAGCAATGGAAAGCATGTCCTGTGATAGATGGTAATGGAAGCCTAAAATGGTACTGTTATTTTGGAGGGATTTAGAAATTCTTATCAAAATTTAAAATATGCATGATCTGCCCTTTGACCCAGCCATTCCACCACCAAAAACCCATCCTACAAAAACACTTCTGTAAATGCACAAAAATATATATACAAAGATGTTCACGGAAGCATGTGACTCCCAACGGGAATGAAAGTTTCCTGAGCAGGAAGTCTGTCTTCCACTCCGGCGTTGTCGGTAGAAGTAGATCGCTGCCTGGCACTTAGTAGACACTTAGCAAGTATCTGCTGAATGAATGAACAGGCCTGAAAATTGGTAACTAAATTCTCTGTCCAAACAGTTTACCTCTACCTGGTAGGATACCATGAGCTGTTAAAAAGAATGTGGTAAATCTACATGTACTAATACTGAAAGATCTCCAAGGCCATGTGCTTAATTAAAAAACAAGATCAGCTGAAGGGATAAAGAAGATGTATCTACAATGGAATACCATGCAGCCATCAAAAGAAATGAAATCTTGCCATTTGCGATAACGTGGATGGAACTAGAGGGTATTATGCTTAGCGAAATAAGTCAATCAGAGAAAGACAATTATATGATCTCCCTGATATGAGGAAGTTGAGAGGCAATGTGGGGGTTAGGAAAAGTAGGAAAAGAATAAATGAAACAAGATGGGATCGGGAGGGAGACAAACCACAAGAGACACTTAATCTCACAAAACAAACTGAGCTCAATGTGAGACAGGAATCCATCAGAATCCTCGAGGAGAACATAGGCAGTAACCTCTTTGATATCAGCCACAGCAACTTCTTTCAAGATATGTCTCCAAAGGCGAAGGAAACAAAAGCAAAAATGAACTTTTGGGACTTCATCAAGATCAAAAGCTTCTGCACAGCAAAAGAAACAGTCAACAAAACAAAGAGGCAACCCACGGAATGGGAGAAGATATTTGCAAATGACAGTACAGACAAAAGTTTGATATCCAGGATCTATAAAGAACTCCTCAAACTCAACACACACAAAACAGACAATCATATTAAAAAATGGGCAGAAGATATGAACAGACACTTCTCCAATGAAGACATACAAATGGCTACCAGACACATGAAAAAATGTTCATCATCACTAGCCATCAGGGAGATTCAAATCAAAACCACATTGAGATACCACCTTACACCAGTTAGAATGGCCAAAATTAGCAAGACAGGAAACAACGTGTGTTGGAGAGGTTGTGGAGAAAGGGGAACCCTCTTACACTCTTGGTGGGAATGCAAACTGGTGCAGCCACTTTGGAGAACAGTGTGGAGATTCCTCAGGAAATTAAAAATAGAGCTTCCCTATGACCCTGCAATTGCACTGCTGGGTATTTACCCCAAAGATACAGATGTAGTGAAAAGAAGGGCCATCTGTACCCAATGTTTATAGCAGCAATGGCCATGGTCGCCAAACTGTGGAAAGAACCAAGATGCCCTTCAACAGATGAATGGATAAGGAAGATGTGGTCCATATACACTATGGAGTATTATGCCTCCATCAGAAAGGACGAATACCCAACTTTTGTAGCAACATGGACAGGACTGGAAGAGATTATGCTGAGTGAAATAAGTCAAACAGAGAGAGTCAAGGTATCATATGGTTTCACTTATTTGTGGAGCATAACAAATAATATAGAGGACAAGGGTAGATGGAGAGGAGAAGGGAGTTGAGGGAAACTGGAAGGGGAGGTGAACCATGAGAGACTACAGACTCTGAAAAACAACCTGAGGGTTTTGAAGGGGCGGGGGGGTGGGAGGTTGGGGGAACCAGGTGGTGTGTATTAGGGAGGGCACAGATTGCATGGAGCACTGGGTGTGGTGAAAAAACAATGAATACTGTTATGCTGAAAATAAATTAAAAAATAATAATAAATTTTAAAAAGGCAAAAAAATATATACATAGACAAAGGAATATCACTCAGTCATAAAAAAGAATGAGATCTTGATTTTTGCAACAACATGAGTGGACCTAGAATGTATTATGCTAAGTGAATTAAGTCAGAGAAAGACAAATGCTATATGATTTCACTTACATGTGGATCTAAAAAATAAAGCAAATAAATAAAAACAAAAACAAACAAACAAAAAAAAACCCTGAGGATTGCTGGGGGGGAGGGAGTTGGGAGAGGGGGGTGGGGTTATGGACATTGGGGAAGGTATGTGCTATGGTGAGTGCTGTGAAGTGTGTAAACCTGGCAATTCACAGACCTGTACCCCTGTGGTTAATAATACATTGTATGTTAATAAAAAAATAAAAAATTATTTTAAAAAAAGGAAAAAAAAACAAAATCAGTTTAAAAAATTAGAAACAACGTAAATTCCATCACTGGAGGACTGATTTACTGGATTGTGATCTCAATAAATTTTTTTTAAAGATTTTATTTATTTATTTGACAGTGAGAGACACAGTGAGAGACGGAACACAAGCAGGGGGAGTGGGAGAGGGAGAAGCAGGCTCCCCGCTGAGCAGGGAGCCCAACGCAGGGCCCGGATCCCAGGACCCCAGGACCATGACCCGAGCAGAAGGCAGACACCCAACGACCGAGCCACCCAGGCGCCCCTGTGATCTCAATAAATTTAATACTAGCTATCCATTTTGATGTTGGCCTTGATCTGTATTTATCACTGTTGAAAGATGTCTGTGATACTGCAATTCTGAAAACAATAGCATTATGACTCACTACATTATCAGGATTGTCCCTCCTGATCCTCAGAATTCCCACATGTGGTGGGTACCCTCATTCCATTTTACAGCTGAGAGCAGTGCAGCACAGAGAAAGTAAGTAATCTGCCCAAAATTACACTGTGACAGAGCCAGGTCTTAAATCCAAGCAGCAGGATTCCTAGTTTGTGCTCTTAAACCACCCAAGGATAAAGTGATCACATATTCTAGTTTAAGTCTACTGAGTCCGTATAATTAACAGCATCCCCTTTCTTTTCAAAAGTCCCACGCATGGTCAATACATTTGATGGTCACTCTACTTACAGACCATCTATAAGCAGCACAGGCATAGTGTAGAGGCTGAGTTCAGTCTCTGGAGCCAAAATCTGGGCAATTTACTCACACTCTCCCCTTTAGTTTGTTCATATGTAAAATAGGGATGGCCGTAGTTAAGTGCGTCAAAGAGTTGTTGAAGGACTCAATGACTGGGTATTTCTTAAGCGCCTGGCATGCAGGACCGTATTAACTACTAACCCATTTATACAGTGCGCGTATGTGCATGTATTGTGAGATATCTG
The DNA here is from genome assembly GCF_963455335.1 of Martes martes. Classification (NCBI taxonomy): domain Eukaryota; kingdom Metazoa; phylum Chordata; class Mammalia; order Carnivora; family Mustelidae; genus Martes; species Martes martes. The sequence goes on along the minus strand of NC_137889.1, from coordinate 150,565,000 downwards.
GAAGGGTGCTCAAGAAATATTAACAACAGATATCTTCTTCTGTTATTTTTGAACATACACACAAATACATATGTATGTACATGTCGATATACCTGCGTGTGTATGCTGGAGATCTGTATCTTTATCTATATATATTTGTGTGTTAATGTGTGTGCTTAATAGTGAGCGAGTGCCCTGACAAACACTAGCAAGCCATGTGGCTTCTGTGGTGCATCTGGCTTGCTAGTCCGTGGTGATAATCTCACCAATAGTGTAAATTTACCAAAGATGATTGAGCAACAACAAAATTTTAGAACTGTTACACTAAGATGAAAATTAAAAGACGGTATTTATCATTACATGTCAGATCGGACAGCGCTCGATTTTATTGCTACTTTAAGTGTAACCTGAAAGAACGGCTCAACTTCTGGTTTCTCAATTAACTATATATTACTCAGAAACAAAGCACTTAAGGGACCCTGGCAATCTTTGGCCTTGAAAAATGTGCAAGCGAGACCTCCGCTATCTGCCTTAGGATCGGTGGCCTGAGAACGCGCCCGGGAAGGGGGAATGCGGATTTAACCTGAATTTCCGGTGTTCGCGACCGGAATTAAGTGTGCAATTTCAAAAATCACAGCACGAGCCCAGTGGCTCCCAGTGCTCGCCTTGGGCAGTCTGAGGGATAGGTCTTACTTCTGGCTGGTTCAGCTTCAAAAGTGAGTTCTCTGGGTGAAACCAAATCCTGAGACTGGAGTCAAGAAAGCGAGCAGTCCCCTTTGGCGGAGATTAGGAACTAGGTGGCAGGAGGAACGAGGAACCGTCCGGAAAGGTTCCACAGACTTTTCAGGGTCTGTACAGATCCATCGAACCGATGCACCTTACAGTGTGAATTTTATCTCAATTTTTAAAAGTTGTTATTGTTTTGGTTTTGTTACTGAGTTTCCTGGTCCGCTATATCTCTGGGCGCGCAAGAAGTACTGTTTTATACTCACGAAAAAAAAAAACGCACTTTAATGGTCTGGCCCCTCTTAAGCTCCCCCACCCCCTGCAGCCTTCGCAAGCCACTTAACCAGGTATCAGCCCTAACTGTCCGGGCACGTTGGGGCCAGAGACAGCGAACAGAAATCCCATTCAAAGGAGAAAACGCTAGCGATCCCCCAGGACAGACACACACACACACACGCACACGCACGCACACACACACCTACCAGTTACCTTCGCGCTGGTAGCTCGGGACCCGCCCGACTCCGTGCACCTTGCGCAGAAGGCGGGCTTCTCCGCTGGGGTTTCGCCGCCGAGCCCGCTGGGCCAGCGAGCCCCGCGCTCCCCTTCCGCTCGCTCGCTCGCTCAGGGCCAACGCCAGGCGCTCTGGCGAGTGGCACGGAGTCGCGAGGCCAGCACTCCCTGCTCAGCGCTGGCCAGCGGGCTCTCTGCTGACCCGGAATAGAAGATGCTTTGTTTCGCGCGCGGTGCCCAGCTGTGCCCAGCTGTGCCCAGCTGTGCCCAGCTGTGCCCAGCCGCGCCCAGCTGCGCGCCACGGCCGCCGACTCACCCCAGCTCAGGTCGCACGATTTGAGTATAGGTGTAGCACCGTCCCAGGAGGATCTCGTAAAAATGGGCAGTGGTGCCCTTCCCCTTCCACTCCTTGAGCGGATGGCGCCACAGCAGGATACCGACCGGCACCGCGATGGTCACCGCGATCAGGAGACCAAAAAAGACGCAGAGACAGATCTTGGTTTTCTTGGAAATGTCGCAGCAGGGTTCCTCCCCAGACACTGAACGGAATCTGTGGTTGGCCATTGGGGTCCACGGAGGAGGTCTGCCGGGCGAAGTTGGAGGAGAGACCCGCCAGACGCCGCTCAGGCAGAGAGAAGAGAACTGGCGCGGTTCGGAAACTGCACTTCCCCTTTATCTTGCACTTGCCTTTTCTCGGCTTCCTTTCCCACCCCCCATCCCCTCCTCCAATGTTCCCAGGCCGGCCGGACCAATAAGGACTTAAAGAACTTGAAAGACCTCTACTACTACAGCCGCTCACTTCCAGCTTCCTAATCAAACACCAGACTTTGTATTTCCAGGGAAAAGCCGCCTTAAGGGTTCTCTGCAGGTGTTGGGAAAATCGACAATATTTCTTTGTACTTCTCTGCCAGCTCCCTTTATCAGCCTTGTTCTTTACACTTTAGCCACCCCTGATCCTGGAAAGTGTCAAGGCTGGCTACCTGGGCACCTGCCTACAAGCAGTGTCTGCTGCCTGGGAGAAGATCTCTACTGCTACTTCTTAGCTTTGACAAATGCCTGCTCAGCCCCCTTCAAAAACTCCACTCAAGCCTCACCCCTTATCCCTTAACTCAAGTGACATCAGTAGTTAAGCCTGGGTTCAAACCCAGCTCCACTACCCACTACTGGTGTGATATGGGGCAAGTTACTTGACATCTCTGTGCTTTAGCTGTAAAGCAGGGATCTTAGCACTACCTATTTCATGGGGTATGATAAGGATTAAGAGAGGTCATATTTACAATGTGTTTAGCACAAGGCCTGGCACATGCTAAGTATTCAACAAATATTAGCTACTACTACCTGCTCTGTGAGGCTAGAGATGTAATTCTAGAATCCATGGGATATGCTTGGAAAAGTGTCTGGCATGCAGCAAGCACTCTAAGTGATGGTTCAATAAATAATCCAGTGGCTAGTCTCAGACATCCCCTGCACTCTCTCAAGTTTCCTTAGCACTAGGACCCTCTGTGACATTCAGCAGAGACCTAAAGAAAGCGAAAAATCAAGCCACAGGACTTCCTGGGGCAAAAGTTTTCCAGATGGAAGGAATAGCAGAAATCATGGCCGAAGCAAAACAAAACAAAACAAAAAACTCTGGGGAGAAAGAAATGAGGAGTGAGAGCAAGGAAGGAAGGAGAAGGAAAGAAAGAAAGAAAATGAGAGAGAGAAAGAGAGAAAGAGAAAGAAAAAGAGAGGATAGGAGGAAGGAAGGAAGGGAAGGAGGGAGAAAGGGAGGGAGGGAGGGAGGGAGGAAGGGAGAGAGAGAAGGAAAGGAAAGGAGAGGAGAGGAGAGGAGGAAGGAAGGAAGGAAAAAGAAAAGAAGGAAGGAAGGAAGGAAAGAAAGAAAGAAAGAAAGACAGAAAGAGAAAGAAAGAAAGAAAGAAAAGCTCTTGGCCAGTTTTGGGAGCAGCAAGGAGGCCATTGGAACTGGAATTCAGGGTTAAGGGAGGCAGAACAGGAAAGTTCTGAGGGTAGCAGAGGGCCAGATGACTATCAGCCCTGTAGGACAAGATAAGGACTTTTTGGACAGGGAATTTTATTTTTAACCTATTCAAGGTCACTGGGTGACCTGATCAAGCATGACATTTTATAAGCTCCATCTGGCTTCTGCATTGAGAATAAATTGTAGGAAAGCAAGGATGGAAAGGCCGAGACCATTTATGGTGACTTTAAACAGGGAAGTAGTAATAAAAGTGGCAAAGAAAACAAGCAGTTGGATTCTGAAAACATTTTGAAAATAGAAGCAACAAGGTTTGCTGTTGAGTTGGATGTGGGGTTTGCAAGAAAGAGGAGTCGAAGAGGACTCCAAGAATTTTGGTCTGAGTAACTGACCAAAGGAAAGACAGCATTGCCATTTAGAGTGATGGGAAGACCGGGGATGAAGATTTGGTTTGGTAGAAAAGTCACCAAACAAAAATTTGGTTTGGGAGGCAAGTTTAGGATGCCTATTACACCCCCAGGAGGAGACATCAAGTAGCTACTTGGGTATAAATATCTGGAATCCAAGGAGTCAGTGCTGGAAACATTAAATATGGGAGGCTTTATCATGCAGATAGTTTTTAAAGCCAAGAGGATAAATAAGATCACATAGAGAGTGTGTGCAGAAACAACAGTTTCAGAGACTCAATGGGGGGGGGGGCGGTGGGGAAGAGGGTGTGCCTGTAGCAGAGGTCAGAGGGTTGAGAAGAGCTCCAGCAAAGGGACGTGGTCAGAGTGACCCCTGAGACTAGAAGCTGAGACCAGACAGGGAGCTATTGGTGCTCTTGACAAGAACAGTTTTTGGAGAGGTGCCTGGGTGGCTCAGTGGGTTAAAGCCTCTGCCTTCGGCTCAGGTCATGATCCCAGGCTCCTGGGATGGAGCCCCATATCGGGCTCTCTGCTCAGCGGGGAGCCTGCTTCCCTCTCTCTGCCTGCCTCTCTGCCTACTTGTGATCACTGTCTGTCAAGTAAGTGAATAAAATCTTTAAAAAAAAAAAAAAAGAACAGTTTTTGGAGGAATATGGAGGACAAAGCCTGATGAAGTAGGTTCATGAGAGTGTGTGTGAAGAGACCGGTGTCCCTAAGAGAGATGACTTGTTTTGAAGAGTTTTCGGTCAAAAGAGTAGAGAAATAAGGATATAGCAAGAGGACAACTTGTAGTCTCTCTCTCTTAGGAGAGACCTATAGCATTATGTCTGTAGGATGACTGGAAAGCACAAGAGACAGGCTACAGCTGATAATGCAGAAGAGGGGGAAATTGCTGGAAAAAAACTTAAAACTTGTGAAGAGCTCATGTGTACGTAAGAGGGACCCGAGGCACTGGGATGTGTGTGTGGAAGCTCTGCTACCTCACAGAAGGAAGGTAGAGACCATGGTTTCAGGCGTTATGTTAGTGGGTTGGCAGACAGTGACCTATGGGCATCCTCTTTTGACTGCTTGTCAGTGAAATGAGGTCATCCATCTACTGAGAGAGGATGAGGGTTGGTAGAATTGCAGGAGACCAGCAGAGTGGACAAAGCAGGGAAACCAGAGAGGTTCTCAGGGTATCATGAAGTAGTCAGGAATTTAAAGAAAGGCCAGTCAATGAGGGAGTGCTCTTTTGTCTGGCTACTCCCCACTGCCTAGGAAAAAGGGCAAAAGTAGGCAGAGAGTGGGATTTGAGGAGGTTGGGGTTTGCTGGATTTGCCAGGGCCAACATAATAAAGCCATACATTCTGTTGTGGTTCAGCCAACAGAAATTTATTGTCTCCCAGTTCTAGAAGCTGACATCAAGATATCCAAGGGGCTGATATCCTCTGAGTCCTCTCTCCTTGGCTTGTAGATGGCTACCTTCTCTCTGTGTCCTCACATGCTCTTCCCTTTGTGTGTCCACATATCTCCATTCCAATTTCTTTTTTTTTTTAATGCTTTTTATTTCTTTTTAGTCGGGGGGAGGGGTGGAGAAAAAGGGAGACAGAGAGAATCTTAAGCAGACTTCATGCCCAGCGCAGAGCCCTGAGACCATGATCTGAGATGAAATCAAGAGTCAGATGCTTAACGGACTGAGCCACTCAGGTGCCCCTCTCCATTTCAATTTCTTCTTCTTATAAGGACACTAGCTTTATCAGATTAGTCCCACCCTATTGACCTCATTGTAACTTAATTACCTCTTTTAAGGCCCTGTCTCCAAATCTGGTCACATTCTGAAGTACTGGGGGTGAGGACTTCAACATATGAATGGGGGAGGGGACAATATTCAGCCCAACACACCTGGTAAGTACAATGGAGTAAGAAAAAAGGAAGCAAGGAAGCAAAGGTGGGATTTTAATAATGGACCATCACACCAAAGTCCACACAAACTAAAGGAAGGGCAGAAGGAGGATCTGAGACACTGAAAAGATCAGAACCCATCTCACTAGAATGTTGCTAGAGGAGGGAACATCTCCACTTAAATATCACTCCATCCCAAACTCAACTGTTAATCTTTCTCCTTCAAACCAGCTTGTTTTCTCTTTGTTCATTTGTTTTAATAAACTCTGTGTCCAATGTCGGGTTGGAACTCATGACCCTGAGATCAAAAATCTCATGCTCTACTGATGGAGCCATCCAGGGACCCCTTCTTTTCTGATCTTTTGAAATCTGGTAAATCTTTTGAAGTCTATCCCATTGTTCAAGCCAGGAGAATCTGAGTCTTCTATGCTCCTTCCCTCTCCCTCGTCTCACACAGCCACCTAGAAGTTGGTTCCTTCTGCCTAAAAATTATTTATTAAGTATCCACTTTGTTCATCTCTACCACTGGCTTAGTCCAAGAGAAAGTCTACCCTCTTTCTCACCTATGAAGAGCTTCCAAGCATTTTCTCCAAATCCACCCCCCCTACCTCCTCCATCCATTCTTTCCACCACAGACAGGGTGGTAGTTTCCTTTTAAACCAACCTTTGTAAAGAAGCAAATTTTGAAAACAGAATTCTGATTACCTCACCTCTCCACTTGCTCTAGACTTAGCAAGCAAGCATGTAAGCTCCTGGCCACTCCCCCAGCCTGCACGTCTCTCCCCAGCCCTAAAGCACACCAGACCCCTTGGCATCTCTGACCCCAACTAGCCCAAGGTCTTCCCTGGCATAGGGCCTTCAGAGATGTCATTCCTCCCCATCCTAACTCCTGCAGATCTCCTTCTATGTGACATCTTCAGGAAAGAAGCCTTTCTTGATACCACGTAGCTACCAAACTGGGTTTGATCTCCAAACGGAGCACTTTCCTAGCAGAATAACACAGATGCCAGTAGATCTCCTAGGACAATACAGATCCCAAAAGCTCTGGTCTGGCTGGCCCAGCCCTGGAACACGTCCTCTAAAATTTTTTCTACATGTCCTCTTCCAACTAGACTAGGAGGCTAGTTTGGCAGGAATTGAAGTTTATTCTCTTAGTAGCCCAGGACTCAAAGTGGCATCCACAAGTGGTTGTTGAATGAATAAATGAATGAATGACCTACTGAAGTTTTATTTCTGACACCCATTATTCCACCCTTTCCAAACTGAATTCATAGAATTGTTCTCACAATCCCAGATCTAAACAAAACTATGTGGAAATGGGATGAGAAATGTTGGTTTTGCTAGGGGTTCATTTATCTGCTCTCTGACCTTCTTGGGTCTTTCTCCACCCTCTCATCCTGGGCACGAACTTTCTCTTATATTGAATATTGTGCAAGGTCCAAAATCACCTAATGTGTAACAGAGCTTGGCACCCATTCCTTACTCAACTGAACAGACTGGTATTATTCTGGCTTGTAAAACATCAAAGACCTGCCATAAAACAACCCCTTTAAAAAGCGTATTTATTTTTCGATAATAAATACAACAAACATATGTGGAATGAAAGTCAAATAGAACAAAGTAATATGTGTAGAAAATCATTCTTTCTCCTTTCCTGGACTCTCCTCTTACTGTAGTAAGGAGCAGGCAGCATTCATACTTGTACATTGAGAGAAGTAAGTTTTCACTGTTCCATAAAAATTATAGCATCCTTTATGCCCTGTAGTATACCTGGCTTCCTTCACATCATGATATATGTTGAAGACATTTTCCATCACCACACATTGCTCTACTTAATTCTATTAAATGACTTCTATATTCCATTGTATAGTCTACTAAAGTTTGTTTAACTAGACCTGATCAATAGGCACGTAGATTTTCTACTCCTTTGTTATAACATTAAATTTTGTGATAAATATTTTTGTGCCAGCAAGTTTTTTCACATATCCAAGTATACACAGCCCTAAAAATGAGTTTCCTGTGCCAAAGGGCCTAGACTTTAGAATTTTGCTCACAATCAGAGGTTATGCCAATTGGCACTTACACAACAGTGCCCAAGAGTGTGTTTTTATTTTTCCCCATCCACAGAGTTACACTTTCAGATTTGCTTTGTCTTAATTTCTAATTATTCATCAGGACTGACTTGGGAGCCCTTCAGCTTTTAGTGTCTCTTGCTGTTAAATGTAATGAGCGCTTGGAAAATGAACACTTGGAAAATAAAATCTAGAAGGACCCTGTAATCCTTCGCTCCTGCAAAGTCATTTGGTTTGTGAACTCTCTCACTTTGTATCAGGTACAAATGTCAAACATTCTGGTATGCCTTTGGGGAAGATCACAAATGCCCGAAGAAATGAACACTCTCCCAGTACACCATCTAAATGTGCTATGATTCGGGGCAAGTTGCACTTTTTTTTTTTTTAAGATTTTATTTATCTATTTGGGAGAGAGACAGAGAGAGCATGAGCAGGGAAAGGGAGAGGGAGAGGGACAAGCAGACTCCCACTGAGCACAGAGCCAGACACGGGGCTCAATCCCAGAACCCTGAGATCATGACCTCAGCCGAAGTCAGACACTTAACCTAGGCACTCCAGGCAAGTTGACCTTATGAATTTCAGTTTTCATCTCTGTAAAATGGACACAGTGTAATGCCTATTTGTCAGGTTAAAGTGGGGATTAACTGGGCTAATAGACACACCTAGGACAGTACAGCACTCAACACATGGTAGTATTGTTGTGGACCTATTTGCACATAGTTACAACATACTGAAACTCCAAAAATGGCATATTCTGACCTCCGTTCATTCAACCAACATTAATGACCATGTGCCGGGCACCATGGGAGCTTGCTGAAGGCACAGAAATAAACTGACTATGAGGAATCCTGAGTAGAGCAGCAAGAAAAGAACCTTTCTGGCCGGGTAGACCTGAGTGGGCTGTGCCACTTGGGCAAGTAACAAAACTTCTCTGAAGAAAATACCTGCAGTTGTCATTGAGTTCTTTTGAGGATTGAATTAGGTGACACTTAGCTGAGTGTCATTTAGCAGATGTTTAGCAGACACTCAGTTAAGTGGTCCCCCCCCCCCTTAACCACAGGACATACTTTCCAAGACCCACAGCAGATGCTGTTAGCAAAAAATTCTACATATACTATGTTTGTTCCTATACATACAGACCCTATGATAACATTTAATTTGTAAATTAGGCATAGTCAGAGACTACCAACAATAATTAATAATAAAATCCAATAATTATAATGACACACTGTAATAAAAGTCATGTGAATATGATCTCTCTCTCACAATATATTATATTGAACTTAACCTTCTTTTTTTTTTTAATTTTTACTATGTTATGGTAGTCACCATACGGTATGTCATTAGTTTTTGATGTAGTGTTCCATGATTCATTCTGAATAATACCCAGTGCTCCATGCAATCTGTGCCTTCCTTGATACCCATCACTAGGCTCACCCATCCCCTCACCCCTGCCTCCCTTCTAAAACCCTGTTTGTTTCCCAGAGTCCATGGTTTTTCATGGTTCATCGTCCACTCCGGTTTCCCCCACTTCACTTTTCTCTTCCGTCTCCTAATGTCCTCCATGATATTCCTTATGTTCCACAAATAAGTGAAACCATATGATAACTGACTTTCTCTGCTTGACTTATTTCACTCAGCATAATCTCCTCCAGTCCCACCATGCTGATGCAAAAGTTGGGTATTCATCCTTTCTGATGGGTGAGTAATATTGCGTTGTGCATATGGACCATATCTTCTTTATCCATCTGTCTGTTGAAGAGCATCTTGGCTACTGTGGCCATTGCTGCTATGAACATTGGGAAGCATATGCCCCCTCTTTTCATTACATCTGTATCTTTGGAGTAAATACCCAGTAGTGCAATTGCTGGGTCATAGGTAGCTTTATTTTTAATTTTTTTTAATTTATTTGACAGAGATCACAAGTACACAGAGAGGCAGGCGGGGTGGGGGGAATGTAGGCTCCCCACCAAGCAGAGAGCCAGACGTGGAGCTCGTTCCCAGGACCCCGAGATCATGACCTGAGCCAAAGGCAGAGGCTTAACCCACTGAGCCACCCAGGTGTCCCAATTTTTACTTTTTTGAGGAACCTCCACACTCTTTTCCAAAGTGACTGTACCAACTTGCATTCCCACCAACAGTGTAAAAGGTTTCCCCTGAACTTACCCTTCTTATGATGATGATGATATCAAATGATAAAATGCTTGAGATCAGAGATGAAGGGAGGTGAATCATGCAGGCATTGTGACATAGCCCTAGTCTACTATTGGCCTTCAAGCCATCTGTCAGAAGGAGCAGCATCTCCCTCCAGACCATGGTTGACCACTGGTAATTGAAACTATGGAAAGTAAAACTGTGGATAAGTGGGGACCACTTGACTAGTACTGGAATTGTTGTGTGCAAACTAGAGAGATCCCAATGAGTCAGTAGATTCTAGGAAGGCTTTTAAAAGACAGTGACACTAGATCAGGTTGTTGAAGGGCAAACAAAAGGGGGGAGGGGAAGGCATTCAAACAGAGTTGTAGGGAACACTGCAGGGTGGAAATTGGGACGTCTGGGGCAGCAGAGGAGAGACTACCTCTGGGCCATATAGCTGGTTCATGGAAGTGTGTGTCCTAGCATGTGGGTTTTGAGTTATCTTCCTTCCTTGGTCAACTTCCTTAGATATTTTTAAATCATTCAAGTAATACAATCACATTTTACAAATTGGAAAGGGAAAAGAAGAAAAATGTCCCACCCCCATTCCAAAATCCTGACCCCACTACCTAACAATTTGTTATCTTTTAAAATATTTTATTTATTTATTTGACAGAGATCACAAGTAGGCAGAGAGGCAGGCAGAGAGTGAGGAAGGGAAGCAGGCTCCCCGCCAAGCAGAGAGCCCGATGCGGAACTCGATCCCAGGACCCTGAGATCATGACCTGAGCTGAAGGCAGAGGCTTAACCCACTGAGCCACCCAGGCGCCCCAATAATTTGTTATCTTTGCTTCCAGTCTTTATTCTGATCTTTGATGGCTTTAAAGTAGTTATACTTTATACTATTTAATATTTTATATATGCATATATACATTTTAAAATTTTTGCTCTTTCCACTTCATTGTGCATACATGGTTCTCGCCAGGCCATGTCTCCTCTCCTAAAACATTGAGTTGGGCTCAAATCCAGCTCTGTACCCAGTGGTCGTTTTGAGCTGAGTATCTTATCCTGTAATCTCCCTGTGTCTCAGGCTACCTATAAGAACCAGTAAAGAACAGACCTGACATAGCCTCTTAGTAATGGAGCTTCTTCCTCTCTTCACACTTCCCGCTAGAAGGTCAGCTCCATGAGAGCAGGGCCAGTCCCCATCTCTCTCCACCACGGAGCCCCTACCACCAGAACAATGCCTGGTATGCATTCAAGCAATGCCTGCCAAACTCCCTTTCCCACAGTGTGAACCCAGTGACAACAGACTGATCACCCACCAGAGAGAGAGAAACTAATAGGTCCAGGGTCTTCAACAGATTTACCAGCTAAAATTCATCCACCAGCACCTGTTGTTCATCTGCTGACTAGTGAAGCAGATGAAGTGTTGAGGGGGAAAGAGGGCAGAGGCTACAATTAATTACATAATTCTTCTTTTTCCTCCTTCAACAATAATTGCTAACATCACTGAGTGTTTGACAAAGCATTTGACAAATTCCCTGCAACATTGCCATCATAGAAGTAGTTTATCATTTCCATATTACAAACAGGGAAATGGAGGTTTTAAAAGGTAAGCAATTTGGACAAAATTAAGTTAGTCAAGAAGGGTTTTGAACCCAGACAATCTCTTTTCAAGTCTGTTCAGCAAAAGCTACCTCTATATGATTAGGCAACAGATAGTTAATGGACACCCACTGTGAGCTGGCTCAGAGTTGGCAGACTCAATGTGTTCCGGATGAGGTTTTGTGATCTACGGTGGAAACTTCTAGATCGTGGTCTTGCGCATGGGTCGGTGGCAACCATGAAGCTCTGAGCATCACTGAAAAGCTTGGAGTGGACCTGTTCTCCCAGAAAGGTGTTTATCATTTCAACATGTTTTATACCTCTCAAAGAACTTTCACCAGAAAAAGGGTGAATAAAGGCTGAATATCAAAATGACAGAAAATCACACTCACTGATGTAGCCCGTGATCTGTTTTTTTTTTCTAGCAGTCTTGTGAAAAGGAAAGCTGCATGATTTCTCCTCCTACATCCAGAAACTGAGCAGAGCTGAACCTTGTATTCACTCTTTATTCTACATTTTCAGTGACACAAGAATTAGTAGGACTTTGCAGAATGCCTTGAAATGCTTTTCATTCACTTGGGCGTCACTGGTAGTCAATGGTTTGTTTATTTAATCTGGGTGGAGGTTCAAGTGCAGAAGTCAATTTCTCAGCCACTCCTTCAGTTGGGGCTAACCTCAGCCCTACGGATTCAGTGACTTCTCGGCTCTCTCCACCCTACCATCTCTTCACCCTTCACCTCTTCATCTTTACTTGCTCTTCCTGAACTTCCAGAGGACAGCTTAGATACTCCATGCCTTGAACATTTTTTTTTTTTTGCCTTGAACATTTTTATAAGCGTTCTCCTTGTTGTTTTTCCTGAGGTTTTCTTTCTTTTTTTTTTTTTAAGATTTTATTTATTTATTTGACAGACAGAGATCACAAGCAGGCAGAGAGGCAGGGTTGAGGGGGGAGGCTCTCTGCTGAGCAGAAAGCCCGACACGGGGCTCGATCCCAGGACCCTGAGATCATGACCTGAGCCGAAGGCAGAGGCTTTAACCCACTGAGCCACCCAGGTGCCCCTTTCCTAAGGTTTTCATACACTGTATACTTCCTGATTTTATTTTTGGATTTGGATAGCTTCCTCATCTTTTGCTCCACACAGCCTCTACATGGACTCTGAAATAGTCTTTAACAGTCTTTATCCTGAGAATGATTCCAATGACTAGCAAGTCCCTAGTACCTAGTAGACCCTGGAAAACTGTGTGTTGATGAATATCAGACTTTAAGTAAGTCTTTTTCTCTCCTTCTCTTATTCTTCCAGGCATGCATACACGTTCACTAAGCACCTTCTGTGTTCTGTGGACTGTTTGGGGTACAGGGGATACAGTAGTTTACGAAAAGTCAGTCCTGGGGCACCTGGCTGTCTCCGTCAGAAGAGAGAGTGACTCTTGATCTTGGGGTTGTAGGTATGAGTCTCACATTGAGTGTAGAGATTACTACAAAAAATGAAAAAACTTAAAAAAAATTCAGTCCTTACAGAGCTCATACGGGGAGGGCGGACAGACCTATAATGACAACATAAAAAAAAGTGAATCATAGTGTATGCGAGGTGGAGATGAGAGCTAAGAAATGAAACTGGAGGGAATGGGATAAGGACTGGGGGGAGGGTGATAACATTGGATGGAGGGCCAGGATATTCTCACTGAGAAGGTGGCATCTGAGGAAAGATCTGAGGAAGGTGAGGTAACCGCATGACATCTGGAAACAGTTGCAGTAGAGAAGGAGAAAAAGAGCAAGTGCTGAACATCTGGTGTGTTGGGAGAGGAGCAAAGGTCAAAGAAGGGACGCTGGTGCAGAAGGAGCAGGGAGAAAAGAAACAGCTGAGGTCGGAGGTGCAGCAGCAGGAAATGACATTTTCTGACTTGCATTTTCTCAGACTCGCTCTCGCTCCTTGTTGAGAACAAACTGAAGTGGGACAAGGGCCGACGCAGGGAGACCGCTCAGGAAGCCATGACGCCGTGATCCAGCAAGAGATGACACGGGCTGGACCAGGTTGGCATCAGTGGATGTGGTTGAATTCTGGATACATTTCGAAGGTAGAACTGGGAGAATTTGTTTATAAAGAGACAATAAGAGAGGTTGCAGGCAACTCCAAGGACGTGGGCTTGAGACAACTGGAGGGGGGGAGTTGTCATTAACTGAGTTGAGGAAGGGTCGATGAAAGAGAGTTCGTGTGGGAGGGGCGCCTGGGTGGCTCAGTGGGTTAAAGCCACTGCCATCGGCTCAGGTCCTGATCCCAGCGTCCTGGGATCGAGCCCCCAGTCGGTCTCTCTGCTCAGCAGGGAGCCTGCCTCCTCCCTTCTCTCTCTGCCTGCCTCTCTGGCTACTTGTGATCTGTCTGTCAAATAAATAAATAAAATCTTAAAAAAAAAAAAAAAGAGAGAGAGAGAGAGAGTTCGTGTGGGGCATGTCAGTCTGAGATGCCTACTACATACCCAGGTGAGAATGAGGAGGCAAGGACTGTCTCGGGTCTTACAGAGAGTACTCATTCTGTCCCAGCAACAGCTGCTCGAGGCTGGGAGTAGATACCTGGTCCCAGAAAAAAAAAAAAAAAAAGATACCTGGTCCCAGTTTACAGAGTAAAATTGAGGCCCAGAGAGGATGAGTGACTTACCCAAGGTGACTGGCGAGTAGGTGGTGGGACTAGAGAGGTGGGATTTAAACCTGCACAGTGGGCCCCAGAACGAGTGCCCCTCTACCTCAGGCCACCTGTTAGCCAAGCAAACACACACATCCCACGTCACGCCAGTCACTTAAGAAAACCCTGCCTTTATCTCTGAGCCAGTCACTGCTGCCTGTGGCTTGGTGCACTCTGATTAGATTAAGTCAGAGGGTTCTGCTGCCAGACCTGAGTGGGGCTGGAGCCTCACGTGGGCTGAGAGTGGAGTAGGGGAAGTTCCCCAGAAGAAAGTCAGGCTATCTTACCAGAAGAAAAGTGAAAAGTTCCCAAATTTCAAAAACAAGAAAAGCACACTGACTGATGTCAGAAGTAGGCCACTCCTGGGGCGTCTGGGTGGCTCAGTGGGTTAAAGCCTCTGCCTTCAGCTCAGGTCATGATCCCGGGGTCCTGGGATTGAGCCCCGCATCGGGCTCTCTGCTTGGCAGGGAGCCTGCCTCTCGGCCTGCTTGTGATCTCTGTCAAATGAATAAATAAAATCTTAAAAAAAAAAAAAAAAGAAGTAGGCCACTCCTAACAACTTGGGCAGTTTATAGATGAGTCACATATGCTTTTCAAACCACCCAGAGAACCCCAAAATTCATGTCACAAATTTCTCAACAGATTTTCTTACTGGATGTTTACTTTGATTTCCTGGGACTCTTGTGTTCTCCATTCTTCAGTTCCACTCAAAGAGGCTAAAAGTCAAATAGCTCTGCTGGGAGGAGGAACACATTCTTGAGTATCTGAGAGCCAACTGTGCAATGTTTCCCGACTGAGTGTACTTCAGAGCAGGCTCGAAACAAAACAAACGAAAAGCTCAAAGCCCCACCTGTTATTCATTGAAAGTAAGGGTGCTGAATATTCTTCACTGACTTTTATATTTTGATTTTTTAAATAAACTTAACTTTTAGAGCAGTTTTAGGTTCATAGCAAAATTAAGCGGAAAATGCAAAGTGCCCATATGCCCACTATCCCCCAACGTGCACAGCCTCCCAACTATCAACATCCCCCTGAACTGATACACTTGTTACAATAGGTGCACTGACATCGACTCATCGTGATCACCCAAAGCCCATAGTTTACTTAGAGTTCACTCTTATTGCTGTACATCGCACGGATTTTGACAATGGAATGTATAGCCACTAATACAGTGTCACATAGAATAGTTTCACCGCCCAAAAAATCCTGTGCCCCTCTTTTTATCCCTCCTTCCCCCTAACTTCTGGCAACCACTGATCTTTATACTGTCCCCATGATTTTGCCTTTTCTAGAATGTCATATAGTTAGAATCCTACAATGTGTAGCGTTTTGATTGGCTTCTTTCTCTCAGTAATATGCACCTAAGTTTTCACCATGTCTTTTCACGGCTTAACAGCTCATTTTAGCACTGAATAATATTCCATTGTCTGGAGGTACTGAAGTTTACCTATCCATTCACTTACTAAAGGACATTTTGGTTATTTTTCTGAAACGAGATTTTTTCAACCTGAGGAGTTTTAAAATTCTGCTAATTTTACTAAGTAATTAGTAGTCAGAGTAAAATTCAAACATTTATTTTAGAAAGATAGCCCTTCTTGCAAAGTGACAGCTCTACACATACTTTTTTCAAGTTATAATAACAATCACGTGCTCAGATGTAATTGTGAAAATTAAGAGTATAGGGGCACCTGGGTTTCTCGGTTGGTTAAGTGTCTAACTAACTCTTGACGTAGGCTCAGGTCATGATCTCAGGGTCATGAGATGGAGCTTGGGGATTGGCTCTGCCCTGAGTGGGGAATCTGCTTAAGATTCTCCCTCTCCCTCTTCCCCTCCACGCTCCCCCCACCCCACCCTGATCCCACACACACTTTCTCTCTATATATATATATAATTTTAAAAAAAGAAAACTAAGAGTATGAAGAAGAAAATTACATCACTCCAACTTCATCACTCAGAAGCAAATTTCATTAATATTAATAATGTAATAGCATTTTATGAATAATGTATTAATTAATTACTGTCTATAATTAATTAATTACTAATCTGTTATCAATTGATCATTTATTGTTAATATTAAATTGGTTAATAAATGGTAGATATTTGGTTGGTTGGATTGATTAATAATTTATAGTTGGTTAATAATTCATTGTTAATATTAAAATGAATAATCAGCACACATTATGCTAAGTGAAAAAGTCAATCACAAAAGACCATATATTGTATAGTTCCATTTATATGAAATGCCTAGAACTGACAAATCTATCAAGACAGAAAGTGGATTATTGATTGTCTACGTCTGCATTTTTGGGGCATGAGGAGTGAGGACAAATGGGCATGGGGTTTCTTTTGGGGTTGATTCAAATGTCCTAAATTTGGATTGCGTGGTGGTTGCCAAGCTGAGTATGCCAAAGATCACTGAATCATATACATATCAAAGACATTTCATGGTACATGAATTATATCTCAATGGAAATGTTCTAAAAATTCCTGTGCTTGGGGGGCCTGGGTGGCTCAGTTGGTTAAGCAACTGCCTTCAGCTCAGGTCATGATCTCAGGGTCCTGGGATCGAGCCCCACATCAGGCTCCCTGCTAAGCAGGGAGTGTGTTTCTCCCTCTCCCTCTGCCCAACCCTGCTCCTCCTCTCCCCCACTCATGCTCTCTCTCTGTCTCTCATTCACTCTCTCACTCTCTCTCAAATAAATAAATAAAATCTTCTTTAAAAATTAAAAAATAAAATAAAATTCCCGCCCTCATGGAGCTTACATTATCTAGTTGCTACTCTGTCCCATTTCTCCTGGGTCTGATACGAAGACAGCCCATTTCATATTTGATGCCACAGGGAAAAAAATCCAAGAGGAAAAAGGAGACAAGGGGAAAGAGGTGTATTTAGCATGTATTAGTTTATGATACTATCCAACACTGTGGTGGCTTTTTGGCACAGTTCTCCATAACTCCTCCGGGACCTGGAAACAGGGAAAATTGTTTTCATGGGCAGAACTGTTTGTATGCTGCTTTTCCCTGCTCTTAGGAGGAGAATGAGGGAAGGAGAAAGGAGAAAAGGAGGATTAAAAGGAAGTAGAGGAGGGTCACCTGCATAGCTCTGCCAGTTAAACATCTGCTTTCAGCTCAAGTCATGATCTCAGGGTCCTGGGATCCAGCCCTGCGTAGGTCTCCCTGCTCCGTGGGAAGTCTGTGTCTCCCTCTCCCTCTGCCTCTGGCCCTGCGCGTTCTCTCTCAGTCACTCTCTCTCACATAAATAATATTTTTAAAAAATAAAAGAAAGCAAAGGAGAAGAGAAAGAGAAAGAAAGGGACAGGGGAAGAGGAAATATTAATTGAGCATTAAGCGGGTGCCCAACACACCACTGGGCTCTGAGATGTATCATGTTATTAAATCCTAAAACCAACCCTCCTCCCCCCAGAGGTAGGTACTACTACAACACTCATTTCACAGATTTGGAAACTGAATGCAGTGGGCCTTGAATTTTTAGACAGGGGTGGGCTAAATCAATTATGTAACATCTTTCCCACAGAATATTATGTAGCTATTAGAAAAAAAAAAAAAAGTTAGGGAGTGACTGGGTGGCCCAGTAGTTAGGTGTCTGCCTTTGGCTCGGGTGGTGATCCTGGGGTCCTGGGCTTAAAACCTGCATCTGGCTGCCTGCTTGGCGGGAAGCCTGCTTCTCCCTCTCCCACTCTCCTTGCTTGTGTTCCCTCTCTCGCTGTGTCTCTCTCTGTCAAATAAATAAATAAAATCTTTAAAAAAAAAAAAAGTGAGAATCTCTCTATGTGTTGATATGAAGCAATCTCTAGGATATATTAGTAAGTAGAAAAAGAGCAAGATATGAAGTATTTTGTATTGAACACCCCCTTTTGTGTAAGGAAAGACGGGGGCAGGGTCATAATATTTATTTGCAAGTGCTGTATCTCAGCAAACAAAAGAAGTGGTTATCAGTGTGAAGGGTAGGGAACAGAAAGATGGCAGAGGGGAAATGAGGCTTTTTACATTGTTTTCAGTTCTGAACTATGGGTATATATGGCCTTTTCAGGAATAATATAAAAGTCACCAAATAGCATTTAAAATAAAGATAACTATTTATATTACAAAAATGAACAACTGGGGACGGCCGGGGTTTCACATCTTATCAGGCATGCTTACCAAAACACGTCCAGTGGAGAAATCAACAGAACCCAGTGTTGTGTGCAGCTGCATCCTTGTTTCTTCACATGATTACCACACAAAGCTAATGAAGACATCCTTCCTCTATGCCTTGACCCGACTGCGCCCACCCCACCCGCCCCCCCCACCAGTGGCTCTGACAATGGAGCCTCCAGACAGGAAGTGAAAAATTTATCATAACATCCCAAGAGAGGAACACTTCTGAATATGTATATGCCCGAGAGAAGACTATTTGGAAATTCAGAAATGTTTCCCGGATAAACATCCCCATTTCCCTGGGTCCTTTTAGAGCCTTCACAGTGGGGTCACAGTGACTCCAAAAAACTCCAAAAAACTCCAAAAGCCATTTCAGTGGCTTTTGAAACCCCCACTTGTCTGGAGAGCATCGGCCCCTTCCAAAGAGACCCTCTTCACTATTTCTGCAGGTCCTCATGGGGCATGTTTCTTCTCTGCTCACACAGCCCAGTGGTGTCCATCACAATTTTCCTTTCCCATTCTATCACAACTGGTGACTAGGCTGAAAAGGCTGCATGCTGGACACCTTCCATTTGGCCTTCTAGATTCTTCTTCTTCTTCTTCTTTTTTTAAGTAATCTCTATACCCAACGTGGGGCTCAAACCTGTGACCCTAAGATCAAGAGTTGCATGCTCTACCAACTGAGCTAGCCAGGCACCCCCTAGCCTTCTAGATACTTCACCTGTCTTCATCTGGCTCTCTGCCCCAGCAGTCTCTCCCAGAGGGAGGACAGACAGTGGGTCCATTAGAGCTGCTATCACAAAATACCAAAGATCGAGTGGCTTAGAAACAACTGAAATTCCTTTCCCACAGGTCTGGAGGCTGAGAAGTCCAAGATCAAGGCACCAGCGCAGTCACATTCTGATGAGGGCCCTCCTCCTGGTTCACAACCGGGCCTCCTCACTGTGAGTTCACATGGTGGCAGGAGTAAGAGATATCTGAGGAATCTCTTTTACAAGGTACCAGACCCATTCATAAGGTCCCACCCTCAAGACTGAAGCCCCTCTCACAAGCCCACATCTCAATACCACTGTCTTTAGGAGTTAGGATTTCAAGATATTCATTTGGGGTGGCATTCACAAACATTCAGACCATAGCATTTCCCCAGCTGGCTCCCCTGTGCTAGGTTGCCTCACTCTTGCTGGATTCATTGACAGAGGGCACTGCTCCTCTCCAGGCGGCCTCTCCATGGGACCCTTTCCCTCCGGATCCCTATAGCCACTCCATCCGCTCGTTCCTTCAAGCTTTGGTGTGCTCTGCAAACCTTAATGCCTTTGTAAAGGGTCCCTTCTTCAGTGCTCCTCAAAGTATCCTAATCTGAGTGTGTCATCTGTGTCCTCCTAAGACCCTAAATGATATGGACTGGTCCTTCCACAAGGCAGTTTGATTTTGTCCCATCATTGCCTTTGGTGGCCATCTTCGCTGGGAATCTTCAGCTCTGCCATGGCTAGGTCACTTTTTGAGAGCTGGGTCCCCCCGCAATGCCATCCATGGCTCTAGGTTTCACAGTGCTCTCTCTCTCTGGGGCCCTCTCTCACAGAGAGAGACGCTACCAATAATCACACCAGAGCAAAGGACACTGATTGCCACAGTTGTGGGTCAACAAGGAAGTTGGGCCTTCACACGTGCACACACGCACATGCACACGGAGACCAGTCTCCACTAGACATGATGACCATTTCATTCTTCTCTGCTTTCAAGAACTCCTTTGTTATCTGACCGTTCCTCCCACAAATCAACTTCTGGAAACCCCCATGCCATCCACCCAGACTTACCTGAGCCCCAGAGACAGTCTGACTATTAAAAGAAGAGTACAGGAGTGCCTGGGTGGCTCAGTGGGTTAAAGCCTCTGCCTTCGGCTCAGGTCATGATCCCAGGGTCCTGGGATCGAGGCCCGCGTCGGGCTCTCTGCTCGGCAGGGACCCTGCTTCTCCCTATCTCTCTGCCTGCCTCTCTGCCTACTTGTGATCTCTGTCTGTGAAATAAATAAATAAAATCTTTAAAAAAATAAAAGAAGAAGAGTACAGTGTGGTATAGTTTGAATATAGAGGAGTTTCACCTGTTACCGGATGTGACACTAACAGAATAGCACCTTACCTTCCCGGTCTTATATTTGGTTGATGTGCTCAGTCACAGACTGTGAAATGGCCTCTTCCCTCCCCTCAGTGATCCTGCTGGCCTGGCCTCCTAGCTGCTGCTGAATAATTCAGACATGTGACCACAACAGGGCCTTTGCTTTTGCTCCTTCTACCTAAATGCCTGATATCCACAGATATCAGCATGGCTGGATCCCTCCACAATTTGGAATCTTTGCTCAAGCATCATCTATGAACACTTTGCTGACCTCGCTATTTTGAACCACAGCCCAGCCCAACGCTTTCTCTGTGCTTCCCTGCTGCATTTTTCCCATATTTTCCCCACCACCTTCCAAAACACATTTCCTACTTTATACCAGTTGCATATTGCTTCTCTCCACCACCCACCAGAGTGTGTGCTCCAAAAAGGCACAGATTTCCGTCCCTTCACTGAAGGAATCCCAGTGCTTAGAACATAAGACACAAGAACCCATAGACATGTGATATTTGTTGAATGACTTCGAGACTGAAGCAGAAATGTGACCATGCGTCTCTCTTGTCAGAGTGTTTCAGTCAATAGCTCCCCGTTGCTCTAAGGACAAAACTAAAGCCCCTTCAGCATATTTACAGACTGGCAGTAATTCACTTTCTGGTCTTACACAAGCCAACTTCCCCTACTACCATGAGTTATTATAAAAGAGGAACTTGTACGATGTAGGACAAATAAGAAATAGTAGAGTTGATGGGCTGTGATGAAGAGAGACAAGGACAGGAAAGGGACCTGCTTAAGGAAGAGCAAGCGTCTCGGGCGTGTATTATTCTGGTGCCCACCATCCCCCCACCGCCTTCCTGGACCCACACTACCTACCTTTGGAGGAATGGCTTCTCTTCCCCCCAATGGACAATATTTGCTGAATGAGTGAGAGGAAATACAAGGAGTCAAATAAACAAATTCAGGGGAAAAAAGAGATGGTTAGCGGATCTTGGCAAGAAGGAAAGCAAGTACTTCCAGATGTTATTGGTGTCAAAGAAAACCAGAATCAGACACAGGGTAAAGAGGTGACAGCAAATTTCACTCAGGAACTACTACAATAGGAGAACAGGAGCCCTGAGTGTAGACCTGAGCTCCAGTCCCAGTAGAGCATGGACGAGTGGGGATTCACAGCCAAGGAAGAACAGCGGGGAGGTCAGTGAGTAGATGATTACTAAGAGGGACATCAAGGGCAAGGGGGGCATTCTGGCTAAACCAACATAGGGCTCTCGCTAAAGGCTGGTACAGTGAAGGGAAAACCATTTTCCTCTACCCTTCTGAGTTTTTGACTGAGGTCCCTGTAATAAAAGAGAGAAAAATAAAAGATATATTAACATGTATACCTCCATAAGAACACGAGAGATACCCAGGGGAAAGAAAAAAAGAGTAACTCCCTGAGGGGACTCAAAATTCAGTATTAAATACTACCTGAATAGGAAAAGGGGAGGGAGGAGGCCAGGTATGGAAAGTTACCAGGGAAAGCACAGTAAATAAGGGCCAAGTTTGCGAAGCAGATTTAAGTCAGTGTTTTCCCCCATTGGTAAGATTGTCTTGTGATTTCGTGGTCAGCTTTACGGAGGTATAACTGACACATCATAAGGCATTTAAAGTATACAGGTGTTGCTTGGATACACAGACACATTGTGACGATTCCCCCATCAAGCGAATTAATACCCCATCACCTCACATAGTTACCTGTTTTGTGCGTGAGAACATTTAAGGTCTACTCTCTTGGCAAATTTCAGTTGTAGAATACAATATTATGGACTATACTCACCATGTTATTTTTTAGGTCTTCAGACCTCATTCATCTCAAAACTGAAAGTTTATACCCTTTTAACCTGTGGCCCCTGGCAACCACTTTTCTACTTTCTGTTTCTGTTTACAGAAGTGTGATTTGCCAACCTAAGGTAAGTTATAGATAGCTTGAGAGAAAAGAGAAAAAAAAATATTTCCTTAATCTGGAAAACAAAACAGACAAGAACTGGTAATATCATCCAGAGGCAGAAAAATACCACACATCTCTAACATACATATAGAAACATATATAAACCACACAGACAGACACAAAAAGAGATCTTACAGTTTTCATTCTAAAGTTTTAGGGTGTCTGGGTGGCTCGGTCGTTAAGAGTCTGCCTAATGCTCAGGACATGATCTCAGGGTCCTGGGATCAAGCCCCACATCTGGTTCCCTGCTCAGTGGGAAGCTTGCTTCTCCTTCTCCCACTCCCCCTACTTGTGTTCCCTCTCTCTCTCTCTCCGTGTCAAATAAATAAATAAAATCTTTTAAATAAATAAGTAAATAAATAAATATAAATAAAATAAAATAAATTCAAAAAAATAAAATTTTAGCCATGAGACATGTACAATACTATAAGGCTCATCAGTTTATAAAAGGACAGTTGGGGGGCTCCTGGGTGGCTTAGTCCGTTAAGCATCTGCCTTTGGTTCAGGTCATGATCCCAGGGGCCAGGTGGAGTCCTGCATCAGGCTCCCCGCTCAGTGGGGGGATCTGCCTCTCTCTCTCCCTCTCCTCCTACCCCCACTCATGCTCACTCAGCTCCTCTTTATAAATAAAGTCTTTTTTAAAAATTCAAAAAAATAAAAGAACAATTGGATCCACATTGTGTTTCTGGTGGATGGAGCAGGTTAAGGTTACCTGCCGTTCTATATGATAGATGTTTTTGTGATGCGTCCCACAGGATCTCAGAACCAGCCTCCTGGATCTGTGTACACACAGGCAGGCTAAGGAATGGTGTTTGTGACACTCGTGCTGTGTGAATAACCTTGGGAGCCTCGTTATTTGAAATACATGATTGGCCTCCAGGTCAGAACTGGCCCTTCTGTTCTGGACGCCAAGAGCTACAAATCTTGTCTCACATCCCCTCTGGCTCCAAGCTGGGCTGGCCTCCCAGAATGGAATCCGGGAGGGGAGGCAGACACACATAGCCCAGTCTCCTTAAAAATATAAAAACATGATAACATAAAAATGTAGCTCGCTCCAAATTGCATGGAGGCAAACAAATGTTTATCTTCAAACCCTGTCATTTACCCTATAAATAGGGCCCTCCTGTGGATGGTCAGCTGGAAGTCTCACCTGAGGGGAGGACGCTCTGCTGAGGCCTCTTAATCGGGACTCCTACCCGGCTGTTTCAACCGGGCTTCCCCAGCTGATAAGGTTGGATGTTTTAAGTACCCGGTTTGATGTAACTTTGCCTTATTCTCGCTTATTGCCTACTATTACCCTCATCTATGTGTAGAGATTCCTTTCTTCTGCTGCTTCTATTAGGTTTCTATAATAAAGATAACATTTTATTTCCTTTTCGAAACTGAAACACAGCTATTATAAATCCTTTGTTCAGAACACCTGCTCTGATGGCCAAAGCCTTTTACTAATATTTGTAGAGGAGCTTTTAAGATTTTTTATTTACCTAGCTTCCAAAGAGCTCTTTTTTCCTTTTCAGCCTCAGTAATTCCTTCTGGAGGTCTGTGTGTTCCTAGAGAGCCCTTGGTGGAAGATAAGGGGTCAGAAGTTCAGTGACAAAAGGGGGCTGGGGGCTGAAGTGGGGAGGGAGACATCTGGAAGGGATAGACAGAGGCATGGAGGAGGTGAGGTCTGGAGGGGGACAGACCAAAGGATTCCAGGAAACTGGATGATCGAAGGGGGCACCAGGAGAAAGGAAGGAGTAGAAGCAACGAGGAGGAGGAGCCAGATTTGGGGGGTGGGGATCTTAGGTTTCTGAAAGAAACCAAGGAAATCCTCAATGACACCACGCCAACATGGAGGATGTGGACAGACTGATGGAGGATAGAGTCAGCCGGAGTTCTTGAAGGGGGTTACAGTGAACTGCGAAGTCCACACGTGAGGAACAGAATCAAATACAACAGGTATTAAAAAAACAGCTCCTATCAGGCTCTGAGTATCAACTTCCAATTAGGCCAACTTTTCTGATCATAGAACTCTTTTTAAAAAATTCTCTCAGGGGTGCCTGCATGCCTCATTTGGTTAAGGGACTGGCTCTAGATTTTGGCTCAGGTCGTCATCTCAGAGTTGGGAGATCCGGCCCTGCATCTGGCTCCACACTCAGCTGGGAGTCACCTTGATACTCTCTCCTCCCCCTGCCCCTCCCCCTGCTCACGCACCCTGTCTCTCTCAAATAAATAAATAAATCTTTAATAAAAATTCCTTCGAATAACATCAGATTTCAGCGGAGACAAGTAGTAAATATTCCTGGCAGTATTAAACTCCTTTTCTTTTTTAAATATATTTTTTATCCTCTTTCTTTTAAACCAAAGGTATACTTACCATCCTTCACTTCCTGGTATAGAGAGGGAGAGACCCTCACCCATGGAGATTTCAATTATAACTGTAAATTTCCCGTAAAAAAGGGAACTAATTCTCAGTTTTCAGAGCTTCGCTCTGTTGTGATTTCTGTTTCTTGAAAATAATTAGCTTAAAGTAATCTTTATACCAAAGAACCTTATTTTGGGGTTGATATATTCCGCAACCCTTCACAGGCCAGGGTGATGAGATATTGAGGGTGGAGAATGAAGAACTAAATCATACGTCAAGGGTAGGAGATTTTCACTCACTTGACCAGCAGGATTCTGCTTTAGCAAGAACCTTTCCTAAAACTGGACTAAACACACCAAGGACAGAGTCCGAGTTGAGATGGGGATTTCAGGGCTTAAAGGAGCCTGAATAAATTGAGTTCAAGGATGACCTCTTTGTCACTGGTCAGATGCTCTGTCAGAATACTTGGTGAGTTATTTATTTATTTAAGCCACGGTCACTGCTTGTGATGAAGTTTTAGAATATAAGTGAGGTTCAGTGGGAAGAGGTCCGGAGCCCACGACCAAGAAAGAATTCTTGAGAAGTCTTTGGTGCAAAATGATGGTTTGTTAAAGCAAGGGAACAAGACTCTGGGCAGAAAGAGCTGCTGCCCTGGGGTTGTGGGGGGTGGCAGGTTTTGTATGATGGGGTTGAGGGTGGTAAGGAAAAGGGAGGTTTCAAAAGAAATTTCTTATGCTAAAGAGGACCTACAAGATACCAGAGGCCTTGCCTTTGCAAGGTTAAGGTTGTTTTTCCCCTCTAGCAAGGCATTAACATCAAGATAGTTGAGAGATTGGGGGAAGAAGGTCACACCAGTCCCACCCAAGAGTGGGGGTGGGGAGAGGTTGCAGCGTGTCCACTTATGCTTTGTCTTCAGCTGGCCTTCTGTTCCCTCATCACTTGGAAGATCAGTCCTGATATCCAGAACCTATAGCTGAGGATACAGGGCTGCTTGGTGCTTACCAGCTCTGGGAGGAGCCTCAGTGGCTCTGGGAGTCCTCCTTGCCCCCACTCTACGCTACCGCCCACAGCCGGAAGAGGTCAGCCAGGGCAACCTGAGAGCCTGAGTCCAGAACGCTTACAGCCATATTCACACTGGCTGCTCAGTTTTGAAATCATGTCTGACCTTCTCCCCTGGAATCATGGATTCACTTATAAGGATTCAATGCGCTAATATACGAAAAGCATTTAGAACTCTGCTGGGCACCTGTTGTTGGGTCCATGGTCAAAGGAGCGAGACTGATACAAAGCGAAGGTCAAGCAAAGCTTTATTTCGCACCAAGCATCAAGAATCAAACTGACCGGCCAGGGCCGTCTCTTGCAAAAAGGTGACCTCTCTCTGCCTTACAGACTAGCTTTTAAGGGCAAAGGCCATGTGGTTGGGCCTGGCTGTGCACCGGTGGCCAATGAGACTGTTAACACAGAGAAAGCTGCACAGTCCTAGGTCACACATAAGTGACCAATTGAATTACAATTTACCCTATAGTAGATATTTGAACTAGCCTATCACGTTGGTCAGAACTGGCGCCCAAAGGGCACCCAAAGGGCAGGGCCCATACTCCTTGGTAGCTAGCGAGACAGTTTGTGCCCCCACCGACTGGATACCTCCACCTGGCCTGACCCACCCTTGCATGTGGGCTTTGTTACCTGGGACTGGTTTCCCGGACTTGCTTTTAAGTAAGTTCCCCTGGTGGGAGGGTGGGGGGGGCAGGGTCAATTTAAGTTTTACTGCATAAACAACAAAATGGCTGTTCAACCGAGGTGGGGGCACTCTGGCTAAATAGGCCCATGTAAACATGGAAACAAAAGTGTGTAAACAGAAAGGCGTCTGAAAAAATATGCACCACATTCAGACCAGTTATTTGTGGGGAATGACATTTGAGAAATGTAACTCGACATAATACATTTCTTAATTTTTTTGTAATTAAAGGAAATACAATAATTAGACATTGCCTGTGGAAGATGTTGGTGATGATGATGATTTTGGCAAATAGTTACTATGTGGATGGTCCAGCACAGTGATTAAGGTACAAGTACTAAGATCATTTCTCCTGGTTTGAGTCCTGGCTTTATAAGTCCCAAGCTATGGTATCTTGGGTTATTTTCCTGCTCTATGACCCTGAGGTTTCTCCCTGGGAAATGGGGATGGGGATGGGATATTATCTTGCAAATTGCATTGTGAAGCCCCAAAACGTTAATGCATGGGACTTAGAACTGCTCCAGGTTGGGGCGCCTGGGTGGCTCAGAGGGTTAAAGCCTCTGCCTTTGGCTCAGGTCATGATCCCAGGGTCCTGGGATCGGGTCCTGGGATCGGGTCCTGGGATCGGGTCCTGGGATTGAGCTCTGCATCCGGCTGTCTGCTCAGCAGGGAGCCTGTGTCCTCCTCTCTCTGCCTGCCTCTCTGCCTACTTGTAATCTCTGTCTGTGAAATAAATAAATAAATAAAATCTTAAAAAAAAAAAAAAAAGAACTGCTCCAGGCACACAAAAAATACTCTACCCTTCTTAGCTAATGTTGGCAAGTCATCTGTGATCTTTTAGCACATTCTCAATCTTAGAGGAGAATGTGGGCTGGGATTTTTATACCAATGTAACTGGGGATCATAGGATAATAATTAGGTTTCAACTGGGGTTTTGTTGATGGTGATTTATTTTGCTTTGGTGTTTGGTGGGGTTTTTGTTGGGGGTGGTTTGTTTGCTTCTTTTTAGTTTTTAGTTAGGTTTTAAAACACACAGAGAAGTTAAGAGACCAGGAGCAGACTCCCCTGTGCCCTTCATGTATTTGTGTTTGTTTGTTTGTTTGTTTGTTTTTAAAGATTTTATTTATTTGTCAGAGGGAGAGCACAAGCAGAGGGAGAGGGGCAAAGGAAGAGGAAGAAGCAGGCTCAGCAGGACTCAATGCCAGTGATAGGGAAAAACTGTACTCTAGGATGGCTGACCAAACCAGCAAGGGAATTCCACTCCCTGTATCAAAGCCCTTCCAGGTTCTTCTTTCCTACCCTATTTCCCACGTGCGTGCGCCAAAAGTACCAAGTATGCTGAAGTAGAAGGGTATAAATCCCCCTCCCTGCTTGTGTTTGGGGCTCAGACCTTTGGAGAACAACCTTGTCTGAGCCCATTGGTGTTAAATAAACCTCCGATCCTCCAAAGTCTCCGAGTTCCGCTTGGTTCTTCCGCCAGGACTCAGTCCAGGTTTCACAACCTCAGGACCCTGGGATCATGACCTGAGCCAAAGGCAGACACTTAACCATCTGAGGAACCCAGGTGCCCCTTTCATATGGTTTAAACACTTATAACCACATCACTACTTGTTAATACTGGACCTTGTTCCCTTTAAATTAGGCAGACTTGGTGAGATTATATGACTTGCTTTAACTGGTGAATGAAATTTAATTAGTTTTGACAAGTAAATTGGTGAGAAGTGCACAATGATTTTTTTAAATCACTTCCTCTTCAAGAAATCAAAAAGTGTAACTCCTGAGAGCTAGCATTTGTCGAATTTTGTCTCCTATTGTAGTTCATGGTAGACTACATGATAATTTTTCTACTAGGGTAAATTGAAATTCAATTGGCCGCCCGTGTGTAAACTAGCAATTTTTGTGTGTGTGGCAGATCTAGCATGACTGTGCAGTTTTCTCTGTGTATTGCAATCTCATTGGCTACCTGTGTATAGCCCGGCTAAAAGTGCCTCTATAAAAGTTGGTTTGCGAGGCTAGTAGGAGCA
This sequence comes from Martes martes, assembly GCF_963455335.1. Classification (NCBI taxonomy): domain Eukaryota; kingdom Metazoa; phylum Chordata; class Mammalia; order Carnivora; family Mustelidae; genus Martes; species Martes martes. The sequence goes on along the minus strand of NC_137889.1, from coordinate 150,536,671 downwards.
GTCTCGCTGGAGCAGTAAGAGCTGTAAGAGCTGTCGGGAGGCCTTGCCAGAGCATCCTCCCTCCGGGGAGTGGCCTCGTCTGGGAAGCAGCCTCTTTGGCAGCAGCCTTGTCTGGAGCAGTCTCGTCCAGAGCGGCCTCATCCAGGGTGGCATCGTCGGAGAGCGGCCTTGTCCAGAGTGGCCTCGCCGGGAGCAGCGTCATGGGGAGCAGAGTCTGCGTCATCGGGGCTGTCGTCCTCATAGTCATCATTGCCTCTTCATCGTTGGGAGCAGCCTCGTCCGGGGAGTGGCCTGTCCAGGGAGCGGCCTCGTAGGGGAGCGGCCTCGTCCAGAGAGGCCTTGTCCCGAGCGGCCTTGTCAGGGTCGTCGTCACTGTCTCTTCGTAAGAGACGGCCCCTACCAGTCGGTTTGATTTTCGATGCTTGGCGCGAAATAAAGCTTTGCTTGACTTTCGCTTTGCATCAGTCTCGTTCCTTTGATCACGGACCCTAACAGTAACAAGAAAGAATTTTGAGGTAGGGTCAAAACCGAAATGATCCCAGAAAGAAGTCCTGAATAAACTAAAAAAACTGAATAAAACCCAAACTGTTAACTGGGAAACATTAAATCAAGTGGTAAAAAATCTGACCACAGCAGAAAATGCTGGTGCCTCATGCTTATCCCCTTGGCCATAACTATGTTTGGACACACCTACCCAACTTCCAATGAGAGGCACCTGTAACCCTTTGCCCAAGAGCCTTCTCTGACTTCTAAAACCTGCTCTGCCCACACACGGGGCAGCCTGAACATGCCCAGGAATTAACACCCTCCTTGAGAGCACCCCTCAACCAATGACTGATGGGAACAAAGGAGAAAGACCTTTGTTTGCCCGCATGTACCTCTACTGAGATAACTCAGAAATATTCCACCCTGTCAACCCAAAACTCCCTACAGAATTAAGTGCTAGTAGCCCTCAGTGACACATTGCCTAGCAACCCACTCATCACTGGCTTCTTCAGTCTCTGCTCTCAATCCTCCCTCCCCTGGCACACTGTGGCATTATATCACTAAGACCCTCACTAAGGGGAACTGTGATGTGCTGGGGGAGAAGGATGCGCTGACTTACACACTGAGTGACTGAGAGATGGAAGTAAAAATGGCAATTATAAGGAATGTGGAGTTCATTGTTGCTTTCCAGTACCGCCAAAGTACTGAGAGCAGAAAATGACAGAATCAGGTCAGCCAGCTATTGATGTGGGGGCATGGTGTGAAGTCAGAAGACCTCTTCAGTGCATTTAAGGAGACCCTTACCTCTGGTAGGAGGGAAGCCCAGAACAGATTGTGATGAACATGACATGAGTGAGCAGAGCAGAGTGACAAGAAGTCCTAATCTATAACCTGGCAGATATCCTTCCCTGACAGGGAAGGTATAGGACCCTGAGATTTGGGATGGGGACATTTGGTACATGGGATTGAAAACCTGGAACCCTCAGATTCCCATGAGACCCCCCCCCCCAGATTCCCATGATTCCCCCTTGCTGGAAGATAGCAGCTCACTTTGCCTGGAGACCAGCACAGGCCCTTATGTTATAAGATGATGCTTGTCCTCTTCAAGACTTATATTTCTTAGTTGTTTCTAGATTGATAAGTAGGTTCAAGTACTCACCTGGGGAAAATATTTTCCTTCACTTAGAAATGAAATTATTAACCAGGAAAATGGTAAATCTACCTTATATGTATGCCAAGAACTGGGAAAACATACCTGAGCATGGTGTAGGACTGGGGATAGTGGTATGGAACATAGAAGGCTGGATAAGAAAAAATGTAAGAAGGTACTGTCCCACCACTCAAATTTAACAACCTGGCAAGGATACCTAGAGCCAGTCTTAATAACGCTGTTGGAATGGTTTGTTGAAAACTAGGGGAAAAAATATGCCTTGAAGTAAATAAAATCAATTTACTACTCTACTTTGACAGAGCAATAAAAAGAAGTTGGGGAGGGGAGATCGGTGGGGGTAAAGGCTCAGAGAGCTGGGTATGCTTGAAAGAATATGATTATTATGATTTATTAAAGCAGTAAAGAATGTGCTAGTAATGAGTATGCTAGCCTCATGAGAAGTTCAGAAGTGGTTCTATGCTAAAGACCAGGGATAATGGTGGGGATGAAGTTATGAGACAAGGTTTCCTAGTGCCAAGAAGTAGCCAAGCCTGGGAGGTAGCACTTACTTAACATAGGCAGGGCATACATGATCACCATATGGCAATGAAGTCATCAGGGGTAGATGGGATCCTGACACGCAGGAATCTGAGACAGACACTAATAGATCCTCTGGTTCCTTACAGCAAGAAAGACAGGCATCAACAAAGATGTGTTTGACCTTTAACATCAAAAGTGATGAAAAACAAGGGAGCCAAAGATGGTAAGCTATTGCTGAGAAAGATCACAACCCACCACCCGGGTCCCAGATCTGTATCCAGAATCTCATACCCACCTCCAATCATTTCAGGAGGAGGAAGTGCCTGTAATGCCACAGAAACATAAAACAGTGAGTTCCCTGACCCTTTCTCAAAGGGACTGTGGACATTAATCTGAGTTACTGCCCATCAGAGGAATGGAAATACTCAGATCTCCTGAAGACTGCTGAATACAGAGTCTAAGCTGACACAACCACAACACCCAAAACACACTCATGGCTCAGCCTCTCTGAAAATTCACTTATTAGGTCATTGAAGTCCATACTTTCAGCAACTTAATTTTCAATCCATGTAATTGAAGCTTGTCAAGTCAATCTTGGCAAATTCAGTATCACAAATAATTCTTGATAATTTTAAATTTTAAGAAGGATTTTCTGCTGATACAGCTGTTACTAAAGTCATGATGTGTATTTTATAGGCTTTGACAATATTGGATTAAATATGATAAATTATTCCATAATGTAAGTTATAGTGCACCTAGAACTGATAACTTCAGAACAGTTTTCTAAAAAAATTTAACTCTCTGTAATACTCAATTATGTGTAAGTCTGAATTTGGTTTTAAATGTAAACTTATGCAATGCCCTTTTGATGGTTCAATGATTCCCCTGATTCATCTCTGGTGGGGCAACCAGTTGAAACCAGAATGCAGGCCAGATGTCCTCCTGGGAGCAGTTCTCAACTAATGCTTGATAGGTAGATAAATGTCCCAACCTCCTCTCACCAGGTGCAACAACTCAGAAGTATGTTTTATGCTGTCTTCAGCATAAACTCCAGCTGTCTTCACTTGGCAATCCTGGATTGGCTTCCTGCACTTCTGCTCCCACTTCTACTCCCTCACCAATGTTTTCCTGGAATCACCTCCCAAAACAACCACCTCAATTTATTCTATCACAGGATCTATTTTTGAGGAGATTCAACAACTTCAAGTCAGTCAACAGCTTAAATCTGGCTCAAGTCATAAAAGGAATTTCTTGATTTTCAAGTTCTCAATAAAAAAACAGCTCAGCAAAAACCTAGGGGGGAAAACCCTCCTCCTCCCCGCTGAGAAAATGTTTGTCATAGGCTTGTCACAGGTGTGACCACAGAGCAGATGATGTTAAAAGAAAATGAAATATTATGTATTTGTATTGTGCATTGGTGAAGAAAGCAGAGAGTGGAGTCATCACGCATCAACCAGATTGTCCATGATTCTCCCAGGACAGCATCTGGGTTGTGAGCCACTGACCTTCCCAAACTTTCAGACCATTGGTGAGGAAACATTTCCTGAAAGGAACTAATAATAAATACTTCCAGTTTTGAGGGCCACACAATCTCTGTTGCAGCTTCTCAGCTCTGCCACTGCAGCTTGAAAGCAACCATAGATATGAGCGAGGCTAAATTCCAGCAAAGCTTTATTTATGGACATTGAAACTTGAACTTTATGTAATCTCCACATTTCATGAAATCTTCTTCTTTTGCTCTTGCTCAACTACTTAAAAATGCAAAAACCCCTTGTGGTTTTTTGTACAGAAGCAAGTGATGGGCCAAATTTGGCCCCTGCAATGGGCGATTGACACATACTTTCAATAATGCTGTTGATTATAACTCCCCTCCAACCCCAGCACACACACTATATCGTAATCCCTTGTGAAGCTTGAGAGCTTCCCAGAACCTCTCACTTGTCATTTTTCATGAAGTCTATCCAGGATATGGGCAGAATTTCCCAGCATTTCTCCCTGTTTTTCTGCCTAGGCTGTCCCGTTCCCACCTCCCAACCTCAATCCCTCTCTTCCAGGAAGGAAGAACTCCTTAATATGAGTTCTATGAGCAAGGGATTCTAGGGCAAGTTTACCACATTATGAGTGTGCTGTTCTCAGGGGCCTGTCCACCTTAGCTTAGACAGGGATGGCCCCTAGTGGGGAGACTGACAATCTAGTGGTTAATACTGGAAGCTGATTTCCAATCTATGCTTGTGCTCATCTAAAGCAGCTTTGTTCAGCAACTCCTTTGGAGAAGAAGGGACCAGCAGGGCCAAACTCAAAACAGTCTTGCATCCTTGGTTACAAGGTATCGGTCACTACCTCTCCCAGACTCCTAATCAAGAAAATCAGTAACTACTGGCTGAGTATATAAATTTGTTAAATAAACAAAGTGCAGACATTTAAGACAAACTCAGCAGTTGAGGATATAAATCTTTGTACATATTAATCTCCCTACCTGGGACTATTTCCAGCCCTTCTACCTCTCATCTGGCTAAATAACCTTTATCTTTTCTGTCTCAGTTTATAGGTCACTTCTCTAGGAAGTCTCCCTTCCCTGATGCTAGACTAGATTAGGTCTTCCACCATGCAATCACAAAATACCTTGTGTCTCCATCACATACATAAAAAGAAAGAGCAATTACTAGTTTAATTATCAGTTGGTAAGGGTCAGAAGAGTCTCTCTCTCTCTCTCTTTTCAACCCCCAGCCCCCACACCATGTCCCCTAAATTCTTTTAACAGCAGCAGTGGTAAACAAGAACTTCATTCTGATTGTAATTCTGTGCAGATCACTGTGTCACACAGAATCCAAACAAGTGTAATGTTCTTCTGAGAGCTTTTAACTATGTGCTAGTTATTCCCAAATAGTAAAATTTACAAGAACCATCTTAGAATTAATTATGTCACATTTCTAAAGTGAAATCATGCAGGTGCAGCAGGTACAAGCCAAATAAAAGCCCTTCTACTTCTGCACAAGGTGGAAATACACACACTTGGATAGGCTTTTCAACATGCATTTTTCTCAAATATGTCATTTCAATGAAGAGTTAGAGTAATCTTGATAGCTACCCTTTAATATCTACATGATAATATGACTTTCAAAGTACAAAAATGTCATAGCAAAAGAATAACTATGCTTTAGAGAACCTGCAGCACTCCATATCTTTTGGGGAAAGAAATAACGATATTCCTAAAACACTAAGTAATTTAATAGATATACATCTCTTATTATAGGGACATATCTTAAGATAGACTCTACCAAGAAAGCACAAAAACTTAAGGCTATAAATAATGAGCAACTGTACTGAAATTAGCAAAGTTCAGATTCTACAACCTGCTTCACTGGTTATTAATGTGAATATTCAGAAGCCCCGCCAGGGCTCCAAAAGGTAGTTTCCCAGTTTCAACAATAGTTGTGCCCTGTTGGCTAGCATGGGTTTTCAGGTTGCCCTTTTCCTTGGTGCCAAATGTCCTCTGTCAAGTGTGAGGCTGGCCGTTGTGTTTCACAAGACTGTCAATTAGGTGTCCAGCAACTGCAAAGTTTCTGACAAAGATGCGTTTCTCTGAGTTCCAATTTCTGCACTGGGAATTACAGAAAGCTAAATAAATCGAAGAATAAGCACTGGTTGCTGGGTCAGCTCTGCTCTGGACTGCCCCATGTGGAGTAGGATCACAGATATTTCTCAAATTGTCACTCTGTTCACCCACGTCTACTTGGCATCCTTTGCAAACCTTTATTTTCACTATCTTATGAAACAAGGAATCAAGGAAGATGGCTTTCACTTTAGCAGGTGTCTGCCTTTACACTTTATTTTTGACATATTCATTAAGTATTGGTTTGCTGGGACCATGGTAACAAAATGTGAGTTTTGGGGGGGACACAAGGCAAGCCATAACAATTGTGTTCAGGGTGAGTTTCAGACATGTAACCTATCAGGCAGCCAAGATGCGATCACTCCCACTCCACATCTTTGAAAACCATTAGAAAAGGGTGGTCATGCTTTTTGATTGATGTCCTATGCCTTTCCAAATATATTTTAAATCAACCAATATTCAGAATTTGGGGGGGGGGATTTTTTTTTTCTTATTCTTTTTCTCCTTTTTTATTTACCAGCACAATCAGTTGCTTCAAAATCGGGTCCCCCTGGTGAAAATTCCCACGTTCTCCAGTCTCGGTGAATGTCCCTCCACTCCCCTGAGGGAAGCACCAGGCAGATCAGGTAGCTTAGCAAGAAAGGCCTCACACACCTGGTTACACTTTTTCTCACATATTTGAAATTCCCTTTCAAATTAGACTTCTATTTTATCTTGTTACCTTTGAAGCTTTGGGGGGACACTGACATGGACCAAGTAAGCCATGAGGGCTCCTGTCAGAGCCTCTGGAGGTGGAGACCTCCTCACCATGGAGGGTAAAGTTACTTGTGTCTTTGGATTTGCTGAGCTGTCAGTATCCTCACCATCATGGTTTCCACCATTTCCTTTTTGTGTTTGCCACATCCCTTGTTATCAAGTCTGTTGTGCTAGAGGGAATAACCAACTTTAGGGATGGCTACCACAGAGACCCAGAACAAAACAAAAAAGACTAGAACCCAGCTCTCCCATGGGCCTGCCTATGCCCTCTTGTGCTCTGGGGCCTTCCATGAGCATTTCTCCTATAGTCCAATCATTTACCCCTGGCTCAGCAGACATGCATCAAGGACCCACTGAGTGCTGGTGCTGGGTGTGTCAGTTGATGAGAAAGGAGGGCTGATGTTGCTGCTTCAGCTCAAGCTGGCTGCCACCCAGACCAGAGGGCTGATCGGGGCACCAAAGTTGTGGGATCTCAGCCAAGTAAAGAAAGAAAGCTCTCTATGTTCACATTTCCTCCTCTGTGAAACAGGATAATAGTGGAACTGATGATCTCATGGGGCTGGATGAGGATTAACAAAAGATGTATGAGGTGACTTAGTAGGTCAATCATCTAGCTCCTGATTTGATCTCCAGATCATGAATTTGAGTTGTGAACTTGAGTTGTGAGATCAAGCCCTGCATCAGATCCTGCACTGGGTAGAAGGGCCTGCTTCGGATTCTCACTCTCCCTATCCCTCTGCCCCTCCTATGCCCCTCTCTCTCCCTCTCTAGCAAAAAAAAAAAAAAAAAGAGAGAGAGAGAGAGAGCGCATTTATGAAAGTGCTTAGTTCAGTGACTGCTGCAGAGTAATCTCTGGACCTATACTAGAAAGTACTGTCTTCATAGTTAGTGTTTATTTAAGTGATTATTAATGATTCCCACAGTTACAATAGTATCAGCAACGAATGCGTGACACAGTGCCCACTTACCGGCCTGGCACCATTCTGCATTCTTTATGCACAGGAACTCACTTTGTTCTGAGCACTTGTAATCTCTATTTACCAGACAGACAGGATCTGCCCAGAGCCATGTGGCTAACAAGGCATAAAGGCAGGATTTGGGCCAGATTGTGAGGCCCCAGAATCCTGACTCTTAGCCACAATGTCAGGCTGTCACCCCACTTGGTTACCTGTGCTATTGTGATTTATAAGAAGGAATATTTATTTGGTCTTCCTCCCATTCCTGGCAAAAATTCCCTAAAACCCTGGGAATTTCCTAAATGCTGAGAAGGGTTAATGTTGTCTTTTGGTACGTTAATGAGGTGACTTTTGAACACACTGAAGGGTTGGCCAGGGGAGCCAAATAGGTGCTTAAAGGGTTGGAATGTTCAGTCCTATCCCTTGACCCCCTAGGGAGGGGAAAGAGGCTAGAGATTGAATCAGTCACCAGTGGCCCATTATCTAATCAATCGCGCTTATGCAATGAAGCCTCCATAAAAACCCAAAAGAATGAGGTTTGGAGAGCTTCCAGGGTGGTGAACCCATGGCCATATGGGAAAAGCGGCAGCACTTGGAGAGGGCCTGGAAGCTCCTTGCCCTTCCCATACCTCGACCTGTGTGTCTCTTTCATCTGGCTGTTCCTGAGTCATATCCTTTGTCTTCAACCAGGGATCTAGTGACTAAATGGGTTTTCTAAGTTTTGTGTGGTGCTCTAGCAAATGAGCCGAACCCAAGGAGAAGAAAACGGGAACTTCTAACCTATCGCTGTTCAGTCAGAAGCACGGGAAACAATCTGGACTGATGACTGGTGTGAAGAGGGGTTGGTGCACAGCCTTGTGGGACTGAGCCTTTCCCCTGTGGACTCTGAACATATCTTGAGGTAGACAGTGTCAGAATTCACTGAATTGCAGGTCACCCAGCTGGTGTCAGAAAACTTCTTGGTGTGGAAAAAACCCGCATACTTGGTGACCAGAATGTCAGAAGTAAAGTGTTCTGTGTATATAGGAGAAACACCAGAGGAGCAGTATGGGATTTTTCTTTCTATTCCTCAACCCTGGTAATCTTGCTCAATTTTAAATTCAATATTGATTCCTTCACATAGCAACTGCTCACTGGGTCACGGTTGGTCAGGGAAGAAGCACTGTGACAGACGCAAAGACAAATGGGTAAATACTCTGTCCGCAAGAAAGACATAAAAACAAATGCATCTGAGACTGGAACAAAGTGAGATGTCAAGAAGCAGGTGAGCAAAGGTACCAGATGTAGAGGCTCTGGTTGAGAATGGGGAACTGAGAGAAGGCACCTGGAGAGCACAGAGGGTCTCTGAAGATATGAGGCTAGAAAGGCAGTCAAAGGGGTCAAATGGGAAGATCTTGAATATTAGATTTTAAAACATAGGTTTTATTTTGCACTGATGATTTTGAACTAGGGCTGATGCAATCAGGACCCTGGCTTAGGATGATTGCCTTGGCAGTGATATAGAAAGAAGTCGGGCTGGAGGGGAAATGCATCAGAAGCTGGGAGACCAGTCAGGAGGCAACTCCACGTTTAAAATCAGCATTTTAATGCGTAAAAAGCCTAGAACCTGTGATTTAATGATTCTGCTCTCGATTACATTCCTGATATCAAACAAGACCTCGCGGTGTGTTTTAAAATTTGAATATGTGTTTGAATATACATAGAGGATAAAGTCCACTACTTGGCATGTTGTACAACAGAGGGTATCTATTGCCTTTTTCCTAATTAGTAGGTAAGGTTTAAAATTTTTCAAGTGAAGGGCACCTGGGTGGCTCAGTCAGTTGAATGTCTGCCTTTGGCTCAGGGTCCTGGGATCAAGTCCCACATCAGGCTCACTGCTCAGGGAGGAGTCTGCTTCTCCCTCTCCCTTTGTGTTCTCCCTCTTTCTCTCAAATAAATAAATAAAATCTTAAAAACAAATAAATAAATAAAATAAAATGAGATTTTTCAAGTGAGGGGCGCCTGGGTGGCTCAGTCGGTTAAGTGTCTGGCTTCAGTTCAGGTCATGTTCCCAGGGTCCTGGGATGGAGCCCCACCTGGGGCTCCCTGCTCTGCAGGGAGTGTGCTTCTCCTTCTGCCCCTCCCCCAACTTGTGCTCACTCTGTCTCTCAAATAAACATATGAAATTTTTAAAGAAAATAAATAAGAGGAATAAAAGAAAAACATTTTTTCAAGTGAGCAAGTATTATTATTTTTATATTCAGAAAACTTATTTTTTATTTGTTTTAAATAGCATTCTCTTTTTCCACAGAAACCCATTTACTCACCAGGTTACTGGCAGCGTCTAGAGAAGTCACAGGCTGTGAGTGGCTGTGCAAGTTGACTGGTAACCGTGGCAACTGGAAGGCGGTGAACACCGAGTTCTCAAGCCTGGTTCCAGGGGCGTCTTGGCTGCGGGTCCCATGGGATTAGCCTGAGGAGCCGCTGGCCCCAAGACGAACTGTGGACTGGAAGTCAGTTGGGGCCTTTTCTTTTCCTCTTTAGGTATGCCAAGATCTTACACCACTTGTCACCCTCCCCCCTCAGCTCCCCTGCCCCAGACTTATATCATGCATTCCAAATGTTTTATTGAAGTATAGCATAAATACAGAAAAGTATGACACATGATTTTTTTCTTTACAGTGCTTTTAAGTTTGTTTCATACCATCCCTTACCTTCTGCAACAAAACTTACATTAAAAGAAAATTAAAGGGTGCCTGGCTGTCTCAGTGGGTAGAGCATTCGACTTTCGATCTCAGGATCGTGAGCTCAAGCCCCACGTTGAGCGTAGAGCTTATTTAAAATGAATAAATAAATAAATAAAATTACATTAAAAGAAAATTAAAGAATCGCCCACCCTCCTGCATTTTCGTCTTCGAATCCCAGGTCATCCTCCTATCTATTCTCTCATGAAACCCCCATGTGGAATGTTCACTTCATCCAGGTGTGAATGGGTCAGGTTTGCAAAGATGGGTGGGTCTTCAAAGAAACCAGCGTCCTAAACAATGACAAGACAGTGGAGAGGGACCATGTTACTGGAATTCGTGGGAGCCTGGAGGTACAAAGAGGCCATGAACAACTGAGGCTCTGGTGGGTGAGGGTGCCAAAGGATACAGCAAACATATGATGCTTGAGGTGGATCTTACGGTCTGCAGGAAGGGCAATCCATGCAGAGAGACAGCATGTTCAAGTCCCCTCGGACTGGGAGAGTAGGGCACATCTGGGTTATGAGAAGCTATGTGGTTTGATGGTGCCCAGCTCAGTACTTCTCTAAGAAGCTGACAGACAGCACTCTCAAATACCATACCAGTGGCCACACTAATGAACATTCCACCATACACCAGATCTTCTTGGATTGCATTCCCCTCCATTCTTTCTTCCACAGTCTGTCAACTTAAACCATTCTTAGCTGGACCTGGTTCCCAAGGGTGCCCAGTCCCTGTGTAGACAGGAACCCCAGGGAACCCCAGAGCATCCTGATCTTGAAGGAAGGAATCTACTGTTCCACCAGAGACTTGAGTGGCTGCTGGGAACAAAGCAGGAAGCTGTGACAAGCAGCTTTAGGAAGGAAAGCAAGGTGGTGTCCATATCCGCAGTAAGGCCACGTTAAGCCTCAGATGGTCCAACACATTAGGTCCATGAAAGCCAGGGAGCAAAACTGACATTTAAAGAAAAGGGTCGGGACGCCTGAGTGGCTCAGTCAGTTAAGTGTCTGCCTTCTGCTGGGGTCATGATTCTGGAGTCCCAGTAGGGAGCCCCACATCAGGCTCCTGCTCAGCAGGAGTCTACTTCTCCCTCCGCTCCTCACCCGACTCATGCTCTCTTCCTCTCTCTCTCAAAAACAAAAAATAAAATAAAATTAAAATTAAAAAAAAAAGAAAAGGATCAACAACAGAACCATAATTTATTCACTAGATATTTATTAAGCATCTTTTATGTGCCAGGCACTGGGCCAGGGGCTGAAGATCCAGCCATGAGCAGAGTTAGTCCATCCCTGCTGTGGCTGCTGTTGGTACCCACAACATGACCAGTCAGTTGTGAAAGCCAGTGGCCTTGCTGCTTGGGCCACAGGGTGTCTGCTCTGATTGGCCAGGCTCTGTCACAATGGTTATATATTTTTAACGCCACCTTTGGTCCCTGGCCTTGTTTTTACTTTTTATTTTTTACTATTATTTTTTAAAGATCTTAGTTTTTACTTGACAGAGAGAGAGACCACAAGTAGGCAGAGAGGCAGGCAGAGAGAGAGGAGGAAGCAGGCTCCCCGCTAAGCAGAGATCCGGATGCCAGGCTCTATCCCAAGACCCTGGGATCATGACCGAAGGCAGAGGCTTTAACCCACTGAGCTACCTAGGCGCCCCTCTGGCCTTGCTTTTAAAAACATATAATTGTGGTGCCTGGGTGGCACCCAGGCTCAGTGGGTTAAGCCTCTGCCTTCTGCTTAGGTCATGGTCTCAGGGTCCTGGGATTGAGCCCCGCATCAGGCTCTCTGCTCAGTAGGGAGTCTGCTTCTCCTTCTCCCTCTACCTGCCTCTCTGCCTACTTGTGATCTCTCTCTCTCTCTCTGTCAAGCAAATAAAATCTTTTAAAAAGATAAAAAATAAAAACATATAATTACAAAGTGGAAAAAAAGAAAAAAAACAAAACCCAACTCTGAACCTGACCTAGATTGGGAATGTCGGTCTGGGAGAGCTTCACAGAAGGAGAGACCCTTGAGCTGAGATCTGGAGGATGGGCTGGAGAGAACTGGCGGGCACAGAAGGTGGAGCCGAAGGTTAGCATACTCCGAGCCCACAAGGAGAGCCAGACCATTCTGCTGATAGAGTTTGGTCGAATCCTCTCCGACGAAGTGGTGGAGAATTGAGAGCTGGGGAGACTTATCTGGTTTGGGCATCAGCACCTGCTAAGGTGTGAATGTTTGTGTCGCCCCAAATGTCCGTGTTGAAATCCTACTGCCTAAAGTAATGGCATGGGTAGGTGGGGCCTTTGGGGGGTGCTTAAACCAGAAGGGCGGAGCCCTCACGGCGGGGATCCACGGCTCCTGTAAGAGCTCCAGCGAGCTCCTTAGCGCCCCCCGCAGGTGAGGATGCGGCAGGAAGGCGCGAGCCTCTGAACCTGAGCAAAGAGGGTCCTCCCCACAGCACCAGGGTGCCGGTGCCTCGGACTTGGAGAGGACTTCCCAGCCTCCTCAACTATGACAAAGAAACTTCTGCTGTTTGTAAGCTCCCCAAGTCTGTAGGGTTTTGTGATAGCCGTCCAGACGGGCTAAGAGAGTACCTTTTTGGTGGGGCAGGAAGGCCTGGTGGAATGCACGTAACAGGAGGGGGTGGCTCAAACCACTAACCGCGAAAGTGCAGTGACCGATGCTCAGCACTGCCGAGTACACGGAGGTTGGAAAGAATGTGCCCAGCAAGGGGTCTCACAACCAGCAGCACAAGCCCAGACAAGCAGTCCATCTAGCTGCGTGCACACAGACAAACGGTCATCTCAGGCTGCAGCAGCCATGACACCGCTAGGACCCCACCAGCACCGTCCTTCCGGCTGGACAGTCTGCGCCCTCAGCCGCATCTCCATTTACCTCTCCCTGAACGGGAGCCTCCTACACGTGCACCTGGCAGGTGAGCTTTATGTCATGTGTCTGCACCCCCGCTTCCAGGGCGACTGGGAAGGCAGGCTGCCAGCTTCTTTCTTGGGGAAGTGGGACTTAGGTAAGAAAACTCCCAGGCACATGCAACAGCAAGAGCCTCCATTGTCCTGTTTCTTATCTATGAAACAGAGCCAGTTAAGACAAAATAAAACGCCCTTTGTCTGAAAATACTTCCAGTCAGGACCAGCTACGTAATTTGCAGGGCCCAGTGAAAAAATACAAATGTTGGGCTCCTTGTTCAAAAATTTAGAATTTAAAGTCAGAGACAGAAGAGCATTAGACCAAGCTGGGCCTTTCTGAGCATGAGTCCCAGAGTACCTGCGCAGATACACACCTTTGAGGCTGGTTCTGCTTCCTCCTTCCTCTGCAGCCAGTAGGATTGTTTTGTATGAACAGTTGTCTCATCTAGTGTTGTTAGACACAACAGAAGGGGGGAACTCAAATGATATTCTTTATAACACAGTATCTGGAAAGGTCTGGATCCTTCTGGAAACCTATTAGAGTTCATTTGGGAGGCATTACACTGGAACATACACAAGGAAGAGGAAATTGTGTAACTCCAAGGCTGAATTGAGAAGATTTGCTTTGGCAAGCTTGTTCATCCTGCCTGTCCTCATAACAATGCCCTACAGCTTGTCATGGGATATGGTTTGTCATATCCCATGTGGGGGATATGTGGAAGAACTGGGGCAGGACTTTGAAACATTACAAAGGATTCCTTTCTCCCTTCCTTCTTTCCCTCCTCCCTCCCCCCCTCTTCCTTCCCTCTTCCCTCCCTCCTCTTCCTTCCATCCTTCCTCATACAAACCTTGGTCACATATATCCTTTGAAGCTAAAAAAAGACATCCATAGGCTGATACTGCATGCCAAAGGCTACAAGATTTATATAAAAAGAGAAAACATCCCAAAATTCAGCCATCAATACCAGGTTTCTCCAAAACTCCACAGGACCTTAGCTAATAAAAGAGAAAGCTGGAAATTGGTAATACTCATGCTTATATGCATGGAGAACTCTACTTGCTGAGTAAATGTGTTTTGTTTTGTTTTGAGGGTTGGGGGGTAGATTTATGTATTTGAGAGAGAGCACATGTGAGAAAGAGTGCACAAACGGTGGGGAGGGACAGAGGGAGAGGGAGAAGCAGACTCCCTGCTGGGCAGGAGCCCCAGTACAGGAGGCCCCATCCTGGGACCCAGAGATCATGACCAGAGCTGAAGGCAGATAATAAAGGACTGAGCCACCCACGTGACCCTAGATGTCATGTAAATATAAGTCTAATTTCTGCTTGCAGTGCTCAGGTGGTTTGAGTAGAAGTATGACAATATCAGTCCTTGAGGTAGAAAGTATGTTACCCTTACAGGTGTCCTTAAACAAGCTGAGACAAGGAAGAGAGATGCAAGTACAGACAGGAAAGTTGGGTTTGGGGACAGGAAGAGACTATCTTGTGTCAAAAGTGTAAGGGAGAAGCAAAGGTGGTATGTGGCTAGCAGGGTTGGAAATCTACAAAGATTGAGAACATGGATGGAGGGATAAAGGAGTCCGTTTAGATGGTTCTGGAACACATGCAGGGATTCTTAACATTTGTGGGGTCTTATTAGTACAGCAGAGGGTAAAGCACCCCAACTCTGGTTGTATAAACTCCCTTCCACTTACTAGCTTTGTGATCTTGAGGAAATTTAACCTTGCCAAGCCTCAGTTTCCTTGTCTGCAAAATGAGAGTGATGACAACTCTGTGGATATGAAATCCTTTATCAAACATTTATAACAATGCCCACTTGATAAGAACTCAATACTAGCTACGGTCCTGATGTTGGTGATAATGAAGACAGCGGATGACAGCGGGCAAGGGAGTTAGCGGGTCTTTCCTGCCAGAGCACCAGGATGGGGCCGGTGAGCCTGCAGATGTCACAAGGGTGGGGTAATGGTGAGAGGAGGAAGCAGGGGAGAAAGAGATGGAAGGCACAGGCTTGCCCAGAGCAGTGTCTAGATCCTCTTTAGATATTCATGGGGTTATGTTATGTGTGCATGTGTTATACACAGTGATCATCAAGTTGCACAGTTTTCCTACTTTGCAGCAAGTATCTGGTCAAGTGTCCACAAAAATTGAGTACAGGCACTGTCGGGAGGGCCTCACCAAGAGATGAAGGCTACTGGAGTGAGAGAGAGAAAGCTCTGGACTCAGGGCTGCACCTTTGAGGAACAGCTCCGCCACCCTTGGGCATTTCTTTTCCTCTACAGAGCTTTACAGGTCCTATGGGAAGGGAAAGGGCCTCCGCTGCCTGTTTCTGGCTGCTGGGGCATCAGAATCAGTGAGTTCTCACGTCTGAACCTCCCTTGCTTGCTTTATGGAAGAAAAGGAACAGAGAAGTGTCTGTGACAAGCCTTAGGTTTTGTTTTTGTCTTCTGGAAATGTTTTGTGTTGGGTCAAATTACCACACATATGAGATATGTGTGTGCATATTTCTCTTTTTCTGATTATAAATGTAATGTGCCGCTTCCGGTCGGCAAATGGGAGAAGAATTAGGCACAAACAAGTCAGCTGCAAGAGACTGGGAGCAGGGCACAACAGTCGAAAAGACTGCTGCCCCGAGCAACTCCAGAGCTTTTATTAGATAGAAACAATAGCCAACAGAAGAACCGATGAAGGTCAAACATTAGTCACATGTCTCGTGGACACGCAAGGAGGAGGATAAAGTTTATAGTTAATCAAGCACATTCAAAGGACTCATCTCACCACGGGCACTTCTGGGAAGAGAAAGGAGCGATAACAGAAAAGGGAAGCAGGCGGTATTTCGTTCCACCCGGAGCTGACCGGGCGTTCCCGGGTGCTCAGCTTCCCTCAAGCAGGTGGCGTTCCGCCCTGGGCGGGCTGGGCGTTCCCAGCTGCCCGGCTTCGGTGAAGGGGCGGCATTCCGCCCTGAGCGAGCCAGGTAACCCCAGCTGCCCAGCTTCACTGTCGTGTATCATCCTTCTCCCCAAAGACCTGTTGCCAGTATATGTTTTTCTTAAGGCCATATCCAAATGTGCTTGGTAACTAGTAAAATCCTCCAGGGGCTATAGTTTAAGTAACACATTGTTCCGAGGGGCAGTAGCATCTCCCCCTTTTTGTTTGTGGAGGAGTAGAAAAGTTGATTTTGCAGCTTCTTGATTCTCCCCCTTTTTGTTTGTGGAGGAGTAGAAAAGTTGATTTTGCAGCTTCTTGATTCTTCAGTCTTTGGAGGGATTTTCACATGCTTCTGAGGACTAAGCATAAAAAGATTATAGCAGTAAGAAGAATAATCATTCCACCTATAACACCGAGACCAGTTTGTTTGATCCAAGTAGAAGGGTCTAAGTCAGACAGAGTATCATTCTTTGAGTAAAACTCACTCCTGGAGCTGATTGTAATGATGAGTGAGTAATACTTAGAATCGTGTCTTGAAGTTGTTTAATATCTGAAGTTAAATTATCACCATAATGGTTAGTAATATGTCGGCGAATTTTGCTCCAAGATATTTGATTTGATAGGCATGGGGAGTAACACAGAAGAACATTCCAATCACATAAAATACGAAGTCTAAGCTTTATATTTTGAAGATCATCTCCTATATATATCATGGCTGTTTCTAAATCAGAGACACGTTCATCTAATTTTTGATCTATGATTGTTTGTTGATTCCAGGCTTTGCTAGCATTCTCGTGCCACTTCTGTACAAATTGTGTAGTTTGTATAGTTTGATGCAAGGCTATTCCTGCAGTGGTAGCTGTAGCAGTAATGGCTATAATTCCTAAAATAGCTGTTATAAGTAACCCAATAAACCTCTTTGTTCTATGGATCCAGTTCTTCAATACTGTTAAAAGTATTATGTACATCTGGAGCGCTTTCCCAAACATGGTGGTGTTTCACTGGTAACCAAATGCCTATTCTTCTTCTAGTTAAAAGAATGATAGACTTATCTGTATACACATTCCTATCTACACACGTGAACATCTTACAGTTTAGACAGTCTATTTCTCTATTACTAAGATTAAAAGTCATTTTCCCAGTAACAAAAACATAAGGATCTCTAACACAAGCTTTTACCCATTCTACATCCATAAGGGAAAAGGAAAATGCATAGTTATTAGACTGATGAATTTAAGAGCCATTCCAAACTCCTACGTGACTTAAAGTGGTGGTGACTTTCCATAAATTCTTTTGTCTTTTATGATAATCAACAAAAGGAGATGGCATAGAAAGTCCTCGCCCAAGCCATACCAGAGGTGCATCTCCTGAAGCTACAGTTTGCAGTAAAATGGGATCATCAAAAACTTGCCATTTTAACTTTCGATGAGAGGAACAGGGTTCCCCAGTGCAATTGGTGACTGCCATCCCCTTAGGGGACCAGTCCCATACAATTCCATAGGAATCATTAGTAAGAATACTGGGGTGAGAAGCTCGACAGTCCTTCCATAAAGGGTGAATTCCCTCATCAGACCACATTTGCATTGGTTTGTATCTGGGAATAGGGGGTGCTGTGTTATAGCTAGGACCCCGATATTTGTTGGCTTGGAATCCTTTAATGGAGAGTAAATGTAACTGAGCTTTAGTCAAATAATTGTTAGTAGGAAGGTCCACCATCCATCTCTGATCATCAGGGATGAGGCAACTGGAGTGATTGCCGATACATATTGGCCTATTTTGATATCCAAAAGTAAGATTAATACTCGTGCCCTCCTCTAAGGGCAATAGCGGCAATCTAGGATCTAAAATTCCAGGTACCCATTTTGAATCATTTAAATAGATTGGTACTGTATCTTCTCCCCATTCTACTGGACGGAGTAGGGGAGGATTGGGTATGTAAGCCCAATAAGTAAAGTTATTCATTTGTGCATAACATCCAGGAAGACTTACGGCCACTGTGATGAGAGCCATCATAGTTACCGCCATGTTGTTAAGGGTGAGAGGACGTTGCTCACTCTCCAGAACTTCCTCCACTTTCTTGGTCAGTTTCTTTATCTGGCCCCAAGTTGGAATCTTTGCTCTGTCTGTCCCAGGTAACGTGACCCGAGTGTTCTTTAAGGTGAGGCCCTCGAAGTTGAGGATCAGTGGGACCGGTTCGAATCTGAGCTTCTTCCTCTTGTTCAAGACGGACCTTTATAAAGCAAGAGGGCACCCATACGGGCTCGACGGCCTCGTTGGGTAATACACATGCATATCCCTTTCCCCAGGTAACTAAGTTACCAGGGAGCCATTGATTAGAAGTAATATTTTTCCACCAGATTGGAGGATAAATTTTGTCTTGTATTTGTTTACTAAAATGTCTTTCTATTGCTGCAGTGTTTTTCTCATCACGATTCAAAAAATTAAGAGTAAATAAAAGTTGTGCTAATACCTCTTGAGGAGGACCACGCACTTTCTCTTTTTAAGAAGCTGTAATTTTAACATCTGATTAGCCCATTCAACAATTCCTTGACCTTGAGGATTATATGGGATGCCAGTGGAATGTTTAATATTCGATATCTTAAAGAAGGCTTGTAACTTATTAGAAACATAAGCAGGTGCATTATCAGTTTTTATGGCTTTAGGCATTCCCATGACTGCAAAAGTAGAGTGGAGATGTCTGATAACATGCGCAGCAGTTTCTCCAGTTTGAGCTGTAGCCCAAATGAAGCGAGAATATGTGTCTACAGTGACATGAACAAAGGACTGTCTCCCAAATGAAGGGATGTGAGTAACATCCATCTGCCGTTATTTCATTGGCTGCTACGCCTCATGGGTTGATACCTGCCGGCTGCATAGGCAGATTAATAGCAGCACAAGAAGAGCAGGAGTGGACAATAGAATTTGCTTGCTCTTTAGTAATAGGGAATTTATGCTGAAGTCCTTTTTGGTCAGCATGCATAAGAGAGTGAAAATCTGAGGCTTCCTGAAAAGCTGAGCAAATAAGAGAATCAGCTATTTCATTACCTCTCGTTAAAGGCCCTGGAAGGCCGGTGTGACTTCGGATATGAGTAGCATAAAAAGGAGCAGAGCGCTGATAAGTAAGGGATTGCAAATGATAAAATAATGGAGGGAGACATCAGAAGTAGAAATGGTAGCAGTTTCAATATGCTGCAAAACATACACTGTATATAAAGAATCAGATAGCATATTAAATGAAGAAACGTCTTGAAACAATGCAATAACCGCCATTAATTCTGATTTTTGTGCTGAGAGGCCAGTTAGGTATGACGTTTGAAGTAGGACCATAACAACAAGCTTTACCTTTAACAGAGCCATCAGAGAAGTACGTAGGCGCATCTGTTATTGGATTTCTAGAAGTAATTTTGGGGAGCACAAAAGCAGTATGTTTTAAAAAGGAAACAACAGCTAAAGAGGGATAATGAGAGAAGTGTTTCCAGTAAAGCCACTAAGAGCAATTTGCCAATTTATTTATTTATTTATTTTTAAATATTTTTTATTTGTTTGTCAGAGAGAGAGGGAGAGCGAGCAAGCACTGGCAGACGGAGGCAGACGGAGGCAGAGGGAGAAGCAGGCTCCCCGCCGAGCAAGGAGCCTGATGTGGGACTCAATCCCAGTTCGCTGGGATCATGACCTGAGCTGAAGGCAGCTGCCCAACCAACTGAGCCACCCAGGTGTCCCCAATTCGCCAATTTAAATTATTTTGGAATGCCGTTTCAATTTGTGCCTTATTTTTTTTAATTTATTTATTTTTTAGAGAGAGCGAGCGAGCACAGGCAGACAGAGTTGTAGGCAGAGGCAGACGGAGAAGCAGGCTCCCCGCCGAGCAAGGAGCCCGATGTGGGACTCGATCCCAGGACGCTGGGATCATGACCTGAGCCAAAGGCAGCCGCCTAACCAACTGAGCCACCCAGGCGTCCCAATTTGTGCCTTATTTAAAGGCAGGAACAATAACCTGTGGATCATACCCCTGTATTTGCCGAATTCTTTTTCTTCCTAATTGAATAATACAGCCAATATGGTCTATATAGGTAGTGAGTGTTTTAACGGTATTATTTGGGAGAAAAATCCATTCTACAATTAATTTCTCCTGGATAATTAATCCAGTGGGTGTATGTGGGGTATGAAAAATGAGAAGATCTAACGATATTCCAGGTTGGACTCTATCTGTTTGCACTGAATGAATCTGGCTTTCAACAAATTGTAATTCTTTTAAGGCCTCTTTTGATAAGGTCCTGGGGCTGTTTAAATCAGGATCTCCCTTTAAGAGGCAAATAGATGCAGTAAAGCTAAGTGGGAATTCCAATTTTAGGCCTTATTCAATTAATGTCTCCCAATAACTTTTGGAAATCGTTCAAGGTTGTAACTTTATCTCTAAGGATTTGAACTTTTTGGGGTTTAACTGAGGTCCTGTCCATAATGAATCCCAAATATGAGAAAGGGGTAGTAGCTTGTATTTTTTCTGGAGCTATAATCAGTTTATATTTCTCAAATTGCATTTGAAGCATTCTAAATGCATCTTGCAATTGCATGTTATCAGAGGCAGCACATAATATATTGTCCATATAATGGGTAAGATAAATTTGTGGAAATTGATTTCTAACGGGCTGTATAACTTTTGCCACATACTCCTGACAGATAGTGGGGCTATTCAACATTCCTTGTGGAAGAACTTTCCATTGATATCGTTTGGCTGGTTCTTTTAAATTTACACTGGGAATAGTAAAAGCAAAACGAGGACAGTCTCCTTAGCAAGTGGTATAGTATAAAAGCAATCCTGTACAGATGGCCCTTCTTTTCACTACATCTGTATCTTTGGGGTAAATACCCAGCAGTGCAATTGCAGGGTCATAGGGAAGATCTATTTTTAATTTCCTGAGGAATCTCCACACTGTTCTCCAAAGTGGCTGCACCAGTTTGCATTCCCACCAACAGTGTAAGAGGGTTCCCCTTTCTCCACATCCTCTCCAACACACATTGTTTCCTGTCTTGCTAATTTTGGCCATTCTAACTGGTGTAAGGTGGTATCTCAATGTGGTTTTGATTTGAATCTCCCTGATGGCTAGTGATGATGAACATTTTTTCATGTGTCTGGTAGCCATTTGTATGTCTTCATTGGAGAAGTGTCTGTTCATATCTTCTGCCCATTTTTTAATATGATTATCTGTTTTGTGTGTGTTGAGTTTGAGGAGTTCTTTATAGATCCTGGATATCAACCTTTTATCTGTACTGTCATTTGCAAATATCTTCTCCCATTCCGTGGGTTGCCTCTTTGTTTTGATGACTGTTTCTTTTGCTGTGCAGAAGCTTTTTATCTTGATGAAGTCCCAGAAGTTCATCTTTGCCTTTGTTTCCTTCGCCTTTGGAGACATATCTTGAAAGAAGTTGCTGTGGCTGATATCAAAGAGGTTACTGCCTATGTTCTCCTCGAGGATTCTGATGGATTCCTGTCTCACGTTGAGGTCTTTTATGCATTTCGAGTTTATCTTTGTGTATGGTGTAAGAGAATGGTCAAGTTTCATTCTTCTACATATAGCTGTCCAGTTTTCCCAGCACCATTTATTGAAGAGACTGTCTTTTTTCCACTGGATATTTTTTCCTGTTTTGTCAAAGATTATTTGACCATAGAGTTGAGGGTCCATATCTGGGCTCTCTACTCTGTTCCACTGTAGTGAAAAGAAGGGCCATCTGTACCCCAATGTTTATAGCAGCAATGGCCACGGTCGCCAAACTGTGGAAAGAACCAAGATGCCCTTCAACGGATGAATGGATAAGGAAGATGTGGTCCATATACACTATGGAGTATTATGCCTCCATCAGAAAGGACGAATACCCAACTTTTGTAGCAACATGGACAGGACTGGAAGAGATTATGCTGAGTGAAATAAGTCAAACAGAGAAAGTCAAGTATCATATGGTTTCACTTATTGGTGGAGCATAACAAATAATATAGAGGACAAGGGTAGATGGAGAGGAGAAGGGAGTTGAGGGAAATTGGAAGGGGAGGTGAACCAGGAGAGACTATGGACTCTGAAAAACAACCTGAGGGTTTTGAAGGGGTGGGGTGGGAGGGTGGGGGAACCAGGTGGTGGGTATTAGGGAGGGCACAGATTGCATGGAGCACTGGGTGTGGTGAAAAAACAATGAATACTGTTACGCTGAAAATAAATAAAAAATTAAAAAAAAAAAGGCAATCCTGTAAATCTATGATAATTATTCGCCATTCGCGTGGGACTAGATTAGGTGAAGGCAATCCAGGTTGGAGAGACCCCATGGGTTGGATAGCAGAATTAACCACACGTAGGTCTGTTAAAAGTCTCCATTTCCCTGATTTTTTCTTAGTAACAAAAACTGGCAAATTCCAAGGACTGTAAGATTCTTCAATATGTCCTTTTTCTATCTGTTCCTCCACTAAGCCTTGCAAAGTAAGTAATTTCTCTTGTGTTAAGGGCCACTGCTCCACCCAAATCAGTTTGTCATTCTTCCAATTTAACTTAATGGGTTCAGGAGCAGTGGCCCTCAGTGAAAAATCTGGGTATCTTCCTTAGGGGAAGGTATAACCAAAGAGGCTTCCCACTGACTTAGTAAATCTCGCCCCCAAAGGTTAATGGGTAAGTCTACAATATATGGCTGTAGATACCCCTTTTGACCCTCGGGGCCTTCACAGAGAAGAATATTGGCACTTTGATGCACATTGCCAGCCTGTCCTAATCCTGTAATAGTAACAGAGGAGGAATTACATGGCCATTTCTTAGGCCAATGTAATGAGCTTATGATAGAGACATCAGCTCCAGTATCAATTAGACCTGAAAATTCTTTTCCTTGTATTTTAAGATGACAAATTGGTCTATCTTGATAAATTTTCTCAGTTAGATATGCTCCAGTTTTTCCAGTACTTCCAAACCCATTGGAGTTTCTTTGTTTATTTTTGGATTGACCCCGGAGATAGGGTAAAAGTAACAACTGAGCAATGCAGTCTCCTTTTTGAAAACGGTACGGAGCCACAGTAGTTAACATCACTGAAATTTCACTAGTATAATCTGAATCGATAATGCCAGTGTGAACTAGTACTCCCTTTAAAGTAAGGCTAGATCTTCCCAAAAGTAATCCAGTGGTCCCCTTTGGTAGAGGGCCATAAATATTAGTTGGAATTTTAACGGGAAGCTTGGTAGGCATTAAAAGATAATCTCTGGGAATGGGGAGATCTAATCCAGCACTGCCAGGCGTGGCATGTAATAAATTTAAAATGGTACATTTGTCTGAAAGCTGGGTGTCATGGGAAAATTGGCCCCCTTGTTTTTCGGGGCTGAGGGCTTGCCCAGAAATAAGTTTCCCTGAAGGGGATACCCATCCTTGTTAGCTCTAGAACGACATTGACTCGCCCAGTGATTTCCCTTTTTACATTTGGGACAGAGACCAGGTGCTTTAGTTCTTACATTTTGCAGGGGGAATTTTCCTCTTTGCCTACATTGAGCTTTAGTATGTCCTGCTTGCCCATAGTTGAAACATTGTCCCTTAAATTTTCCTGTGGTCAGAGCAGCCATCACTTGAGCTAACAAATCAGCTTTGTAGGTCTCTGTTCCTACTCCCTGACATAGCTTAATATAATCTGTCAATGTTCCCTTGCCTTTAAAGGGTGCTATCAATTTCTTACAATCAGAATTAGCATTCTCATAAGCCAACAGTTGCATAATTGTGTCCGCAGCCTCAAGATTATTTATCTGTCTCTTAACAGCCTCTTGTAATCTTGCAATAAAATCAGTATAGGGCTCTTTTGGACCCTGTACCACCTTTTGAAAGGAAGAGCACTTATCTCCCTGAGATTCTATTCTCCCCCATGCTCTCAAACAGCAACACCGGAGCTGCTCAATAGCTTGATCGTTCATTAGTACCTGGTCTTGAACCTGAGCCCATGGCCCAAGACCCATGAGCTGTTCCATGGAAATAGGAATATTACGAGCTCTATTATGGGCAGCTGCTATTTCTGCATGATCTTGCCACCATGTTTGAATTGCAAGAACTCACTTGGAGAAAGAACTGTTCTTGCTAGCAAAGACCAATCAGTCGGAATAAGTCGATTGCCTTCTGTGATGCCTTGAATGATTCTCGTTGTAAATGGAGAATTAACTCCATAGTTTTGTACTGCTTGTTTTAGTTCCTTTAATAATTTAAAGGGAAATTGCTCCTGCTTGGCCTCATAAACACCATCAGGGTTGATAGGATCACGTCCTGGAGGGACATGTTCTGGAATAACAACCA